>NC_072028.1:10457500-11762500 GCF_027791375.1 Indicator indicator | reverse complement strand
AAAAAAAAGGCAGAAAAGACTCATATTTCATTAGGGAGGATGAAAGAATCAGACATTATTTTCAGATTAAACTTGAAGAGCAACAACAAAGTAAATCAAAGCACTTAAGATAGATTTCAAAGGGCTGTTACTGAATGATACAAACAAGACAAACAGGCAAGATCATTTGACACAAAACTAAATTCAGCAAGGCCACAAAACAAAGAATTCCTGTATTGCTGAATGGGACTGGTGATACAGATTTAACAAATGCAAAAATGAGCCCTACCCTGCAAAGATATATTGATGATGATGAACCAGTGCAGAGTTACTGCATGCTTCCACCTCAGCTCTCAGTGCAGCCAGCTGTAAAGCTGCCATCATTGCCTAATTGCAGAAAAAGACATCAGACACTGAATTCTCTAAAATATTTTCTACCTTCTAAAGGTAATTTAAAAGGAATTTCATAGACACTCATATATAGTTTAACATATGAGGTGAAATCACAGCAGCCTTCCTATTCTGGTTGCACTCTCAAAGATAGCATTGTAAATGAATATACAAGCAGACAGGACTTCACACAGAGAGGAACCCTACTCCTATTCTGGAAGGCAGCATAACCCATTAATACAAATTATAATTTTATTATAGCTCTCTCTATATTTTAAAAGTTTTAAACCAGAAAAAGAATCATTAATTTGAAATTCATATCCTTTTCAATGAAGCTTAAAATAGAGCAAATTTGGCATCTCCTCCACCATCAACACAATTAAAATGGTCACAGCTTAAGACATTTAAAATTCTTGTCAAAAAAGTTATATGAGCACCGATTGCATTAACAGTAAGAAAAAAAAGTGTACAAACACTAGAAAAGGAAAAATAGAATAGTTAATGTCAGAAAATACTAGCAAAGTACAGGTTTACAGTCACAAGATAATGAGTATCTGCTCAATCTATCCACCACCCACTGAGAAAGAGCAGAAACTCCTCAGGATTTAGGTTTCTACGGCTTCATTACAAGATTTTGCTGGCAACAAGTGGTTTCTTAAGTCATAGAAACAGACTTGTTCGTTTGCAAGCAGATACTGCAGGAATAAGTTGTTGGCTTCTGAGGCTGAAGGCAGGAATAACCCTGGCCTCTTGGCTTCTCAAGGTACAATGACTTAGCTTATTATAACTTCCCTTTTTTTATCACACTGGGAATTCTTCAAAGAGATTGGTATTATATTTTTATTGAATTAAACCGGATTTTAATTGAAGTGTTTTATAGGAAGGCCTAAGAAAGCCAGTGGCATATGAACTACTACAACAGTAGGAAATATATCACTAACTCAAATACTACAAAGTTTCTCATTTGTTCTAATTTCAGGCACCACCAAAGTGACATGAATGAGCTCTATCAACAATATTTTAAAGACACAAGTAAAACAAAGTAAATAATTTAAGCAAGCTATATCAACCATATCTTCATTCTTCATACCCTTTTATAATCCCTTCTAAGATTAGTATTCAAAAGAAGTATTATCAGTGGACAAATTGCATGAGATACAGGAAGCTACAGAGCCCGCAAAAGGAAAATACCTGTTTCCCAATAACTATTTCTGCAATGAATGAAGCAGCACA
Source organism: Indicator indicator (assembly GCF_027791375.1). NCBI lineage: Eukaryota > Metazoa > Chordata > Aves > Piciformes > Indicatoridae > Indicator > Indicator indicator. The sequence goes on along the minus strand of NC_072028.1, from coordinate 11,760,898 downwards.
AATCTTTTCACTTTCCATAACTCATTTGCATGAATTTACTTTTTTGCCTTAAGAGGTTGTTGTAATGTGTGTTAAAACACACAGTGCAATTTTAACTCCATAATCTCACAGAAGAAATATTGTGTTAGTATAAAGCGTAAAAATATGAATGCTGTTGAATTCTTTGAACAGCGACAGTGCAGCATTGCTCAAAAGCACCACCCAAAGGTAGAAGTCATGTAAAGACATGTACAGGATTGTCATGTCTTTTCTTTAGTTTTTTTTCTTTTTTTTTTCCCCTGTTAATTTCAGCAAAACCTGAATGTAAAAAATGACAGTGCAGTGAAACTTGACAGAGTTTTTGATTGAAGCCACTGATTTTCACAGCTGCACCTGTAGGAAATTGATGATAATGCTGTCTAAACCATTCATTATGATTTGGAAGTTTACTCAAATGAACACTAATTTATAAATTTGGTAGACGAGTTGTAGATAATATGACAAAGTACCGTTTTCAATTGAAAATTCCTTTGACTATTTTTTTTAATAAATAAAAAAATAAAGAAAACAAAACTGGGGAAGGAAATTTATTTCTTAAGCCTTCTGAAGTAGCTGAAATTGTATTTCGGGAATAGTTTGCATGAAAGCGAAATATGTTTGACAAATTGAGCTCTCACTTGTGTTTATAAATTTTCTTTGCTGGAATTATAAAGGTAAAAGTGGAGACTTTTATACATTACCAAGAATTAGCTGCTTCCTAGACAAAGCACATTTCTCTTTCTGCTCATCATACAATATTTCTAAAGCTGAAATAAGCAGCAACTTAGCATTTTTTTAAAAAGATATATAAACACAAACTTTAAGTATAAACCATGTAATACTAATTCTGGACTGCTAACTGGAATAATCATCTTAACATCGTGTTAGTCAGATACTTTAAAGGAGAGGAATTTGAAACACTGTGATTCAAAATGGTGCATTACACTAATATAAAGTAAATTAATATATTACTCCTTTAACTTTAGCAAAAAGACTCCAGATATCAGGAAGTATAACACTGCCATTTTCCAGATTTAAGTAAGTTAATTTGCTGGGGGATAGTTTTGCCCCTTTTTACTGGCATTCACTGCTCACAACGAAGAGTTGAGATATTGTGAAGCAAGAGATACACTGAAACACCAACTCCCTGGAACACAGATCAAGCACTAGAAATATCAAGAAATGGTAGCACTTGGCACAGAATACAGATCTTCTACCTTCACACAAATACCTTCAATATGAACATTTTCCTTCAGAAATTGCCTTTGTTTGCATAAGTGATTAGAACTAAAACCACGCAGAATGTTTACTTATTAATGAAGAACAGATGCAGTATAGTTTCCTCTGCATGCTTCTGTTGCAAGAGTACAGAAATAAACTAATTTACAGAACTCCCTCGTCAAAGAAACAAGACTTGTAGTAAATTCTGTTCTCATAAGTATGCCTACACTGTGATTTTACCACCAACAGGATAATTTCTTCTTGTTTCTTATTTCTCATTGTTGAGGAAGCCAGGGAAATAGCTAGTTATTAGGATAAACATAACATTGAATATCCAAATTGGGTTTTCACAAATGTATTGTAATACAAAAATCACATTTAAGCTTGGAAAATGTACTGAGTTATGTTAAACCCCCAAAGGATTCTCCAGCAAGTTCCCTTTTCTTTAAGCCTCAATACATTTCTACAAAGGAAACTTAAAAAGGGTTTTTAAAAAATACTTGCCATAGTGTGATATACAGCCCTGGTACTTCAGATTTTATAAACCCTGTAAAACAGGAATAGACTTCTTTTTGTTAAGGAAACTTACTGTTTTATAATAGAAATCATTCTGTAAGGTAGGAAAAAAAAACAGGAAAAGGAAAGCTAAGGCTGCAAAACTGCATTTGTAACAATACTACACAGGTGGCTGCAGGGCTTACTGCACAGACACTAGAGGCCCCTTAGCCTTTCCACTCAATAGAAGCCAGACTCCAAAAAGACTTTTAACTGTGTGAGGGGGGGAGAAACTGAGGCCCCCACAAGCTCTTTCTATTTAGAAAATTGCAGGTAACGAGACAGAAATTCAACTACTGTTACTAGACTTTCTGTCCCATTCATGCATAAATTGCAGGAGTAGGCAAGGAAGGCAGTGGTGTTCAGTTGTTAAATGCTGTTGTCCTGTCCTTCTTCCCCCTCTTCCCTGGAGGTCAAAGAAATAGGTTAAAACTTCCTCATATTCCACAACAAGATAGCTAAAGTTAGATCAGACAAGCTTTATAGGTAGACTGTATGAACATTATTTACAGGAAAAGGTGAAGAAATGAGTATGTAACTCCCCACATAGTCACAAGAATCAGAAGGGTCACTAGCAGATATTTGGAGACTGTAACGAATGAATTAGTACTTCCTTAAAAACTAGTAAAGTACAGTTTAAAACAAGCATATACACACACCCACCCTTGTGGTCCAGATGCAACAAGGTTGCCCTCTGCATTAGTCTGACCTCTGCAGTTCATTTGAGGAGCATGGGTTATGTTCAGACAACCAGCAGACACCTTTCACTGCAAAGCATATGCTCACTTTTCCTCAATTACCATGCAGGAAGATCGCTTTCTTATAAGGTATCATTAAAGAAATTCACAGGACATTGACGTTATACTGTATGTAGCAATTTCAGTCATTAGAAGAAATGCAATCAGTAATGACATCACCTGCATTTTTCAGCTTTTTTACACTTCTAAGTGCAATGTGCTGTTAAAAAAAATGAAACTGTTCATATAGAGATTCTAGCCAAACCTCAAGCATGCTTGGAATTGTGACAAGATGGTTGGTCTTCTGTGATCAAGATGGCAAATTCCATGGTAGAATTACCTGAGTCAAGTTTCCCACAACAGTTTCAAGAAGGCATTCACTTCACTCATTTGCAGTGTATCAATTTTTGCTACTGTTAAAAGAATTATTCAATATCAGACTATCAAGTTTCACTGCAATATATTTATTAAAAATTAGCTTATCTTTTTCTAGCTTTGATTCTTTAGGTGCTTTTGAGACCAGTTCCTCATACTGGTTCTTTTCCTTTATGACTTTCTTGAATCATAAGCTTTCCATTAGAAGTCGGCCCAAACAGGAACCATGCATCCAACTTGATGACGCTGATTCAAACACACTTTGATTCCAGACTTCCATAAGGAATGCTTTCAGTACTCCTACAGGATTTGACTAACAAGTTCCAACAAACTCAAAGATTCAGCATCTGGGAGTTCATTATCTACACCAACACATGAGCAGAAGCAGGAGCTGAATGTAACACCCTTGTCTTTATCTCTGAAAGAAACACTCAGGCATGTCTAGCAGAAATAATTGAGACAGGAAATCATAATACCAGAACATACAAGCAGATGAGTTGAAAAGATTATCTGGGCTCCCTCATGACTCCCTCTGTGATAGGCCTTAGACAGCAGGGAGAACATGCAGGTATTCTGTTCCTTAGTACAGAAGTGTATGATATGGCATCTCAGTCTTTGCCTTTTCAAATACATCAGCGTTGGCACTTGACACTGGTACAGGTCGTACAGTGTTCAACTTGGGGATCAGTGATAATTGCTCAGATCTCCTTTAAGTCATTCATTTGTTCTTAACAAGTTTGAGAAATAAGGATACCCAAGGCAGAAACATCCACACTAATTACAGATATGTATGAAAAGCTATGAGATGCTTGGTGAGAATTACTAAAGATAATACAGATAGTAGATATGTTTTAATGTCAGGAACAAAACATTTTCAGCTCCTGAAGTAACAGAAACTTTAAATCTTTACTAACTGGGCCATCATATTATATCTTTGATGCTTGGGTAGCAGTATTCAGCCTCAGCACATTTTCATCATCCATATTCAATACGTAAAGCTGATAGAACAGAGTGTTGGGAAAGTTACATCATCAGTACTCCAGCTGGTGAGGAAAGTGGGATGAAGATCTGGTGTTGCATTATCATCCATACATTCAATACACCATCATGCACGCAGGTAGAAAGGAAGCACTTCAAAAGGGCTTTTAATGACAAAACTCCATCAAAGGCCTCCTCAATACTCCAGTGACTCTAACAGCCCTATTAACTTTAGGACAGAACTCATTTACACTGTGAAGCTATAAAGAAATACAAATAAAATGCAAAAAGTAAGGAGACAGACAGAAAGGAAAAAAAATAAAGCAAACAAGCCAAAAAAGTTGTACTTCAGAATATTTGGAAAAAGAGGTTCTTTTCAGAGGAGCAGATACTCACCCCTTCAAGGGTCATGTGCTCAGATGTAGACAAGAAAAAAGAAAATTCCACCAAACTGGATCCAAAACATTTAGTGAGTTCAGATGCTAAGAAGCAATTGAACTAGATTTCTCTCACTTTTCATTCAAGAGGTTTATTTATTACTATTTTAAAATTGCTAGTTCTGTGAACTGCTTTTGCAAACTGGTGAAATTCCAGCTTACAAAACAAATTTTACAAAATTAGGTTATTATGTGTTTTAAAATTATATAATTCTTACTCATTTACATGCATGAGGCCAAAGGGACATAATGTTTTTTGCTCTTGAGTTCTGTAAACATGACAAAAAAACATGAGGCTAAGAATGTCTTCTCTATTGGCAATTAAGTATTAAATCTCTTTTGCATGAATTAAAAATTGCAAAACCTAAAATTTTGTGAAACATAAAAATTGCAGAGGCTATATAAGCAAATAAGATCAGAATGGAATGGATGTTTTATTATATGCGTCTTAGACTATCACAATGTTTCAGACACCTACAATATTTTTCCTTATTTATTGACATTAAATCACTTTAAGGAAAGGGGAGCAGAAGAGTTGTGAAGAGGATTACTACCACGATGTATATGTTCAGAGGTAGCAAGATGTGAACAGTCTCCAGTCATTTAAGAGGACCAACACTTAATACTGTCACTAAAAGTATTATTAATAAATATCCTGAAATGGATCATATATCACATACCTGCAGTTCCTGACTTACTTACAGGGGGGGAAGCCTGCATGCACTATAGCTTGAGAAAAACTAAAGATCTTCCATTTCTATAGCATAGATTAAAGGAGTCAAGATTTCTGATTTTATTTAAATCTAACTCGCAGAATCCATTGGCTCTCCTTGAACTAAAAGCTGCAGATCTGCCCTTTTCTCCTTTGTACTTTCAACATAATAGGTATTATTACCCATAACTTTTTATTTAAAAGAATTGTGCAGCCAGGAAAATGAATGAATTTAATTATCAATGCAGTGTGAAAAAAAAAAAAAATCATTAGAGCAAGAGCCTGGAACACTACGTATTAACAATAAACAAAGGCTATTAAAATAGGTTTAAAAAGTGTCATTGTTTCTTCAGTTCTTAAAATGTAAATAATACAAACACAGAAACAAGAAAACCATGTGTAAACATTAGTAGTTATTGGCAAAAGATGACCCCAAGAATGCTAAATGACTGACTGGATCATTTAACTTTAAATCTATACTTTAAGCAGCAATACAGAGAGGTCATTTGATTGCTATGCATAAAAAATTTAGAATTCTAATATGATCTAAAAGTTTCACCTTCAGAAGACAAAATTTTCATTATAAAATTGTATTTAATGGTATTCATACATATATGCCACCTCAGTTTTGTAATATTATATTTCTATAGGCTGTTGACTATGCATATAGAAATGATTATTTTAAAAGAGGGGAACTTTTTTACTTTATACTTTACAAATGCTTCAGTTTCCCTCATAGCTGGAGAATAAAAACCTGTGGCCTCTGAAATGGAAACTGCAAGTTGTTGCACAAAAGAATTTTGTCAGATAGGAATCAGCATTTTGCAGCTGTATTTTCTGGTTAAAAAGGGTATTCTCAGCCATACACTTCAGACCCCATTCACTTCACATGTGCATTTATACTGAGTCATGGTTCGACCTTTGAGGATTTGGAAAGAGATTTTTGTATTTTCATTTTATGATTTCACATAAATTAATGAATAATCTAGGCCAATCCTTTTCCTCTCCAGCAGCATGTAAAACCTTCTAGATACTGAAAAGAACAATTTAGACCAAAAGACGTGACTACTCAAAATTTATGTTATCAAAAGAAGAAAGTATATTAAATAGGTGCTGTTGCTGTGAAAAAGCAAGCCAAAATCCTAACTTCAGATATATGGGATCAGTTTGTACTGCAGTTTACCTCCAGACAATTTGCCCTTGTTGATTAAATCGTAATTTACTGAAGTCCTGACTCAGAGCTGCTTTACAAAGTATACTTATTTACTTCATGATTTAGTTTAATAAAAAAAAAGTACTTGCAAAACACTTCTCTGCCACTCAATTAATAGACATAATAATAATTTTAAAAAAAATCTACTAGACAGCATAGCTACACACCCACTGGAACTGCTGGTTGTCAATTGGGTTGGGAAGAAATTGAAAGTGCATCTGATTGAATACCAACAGACAGGAAACAGCCATGGAAGATAAGTAAGGGTAGAGAACATTGCACAGAATGTATCTAAGGTTCAGCTTTGATTTTTCTCACATGTAAGTGGTCTTGAAACAAGCATCATTTCAAAATTGGAATGTTTATGCTGATATCTTAATTAAAAACCCCAGCAATATACTATATAAACAACAACTAGAAAATCATATCATTTATAACATGACTTACTGTATTAAGCTCATTAGTGGTTATTTAAGATGAGGTTTCTGTATTGTGGAGGGCATCACCACAAAAAAAAAAAAAGGCATACAACATTCTGTAATGTTTCCCAGCCTTAGGCTTTATTCCATAAGACATTTCAGACTGTTTAACTTTACTACTGAGAATATTCCCTATTGATTTCAAAGGGATTACTTTAGATGTAACTACAAGCAGAAGTATTTGCAGTAGTGGAATCTCAGACATCTTTTCCCACCCTTTTCCACTGAAGACATCAGAAGAGCATCTAGAATTTGAGACACATTATGCTAGAGGGCTAAAAAATGTACAAAGAAAAAATTTAAGTGAATCATACTGCATGCCAAGTCTAAATGCAGGGCTAAAATCTAGCTACAGATATTTACAGGGAAAGAATGAGATAAGTAAACAGGTAAGAAAGATACAAACGTGAACCAGATTTTCTCATATTGCTCAGCAGTGAAACTACTAAAGGATTTACATTAACAACATTAATGACATTCATGCCAATCAAAATTTAAATATCTCATTTATTAGATTGCACAGGTTTCCTCCACAAAGGAGAAATTGCCATCTTGAGAAGACATTTATGAGCAACCAAGTCAATGCCTAGAACTTGGTAGTGGGGTTAACTCCAGAAAGAGATCAACAGAGCCTAGAGGAGAAAGAAGTCAGGAACATACTGCAAAGAAACCTCTGCTCTAATTACTCCCCTGCTATTTCATGAATACCAAAACAACCCTACAGCTGGAGCCATTGCCAGGTATACCACTTCCTCCCTTGTCACTTACAGGTGACTGTGCCTTCCTCAGTTACTAAAAGTGAAAGTGTCTCCAGGAGTATAATGGAGAACAGGCTGAACAGTGTTCACCTCATCATCTACTACCTTCATTATTTTCCCACTTAATCATTCAGTCAGAGTGGGCACAAAATATTTGATTCTCATTTGTTTTTAAACTTTGAAGCTTTGAGCATTTAATTTGAGTGTATAGATTTTGTTCAAACAAACAAACTTCAGAGAGCTAAAGTGAGGCAGCCAGGAGACTGGGAGTCAGATTATGTAGGTTATATTTGGATTCTTGAATGGACAAACTGCAGTCTTCAGAATGCAGCAGCTTTCCAGGAGATACAATTTGTGCTCTCTCCTAATGAAAAATACATAGCAACAATGCTACAAAGTAGCAAAGTAGTTGAAATCCTTGGATAGAGAGCATTTATCAAAGCATTTTTCCTGATATTAACTGTGAGAAAATTAGTAGAATGAAGATGGTCCTTTTTCTCACCCACTTGCATCAGTGATTACAGAAAAGATGCACTTCATATGCCACAGTTTGAATCAATACTGGTGCAGTGACAAAGAGCCACATTAAAAAAATATTTTGGAGGAATTTAGTTTTCACGATTTTCTACATAATGCTACAGAATCATAGTTCAGTCTTCATATTTGAAAGGGTATAACCTCTATCTGAAAGTACAATTCATATGTGAGCTGAAAAGAAAATGTCTTTCTTCAGCATACCCACTATTAGACAAGCAGATGGCTCAATCTAAGTGACCATGTGAAAGAAAGGGGAAAAAAAAAAAAAAAAAAAGACCAACGCAGATCAATATCCTCACCATGATTCCCGCATTCCAATAAATACCAAACCATCAGGAGCAACAACAGAGAAAAAGAGCATCAAAATATCATTTTTAGGAAAAACAGCAAATAGCTTAAAAACAATCTGAAAACAAACAATAAATAGATTTAATAAAAAGAATGTAAACAAAAGCTAAAACAGCTTTATACTCTCAACATCAGTGCCTGTGGTTATCTTGTATGCAACAAAATAAACCACCATAAAGCTCCATGTATCACATACCTATGCCATAGTGAGAAATAAATCAGAAAAAGCAAAATTAATATTTCTTCATAAACAGGACACTGTGCTTTTCTGTTGGAGGGGGTTGGGGGGGGTTTAATTAATTTTTTTTAATTATTCTTTTTCCAACATACTCTTTTAGGAACACTATGATGATGTCAAATAGATGAAGAAATGCCAGATACTAGTCAGACTGGAGCTAGCTCAACAATGGGAAAATGAGGCCAACAGCTTTCAAAAATTCAACAGCAAACTTCCTGGCCACACCTCTGGGTCCATGGTCCTGCATCACATGGCTCCCTTCATGGATGGCATCGAGGAACAGATCTATTGATTCATTAAGGTTTGTTGCTCCAAGGCACAGCCATTACATATGAAATTGCTAGCTCCATCCTGACCTAGTCCTTAACTCAAGAGGGAGAACGAAACAATTCTCTGAAGGCAAGGCAATAGGTAAGTTCATATCTGCAGTAAATACCTTCCACAGGAAGCAGGTTACTCTCCTGCACCAGTTTTCTCTTGGGTACAGCAGCTGATCTGTATACATTTACTCACTAGTCCCCTTTTCAATCTAGCTTGTTAAGAGAGCGTGAAAACAAAACCACAAAAGGCAGTAAATAGCAGAAACCTGAGAGCTGCAAGAATATTTATCCCTGAAAAATAACTATGGCTATTAATTCACAGAATGCAGAGTACTGAAAGTTTCTAAGTACAGGTAAGTAACTGTTTCACAGCAAAAGTCAAGATCCCCTCATCTTCTTTGCTCCTACAAGATAAAGCCATGGAGTTCAACAAATGAGTTCTCATTGTAACCGATGAGGATCGGAACCCAGGATACGCATGCATCTGCTACACAGATTGAGTGTAATCTATGGTATAATCCAAAAAGTTAATTAAGCACATAAGTCATTCTCTGCTGAAAATTACTGATAAACTTCACCTGACAAAGCATGTAGTTTATAGAGGAAAAGGGAAGATTAAATGATTAATTTAGAAGATATCCCAAAAATATTCCACATAGATATTTTGGACCTGGGCACATCGCACTAAGGAAAGCCCATTGAACAAAACAATCTTTAAGATGATCCTTTCCAACACAAACCATTCCATGAAATTTTAGCAGTAGTCTTGTATTACAAAGGGGGTTTTTCCCCACATTACTTCAAGTGAAATACTGTCAAGGAGATCTGAATTTCAAGCTCCTTGGATGGCAATTCTTTAAGACTACTGAACAAATTAGCAAAGGTTGAGTAATCACCTGGGTAATCAAAAGCAAGCTATTAAAAAGTATTATCACTACTGGCTGTGTGAATTCTCAACATTCTTGAGAGGAATGTCAGACATAAGAGCTTCAGAACCAACAGGCCAACACCATGCCCAGAGGCTATGCAAAACCTGAGTGCAATCCCGACGGAATCTGCTCTACTTTGTCCAGCATTTGAACCTATAGCTTGCATGCATGACAATCACTACAATAAGGTTGTCTCTCTCTGACACAGGACACAAGGAACACATTACTGCTTTGGAATAGTTACTTAATGGATAATTTTCATTTACTTAAGTCAGAAAATTCATTAAACAATACTTTTTAAGAAATTTAAATTATTTCTTTGTAATTATGTCCTTATTTTTCCAACTACTACTGCAATGTTATTTCATTACTAACTACACTCTGCTGTAAGACAGAAATACAAAAGTACCAACTATTTACATATTCAAGAACTATTCATTATACTGAGATGACATTTTTGCTTTGAGTTGCATGTGGATTAAAGGATAATCTAGCTAATAACTACATTTGATTTTCCCTTTTTTTAAAAAAACAGGACACTAAGAGCCTGAACTGAATTATAATATAAAAAAATAATAGTAATTTTTAAAAGTAGGCCAAGTGTCTTAATTTTGGTAATTTAAACAAAGATATTATTTAAGTAATATTTATTTTCCTACTAAAAAATAAATTTTCCTGCATGTGTTTACACATCTCATAAAAACTCTATGACTTTTTAAGAAAAAACAAAAGCTTCCATTAACAAGGCTTAGAAATAGAATTCCATCAAAAAGCCCAAATGCAAAAAGATACACACTCATTAGCCCACTGACTGTTCCAATCACACGTGAATATTTTACTATTTTCTAGAAGGACACATTTGGCAATTAAATTTTTGGGTTCATATCTAGCTATTTAAAATAAGGACAGTTTGTAAGACAAAAAAAAAAAATCTCAGACAGTAGACAGTATTACTAAACAAATACTTTGAAAAGCTCTTAGCATAACACATCCTGCAAATCCCACACATTCCCATACAAACATCTGAAAACAGCCCTGGCTCAAAATTCTTTAAATCTTTTCTAACCCATGGTTTTATAACCCTGTAAATTTTGCATTTTACTTTAGGACACCAAACAAACACATTGTATTTCTACTGTTACATGCACTTAAAATAAAAATAAAAGAAAAAATAAAAAACCCCACACTGTTTGAAGCGTATATCACGCCAAAAGTACAGAATATGCGAAATGCAAATTTGAACACTGCCAAAAAATAACTGTAAATTTCATTTTATTAACACACGAATGGAACATAGTGCAAAATTAGGGTGGGTTAACCTGGTTTTTAGAATTAAGACATCACCAAACCACCCTTACATGCAATCTTTTTGGCTGCCTTTAATCTAAAATACAGACTTGAGAAGGCCCCAGCAGCTGACCTAAGTAAACTGACCTTTTTAACGTCTGAGAAGAACTTGATCTATACTTGCTAGAAAAAAAAAAACCTCACGTTTCTAATTTTGTGCCAGCAGTTCATACACTATGTATAATATTTAAACATGCTCTAATTCTTATGTGTCAAAACAATCATGTTCATTAATATTTCCATTGAGCCTGCACTACTTTCGATGTATAATTTTATAAGAACCATTCCCTAGACACTTAGTACTCGTCAAGGAGCTCAAAAGAAATAGGAATCAAAAACTGCAAGCACTATATCAAAATTACATATTGATACAAGCAGTGCTTAACTAAACCTGTTCAGAGACCTGGAGTAGACAGAAAAAAAAATTAAATACAGGGGAATAATCTAAGAAGCATGTGAATGGCAAAATGCAGTTTCTAGCTATTTCAAGAAAGTAAAGGAGAAAGTTTGCAAGCTTTCTATTCACTTCACTCACTCTCTGTTCAGTCAGTTACATTGGACTGGAGATATTCAGATAGCAAGGCCAACACAGTAATTCCAATTTTAAAAAGTAATATTTTGATAACTTGTTTTGATAGCTATTTGCTAAGGAATTCTTCACACCTACTTACAACTTTTTTTTTTTATTAGCTGACAGTACAACTCTTGCGTTTATCTGAGAGATGTTAAGTATCATTCATTCATCTTTACATTTTCATCAACAGTAAATATTAAGATTAGGGAATTATGGTAAATTGGACTAAAAATTGCGTTATTTTGACTAAATGTGTGAACAGGCATTAGAAGACAGCCATCAATACAAGAAGCAAGTGATAAAGGAATTACCTGAACAAGAGGAAGTTTAGACACAAGCTGTATATCTTGTATGTTCTATGGAAAAGAAGTTAAGACAGTATGCAAAGCGCTCTGGCACTCCTAATGCAATATTTCAGGAGCTCTGCAATGTAGTTTAGTGACTTTTCACTAAGTAAATTAATGAATTGATATACTGCATACTAGATAACAAAGAAACAACAGCATTGTATGATAGATTGTATGATAGCTACTGAGTGGCAGATTTGGGAAAGGGAGCCTCATAAAAGATTGTGGACATGTACTGGAAACATCTCCACAGCCTGGAAAAAGAATTGCACTCTGGAAAATATGCAATTTAAATAAACTCCACTGAATCACAGGATGATATTAAGCTTTTGGTTTGTTTGTTGGTTGGTTGTTTTTTTTTTTTCTTCTGGGCTTCTAGCTCTTGGTTGTCAATATCTGTGAAATAAAGCACTAACTATACTCTCTCTCCTGCCCTTGACATTTAAATAGGCAAGCCAAAAACCTTAAAAGTAAAGCTAGACAAAACTGCTGATAAATGGCTTACCACCACAGAGTGTAACTTCTCAGTCCTGACTGCCAGACTGTCAGAGACAAGAGTGCCACATACTAATTCAGATATCTATCTCTCTACCACATTCTTTGGTAAGAGGTGCTACCAACTACTGCATTAAGATACAGACTTCTGAGGCAGCTTAAGAAGGAGGATTACCAGGATGTTTTCTGCTTTACTTTCCTTTTAAGGGTTTTCAATTGTTCTTTAATTTAGAAATTAAAATCATCTAAATTAAGAGCCTTTTTTTTTTTTTCCTGTGGACAGAACAACAAGAACAGAAGCACAATCTTCACTTGGGGGGGTTCATTACACACATTCCAGGCAGCTCTGATCATATTTCACTACCCTGGAAGTGATTGTGATGTCCAGAACACTGAATTATGTCATTAATTAAGGAATCGGGCAGGAGGTAGCTGATTATAAAGGAGAGAGGATCTGTACTTCCACAAAACTATTTCCATAATCATTGATGATAGAGAGGGAAATAAAGAAAAATTACATTGTGCTTAATAGAAGTGTCCTGGTATATTGTTTTAAAAGGTTGTTCTGTGTGTAGAAGATGCTATTTAGCCTCAGCGCTCAGCCAAAAGCAAAGTACAAGTCTTCATAACCTTGCCTTGTCACGAAAATAAGAGAGACAGGAAATTTTTGTTTTGGATAGCAAACTTTCTAATTTCTCTCAAAGCACATATGGGGAAAAAAAGAAGAGTGGGACAAGTCCCATAATCCCTTTAAAGTCTTCTTTTTTTATTTTGCAGTGTTGATTTTTACCTGAAACAAAATGTGCAGCATACAAGAGCAAGAATACCATTTACAAGAGTATCAGAGATTAGTTCATTAATGGCTTCAAGCAACTGGCCATGCATCAGCATAATATTAGAGGCTAACTGATTTCTCTCTGTAAGCCATTTATACAACTGAGCATTTGCAAATCATCTCAAGATGCATGTCAGAAAGAGAGATGACAGTGTTAAAGAAATGCATTTTTCATCTGTTCTATTAGTAATACACAGTACTGAATATGTTATAGTGCAGACAACCAGACTTACTTTGCAACCAGTTTGGCAAGCCAGAACACACATTACTTACAATGTGGCTTTTTTTCTATAAGACGTGATTCAAATAAGATTTCACTGAACAGTTATAGGGATTTGGTGAAATTATGGTTTGGCTAAATTCCCTATAGACTTACATTCAGATTTGCAAAGAGGCATTTGATTTCTTTTTTAGCAATATATTAAAAAAAAAAAAAAGGAAAAAAAGAAAAAAAAACACCAAAAACCTCTCCAATGTTAAGCCACAGTGCCAAAAGTGGGTACATGTTTAAACATCTGACCAAATCAGAGCCTTTAGATAATGAAATTAAAGAGGTTATGCAAATCAATAACTGCTGTGCTTCTTAACACAAAGGCCAGAACAGTCACTTGTGTATTTTACATGGATGCCAAATAGGATTCATAAGCGTTCACTGGGTAAACCTCACAAGTACACAAAACATTCATATTTCTTTAAAAATAAAGGCAAGTAGGCTGCAGACAGAATTTCCTATGTCTCTTTTTGCTTGAATTTGGTGCAGGACAAACACATGAGATTGATACAGCGATTTTTTTTATACCCATACAACTAAAACCATCACTTGCCAGTCATTTCAAAAAACTGAATTCCAAAGTTACCCTGAAGACAATACTGGCTGGTTCTTTCTCACTTGTTCGTAGAAAAAGAAGCTTGTGACAGCAGCCTTCACAAGGCGAAGATAGGCAACAATGAGAACCATCGCTAATGTGTATCCAAAGCTTTCAGGTACTTGATTATTCCAGCAGCAAAAACCAAGCTAACAAAACTGGAAGCACATTAACTCTCAGATAAAGACTAGAGACTACGTTACATCCCATTAGCACATAAACAGGTGTGCTACATCTCTGAATGTTACATTTTAAATCATTCAGTTCCTGCATTTCTTACAACAAGAACAAAACAGTCAAACTGCGTGTGTGTGTGTGTGTGTGTGTGTATGTCCTACCTACTGAATAGTTCCCACAGTTTTTAAGAACTATACATAAATGTGTACGTTGCTAAAGGGTGCTTAAATAAATCAGTGAAACAGAAGAGGTACAGTTGGGTATGGGCAGTCCTCTAGAGCAGAAGGTAGGTGTTGACAATTTCTCTTTCTCATATTCCCTTATGAGGAGAAACTGAAGGAGCTGGATCTCTTTAGCTCAGTGGAGATTGAGGGGTGGCCTCATTAATATTTATAAGTATGTAAAGGGTGAGTGCCAAGAGGACAGAGTCAGGCTCTTCTCAGTGATTCCCAATGACAGGACAAGGGGCAATGGGTGGAAGTTGAAGCATAGGAAGTTCCATGTAAACACGAGGAAAAAATTTTTCCTTGTGAGGGTGACAGAGCTCTGGAACATGCTGCTCAGGGGGGGTGTGGATTCCCCTTCTCTGGAGATATTCAAAACCCACCTGGATGTGTTCCTGTGTGATCTATTCTAGGTGATCCTGCTCTGGCAGAGGGATTGGACTAGACAATCTTTCGAGGTCCTTTCCAACCCCTAATATTCTGTGAAATCTGCATTTTAAAAATTGAAGTCCAAATTCTCTTTTACAGGCAGCTCTAATTCCAAGTTTTAGTTTGAGAAACAAGTGTATTACATTGTCAGATTAGCAATATTGAACCATTTCTCTGCTGGATTTTAACATATATCTTTTGGGGGGTTTTGCTTTAGTCCATCTCAGAAACCTCTGTTCCACTGTTTTGTTTTGTTTTGTTTTTTGGGGGGGGGGTGTGTTTTGGGGTTTTTTTGTTTTGTGTTGGTTGGTTGTGGGCTTTTTGTTTTGTTTTATTTTGTTTTATGGGTTTTGGTTGGTTGTTTCTTTAACTTGGAAAACATGGAACTCTGGAAAGGGAGACTGAAGAAAAGTCTTTGATATCTTTGTGTAATCACCTGCAGTGTGCATCAGCAGGGAATGAGAGCACATGGCAGTGTGAAAGCCAGGCTTGAAACTCTCAGAATCCACTGCTAAAAATCCACAGCAAGAGACAGACACAGTGATTGTGCTGTAAGCACAGTTCAAGCATTACTGCAGCAAATATGCTGATGATTAGCAGCCCTCAGGTGGGCAACATCCCAGCTGATGGGCTCGCCATACGAGCTACTCTCGTTCACTCTACATACTGACTTCTGTCTATTCTCTGGCGTCTGTTTTTATATTTAAACTCTTAGGATTGCTCTTCAGTTATATTTTTCTTTAATGAAACAAAACTACATTGAATCATTAAAATTTTCATAGCTTTGTTTTGATTTAAACTTATTTTATCTTTTTATTCCAAAAAGCATTTTGCCTCAGGAAATTTTTCTTCTTCTAACTACGTTCTCAAGCAACTAAGCCTTTTTTTGTAAGGCAAAAAAAGTAATCTTCATTCATTTTTAAATACTGACTTATGGACTATGGATTTAGGCTCTTTTTATTCATTCTGTCCCACCACTACCACAACTATAACCTGAGCAGCTGCAGATGAATTAAAAAATAATTAAATTGTTTTAGATAGAAAAAAGAGTAAGATAGTAAAGAGAACTTGATATTTCTCCCTTTAGCATCACTAGTTGTCAGTATACAGCTGCTCCCTCACGTAAAGACATGAAAAAGTTAAAAAGTAATTGATGGCAGTTAAAGATACAGCCTGAAGAAATCTAATACACAACACATATTTAAAGCATTTTTCCATATATATCTGCAATAAAGCACTTGATCATGTTTACTAATTTAAGAATAAATGTGCACATTAACAAAAAGAACTGATTGCTAAACTGCCAAATTCAATATAGTACAATATGAAGGCATTCTTTCAACAGACAAATGATCCTTTATTCCTCATACTGTAGAGAGCTACTCAAGGACTTTACCAGGAATCATGATATACTTGTAGATGCTATTCTTAATGAGATTACACTAATCAATCTTAAATTAATGTTTACTCTGCATATATCTGCAGAACTAGTAGATGTACATTTGCATGTGCACAAGTGCACATTGGTGAAAGTATTACTGACCCAGGAAATAATGTTCATGTAGTAGAATGCTCTTACCATTAGGAAAACTGGTATCAAGAACACTGCAAATATGCCAGGAGACAAAAGTCACCATATTACTGTGGTCTGTTTCAGGGACAAATAAAGTATGCTATTATCTCATATACTATGGAATACACAGAACTACAAACAGAAGTGTTTCAATTCAATACAATATGAAAAAATTCAAAATATAATGAAAAGCGTCTGAAAACAAAACAACAAAATTACACAGCAGAGCTGTTAATTGATTATTTATGATCATTCAGAGCTGGCATCATTATTATAGTTTTCCTTCCAAATTTCACTAAGATGCACCACTCCATAGCAACTCAAGAATCTATACAAATTGCTTAACCACAGCTCAGGGCTCTAAAACGTGTCTTACCCAAGCCTGATGTTGCTACTGCTATAAACAAGAGTGTAATATTTAATTCATCAAAAATTTCAAGTAGGCAATTTATGATGAACTTTTCTTGTGGAGCATCATCAAGCTGGTGAAGTATTTGCAACCACTGAACAGGTCTCTGCTGTGAGCAATCAGCTCTCCACTACTCTTAAAAAACATCACCAAACTTGTAAGTGTAATCCATTCATTCCATTGCTACCTGCTACACTGAATATTTCATCAGAAATGACAAGACTTTTTCCTTCTCCCTCCCTCCCCACCCTGCCTTTATATTTGCTCACTTGACAACTTGTCACTGCCACATCACTGCCATGCTGGCTGTCCTTGAAACCTGACCTCTGTAGCTTTTTGCGCCCAGTGGTCATGCCGTCCCTGTCTCACTCCAACCATTTCTGACAGGAGACATGCTGATCTCAACAGCAAGTCCTGGCACCTGAGACACACTGGGATTACACAGGTAAATCAGGGTATTCCATGTTGTCTCCTAGCTAACAACAGAGGGGAAAAACATGACATCTTGAACAACAGATCTTACATTCGCATATTCAAAAGACTCATCATGCTTTTACAAGCAGATGGGCAAGATTGTTTCCCCTTGCTATGAGAAGATAAGTCATACACATAAAACATTTTTTAAAAACTTTAAAACACAGAAGACATTATTTTGGCTTTAATTTAAACATAATTAAAGGTTGGTTCTTGAGGAAGACAATAGATAAGACAACAAATTTAAAATTAAATAAAGAAGGTGAACAGAAAGGCTTGTTCACCCAACAGTTTTAATTACATTTTTATTAGCAGCATCTCAGTTTATTTAGCTTTCATACGTGAATCATATGTGCCTAAGAAGATGTATGATTTGATTCCACAATGGTCAGACCCACTTAGAAGTAGGTATATTTGTAAATAAAGGTAAGGTTTCCCTTTACAATGGCATGTTTTTAACTTTTCTTGAAATGTCTGTGTAGAGAAGAACGTGAAGTATTTTGACTGAAATAAATGCTTTCATGGAAAACAGTGAACCCTGGAGATTATGCCGATTCTTGAAGAACTTCATACTGTTTTAAGCAGGTGACAGTAATGTCATCGCCTGAGCTTTTTGCCTTCCACATTTCCACAAAAAAAAAAAAAAAAAAAAAAGGGAGGAAGTTTTATGCTGGACAGCAAAGCTCAGAGCTACCCAAGCAGATAGCACCTTAGCACAGGCTACAATTAATGTACACCAAGATCAGAACCACTACTGTTACTTCATGGCAAATAGTGCCTTTTACTATGAAAAAAACCATAGTTAACACTATGCTTAAAATGAGAAGCAGTCTGCTGCATTAAATATACCTCCTTTGCAAGGATTATAAACATCTTGCTCTGCTACCAACATCACGACCAAACAATCAGGGGTTTTGGATATTCCCCACACATCAGCACTGTTAATTATCCCACAGGATATCATATATAGCACATGAAACCATAAGAATAGATTTTAAGATGATGCCCACAAGGATAGTATTTAAACATATTCTGCTGTGCTTTTACAGTTTTTCATTTCTCAGTTATCTTTTGCCATTAGTAAATAGCTATGGAAAGCCCCTAGATTCCTTCCTAAAACTATTGATGCTCTAAGACTAAGACATTATACATGGCAACACTTCAAAGGCTGGTAGTAGCTGCTATTTGACCATATCTTCATTTTGATATTCTTTAAAACATATAATTCCAAAACAGACTAACAAATGCTCAGTTTTTCACAAATCTCTGTGCTATGCAACAAATCATTATCTCAATGCACACAAGCTACACTGCATTTCTTCTCCATGTCTTACAAGTTTACACTCTTAAGGGTGAACAGACAAGCAGTTATTTCAAGGTGTGAACCTCACTTGAAACATAATCAGAGTGAGCACACACACATGCACTATCTGCATAATTCCAAGTCTGCATGCAGTGATGGTAGCTAAGAGAAGTCCAAAGCAAGTTCATCCAGGCAATCTCTGTAACCTTCTGCCTGATCTTTCCTGAGGGAAAATTCTGATCTTATGACTTCCATTGTTTTCTCCCCAGATAAACTACAGGAGACAGCAGTTGGTAAGGTGGTTTATGAGTCCAGGAGAAATTCAACTGATAATGTTTGAGGTTATAAACGTGGATAAGGTAATGCAAAGAAGGTGTTCGCTTGGTTTCTTTTTCTGAACTAAGTCTCATCTAATAAAGGAGGAGATTCTAACAAAGGAAACAGAATGGATACAATCTAGTAGGTAAAATTCTATTAGCATATTTTACAATGCACTCAGAGAACACACTGTTGAGAGAGATGTGATCGTTCTCCTGAACTAGAAAGAGCTCATAGTAGGTGACAACAATCTACAAAGAACCCCTTGTATACTTGTGTTCATAAAAGCCTTTTGAAAACAGGTAACACCTACAGCAATCCATTCCAGTGGAAAACTGGAAAAAAATAAAACAACCAATAAACAAAAAAGCCACATGAAAACCTTCTTTCAGAGTGCAATTATCTGTCCAATACTCAGGATCACTCTAACAATCTTGTTGTGACTGCATCCACCAAGTGAGAATCAGTACAATTCATGCAGATTTTAACACTTTCTTGAAAACTCAAAGATGCAACTAAATTATCAGTGCAAAGTAACTGATCAGCAACACTTAAGACAGTCATGCTTGAAAACATATGCAATCAAGTAGCAGAAACGATAGCACTTTTCCTTAGAAGAAATTTATGACATTTCTCAGTTCTGTTCTCAAAGCCCATCTGTCTATCAGTGTGCTCTCTGAGCAAATACAACTAAACACTGTATTCAGTGTATCATGTCCTGCAGATTTAAGAAAACATATATGCACTTTTACATTTCTTATGCCTGTATATACTCACATAGAATTCGCAGCCACTCAGTTCACATGCCACTGATAGGTGGACAAGGATGCAAATTCTATGCTGCTTGGCCGAACACTACCTATTACCATTCAATTTTGTAAATTATAGCAGCAAAGACAGGCAAAAATGTTGTGTAAATAATACTTAGAAAGCTAAAGGCTCTCAAAAGAAGTAGTTTAAAAAAAATTAATAAAATCAGTCCTTCAGAGCCAAGAGCACATATTGTGTAAAATTTTATTTCCAAAAGTTACAGTCCAAAAAGCCAAGTATAATTTATGCCTCAGACTGTGATATCCAAAAAGATATGGCTAAAATCAAAATCTTCAATATAGTGCAGCCTCTGCCAAAGCAGCTATAGTGAATTTTTATTTTATTCCATGGTAACATGACCACAGGTTAAACAAAAACAAAACAACAAAAACTCCACATAAAACACCCACATCTTAAAAAAAAAAAACCACCAAAATGAAATCCCCCAGTAAGCTATCAAGTTAATCTCTTTTAACTGTCTTATCTGTAGCACCGACCCAGATCATTAGCTATGAAAGAAACGTCATTCATTAGAGTTACAAATACAAAGCAATACCATTAGGTTTCATAGTTTTAGATGTTCTTGTGCTTCAGGAATGTGCATCAACATTGAAATTAAAGGAAAAAGGAGTTTTGATTTTCCAAACAGAATTCAAAATATAGTAAAAAAAAAAATCACTAGAGAACTTATAGCAAATATGTTCTGGGAGCTGATGACAAGATTCTCAAAGCAGAATTCCCAAGAATCTCAGGTATTTGGCTTGCAGCACTCTCTGCTCTGTGTTTCTCTTTGTTTCCATAACAAACTTAAATTTCTTTAGCTTTAATTAATGTTTAGTATTCTGAGAGCTGATCTCAGCTCATACCCTTTCCATACCTTTGCAAATGTGCATGTCTTTTGCAGCAGATCATAAAGTTCAAGGGCACAAGTAGTTGTACTGTAATTCAGCCATATGATTCATATGAATTCTGCTTTGCTTAACATACTCAGGAAGCCCTCCCTTCCCCAGGAGAAAAAGAGTACAATTCATAAAATACTAATAGCTTCATTATGCATGCTCAGGGGCTCTGCTACACCAAGTTGTCGACAATGGCAGAGCTGGATCTGCCATGTTTGGAAGGCCAGCTTCAGAAATACCATGGTGTTAGAGTTTCTACTTCCCTTTGGAAAACATGTGTGCCTTATATAGTTCTCACATTTCTCAATATCAAACATAGATGTACTATCACACTAGCCTGCATACATGAAGTCTAAAAAACTAAAAATTAAAACAGTTTTAAAAAATCTTTGAACTGATCCATTCATGTCAATTTTGAAACCTACTGCTCCACAGGTCCCCACAACAGCAGACTGAACAGGCAAGTCTTAATAGCCAAATTAAAGCAGAAGCAACTGTAGAAAAAGAATCTAACTGATCTCCTGACATTAGTTTGATAGTGCTGTAGTGGTATAGCTGCAAAGTCCAGCTACAAAGCCCCTTTGCAGCAGAGATAAGTTACTCAATTTAGGTGCTGCTGTTTATGCAATCTCTCACTACTTTACCTTTCTACAAACTCCTGTGCAGAAATTGCATGCTGGTTTATACATCACAGTTCCACACCTCAAAAATCTATGCATACATGATTTGTGTGAGGATTAAATCCTCCTAAAATGCAAGACATGCAATCCAGATACCAAACATCCCATTACTGTGCCTTAACAATAGCACGTCTTGTGATACCCTCACTGTGCCTTGGCACCGTGGTTTGCCTCTGCCATTCTCTTCAAAGTTCTCCTTCGCTCCCTGAGCAAAGAGGGAAAGTGTTTGGTGTTCAGGCACTCTTCTTTGACCTTAGAGTTTACTATTCTCAATATGGCCATTTCTACAAGCATGCACATTGCCTGTACCTTTCGTACAAGTGACACTTTGAGACCTCATTACAATCCCTGATGCAGACATGGATGGGATACAATCTCAAATGCCCTATCATCCAGCACATCTGAGTGTAAACAGGTGTGGAAGGTCAGAAGGACATGCCATGGACAATCACTCATGCACTGTATTCACATTTTAGGAGCTAGGTATGAACATTTTGATATGAGGAAAACATTCTCAGCAGCACTGCAACTTCAAAGTAGAACCAGAGCTCTCTCTGCAAAAGAATTTTCAGGATCTCTCCATCTTGAAAAATATAATTTTGGACACAATCCAAAGCACACTTAAGTCAGTAGAAAGAATGAAGCCAATCAGGATTCAAGAAAGTACATTTGCAAAAAGATAGGAATGTTTCCACAAAGGAGAATTTGTACTTACAGACCAATTGCTTTCATCAGTTTCAAGCTTATAGATAGAACACATTTAAAGGATACTCTTTATCACCAGGAATTAGAGAAGTACTGTTCAGACTCACATTTAAGGTCACATCACATCCCACTACCATTTAAAAAGAGTATTTTAGCTGATTTATGTTCTTGCAGTCAAAGTTTATTCCATATGTTTAGCAACCCAGAAGGAAGAAATTGCATTTGATTATCTTTGTATAAAATTTTTTACTATGCATAACTTGCAAAGAATCCAACAAAAATGTATGCAGCAATGTACTTCTTGCACATTTTACACACATGTGAATTATTATTTTTAATAGATGAACAATCATGACAGGTTTTTAATAATTCTAAATTTAATTTGTCTAACTCAAGCCATTATTGCATTCTGTTAAAAAAGATCCATGCCAAAGTCTGCATGTAAATGACTGCATTAAAAGCATATATACATGATGCAACTCAGAATATTAAAATTCTAAACTAAAACTTGTACATATGTCTGTATGCTCCTTTTCACCATTCCACACCAAATGTAAAATTAACTAGAAGATTTATCTGCACTGACTTTAATCTATTTCATTTTATGTTGATCAGTAGCTAAGAATACTTCGCTACAGAGATTTATCACATTAATTAGTTCTGAAATTACTCATAGTAATTAAGTATATTGTTCTTAAACTCTTTAGAGATTATTGAAATACTTTCACTGCTACTTAAAGCAAACAATATTGAGGGAAAGCCTTTTTTCAGGAGAGAAAACTTGTCTATAAATGATCTTTTCATTCTTCCAAGCTCTCCTGCCCTCAATGGACTTTACACTATCTTCTAGAAGCCTAACATAAAAATACATTGTTAAAACCTTCCCAGATTTTGAACTGTGACTTGCAGCATGTCATGTTCTGACTGTGATCTTTGAACAATTCTTGTTTACGCATGTAGCAATCCCAAATGTAGTACAGGGCACTTCCGTAACTCAGCTCTCCATGTCACAAGTGCTTTGGGCATATAGGATTTCTACAAAGGTTTTGCCAGGTATTCTGAAGGAATTCAGGATTGTGCAGTACCACAGGATAAAACACACAAAAGCAAAAACTTATATTTGTGAGGTTTATTATCAAATACGAGAATGAGGCCTGACTGAACCAAGAAAATCTTGTAAAAACGGTAAAATCCAAGAGTACTGGATACCAGCATGGAGTGTCTACTGCCTTGGCTTTGGTTGTTTTTGTTTTGCTTTGTTTTGCTCTTTAAGCAAGCAGCATGGCTTAAATTTCTCAGGCTTGACATCCCATTGGGCTGGTGCGTCATGTCCCTTTTTGTCAGCCTGTCACGTCACACGGTGTAATGTGGCATTTCTGTGTAACGGACTGAGACACGTCATGCCAATGACATGTCAAGCTTGTGAATTTCAAAAAGACACAGTTCAATGAAAAACATGGTTTTCTAACTGCCCTGGAGGTTTTAAACCTTTAGAAAAATAAAAAAAAGATTTTTCTTCTCCAGTGATTTTGCCACTGAAAAGCACATGTTTTTACGGTGTTACCCATGTGTAGAAGCAGGTAGCAGGTATCTGAATATTTGGACAGCTTTATTAACTGAATCTTACACTGGTGATTCAGTTACATAATTAGGAAAGGTCCAGAGCATATGTGTATTAATTGAACTGATTACTGTTTATTTCCAGTAGAATATATATGTATTGATAAAAATTTGCCATTTAATGATAGGCCAAGTCTAAGTATTCAGTTTCCATAACTCACAATATCACGATTCATACTTTTTATGCCTATGTATACTCCTGGTGACTATAATGGTACATTATGTGTCAGCTTAAATATCAGCTAACAGGTGGGTCCTCCAGAATGTTAGCCTGGCCTATTCTCTGTGCTGGCTTTTCAGATTTGGAAAACAAAACCAGAATCTATCTGCAACACTAAGCATCTTATTATTTTTTCAAAGCCATCTTTTGCCAACATAGATATAACGTAGTCCAAACTGTACAATTAATTATCTATGGGTAACACCTTTCTCCCATCACTAGTGCTAATCCTTATTCTCTGCACCTGCTAAATGCTTAAAGAAAACAGTATCTTCATGCTATACTCTAAAATGTTTGTATTTTGTTAACAATTATTTTGGACCAAATTTTTTAGGAAGGAGCAAAATAAGAGCTTAACATAGAAACTATCATGCCAATACCTCACTAAACAAAACAAGTGGTCAGCAGCTTTTACAAACAGCATTCTTGCTGATTTCAAAACCAGTAATGTTTTCTCTGATGGATGGCTTTCAAATCTCATAGGCATCACACAAGACTACTACTGTAATGAAGATCAGGGAAGCCACTAATACTACTTGTAGAAAACCATCTCTGTGGCAGATATCCATCTTCAGCAGATAGATTTGGTGTGGCCTGAAGTCAGATCATGGGTAAGTTAATGCCATTTTTAGCTTGAAGAACACAAAAGAGATCTGATCAAATCTAAATATACAAGAACAGATGCATAACCTATACCCAGCACCAGTAGTGCTCACCTATGCAGCCAGCAGAATTTCTGCTGCTTGCATATATGCAAATGGTTTGAAATAAGAGCAGACAAGTTAAGGCACCAGGTTTTCCTCAACACAACCTTTTCCACAGTTTCTAAATGGAAAATGTATCTGATTACATTACATAATTATTTACATCACCTACAACAAAAAAACTGGTCCATAAGAAAGCACATGTGCCCTTAAATTAAAACAAAACCCTAAAACTGGTGCAACTTACACAGTATCATCCTGTCCTTATCTTCCACTCTAGCTTAACCAGATAGAAAGAAATGAACCAGTGGACTACATTAATTCAAACCTGCCACATATTTCAAACACATCACTTTCACAGACTGGTACCTGTCTCAATTTCTTGGTATCATGCCTGTTTTGGGAGGATATTTCCATGGCCTATCAGTTTGTTTGACCAACCTAATGAGCACTTGCAAAACACTTCAATGTAGCAGTGATGGAAGAACTCTCATAGTGGTCAGCAGCCAGACTTGTAATCAGCAACGAACCCCTGCTTACCATATTCAAACATGCTACAAACATGTTCAGAGATGCAAATCTCTGCTTACATGTGTACTAAAGATTTGAGTTGGTAGATCTTTACTTACAGAAGACTCAAGATGACAAATACCTAAGCATATACACTAATCAGCTGTATTTTTATATAGTAGGATTGGTTTTTTTAAAAAAAAAAACCACAAACAAAATAAAAAACCACCAAACAAACAATAAGAAAAATGGAAAAAAAATACTACCCTTATGATTAATAAAATCATTAGGTAGCTCCTTTGGGCAGCTGATTAGTTACAGACTAATGCTAATTCTCTGGCAAAACTGGTTTTATCCCAGAATGCATACCTGTTCTTAGCAGAACTTATAAAAAAAGAATTGCATTTGTTGTATTACTTCCGTATTTCTGCAAATCTTTCAGATATTACCACAGCTGTCATAAAAGCAAGGTAAGACACAAAGATCTCAGCCTTTGGAATGGCTTTTTTTTTTTCTTTTTAAATAATGGAGCTAGTTGAAAACATAGTAACAAAATAGATAGTAAAAATAAAGCCACAATGTCCCTCATCATAAAACAGCTTTATATGATAAAATATTTTTTGTTAAAATCAAAAGCTACTTAGAAGGTCATAGTTTTATTCTGCCAAAAGAACATGACAGATTATTGAAACTTAGCATTCTATGGTGAGAACAACAGTGGACTAAGCTGCATTCCATCTTAACCTTCATAACCTCACCTGAGTGAAGGAGATGGTATTCTGCATCTTCAACTTTGTGCTGGTTAACATGAGACTACCTCCACACAGTAAGGAATCTCTATTCGTAGAAAGACTGAACATTTCCAATGGAATTTTTCAGTACGAGCAATAGAGCCATTTTATTTTTTTTTTTAAATGCACAGTAAAAGACGTAGGCTAAATGTACGATCTAGAGCTTCAGCACACATCTTCTCACAAAGCAGTAAACCACCACAACAGCAAATGTTCCATTAACTCTTGTAAACAAGTAACTGAAATTAAAGAAAATAAAGAAGAGGTAGACTTAAATGCACACTGGGGTCTGTTGTTACACAACTACACATGCTTTTAACCACCAGTCCTGAATGGTTCTCCCAGATATTATCCATCTTTCTCTGGTCCAAGGATTCTTCAGATCTGCAGAGCCCACAGCCTAGCATCACTAGCAGAACTGGACATGAGTCAGAAACAGGAGAGGATGTAGCACCCTTCTCCTTTCCCTAATGTAAGGCCCATACACAGGTCCACCTTTATGTCTTATGAAATAGATGGTTTCAATACATCTGTGAAGAAATGCATCCTCTCTCCAGTACAGAACATTTGAATGCATGACAAGATGCCAGAAGCTGTCAGGAAAAACAGAGCACCTAATATTTCTCAAATAGAGAGGTAAGAATGAGATAAAATGATCTAGTGAGAAAGTGTTTTATTATTAACCATTGGAGAAAAAAAATACCATTTATGTTAAAACTATCTTGAAAATTGTTAATTTTGTCATTACAAGAAAAAAATAAAAAATATTGCTGCTAAAGACAGAAAGGATCAGCTGTGTCCACAGGATAACCATGGATTTGTAAACAGATAGGTCTAGTTGGAGGACATTGTCTTAGGCAATCCACCAAGCTGTCTCTCTGGAATAAAAAAAAACTAGCCAGAAACTTCCTCTCCTCAAAAAATATCAAGTTTCTTTTTCTTTTCTGAGAGAGATGCATATCTAACAGCTGCCAATTCTCACATTTATATCTATAATTTTGAGCAACATCTCTGACAGCAGACCTGGACCGAAAACAAAATACAGAATCATTAATCATAAATAATTCCAACAGATGTAAGATAAGTAATTCTGTTGGAGAAGAACTAAACAATGTGGGGTTTCATTCTTCATTTTTCTTGCAGAAAAATACTTGTGCATCTGTAGTGAATCTATATGATCCATTCAATGTAACACAAAGCTTGCACACAAATGCAAAGCCTCCATATTTCCAGGTTCTGGTTCCATCTATCTATTTCTAATGTTTATGAGGTCATTTCAAAAGATTCACAGAATGAGATTTGACAATCAGGTAAGCCAGAGTAAATCTATAACAATTTTACTACTTCTTTGGCATTCATTTTAGATTTATTCTCACTTTTAATAGTGTAACTCCAGTGGGGTATTACCACTATTTCCAATAAACAGATAATTTTAAAGTTGATCATCCATATTTCTCCTCAGTTTAACAGGAGTTTTGGTATTGGAGGACAAATCAGGAGAAGCTGATCAGCACCCAGCATGGGATTCTCTTTCAGAGTGTGGCTGGCCCTTTTCTGAGGGCTTCTAAGCAGCAAGGCTTTCCCTTTTCTTACCAGCCTACCTCTGTGTCAAGAGTCACAGAGGTTTCCTTGCTGGAGCTCCCATTTCCACCAGGACAGTAGCAGCAGTCGTCTTTTTGTTCCAGCTAGGATCCAACTCATTTTTCTTCCCTCCCGTGAGCTTTTAGTAAGCCACTGGTATATTTATTATTCTATTCTCAATTCCTGAGATGCCACTTAATGCCTAACAAGTACCTTATGCTCCTTTGAAGATTTCCTTTATAATGTTAGTACCAGTTTTGTTGCAGCTTCTCTAGAGAATGAAGCAAAACAGCACATCTCTTTTGACTCCCTTGCTTTGCAGAGAGGAAGAGGCATCATTGCTTCATCCCTACCCCAGTTTCCTAAATGACTACAGTCAAAGAGTTTTCAACTTCCAATCAAACTTCATGAGATTTTCCAAGCCAGGGACTTGCTTTTACAAACCTCAGCCCAAACTCATTTCTTACACAATAGTTAATAAGACCTGCAGCCTTTCTTTGGTCAGAAAGAGCTTGATAGTGGCTTTTTTTCCTTTGGTGTTGAGATAAAGCGATTTTGCTATGATAGATGCACAAATACAAATCTAAAGCAGAAGATCCTCAATCTTGTTCTTACAGCTGAAAAACTATTAACCTTTCATCCCCCAAATGCCAATTTGTATATAAAAACAACCTCCAGGACTTAGACCTTGGGTGGCAGTTTTAAGTCTAAAATCAATTTTTGAGTTATAAACCCTCTGAAAATAGGGGTTTATAATGGAACCACTGACAGACCCTTAACTACAGCGGCGCTAGCGGGCACCACTATAATATAGGAATAAAACTAAATTACATCACTTGTCATCATTAGGAAAAATTTTCATCTCAGTTCTTCATTTGAAAAGCACTATAGTTAATGAATGATTACTGAGCCATGACACCTAAATGACTAAAATATAGGAATTAGACTGAGGTCAACTCAAGTATTTTTTAAACCATGAAATTAAGGGATCTATTCGCATTGGTATAGGATACCAGTCCTGGCTATTATACTCCCTTGCAACACTGACTTTGAGCATAAGGGAATGGTATGTATTTCTATACTGGAGATTAAGGTTCCATGCAAATTTAAGAGGTGAACACATGACTGACCAAGAGTGACGAAGTATGGGATTATTTCCTATGTTCATACATGTTTCCTTCAAGTTTTCTTTATGCTCTTCTGCATGTAACTAACTTGAAAATGAAGAATATTTTATGGCGATAGAAGGCAGAATCTTGTTCTTCAAAAAAGGGTATTTAATTATTCAATAGAAAGTCCAGTAACTTAAATTTAGTAACCTGCATTTAAGTCTACCAGATCCTTTTAGCCAAGGCACTTAAAAAGAAAGGCATTTTAAGGAGAGCTGACAGTAGTGTACTATTGTGCAATGCTCTGGCAATGCCTAACCATATCCCTTATATATTGTGTGATCTTGAATTACAAATGGAAAAAGTCTTACAAGTTTTCAGACATTCTTAAAGGTAAATTCAAAGAACCAACCATAATGAAATTATGAAGAAATATAAAAATGTATATGCAAGGTTTTCCTAATTTGAAGCCATTTTATACTTCCTTTTAATTAGTAAAATGGAGATGCTCATGAGAGGTCCAATGATTTCAAGTGCTCATACAATAAAAATAAAAGGAGCAGGTAAAGATGTAAAACAATGGAAAACGAGACAATTTGCTTGGCTGTCATTCAAAGATTCTAACTCTGCAATACCTCCCCAGTGCATCTACTTCACTCATGTTCTCACAGCACTGAATCTGAGCACTGCAGATCATGAAGATTTGTCTAACAGTTGAAAGCATGCCAAAACTATGAACAAAGTATGCAGCGTCTATGATTAGAACAAGCATCTGAGATGATAGCTTTATAAATATGTTTTCAGTTCCACTACTTAGCCTCTGTACCCATGCTAACCTCATGTTTCACTAAACTCAATTCAGGAAAATAAAGATGACTCTGTAACTTCAGGTCCTTGAAAGCTTCCAGAAGAAGCAGTGTTAGCAATATTCATTTCTTCATAAGTTCTTTCACTTTCTCTCATTTTTTTTTTCCAGGGAGGGGCATAGAGGGGGACAGGGCACACTGAGCACATGGAGGAGCAGAGACAATGGGAAGGAGCAGCCCATAAACAAAAACCAGTTATCTAGAAAGTAATGCCTGGACATTATAAAACACACCTGCAATTATTCACTTTTTTCTTATCAGATTTCAAATCTATTTTCCAATACATGATTTCCAAATGCTGCTTTCAAAGCATGTTTTTCTCACAGCGTAGAAAACTATTTATAGGTTTTGGAGATGAAAGCATAAGTAAAAGTGAAGGTTACCAAATTGAAAACAATGAATGTAGACTGCATGTTAATTGTCACCAAGCTAGTTTGCTCCTGTTGGTCACATGGCTAGTGACAGTCATAGATGTTGACGGAGTCTGACCTGTTCTAAAAAGCTGGCATATTAAAAAAAAAGAAAAAACAAAAACCTGGCATAGAAACCATCTCTGCAGTCTGTGGAAAAAGAAAAAGGAGAGAGAGGGGCTTCTGACAGCTCAAGCAGAGGAGGAAAATTAGAAAGGAAAGCCAGTACCACTACCATATGGGCTCATAGCTTGTCAGGACAGCTGGCAAGAAACATTGCTCTTCTCTTCTTTACTTCCAGGGCTGTGATACATTTCTTTATATGGCTATCAATAATACTGAATGATTAATGCTAATGATTTATGTTAATTTCATTATAAGCTTTATTTGTTGCCCAGTGTTGAAATAAGCCTGTCAAATCATCCTTTCTTACATTGCTAAGGATACTTAACATGCAAAGCTAAATATAACATCTGATCATTAATATGTTAATACACCTGTTTCATATATATACGAGGCAAACAAGAAAATTATTGCTTTGAGATGATTTTGAGAGCAGTGGTTCAACAATCTTATATCCACTTACTGACTTGAAGGAGAAAAGCTGACATTTTACATTTTCCTCCTCTAAGTCTTAAAAAAGCAATCATCCTCTGACACCAGATTGCATAACACCATTCCTTAAAGAAGTAAATAATATAGGATGCACCTTTCAGTCAGTGGCACCCATTTTCCTCTATTTTATATTAAACTGCTTCTGATTGTTCAAAACAAGGAGAAAGAAGACAAAACACACAGGATACTATATAACAACGTCAAGTATCGTCTATCCTTAGAACTACCCAGAAATACTTCTTCCAGCTCAAAGCATCTTTTCTTCCATAAAATGGAGAGGGGCATGAAGGGAAATTGTCAGTCCCAAAATCATCTTATGATATTCTCAGACCAGCTCCCTTATTTACCATTGTCTGTGTAAAAAGAAAGGGGGAAAGGAAGTGACCATTACTATTCCAGTAATCCAAACCTCATTCCCTCTCTTGCTTAAAATCCGTTTCAGTTAAAAATAGCTCATTTCAACCTACCAGAAATATGGTTACAGACCCCATACCTAAGTATCTAAAAGCTGCTAAGTCACAGACAATTTCTTCCTCATTTGCCCTACAAGAACCAACTTGCTTTTGTTGACAAAGACGACCTTCAAAATGTCAAAAGGGACAGCAACACTCAAAAAAGTCTAAGGAATTTCCAGCACAGAAAGACCTGTCACACATGGTGAGAGGAAAAGGAACAAGGCGTGATGAAGAGAAGGCAGTACACAAGGTTTGTATACCCTTCACCACATACTCAGCTAGTACTGCCTTAACTGAACTCCTACAGGACCTGTAAGTAAACATTATCCTTTTTCTTGCCACGTGATGTTAACGAAGTCACAAAATGGGGAGAGCAATGTCGTTTTCCTGTTTGCTTAAAAGGCTCTAGACACTGGGTACAATTTTCCCTGTATTTTTCTCGCCATAGCTATTACAGTATGATCTTTTACCTGTGTGGAGTCTCTCTGTACAATGACTGCAAATCTCATCTGAAGTAATGTTCTTTAGTCTCTTAATGCAACAATCAGGCATTGGTTAATCTTTTTAGTTACAATTTTGCTTACAGAGTCACTTATGAATTTTAAATTATAATTTTACTTATAAATTTACTCATAAATTCCTCTCAAACAGCATGAAACAAATACAGGAACTAAAATAGGGGTTTTTGAGTTCAATTTACAGAGCATGCTGCCATATGCCTTTCATGCACAAATTTATTTGGTCCTCTGAGGCTGGAAGAAAGAGAGGAGTTGACTACTAGCACCTAAAGGACATTTTATTTTTTAAGTGAATATAAAATGCAGGACTTTACACTTGAGAATATATTATAAGGCATTTGGAAAAAAACGCATAAATGTATGTCTTCCAAAAACAATTCAGATTTTTTACCTAAGTGCTAGAAATCTGAGCTCATGTAAAGTCCCAGATTCTTGCCCAGATTTTCATTAATTTTTGAGTCTGCTTTGATAATTGTCACTGTATAGCTTCCATTAAATTTCCCAGGTTTTTTGAAAAAGGGCAAGGTTTGGAGGAAGATAGAAGTGGAATCTCCCAGAAGATCCCATTTGATCAACTTTACAGAGACACTCATAATTAAAAA
The DNA here is from genome assembly GCF_027791375.1 of Indicator indicator. Taxonomy (NCBI): domain Eukaryota; kingdom Metazoa; phylum Chordata; class Aves; order Piciformes; family Indicatoridae; genus Indicator; species Indicator indicator. The sequence goes on along the minus strand of NC_072028.1, from coordinate 11,728,577 downwards.
AAAAAAGAAACTTTTTTAAAATAAAAAAATAAAGCCAAAAAGACTAGGATTACAATTTTATGAGATCTGAATCCTGTAAACTACAAATCCTGAAAATACAAATTCTGCACTTTGTATTCATGATTATGAAATTTTAATTTAAAAAAAGTGACCTTCTAACAACTTGAAGTTTTGGGGTTTCTCATTTGAAATCTACTACTTGCAGCTTTAAAACTGCAATATATAAGTTTTGTACCAAAAAGGAAATATTCTATTTGTTGCTTTTGCTTTTTATGATGGAACTACAATTCTAGCAGTTGGTCTGGGCTATACAGCTAACAAATGTCAAAACATATGGACCAAACCATTTATCAAATAATCTACTCTTTGAATAGATAGGCACTATCAGCAATCTGGTATTGATCTTTACAGGCTACTGCTATTGTTCATCTGAGCATCCAGAATGCCAGCAAGAATTAATGAAAGAAACAAAACAATGCATACCAAGCACACAACACATAACTTTTTCTTCCCCTCCATCCCCTTTAAGTTTGGTAAAATGTGTGTAGTTATCAGAAATACATTACTATAAACAAAGTACACAGGCAGAATAGGATACATGATGGAAAAAATCAGCTCCCAGACATTAACTTCTGCAGACTTGCAGTGTATTTCCTTCTAGATTAGTGTAACCTACTTGCAGTTGAGATCTAGCATGATAAATTCCTTGCAGCGTGTTACACTGGCATTCACTACAGTTGATACCGAGATGGCACTTTCATTAAAAGCTCCATTTCAGGGCATGCTTAATGTCTTGGACATTTCAAATTGCATCTGGCTGAATCTTGGCATACAGCTTGTCAGTCCAGATGCACAGGTTTTGTTTGGTTGGTTTTTTACAGAAAATCGTATAAATTGGTTGTGACATTCAGGAGTTACATTGTGGCTAAAAATATTTAATATTAGTATTCGGGAAAGTTTGGGGTTTTTTAAAGGAGAACACATGCATTTGTAACTCCTTTTTCAACTTCACCTATGTGCTTTCTGCCACGCTGCCTTCTATCATCTTTGCGAAGATCTGCAAGTCCGCTGCGTCATTCTCCTTTGAATTCCTCTTTTCAATGCTCTTCTAAGGAGATGCAATTTGACTTACTATGTTTTGATTTAGATTACTAAGACACACAATACAAAATTTTAGATACAGATGTTACTGCCGTTTTCTCTTCATTGGCTCCTGTACAAGTAATTCAGTATGGAAGATGTGATGGGACAGCAAAGAAGACATGACCAGACTTGGAGTTAACAATGATACCTAGTGAATCTCCTTCCTAGCTAGCACAACAAAACATAATCACCACCTAAACAGCACAGTGAGCGATCTCATCTCTTTTGCAGGGCTCAGGAAAAAAAAAAATCTAATCTTTCTTGCAGAGCTTAGAAATTAAGGTCGGTTTCCCAAAGCTCAATCTCATGTAATCAAAATTCACTTTTCATCTCCAGACCAATGATTCCTATGCTCCTGACTGACGCATCATTCTCTTTCCAAAGGTATTTATTTGATTGTTATTACTTCCCATGGAGAAATGTTGGGGAAAATTATAAAGAAGCCACAGAGAAGCGAGAAGAAGCTACACAGCAAACATATCTGGACTCAAACATCACTATTCTGGACATTGTCAATACAATTTCTAGAGTGAATGATGTTACTTTCTGAAGTCCCACTCAAAGAAGACTGTAACAGCATGGCACTTGTTGGCACTATTGTATTAAAGAATCCATCATGCTGCTGTTGTATACAAACATTCCTTACCATGAGCATCTGAGTCTGACAATCTCAATTCTGCCATGCACATGTGTCTGGGAAATCACTGGGTGTTCAGAAGCACTCTCCTGTGAATTGGAGGATAATGCTGAGTATAGGAATAAAACCAAAATATGATATTAGTATTGATATGGCCACTGCTAACAGTGTTCTGAGGATTATGCATTTCTGAAATGTTTCCTGCTAATTACCTACAGGATGCTCATGAATTGCAGGTTTTGCCCAAGTTCTCTTTAAAGACCTTACTAATTTTCAGTGATTAGCATTAAAACTAAGTATGTCAGCATTTCCATTATAAATCACATTCTCAGGGGTTTATTAAATTATTGGAAAAAATTATTCTGAGGTAAAACTCAATACTTAGGGGTAAATTTTCAAAGTGCAGCATGCAGTTTTAGCTCCTGATCTCTGAACAAAGTCAATAAGAAGCTGCAGAGCTGCACCCCTAGTCAATGCTTTGAAATTTTACTTCAAAGTCTCACCCCAGGAACAAATTCTGTTACACATGCACAAAAATCAGTTTGACCTCTTTAAATCTGAAGAATGCCTCCTATTCATGCACTGTAACTGTTTTTCATAAAGATATTCACTGCTCCCTAAAACTTCCCAGCCAATCATAAGCAAAAGCTTTTAGGGAAGGGAAGAAGGATTAGAGGGTATAAACACTATATCCATAAAGAACAAAAGATTTACTGTTGTTTTAACCAGAAGCAAAGATGGAGTAAACACATAGTGATGTTTGCAGTCAGCTCTACATACAAAAAAAAAAAAAAAAATCAAACCAAAGCACTGCATTCATTCACACATCGACATTAGTAAACTGAAACATTAAATGCAGGAAAGACAACCCTTTTCTGTTGCAAAGAAACAGGAAAATTACTCAAAAGCAGTAAAATGGTAGACATTTTATACTGAAATATTTGAAGGCGAATGCATCAGAAAAAAGATTACTAGTGTCGTGGCATTGAAGAAAAAACATGATTTTTCACTGATGTAAGGCAGTAGAGCTGGAAAGAACACAAATACAACAGCAGATCCATTAGGAGCATGACAAGAAACAGTGTTCACATCGACTTAAACTGTTTTTGATCCTCTAGCACCAACATATGGAACAATGCTTACATTATGTTGCCAACAAAAACCTAGAATGCATTTATTTCATAATGTAGCTTTCTTCATAATAGAGTCATCATGGTTGTTGCAAACACTGTATGGCCTCAAACACCTGAATACAGCCATTAAATTGGATATTTTTTTTTTTTTAAGAGGAGGACATTTTAAGCCTCCCTAGAGAATTGTGTTGCCTGGCAAACTCTCAGCAGGAACCATCCATTACTACAAAACCTTGCCTACAAGTCATAGAGAAGGAAATTATCTCAGCTAAGAAAGGGGACATATGTGAAACCATGCCCAGAGAATGAAGGTCATTAAACACCATACACTGACATAGAATCTTGGATGGAATTCAGGCTGAGCTGATGAGCCTTAGGGAGATTGTATTTATTCTTCACGAGTGATTTCTGTCTTCTGTGATGACAAATTGCAGCTTCAACCCTATTTTTATCTTGAAGACCCAACTCATCCACTCCCAGCACTTGAACTTTGTGCACAAAGAGGCCAAGATTGCACTGCAGAAGGAAAATACAAGATGGGAGAGCAACCAAGATACTCAGGTCAAAGCTTTGTAAAGTACTCCCCTCTCCAAATACAAAGAGTGAAAAGGACAGACTTATTTTACTCACTGCCTTGCTTATTGAGCACAGTAACAAGGGATACCACTTTCTATTTTGCTTTAAGATGAAAATTAGAAACAACTCTTTTATGCTCTATGCCTTAAAACCCATGCATAAGTCTTTCTTTTAATGTTCATTAATAGTACCAAAATACTGGCTACATGGCTAAAATACCACATGGTGCTATCCTTTCAATTGCCTACTAATTTGAAAGAGCACAGAACAACTAACCAAGAGTTAAATCTATTTCACACCCATTTAAGGTATCATTAATTTCACAAGCATTTGTTTATGTATTTAATGAAACTAAGAAGGATAAAGACACCTTTGTTTTGCCCATCTCTTCATATTAAAAGAGTTTTTAGACAATTAAATAAAAATATTTGTGGCAGATTAAAATATGGCACTTGCATTGATCAGTGTTGCAGCTTTTCAGTAAGTATTGTCATTTTACCCTTGGCTACATTTTAGGATTCATAAAACTTGATAATCAACTACCCTCCAAATGAGCAATAAAAATCTTACTTTTGAATTCATATAAACAGCATTTCCACCAATATACTGTTTGCACTGAATCTGCATAACCAATACTACAATATCTTTCAGTGTAATTATTTGTGAAAGGTATGCCGTGGCAAAGTACATTATTGCATGCAGTTCACAAATAACTATATAAATGTTAACTGTTGGCTAGGAGAAGTGGTAAATTAGTTACCAACATCTTTAGTAATAGTATCCTTGATAAGAAGGTTATCTAACAATAAGGAATAAGTTTTATATTACAAATTTAATACTATTTTAGAAGATCTTTGAAGCTGTTTTCCTTACTGTCAACATTATCTCTGTTCCAAAGGATAGCAGTTTGGTGTACACACATTACAGGTTCTTCTGCAACTTTGTAGCCTAATTAAATAAAAAGACTTTTTCATTTGTGATTGCATGGGTTTTATGTCACCTTTCACTAGTCACTTCCTAGTAACTCAGCTGTATTCTCTGGATCAGTACTTTCTTCTCGATCAGCTTGATATTAACAGAAACAGAGACACTCACAGAACTCTGAGGTAAAAAACACTGTACTATATTAAGACACCAGTATCTTATTTGCCATTAGCATAAATATGCCCAAAAGCAGTGCATAAAAAATGATTCGTGTATTCCACCCATGTCCTTACACAGCACCTGTCTGGGAAAACACCAATATCATTGCTTCAAAAGTAGTACCGGTGTCACAGGCCTTTTATTTAAAGCTTTGTGTATATATTTCTAAAATAATATGACTCATTATGACAACATCTAAAGCATAATTCTCTTCTGTAAAACTACCTAGTACCATTGTAAATATACATACACGTATATATGTATGTAAGATATTAATTTAACAACTTGGGGTAAAGGACAGAGATGGCAGGGGATGGCTAAATGCCTACTAAAGTAGGTTTGGCAGTTTGTAGTAGGAAAACTCGATATTATACATTCAGTCTTCCGAACAGATTTCAAACATCAATCCTGAACCGCAGCTGAAAGAAGAAGCAGCAGCTCTCAGCAGCTCTTAGCCAGGAAAAAGCATACACTCCCAATTCTGCCCAGTTCAAATTACTTATCTCTGTACTAGTACTGGACCAACAGCAGCAATATGGGTTCAGGTATAGTTGTGGCAGGTAATTTACAGGGATTAAAAAAAAAAAAAAAAAAAAAAAAAAAAAAAAAAAAAAAAAAAAAACACACACCACCAGAGCTATGATCAACCAAAAAAAAAGACAGACAAGGGCTTGTGGCCATGATTTACTACCAGACAAAAGAGGTGAAGCAACTCTTACTGAAGCACTGAATTAACAGGCGTATTGGATGAAGCATGCATACAGGTTTATCAAGTACTGTGAAAGCTCCACCAGAAATTATGTCTGTTCCAAGCTTCTATCAGATTTGCTCAAATCTTACCATTATAATTTGACATTCTTGTGAATGCTTTTTTCCATTTACTTTCCCTGAGCCTTCTCTCCCAGACATGCTAATCGTTAGTGTGGTGGTTCACTGACCAATGTTTGTATTGAAGTTTGTTTTCTGCAGCCAGATTCACGATTTCTGTGGTTTTCTGGGACTAGAAAACACATCTGAGTAAAGGAAGATTTCTTTGAGGCAGGACACCCTCTGCTTCTGAAGTTCTAAAAACCAAAGTCATATATCTGATGTATGAAGCACAAATTTATACTGGTGTTTTGAGGTAGTGTACTGGTGCTCTTTTATATATAAGACACAGAAAGAATGCAGTCACTGGCAAACAGAAATTTCTACTGCTTGCAACTCCTTAGGCTGCAGAAAGAGTAGCAAAAAAGGAAGACACAACCACATACAAGGCTGGGGGAGAAAAAAAAAAAGAGTAGATAAGTAATAGAGCCATTAACTCTCAAGGACATCAGATATATCCAATTAAAGGTAGAAAAGTTTCACTGAGGTTTTCCAAGTAATTGACAAGGCTTTCATTTCTTCATGAACTACCTTCTCAGAATAAGTGGAAAAAATATCAGGGTTTATGCTCAATCTTTTTCAGCTATGGCCTAATCAAGATGAAGAGATAATCTCAATATCCAACAAAACCCAATACTAATTTCCATAACTGGAATTTAACAAAATTCAACATGGCTTCAAATATGTGTAAGAACCTAATATTTGAAAAATCTAAGAGGCCTGTACAATCACCACCAGCTAACACGCTTCAAACTAAATCCTTACTGTAGGCTATGAACAATATCTAACAATACATCTTTTCATGCACTGTTTTCTTCTTTTAGTTATCACCAATAGTTGTATCCCCACCCCCAAAAAGCAAACTTCTATGTGAAGGAGATGTTCATTATCACTTTCTCAACAATTTCAGTCATTATTTTAATAATCTTCAACAATCTACTGGTAAGCCAATTTTGAATCAAAGTACATCAATAAAAATCAATATAGGAAGCTTATGAATGTCAGCAAATAAAACCCTCGTTAATGTTTACATAACAAAATACAAGATTTTAAAGTTATATAACCATAAGGATGAAGGATCAGGCACCAAATTTTCTTCTTATAGAAATTAATCAAGTATTTCTCTTGTGTGCCCCTAAGTTGATCCAACTGTCAGGAGACAGCAGGATATTCTGAGTTTTTTCTCAACATTAATTATCTCCACTTTCACCTGGATCTCACATAAAACCAACTGTGCATTATGTAACTACAAAACAAATCTTTTATGTATGTAGAAATTATGTCAAGACATGCTGAAAGGTCCATGGTAGGCTGTGAACATCCTACATTTCTCAAGAACTAGTATAGCAAACAGAATCCCTTTCCTTGCATTGTTCATGTCACTGATCACCCTTTATTTTGATTGGGCATTTAGTAATATCATGCATACAGTTTAACAAGGTGTGCCCTTCATTATGATCTAAACAGGATATTAATAACAACTCTTTATTGTTTGATTGATCAAATCCTGTTTCACTGATTTGAAGTTGTCTATATTACATAGGTTTGTCTTAGATTTGTTCCATGAAGGCCAGGCTATAACATCTTTTACTCTGCCTTAATTCACAGTGCCTGATACCTCCTCTTAGAGGTTCCCCTTATTGTAATCAAAACCCTAGAGGCACTTTAGCAGCTAACCTGGGTGATTACAGACATTGTTGTTGTAATTTACTAAATTATAAATGCTTTTTCTTAGTCATCGGTTTCAATTGTGTAAAGTTGCCTAACTGTAATGGAAGTTGCATGCAGAAATATTGTTGAAAATTTAATTTGCATGCAAATCTGCCCACTTGCCATCCTTTATCGTGAAGTGCTAATGTAGTCACACAATGCTGCACTCATGGATTACCCAGACTTTCAACCAAGCACTGCAACTATGGCCACTTGAATCTACTTGACATCCTACATTACTCTCACAAAAACTCTAATTTAGGTTCATCATTTACAGATGTGTGATTGCACACATGTACATTTGAAAGTATGCATTGCTATGTATATGCTCTTACATTTAGTGTAGCCCACAGTGACTACAAAAGAAAGTTACTTTAAACCACTGCAGTTGTGAAGTATAAAAAGTAAGATGAGTTTTCAATATTAAGACTGCAATATAAATAGCTTTTTACTACTTTGGCTTGCCTTCCTTTTATTTCTCTCAGTCAAAAAAAAAAAACAACCAAACAAACTATGGCTAAATTTTCAGTAGGATTTCTCCTGAGGCTTCATACCTGCTTGTTGTCAAACCTCCCTAAACCAACCTTCATTCCCATAGACATGCACCTTTAAAAGCAGCTGGCACATGGTACAACACTTATTACTTCAGGCTGCATCATCAAGTGCCTGTCATTATCACCTACCATGCTTCCTGTCTGATTTATTGTATTTAAGAAGTTGTAGCTGTAGGTAATTAAAGTGCACCACTTTGATGTAACAAATAACCACCATGCAATTCATGTTACAATAAAAAAAAAAAAAATGTAAACTTCTTTCCTCCTCACTTTTTAGGGTTTACACGCCACAAGCAGCTGACTTGCTACTTGTTCTTATTCCAGATTCTACTCTTGCAACAATCTCGGTCTAACTACTTCTATTCATATTTTTAATGTAGCAACTGTAAACAGTACAAGTACATTCTAAGAAAATAAAGAAAAATGTACAAGTGCTTATTCAAGAGTGAAGAAACTTCTAAGTTTGAGACAACTTTACATCTGGGTTTGGAAAGATTTGTCTTCAATTTCACCAGTACAAACGTACACAAGAAGTACATTCCAAACTCTGGCATCCTGTGAGCTCTACATGGATATTTACTGCAGTAATTTCTTTCAACACTTGAGTAAGGAAAAAAAAAAAAAAAAAAAAGCACAAGCTTGAAAAGAATCACATACTTCAAAAATTTAGCATCTGTCTATGCAGTTTTTGAATGTAATGACTTAGTGCTCCCAGTAGTCTGCTATGACCTGCCACTGGACCCTCAGCAGACCACAAATAGTAATGTTTTCTTTACAAAAAAAACATCCTCACCACCATGAGCAAGAACTGCACAATGAAATGAAGGATATTGTGGACAGGTTTCAGAAAGAATGGACACCTAGATCTAAATGGAAAGACAAACTGTTTTAATGAACCAGCAACTATGTTGTTTGATTTTTTGGGTTTTTTGAAAGCGGAACAGAAAAAAGGGAAACAAGGTCCTCGCTAACAAAAATACATGCACTGGTTCTTGAAATGTAGGGTAGAAAAGCGTTTGTATGGTTCATTAACTATTGTTGGAAAAATGAATTTTTAATATTTCAGCTACATAGAAAAGAAGACCCATTCAGAAACTACTTGCATATTCCAGATTTTCTTGGAATTACAAAGACCTAACAAAACACTCAAATGTGGTTGTTGGGAATTATTATTTTTTATGTTTACCAAGAAGATTTACAGGCTCATTCATTAAGTCACAGGATACAAGAGACTGCAAATGGAATATGTCACAAAAGGTCAAGTATTATTTTTATGTATAGCTTAAGCATTGTCCCTGGAGTAGCTATGAAGGATATGTGAAACAGTCCAGTAATGAGTGTTATCACTTAATTTGGCATTCTTATTTGAAATTCCCTTTAAAGCCTGTCTATCTCTTGAAATAGCCCCAAATTTATTTGAAATATTTTACTACAACTATAATAAGCAATTTCATAGATTCGTAGAATGGTTTCAGTTGGAAGGGACCTTGAAGATCATCTAGTTCCAAACCCACTGCCATGGGCAGGGACACCTTTCACTAGACCAGGTTGCTCCAGAGCTTTGTTTGTAAAAATACAACTGATCCAAGATTCTAACAGTCTCTCAGACTCTTGTAATACTATTAATTTCTAAAGTACTTATACAAAAAACCAACATAACATATATCCCCAGTGCATAATTATGCCATGCATTACGTTCACTCACTCAGAAAAGTTATTTCACAACTCTGCTTTCAGGCAGAGGTCCATTCTATCAAAGTAGTCAAGAGCAGCGCAATCTAGAAGTCTTCAGTGTACAAGGCACAAAGATGGAACTACGAACATATAGATTTACTTCAAATCCTTTGAACACAGCAAAAAAAATAACCATAGGCAGTAAGCTTAAACAATCAATTAAATATGAGGTAGAGAAAAAAAATTGTCTCTCACCTCAATTTTCCAGTGAACCTAGTCTTTAGGTTCTTCATCTTCCTGAGCACAGTATTCTTAATGGCTCCAAACCCACAGCTACTCCCAATCCAGTGAAGCAAATTTCAAGAATTTGCTAGGTGGAGCTCCTCCTACTTCAGGTGAGATTAATTTCATTATTGACAGGTGAAAATCTCTCAGCCAGCCTGAGTTGGGGTGAAGTTATTAAATACAGGGTATACTGTGCATGTGGCTTGAACTAGATTCTTCTTGCACTTATTTTCAGACCACTTTTAAGGGGGGGGGGGGGAGAAAAGCACTGCATCTTTTCCCTACTTAACAAGCATTCAGTTTTACTGCTGCAAGAATTAACTATTTTCAAAGGCCTAAAATGGCCTACCATCAGTTTATTCACAGAATGTCACCAAGCAACCAAATCACGAATTAAAAAATACCTTTGTTTTGTTAACACCTACTTTTAAAAAAGTTTTTAATTCCTCAAAATTTCTCTTTAATAGATTACAATTTGGGATGCATCACACTGAAATACTTTCTTACATAACAGTAATACACACACAAGTCCTCTGCATGAAACAGAACACATACACATTATATACCATTCCAGCATACCTTGGGGTTTGGTGTCAGTGGGAACTCTGCATAAAATAAATTTAAAAATAAATAAAAATATATAACTCCTCAGTCCTCTCCCTCAGCTAGAATAAAACCCCCATGCCTTCCTTCCAGAGCAGAGTTCTCAAGATGTATCTGCTGTTATAACACAGCAGTAACTGCCAAGCACCTTCAATCCAGGGCTGGAGCAAAATGATTCTGAGCAGCTCCACATCCCTTTTCAGGGCATTAGCATCTGCCAGCCTCTTTCATTTCCTTCCTCTACACTTTATCTGTGCCTTTATCTTTTCCTCCCTTTATTTTGCTTTATCTGTTTTCGACAATAGTGACTAGCACAGTATAACAGCATTATATAAGCTTTTTACAGTGCCATGTTTTGCTTTACAGAGTGAGCATAAATGAGGAAACACTAAGTTAAACTCTGACAGCCAATGCTGGATGTATCAGCTTGGCCTATAAATAAGCACTGATCACCTCCATTTTATTGAACTCATTTTCCAGGCAAGCAAAGACCACAAGATTCCTCTGCAAATTTTCCCTTTACACTCTCCAGCAGTGCTGCTAGTGTCAGCTGCGACAGATTTATAGCCTATTCATTCATGGGAACAAAAACCCTGCCAGGGCTGGTCATGCAACACGCAGTAGCAGTTAGTTCAGAAGATAACAGCTGCAATACCTCACTTCCTTATTCAGCACTCTATAGCATACACTACTTTGGAGATAATAAATGCTTCTTGTTTGTATTTCCTGAGTAATATCAGAGGAAAGGGTCTGCATTACAACAGTATGAAGTGGCAGTGCAACACAGGGGGATTAATCAGCATTTTCACTGTATTTATTCCTTCTCTGGCCCTATGGTTTTATAACTGACATTTAAAAGTTACTCTAGAGTGTTTTTATATACTGTCACTTCCAGGCATAGTCAAATATTTAACTTTTTTCATTTAGTGTAAAAAGTTATTTGTAATTATTTTTAATTCTGAGATTTTAAAATATGAAGTTCTCTAATGCCAAGGGACATTCACCGTCAGGATTAACACTTACATCCCAAGTCAAAAAGTGTGCTTAAACTATAGATGATAAAATATCCAGATCCCTTTCACTATTTTGAAAAAGCAAGCTGAAATATGTACATTTCGTAAAACATTCTTTATTTGCAGCGAGATATCAAAGATCAACACTGCTCTTTTTAGAGGTGCTACTTATGGCCATAAGTTTTGTAGAAGATGCTCTTACATTTGAGTTATATGCTGAATTTTTAAGCAATGCATTGTTGACTCACTGCAGACACTCTAGACCTTCAACTTCTTCTCAAATGTGTCTGCTGCAACAATACTTCTTGCTCCTCTGTAGCAACCATCCATTCTGCCATTGAAAATACAAGGTACTGCACCAGGCCCTGATCTAAGATCAAGACCCACTCATATGCAACTAATGCATATTTCTGTGGTACCTTTGAAGGAGGGATTGCATTAATATGAAAACTACAACAAACTTTTACCAGCTTGTGAATTTCCCTTTTTCTCAACTCTCTCTGCTGCAAAATAATGCTCAAATAAAGCCCTATAAAATTAAACTTTAAATATGTTAATTTTTTTAAAGTATTTCTTATATTTGCTCAGCCTTAAGCACAATATTCAGCTCTTACAGCTGCTCAGGAGATGAGAAATTCTAATTTGAAGAAAGAATTTTGCAACTTTAATCTTCTTTCAGAAACACAGTGCCCAAAACTGAGTGCACTTTTATTCTTTGGTGCTTTCATCAGGAGAAAATAAAGGGCCATTTCTAATGCAGCAGTACAGAACACAAACATTTAGCATCTTGAATTTCTTAGGAGCCTTTACTGAATTCATGATCCACTGTCCTAAGTTACAGTTAAAAAGTTAGTTTTAGTTTGAGAAGGTGTATCTATATACCATGTCATACAGAAAAATAGATTTTTTACTGTAAAGGCAAAAAAATTGATAAAATGATAAAAACACATACTCTGAAATAAACCATTAGTTGGTCTCACTAGAAATTTCACTTCTCTTTACTAATCTCATCTGCCTTAGCAGAGCAGAACACACCACCATCTTAATGGATCAGACCAAAGATCTGGCCTAGAATCCTGTCTGCAGCACTTGAAATTCCAAATGCAAATGTAAATGCTGAGAGACAAAAAACTGCTTACACCTCAACACAATACAACCCACTAGAAGCACCTCTGTGTAACCTTTTCCAAGTCAAAAACATACTCTAATGTGCTCAGACAGACTTCCAGAATTTACTCTGAATCTCCTTGTTTCAGTCACTTTCAGTCCATGGAATGTATAGAAAATATGACATCTGTTGCTGTATCTACAGACTTTGCTAATCCATCAGGTTTTATCGTGTGGCTCAGCTCACAATGCAGTAAAGAGGCTAGAGCAGTAGTTTAAATTTTAGCCAGTTTAGTAACCCTGCTAATCAGAAGTAGCACACTGGAGGGATGGAAAGAGAAAAAAAAAATCAATGCACCCAAAACCCACTGGTACTAAGGTCTGCAGTATCTGTTTTTCTTATCAGGTATGGAGGAAGGGGAAGGGGAAATATTTTCTGCATTTGAAGTGAGGGAAGAGTGTAAGAAAGTAATCAATCTAATGATTCATCCTTGCATTGTCCTATCCTGGCATATAAATCTAAATATATATATACATATTTAATTGTACAATATTTATAAAAAAGCTTTTACAAAGCAGCCCTATTTTATCTGCTGAAAATTAGCCACCCCCTGCTGTAAAAACTGGGATTTTCTCATTCAGCACAGAAGTACATTCATTCTTATAATTGTTCTTTTCTTTCAAATCATTTAATATAACAAATGCTAGAAGACATTATAGTTCATCTGCTAAGCAGTCTCTTTATGAGTTGAGGCTTCAATGCTTTAATGGGGAAATTGCCAGATTTAAGTAAATCATGTCACCTCCACCCAAGTAATCATATTTGTTGCAGGCTTCTGCTGACCTCATCTCTACAGTAAAAACAAAAACACATTTACATTTTCAGCTTGAGATATTTGGTTAAAATTATTTATAAATAGGTTGTGATGAAAACTAATTTTAGCCTACTCCAGAGATACTATTTCTCTGTTGATAGTGTTTACAGATATACAATTATTGGTTACTGTCATTTAAATAGAGACAGCATGTTTTTGCAGGAAGAAAGCAAGCAACTTTCAATAATCTATACAGAAATGATCGTACATTTTGAAAAAGTTACTTTAAGGGAAAATAATTGAAAAGTTCAACAAAAGCTAAATGTGTTTTATTTTCTGTGGTTAGAAGTTTCAAGGGGGTGTTTGGCATACATTGTTTTCCCCTCTGCTTCTTACAGTCTCAAGCTGCGCCAGGGGAGGTTTAGGCTGGAGGTGAGGAGAAAGTTCTTCACAGAGAGAGTGGTTGGCCATTGGAATGGGCTGCCCAGGGAGGTGGTGGAGACACCATCCCTGGAGGTGCTCAAGAGGGGATTGGACGTGGCACTTGGTGCCATGGTTTAGATAGTCATGAGGTTTAGGGTGACAGGTTGGACTCGATGATCCTTGAGTCTCTTCCAGCCTTCTTGATTCTATGATTCTATGATTCTACAAGAAACTCTTTGGGCAGCAACTGCATTGTCTGCATCACAAATTTTCCATGGTAAGCGTTTCAAAAAATTCTAGTTAACTGGTCTTGTGAAATTTTAAGTAAGTTTAGTAAAAAATTAGTTCTCTCTCTTGTTATGTTCCACATGGGTGAAAAAAAGCAATACTGCCATTACAAGAGCAAAGATTAGAATTTCACATGGAAGGCAGTACCAAGGTAACATGTCAGTACATATTACCCTCAAGACTATGAGGCTCACAGGTTGCCTTTTCAGTTAAAATTAATTTATTCATCATGCTTACTTTTCACTTGGCCATGGATTTTCCAGTATGCAAACAATTTCTAACCTATATTCTTCTATCTCAAGTTCTGATGCAAATAAGAGAAATAAAGAATTTTTTAAAAAGAAATTCTTTGCTTTAAGAAACTTAGAAGGTGAAATTTACGCATTTCAACATATAAATTTAAGGTGAAAGGGGGATATATAACCTCCCATTTATTCATATTGACACTTAAAATTACCTAAATAGGTAGCATAGAAATGCTTCCTCTACTTAATCCCTTCTTCAGCTAAAAGGATGAAGTCTCATGCATGCTTCTAGTGGCTAGTATTTCTTCTCAATAAGAACAGTCATTAGAAGAAAAAGGCAAATTATAAAAGAGCAACTAAGCAAAACTCAACATTTTGCTTTAGCTTCATATCCTTTGTGCAGTTCTCTCCCTTACAATTCCCTTTCATCCACTTACAAAAAGATTGGCTTGTCCTGCATTGTTACAGACAAAAAAAAAAAATCAAAGGAAGGGAGAGTATGAAAAAGCTTCCACAGGCAGCAAATATAAAGGTGATAATAGAAGCAATATAAAGGTGATAATTGACCTCAGTGGCCAATCTAGCCTAATATTCTGTCTCTGGCATTTCTCTTTAGAAATTATTTAATGTTTAGAAAAATTCCTAATAGATCACGATGTATCATATTAGAAAAATCTATTCCTGTGGTCTAATATGCTAAAACAGTCACCCCAGAGGGCTTCTGGGAAAGGGTTCCTAAACTTTTCAACATGTAAGGAATGAAAAACTTTTGTTTTCATTCTTGTTTTCTGCTTGCTCTTTTCCAATTTCACTGAATGTCCTGTGTTGCAGAACAGAGAACACATGTCTCATTCACTAAGAACAAATTTAAGCTAAATGCTTTTTCTAATTTTTATTTTTTCAAATTCATTTGTACAAATTCCCCTTTTCTCGGTATAAAGTGATTGAAGCCTAGGAATATAGGTACAGCTTCTGAAATATACTGTGCAACTGACTTAATTTGCCTGCCAACAATCTTTTTTCCTTAAATATGGTTTCTACTATGGATGACAGATTTTGCAACATCTTTGTAGGCAAAACCATATCCTTTGAAATACAATATTTCAGTTATCTTCATCTTCAGCAATGAGCCTGGGTTAGCACCCTAAAAAAGCAACCCTGTAAGTAATATAACATGCTTGTATATAAAGATTTTTTTCAGTATTGTTCAGTAAAAAACAACTTCAAAAACCGAGCACAAAATCGAAGGATGTTACAAAAAATAATACTGATGTCCACATGCCCATATCTAAAAAAAAATATCAAATCTGTTTTGTTGATAACAATCCAACACCTAATTTCTATTGCTCCCAGATGGTTATCTTGAATTTGGACCTATGTCTCATCTTTTCTGCCCACCACATTACACTAAAACAATGATAGTATCTAGTAATTCACAGCATACAGGAGTTAAAAGACAAAACGTATTTCTGACTACTTTGAGTCTGCCAAATAGAACACTCATATTTGTCTGTTAATTAAAAATAGAAAGATGAGTTATATGGCTCCACAAACAACTGAGAACATCAGCAGAAACCATAACATACTCATCCAGCCTTTTGGGAGCTGACTCAGAACCTCAGGTTTGAGATGACCTGTAAAATCCACAAGAGTGACATAACAAATATTACTATAGTCACTTCCTAAATAGATATTATGGTTTGTTACTTCTATTTTCCCCAAACCCTTCAGTTTAAAGATATTTCACACATAAGACTGCTTCCATCTTTCACTTGAACTTGAGTTTACTTACCTCAGAAACAACACAAAAGGGTGGGACTTGCAGAGTGTAAGTACAGAGAACATCTCTCCGTTTCCTTTATCCTCACACTTTCCACACCAACACCATTTCATCTTCAGGTACATCCACAAGAGTTTCTGCAAGAGCTACCAAACACTCTGCAATCACATACTGGTGAAAAAGATGACACATGCCTACTTCTGCACCTACAAACATGACATATCGTTTTCTTTTTTTCTTCTTCTTCACTGTTAATCAAAGAAACTGTACCAGAACTACATTTAGCAATGAGAAGGATTGCCTGTTTCTCACAGATATAATGAATTATTTCATGGAACAGCATACCAAAAGAATGTTCATAAAATTCCAGCAATGATTCATTACATTTTATCTGATTAATGTGTAACAGAGTCACTATCCACTATGTGAAGCATACTTAGAAGTTGAATAGGAAGTCCATAAGCAGTAGGAGAATTTGTATTAGTATTTCTGAGATCTGCCCCGGAGGAAAAGATGGACCAGACACTGCCTCAAATATCTCAAGTTGTGCCAGCATTTCCATGAATTTATATGAAACAGCATTTATATGAAACAGAAAAAAAAATTTTGAGATTTAAATTTTTTTTGTTTTCAGAATAATAAAATAATTGTTTTTCAATCCAGTTTTATTTTTGCCAAAAATTAAGTTACTTCTTTTACAAGGTACTTTCACGTCAGAAAATTTGTCTTCCTTTGTGTATCTAGAGGCTATTTTTTTTTTCAGTCTGAAGGATTGATCCTTTTATACACTGATGTCAGAAAGATGATGGTTTAAATATTTCTAAACACCATATTACTACTAAGTGGCTTTCCACTGCAAATATTTTCAGACCAAACCCCTCCTAAATTCAGTTGAAATCATCATTATAAAAAAATAATTAAGACACGGTCCCTTATATATGCATTAGCCTGCAGCCTGTGTTCTTGCTGTTTAGAATTTACAGTATATCAAATTCCTTTCCTTCCTACCTTAAATTTCAGGAGACAGTCTTCAAAATTCTAAGAGACTACAACATACAATTGTCATTGTTCTAATGTCTTCACATACAAGTATGACAGAAATCTTACTGTTCATGTCTCTCTGTGGAAGAGAAAGGAACCTTCACTAAAACTTGTCTTTGTAGACTTCCACTGACTACAGTCTCATTACACTTTTTTTGTAATTGATATCTGTCATGTTCAATTATTAAGGTGTCCTCTGTCTTCAAACAATCATCCTCCCTGATAAAAATGATGATGGCTACAGTGTCATAAGTTGAGGTTATATATACTGCAATTGTGTGACTTTATGGGATGCTAATTACAAAGGAGGTGAATACAAGCAGAGAGGGTGCACCATATTACAGAGATAGAGGAAGGAAGAGATGAGCTCTAACCACCAAATAAAAATGCTGAATCTCCTTTCTCAGAGCTGAATCTTTGTACCTATGTAACAGGCTCGACTAAATGAAGCCTCATAATGCATATGATTTTTAAAATTCTATTTTACATTTTGTAAACTGTCAAAGGGAAGCAGATGATATTACTATGACTATTACTCAATTTATCTGAAATCCTCTTCTCTGAAGTTCTTTTGCTATCTGTTTCAGCGCTTTCTCCTCTTTCATTTCTTACCTTTTTCTTTATAGAGTTGTCTGTATCTTCCCTTTCACAATACATTCATGTAAAGATGACAGTGAAATTCTCCTGCTCACCACAGGATGTTGTTACTGACAATTACAATTAGCATGCTATCACAATCACTGAAGGAAAGAACAGGCTACAGCCCCACCATGGGTTGTTGCCTCTTCCATTGCTCATACTGTTGTTCTTGAGATCTTGTTAAAATTATACTTAATGACTGCTGTTTAGATTCGTTTATCATGAAACCTCATACACACAGGTTATTCACCCATGTAGTTTGCCATCTCACTTCTATCATCCTTCTCTTATATTAACTACCTGTTAACAGGATTTTTGCCTACTAAGGTAGTTCATTCCTTATATCAGTACATCTTTATTACATAAATGTATATCACATCTGGGTTTTTTGATAATTTAGTCCAGAAGAGTAGAGTTTTCATTTTACCCTTTTCGATTCTCAGTGTTTTCAGGATATTGGCTGATCAATTGTATTCTAATAGATGCTGAGATTAAATGGAATTGCACATTTCACCAATATATGTTTATTCCTGTGCTGAACAAGCCCACTATTCACTTTTAAATATTTCCAGTTGTGCTGGTTAGAATTAAAGAGAATGCTTACAACTTACTCTATATGCATTTTTCTAATTATTAGGTATACAATTTAAAGATAATTTATTACTTATGAGTTTCCCTATCTGCAGTCATTCCACTACCCACAAAGTAATTTCTCAGAGACAAGCTCCACTCAAGTTAGTTTTACTTAGTAAGTGATTGAAGCAGAAGAAAGTGCAGAATTCAGGAATAACACTAATTCAGGTACATGCAGACACTTCACTGGTGCTGCCTGTATACACGACCAGGTTAAAGGTCTTTGGAGAACTGTGGTTTCAGTGACCCACAACTCCAAGAGACAATGCACTAAACGAAGAAAGAATATCTTCACCTGGCATCTTCTCAAGTATCAACCTTTCTTTCCCATCAGCTTTTGTACATGCGAAAGGTGAACAAAATGCAGCTCTCCTCAGCTAAAATGAAACTCTTTCCAACCAAGCACACTGGCCTGCTCCTTTACCATATTTTCTCTGATTCAGTAAATCCTCAGAAGTTTTTGCAAATACAAGCATGAGTGATTGCCTATTTTATTGATAAATTATGTTGCACTTCCTTCACATTGTGTATCAAAATTCAAAGATAATGAACTCTACATACCTATAGCCACAAATAAATTTCTAGGCATAACAACTTTGCAAGCATTTACTTCTTTTCATTCATACACACACCAGACCACCACACACTGAAATCTTGAGTGGACAACACCATATTCATGCAAGGAGCTTTGCCATCATCAGGCTGCATGCTGATACTGATGAAGGTTTTCTTGTAGGAGGCACTTAGTTATGAATTTTAAATATACGGAATGTAATATTATTATAAAGAGACTGCATGTATCAAACCAAAGGTAGTGTATTTAGCCCAGTGTTAACCATGAAGGTATTATATACCTAAATACATACACAGAAGCTATAACACACTAGCTCTGCACAGGGCTAACGTGGGCAGAGTCCTGCTTGGTACATTCTCTTACATGACACATACACAGGTAAAGGTAAAATGAACTCCCCTATTACCCCAAAACAATCTGCCAGAATGCAGCCCACAGTACAGGGTGTTTCTGAACTAAATTGCCTAAAAACATTCTCCTCTTCCTGATGCTGCCATAACGAATGCCCTAAAAGCTGTAGCATTCCCATGATTTGTTTCCAGTGTCACCGTATGCTCATGGGAGAGTCAGGCCAAGAGGCATATCTTGACTCTTCACATGCCAAGATGAAGAAAATCAATTTCAATCCCCAAGGGAAGAAATTACTACTAGAGAAGGCCACTCACCACTACGAGTTGCTCCATTATCATGTAGTCTTGGAAGGAATCCTACAAAAATTAGGCAGTGTGGAGTATGACCATAACCTAGGGTAATGTAAAGGTACATAAAGGAGTTAAACTTGAAACTGGGTAAGATTTGCACATGCATATTTGTTCTGCAAAAGAGTTTAGGTAAGATGCTATTTTGACAATAATTTGTACACTGCACATACAAAAAAGGTTGATATATATTTCAAAGATTCATGTCAAGTTGGAAATATTGCTAATGGAGTGTGGGACAATTCATTGAGGAAAATTATTATTTACTTTCTTCTGAAATCAGCATGTTCAAAGGAGGCTTCACTTAATATGCACAGGATTCAAACATCTTCCAGTGTTGGATAACCCATGTACTGAACAAGTTTCTTCTTATGTCCAATCCAAACCTCCCCTGGTGCAACTTGAAGCCATTTCCTCTGTCCTGTCACTCATTGCTAGGGAGAGGAGACCAGCACCCACCTTACTACAACCTCCTTTGCACAAATTGTGAATTCATGCGTGATTGGCTTTGCAAGCAGAAGAGAAATTGGCAGAGATGCAACAGGGTAAGAACAGTAAAACATTGATGGTTTAATTCATGCTATATTTACAGGCATGTGCTCAAGTGAGCTAATGCAAGCACACTCCAGAATGGACAGTCACTACTCTCACAGGGAAGCTAAATATTCAAATTCCAATATAAAAATGCTAGTACTCATCTGACTAACCTTACCAGGGATTTATAGAAGTTAATTCCTTACAAAAGTCAGGATTGAATGTGGAAAGAAAAACAGCAAAATGAGACCATAATTACCTGGTAAACTGTTAACTCATCCATCCATGTGTCATAATTATTAATTTCCCAGTATTTTCTTTAAAGCACTGTTTGCTGAATAATGTGATCCTAGAAAAACAACCAAATATAACTTACTTGCTTTCACAGTCACATTTTTTAAATCAGTTACTATGAACTCAGCTGCAGAGAAATCAAGACTGTGAACTCCCCTTAACACATTGTGTAAGTAAAATAATAATTAACAATTATTCTGTACAGCAGGAAGGAAAAGTCAGAACAATGGAAAAAAACAAAACATAAAAACACCTCTTCGTAATTTAAACGTCTAAAAAGTAAGAAAAACAAAATCCCAAAATACATCCCCTTTAGTAAGTTATATTACTCTTGCTGAAATACTCACATCATGTCTGTAATACTTCTACAGATACTACCTCTTTTTAAGGAGGTTTCTTTTTAGTACTTTCTCACTTTTCCTGACATCGTAGGCTAAAGTAAACAGTAACTGAACCACAATTTCATGTTCAAGCATGACAAGAAAATGAAGTAAAAGTGCACCAGGTGCTCTTTCAGTTCTTAAGAGTGGGGAGCAACTCATTGTGGAATAATAGATTATGTCTTATTAGCTGGAACAACACAGGAAGGTCAGATGGAGGTAAGACTATTTTAGGAAATTGAACAGCTTCATTTGTAGGCCAAATGCAACTTCGATGAAAACTTTAACTTTGTGTTTCACTCTTTTTGTGTAATTTAATTACAGGAATATTCTGAATAAATGCTTTGTAAACACTAATAAAGGACAAACTTTGCTGGACAAAACTTTAGAGTCTAAAGATTGACAAGTTGACAGAGGAGAGTAGCCCTGAAGCTTGTATGTTATAGTTGGAAAGAGTCACAGCTTACAGACAAATTAAGTCCAAAGAACTCCCATCTCCTCTCCCTTCACAAACTTAATAACATTTAATCATTGCTCAAGGAAACGCTGAATCAAAGTCCCCTTTGTACGACGGGAAGACAAACCACAGACATCAACAATATTTTAAACAAAACATAAATGAGAAAGGAACCTATAAAAGTAACCCAAAAGCCAATAAACTCAAATCTGCCTACTATCACACTTGTAAGTCTTGCATATAAAAGAACTACAGAATAGAATTTTGGGTCAGGTATCCAAGTCTCAGTATGACTTTCAAGATGGTATCACCTGCATTTCCTATGTGAAATTTTTATGCACATACATTTGTATCCTCAAGCAAACACAAATATGGTATGAGATGGGAGAGATGGGAAACACTGACATTCTGTCCCCTATCAGCATAACTGAAAACTGAATAGGTTTGAAAACAAGTAAGCCTATCCTAAGGATAAGAAAAAACATAGTATTTATATAAACTGTTTGATACTTGGCATTAAAAAATCATATATTTATTTCAACTACATGTAACACAGTTTTCTCTATTAGACATTTAAGGTACCAAGGAAGAGGGATATGTAATTACATTACTTTGGACATTGTGTTATACAAAACATAATGCCAAGTTCAGTCAACACTGTGACATAAAATTGGTAACACCATAGCCTGTGGTTTCTGTTATTCTGCTTCTCCTATTTAATGTTTTAGTCACTGAACATGTACAGTGTGCCTTCTCTTGGGAAATTAACTATTTTTTCCATAGCTGTTACCACCAAATGGGGTGCAGAAGACATATCAGAGAAGAATTTGTGCATTATGCCACCACCATCTCTTTGCAGCTCTACACTTTTTTCCACTATACATCACATTATACCAGTGTCCCTGTAGTCCAGTGAGCGTCAAAGTACAACACAAAAACACAATACCTGACACTAATAGAAGTTTTTGCCAATAGCTGCTCATAACCAGCTGTGATTTTTGTATTCCACTCCAGATTAAAACAGAAGCAAACCTAAAGAGTTCATCTCACTTATGCATTGTATCCTTCAACCAGTTCAGTAATAACTACCTCAGGTGTTTAGAGCAAAAAACAAAGGTTCAAGAGCCTGTTTAAAGACACATGAAATTTTTGATTATTCAACTTTTCTTTTATGATCAACTGAACTGAGCCCAACATTGAAGTCAATGGAGCAACATCCAATCAAGAAAGATGTATTAACAGTGACAAAATGATTAAACTATTATTGAGGTATATGATGTTTAGCATACTCAGTTAAAATGTGACCTCACATCCTTTTCAACTTTTCCTGTTTTATATGCTAAATAATACATGCAGTGTTCATATGTTTTGAATGAATAATAACCTGATATCCACTAAAGTTCTAAAATAGTGCCTTTTAAAATTTTTCATAAAATACACCTTGAGCTGCTTTATCATTTTAGTTACTACATTGCTATATTAGGTATGTATAGATTAAAACTGCATCCATATGGCAAACAATGCAAAGTG
Source organism: Indicator indicator (assembly GCF_027791375.1). Classification (NCBI taxonomy): domain Eukaryota; kingdom Metazoa; phylum Chordata; class Aves; order Piciformes; family Indicatoridae; genus Indicator; species Indicator indicator. Next base: position 11,705,801 of record NC_072028.1, on the reverse strand, counting down.
CAAGTAACCCTTGTAATTTGAGTAAACTTCTGAAGTTTGTGTATTTAGTTCACATGAAACCAAGTTATCACTTCTTGGTGCCACTCATCATTGTTTAAACAGTAAATACAATATCTGCAGGTGGGGATTTATAAATCATTTTTACAACATTTTTGTGGTGATTATCCATGCTTAAATTGTCTGGCAGTCATCTTCAGGCTAGAGAGGTTTGATGAATTTACTGTCAATGCAATCCAAATTGTATCTCTTGTTTTTGATACTGGTTTTGTTTGTGGTACTTTTAGTATGCTGGTCTCCTGCATGCATGACATTTCTTATCCTCTGCTCACCTTAGACACATAAGAGCAAAAAGTCTGTGTTTGATGTCAGAGGCTCCTGAGGCTGCCACTTTTTCCTCAGGGCTTAACACTACAGTGTTTTGTGTTTACTTCTGGTGCTCAGCTGTGTCCCTAACAGACTGTATTTACAGAGATGGAGATAAAGCAAGCAATGCAGTTGACATAAAAAAGCATTGTCAGTGCTGAGGTGCTCTTACACCAGAACCTGACATTCTGGCAACATTTGTTAAAGCCCTGGTAATGCTATTTTTTTACATATCTTTTTTCTTTCCTGTTAATCTTATTTTTATATCATTTACACTTTCACACATCAGCCAACACAATGTGACCACTTGTAGTCTTCAAGTAACAAGCAGCAAAGGAAACTTGACTGCTGTAGCACTGCAAGTAGATAAACCAGTCATCTAAAGCTTGAGTCATGCAATGCCCTTTCAATGCAGTCAAGCCAGATCCAAGTGGCTTCAGATCTATAAAACCCTCTAGAGGCTGAAGACACTCCTTGGTAAGAACTCCTGGCTGACAGTGCCAACACCATACTCTACACTTAACTCTGTTAGACATAAACAGCATATATTTGCTTCTGTGGTCACTGCAGCTTTTCACTGTAAAGTTGACAAAAATAAAAGCTACTATTTGAAAAACATCACTGCTGCTCTCCTATATGAAAAGCAGTGCTTAAATATATTTTTTTTATATGAAGTATAATACATCCATCATAGATCTTGGGATACTACCATGCCATACTTCCTTTTAACAAAAGTCTCACACTGCATTCATTTGGGGTATTTTAAAATTTTTATTTATGTGTTTAGCTTGATGTCAGTTTAAAATATCAGTGATGCTTTTCTCAGAACAGTACTAATCATGAGCTTTTAATAAAAATTGATGGAATTTGAAAAGTAAAATTTAAAATTGACTTGCGTAGTGTAGTAATTTTATAGAATTAGATTATATAACAGGTTGCCCAGGGAGGTGGTAGTAGCCCCATCCCTGGAGGTTTTTAAGAACAGACTGGATGTGGCTCTGGGCAACCTGATCTAGTGGGAGGTGTCCCTGCTCATGGCAGGGGAGTTGGAACTAGATGATCCTTGAGGTCCCTTCCAATCCTAACAATTCTATGATTCTATGATTTGACTTCAATATGCTTTCAATAGACTATTTGGGAAAAAATACCCAAATTCTGGTGTGAGTCTAAGAAGATACTTCCTTTAGACAGATATTCATGCACATCTGCAGATGCTTGGCCAAAGTTAGAATTAGACCTTAAAAATCCTTCTCATTACACTACCCAATGGGGTTTGCGTTTTCAGATTTACAGCCAGCAATGACAGATCTGCAAAAAGAGGCATATCACTTAGAGTTTTGATACGGTGACACTTTCAAACTGAAACAGAATATCCTAAAGGACAGAATTTGGTCCACAGGTGGTCTCCCTTGTGAGAAGATAAAGACCATCTTGTTGTCCTGCAAAGCTTTGTAAGACATAACTCGGTTTTGTTGTCCTTAACAGGTGTGGAAAAGGGATGAGGGGGTAGGGGAGGAATTGGGGAAAAAAATCAGAATTCGTTTTTAAAAATCAAAAGCCAATCTTTTAAGTCACTTATATGCTGAAATAGAGCATAGAGAAGGCGGAAAAGTTGAAGGTGGGGAGAAGGTTGGATAATATATTAGATAAAGTACAAACTAAGCGTGTATCAATGGGAGTGCAGAGAACTAGCTTTAGAGCAATTTCAGCTTGGATTATGGTTAGGGACGTCCTAGGGACCATAGTCCAAACTGTGAGAGAAGTTACTATCCAAAACAATCAATTTAGACTACATGTGTACTGTTTATCCACTTAAGCCTTGCTACCTATGCTGTCAGACTATTCATTTTCTAAGCAAAGATTAATCATAGCTTAGATGTTCTTGGTTCCATTAAGGTAGTACAGCTTTATACTCAGCACTAATATTAATGACATTTAAAAGTAAATTTTGTATTTATTATTTGTGCCTTACATCACTAGGTAATGCTTCAAATCAGGGGCCCAGCCAGGGTTTGGACTCCAACAAAACAGAACAATTTCCATCCATGCTAGTAAAAGCAGGCCACATGTTACTCTTTTCCTTTCAAGGTTAGAAGAGTGTTGATATTTTTTCCCCAATATATTCATGTGAACAAGATATTTCATCTCACAGATTTTACTCCAGTTCAGTCTATGCACATTTTAAATAAATTAAGATGAAATAAATCTATTTTATTGTATTACTTTGTGCCACCTCTATGAAATAACGCTCATCTTTGCATTTTGTAAGAGATGTTGACACGCCTGAAAATGGTGCATGAAGTATAATCTTTGAGGATTGCACAGCTAGAAAAATAAATCCAAGCCTGTGTTTCAAGCTCAGAATGGCACCACTTTTGATTGAAATGCCTCTGAAACATTCATTCCAATATAGCTATTCTGTAATATTCATACAATTGATCACTAGTGTAGCTGTAACAAAACCAGTGACTAGTAGCTTTGTTTTCTAAACATCTGTTCATCTCTCACAAGCATAAAACATTTTCATGAAATAAATTACATATAATCCTTCAGTATCAGAAAAGAAGCTCACAGTAGGAAAGATCAGGTTACAAAGAAGGGCAGGTCACACAGATCACAAGTGAAAATACAGTTCTGTTGAACGTTCTTTAATAGCAAAAAACTTCTCTTGTAGAGGAATTTTATCAATCACAGGTCTTAGTCAAATAAGTTTGAGTTACCACATCCCCCACAAAAGAGTGATATTTCTTCTCTTGTTACGTGCCTGCATTCCTAGGCCCAGGGTGACTCCAAAGTTGATGGAGTCTTAACAGGACAAATTAAAAAAGAATGAGGTATCCTAAAACAATAAAACTGCTTCTTGCCGTATCAAAACCAAATGTTTTACAAAAATAACAAACATTATCAGTTGAGAAAGAAAAGTCAGCTTTAAGGTCTTATTACCTAATTGATACCCTCTTTATGTATCTCTTTACAATTACCACAGAGCTTTGCACAAATCCTCAATGTCTGTGTCAGAACAAGGAAGAAATATCTGTTCTGATGATTAAATTAATTCATATTTTGAAATATGAGTTTATAATAGTTATCAACCACAACCTTAGCAGCACATCGATAACTTCAGAAGTCATCAAAATAAAGAGAAGTAATAAAAACACTTAGTGAAAGGCCCAAGAGTATATTTCATGGTCAGCTTCCCTATAGCTGAACGAAGGAACCTGTTTAGCATCTTCCAGCACTAGTTCCTTTCATTTTGAGATCTTATCTCTAACATGAAAAAAAACAGCTTTATGAATCAAGAATCAGGAAGCTTTCCCTCAGGTTAGCATTCTACAACTGCCATTCAGAAAGGCATCAGGAGACATTTTTTCAGCTATGATGATTGCCATTTTTATTGAAAAATTAAAGTTCATACATTCAAGTAGGGGGGTAAGTGAGCATCACCACCACATTAATCAAATACTACCTACAGAAGAGTTTATTGCTAGATCCACCTGATGAGCAGGCAACCTTGTACTACAAGGGAAAATTATGTTTTACACAACATTTGATTCTATTGTGTTCCTGTTTTGTTCTAGTGACATAATTAGAGCACCCAACTCAAACTCTTTGTAATCCTGCACAAGCTTACAATTGGACAGTAAGAGCCAGAAGTTTCATAAAGTGTCCTCACTCAAGGTGAAGCAAAGAACATGAATATATCCAAATTACAATGACAGCAACAAGAAACAAACCACTAAAAACAGTAACAAAAATGTAGTTAAAAATAAAAGCCCACTAGACTGTCAGTAGAACTCAATTAAGTGCCAAGACAATCAGTGCAGTACAAAAAAAAAAAGTTAAAGTTACAAAAAAATTGAAAAACCCCACCATACTTTATATAACCACGCAAATAGGAAAAAAAAAAAGAAATTATACACAGGCAAACTAGTATCTCCAGAGTTATCACAAAGTCCTTAAAGCCAGTTTTCCCTAATAATTTCACTGAAACACTCAACAGCTAGCAGTATTTTGAATCCTAAAGCCTCTCCTTCTCTTAAGGATGAAGTACTCCTTATGTACTTCCAAAAAGTTAGAAAAAATAAGTGCCTACATGCCTTATTCATTTTCAGTGACAGACAAGACTTTCCAAGCATTGACTTCCACTCAGTTCCTAGCTGTAGTCACTGTGGCCAATGCATGACAACACACATCTGCTAGTTTGAGGTTTGTTTTCTTTTTAAAATACATTTATTTATCGGTTTTGACACCAACTGTTCAAATTTAAATTACAGTTCAAGCTGGCATTATATTACATCCTGACTCAAGCCAGAAAAATGACTGAGTTTTACCAATAACTTCAACAGGCCATAATTTCAACCTTTTGCCCTCTAAATTAACCATACAGAGGACTATCAAGTATCTACAACAAGGAAAGAGGATTTTTTTTTTTAAAGCACCTAATTAGCTAAGAATTGTTCATAGATACATGGTGTTAGTCAATAGCATGTGTACTTACAAATTTTAAACTGAAGTCCCATTGCATGTCCCAAGATAATGGTTTTAAAATCCAGTCAAACTTCATAAGCCAGTTGGCCACTTTTCAAAACCTTCACAAAACCTTCACAATGAACACTGCTTATTATATATAATGTGTACTGGGAACAAAATGTATCATCTGCAGTAATTTTATTTACTTCTTTACATTTATATCGCAAATTTGAACTCTTTTATTACATCGCAGCCTTGTAAAGTATATTATCATATTTCATTATCTAGCACCTAGGCAAACGTGTCCTCTGAACAATGCTCTATTATTATAATGAATTCTGAATATCTAGTATAAAATTGTCAACATTATAAAATAATGTAAAAGTAACTGCATAGTCAAATGTCTACCACAAAGGAATAGAGTTTAACACTCACGTTTTCATTCTAAAATTTGCCAATGAGAACTTAATATGTTTCAACAAAAAAGTGTACTTCAATTACCTCATTTCACTATTACTCAGGCAAAAAAAAAATGGAGGAGTAGCAATCCACAGATGTAGATATGGCCTGATGAAGTTTTATATTTGAACAATGGATTCTAAGACTTGTGATTCTGAAAGCAGGGAAATGACCATGTTTTAGATATCTTACTTCTCAGAAATAAGCATCAAATATTTGGTTTCATTCTGTTTCTTTTCAGATTTTAAAAGTTACACACAAAATAAAAGCAAAAATGTTACAGTTATATTGATTTAAATGCTCAGAACTTTGCAATTTATATTAAATTCTTTAGTAGCAAGGCAGAAATGCAGACTATCACAATCTGGTTATATAAAAGTTATTCCGTAGGTTATGGAACACAGACATAAAATAAAAAGTTACTGATGAAGATTTTCCTACACAGGATTAAAATGTGAAGTTGCAGTTTAGCTTAGAGAAGGCTTCTGTCCTCTCTTTTGAATATGAAGCCCTTCAGATCTGACTCTCACAAAACTCAAAAATCCTAATCTGAATAATCATGACTGTTGACTCTCCTCAATATTTCTTCTCATTTATTTCAGCAGGAACCAGATTACATATTTTCATTTTGTTTCCTCCCACCATCCAGAGTCGTCATCATTTACAATACTAATAGAATTTTATGTAAACTCTCTGTTCATAGCATGAAAAAGCAGTACTCAATTTTCACTGTCCTTGTATTTATTTGTAGAAAATAATGAAATAAATCTGTATAAAACAGATTGATATTATGTACTCCTAAAATCAAGAGTGCTCAGCCTCTATTAGTTTGAGTGACATTTTGTATGTAGGCCACAGTTTCACAGTTGAGTCGTGTGTAAAATAAGAAAAGGATAAGTATGATGTGAAGAGAACTAATGGGAGAAAGATACAATTATTTAAATGAGATGGAGAAAAATATTCACCAGAAATATCTGTACTGGATGAATTGTGAAATAATATTTCAAATCTACATTTTATAAAAAAAATTAAAGTATTTATTCTGAGATAATGAATTTCTTGAGAGAGACTATTTTATTAATAATGGATGTTCAGATGGAATCAGATACAGGAGGTGGAAATAACAGAATCATGTCTTGTCAAATGTGTGATTAATTTTGCACTACAAGTATTGATTTGACAGAACACCCTTTTTTTTTTTTTTTTTTTTTTACCTGTTCATAGGCATTTAAGCGTAATGGACTTCTTTATTATCCAAATGTTATTCCTTTGTTTAAGCTTTTCATTTGAAAGCACTTTGATGCATTTATAACTAGTTACGAATTCTCTGTATCTTTATACGAGCATTATGTTCTAAGTTTACTCCTCCTCTTTTCAACTCTATTAGCGTCAATTAGGCTCACACAGACATGCAAGTCTGACAGGAAAACTTTGATAAAATGCTTGGGCTGATCAAACAACAAAGACAATGCTATAGCATTTATTTCCAATAAATGATTGCATTTAATAAACATTTCCTCCCCTTTTACTTTGTGGTTGTGGTTTTTTTTTTACCATATTAATGCATATAATTACTTTTATTAACGTCATAAAACTACTATACATTGTGATGTACGTATCACTTAAGTGTCTTTAGTAGTTTGCATACACCGGTAAGTTAAAGAAATGGTTGGACTTAGGGATGAACTGTGGCACAGATATTCAGGCAACATTTCAATACACAGCACAATAGCATAAAGATGTTACTGCATAAGCACCCATATTAGTACCAGAACTATGGTTTGGTAGTATTTTGTGCTCAGACTATCCCCTGTAGTCATTTAAAAGAAACAGACTTCTCACCTCCGAGCTCCCACTGTTCTTTCCAAATTAAAACTAAAATGTTCTGGTTTCTCTTATTATTAGCATGGCTCCATAGCGTCTTACTTCACAAACACACCCATTAACTTCTTCAGCAAGAGCAGGATGAAACATATCTGTTATTTAATTCTACCTACCCACAGTTATCCCTCAGCCACGTTTCAGAAAAATACTAATACAAAATGAAGAACAAGTACTTAGAATAGGTAATGGATATCTAGGTAAGTAACAACTACTAACTGCAGCTGCTATGCATGTGAAAATACAGCAAAGTAGATGGGAGCTCCAGCTGTAAAATAGAGACTTTGAAAGAGGCACATACTCCAAAATAATGCTTTTCTCTAAATAGGAAATAAAATAATTGTAAAATGATTTGTTTTGAAACAACTAAAGAAGTAACCTACTCTAAAAACTCTGCAAGTTATTTTAAAGTATCTGATTTTTACAATTCACCCTTTTCCTTCCTCCTCTGCAATGATGGAAAACAGAAGCAAAATTCAGATGCACCACTGCAAGCATTTATCACTCCAGATTTAAAAAAACAAAAAAAAACAAAAAAACCCACCATTACCTATAGCAACTTGTTGCCTTGGCATGCTTGCTGGTCTTTCAAAAATAATATTTTGTATCACAATGTCATTTCCTGGTATAACTGAACAAAACTACCTGCTTGTACAATTGCAGTTATTTGAAGTAAATAAGTGATAAGTTATTTTAAACATTCAGCGGGCAGGTTTTAGCAGTGTGCCAGTCCCAAGCTGTCATTTCTTTGCAAATGCCTTTATTTTTCAGTATTTTAATTTCCTAAACTGGAATATATCTTCTGGTCAGTTATCCATAAATAAAATTAAGAGATAGAAGCAGAAGAAAGATAAGTGGCAAGTCTAAAACACCAAATACAACAACAAAACACTTTTCCAGTTCCACAAAGATGATAATTTTGACAACAGTCAGGTCAGTGGACACACTGCAGTAAATTGTAGTTTTAAGTGCATAAGGACACAGGATTATAAATGCCCTATCCAGCACATTCAACTGTTCTTTACTGATATTAACAAAGAAGGATTCCTAAGACTTGTTTGAAGTGACAAACAATTGATCAAATTAGATTTGATCCTTACCAAAGCTTAGACTATAGCTATTCTTTTAATTTCTCATTCAAATTTTACTCTTATCTAAGCTTTAAATAAAAAATGTTCATAGCAGCATGTTTACATTAATAGGCTACCACATTACTTTTCAATAATGGAAATTTCTCCTGATATCCTGGAATTAATTCTAAACCAGTTAAATATAGAGTGAGATTACACAGAGAGAACAGAGTTTACCACTTTATTAAAATCGTGATTGTTCACATAAAGACTCAACCAGGTCACATATTAATAATTATCACTGACAATCTTTAACATCAGACTAAACCCACAAGTGAAGCAATATTACATCTCTCTCTCTCATTTATCTTTACTGCTTATGGCCCCTCTGTGGTCAGCATGCTGTGAGCTTCGTGGACATTTAATTATGAACACATCATAAATGTGGCTGACAAGGCAGAAGCTGGGTTCAGATGCTCCTGGGATGAAGGAAACATCGTTGAAACCACTTAGACTTGCAGTACTTTCGTTCTGTTACAATAAACAGTGTTCTGAGTTACCATACACACGCTCAATATAAAGCTCCCTCCCTTTCTCGTTACAGATTTTCATTTCATCAAATGTTACACTGTGTCTTGGTGAAAATATGAGAATGCATCGTTCATGACCCCTTAAAAATAAACTATTTACCTTTCACCAGTCAAATTATATCACTGTGATATCAGTGTAGTAAGGGCCAAATGATGAATTTTTCTACCACTGTCATACTGATTACTAGAAAAAGGCATAGAAATGCAACAGCTGGGTAGAAACACTGTGAACATTTTGGCTGTGCCAGGTAACAGGACAAATGCCTCAGAGATCAAGAAAAAAAAACAAAAAAACCCACAAAACAGTATACATAATTTTTGTTATGAGTACCAATACAGCTATTACTCCTGTCTGTGAATTCCTGGATATTGGTAAGAGAGAGACAAGTCTAATGATTTTTACAGCAAAGGCCATAACTGTGGTACATTATTATAGATCTTAGTAAACAAACAAAAAATTCCAAACCAATAAACAACAACCAAAAAAAAGCCAACAAAACCAAACAACAAACAAAAAATGAAAAAACAAAACCACACTGAATTATACTACATATGCCCAAGAAATTTCCAATACCTGCAGCTCCCAGGTATTATACATTTGAAACAAAATTCTGGTATCGGAATCATACAGCAGTTTGTCTTAAAGCACACAGAGTAAGCAAGACCAACACATGCAAATTCACTATATGAAAAAAAAAAAAAGAAAGAAAGAACAGAAAGGAAATTCTGAATAAATCTATTAAGTTACTGTATTGCCACACTGGCATATTTAACATAAAAAAAGTTCAGGACCAGAATTGGGACAATGCCCTTTCAGAAAAAGTTACAAAATATTCTAACTCAAATGACTTTCACATCGTCACAGAAGCTGCTTTCTACCACCCTCATCACACCAGCTTTGGTTACGGATTTTGTCTTTCATGGCAACGAAGGTGCCTGTAGGAAACAGAGAGCATTTCAGCTCTACTCAGATTCTTGAAACATCATTATTATAAACTACTCTGAATTCTCATAATTTATAAGCTTTACTAACAATAACAGTATTTAAATAAAGCAGCTTATATTATCCACAAAGCTGTCAAAAAAATGGCACAAAGATGTTACCTCCAAGGTGATTTTTTTTTTTGGTAAAATAATATTCATAATGCTAAAATTAACATTTGAACAAAGAGTAAATCTTGCAAGCTGCTCTGATGCTTAAATACCTAGGCAAGAATAAACGTGCATGCAAAGAACTAACCAGTGTCATGTTTCAAAGCAACTGTCCTCTGTAGTGCTGAGGTACATATTTCTATACCTCCCCAACAGACTAGAAATAGAAAAGACAAAGCATATAATAAAGCCAAGCACAATGAAAGAGCTCTGAAGAGAGAGCTGAAAAGTAGCTATCATGTTGGCAGATAAATTCTACACACAATTATTCATTCCTAGCCTCTTGACATGTAGATTAATGAGTTTGATAACCCAGGCTTCTAAGAAGTAGATTCAACTCTGTTTCACTAGCTTTCTTCTCCTCTTCTAACTACAAACAACACTTTGGTCTATTGAGGGGGTGGGGAAAAAAAGAAAGAAAGAAAGAAACAAATCAATACATTTGCACTGGTCATCAACATTTTTGCAATTGAAGTCCTATGTCAAAAATATGATATCTGCTGTGGGACATGGCTCTTTACTGGCCCCGTCACGAATTCACAGGGTCTCATGTGATCACTGGAGGGAGGAGTTTTTGCTTTAGCAGCCTGTGCTTCCATGCCAAGTTCAAAGTCATATAGTAGTCAAGGAAAAAAAAAATAAAAAACACAACCCACACCACGAAACCCCAAACACAACAGCTATTCTCTTCGTTATAATGACCCTGTACTCACTGCAATGTGTTCTGTACATAAAATTTTCTATTTCTTCCCTGAGGCCAAATGACCTTTTGTCGACACTTTGGTTAATGTTCACTGATCAAAGTGGATTTTAAAGCAAGTGCTGTAGCAGATTCCAGCCATGATGACTTTGCAAGGGGTTGGTGTCTGCCTTAAACCAGTATGCACAGCAATGGCACACTTGGGGTGGGGGAGAAAGGGGAGGAAGGAAATATACAGTTAATGATTTACAGATTTATTCTTTATTGAGGCAAGTCTTGCAGAGCAGAAATGTTTCATTCTTGATTGGTGAGCAGCTTTGAGTCCTTTTTTTCAACTCAAATGTTATGAGTTCAAATTCTCTAGAGCAATAAGACTCGTGTAGCTGCTTAGGATTTATCAGGAGGTTTAAGAAATGGGGAGTTGCTAGCAGGGGAGAGGTGCAGGGGGAGCATTTCTTTAACTTTATCCCCTTTTGCTGGTTAACCACCAAGGTGAAAAAGTAGCCTTTGAATCTTAAGAAAAAACAGAGAAATCCCATATTGCTAAATTACTAGGATGTTCCTTAGATAATCACAATTTCAGATCCCTGTCCAGTACAATAACATTTTCCTTATTATCTGCAATTGGAAAAAAAAATGTTAAAGTAAAAAGTAAAAATCAAGATCATAGGAGGCACTCAATGCATGCTAACAGGCTAATCCCGAGGCAAGCAGAAAGTTAGAACAATCCCAAAAATCTCAAAACTAGAGACAGGCTAAACCCCACTAGTGACACCAAAATAGCAGTGACATTTCACAGCATCCAAGTGTAGTTTACTTGCTCAGGCAAAAAGTGATATCTTTTCTACTGCAAACACCATTATGTTTACTAATTTCTTTCTCTTTTTTTTTTTTTACCCTCTGTATGACTCTAATGATCTGAGCAAGCAGTCATTGCATTTGAGCACTTTTGTGTGCCAAGTGCCATGCAACATTTTATCTACACTATTGATAAGCCTGATAGTTTAAATTAAATTTGGATTTGGTGGTAGGTTGGTTTGGTTGTGATTTTGGTGTGGGTTGGTTGAGGTTTTGTTATTTGTTTTTGTTTGGTTGGTTGGTTGGTCTACAAAAAAAACCCAAACCTTCCTGCAGAATGAGATACCTACCACACACAGGGGTGAAAGACACACTCCAGCAGTATCTTGCATTTTATCTACAAGCTTTATGATCTTGTAGCATGAGGCACACCCACTCACACATCCCAACTGTAAATCTACTGCATGAGAGGTTATTTAGAGATACAAATTGCTGTTATGCACAAGCCACTTTATAATCAAATATATATCTTCAGTTTAGTGTTCACCTTTAGAGAGGTCTCATTCCTTTGACACTCTTAAAGCCAATCTAGTGAAACAAGTTCTGGAAAGAAAGTGTTATTCTTCAAAGTAAATCATAAGGAGGAAAGTTTTTTACTGAAAGATCTTAGAAATTGCTCATGCTGCTCCCACCAAATATTAATTCTCTGAAATAGTCACACTAAGTGAACCCTGCATGTGTCTAATATATTTGAGCCATTGTCATGCAGATCTATCCTTCCCACTACAACAACTAAGCATCTGCATGCATTCAAAGTATCTAATTTCCAAGCATCTAATGTTCAAGAACAGACATTTTTGTAGATTGAGGGGAGAGGAACCAAAAAGAACAAAAATGGAAAGGGTATTTATCAAGATCATTGTTCATAGAAATCAGTTGCTACCCATAATCAAACTATTCATCTCTTTCAAGCCACATGAGATATACATTATGAATCCATGTTCCACCATCACATTCACACCTTCTCAGACAGTGCTGCAAAGTATCTCCAGCAGTCCACTACCAGTGTTGCTATCCAGCCCACAGAGCTACAGCCGCCATTCTAAACCAGGTATTCAACAGCATTAGATAAGTATCTCAAAATACTACGGCTATAGGTATTCCAGACAAAGGAAGATATGCAAAACAGTAGCTTTACTGTTATAGGAACAGCACCAGCACTGGAATTCCCCAAACCAACAAAAACCAGCCTGTGCAAAACAATGATTCTCACAGTGTGTTTATATCTAAGTCTTCAGACAGAATATCAACAAGTATACAGAGTCTATAAGACAAATCTTATTTTAATAATCTAGAAGTCATTAGAAATCATTAAGCATTTCAGTGGATATTACAGAGAAAACAAACTGCATGAGTGAGGATATACACAGGGTTGTTAACTAGGAATTAAACTGTATTATGGAACGACTCCATGGTTTTCTGGGCTTAACAGCCACCAAGAGTGATTTCTGCTCAAATATGTCAGGCATCTTTTTTCCTGATGTTGTGAAAATAAGTGGAAGTGCTCAGTGTCAATGAAAGGCACACAGAGAATTCTCGTTTTATCAAAATGGTGTTGGGCATGACTGGTCCCATATTGATGGACAGAAAAGATACTCGATGACTGCAGAAGCAACAGCCTCTTCTAAATTATCCAGACCCAATTGCAAGCTAGTAATTTGTAAATGAGTGGTCAGGTTATTACATGTGTATCTTTTAATCCAGTCAAAGAAAAGAATCATAGAATGAGCTGAGGTGGAAGGGATCTCTTGAGGCCATCTAGTCTAAACCCCCTCCAGTAAGAGAATATATTAGTTTCATCTTAACTCTTTGTATATACTTGTGGGTTTATTTCAACAACTTCTGGGGCTCAAGACCTGGTAAATCCTCTTTGTTCAGTAGCTGTTACATTGATAGACACTGGGAACTGAACAACAAATTATTTTTGCAGCCAAATTGATATGCAGGTGCACATCTGAGCACATTTATCTCTAATTATCCGTTCTTGGGCACAAAACAAGCAGTTAGAACAGAAAATATGCAGGGTTTTGAGGGGCTTTTTATTATTATTCTCTCTCTGAAATTTGTTTAATGTTTGCAAAAATGAAGATCAAGTTGTTTGAGAAAGAACTGAGTCTCAAGCCCACTAAAAGTATGCCCCAAAGTGACTTGTCCATGTGAATTTTAAAACTTACATTTTAGGAGAGACAGGAAAGGAGCAAAAGTGCCTGCTTGCAGGACTACCAGAAGCACTGAGATTGGCTGCCAAAGAGCATCAACATAACTTCAAACTGCTTCACCAGAGCCACTTAACTTCTTTGGCAGTCATGCACGTTTTCTACACCTCTTCTGGGGATAAAATGCAGTATCTTGGATATATGCATGTGGTAACAGATGGTATATGCCAATTGTTTTAGTGGCAGATATTGCACAAACTTTGAAATACCTCAGTGTTCTCAAGCTGTAAGTCATAACTCCTGGACAGAGAAATTTATATAATCCCTTTGAGAGACATATGTAAACTGTATGCAGTTTAGGGTGTGCATCCCTCAGATGAGATAATTCTGCATTGTTATTGCAGAGGCCTTTTTTCTAAGAAAGATTTGTTCTACAGCTTTCACTAAAATTTTCACCTTTTGCCACCTGACAGTACGTTGAGTACCAGGGATGTCAGTATAGGGATCTTTCCCCTCTATTAATTTCAAGGGTGTTCATACTCTGTCTAAACTACTTATTGCCAGAGAGTAGAGATATTCAACTTAGCTTTAACAAAGGGTACAGTGTATATTAGCTCCTACAAAGTTCTGTGCTATCTCACCTAGACTTTTTTGGGACTCTGAAGAAGGGGACACTGCCAAACACATACCAGTTTAGCAGACCAGTAGGGGAAGCAAAATCCTGATACTGTAACTTATTCCAACATACTAATCACTGTAGCATACTGCCTCTTACAAAGTCCTTTGGATGAAAGATATTAGAACAGGGTAAAGCTTTTTCTTTCTTATTTGAAAATAATAAATCTTACATATACACAAGTAAGTGCTGCTTCTTACAGCAGTCTTACACAAAGCAAATACGACTCTTTGCAAGAGGACCCAACTACCAAGCAAGAGATAGAATGTCTGCATACTTTTAGAATAAGATGGATTCAAGCAATGTATTTATGTACAGCAACAGAGACCCAAGGAATGTGTTCTTTTAACAGCCACACAACTGACAAGGCTATTGTGAGTCTGTAAGTTAATGCAAAAGTCTAAAAAATCTAAAATAAAGGATATACTCAAACTTGAATGGCCAGCCTTTACTACTGCAGTCTACCCAGCATCAACAAAATGCTCTAAGTACAGGTATCTTCTGTATCTATACAGGAGAAATATTATATTTTACTTAAATTGCCAGGCCTGATGATTCAGGAGTGAAAGCTACCTCTCTCCTGCTCCCCAGCCCTACACTCACACACGCACACATACACCGATTCACAGGATTAATATGAGACTGGCTTGAGGGTTTTAGCAGTAACTGCTGCAAAACAAGTTCTGATTGGTTGATTCAGAAATTGGGATTCTGGGCAGTGTTTTATAAAAGGATAATGTATCTTTAAGCCTAGGTGCCCTTCAGGGAAATGTATTGGATAAATGTCTTCTGAAAAGCCTGTAAATATTCCATCGCCTCACTGTCATTACTACCATGAAATGATAATGAAGCATGAAAGAAATATAATTCCATATTCAGATGACAGCATTAGCCTTCATAAGCAAACTGAAATATTTATTAGTAAAATGTTCAGTATCTACGCCTGTAATCTAAAAAAAGGACAAAAATGTTTTATAATAAAAAAGAGATTGAATGCAGAGGTAAAATCTGGTTGGCTGATTTTATTGCTTATTATTAAATCCAGGCAAAACAATTATTTTTTTCTTTTCATTAGTAAGGCACCCAAATTAAAACTATGCCCTCAGGCTGTGAGGTTTACAGTAGTGATTAAAAACAAGAAATTGTGATGCATGGGGTTTCTGACAATGGCATAATCAAATTCATTCATATTGTTCAATCTTTCACTGCCAAATATTTTTACAGTGAAATATACCAAACAAAGAAGCACATACAAGTACTATCAATACAGAGAAATTAGGAAGACTTGTTATTATTGCAATAGAGAACAGATACAATGTTTCTATAATCTTGAATACAAACACTATAGAGTAGTTAATTAGGGTAATTATTGCCTAAATTGTGCTTAATTGTTTTATACTGAAAAGAATTTCTGAAAGAAGTCTTTTGGAATTCTACAAAGCACAGAAGTGAGTACTTTGCAGTCTAAGTATATAGATGTAATTTCATAAGTTTGATTGTATTTCCTATAAGTCAGAAAATACATCCTGAAGCAGGCTGGGACAGAGATAAACACCAGCCACACGCCTTGACCTCTGTTTCACCTTATTGAAAAAGAGGCGTAAAACAGTCATTTAGTACACTAGCATCAGAGAGCATTCACACACTCTAAGCACATTCTTTTTAAAAAAAATGTCTTTGAAGTGAATGAAAAATTAGAAATTCAAGTGACCACGATCAATTCTGAAACACTGCACAAAATTAATTACAGTTTTGCATCAGAAGCAAGAATGTAGATTTCAGGCAGTCTATGTCATTTATCTCACGCGGTACAATATACAAGGCGATTAAAAAGCCAAATCTGTGCCCACCCCCCAAGTCTAAGGCCTATCAGAGGCTGTGAAGTACAAATGATTAACTCCAAATTATTCAAGGGATTGTACAGACGCTTCAACTTGAATGAAATTTGCAGCAAGTCACAGGAGCTATGGAAGGACAGATTTGCTGCTCTTTATCAAAATCTGGCCTGACTATCGCTGACAGAATCCAGATAAATTACATAGTAATCTGGCAGTGGCTGTGGAAAGCTTGCTCTGCAAAATCCAAATCTCTAATTTCTATCTGTTTTTAATTGCTTGACTTAAATTTGCATTTTTATACAATTGGCTTAAAGGATTTATTCAGTTCTTTAGGCTACTCTAATAAAATTGGGTGCCATTTTGCACAGTATCTCAGAAACCTACTTACATTAAATAAGCATGCTGTATTACAAAATATTTACTGTAGCAGAGAAAGATTCCTTGTTATGTCATGTTCAAAATTAGCTAAAGAATACCTGTGTAGGGAAGCTCATTTTATGCTCTCCTATAAAAACACACCTCAGAAAAAACAAGATGGCACAACAAAGGAAAAAAGGAGGGGGGAGGGACATTAATTCAACACAGGATAAACTGGTTTAAAAAGCCAAACAAACAAATAAAAAAATATATGTGCACCAAGAGTAGGTACAGGTGGTGATACAAGTCAGAAGCCACCAATAACACAATGTGTTGTTAACCAAGCCTCTTGAAAAGAGCCATCCCTGCAGCTCTCCAGACCCTTAAAGCTAGCCATTAGAGCAAGAACTTGTCTTTCTAATTACCATGCTCCCATGTCATTAATGGATGTGTTGGCATCAACTAACTACTAACTAATTACTAACAAGCTAATATCACTCTCCTAGTTTATAGGTTACCTTACCCCAACCATAAATATTACAGAATATCAACATCTGAGCAGTATTTGGCTTGCCAATATCATTCAGCCACTATACATCTATCAGAAACCAAGTTCAAGTGAGATGATTGTTTGAAAACTGGCATTCCAGCAGCATAACCAAAGCAAAATTACTAAGTGCTCTAAAATATTACACTCCTAATCACTTCTTCATCTGCACTTAGCCATTCCAAAACTGACTAATGCAATAGCTCAAGTTGTGCCAAAACAGCTACTTTATTTAAAAAATATGGCCATTGCAGGCTATAAAGAGGTTATGAGCATCTTTGACTTGATTTGAATCAATCATAAAAAACAAACAAAAATCCCTAAACAGACAACCTTTAGTGTATAGTCTAACATAACTCATTAGAAGCAAGAACTTACATTCTTACAGATTAATTTCAAATAACATTAGAAAAAATTTGAGGAAAAATAAATAAATTATTTAACAACATATTTTTACCTACCAGTTACAACAAGGATGCACAGATTTCCTTTCCTTCCAAGTTAGCATGAACAAAATAGCACCAAACAGCTCCTGTACCACAACAACAATCATGATCTGACCCAAACCATAAACAGGATTTGACACTACATGTTATCCACAGTGCTTGGTTATGTTCCAGCCTGGAGGGTACCTACTCTATTACTTTCCTGTGGATAACATGTCCAGTATCCATACTTAGAAAATCCGTGAAAGAAATCAAGTCAATGAACTGGGAAGAAAAGTCAGCTATTAAAGAACACGTGCTAGTACTAGCTCCAGAAATAAGTAGCTATCAAACACGTTGGCAATCCTAACACTGCCTACTGTGTAAATACATCTATAAAGACACTAGGAGAGACACTTAAGCAAACAGTACTTTCCCCTCTTCAAATCAGTGATGGTCTTCTGGGAGGTAGAGGCAAAGGAAGGCATTCCAGCAGCAATAAACAAATCCCCTCCACTGAAGAACCATTCTGCACAGATCATTGGAAGTAGGGACAGAAAGTGGGAATGATGTCACTTCCAGGGCTCAATGGTCACAACAGACCCTAAGTGAGAAACCAGTCAAAAAAACCCACCTGTAATTGTTTTAATGAAACACTCGCAAGCAATGTAAGGACAAACAATAGTTATACTGCAAGATCCAGAGGAACTTTATTTTGTTTCTCCAGCTAATGTCTTCTGCAAAATTGCATAGGGAGAGCAATGTATTTTCTTCCTAGTAAACTAAACAATATGCTGGAAGTCACTGCTTAAATGGCAAATTTAGAAGAGGATGGTGAAACTGAGCCTCAAACTGACATGAAATCAAAAGTCACTGTAAAAGAACATACAGTCATTTCTTGTAGCTAGCAGAATAGAAAATAACTGCTCATGACCCACTCTAATCCAGCTCTCTCACAACTTTATCAGAAACTTCCACATTCATTGTAACAAATTACTGTTACTAAGCTAACCTTCCCTGAATATGTGAGATATTCTATATGTGAGATATGAGAACAAATACATTTTAACATGTTACAGAGGAAAACCAAAGGCTGACAGATTTTCTGTAACTCCAAACTACTTATACTGAATCTTTGCTTCAGGTATTCAAGGAGGAAGTAATCCAGTGGTCTATATTTCCTCTACCATCATGCAGCCATGTGTGTTTGCATTTTTAAAAACATGTGTACAGTAATCAAAACTCCATATCCATCCTGCATGCTATTTAAACTTCCTCATGTCTTCTGACAATTCTGCTATTACTTTTTTGGTACTCTTTCCCTCTATTACCATGTTTTTATAAGGTAATTTATATAAATCTTCTGTAAGATCACAGATAAAAATTCCATTTAACTGTTGAGTGCATCTTATATGAGTTCCACAATGATACATAATTTTCTAGCAACAAATTTCATATTCACCTTTGGATATTAGACTAAAGAAAGACCTCCAAGGTTTAGCAAAAGTCTTCATAAAAAATACATTTGTATTTTTCCTTCTTTCAGAGCTTTTGAATCTTATGTTTCTCTAAGAATTAATATCCAATTTCGTTTCCAGCTGAAGATAGTTATTCTAAAGTATCCTTCTCATATTTCTCATATTTGATTCCTTTGAATGTCTATACCCTCAAACATGAGTAGTAGAGAGATCTGTTTGGTGAAGCAGAATTCCCTGAAGCTGATTCCTGCCAGCGTGAGTCAGTGTCCACTGTACTCCATACATTTTTGTCAGCTAAACAATGCTACTAAAATCTGTGTCACTTTTATAGGATTTCATTCAACTGCAATGTCAAAGTAGCATTCAAATCTCACAGTAGGTTCATTTTAAAATAAACAAATAAATATTTCCCTTCAGCCATTATTTGGCTGGTTCTCTCCCTGAAACCATGCCATAAACTGTGTGTACTAACAGTCTTTCAAGTAGACTGAGTGATGCTGCATTACATCTTTATGGTCAGCAAAAATTGATCTAGCAAGTATTATGCCATTGTGGGCCTAAACCTGCAAAAATACATGCCTCCAGCCCACAGGGCTTTGCCTCTACATCAGTTCCATGCTAGTCCCCCTCCTGACACATAAAAGCATCACATAAAAGATCACATAAAAGGACCACCTCTCACAGTATCCCCACTGGTTTCACTGGTATTATTCACACAGAAAACAAATCACCTGCATAATTTAAAATATGTACTTTTGGTTTTAATTTGGATTATTCCAATATACTAATTATAAGATCTTAATTAAAAGTCTGTAAGTTCTTACATATTTTAAAAGTAATTGTCTACTTATAGCTGTATGCATTTGTTCACTGAACAAATCATAGCAAAATTCAAGTTTGATTGAGGCAGAAATTTCCAGTATTAGAAAATATAAACATTCTAGGGCACCAATGTAAAAACTTATATACGGCAAAAAAACACAAATGCTGAAGTAGAGGAGGCTCACAAAGAGCTTTAAACAACATGAGATCAAAAAATATTTAAGCTTGTCTGCACTAATGCCTTCTATCATTGCAATGACTGTTAATTCAGGTAGTAATTCCAGCAAATACAAAGGAATAAGGTTAACTGCATCCTTTCAGGGATGAAAGGAAGACGTTACTCTTCCTCAGAGGAGGAAGAGTACAGCAAGTGTCTAACAAAAATGGTGACATCTTAAAGGCAAGTATATGCTTAATTCAGCAATCATGCTAGCCTGACAAAAAAATGCCTTGTACAAGCCAATATTACATGGAAGTCCCTGAAGGCAGAGACCACACACCACTGCTCCTCGAGTGATCCTCGAGCTGAAGTTCAGGCAGGCTTGTTTCTCTTAGAAGGTATGCTGCAATACTGTTTATTTACAAGGAACACAGAAGTCTTTATTCTTGGTTCCAAGATTCTTCCTAATTGTTGCATAGCTCAGAAATGCCTTTTAAGTATATCTCAGAGTGAAATTTTATCACATCCTTTGACTTTCTTGTTCCTACAGTTCTGTTGTTTCCTTGGATGTCAGCCACTCTCCTGTAATCCTCCACAGTGACAAGAACAGTGACAGCATTACACCAAGTGTCCCTCTCAAATCCCTGATTTCTCAGTGGAGAAATGTCCATCTGTTTGGGATGAAGGTTGCTGTTATCTCAGTTACATGTTTTAGACAGAAATCTGCTGTTTCTTACAATATATAAAAGTATCTGCCTAGCACTGAATCCCAATAACATATTCTACAAATCAAACAAACTATAAAACATGGCACTGTTAACATTCTTCTAGGGAAATAACAGAAATCTATCTGAAACCTTCAATAATACCTTAAGGGGTCCTAAAAACTTTGCATAAACCTTCACCAGTACACAAGGGTATACACAACACTGGAAATTAGAGTCCAGATTTACTCCAGTTACAAGAAATTCTAATTGAATGTTTGAAGTATAATTTTTTTTTAAGTAGTAGAGACCAAAAAAAAAAAAGGAAAAAAAAGTGCACTAAATACATGTCATGATAAAGAATAGGCAGCATCACTTAATATTTTAGCACCCTTTCTCATGAAACTCCTCTTTTATTATTTATTACTATAGCATAGATGTTTCTTCAAGACGTGTTTCATAACCTTGTACTTTGAGTTCTAATTTAGAATACTCCAATATGTAAACCACTAGTTTAAAATCCCAAGAAATTACATAAATATTCTGGAATAGAAAAAGCCACATAGATATGACATTGACATTCCCTAAATTAATTTAACCTTGAGAATATACCACATGCAGAAGAGAGATTAAAAAACAAAAAAAAAAAAAGAAGAAGAAGAAAATAATAAAGAGCAAGCCTTGTGGGAGGAAAGATAGAGCATAGAAGAAACCTGTAATCTTGCAAAAAGATAGTACAGAATTTGCCTCACAAAAACAATTCTTTCTTGGATTTGAGTTTGATGTAGCATCTGGCTTTCCTCAGAGAAAAGACATTTCAGAAAAAGTTTTAGACAATATTTTTTTTCCTGGACATCCTCTCTGAATGCAGTCCCTCTAAGATCATGGTTACATAACAGGGATTTGAGAGTAGGTCACTGTTTAGCACAAAAAGTTCAATTAAGCTGCACCAGATAGACAGTGATCTAAAATCATGTCCCTCTCTTAAACATTTAAGCAACAAGAGAGGAAAAGAGGTGGTGACTTCCCATAGGCTAAGCAGCCAGAGGTTCTGCATCTTCACATTAGAAGTTTCAGTTGTATTACTAGTTATTCTGTGTATGTTTCTTCTTTGAAAATTATCCTTTTCCTGTCCCCAGATATACAAACCAAGAGACTGCTCATTAGCAAATCTTAACTTTTCAATAAAGGACCAAGACAAAATGTGAAGTATAAATCAAAACCAGTTTTTTCCTTAACACTGTGAACTGTTGTACTTCTTGAAGCTGGCTTAGCCATTCACATAAGATATCCTGCATTGTGTATTCTGAACTGCCTTTCCAGTGACCTCCAACATGGGAGACTTCACAGCAGCAATCCAATTCAAAAGTGATGAAAGCCAGAATAAGCCAGTGAAGGCAGCAAGCAGAAGTTATAGCTCCATCTCTGAGAAGACAAACACTGCTTGTCAATGCCATCTAACTACTCAGTATCATACATGGATTCCACAGAAGTCCTGGACTGCAAACTGATTTGTGTCACTAAGTGCATGTCTACACAGCACATTGCAGATAGGAAGAGATACAAAGCCAGAAACCTAAAATGGGTACAGAAATATTGTAGCTATCTTAGCACAGAACTTCACCTGTAACAATTAGTCCAACTGAGATGTAAATTAATCCTCAGGAACATGAGTTGGTGATGAATCTAGCAACCTATTCAATGGTAGTACTGTAGGACAATTCACTATCAATGTGGAATAATAATCTGTTAATAAGCATCCAACTTTTGCCACAGTTTCTGTTTACTTCAATTTTAGGTAGACTGAGTTTCAGCTAACTGCTACCTTTATGCTGTCTCCTGCTATTTTTGCCAAGTCATCTTAATATGACAATGCATTATCAAAAAGTTCCAAAGGAGATTGCAATTTATTTCAAAAGCAAATGACTTCTGCCTTTTCCCTCTTCTCTTGTCCTTCCATTTCTTCCTTCACCTCCTTTCTCCCTTTACTTCACTCTGCTTTACAGAAAAAGCTTTTTATCAAATCAACTTAAAATGAGAAATGTGAAAATATACTAAGATGTCCTTAGGACTGTTTATATGAAACAAACCTTTTTAGATTGCAATGGGCTATTTAGAAGTGTTCTGCTTTAATGACATAAAGTTACCACACATTAAGTTTTAGTTGCTTATTATATCCTGTTGAAAAATAATGACTCACTGAGCTGCTTAGAAATCAAATTTAGAGCCTAGCCTACCAGGTTCTCTCTCTCTCTCTTTTTTTTTTTTTTTGTACAAGAAACCAACCACAAGTTCCAGGGAACCTGTCCTCATTGCACTAACTTAAAAAAGAATTTGAAACCCCTTATTCCATAATTGGAAGTTTCCTATCACTTAAAGATATATTATTCTAAAAGATACGAGAGGGGGGAAAAAAGCATAAACCACAAACATTGTCCTAATTGGCAAGAAGGACAAATTTTCCTAGGAATCTGAAATTAAAAGTATATGTCATAGAGTGTCTGACTCTTCAGAAATTATCTATGCAGTGCACACCTCTGCGTTCCATTTTTGTGTATCTCTGTGGTATAATACCGAGTATAGGGAAATGCTTTATAAAAATGAAAATGCAATTGTCTGACCAATAAAAGGTATTCCTGTATGTAATCCCAGTAATAGATTTTTAAACCCTTACCACTGCTGCAATATTATGTATTCATAGTTATTATCTTGTCCACTTCCAAATCCTGGAAGGTTAGATTGTTTAAAGATTTGTTAGCTGTGAAATACTTAAAAAAGCAAAGTATTAAACTCAGAGTTAATTGAAAAATAGCATTTTACCAGATTCTCCTTTGATATTATCTTGTAATGACTGTACTTAAAAGATACTCACAATACTTCAATAAATGGTAAAATTAAAAATATAACATCTTTAGGGCTTCTCAGAGAATGTGGCTGTTAACAATTTATACTGCCTCTTTTTTTTTAACCATTATTTTCTTATATTTCCCACAATGCTTCACATCAGAAGCAAACAGAAACTGAATGATTACCCCAAAGTGTGCTAGATGAACTGGAAAAAGTCTATTCAAACAAAGCTCATTAGTTTTGATACCTCCAGGGCTATGACAAATTAAGCGGCTGGTGAATATGCTTGCAGACAAAAGGATGATGCAAAATCTAGGGCTTGTGCTAGGCATTGTGTCAATAAATTCCCCTGAAAAAGGTAAAAATTACAGTTGAAGCTAAAATGGAATCCCTTTAAGGAACATGTAAGAAATAGATCACCCCTTTTCTTAAATACATTTATGAATGATTGTGCTATAAATAATAAAGGGATTGCTTATTGGCTACTTTGAATGTACATTCTGATGGGTCAGTCCTGGCCTCTGAGAAATTGTACTCCAGAGCTACTAAAAAGCATACAGAGTATTTAGGCAGACTCCCTGAATTGCTTTGCCATATTGAAAATTTAACTATAGTACAACCAGTGTGCATCTATACAATTTATTACAGCATCCAGTCCTGAACTAGAAGCCATCATCAAGCTTATGATTGCACCTTTGGAACTCAGCAGTCAAAATGCACCATAGCTATGAAACTAATTGGTGGAGCTGGCCCTGCTCCTAGTGAACAGGTGTCTAAACCACATACCCCATCACAACCAGAAGCCCAGTTGATCAGCTCAGAAAAGACAGAAAGAACAAATTCATTCCTCTATCACAAGGTGACCCTACTGCATCATCAGCTGAGCCACTCCACTGATCTGACATTTGTCTGCTCTTTGTGGTACTTACGCTGTACATGTTCTGAGACAAAGTGAAGGATTTGAAAGACAGCACTAAAACTGAGATCCTTCAAAGGCACTACGAGCTTAATCTTGCTGCCTGTCAGCTTCCATTGGTTTTAATGAGAATAGAACTGGAACATTTCTAAATTATAATTAATTCTTAGCATTTGCTCTCAGATCACCAAAATACTTTCCGATGCAAACCTTGTTCTTCTCATGAACTTGTTAGTTACTTCCAGTTATGATTACTTTGCCATAGGTGGTGTGCCATGAAGTTGTACAAATGTCTACATGCTTAATTTTGCTGATGATGTGGCATACCTCCTCTTTTCCAGCTGATATTTGACCCCAATATAAAAGCTTCATGTTTAACATAGTCAGGATCTGACCTATGATAGAAGCCATGCTTCCACATGTTGCAGTCAGTGAGTCATTTCCTCACAATAGTTATACCTTAAAATTGCTACAGAGTAAGAGCTAGAAGTTGGATGGACCTCCTTTTATGTTACCAGGAATTTGAAGTCAGTGCATGGCCTAACTAATCCAGGCTGCCACTGAAAGCAGATTTTTGCTTTTGAAATTCACCTTACCTTCTGACAAAGCCTAATTTTGCAAGCTTTAAGAGAATATTGCAGAACTCCCTTTTGTATCTGATGCATAATCGAGAACCATATTTGACCAAGTAGGTCCGTTTTCCTCTCCATAAAATCAGTGAGACTTTTTACCACCAGGGAAAGAAAATCATCCTTGTATACTTCTACAAAGTATTTTATATACACCACAAATTTTGAAAATGTCTTTGAAAATTATTTTAACAATGAAGCACATTTTTTTAACTAAAAATTGACTAAAAACGTTACAGACAAATTCTAACCAGAAATAACCAGATATAGCAAAATATACAGCTGTATTTTCTCTGAGGTCTTAGTTCCTGCAAGAATGTATCTGTATTTCCATATTTAAGGTCACTTTTGTTACTTAAGTCAAGTTATTTCCCTAAATAGCACAGTTTCCAAAGGAAAAAATAAATCAATTAACTTTTATACAAACTTGTTCTGCCAGAAACTAAACTGGAACTTACAGTTGCAGCTTTTTGCACATACGAACAAATTCCAAGTACCAAGACAAACTGTTACCAGAAGATGTAAATTGCAGGGCTGGGGGAGGAACCCATGTAAGGTTCTCAATAAATGAGGAGCCAGCTTTGTATATCTTCATTATTGGTTTCAAAATTATATTTTGAACAAGTTTTCTATCAGATACTACTGGCAATGGAAGAAGTGGAAATGACATGCAACAAAGCATGCTGATTTAGTGGCTTTCGGTAGAGAAGATACACATCACTTTAAATAACAAAGCCATATAGAAATGTGCTTTAACAAGATCAGGCTGGCAGGCAAGACACTACTGGCCTTTCAGACAAAAGCTAGATGCAAGAGAATTGCCAACATGTCTATAAATGACTTGAGAAGTCTTGGGAAGACGTTAGTAATATCATGATCAATTCATGAGCAGCCTCCAGAACTCAGACTTTTCATTCCTGGTTACAATTTGCTCAGAAGAGCACCTTATGACCACAGTTCTATTTGCAAATAAACTCATGTTATTCTCTTCCAAGTGTCAGTCTCATTTCCCTTATATTTGTGTGCAAGGTAATGAAGTACCTGTCTTCTGAAGTCAGTAGAAGTCATTCGTTTTATAGGCAACAAAAGGAGCACTTGTTAGTAAAATACCAGGTTAAAGGAAACGCTAAATTCTCAATCACAGAACAAGCAGGCGCTTCTTGCCCAGTTGCTCTTGACTTGTGCATCTTTAGCTGGGGCTACAACAAATGCCTGGCAAACCGGTTTTAATTTGAATCTCTGGTTTTGGGGAAGAATTGAAGAAGAAGCGACTGGGCCAGCATTATGACTGTGAATTTCTGAAACAGTACTGTATTTTCCAGCCATGCACCAACCCAGAGTCATCTGACACCACTACTACTCTGTAGCAAGTTGTGACCCTCTCTTGCACATACCATTGAGAGCTTTGACAAGTTTTGGAGCATCTGTCTGTATGTCTTTGAAAAATAGAGCTTTTTAATAGGCAGCTCACTGGATAAAAAGGTTGAACACTCAACATAAAATATAAAGCAACATGAGTTATTGAGGATGATAAATCTGACATTTTTCTAGAATGCAAGGAGGGAAGAGAAAGCATGCCTTAACCTTGACTTTCTGCCTCAGAACTAGAAAAATTATAAATGGCTAAATAGA
The DNA here is from genome assembly GCF_027791375.1 of Indicator indicator. Taxonomy (NCBI): domain Eukaryota; kingdom Metazoa; phylum Chordata; class Aves; order Piciformes; family Indicatoridae; genus Indicator; species Indicator indicator. Next base: position 11,679,071 of record NC_072028.1, on the reverse strand, counting down.
AACTGTTTGATTTTCATATATGCCAAACAACTCTTGAATTCTAAGCCAGAATTCAAGCTGCTGAAGAGTATAATATTCAGGGGAGGGGGGGAGGAATGTTTATACTTGAAGGAGAAATAGCTAAATCCTAGTTCCCTAATGGTCAAAGTACACAAACCAGAATCATACCAAGAGTTACCAGAGAGATATCAAAATTGCTGCTATTCTTCAAAAGAGAACATAGTAAAAACCAACCTATAAAGGTCTCGATTTATGATTTCTTATTTTATAACACATACTCTTTGTATGTATCTAACAGGACATGGTTTTGTTCCATACTCATATTGCAAAGAAGTTGGAATCTGAAAGTCAGGCTAGGTTCCTTTCCCTGTGCTTGTTGTCATCAATACTAGAGGGCTTCCAGTTCAGCTTCATCCTCCTCCTTACCTATACCACATCACAACCTCCAAATAGACCCTGACATGTCTGCAATATTAGAACTATCAATGAATTTGCACAATCTTAACTCACTGGAGCTGCAGTCATCATCCTCTATACAACACCTGCTTGTGGTTTTGGTTTTTTTTGCAGAACAGCTAAGGTGAGTAAAAGTAATCAAACATTTTTAGTTTGAAATATATACCACTACCCTGAATAGAGGAAAAAATTTTAATTCATTCACTCTTAAAAGTAATGTGTTTTGCCATTTTCTCTACCCACATTTTTGGGCTGTATGCATTCAAGAAATAACTTTGATGGTTCCGGCACATACTTCTGATGACAGGGGCTGGCCTATCCAAAGATTTGTTCTCTTAAATATATTAAACCTATTCTCACAGTCCAAAAACACCACAGCCAACCTTGAGATGCATCTGTTGTGCACCTTGTCTTAGCTGACTTCTAGCCACAGTAGATAAATTACACTTCCTCTTCGATAAACAACATAAATAAACTCAGTTGTTAACCTTGACAACTTCAGGATCACAGAAGTCAGGAAGTTCAATGATTGTAGCTCTTAATTCTGCAGTGGCTTACCCAGGAAACTGCATTACAATAGTTTCTCTCTATTCTTAAAGCATAAAGAGATCTATTGAGAGTTAAACCTATAGTTTTGGGTTTAGTTCAAATATACAGAACAGTGTTCTGCCACAGAACTATTAAGAAAGAGATCTCAGGACTTTGGAATCCTGAGAAATCATGTGTCTCTCTAAATTATTCTTTTGGTTATCCACATACTACTGAGTTGAGGTACCATTTTTGTATTTTTTGTGTAATTCCTTTCTTATCCTATTTCATTCTTCAAAACTCTATTGTCAGCCACTTCATTATCTTCATTATAATCACTGTCAAGAGTGGAAAGCATGAAAGGCTTCAACTAGCATCTTCCTAAACCAAACTCTTTCGTGCTTTATAAGTTACTAGTGATCTCACATACCATACCTAGGCTCAAGCAGTGAAATATCAAGAGCATAATTCTTGCAAATTTTTGAGTATCGTGAAGTCTTACTGTGCACATCATCCAGATGGTTATGATGTTACTTCTGTCTTTTGATATGGCAATCAACAAACGTTTATATTCACATGTATAGAAGACATGAATAAAAGATGAAAGACAAACACAACTACACAGAGCCAAAAGATCTGATACATATAAGCATTCAGCCAATAAAGTATAATTTTTTCTATATCACTCTGCCTAGCCCATCCAATCAAAGACAAAATCCAGTTGAAGGAGTGACTTCATCAATTTTCCCAAGACATATTTATCATCAGAACTAAATTAAAGTAGGTGCCTTTTTTAATCTCAGGGTGATTTATGGCAATATTTCATGTTCCTAATCAAAAAGCACTCACAAACTTTTGGGGAGACAAGACTTTTTCACTGGAATGGTAACAATGCTGTCACAAGCAAAGTTATGCAAGGACATTAGAATCAGAATAAGGGTCTCCTGTGCCTGCAGCCCCACCCTTCACTTTCAGTTCATCTTTATAAAGTGCTAACCACTGAATCAACAAAGATGCTGCAGTGCAGGCATCCATGCAAGCAGACATATCTATGCAAAGCTCCACAAAATTAAGGATGAAGAGGATAACGGTGTTGGAGAGTGAGAAACTACAATGGGACAAGAACTCTTCCAGGAAGTATGTAAACTGACTTCATAGAATGCCAATCTGATTTTCTAGCAGCCCCTGAATTTTCAGTCTGTCCTGTTGACATTTAACTGGGAGTTGCTCAATAGTCTAGGTTACTCACTTTAAAAATCTGTGCTGAAAGTAACAGATAGACCACAGCCTGCTGTGAAGGCATCTCAGTGTTTCCTGAACTAGGAAAAACAGCTAACAGGACCACATCAGCCAAGCAATCTTACCAAAGGAAGCTAAAGATATAAATTAAGTAAATTTTTGAAATTATTCAAAAAACTGTGAAATAAAGACCACTCTGCAGGAGGTAAAAACTCCACGAACTGTATTTTAAGGCATGTTATTTTTAAATAAGAACAAATTTTACATGCCACATAATAACTGCAGGTGGTTCCTCCGGCAGGTAAACAGAATGTCCTGGGGCCAAATGCAACTAAAACACCACTTTGTGACTTAGAAAAATAATCACAAAGTTGAGGTTTATTCTTAAAGCAATCAAAGCTCATCCTGAATGAAGTATAAAAGTTTATGAATCTCAGCAGAAAAAAAAAAAAAAAAAAAAAGAAGAAGAAAAAAAATCTTGATACAGAAGAAAGCCACATTGGTTGGGGGAAAAAAAAGAAAGAAAAGAAAAAGAAAGAACAAAACAAGAACCAGAATTATGAGATATCCATTTGTTACACTCTCACGCCAGACAAATCTGTCTTCAGGCAGTTCTTGCATGATTTAAGTTGCTGAACAAAGATAAAATGGCATGAAAACTCCTCCTACAGGCATCGCAACTGAAGTTCACCTTCACATTGATGACATTTTTTGGTTTCTTTTTTCAAAACCATATAAAGATAATGTCATCTGTTCTGATACTGCCAATTCAAAACAGGACTTGCCTGAGAATTTCAAAGTAGAGACCTGCCAGATAACACTGATACTGATGATTTTTTCTCACAGAAATTCTTCGCATGAATAAAGATTTACTTCTTTTTTTTTTTTTTTAATGGAGTCTAGGTATAAATACTAGAAGCATTCTGAGAGATAAAAATTAAAAAAAAACCCACACTTCTCTCACAAAGGAATAATTTTTTGTGGAGACCTTCCTCTTCACTCTTTGCCTATCTTGAAAAATTAGTAGAAACCCTAGAAAGTCCATTAGATGTTGGCCTCTAATAGGCACACAAGTTAGGTGATAGCTGTGACTCCCAGCTTGAAACAGCATCTAAAATTACACTGGTTTTGAATATTCACATTCAGAAAGTTGATTCTAATTAAACAGTAACATTTTCTAGGCATACACTTTTAGACACTGTGTCACATTATCGAAATGTAAAATGAATACCTCCAAAAATTTCATGATATCCATTTCCCTCCTCTCCCCTACCCACCTCCAGTTCCTTGCTCTAGTTAACTGTGACAATTCACACATCTTTAGGAAACCTGTAGCAATTATGAGGTCAGGAGGAGAGAAGAACACAGCTCAGAGAAGCTCCTGGCCATTTCACCATACCCTTTCAGTAGTAATGAAGACAACCAAAAGACTGAAATTAAGATAGCAGGTATAATAAAGATAAAAGAAAGATACCTGAGTCAAAATTCGTCTGGCCAGACCTTTGCAGTCTGACAAGTAAAACAATAAAAGGGATTTTTTTTCAAGCTCCTTAAGCAAGAATTTTTTTTGTATGTTGACATCTGTCTCACACAATGGGATTCTGCTCTATAAGCGGAGTAAAAATAATTATGTTAACAGGCTTGCAAATAACACAGATTGCAGAAATAGACAATAGAATTATTTTGGCATTCCTGGAAAAAAATTTACATTATAGTCAACAGGTTTTAAATACAGCTGCTATTCCCAAAAACTCAAGAGGTCTCCAAGTAATTTGCAGACCAGCAGTGAAAAACATGAAACATTCTAGTTCAACAAAAGTGAATATCACAACTAAAATTAGTTCTTACTTCAGTCAGACTGTAATAGAAGCTATGAGCATGCATGCCATTTGAAAACCTATGTAGTATAACAGAAAATCCACATGAATGCCCACATGTAACAGAAATAAACTTTTTGATCTTATCATTTCCTGTATTACTTAACCTGAAGAACAAAATCTATTTAAAATGTCAAGCTTATAAATCCTCCTGGATTGGTTGTGGCAGAAGTAAGTTTTGGTATGCATTTTAACTAAGATGCAGCAGCCAAATTTGATCTTTTGTGACTGTGTTCTTCAGGTTTCTCTAACCAGCAATCCTTAGAGCATCTAAACATTTATTTCTGACAGAACCATTCACATCCTTATTAGCTTCTCATCTGAACAGTGTGGCTCAACTTCGTATCAACGTCTCTTACCTTTATTCAGTTTTTCATCACCTAAACATGCAAAGTCCTCTTTGTGGCATCTTGCATTACTGGAAGAACAAATAAGTACTTTAAAAAGTCTGTAAGTTTCACCAAAAACAAACTAACAAACAAACAACAAAAAAAAAACCCACAACACACAGAAGAGCATTTCCTTATTTTAAAATAATGACAGCCACATTTTGAGAAGCTTATTTGGGAAAGTTTTTGGGTGTTTTTTTCAAATATTTTTTATTTTCAGTATATACACATCTCTTTCCTAATTTGTTTACTTCTTTCTATCACGTACAGATTAAAATCATGTTCCAAAATGAAACATGGTTTTGGTTGTTTCCACTCAATAGTTTAACCTGGAGTAAAATGAGCCTTCAGAAATCAAATGTAGCAATTACCTGAGAAAAACATGCTTTCCTAGGACACTGGATAGCTTTTTCCTCAAGCAGGTTTCAGAGAAACAAAGGGGAAAAAACATATAAAGACAGAATAAGAAAGAAGACCAATCCAAGTATAGGCAGCAATATAGGATTTAGGTTTTACTTAAGCAACTCTGTAAAGCAAAACGTACAAAAAAATAAAACAGCACACTTGGAATCCATGAAATTTATCACTGCATATTTCATTCAGTGACTCAGGCATCTTTCCACTGGACTATTTAAGAATTAGGATAAATATTGTATTATTGCCAGTCCTTTCTACTGAAACTTCATTAAAGAAATCTGGTTTTCAGGAACTTTTTCAAATTTTCTCAATCACTACAGTGATTACAACCATCAATAGACTGAGGAAACAAGTTAGAAAAAATTGTAGGAAATTTAACCAAGTGGATGTTGTTGGTTCCTAAGAGGCCTTGGTCCACCTCAAAGCCATTTTGTAATCTGCAATACAAGTATTTTTTTGCTTCAGTTGACTACTTCTATGTAGCACAACATAAAACTCCACCTCTGTTTAGTATTAGACTACTATGATGATCTTAAGAAAGGACATTACAAAAGAGTATTACACCTTTAGCAACAAAATCTTACACCTCCTGCTTATGGCATGTCTAAATGTAAGAATTTTTTTTAACACCCTTTCTAAAAGGAGAAAAGAAAAACTGATGTAGCCATATGTCAGCCTTATGTAGAATACATCCCAAAGATATCAATCTATTGCAGAATTGTAAAGATTGACAAATACCTATATGTCAAATTTTCAATGTATGTACAGGTGACTTCTTTTTTGCCATTTTTTTTATATTTGACTGCTAGTCTACACTGTAATCACTACTAATCACTACTAATATATAGCTTCAGGCCTGAATGCTATACTTGACCAGAAGAGAACAGTTTATCATGCTGGCACATTTTGAAGCATGCCTTATTAAGAATATAAAATGCAGACACTTAAAAAAAAAAAAGAGTGGAAATACAGCCACAAACCCTGGATTTTATTAAATTAATAGCATGATCTTCAAAGCAGGGAGAACATGGGCAACAGTTTTTATGTGAATGCTATTTTCAAGGATAGGACTTCTAATTCTGGTCTGAAGGGGATATAAGGAAAATTCAGGTGCCATTACAGCAATCTAAAGCTCTTTTCTAGCTGCATTTGTATTTGGACCCTACAAAATTCACTATTTAAATTACATTTGAACACAGTGTCACAATTCCTCCTTCCTTTAAATTGTCAGTACCTGAAGTTTCTCCTTCTGGAATACAAATCCTCTCCATAATTCCACTGAATATTATCAAGGTTTAGATAGTTGGAGAGACCAACACTGGAACATTAGTTCAAGTTTTGCCTGGGTTGTTTGGTTGGAGTTTTTTAGAGCCACAAAAAAAATACATCAGGTCACATTGTTTCCATTCTGTCAATATTGTTCCCATTTTGTTAATAAAAAATTATTCCTAGCACTGATTTCCTTTCAATGAGTTCAAGCCATATTTAAATGCTTCATGATACAACTTCTGCCACAAGCTGCACATTTTTCTCTCTAAAATCTTTCTTAACATCTCAGCAATGCTATGTATACTAGTTAGCAGCCTCAAGCAGCTTTCAGAAACAAAACCTAGGCAGAAAATTGTGTCACAGTCAGTGAGAATGACAGCACAACAAGGTTTTTTTTGCATCATATATCACGCACAAAGAGTTTTCAACATCTGTCTCCTACAGCTACAAGTTTACCTCCTTTTTCCTCAGGAATACAGCTGGAAGTGCTGTATTTGGAAACTACAGAAGCCTTTATTGAAAAAAAAAAAAACTCAAAAGTATTAACATGCCAAATTATGCACAACTTCCACACCCAGAATACAAGGGAGAAGTCCATGCCTTGCTGCTCTACTTGTAACCTCCTGGTGTGCTGAGGACCCAACTGCGTTCCTTTCTGAGAGAAAGAAGATAACAACAACAACAACAGTAGTAGTAGTAACAATAATAAAGATTCAAGCATCAAATGAAGGATGCCACATTTAATAAAATTTCATTTTATCCAAATTAAAATCAAACTCCTGGATTAACTCATTCTACAAAAGAAGTAATCTGTTTCATGTCAGTATGCACTTATTTACAGAACCTATTCATGTATACTTTTAAACATGAATGAATTTTGGGTGCAAACATTGAACTGAATACCTCTATTTTCTATGTTTTTTATGTTTATTCTCTTACTTAAATAACCATGATTTGTACTCCACATTTTGTATTTTTCCATATATATTATAAATAGAGATGAAAAAAATGTGGTACAGTAATCCAAAATTTACCTAATGGTAAATGTGGCAAAGTTTAAGTATGTTTGGGTTAGTTCTCCCATAAATTTGCACAAGTTCAGCTATATATATATTCCAAAATGGATGCAACATAATTTAATCAAATTACTATTTGTGAGGTATGGCTTCATTAAATTAAATATGTTTACATATGCAAAACGATTAAAAAAATTAATGGGGGAGGGGAGTTGTGGGGTTTAAAAACAAATATATGTATATACATAAATATAAAAATTTTTTTTTTTCATTGTGTCCTTACCAGCCAACAGCTAGCTAATGAAACAGTTTATAGGTATAAGGATTCTTTACTAGTACAAGTGACTTTTTTTTGGTCACCAGGATTTATATTAGAAAAACATATACTTGTAAGCTTCTGTGTAAGTATCTGCTCTAGAAGATTTACTCTCTATTTCAGCTCTACTTTCTTAACATAGACTGCCCATGCTCACTCAGACTACTTGCATTGACACAAAATAGAAAATGACACTTTTTACCCCAAAGCATCAGAAAACTCAAAATTTAACAATAAAGTTTTGCATATAAGTCTCTAGCACCTAACCATAGTCTTTTAATAAACATATAATACAAATATATTTCCTCCACGATAAATTACTTCTAATAATGTTTTCTTTTGCTCTCTGATATTTTAATTCATTTTTTCCCAACAGTTCTTCTATAGTTTGTAACACTGTAACCTGTGTCAAATAAGAATGAACTGATGCTGATCTCTGATCTAAATCAGTACCTGCCATCATCTGTTAATAATAAAATTCAGTTTACATGCACTTTACATGCAAAATGGATAAAAGAAGCTCTATTTAGCATCAGCTAGATAGAGTGATTTTAGCTGTAAGATTCCTAAATGTCACCTTAAGAAAAAGCATGTAAAAATTAGGAGCTAGAGCTCTGGTTCAAAGTCTTCAAGCAGATGATTCAGTACACAAATAAACCAACACTATTCATTAAGTATTCAAGCTTTCCCCAAAGCATATTTAAGTAGTTTCCTGAATCGTGGCCTGTAAGTTTATTTGCATGAGGTAGTTTCAGAAAGTTTGGGAAATTTTATTAGACTACAGCATACATTTTAGATCCACATGCCTAAAATTAGCCTCTAAATCCATAATGAAGCATCAAAATAAAGCTGTAAAATCTTTGACCGTTTAGGATATGTTCAGACTGCACATTACAACCATTAGCTTGCATTTAAGTTATTGAAGTGTCAAGATGGGGCCCTTGCTGTCTTGCCCTCTAGGTTTTTAAACTGTTATGCCAAGAAAGCTCAAGGCAGCACAACACAGCAATCCAGTATGAATGGACTAGTGTAAGATTACTTGATCTCACAGTGCACTCCATTCATAGGTGACCAGCTTCTGAATTTCATGTTACCATTCTTGCCACATGTATTTACACTTGGACAACATAATTTTTTTTCTAACCTCACCTCTTCACAACTTGTCAAATGAGAAAAGCACAAGGCACTCAAGCAATAAAACCCCCAAGAACTCTCTAAGAGTATTGTATTGTTAAAAGTAGGAAAAAATTAGCAGTAATGCAACTACCTATTGCTATCCAAAAGAGAGAATTAAACTTCACTGAGTGTGGTGACAGGTTGGTCATAGCAAAAAAGGAGTTTACAGTAATCATTAAAAAGACATGTAATGCAATGCTAAAATTCCCCTCCCTCCCTTAGCAAATGCAATGACATTGCTCCCTCCTCCCTCACACTGGCCATGTAAATATCACCCTTTTGAATTCAGTCAGTACTCTATTAACAGAGCAATTAGCTGAAGCTGCCAGAGCAGCAGGTGTGGCAAACAACCAGGTACTTTGTAATCCTGTATGGATGACATTAATCATTAACATATAGCTCTAACTTGTCGGAAATGGAGACTAGACCTAAAATAATAATTCAGATATGAAGAACAGGATTCATCTAATTCAAGTTTTAGTTATTTTAGCATGACATATCCAAGTCTCAGATCTGCAGACTAAGTGGAGAACAATGGAAGCCAGGGAATGTCTATCGGTATACATATTCTTACAGCACGGTTCCTAACTCATTTCTTCTCTAACTGTTAGCTGTAGATAAAGACTCAGCACAAAAAACAATAATCTAAGTATCTATATTCTACACTGATTTTTGAGTTATAAACCAAGTAAATTTTAATGCTAAAATATGATAATTTTAACGTATACTTTTTTATTAATGCTCACGATATTAGGTTCTGAACTTCACTCCAGTATGATAGATTCACATTACTCCATGCTTACACCAGTGTCTGGCCCAACACGCCTATAGAACAGGATAGCTCATAGCCCTTTCAGACACCACTCAGGTGTTAATTGCCTTATTCTTATGTAGTTTAGGTGGAATATCTGCTTAGTTTGCAATATATGCTATGTATTTTACCCAAAGAAATAGTGCCTGCAGTCATTAAGTGAAATGCCACAAATGCTAATACCTAGACTACAATATATATGGAGAAGAAAACATGCTAAACTAAAGGAAAAAGTATTCCAGGCTGTGAAATGTAACAAAAAAGGCCCACGATGACAGTTTCATCTGAAAACAGCAGATTGAGGCATATTAAAATTGGTTTATTGTCTCCCTAATGAGGCAATGTAAGTAAGGCCCAAAATATTCTAAAATCAAAGTTACCTGGTAGTGTAAGCTTTGAGAAATGAGAAGCAAATCTATAGCTGGTAATGAACAACTTCCTTCATTGTTGACTACACAGGAAAGTGAAGGGTGTTTTTACTACTGTTCTACGCTGCTTTACTGTACGATTCTACTGCAACCACGTGGTCTGAACCCAACCTCACAACACAAAACTGCTTTATTTTTTTCCAAAACTCTTGTGAGTTGCAGTCAGGAAGGACTACTTTTTGTACACGAAAATCCTAATGTCATTTAGTTAGATACAATTAGAATAATTTCTATAAATATAACAAATCATAAGCTTTCAAGCTTAACCATAATGTCATGAAGACAAAGTTTTTTCTTATCCCAGTCTGTTTTTTCCAGGTTAAGTATACCTCTCCTTTGTGCAAACACAAACCCTTATAAACTGCTTTATCACACCTTAAATAGCAAAACCCCAAGTATTTCTATCCTATTCAATAATGAGTAGATCTAAAGTAAACATCTTACCTTATTCCCCCAGATTCCAAACAGACCTGGATGGCCATCTTTTTCTGACAACATAAGAAATCAACACTGGAAAGAGTCAAGATAGTTTGTTCAATGAAGACTACTGCCTGTAGAAGCTCCAACAACCAGGAAGCAGCATTATTAATAAGATGACCTAGTTGAGAAAAATAAGTTGCACATACTTTATCTGAAACCCTCTGCTTCTCACTGAATGACAATACAACAAGATCACCCAAGACTCCAGTCTTCTACCAGAGTGCTATGTTCCCAGCATCCTGTCTTTCAAGTCAACTACTGAGATTTGATTTTTTCTAATATTCTCTTTGAATGTTTTCACAGCCTCAAAATAATACATGGACCTACAAATTGAATTAAAATGTGAGGAACAGGGTCTGAGCCTCTGATTAACTCTGGGGAATTTCTTTTCCCCCTAAAACCCAAGCATTTTTTTTCATAAATCCAAATTATTCCTTCCTGTGCATTCCTAACAGGATGTTGTGTTCCATGCTGCGAGAATTTTTATGCTTTGCCTTAAAATCCTTCACATTTAAACTAGGTTTTAAAAAGTGGCTGCATGCAAATCAAAATACTACTTACTCATTTGCCCAGGGCAATAATTATTTTTTATAAACTTGTCAGATGTCCTTTGTTTCTTAATCAATCTTAAGGGCATGTGGCAGACAAGCAGGTTTTCTGACTCCTGAAAGTAAAATTTCAGGCCAGATTTGCAAGGTGGATATAAAAGAATGTGTGTGATCATGTGCATTGAGTATTTCAAGGCTCCAATGAAAACTGCAAAACACTAATTGATAATACAGAAAAGTTATGTCCAAGTACACTAAAGCCAAACTTCAAAATCATTGGGTAGACCACAAAATATTTGAATGATATATACAGATGATATCACATGTATTACTGAAGAGAAATAATAAACTGAATTCCAGTACAAAAGCTTATTCCTGAGCCCTAGTGTTCAGTGAAGATATAATGACATACCTATGCTTCTGGCACTGAAACTTTTGATCTTAGGAAAGCACAAACTATAAAAAGAAATGAGCCACATATTTAAAATGAACATACACATGGTTCACAGTTTAAAAAGAAGTATATACGGAGGGGTTTTTTGGTGCACCCATATGGGACTTTTTGATAAAGTTTAAATGGAATCACAACATTACTTAAAAAAAAAAAAAAACAACCACACACACAAAACCAACTGGTTTGGATCTGACCATCTAACACCCAAAGAAATATTGCCTCTCAGACTGTAAAACTGTATACGAACAGTGGCTATTAATACAGTATTATGATCGAATTCTACCACACTTGAAAACTCTGCCATCACAGATCCTTAGATATTTTCATATTCTGGGCCCCATCTAAATGGAAATATTACCTTGTGGATCACATCCCTTCTCATCAGCATTTCCAGAAACCAAGCTCTCTCATATTGATAATCCTGACTCATATCCATTCCCATTTAGGAGCAAGAGTGTATCTTTCCAGGGCTTCATAACTCCATCTGTTCTGCCTGAGATTTCAAGAACAGATAAATTCTATTGAATAACACTTTTTTTCAGAAGAAAAAAAATATATTAAAAAACCCTGGCTGCAATATGTGGAATGTATACATTGAGAGCAGCATATGGAAAAGCAATATTAAAAAGTATGTCTTGTGTATTAAAAATATGCATGTGATTTAGAAACCAAAAAAAAAAAAAATCAACCAAAAAAAAACCACACCATGAAAGAGAAAACATCACCATTAGACTACAATCTGTCTGCAGACAATCAATAATCCATGGTGAAAGTTTAGGTTTCAGATATAAACTCAGCTGAGGAGAATATTCTGCATCAACTTATTCCTCCAAAGGCTACATCCGAAGTAGAAAGGGCCATCTGTAAAAGAAAATATGTATGGGATATATTAAAAAAAAAAATTAAAAAAAAAAAAAAACACTCTCTACACTCCCCTCCAGCTGGTCACTACAGATCTTTTCCACACAATGTAGAAAGTACTGGCTAGTAATACAGTGTCCTTAGCTTGATATCAAGGGGTTGATACACAAAGAACTCAGTAGGATGAGCAGAACCTTTCTTGTTTGCTGTGTGCTCCTACTGCCAGCACTACATCTAAACCTAACATTTGGTGTGGGCTAATGGTTCTACAGCACAGTCCATTATTGGTCATTCTGTGATGGTTTGCGGAGGTACCCTTATGACCTTCAGTTCAAATCATCCTCAGTTAATTTTTGTCCTATGTAAATGAACTTAGCTTTGCACTCCCATCCTATCTGACAGAAGGAGATAAATATATCCACTATTTTGTTCATATTTTTAAGTGCCTTTTCTAATATTTTTTCCATCACCATACACTTTTTCAGTTACCACAGGAATGATTGATTGATTGTACAGTTTGTGGAAATACTGAAGACGACACTCTCCCACATAGTTTTAAATAAAGTTGTTGGTTTAGGGGTTTTTTTATATTTAATTTCTGATTTAAAAAAAAAAAAACCCAAACACTTCTCAATCATATTTTTTTGCCTGGGTTTTCTAAATAGTATAGGAAAACCTGATCAATAAACATTCTCGATGAGAACCTGTAAAAGCTTTTCTAGATTCACACTCCTATCATGGACTCACATCTCTCAAAATAGATAGTCCTTTGTAGGCAGTAGGGAAAAGAAACACTGAGAAATATTGAAGTAACAAAACCACAAGCAAACACCAACACCACAACCCATAGCTCTGCCCCCTAAAAATATCCTGCCTTCCCCCTGCTTTTTTTTTTTATATTGCAAATCAGTATTTGGGACTATTGCAAACAAATTTTGATATCTGAAATACAGTAACACCAGCAAGCAGGTAAACTAACTCAGTTTTGTCTATTCTATTTTCATGTCACAAAAAAATTAAACCACATAAAATGCATGTGTTATTTATTCAGCTTCATAGTATTTTTAAGAGGCTGAGTTCTTTCTGATGTTGTGGCTTTTGTGGTAATCCTGCCAGAGTTAACATTCCAGGTAGCACTCTCTCCAAAGCTATATAAACCTTTACTAGCACAAAGAAATTGCAAAGCAGGAAAAAAGTTTAAATTATTGCAGAAATAAACCTAGAATATAAATGGTGCTATAAAACCCTATTTGTTTCAGCACTTTTTCTTTTGTAATGCACTGTCACTATCATGTGGCAATCACACAAAATCTATTCTTCAAAAACGAGCCCTTAGCCACTGTTAAAGAACTAAAAATGGTTTGGGTATTTTTTGTTTGGTTGTTTTTTTTTTGGTTGGTTGGGTTTTTTTCCAGATGGCCTAATGATAGCACTTTTCACAGATCAGCTGCAAAAGTTGGTTGTTTTGTTCTCACTTCTGTGAAGTAAAATTCCAGAAATGTCAGAGTCAAGCTAATCTCAAAGGAAATACATATAATGAATACAGAATCAGGGGGCTAGTCTAAACTGTGACTTTTGTAGAAATGTTATAGCGGTTTGGCAAGTACTAAACCTCATTCTGTCATGTGTTATATAGCTGCAACTTCCACCAAAGTCAGAACCTCTTAGGACTAGGGCCAAGTCTGGACACACACATACAAAAAAGCACGGACAAAAGTATCATTTTTAATTGATCAAAAGGTCGATATCTTTTCTGAGTCCAAGTTTGCCCTTTGAAGGAGGACACTAGGAAAAGGAGCATCGTGGGCTTAATTACAGCTCAGTAATTCTGATACTAGTCTAACAGACCCAGCTTGAGTATGACCTGTGAGGGTATTTGCCTACAAAACATGACTCACAGATGGTAGCTATGGGAGTTTATGCCAACAAACAACTGAGATCTGTTGTGCTCTTAAGCCATTTTGCCCTTCCCCAGCAAAGATTCTGAATGCCTGCATCTTTAAACCTGAGTGCATTCTGGTAACCATTTCTCGAAAGAAGGATAATAGAACTAAAAAGGGCACTGGATAATCAGAATTATAAAACTAGAAGTCATAAATTACCAGCTTCCAGAAACAGGGAGCACGCATTTGGGAAAATACAACCCTACTTTTGCTCTGCTACTTCCACTCTTTCCCTCTAAATCCTTCATTGGCCAACATTACAAAAAGGACAGTGTCCTAGAAGGCTTTCAGTCTGATACAGAACAGTTGTTCTTACCACTATAAATTTGAAGATGGGAGGGAGCACTAGAGCACTGATTCCCAGTTCAGAAAAATCTCAGTTAGCCACTTAGATTCCAAATCAGACCATTTAAATTCCCCAAGCAGTGAAAGGATATCAGAGAATTTACATTATCTAGAATTCCATAGACATCTAGGTAATATAATATACAGGATCTTTACTACTTCAAAATTAGCAAACTAAGGTCAGCATTTTTGACCTTAGCATCATACTAAGAATGCAAGCCTTTAAAACAGCCTCAGAATATATTACCTATTTTCATAGGCATCTTTAGACTCAAATATGTGTCTACAACAAATGAGAAGTAAAAAAAAGAGAGCCTTCTGACTTCAACAGAAATGGAATCAGCTTCTCACAGTAGCACTTTGATGAAAGATCTTGTCAAATGACTGTATAATAATAAATTACATCTAGAGAAAAACTGATTCATTTTTTTAAACAAAAGTAACACCTACAGCAATAAGCAGAACTCCTCAGTATATTGGTGTTTTAATGCATTTAAAACACAAAACTAAACAACTATTTTGTAAGCAAAAAGTAAAGGATACTTTTCTTACGTTCCAGAAAGCTTAGTTAAAAAAAAAAAAAAAAAAAACACAACACTAAAAATTCATTTTCAATTCAAAGGTTTTCCTGCTTTTAACAAAAATATTTTTGAGTCTCATTCCACCAAATCACTACGGTTATCATAAAGAAACTTAATTATATTTTAACCTTACTTAAAACACACTTGTAAATCAATTATTTCAAGTCATACATAATAAAGTGACTTAACCTAGCACAGAATGCTTAAAAGTACTGACTTCTCAGAATGCTTTAAAAATAAAAATAAGAAATACACATCTTTCCATTCTTATTAATTCTTTCTCTGCATGCTGAGGTACTTCCTGAATGCTCTTTAAAAAACAAATTCTAGTAGTAGTACCCAATTAATGAAAAATTTCAGTTAGTCTTTTCAGAAATACTGTCTGTATAGCATTTGATGAGAATCAATACTACTCACACAACATTAAAAAAACCCAAACACAAAACAAGTTCCCCCCCCACACCTCTATCCAACCTGCTTATGTACATGGTTATTTGCTTAAGTATGAAATCCTGATGAAACTGCATTATTAAGTGCCTGATACTAAACATGGTCACACAGAAAGAAGCAGTAGCAGAAAAACATTTCAGTCAAAAGATTCCTTTAAAAAAAAGACAAAAAACCCACCCATTTATTTTTTAAAAAAAATTCCAGTACATAGATTCTGAATGTACTTGCTATTGCATCAATATTTTCTATACCAAAATGCTAAGACAACATATTATACCAGAGCTTAATCACTGACAGATTGAAGCAATAAAAATTTCCTAGCAAAATTAAGAAAGCATAAAAGATGCTGAAAAATATAACACTTCTGCAAAAGCAAAAATCAGTGTAGAAGTACTTTGACCAAAGAAGTCTTTCCAGAATAAGAGTGTAAAAACATCTTTTCAGTCAACCTGTCCAATCCACATGACTGCAGCAGTAGCTCTTCTCCAAAAACAAAGCAGAAGCTTCATTTTTAAACTCAGTTTCTGCCTTGGAGTGCATCACAGCTTGTCTGTTTTTTCTCATTCTCTCCCCTCTCAGAAATGTTATTTTAACTTCTCATCATAAAAAGATATGATTCTAATGTTTATACCATGAGCTACATTTATCTTTAAGAGCAAGATGTTGATTTTAGTTCTAATGATGAAAAAAGCCTTTAAAAAGGCAAACTCATCACAACTCATTATGTACTATAAAGGCCACAATTTAAGGATTCTGTAATTCCAATGATGATCATTTTAAAGTAGATTTATAGCAGAAAATAGTTAGATCCTTTGACTTCAGTTATAATTTTCCATTTTGTAATTTAACACTCCTTTAGTTTATATTTGCACATTAAAAATATAGCATCTAAAAGTCCATCATTAAATACTTTTAATAAGTGCAATAAATAAATTTTACAGTGTGCATAAATCTAAGAACAAAACACATCTTAAATTCTTAATCTTACACTTTTTCTCATTAATTGCAATACATAAACATATGTTTTATACAAAGATATTTGCTACAAAATAAGTATAATAAATACAGTTTACCACATGTATTAATCTTAATAGTTACAAGCTGTTAATCTTATATATTAGGTAATAATTTGCAATAAATAATTGTTTATTATCTTGATGTTTGCTTGTCTCGGGTTTTAGCAATATGCAATAAAGAAATGCAATTTTGAATAATTTGATTGTAAGACTGCTGGGAAAATACTGTAAGATAATTAGCTGAGGGAGGATTTTGTTCACTAGATGAACTATAGAGATATAGTTCAATAACAAAAACATGCATTATTGCTACCATAAATAATTTAAAAAGTTAACTTCAGTTTCAAGCAATAAGAGATTTTTAAAACTTAAATGCATATAAAATTAGTAAAATATTTCACATTCTTTAGTTCTTTTATCACTCTGTGTTCACTGAATACAGAAACAAAAAAAACCCAAAGAAATGTTTCAGCATCTTTTAATTCTTTGCACATGCGTACAACACACACAGACATTTATACCTGTCTCCCCATCAATATTTGCCTGTTCAATAACGTGTCACGTATTTATTTCAGTATCAAACCATCTTCTGTCCAGTTCTAGTACAATGTGACAATGTGTTTTACCATATGTACTAATCTCAATAGAAATTGGGTTTCGTATCTATAAAGAGTAATAATTTGTCACAAAGATTTGTTCATTAGTGTAGTATTTTCTCACCTTGGAACTTGGCAACATGCAATAAAGAAATGCAAATTTGAATAATTCGATTGTAAGACTGCTGGGGAAATGGGGTAAATTCTAATTAGCTGAGAGAGGATTCCAGTCACCTCAGAACGAGACTGCTGCTTGCCTTCAGTAACTTTAAAAGTTTGCTTTTTAGCAAGTAAATATTATCTCTTAATTTAAGCAAATAGATACAGTAAAAGCACTTCAAATGTATCACTTCTACAGAAACAAAAGGATAGCTACAAACAGTAAATTGAACACAGGTCCTGAAGCCTCAAGGTACTTGAGTCCAGCAGGAAAAACAGTATTAGCATCAGATAACATCTATCTTTGTAGCATTCAAGTGGTCAGCATAAGGTATGTATTTTTTATATAACAGTGTCATTTTGTACATATTACACAAATGTCTTTTTTTTTCTTCTCTTTTTTTTTTTTTTAATTCATGTCCTGTTTCTGATAAGTATAGAAGTGGGACCTGCCTGTAAGAAATACAACAAAAAGGTAAAGCTTTTAGCAAACTCTGCTGACCACTGGCAAACTCAGGGCTGCAATACCCTTTAATCACCATGATACAAAGCAGAACATATTTATACTTTCTGTGTTCTAGACACAGTACTCAAATGGTAGATATTCCTGTCACACATACAGAGCAAGGACTTCTTCCTGAAGTGAAAAATTTACTATGAAGCCAGAATTTGCAGAACACAATCCAAAATATTTTTGGAACTTCACTCAACTTTGCTTTCATTGCAGCATCACTCTATCCCTCTGTTTGATTTCTCTGTAATCTGGCTCTGTTTGTAATCTGTAAACCACGCATGTCAAATAAAAAGGAACTGCATTACAAACGCAAGCAGTACAGTAGGAAAATAACCCATCACTAGATCACAGTATTTCATAATTTGTATATTACTAAAGTTATTATACACATACCTACAGTATCTCTGAAAATTATCTACTGATAAGTATTGTTATATAAGGCAGTATTTGTAAAGCAATGCCACTTACTGTTAAGAAAAGAATGTAGTCACCCATTTACAATATGTAAATTCCAAACACTAACTATATTTCTTATTCTCCCACCTATTCACCTTGTACCATTATGTAAACAAATTATTTACGTTGCTTAAACCTCATCTAAAACTTACCACTTCACCACCAGAATTTGCTGACATTTAGGAGATAAGGAAAGACAGACTTCTCCTTCAGTGATCAGAATTTGGTGTGTGCATATATATTTACTTAGCAAAGTTGAAAGAAAGAATTTACCTCTCTAGCAATTTTAACTTAATTAAATGACAGGACATTCAACACTGTAATGCAGTTAATAAAACTGTCATTGTTAACACACTGTAAAAGAGTGGTGGAAGGAAATTTATTTGTGGGTAGGTTTACACAGGTGTATGTATACATGCAAATTTTTAACTGACACAAGCCTGGAAAACAGTGCTCAAAATCAGAAAATACTACAGGCTTAATCATTAGAGAAGTTGAAACACATGATGAAAACAACTAAGTCACAGTGGGAGGGGGAAAATGCTCAAAAGCCAACTCCCACTTTCCTTACTTACATGAATAATCCCATCGATTTCAATGGGACTACCTGAATAAGTAAAGTATGGAAGAGAACAGGATGAACAGTGTCAAACCTATGATGGGAATGAATTCAGAAGCCCTTTGCATAATATCCAGGAAAGATTTCCATCTAGAACTCAGGAACTGGAATAAGACTCGTTCAGGTACTCAAATTAATTTGTATCCAGCATGTAACAGAAGAAATCAGAAATCCGAATCTTCCATTCACTAAAGATAAAAGGGAAACATCCTTAAAACAAAAGTGGTTTTTTACACCAGATGAAAGGCATTTGTTAAACAAAGAGCTAAAAAAGCCTGCTATTCAAATGACACACTGTACTACAAAAACACAGCAAGACAAGCATTATTAGAGGCTTCACAGCAGATGGAAAAGCTACTTTGTTGTAGCCTAAAGATGTAAAATGCAATACCAGTCCCTAAGTGGCACTGGTACAACTGTGGAAATCATGCAGCCAGATGAAGCACATAAATTTCCCATATGAACAATTGTTTTCATTTTCCTCCCATGCCACTAGATATTATAAGTGGAAAGTAAAACACAAGTAAATATGTTCATTCCACTCTTGTGATCAGTGATAAATGAAAGGCTATTGAGCCTGACAAAGGTCAACCATGGCCTCATTGCAGTTTGCGGATGCCCCGGTGTGCGGCAGGTGCGTGTGCCTATACTCCCACCAACAGGCCACAAGTGGGATCGCTCCCTGAGTGCCTTACCCAAAACCGGTCGTACTGGTGTTCACCTTAGAACACAGAAAGGATTTTTCCGGCTGCTGTTTGTAGAATAAACTACAACACGGTCAGTGAACACTGATGCAAAACAGTCCATTTCTATAGACAAACAACAGCAACGGAGAGAAGGGTTACTTCTACGGATCACCATCAGCTATAAAATATAAACAACGGGGGGAAAAGTGGCAAGATCATTTCAGAGGGTTATTCATAGAATCATGGCAAGATCTCACAGTATTAAAAATAAATGTGTATTTCAAGAAAATTCAAAATATTAATAACAAATAAAAATAGATTAGTATGTATGCAATTGTCCTAGAAGTTCTCTGTCCTTCACGTAGATATTTACACTGCTACATATTTTCCTGAAGTTGTTATTGTCTCAGCAAGGGCTGCAGCCACAAGTCCGTGGCCAGATACTGTTCGCTACAAACCTAAATGTATGGCAGAACTCAAGGTTAAAATACTTAAAACTAATACATTTAATGGCTAATTCCATGTAAACACAAAATCTTTGTTATCTTACCCAAATTTTTGACATAGTCCAGAATTTTTGTTCATATAACTAATTCCTGATCACTCAGTAGCATTGTTAACTACAGCACCAAAATGAAGAGGCATTTAAAAACATCCACTTGTAATAGGCGGAATTGGGTCAATGTCATCTTTTGGACAATTAATTTCACATTGTGAATCTAATACTATTAAATTTTCAGTGGCATATTTACTAGTTCAAAACCCCATGAACAGGATGGGTTTAAAAAAAAAAAAAAAAAGGTAAAAAAAAGGGGGAGGGTAGGGAAGAAGGGGGAGAATTGTAGCAATAAATTGGAAACTGCATCAGGTGGAAAACAAAATAAAAGCCAGAATTTCAGAAATTTGAAATCTGAACATGTTTCTTAGGATTGCTAGATGTTGCTAATACTGTCCATACTGTCCATCCCTCCATTTACTTGTAGGATAAAATATCACAGAAGAAAGGAGGGGAAGGGAAAGAAAGGAAGGAGGGGAAGGGAAAGGAGGGGAAGGAGGGGAAGGAGGGGAAGGAGGGAAGGAGGGAAGGAGGGGAAGGAGGGGAAGGAGGGGAAGGAGGGAAGGAGGGGAAGGAGGGGAAGGAGGGGAAGGAGGGGAAGGAGGGGAAGGAGGGGAAGGAGGGGAAGGAGGGGAAAGAGGGAAAGAGGGAAAGAGGGAAAGAAAAAGAGAAAAGAAAACCCCAAAAAAAGAAACTAAAAATCCCCACAAAAAACATGTAACAAACACAAAAAGAGGGTTGGAGATATTCCAGAAGCAGCTAAGACCTAAAAAAACCATGCAAAGCAGATATAACTTCTGAAAGAGGCTGTGAATAGGATATTTTTAAATAATAAATGTACTTTGATACTTCTTCTTCAGTCACTATTTCTGCAATATATTACATTGATGCTCCTCTTTATTTACCTGTCTCTATATCTGCCTTAAACTAGGATCTCAGTTACTTGAGCTGGATTTTAGATAGTCTTCATTTTCTGAGAAACAGCACAGGAACAAAAATATACAGCAGCTAACAAAAGGAAATATTGTTATCTACACATTCTCTGTTTCTGGAAGAAGAAGCGACAGTGAAGACATTAAGTCAAATTTTGCTTCCTCAATAAAAAGCCCAGGGCAGCAATGGAAAAGAATGAGAGGAAGGAGTACAGACAATTCTGCAGCATAGCTGTATTTCAGGGGATGGCACAACTGCAAAGCTCCAGCTCCAGAGAACTAGCACTAGGAGCAGACCACTCAAGGGTGGAGGACTTCTGCCACAGAAATACCATCAAATCCAGTAGCTTAAACTAGCAGAAGCATAACAATGTCTAAACAAATGCACTCCCTAGAAGCTGTCAAAGGAAAAAATGACAGCAAGATACCTCTAAGCAATTCAGCAGGACAGAGACTTCTAGTTTAAGTTCTTAGTAACAGTCCATTTGCAGTTCTTTGTGAATGAGAGACAAATTGCATACATTTTTAGTTCATAATTCATGCCCAGCCTTCTCAAATTCCCTGTGTTTCCAAAATAGCACATGGAAGTAATGCTAGATATTTACTGCATTATTTACATAAGCAGCACTCAGAACACTAGATACCACTACTGCTGATAGTACTACTTTTGTCTTTTTGGGTAGCTTGTTGTATCTTACCCAGGCACCTCTCAAAATCTGGCAGAGATGTAAAAAAAAAAAAACAGATCATAAGTATTTCAAAGTTCTCAAATCTGCTTCAGGGCCACTCTTTTACATTTCAAGCTCACAGAATACATTGGATATTTCTGGCAATGTAGCCAACCAAAGATGGAAGCAATTTTACGCTTGCAAAATTAAAACAGGAACGACTAGAACAGGAAGAAACACACAAATTCTTCCAAAGTGGGGGGAAAAAAAACAAACAACTCTTCAATTAAGGATGATATTCCATGAAAAGAAATGATAATACTTTAAAGATGTACCACAGAAACCTCACTTCCTGTTACAGCAGTGAGTGGCTGTGCCCTCCTGATTCTGAACTTCATCCAAAAAAGTACCTGTAGAAATTTTGTCAGAACTCTTCCTTGATCACCTCATAAAGAAAGGACAAAGCAGAGACAGAATCACACTAGAATAACTCCAAGAGGTCTGTTGTTTACAACAGACAATCCATTGGAGGCCAAGACTGAACTTTGGCCGTTCTACCATCTTGCTTCCAGATGTGCTGACTTTAGATCAGCTCCAAGGCAGACTGAAGATGAGCTAGACAATTATTGGCAATCCTGAAAGGACTATGTATAAATTGGACTTTTCTGGCCATCCTCAATGGAGATGATGTACCTTTCCAGCAGCCACTCCCAGCCACTCTCACCAATTAGAGTGAATAATTTTCACAATTTTAAGATTTACTCCAACAGATATAGCCTGCCCAGGTGTGAAGGTATAGTATGCACAGACTACAGGGGATTTCATATGACATTTGTCTGTTTACATATTAACTAACAGCAAAACATTAACAGGGCTTACACATAGAAATAGTTACAGTAAAGAGTAATTCTCTATGTAAAAATCTCAAGAGTTCTAGTTTAGAAAAATCACAATTTTAGCTGAGAAACAACTCATATAGGATCTCATGCTGCATGTTACGTTGAATGAAACAGGTCCTTGGTCCCAAGTTTTCTTTTTGGAATGAACTTCATTACTTCCACTTTTTTCTCCTCCTCCTGACCTGCCTCCTTTCCAGCCACCATCTTCCCTCTCCTCCCTCCTACTCACCACATTGCTTTCTGCCACTGCCTTGTTTTCTATTCTTTGTTCTTCTGACTCCTGCTGCTACCTCCCTCCTCCCCCAGCTGCCCAATTTGGCAGTGTCAGCACAGGGCCCAGTCTAATAAGCCTGAAAGAGCTTATTAATTTAGGCTTCATGCCATGCCTCAATGCTACTGGTGTATCCCTGGTAGCTGGGAACCAAAACATACACTTTTGAGCTTCACTGTAATGTGGAACTCAAACATTTCAAAATTAAAAACTGAATTGACAATTTCTAAGATATTTATTCTGTAGGCAGGCAAAATTTGAGTACCAATCTCTGTCTCTATTTCACTAAGATATCTGAAGCTCCTTAGTTCCTGTTTCCCCAAATGACAGGAATTCCCATGCTTTACTATAAGTCTTACATTCAAGATGCTTCATCTTCATATTGTGTGGGGTTTGTGTAGCTTAGTTCACCAACTCACTAGCTATTTCAGGTGTGCCTACGAAAGATTTCTGCACATGTGAGAAGCATCACAATTTCACTGCACAGCAAAGGTTTCAGGGAAGCCCTGTGATACACAAAAAGGATTTTTGAAAGAAAGAGAAAATAGCCTCTTTTTTTTTAAAATGCTATATGGACAGATAACAAAATTTTTTCTAGACCATATGATAAAGTGAAAACCATGTGACACCAAATATTAAGCAGCATATAATATTGTTTGTAGATTTTATATACCTTATTTTACCAACATCTTGATCTTAATATCATTTTGACAATATAAAAATCACCACTACTCTCTCTGCCAAAAAGAAATACTAAATACAGTGCTAATATGATACAATAGAAAATTGCTAAACAATACAATAGATCTCAAAAAAAGAATTGATATAGATTTCCTGTAGTTTCCCTGCACTATTTTCAACCCTTCTCACAAGGGATACAGCAAAATGGCAATGAAAAGTGAATTTCCTGCTGTTACAGCTACTTTGGATGCTCATGCTTCTGTTCCTGTGGAGCCAGCTTGGATCAATTTCAAGAAAATAGCCTTTATCTACACTTTTGCACAGAAAACACATTTCAGTTTTGTGGAGATGTAGTATTTGTCCATGGTCAGTATTTGCATCTGCAGCATAACACTGTTGTAACTTGTATATAATTAAAGCATAGCATACTATCAGAGAAAGATTTACAAAGTACTTCAAGAAAATTATTTTGCATTTTATGAATAAGGTAGAGATGCATTTAGTTCAGAGTTCTTAGTTTCATTTAGGCACTGTACATGCTGTATTATATGTACCTGGTATGGTTTTGTCTGCTGAAGCAGAAACTGAAAATTTACTGAAAATTAGTATTGTCCCCACATTGAGTCTGAAGATGCTCACGTTGTCATTTGTAGATCATCCATGTCTTCTGAGCTGATCAGGAATGAGAGACTCTCTGTAGCAGTTAGTTCTAATCCAGTTACCAGGTGTGACAACATTCATTCATTAGCATTATATTATATATCTGTATGGCCAACTCTTGTCACCAAGAAGAAAATTTTAAAAATGGGTTTATTTGTTTTAGGTTACAGACACTCACGTAAATTAATGCACGGAGCAGCAGCACACAAATTTAGTTACTACCTCTTCATTGAGGAGTTAATAATAACTGATGGGCTGTAATCTCACAGCAAAAGACTGTAAAGACACATGTTTATATTCATGCCATAGTTAAACTCATTGTAGCTTGTTTTTAGGTATACCTGGGGAGGGGAGGGGAGGGAAATCAGGGTATCATGCAGAATTCAAGGACATGAGGCTAAACATTCAGTCAGTTTGAAAGAATTCCAAGCAGGAAACCTGAATCAACCAGCCAGCTTTCACTCTGTTCAGACACAGTTAACACACACGTTACCTGGCCTTTATGCCTTCAAATTTGTTGGATAAACATACAAAAGCATCTTATGAACTGCACACTCTAAACAGACACATTTGTAATTAAACAAATCACAGCATCTCTGCAAGAAGAATCTATGTGAACCATCAGAGCAAAATCTGAGTTCAGACTTTCTTACGTGACTCCAGGAGACTTAGCAGCTGATCAACAATAGCCTGTCTAGGTCCTTGTTTCAAAGCAAATATAAATGCAAGGTCAGTAGGAACAAACTAATCCCTAAATTGTAAATTGACGTTTCTTTATCTTTTGTACATGAATACACTCTGCCAAAAGCATTGCTCCCATTTTGAATGCCAGCTCTCTGGAGCAGCAATAGTTTTAACAGAACACAGCAGAACATGCAAATTTCTTAAGCTGCTTCATGTGATTTCACACCAATTTCCAGATATTTAAAAGGAAAAATGGTGGAAATTACTTTGATTATTAAAACTTAGTTGCACCTCTTAACAAAGAGCTCAGGTACAAAGTATGGTAGGTATTGTTTCCTCTCTATGCACTCCATAAATCTGCTTCTTCAATAAACAATTCAAAAAAGCCCCAAATTGCTATTGCTATCATGATAAACATCGGAAAGTTCTGCTTGACCTTTTATTAACATTTTTCTATACCAATATGGTTCTTTTGCTACAAGCACCCTAAGGAATTATGAAAAATACTTTTTTCTGCAGTTTAGCCCATGTGCACTTAATAGGCTCACAAATATAATACCATTATAAAAAAGAAAAACTGCCAACACTGCTAAAAAAATTGTCATAACACTAAATTATTATATAAATATAAAAGGAGTATGTCTGTAAAATATTCACTCAATGAACATCCCAAGGTGATGATTTTGCTATGTTGTTTTTATTCCTAGGAGATCCATAACACATTTGGATATGCCACATGTCACCACATGAATCAGACAGTTAATGCATGTGCTTTTTAGAAGCAGAGATGTCTTCCCAATAGAATGTGCTATAAAAAAAAAAATGTTGAGATTCTGCTGCTTTGTCTGATAGGCATAATTTAATGTCTTGCTTATAAAGCTGCATCTTAAGGAAAAATGTGCACTGTCCTATGTAGTTATTTACAATATATTACTAAATCTATGCAAATATATTTCCCTGAGCTTGCTATTATATAACAAAGGTCAACAATGTCTGAAATATTTTGAAACACATTCCTAATATATATTTTGTATAGCACTAATGTCCAATGTACATACATATATCTTAATATATTTTCAGATATTTCTATTCATTTTATCTTGCTGTAGATTATTACAATAAATAATGTGTGAGGTTTTTTGTTCTAAGACTATAGAAAACGGTCTATCAAGACATAGCTTTTAATTAAGAATGTTAATTACATACTTATTAACAATGCATTATTTAAATCACTATGCAATATGTCAGCACTATTTAATAAAATAAATTTTAGTAGTCAATATTCAATACCATTCAATAATAAACAGATACTTATTTGAGAAAAAAATGAAAGAAGTTTTAAAGTTCTGCTTCCTATGGCATTAATTTCATAGTTACTATCATTCACATTTGTTTTCACTAACATTTAACCAGAAGATCCCCAAATCATACATATATGTCCCATTTTAGGATAAGTATTTCTCCATTTTTCGTGAAAACTCCGGACATCTGATTCCACTTACATATCCCTTT
Organism: Indicator indicator; assembly: GCF_027791375.1. Classification (NCBI taxonomy): domain Eukaryota; kingdom Metazoa; phylum Chordata; class Aves; order Piciformes; family Indicatoridae; genus Indicator; species Indicator indicator. The sequence goes on along the minus strand of NC_072028.1, from coordinate 11,652,578 downwards.
TGTCATTTATGTCCACATTATTGTTAACAATTTTTTCTTTTCCTACAAATAAAACTGTATAAACAATTAGCAGATTGTAAAGTCTTGTGCATTACAGAGAGCAAAAGTAATAGTTTAAAAGGCAATATAATTTTTCCCATTTTTTCTTTATTTTCCCCCTTTTTCAAAGAACATTAGAGATATTTTCCTCAACAGAAAAATAGATGATTTTTTGTCAAGTTAAAATATAAAATGGTCCTATGTATATACAATTCCACCGAAATGCTAGGCAATTTGTATGTTGCACTGTCAAGTAATGGACCTCTTTCCAAATTTTATACATGTATGATTTCAAAATTAAAGTTCAAAAAATTAATCAAGTATGATTTCAAAATTAAAGTTCCAAAAAATAATCAAGTGGCATATATTAATTACTTTTTTTTTACACCTTTCCTAAGTTAAATCTGTACCATGTCATTTTAGCAAAGTATTTAATGAATTTCAACATTCATCAGTGTTACAGATTTGCACATCTGAAAAGATCCATAGGTTTTCAAGACCAAAAGGAATCCCTTGTTCTATCTCCCCTGACTTTTTCTTGACCAAGCAATTCTCAAATGAAATCCAATAGAATTGCTATAAGCAGTGGGAAAAAAAATAGGCTAAAACTAGCCCATATTGCTGCACAATGGTAACAGCAAAACTTTTTCCTCCTGCTTCTTCCCTATTTCCCTGGGAGAGGCAAGATGACATCCCGTGAAGCACATTGTTGAATGCAAAGCATCTCCCAGGTCAGCATTTACTATTGAGTTAGCCTGTGCTAGTTGCCTTACATACTCCTAAATTTGGAGACCAGCTCTGCTGTACCATTAAATACCAGATATAGCACTTTGCTCAGTAAGTACCAAGGAAGATTTAGCTGACTATGGCTACATTAAACTGGAGGAGCCAAAAGCATTTTAAAGCTGTTTGTGCAGTTATATACCATGGCGTTATCTGAATTTCACTCCTAAAACATAGGGCAGGTAGGTATTAGCATACTGAGAAACACCATGGCACACCCTTGCATGTCTGTCTAAACTGTGGACTTACCCTATTTTATCAGCAATGCACAGGCAAAGCCATGCATTCCTATGGACACCAACTGCTGGCACCGAAGCAGCAAGGATTCTCCATCACTTACCCACCATTCAGGTTGCACACTCAGACTCTAAAGCTCAAGTCACACGAGCAGAACAATCAGTAATCTAAGCCTGTGCCATTTCACCAGTGGGTGTAAGCAGATAGGACGAAGAAAAGATCAAGATGAGAGTACTTCCCCTTAGTATTCTCCCAGCCTTCAACTGCATTTCTACATGAAGTCCTCTCCTGCCATTCTGTATCTTTTCAAAATATTGCTCTGCGTCTTACAAAATATTTTAGACATGCAGTGTCATTACTCTGATGATATTTTCCTTCTCTCTGTGTAGTGCTGGTTACTATTTGTTGAAGTTTTAAATTAGAACATGTTTTGCTCATCTCTGATGGGTTTTTACTTTATTCACATCAATTCTTACCCACTTCATTTACTGCAGCATTAGGCACTTCAATATTATTCATTCAACTATTTTTTAAAAACTTAATTATACAGTTGAATTGTAATTCTAACTTCACCAAACTGTAAGAACTGTCATTATGTCATTCTATTCAGAGCCCTATTTTCCATAAAACAGCCATCTATTTTTGTCGATGTAACACAGTTTGCATTTGCCATCTCGATAGTATAGTATGCAGGTAATTACTTAACCAAAACTACACACAAAACTACTGTGCCTGGCAATATAGTGGAACTTAACCCTGTTTTCAGCACACAGTTTTTCACATTGCATGCAATTCTTCCTACTTTTCCATTAACATGCTCATGAGTACTTTCTGTATCTCCTTCCTTGCTTAGCATTGTCTGCATTGCCTATGGATCTCCTAAATCTTCATCTGACTTAGAAAATAACACATTTGGAATTGAGAAGACACAGACAGAGCTGTGTTTAGATCTAGGACAGTCCTGGTCACTCAAACATGGTGATTAACTTCCACTGCATTTTTAAAGACGCCAAAATTGTACAGGACATGGATAAAGAGAGTTGATGACTAATACACAGTCCTATTAAGTAGTATCAATCAAGCATACTAACAAAAGAAAGCTCTCAAAAGCTAACACATACTCTACTTTTTAAAAAGCCAGACTACGGAGGCAACAAGATATGAATAATGCCTACAACTGGCAGAAATTTATTATGAAACTGTTTCTGGGAAAATACTTTGAATTATGCCTAAGATATTTGCCTGGAAGAATAAAATCTTTATTCTGTTGGAGTTGGTTTCTTAGTATTATCCTTCTCTCATGTGTACATTAACTTCACTGCAAAATTTCCAAGGCTCACTGTCTCCACTTAACAAAGGCCAATATTTCTTTTGATGTCAGAGACCTGCTAACAACACTCTGTATCTCTTCACATTGTTAACCCAATTCCAATAAATATTAGTAGTTCTACTGTACTTTCCAAATCTCCCCCCATGATACAAGAGTATCAATGTTTGATGCCTTAAGATCACTTTTCAGAAAACATCTGTACCCCAAAAGGACTATACCCCCAATAAAGCTGCTTGACCTTGAGCTTATCTTTGATGCATACTATTTCAACACCAAATCTACCCTACCTATTTTGACATTTTCACACTGCTTGCTATCTTAAAAGAAAAGGGGGTATGAAATTTGCAAAGATTCCAGGAGTCTTTTCAAATGAAGATATTCAACAAACCTAAATATTCATGGTTTTGTAGAGAGCCTTAACAAACATCATTACAAGCAACAGATTGCCTTAAGACAGGAAAGTATCATTTTCAGACTCTTTAAGAATAAATCTAAATATGAATTTTATGTTGCAACAAATTAGCAAACAGTTAATCGTGCTTTTTTTGGTGAAGCTGTGGTGACAAGAATCTATTGGTATATTTAAAGTGAGTTACTTTGATATTATACTTCAATAGTAAACTAATTTAGCCAACTAATCTTGTTTATTTCCTAAATATTTAGTTTCTATCAGTCAGATGATTTTTGCAGACACTTACATAACAAGCATTAAAAAGATACATTTAGCAGCTACAATTGTTAACATAACAAAGGCTACAGAATCCAGAGGTTATTGCATTCTCCCAAAAGTACTTAAATAATAGCCTAAAATCTGAAGAATTACTTTAATACTTCAATAAAAATAACCCAATTCAAAACATTTTCAAGGAAACAGAGCTCCTTGCTCTAGGCTACCGAATAATGGCTGAAAGAAAGTATATAGCTTGTCACTTCTGATTAGAGAACTGTGCCTCTGTGCTTTGAATGAGAGGCATGTCTGGTAATAGGAAGTGCAGATATTAAATTTAATAAAATAACGTGGAATACGATATATATGAAACTTGACCAAGTATAGCACAAAATGTAACATACATTACCCTGCTCAGTCAACTACTGTGGCCTAGCATCTAATGACAGATTTAATTTCTATTTTCCAAGGAGAATACTACAAAAAAAAAAAAAAGTTCAGATTACACAAATATTTTATCAGACTGTACCAAATATGTAACCAGAATTGCCTTGCATATCTGCATGAATACATAATAATAGTAGAAAACTGCTAGACTCCAAAATGCTCAGCCTTAAAAGCCCACAGAAAAACATTAGGTCTTGTAAATAATTAGTTACAAAGACCCTGATGCTAAGACATCACAGCATCTTATGACTCACAGGACATTTCTTTCTTTCCAGGTTTAAGGATACATTCATTCTGGGGTTTATTTGTTGAGGATTTTTCTTGTGTTTTTTTTTTTTTAAGCACAATCAGGATACTGTTTATGAAGTAGGAAGTGTCTTATCCGTGTCTTACTTCTGTCATTCCAATGCAAATCATAACATCTTTGTCTTTCTATACAGTAATCCTCAGCATGTATTTTTGCAGTTATATAACCAGCTGCACGTAGTACTTTCCACTCCCTTTCTTACACAGAACTACGCTACCTGTGATATGACACTTAAGGGATTTTAAAACAATTCCAAGAGCTAATTCTAGTAAACCCAGAATTAAAGTTCTTGTTTTCATATTTCTCTTTCAAAATATTTAGAACTTTGACAGATATGACATTATGTTTTCATTAAAACAGCTGATTTCAAAATGCTGCACTGTGCAAAAACACCATAAACAGTTTATGATGAACTGCCACACTCTTAATTAAAACTATAAATCCAGTGCACAATATTTGTGCAGCCTCTGGTTTGACCTTTGCCTCTTGCTATCCACTACCAAAGCTGCTGCCTCATTCTGTGCACCAGATGTAGAAGGTTTTAAACCATGATCTGAAAGGCAGTAAAGATAAAATAAGAGAAAATGTGCCATTACTCTTTGCAGTTATGATTAATTCAGTTCATATTTTACAATCTGGTTATGGAGTAAAACTGCAGACTTTACATCAAGTATTTGCCATTCAATATACCAAATATATAAAAATGCTTGATACTTTAGAAAATGGCACAAAGCTAATTCACAACCACCACATGAAGGACAGCAATAGTAATAATAAAAAAAGGACAGTAATTAGCTATCCATCTAAAACAATGAGGCTATTTCAGCCACTTGATGGTCAGTCTTGGCAACAAATGCATCTTTACAACAAAGCAAACTCTCTGCCACTTGATTTTAGATTAAAATAGCCTTTCAAACTACCAGGTCTGCTCCACAATCAGAAACCAAAGGTTATTAATTACTATGGCATGATGTAATGATCACAGATTGTTGTATTTTCCTGGAAACAAAGTCAAATGCAGAAACAACTCAAAGATTTAAGTACAGGAAATGAGTTAGGATCCTAGAGCACAAGCTAGTGCAGGCAGAAATCTTAGAGAAAAGATTAATTGAAAGATCCTCATTTTGCTAATGTTTATCAATTCATTACTTTGACCCACTAGCTTTACATACTGTAAAACCTGCAGGAGTAAACATTATGGTCTGCTTGGTAGATTCCTATGTGACTCTCTTTACTGCATACTTAATATTTTTCTATCAAAAGGAATCGGTTTACCAAATGAAGCTAATGTAGTTCTGATCACTTTTATGGGAAATTGGCATTAAAAGATTTTTTTTTCCTTAGAATGGAAGATGGAAAATGCTGTATTTTGCCAAACAAACAAATTCAGGGTTCAAACACAAGTCCACTTATGCCCTAAGAAGTTAAGATTTCCTTTCCTATAACAACTCCCCATGCAGAGCTCTAGAGAATTATTTTGCTACTTCTTTGATTTGCTCACAGTAAGAAACAAAAATCTCTCCTCAAGGTTAACTTACAGAGACAAATCATTCGGCAGTTGACAAGACAGTAGGTCTTTGAGGTGGTCAAGGGTGATTAGAAGTTTGGTTTTGATTTCTTTTTACTCCCCAATTTTAGTTACAAATTAAGAAAAATAAAAGAAAAAACAATAAATAACAAGAACGCACACATAAACTTTCCCCAGGTTTGATTCTTTATGCCTTCAAAATCAAGATGAATGGCTGTACAAAGCAATGTATCACTTTTCTACATCATTCACAGACAACACCATTTCAAATTCAGTGAATGAATTCTTCAGGGACACAAAAGGGAAATACAACACGTATCCAGTTTCCTGCCCACTGAGAAACCAGAAAGTATTTGTAAAAGGCAAGACATTAAAAAAAAAAAAGAAAGAAAGAAAACTAAAAAGAAAGAAAACACTGCATTTAAAACTCTATTATCTTTTTTAAATTTATAGTCTTAGATTTCTTTGTAAAAAGAAGCACAGATAAATTAGACTATAATCAGTAAGAAGTAGGTGAGCAGGGGAAAAACCCAACCCAAGCAAACCCAACAAAAACAACTGCAACTCCTTGAAAATAGTTTCCAAACATTTCTTTAGAAGTAAAATAGGAAGCATGCAGTAACTGGAGACCAGTATTTATGTATTTTTGTGACTCTCCCCACCTACATTTGGGGAAAAGGATTAAAAAAAAAAATAATAAAAGGTTTACAGGGAATAAGATCTTTTAAACTAAAAATGGACTAAACTTACAGAGAGAGATGATACTTTTTGAGTTTCTCTTGATTAATTTGCATTATCACAGGTCCCACAGAATTGAGTCTGAAACACTTGTGGAAATTACAATAAGAGCATACAACCTCAGAATTTAAAACCTAACACTGGGAAACAATTTTTCCAAGTAACTTCTCCAGACTGGGATTTTCCCACTCTCCATATTTTTAAAAAGATGGTGGAAGAAACCACCATGCTCATATAGCCTTTGAAGCTGTCAGTTAATTTCTGTAAATCCTTAAAGCTTTCACAATACCAAAATTATTCCTACCAGTGATGCTTCATGAACAAACATTAAAATTGCAGGACAGCCCTTTCAAGTTGTAATTACTCTTTAACATAGTTTTTTCCAAAGCAGAAATTTTGACCCTGCTGGCAGTAATCTTACCTGCAAAGTTTAAACTTTCTGATGAACACATATAAATGTCCAAGTGATGACTTTTTTTAAATATAGACATCAAAATACAAAACTACAATAAACGTGCTCTCCTGCTATAGATCTATTGCAAGGAAAGTGAACATTAAAACTTCCAAAAACAGGTGTAAGACCATTTGAATGCTAGCCAGTATTTCCTGTAATCTAGTTTTCAGAACCTAAAACATTTTAGCTGAAACTTCAAGAACCTGCAAGTTTTAGCCCCCAAATGGGTGACATTTAACAAAGTTTGAAGACCTTTTTTTTAATTTTTTTTTTTTTTATTTGAAAGTTTGGGCAAACTTAAATTAAGGGTAACGTAAAGGCTGCTGTAACAATATTTCTATGCCTACAGCAGAAGTGTTCATCATTTTAGAAGGAAACACATTTCAACAGAATATGTCACAAAAGGCATAAAATTTAAATACATTTTAAACAAGAATTTTGCCTACAGATCCATTCCACTCCAGCCTCTGGTAGATGCTTTTCTGAAGAATATTTTTTTATTCTATGCAATGATTAATTTCCCTTTCTCTACCTTCCTGGAGGAAGGAGTTGGTCAATTTTGATAAGATTCCTGGTGCAGGCACTCTCACATGAAATAGCTTTGCATTGCCAATTAAAGTGGTGGAGCTCTGATTCAGAACAAATACTGAATATATAACAAAAATTAATAATGGCGTATACAGCATAGAGATTAACATAGAAAAGTATAAAAGCAGGCAGCAAAACCCTCCCCATCCCCTTTTCAACCATGAAACATCTGCATAGTTATCTCCTCCTGGATCACATTAAGAGTGCATACATGTGCAATGAAAAGTTATGCCCAGAAGGCTAAAAGAACCGAGACCAGCCCTCAGCAGCCTGGATGCATGACAAATCCAGAAGCAACCACGATTACTTCAAACTCCACAACCACTTGAAGAGCTGCAAGGGTATAAAGTAACATAGCACCTAGAGGGAATTTCCATTAGGTCAGCTGACAGCTGGAAATTATAATTATACAATCAACATGATGCAGAACCACAAGACCACATTCTTGGTAACACTTTTAATGATCTTTTAAAAGGAAGAACAAAATGTGTGGAGAGAAAAATGAAAGTTCACCTTCCCATTCAAAATACTCACCTCACTTTTCTCCTTTGTATTATTTTTCCCATAACACATTGCTCCAATATGTCAATTAACAGAAATTAAATTTCATTTTACAGGGAAAAATCACTTTTGGCAAAGGAATCAATGACCTGTCCAAAATTTTCAAACTTCAGAACCCAAAACCAAACAAGCTTCATTCTCCATGTTAAATTGGAACTAGAGATACAATTTGGACTCCATAGTACCTGATTTTGCCTCTAAATTGAGAGCAATTACAGATTACTAAATTTAAAATAATTAAAATACCAATTGACTGAATAAAACAGTTCACAAGTGTTATTTCAGTCCATAAATTCAGAAAGACAACATCTGTTAATCTTCAGCAGAGAGACATTGTATCTGAAAAGCGCATAAAATACGCTTTTAACACAGCCAGAAACAAATCTATATCAACAAGAGCTCCATGTTTTCAAAGTTCTCTAAAAATATTTTTCTTTAATTTAAAGCATTTTTCTTTAAATTAAAAATCAATTTCTGAAAAAGAAAAAGTATTAGCAATTACATAAAATTTTTGACAGATATTAAATATGCCCAATAGTATGAAACTTCTGAACCATGCATTTCCATGACCTGAACTTTCACACTTTCTTCTTTATCCTGACTTGAATACCAAACACTTAAAGGAGTGGAGAAGAGTAGATTAAGAATAATAAAACATCTTGAGTCACAATATTCTTTAACTTTCTATCAGAGACCCTGCAAGAAAACTGGGCATGTGAAGATCAGCATGTGAAAGATAGCATCCATTAAGGTTTATGCTGCAATGGCTTGAGGTTTCATGAATAACAAAAAATGAGCTCAGTCAAGAAAAATGGTTGAATAAAATGGAAAAGAAATACAGTATCCACACAAGGCCGAGGAAGTCCCCCTTCCTATGAACTCAGTTAATGCTGTTTTCCTATCACTAAAGTAGGGAATGACCATCGGTTTAATTTTAAAGCAGGTAAATGGTGAAAAATATGCAAAGTCTTTTCTTACTATGAAATGTATTTGAGGCATGGAATTGAGAAAATAGGAATTAACTAGTGTCTTCAATGAATTCTAGCTCAGGAAATACACAAATGTATGTAGAGGTAAGAAATTTGTATTTCAACAAAGCAAAAGGAAGGAAGAAAAATGAATTTTTTTACAGCCTGTATAAACCAAGTATCTCTTTGACATTCAACCCTAACATTTAATGTAAACAGTATATATGTCTTTCTAAGAACTGGCAACTATTTCCAGTGATAAAAAATTGACCTACTTTAACAACAGCAATCCAAAATAGTAAGTTTCATATATAGCATATATAGACAATGAGCAGTAAGTCATATAACCCTCTGTCTCCCTCTCAACTGTCAGCTTTAGGAATACTACTGGGTCAACATTCTGGGCACATCTGCAAAACCATGAAGTCTTCAGTGATCCAAATATCAAATCTATACTTAAACTCACAGAAGTTGGCAAGTGATTAGTTGGTAGAGGTAAGTGACTGATTTAAAAAGCCATCTCTGAGGAGGCTATTAGAAAGAGAATTAACTTTGAATTACACAGGTAACAACCATAAATCTTTGTAAAAGAAAAAAGATATGTTTTTCCAATATCATTATCCACAGATCACCTATCACACTTCTATACTTGTAAATAATCTTCCTTTTTAATACTAAGGAAAAGAGCTCTTGTTCACTAAGATGAATAAACAAATATTGAATTTATTATTTTTTTCAAATGTTTTCATAACTTTTATTTTAAAATATACATCATATACTGAACCTACAGCAGCTACAAACAAGAAGACAAGAAACTCATTGTAAGGATGTGCCTAAAATCCTTGTTGAATGAATAATCAGTATCTTTATGTTGCCAATTCAGGAAATCCCAAATATCATGCTTTGAACTATAGAAGAACATTAATAAATATATTATCTTTGAGGCTAAATGGAAACACTTTCTGTATCTCATGTGAAACAGACTGACCCCACTCAATACTTACACATGAAACAAGTCATCATAGACAATAACAATGAAGCAAATAAATTTCACTTTGAATCCCATTATCTTCTTCTTTAACAGCTCATTTTCTTCAATCTGATATAAAATTCTTTTGCATCAGCATGGAAACTGAAAATGCACAACTGTCACTCAAAAGAACTATTCAGAGACTGTTTCAAACAAAGACAGTTGGCTGAAGCAAGGAAACCCAAGACACACAATCATTTCAATTGTGAGCCTTAATTTGTACTGCAACACACATAAGCAGCACCAAATGAGAATAATTCAATACAAGTTGCACTCAAGTTCTGAAAATTTAGAATTTTTAGTTTGAAGTCTGTGGGTATTATTCAATAAAAAATAATCCAAATTTAATGAGGAATTATTCTTGAATTATACCCAAAAAAAGAATCTGTCCTTTTTAGAATTAACAGAGGCTTTAAGACATCACTCCTAGTGTAAATACAATGACAAATCAGTACCACTACATATGGAAAAACACTGCTTAAAAAAATCCCACAAAATAAGATACATTTCACATTACTAAGTTTCACCATTGGGACAGTGGAAAAAAGAATACATCTCCATCTAATTTTTTATGTCTTTCTCAGCACCATTATAGGACTAACATATTCTCCCCCTCAACTTTTTCTTTTTTTTTCTTTTTTATTTTTAAATTGTGATAGCACCATTGGGAGCAGGTGCCTTGAAGTGGGGGCACATACCAAGCCTGACCTCTCTATGAACAGCTCTAAATTCCCTGATCTTGTTATGAATATTTTTTCTTCAAATGCAAAGCTGCAAAATGCATGGACACTAAAGTAATTCAATTAAGTATCTATTCTGAGATGGAAAAGACCGTTTTGTTAGAACCAGTAGAGCACTAGTTTAACCCTGGTGCTCAGAATTCCCAAGCAAGTCAGCACATTAAGCCAGCTCTTCAACTTAAGAACAATTACTGTCATTTATCAGCCTGAATAGCAATAATGCACAAATCGACAGCTTTCAAGAGGCAAAGAGTGAGCTAGGTGTAATGATATGCAAAGCCACAGCACTCTACATTTTGAACTGTCTTCAGCCCATCAATACATCTCCAAGTACCTACAATTTATCAATACAAATGTGGTACCCGATGAAGGCAGGACCAAAAAGATAAATATGAACAGGGTAAGAATAAGAGGTTCAAGAATGTTTGAATCTTATAATGATGAAGTACAGATCACATTCCTACAGCATTTTACATGCAGTGACCTGATCACATCACATTTTATTCAGCAAGTGGAGACTAGGAGAAGAGATAATCTTTCTTTCAGGTAGTTGTGAGCAGCTGCTTTGCTTTATTTTTAGTTTGTTTCATCTTTCTTTTCTATTTTTTCTATTTTTTTCCCCTTCCATTTCTATTTCAATCATGCATCTATGCAGAAGTTACAGATACAGTTATTTTTACTGGAATATATAATTAACATATCATTATTTTTATCTCAGAAAATCACAATATATACAGAAGGGCATTATTTTAATCTCACTACCTTATAAACCCACTTTAGTAGCAATTGAAGGATTAAATGCATGCTTGAAATTTTACCTAAGAGCACATATACCAAACTATATTCTTCTGACAAAAGGCTCAATAATACAGAACTGATTTCTTCTGGACCTGATCTAATTGTGTGCAGTATTTTCTCTTGAATTTTTTTAATTATTATTTATTTTTGCTTTTTTAATATAAACAGCTTCTATGTGGATGGAACCTTCCAGCAACTAGAGCTACTGGAATGGTCAGGCATTCAGATTCCTTTTCTCATATGTCACCTATGCAGGCAAGTACAGGCATTTGGATTAGTAGTTAAGATATACAGAGAATAAAGACACTTCTATGCTTTACAAAGAAAAAAAAAATCAGGATTATTTCACCTGCAAACCTGACCATTCCAGCTCAAATTACTAATTTTATAATACCCTTTAACTTTCTATTCCTTACTTCTCAATTATTACAGCATGTAAACTGTTATATGTAGTCCTATATTCATTCACTTATTTTAGGGTATTCTCCTGCGTTAAACATCTGCTTTGAAATGTATTTTGCACGGGGGATCTTGCTAGGCTTCAAAAACTTAACTATGTACTAGCGCATCCAGATAAAATGAGAGGTATAAAATGATAGTATGTCCAGATAAAATGAGATATGAGCAGAACTGAAAAAGGGCTTTGCCAAAGAGAAAACACCATCTTGTAGTGAAAACACCATCTTGTAGTTACAGAACAGAGATCAAGAGCTCTGGGGTTTATTAATACAATTGTTTCTGTTGGAAAAGTCCTCTATAAGATCATCAAATCCAACTGTCAACCTAGTACCTCCATGGCCATTAATCCATGTCCCAAAGTGCCATGTCTATATGTTTTTTTTTAACACCTCCAGGGATGGTGACTTCACCACCTCCCTTGGGCAGCCTGTTCCAATGCCTGACCACTCTTTCAGTAAAGAAATGTTTCCTAATATCCAGTTTAAACCTCCCTCGTGCAATTTGAAGGCATTTCCTCTTCTATCAATTTCTACCAGGGAACTATCAAGTTCTACCAGGGAAAAGAACCCAAAATCCACTTCACTACAACCTCCTTTCAAGGAGTTGTAGAAAACAGTAAAGTGTCCTCTCAGCATCCATTTTTTCAGACTACACAGTTCCGGTTTCTTCAGACACTCATCATGACACTTGTTTTCCAGGCCCTTCACCAGCTTTGCTGCCCTTCTCTGGACACACTACAGCAACCCAATGTACTTCTTGTAGTGAGGGGACCAAAACTGAACACAGTATTTGAGATGCAACCTCACCAGTACTGAGTACAGGTGCACGACCACTTCCCTATTCCTGCTGGCCACAATATTTCTGATACAGGCCAGAATGATGTTGGCTTCTTGGCCACCTGATCACACTGCTGGTTCATGTTCAGCCAGCAGATAAAAAAATAACTAAATTATTCATAAAAAGAGAAGAAAAAAATAAATGTGTAACCTAAGCAATCCAAATGATGCTATTGTGTCAAATCCCTTTGTTCATTTCTTATGTCTAAACTGACTGAAAGTTTAATTCAGCTTCCTCTGAATTCAAAATAAATCATCAATCTTTTTATTTAAAAAAGAAAAAGCACAGGACGATCTTCTGGAGAGAGATAGTATCTTCAGCTCAGAAAACTTCCTATTTCTCTATTTCTTGGCTCAAGTAACAAGCAGAAACAAAATAGTAAGAAAAAAATTCAATAGTTACAGTTTCAAGCATTAATTAACTGGAAAACTGTGGTGTATGGCTGGATTCTGCTTGGCTTTACAATAAAAGAGCAGAGTATCACATTGCAGCTAATTATCTAGTTAAACCACAGATCATTCTGTGTTATCAGGACTCAAGATGGCATGAAGGGACCTGGAGGTCTGGGAACTTTCAAGGCTTCTGAGAGCATTATGGAATTAAGAAGAGGGGACAAGGACTGACCACATCTGCTTCCTTCCTCCCTTCACTGAGATCTCTAGCAAAATGCACACTTGCACTGAAAGAGTAAAACACAGGCTCCTTAATAAAGATTTTCATAGACATGAAGACATGATTCATCATCACACAGCCCATAGCTATGACAAATCTGTTACAAAGTTCCCAAATATAATTTGCCACACATACCAGCCATAATATCTACAGCCGTTTTATCTATAGATACAGCAAAGTGATGACGGATCAGCAGCTGCTTTGAAGGCTCACTAAACGATGAAAAAGATGCAGGTTAGCATCCGACTTGCAGCAGAAAAAGAAATGAGCTCTATTTGAAGATTAGTGGGAATTAGGCAAGTCTGTACTTATAGAAGACACCTATCTGCACTTTTACACACAAACACATTACTACCAATCTGATTCCATCTGGGAATTAGTACCCACCAGCTTAATTTAAGTGAGAATTATGGTGAATGATCTCTAGCAATTTTTTTAGTAAAAGGAGAGAGCTCTGAAAAGTACCCAATTCTTTCTTCCCAGAGTTGGTGTTTCTTCTTTCTTTCCAGGTTTTTAAACATCAGGAAAGCTACAGAATGCTTAAGGAACTGGAGGAATAAAACCTCTAAATACTAATTCCAGCTGATCCACATTTTGGCTGCTTAGTAGACAGCATGGAGCAAACCTGAGCATCATCATGGCTTTAGTTCCTAGAGGTAGTTTAACCAGACAGCTAATTCCATCAATAGCATTGAAGGAGTATGGCAGAAATGAAGAATTTTGGCAGCAGCAGTGCAGCCAGCCTCCTTCTGAATAAAGGCCACAGTCAGTCTGACATGGTTGGCTCATTCTTGGAGTTACCTTAATTTATGGTAAAACAAATTTATGCCAAATTATTGCAGAATTTGTCAAAAGACAATTAAAGCATCAACTGCTTCAAAGTGATCAGCTTACCATTGTAATTTCTAACGGGCCTTGTAGCACAAACCCCTTCACTGGAAATGTGGGTATTCTTTTAAAAGGAAGTATTCCTGAATATGGATGTTTAATATAAAAGCTTATACTGACATCTGGATTTAAACTGCCAGAAAAGATGTTACAGCCATTTTATCTTTGTTTCTATTAACTGCGTAACATGCACGAAATATATACAGAAGATGACATGGAAGAAAAAGCAAACCATAAACTGGGGAGTCAAACTCTCAAACTGAAGAAAACTTCCTGACTCTTGTTAATCTTCTCTTTGAAGTATCCATGTAGTAATTTAGAAGAGAATGCAGCCTCATGAAGTGAAAAGAATTGAGGGCAAATCAGGGCTATTTCAGGAATTCAGATCAAATGCTGATATATTTAAAAATGCCATAACCCAAACAGGAGGGTTTTCGTCAATGTCATCTTATTACACTGCAAGGGAGAAAACCAGACAGTTCAGTCACAAAATCATAATGCTTAAGAAGCATGAAATCATAAAGCTAACAACAAAACAGGTGAAGCATACTACATTTATGATTCATATGCTTCTTTTCACCCTAGCACAGTATTGGTTTACTGATAGCCCTAAATGGCCAGTCCCTGCTGGTCTCCAGCACAAGAGGAGTGAGCAGTATTATCCTTTTGGGTATACTTACTGTACTGAACTCCATCATATAAAAATAGTGCACATGAATAGTTAAACTGTTTATCCAACTGTACACATAGGTTACAAGCTACCATAAATAGGGTTGCTATTTGGACATGTACATAAAGCTCAATGCATACAAATAATCACATTGTAGGTCCATTGAAATAGGTACACTGCTACAATATAATCTGGTAATTTCACTTTGCTACAGCCATCCCAATTCTCTTTAAAATTGATGTGAAGTGAAATAAATTATTTGCAAAATTATATATATATAAATCTACATGAGGACTTTCTCTGATCATTTCGTTTTCTCTCTCTTTTTTTTAAATCTTTTTTTTCAAATCTATGTGATTTTGACATCATTAGTGTAGATATTCTCAAGCACTTTTGTGAGCAAAAATGTCTTGAACAAGCTGTCTCCTTAAAACTTACTTGAGTATAATACCCATAGTAAAAGCAATTCAAAGAAAACTTGCAGCTTTGTCTTGTGCCTCCATGTGGTGAAACAGAAATTTCCATCTAAGTTACTAAACTGAAATTAGAACATCACAAAATAAACCAGGACTTTTCCTCTCTGCTTAAGCTGAACTCAACACACAGATGAGGAGGGAATGGAAAGGACAGCTTTGCTTACCTTAGATAAGATGAAGGCTTCTTCAGTTTCTGCAGCAACTCATTTGGGTGAGTAAGGAATTGACTTACAGAATTCAGCCCATCTTTTATTAACAGAGATCTACCTGATAAAAGTCAATTCCTAACAAAAGAATACTGGAGTGACTGTATAAGAGAAGTGAACTAGTCTCCTAAAAGGGCTTTTTATTAATTTTAAACATGTATCTCATATTCTGACGCATTCAGTGCCAGGTCAATGCAGCTGCTATCACAGATGGTTAGGGCTTGGAAGAGATCTCAAAAGATCATCCAGTCTAGCCCCTGCTAGAGCAGGATCACCTAGAGTAGGCCAGTAACAGTAACACATCAGGCAGATTTTGAATGTCTCCAGTGAAGGAAACTGCAACCTCTCTGGGCAGCCTGCTCCAGTGCTCTGTAACCCTTACAGTGAAAAAGCTTTTCCTTATGTCTACGTGGAACCTCCTATGCTCCAGCTTGCACCTGTTGCCCCTTGTCATATCACTGAGAAGAGCCTAGCTCTTTCCTCCTGACACATATTTATAAACATTAATGAGGTCACCGCTCGGTCTTCCCCAAGCTAAAGAGACCCTTCTCCTTCAACCTTTCCTCACAAGGCAGGTGCTCCACTCCCTTAATCACCTCCGTGGCTCTGCACTGGACTCTTTCAAGCAGTTCCCTGTCCTTCTGGAACTGAGAGGCCCAGAACTGGACACAACATTCCAGATGCAGCCTCACCAGGGCAGAGCAGAGCGGGACGAGAACCTTTCTCAACCTACTAGCCACACCCCTTCTAATACATCCCAGGATAACACTGGCCTCCTTGGCCACAATGGCACATTACTCACGGCCATCCTGCTGTCCACCAGGACTCTCAGGTCCCTTTTCCCAGAGCTGCTCTCCAGCAGATCAGCCCCCAGCCTATACTGACACATGGGGTTGTTCTTTCCCAGATGCAAGACTCTACACTTGTCCTTGTATTTCATTACATTTCTCTCTGTCCAACTCTCCAGCCTGAATTTGTGCCCCAACTGGCATCTACAAAATAGAAAAACCTAAAATGCTAAAAAACAAAGGGTTATCTTTGCCTTCTGGATTAACTGCAAAGGTGGAATCAACTTCCCTGCTTTAAAGCACAGAAAGAAAACCTCCACCCAGAATTCAAATAAATGTGTCCATGAGTACTTAGGAATGCATCACCACAGATACCTAACCTGTCAACATGAGAAAAATGTTTCATAATTACCCTATGAAGTTAGTCCAGTCACTTGTAAGTTCCAAAAAGTAAATGTAAGGGGGAAATTATTGCTTTTCATTTCCTCATGGTTTTCATTTACACAGGTCTGCAGAGCATTTATGCATAATAAGACACTGAATACATGCAGTTCTCTCATTTTTTTCTTAAAAGTACAATACAATAAACTCTTACATACATTTAAAAAAATGTATTTTCTTAGTTATCAGATATTCGTTCATAAAGATTTCGCAGTTATCTCAGAGGTTGCAGTTTAATTCACAATAGATTAATAACTTAGCTTCTGAAATTTCATGTTACTTCCCATAAAAGATATTCACCCACATCTACAGTTCAAAATGTTTAATCTTCTATTGCAGTATTACCAAAGTCACAGTGGTAACTCCAGTCAAGTTAGGAAAACAGGACTGCTATTAATTATTATTATTATTTACAGTGCATAGTAGTCAATTAATTGGGCAATAAAAGGTATCGCTATGATTTATCAGAGTATTAAAATCTCATTCCCTGGATTTTTCTCCCTACTGAACTATTGCATTCAGTATTATAAAGCAAGATTGTAACCTTTCTATTTATTTTAGTGAGTTAATTTCAGAGAAAGTAAAAGGGAATAATTGTAAATGCTATTGAGAAGACAGCAGAATTTATGTTATCATTAGAAAAACAACCATTGAGTGTAAATAATTTAAGAAAATTTCCTTCATCTTACATTTGTGCAACTGCAGAAAATCAACGAAAATTATTGTTCAGGAAGTTTGGCATCTGGGGAACTTAAACAAAACCTGGAAAAAGACAAGAAATACGAAGTCCAGCCTTAGCAAAAGGAAAACAATGCCTATCCAGATAGTTTTTTCTCATTACTTTTCATAATTTACAAAAAAAAAAAAAAAAAGTATTAACTGACAGTGCATTCGAATGTCAAAAATCACACCTATTTCTGCTTAATCACCATTCTTAAGAGAATTTTCCAGACATAAGCCATGTCTATTCAAACAGAAAAATGTAACTGATATCTGACAAACCGTTAGATAGTAACATGTTCATTATTACTGTACAAAAAATTAATGAACTATTTTCCATTTCTTATCATTAATACTGGTTTTGAAACTACAACCTTTGTGCTAAAACTGCTAAAGAAGCCAGTATGGTACAGAGATGTAAAGACCTGAATTACTCAGCTCAGCACTTTGCCTGCTTGTATGATGCTCGCAAATACATTATGTGTAAGGAAAAAAATGCATTATTGAGTAACATTCTTAATTGCATCTCTCCCTGTAGGATCCCATTGAAACATGACATGTTGTATCTTTATAAAAAAGTATTTTGTAGAAGGAATTTAGAGCAAGTAAACAGGTAGTCATTACAGATATAGTTACAATGCATTATGTATTTAATAACCTAAATTTTTCAATTCACAGTGCAGATTTTTAGTGAACCTAAATGTATGTTAACTCCACGTGCTTATATGTAGCACAGTCTTTACCTACTTGTATAAAGAAGATAAGCTATTAGCCCAAAGGACAGATACTGTCTATGCTCACAAATACTGCCTAAATATTCCTTCAGTTAAAGACATATTTAGAGTAAAGGTGACTTCTGCAGACAAAATGGATCCTTGGAATTTATGTGCAAGACCACAAAGATTCAAACTTTTCTATCCCCTAGTATCTATCAGAACTGTGATTTCCATTAGTTACCATGACAGCAATTGTCAAAAAGCTTTTGTTCAGTGTTTATAAGAGGATTACCTCAGTTTTCCTATCATCCCTTTTTTTTTTTTTTTACCCTCAAAACAGGCAGGCACAATCCAAAGAGCGGTTTCGATGGCAGTGGTCAAGATGGTGTGCTGTCAATCTATGACTTGTGAAGCAACTCTTTCAAACAGAATCATAGAATCAGTCAGGGTTAGAAGGGACCACAAGGATCATCTAGGATCATCTAGTTCCTTGTGGTCCCTTCCAACCCTGACTGATTCTATGATTCTATTTGAAGGAGTTGCTTCACAAGTCATAGACTGACAGCACACCATCTTGATACCATACTGTCAAACACTTTTCATTTCCTTTTGAAAACCCTCGCTTGGGCAGGAAGGAAAGCAAAGAGGTGGTGAAGAGAACAGAATGGAGGTGCTGATGGTTAGATTTATACTGATTCTCCCAAGGCTTTTACTGACATTCCATGAAAGCCTTTCCACCATATTGCCTACTTACTCATCTACAGCCCTTAATACAAAATATTATTACAGTATGAGGTGGAACAAGCTTGTTAAAGCATCTGATTTTATTTCAGTTAATGCAGAAAAAAACCCTCATTCTCACAGTGCTGATCCAGTCCACCAGTCTTGTGGGGAACTTCATGGAATCTTAAAATAAATCACTGCACTTTCCAAAACACCAAGCTCACTATGAGCAGCAGCAGCCATACGTGAAGGAAGAAGTTAAGAAATGCTTAGTACAAAACTAATTAGTAATTAATACCACAGTGCTGCTGTGCGGGTTTCCTTGCAGGTGGCACAGGGCTAGCCTCTGTGAGGAGAGGTTGGTAATTCCGCATCCTATAACACAGCTGGTTCCAGCCAGCTCCAGCCGGTTCTGCAGCTGCCTCAGTGCAGGGCCCAGATGAGCCCAACAGGTACCTCTGGGAAACGAACCTGAGAAAGGGCAAAGCACTGCCCACAGCGAGGGGAAAGTGTGAGAAGTGAGGCACAGCCCTGAGACTACCAACCCAGGAGGCAAAGGAGGGTGGAGGAGGTGCTCCAGAGGCTAGAGCAGGGATTCTCTTCCAGCCTGTGGGGAAACAACAGGCGAGCACCCACACTGCAGCCTGTGGAGGACCCGACACTGCAGAAGGCAGTTATTTCCTGAAGGAACTGCTGCCTGTGGAGAGATTCACACTGAAGCAGAGGAAAGAACAGCAGAGATGTACTGTAACTGACTCACCACAACCTGCCATTACCAAACCCCTGCCCTGGTTAGAGTTAGAGTGGGCAGAGCAGTTGAGAAAAAGGAGTGAAGAAGAGGAGGGGAGTCTAGGTAGGTGTTGTTTTAGTTTTGTCTTTATTTCTCACCATCCAATCTATTTTATTTGACAACAAATTAAAATTCATTTTTCCCAAGTCAAGTCTGATTTGCCCATGCCAGTAATTGATAAGTGATCTCCCAGTCTTTATCTTGACCCACGAGATTTTTCATCTTACATTTGGCTGCAGTACAAGGTCAATCCACCACATCCCTCGGCTGATGAACTCAGCTGAGGCAGGAACATGGCAGAAAAGGGGTGAAAGTTACAGGCGGTAAACCCAAAGGAATAGTAGATTGAGCTGAAATGATACCTGGACAGTTATTAAGTTCAGCAGTCAGTCTGTGATATATTTGGATATTTTGATGACACATCCACACAGCAAATATTTATTTCAGTGACGCATTTGGGCTTTTGTACTCATTTAGGTCTATTCTCAGCATACAACTGGAACCCTAAATATAGTTCCAGTCTGTCTGTGGGTATCATGCTATGTAGCTACAACAGGCATGCTTTACTGTAATAACCCTTTCTTCTACTTTCAAATTCTATAAGCACTTGGCAGGATCTATATCGACAAATGCTCAATTTCTTTTATTGTGCCAAATCTTGTATATATCTATTTGTAGAGAAAGACATGAATAAAACTATGAATACTTGGAAAGGTTACATAAAGAAACATGCTTTCTAATAAACTTTATCATCATCCAACAAGGATTAGATAGAAAACAATATTTTTAATTTTTTTTTTTTACAACTACAGTATTTTTGGGAGGTAATGTCACATTATGACACCTTCAGTATGCTATACTTTTACATACATCTTTCCCTGAGATGTATTTAGTATCCCTGAAATTTATTATCAACTAGTCTCCATTTGCACTAAACTTCTTCCACTATCACATAGTTAATGATGCTACCCTTAATTTCAGGCCTACCATCTTCCCCAAGATACCAAAAAGTGACTTTTTTGTTGTCTCTAGATAGTTTTCCTCCTTTTCCACCAATTTCATACTTCCATGTCTCCTTTCCCTAAAAACCAAAAAAACACATAAAATTCTACCAAGAGTGTTCAGTAAACTTCCGGTCCCTCAGTAATGACATTTCTGACTGGCTACTGAAGAGCACCAGTCTCATTCTTACACACTCGATTCATGTAGCAGTTGTGATACTGATCTAACAGTCCACAAAAACACAGCTTTCAACAGTAATAATTGAGCAAAACACGTTCATTCTGAAATTATTAATACTATCACAGGGAGATTAATTTCCTTTTGATGTTCTTCTATCAGGAACTCTACTTTGATTCATTGATGTCAGAGAACAAATTAGCACAGTACATAGCCAAGCAGTATATTAAAATCGGACATTATTCTGCTGCTGATATCAAACAATAAAGCAGCAGATGGCTTTTTTTAAGAAATGGCTTTCATGTCCGAGCAAAAGGCTGTATAAACAAATCTTTTTTTTTTTTCTGGAAGTTGTTCTTGTTTGATTGCATGTCCAAATCAAAATCTTCAATGTATGAAAAGACTACATCATGCAACAAAAGGTCAAACATTCAACAGTATACAGAAGATAAGGGATTTTATAACCCTTTGTGTTTTGGCTCTTTAGCCTCAAAGTGGCAACACAAAACAAACACTGACCCACTTGTGTGTACTTTTGGATAAAATATTTGCCAAACATTCAAGTTTTCATAACATTTCCATTTTATATACAAAAATTACTTACAACACATGCAACATTTGTTCTGAAAGCTTTAGTGTTCCAAAGTTCTTCACTTCTACACTATACCTGAACTTGCTTCTTCACTGAATTAAAAACAAATGTTGAATTTTGTCATTTGTTTCTATGGGAGGTAAATGAATTCAGTGTCTTCTTTCAAGCATGTCTTGCTTCAATACTACCAGTGCCTTAAAGACACATGCTACCTCTCCTTATTCAGCACAGCTACTGTCTTCAGAAATCAAGTCACAGTATTTGAATACCCATGCTTAGAGACAAGTTTCTTTGTTGAAGAACAGACCAATCCATAGCTGATTATTTCCTCCTACCAGCTGCTGCTAAGCTTATATAAGAAATAAAAGACCATTTAGCAAAACAATGTTGTCTGTGTGTCATGGGTTGAGTCGAATTTGCTGCTGATATTCAATTACTCTGCTTTGGTGGGACCTCACCTGGTGTCCAGGTCTGGAGCCCTCTATGCAGGAAGGACACGGACCTGATGGAGCGGATCCAGAGGAGGGACACGAAAATGACCAGGGGGTTGGAGCACCTCTGCTACAAAGACAGGCTGAGGGAGCAGGGGTTGTTCTGCCTGGAGAAGAGAAAGTTCATTAAATTCCTTACCTTAACCCAGAGCAGGGATTGTGTTACTTTCCCTCCTGTCTGTGTGGAGAGAGAAAGAGAGGCTTGTGAGAGCAGGCTGTGTTAACCCAGGACACTATAACTACTTTTAAATAAATTAAACAAAACACAAAGCACAAGGATTTGTTTCATGTAGCATTTAACACTGAGAATGACAAATAAATGCAGGTTTTGTGCAGCTATTCTTCCCCACCAGCAGATGGCTGAAACACCAGATACATCAGAATCTTTGAATTTCACTTGCATAGATGAAGATAATATATGTAACCCATTTCCTGTACATCAAGCCGTCAATTTTATAGCTCTAGCTTCATATAATACAGTCTCCAGGAGCTCAGGAAAAAGAATGAAATAGGGTCACTTACTTTGATCTCATCCCATGGGGATGGAAAGAAAGAGCAGGAAAAGGCATTTGCATATTTAGTAAAAACAAGAGAGTTAAAATACATAAACTAAAGAAATCCATAGAATCTCTAGAAAGGAATACCATTTCATTAGTTCCTGAAAAAATACCTCAACAGAGAAACATGAGAGGCTGCTAAGTGGATTAGCTGCTATAGAAATCCTATTGAACAGAACAGGCCTTCTAACAACTTGCAATTTGCATTTCTCCATAGAGGACCAGTGATTATTTTTGCATTAACTGCAGCAACCTGTTCAGACTATCCTGGACAGGTTCCACTGGCAACTAGGATCATTTTCTTCATTATCAGTTCTTATTAGTTGTTGTATGCATTTAATGCTAACATATCAATCACATTGAGTTTTTCCATTTATTCTCATTAATACAGGATCTTTTGAAAGCTTGGACTACTTATGAAAGAGGTTGGGGGCACGGAGTGTGGGGAGAATTAGCTGTAGTTTGTCTTTGAGAAAGTATTTGTACTTGTTTTTTTTCAATCTTCTAAACTCTGTGCCATGATGTGACCTTTTAATATTCTCACTTGTCAAAAGTTAGACAGTTAAATTAATTTCCAGGAGTAAAAATATTACAAGTTAGTAACACAAAACCTGAACTGAAGGATTTTCTCTTTTGTGCAAAATATTTAACAAATTCATATGTCTTTTCATACATTCATCTCCAATTTTTTTTTTTTTAAATAAATAAGTATCCAAACATGGACAAGTACAAGATAAATTCTCTGGTTATTTTATGAGTTACTGTGACTCTTTCACTTCCACACCACAAAACACCTCAAACATTATATTCACCATCTTTTTCAGCGTAAATTATGTCTAGAATATAACATGTCTAATATAGTGAAAACTTCTGATAAAGCTAAACTAACAAAAATCTGCAGTTTTTGGAGTAAAAAGATCAGGGTTTTTTCTATCAAATTAAATGAATGACCAGTAAAACTGTAGGCACAGAAACTGCATTTGGTATTCACTGCAATAGTGAAGTGTTTGGCTTTGCCAGCAACAGACCAAGTACTCTATTTTATGTAGAACAGGATGTGGTTTGCCTAATTAGCTTGGAAATAAAGTCAGTGAAAAAGAGTGGAAGCTCTCAAAAAACCAGAGAAGTACAACTTAGTAATGTTTTCCCATAAAGCTGCAGAATGCAAGGTCCCTTTCAGCTGTTAAAAGATTGAAGAATGACTTGGAGTTGAACAATAATGTCAGAAGAACGAGGAAGTGCACACCAGACAGCCATAAGAACTTCATTTGACTTGTATTGGCAATTGATTTAAATGGAATTGCAACTACCCATCAAGGTCAAGAGTGCTTTCTTGACATTAGGGACCTCTGTGTCAACTGTAAATGTACAGTGGTCATCTATTTTTTACAAACATGTTCAAATCATTATAAATCATAGTTTAGAAGGAGTCTTTTAATGTTCTAGGTAATGTAATTTTACCAAACTGTAGTACTGCTAACTGAACAGGTTTTAATATATTCTTTGCTATACAAATTACTTCATGAAATAATAAAATTGTCTTTATCAGACACTGCTTAACTGAAAGGGACATATCACACCAAGCACTTTCCATTTCGGTGCAGTAATGGTACTTTTAGGACAGCTGTGTTGTGATTTCAAGACAACAAGGTCTTGCTTACCATTAGTGTAAGCTTATGCAAATGTTATACTATGACCTAAACAAATCCTAAAATATTGGCTCCAGGTCAAAATCTCTGAAATATTCTGCAACATCTGTAATAGATTCTTCTCCCACTGAAGTTGAGGCCAACCTGTTGTTTTTTTTTTTTTCCCAATTTTGTATACTTACAAAGGGCCCCCCACTGTGACAATAGTAATTCTTTTATTTCTCCACAAAATATGTGTTTATGGTGCTCTGAAGACAAATAAAAAGCACAGCTCTGCTTTTGAGATACTGATAATCTAGGTTCCTGACATATTTCTGAGACACTACTCACAGTAATTTCCACGTTAAATATGTTCAGGTAATATATATATTGTTGCCTTACTCTTACTTTTGAGGTAAATATATTTTGATGATAAATAGCCATAAGGTGAAAATCAGAAAGAAAGAATAAAGAAGTTTAAAGTGAATTACATTGCTCACAGGAATACTGCTGTTACCTCAGTTATCCTGTTGCTTTGTCACTCACTGCATTCATACCTTTAGAAATTCTGTAAAATCACAGAAATTAGATTAGGAAACAGTGAAGTGTGACAAAGAGAAAACTACAGTAAAGACCAGAAGTAGTAAAAGATCAGATCTATGTTTTAGTGAAGTAATAGTATTTGAATTGGCTTTAGTAACCACTGACATGGCCCAGACAGCATTCATACATTGTAATCTCTGGCTTGTGGTTTGTGACTCTATCTGCTTTTTAAATCTAGTAACATGTGATTCTGAAGATGAAATAATTCAACTTATATTTACATTTTTGTTTACATACATCTATACTTGTGGTGGGTTTATTTAATTTTGTGGTGGGTTGATTTAATAATTTGTGGTGGGTTCATTTAATAATCATATTGCACCAGGAGTTGAAGAAATTGTCAAGGTACCCTTGGTCAACAAAGAAAACAAATGAAACACGGGTAAAAAATATAAACAGGTCTTGTCTTAGTATAAACATAAAACCCTAAAGACTGAATAAACCCAAAACTTTAATAATCATTATAACTTTATTTTTCTTTAAATTATCACTGAATTAATTTAACTATTACATAAACTATCTTAAATCAGTTATTTGGACTTCTTTAGTAGCAGTCCCATAAAGGTTAACTGATGTATAAACACATTACTAACATTACTTTCCTGTATCTGTTAGCATAACTACTCTTGAATGCTGTTTCTTTAACATCATTAAGTTGTATAATAGGTATTTCTTTTGACTTCTAGTCCAAACCTGTGTTTGTCTTGCAGAACAGCAGCACCAGAGCAACGCAAGCCACACAGCAAAATCATTGTGCAGTGCTAGTACACGTCAACTGGATTCCCATCCAGAAGTAGTTTTAGAAGTTTGTAAAAACAAATAGACAAATGCTTTGAACCTTTTCTTCTAATGCCTGCTATTTTGACTAATTAGCTAATAACGATTTAGTAATATAGCAGTAATTAACAACATAGAAATGTGTAACAACCATGTGCTGAAGCCTGACATAAGCAGTATTATATCCCCCAATATACTGGGTTTCATACAACTATTTCATTACCTGCAAGGTTCTTGGTAATGAATAGGCTATTAAAAGTTTTGTTTTGGTTTTTTAATTTTCATGTTTCTCATGTTGTAATTCTCCAATAAATTTATCCAACTTCCAGCATAAATAAGTTTCATTATTCCTCATTATTAAAAGAAACAAACACATTGGCCTTCACTGAAAGGGTGTCCTGTAATTAGATGACCTTCCTACATAAAATCGTGAATGAAAAAGGACCCGACAACTTGCAGGAAAATATTAAATCAGACATTAGGACATTAAATACAGTTAGTTAAGACACAAGACATTATTGTACTAACAAATGCTTTCAGAAAACAGTCTTTTACAATACAAGAGATCAGAAGAGACTTTAGTTTTACTACACCGTTAGACAGGTCCCAGCCTTCCAACAATTTATTACCTATTTCTTCATTTGGTTGCTTTAAACATGCTTTTAAAACATACTTGATAACTAGTAAAAATTGTATACAATGTAAATGACATTTCAGATAAGTTTTATTGACATAATGCTCTGGTAATAAAATTATAACAATCAGTATTATTTTGATTTATTTCATATTTTACTTTCACCTTTAATGGACTTGGTGTATGGTAGAATTGAATGTAATTCTGCTGCCACCTCAAGGTCACTACAGAAAAGTGTGATGGTTCATTTCAGTCTACTCATATCTAATGGACAGTAGCAAGATTCAGTAACTAAGAATGAACAAACTCCTTTGTTTTCCTGCAATTGTTCAATGCTGTGTTCAGATTCCACAAGCATATTTGCAATGAAAACATTTTATGTACATGAAAGTGTATATGCATGCTCCTGCAGACCTGCATGAATGCACTGTGCTAAGGGTTAGAGAAAAATAAAATAAACTTGGATGTCAAGGAATGTTCATAAAATGAACCAAACCATGAGGTCCTAATTTTACAAAAACCCATGAACAAGAATTTGACTTAGTAAGAGTGAAAAAGGAATTAGAAATTTAGTCCAGTACGCTACTTGTTTATTTATTGCTTTTTCAAACTTTCAGATTAAAATCACAGTAGGATGAAGAACTCCAGTTTGTCATATTTATGTTAGCATTTGAATTTTGAGGGAACGAGTGCACAGTACGTTCTGTAGCACAGACAGGAAAATTGTGTCAATTTCCTCATATAAGACTTTGGAGGCCGAATCTTCTAATGAAGACAACTGAAACAGTATTTATTGGGTACTATGAAACATCTGCCATGTTGCATGTTTGTACGGTGCTCAGAAATAATTTAAGTTTGTACTCCTGGAAGATCTACAGGAGCACAGCAGAAGCTTCATGCACCACAAATGTGGTCAGCCATATAAATATGGCAAAATTTATCAAGGTTAGGTTAATGTGACTGCTTATAATTCACAAATTAATCCTCCTGACCGTGTAAAATGAATGGGCAAATATAGCATATGGGATCAGTATCTACCTGCTATAATGCAACACTCACCATACAGTCAATTTCTCTTAAGAAAGCAATGAACAATTATGTATTTTCATGGACTGTAACAAGAGAAAAACAGTGGTAATTCTCTGCTGTTATAGGAGTCTTTTGTGCACATGACTCCCCTTGCTACAACTGCCAGTAGTAAATCACATTCTACAATCCCTTAATTGAATTAAATGCCTAAGAAAGCACTATTTGGAGTAAGAGCTGGCAAAAATATCAGTATCTATGCAAAGTAGTAAAAAAGAAAAATAATAATGACATTAAAATATAGTACAACATGGCAAGTCTCTATGAATTGCCTTGACATTTTCAGCACAGCTAAACACTTTTTGTCCCTATTCTAAGTGGTTTCCCCATTGCCAATTCAGCAGTTAAAAACTAATCCTAACTTTCCCTTAATTTTCACAATTTTAAAACAGCTCTCCCCAATACATGTGCACAGACCACACTGCCTTTAATTTATGTAATGTAGGATATGGTATATGTCTTATCAGACATAAGAAAATTGCATATTCTAAGGACTAGAAGCACTGAGTCTTCTGAAGAGAATGGTGACACACCTTTTAAGAATCACACCTATCAGTTTATCATTTTAAAAAAAAAAAAAAAAGATGGCAGTAAGGTGCAGTTACCACCTACCAAGCAGACAATATGATTTCCACAACTGCAGACCACTTTAAACTGGTTAAGTGACAGGCTGGAAAGCTATATTCTGTTGACTCTCAGATGCTTCCACTGCCCTAGCTCACTGTAGAATTGAATACAAAGAATCAACAAACTATACCCTAACAATTTCTTCCGTAGTGCCCCGATTTCAGATCAAAATTTTAAGGAAATCTCTACAGAAAACTATGAGCCTTTCCCTATTTCTTGCACTCAAATGGTTCTTATTCAGGTCTCTTTTTATCAACACCAATGATAAGTCAGTACGTTAAAGACAGTACAATATATGCCACAGAGTGGCATGAGGGGAATTTTGCAAAAAATTACATTCTCTTACTCCTGAGAAAAAGTTGTAAATATAAGTGAAGAAGCCAATAAGAAAGAAATACAGAATATTTTTTTTCTGTAAAAAGCAATTCCAAATAAGTGACTTATGGTCAAATAACTAAGATTCAAGGGAAAAAAAGTAAGTTTGCAAATAATAGGACAGATGCTGTTAAATCATCTCTAAATTGCAATTACGTATTTTACGTATATACTTACGTGCACACATAAAATTGGATTTACATACAGCTTAGAGGTGGCACTGAATCATAGGGTTTAAATCTGGAGTCAACCCTGTATCTGCAGAACCATAAAGCTGGGGAAGTAGGGGATTGAATACAGGGATTTTTGGTCTCACTTCCAATACAAAGTACGTGTTTTTTTTAGAAGACAGAGTAAATCATATAAGAAAGCAGAGTCAAGAGGATTTCCCTTTAATTCACAGGAAAGCATATGTAAAGTACAGACTGGAAAAGATCTCATCATTTGATAACTTGTCATGAAACAATGCAGGGTCTAAAGGAATGAGAGAGATTTGCTGATTTGCAGTGTTAGCAGCACTAAAATAATTAAAAGACAGATCAAGGAAAAACAAAAAAGTTAAGAATGTCACAGCTATTCTCTGAATATACAACATATATCAGATTTACAGCTTTTCAGCAAATACTAATAATTTAGATTTAGTAAACACATTAGTAACCGTATTACCAAAAAATAGGAGATATGTATCTAAATTAAATTAATATAAATCAGCCCCTAGATGTCATTGTTGCAGCTGAAATATCACTTAATACAGAACTTACCTAATTCTGTAGTGAAAAAAAAAAGCTCTGTAAAGCAAAATAAACCATCTAAGTAATATAAATTCTGTTCAGTTTTAATGCCTCAGTGCCAAAGCACAAAGACCTCTGAGGCTATAACAAAAAGATAACCAACTATAACTATACAAAAGGGTTGTATAAGAGATTCAGATTGTGACAGCAGGGAAGCACAATCACCTCAAAGGACATTGCAATCTAAACCTCACAGTGTAAAACATCATATATCCCTTTCACTAAGGAGATTCTTCACAGCTCCTATCAAAGTTTGCCTCAATACTGAAACCATTAATGTTTCATATAGTTAACATATTTCTGTCTGAAACAGCTGTATATGTACTCTCGCCACTGGGAGGAAAAGGGGGTGAGGGGAGAGAGAGAGGGAAGAAAAAAAAAAAAAGGCATTGGGTTTTACATCTTACAAAGTTTTTATTTTCTACCAACCAAAAAAAAAAAAATCTAAAATTTCCTATACCTATTTTGAAAGTGCAATCATTCAACTTCACTGAATACCTAATTAGTCTAATACTAAGAAAAGAATATTTAAAGCATAATTTATTTTCTTTATACTATTTATTAGCAATATACAGCCATAGCTATCATGTTCTACAGTATAATCTAAGTGAAGCAATGCAATCTCTGTATAATTTGTCAATACTTCTAAAACTTTTTAATTAATCCATAATAATTTCCTATATTAACCCTTTTTCACAAATGAAGAACACCTTTTTTTCCTATACAGCATTCTTACAATTCTTCTCTTATTATCTTTTATTTTCATAGATTATATAGCAAGTTTGCTAACTCCTTGTCATGGGTTGAGTAGAATCTGATGATGATATTCAGTATCATGTTGCCATCATGCCAGCTTCAAAATGGAACTGCTGGCTGGAGCAAAGTAACATGGGGCTTGAAATTCAGATTGTAACATCAGAGGCTTCAGGTTTCTGGTTGCTGCTTCAGGTTGCCAGTTTTGGGGTGTTGGTTTTTTCCAGCTGGCAGGCTGCAGGTCAGGGAGTGGGGGGAGGTCACCGGCTTCTGCTGCTGCTTCTGTATTTTGCTGCACTTTTCTGCAAACAGGCTAAGGTAATTGTGCATTGCATTATCTCAGTTCCAGTAAAACTCTATCTCAACCCAGAGGCAGGTTTCTTTGTGTTACTTTCCCTCCAGTCTGTATGGGAGGAGAGGGGCTTGTCAGAACAGGCTGTGTTAACTTATGACACTACTATACTTAGAGGGTCAAAATATCCCTTCTATAAGGCTCCATTTCACACTAAAGAGTCCCAAGATGGCAGGCAGATTAATCAAAGCAGTCAGTAGATATGCACCTATGTAAATATATGTAAATTCTTCCTCCAGTTTCTGAAAAACTGCAAAACTTCAATTTTTGTGCAAAAATCTATTGTATATTATGCACTTTGTACTTTTATTTTCCCCAGAAACAGAGCATATAAACTTAATACGCAGATATAGACAATATGAAATAGATTCTGTTAGAGCATGAGTAAAGTGCAGGCTCATGCATTGCAGTTAACTCTATAAAGACGGCAGAAAAACTATTTGCTAAGAGGGTGGCAATGCTACTGTAAGTTTCACTTTTGTATGGTGGATCTACTTCATGACACATAAAGATCACCTCAAAGCTTTCAAGACCTAAAACTTAAGCAAACTATAAAAGAAAAAATAGTTTCTTTACTTGCCATTCAATATGCTCACACAGTAATCTTGGTCACTGTAAAAGCCAAGGCCTCCATTCCAACCAGTGCTCAATGCAAGACTCACTTCTGTTGTACACAAAACTGTGAAGGAGTTTATATAATCTCCACTCAGAAGATCATGGACCCCATTTATATAATACATTATACTCATGTGAAAATTATAAAGTTTTTGGAACAGCCCGGCACAAAGTGTAGAAAACTCATGGGCTATATTGAATTTTTTATTGACAACTATATAACTCATTGCTGTACAAGTCATTAATGAAAATAAACCTAATCATTAATCTTGA
This sequence comes from Indicator indicator, assembly GCF_027791375.1. Lineage (NCBI taxonomy): Eukaryota > Metazoa > Chordata > Aves > Piciformes > Indicatoridae > Indicator > Indicator indicator. The sequence continues at coordinate 11,621,644 of NC_072028.1, read as the reverse complement.
TGACCAAAGAGTTTGAGACTGAGGTCACAAAGAATAAATAAGACACCTTATAGGCAAGATACTATATGCAGATTTTTCTTATTTTAAAGACTTACCAAAGTGTGTATACTTTGCATGTGTTTACTTCAAGACAGCATCTCTGCTGATGTAGCTCTAAATTCACTTGGTGTTTCTAGACTATGTATTGCTCTTTTAAATTAAGCTTATAATGTTTGCCATAAAACTTATACCACTGACATTCTGTACATATTTACAGTAATTAGGAAGCAATTTTGTATGAAGTTTTACAAAAACATCAACATCTGAACTTATTATGCTCACTACAAGTGTGCCATCTCTACCACTGAAGGAATAGCTGCCTTATCCAAATTTCATTTGGTTTCATATCTCCTTCAACTTGAAAGCAATGAAAATTAAACATATGAAAAGAACTTTGTGAATTAAGAAACCTTTCAAATTAATGTAAAAATCTGGTTCTGTTGTACAGTCATACTTATGCAGAGAATTAAATCTTTAACTTAGTTCAGCTTTAATTACAATGGAGAAGAATAACAGAGTGTATGGATACCATTACTCATTATGAACAGAGTATTTTTAATCCAGATCCTAGCATATTCTGACTGGAAAAAGAAGGGTGAGAGTTCTGTATCTACCAGAATGATTCAAGTCAGATAACTGGTTAATTAAACTATGACTAATAGAGAAGTGAAAACTAAGCTTTTAAAGGAACAGGGTTCATGAAAAATAATCACATTTCTATGAAAATGATCCATTTAATATGACAGGAGAAGCTGAAAGAAGCTCCTACTATTATACCTACTATAATTGACATTGATACTGTGCAGGATTTTTTTGTTTGTTTGTTTGTTTGTTTTAAGAGGTGTATTAGTAATTGTTAAGAAGATAAGTTATATCCTTGCACTTTTCTCACAGCAATTTCTTTGGAAAAAAATAGAAAAATCTTATCTCGCAGACTGTAGAATAAGGTTTGAAGTGTCTTAAAACTTCACACAATTAAACAGAGCTTCATCATTCAGGGAATCAAAATATCAAAGTAAAATTACAGGCCAATATTTATAATTTAGTTATAATTTAATAATATAATAATTTAATAATAAAGGTTTAAATTCAAGTGGTTTCAATACATTTTAAATCCTTAAGCACTTCTGTTGATAGTTTAGAAAAAAGTTAACCACGCTTTAAAAAACAAACAAACAAACAAAAACCAAAACAAAGAAACAAAAAACCCAGCCCAAACAGTCAGTGAATTTCTCTCTAAATCTTTGAATTGTCTCTATTGAGAAGACTGATGGGGGATCTCATAAATACTTCAAGGGTGGGTGTCAGGAGGATGGGGTCTTTTTTCAGTGACAGGACAAGCGGTAAAGCACACAAACTTGAACATAAGGAGTTCCATCTAAACATAAGAAGAAACTTCTGTAATTCAAGGGTATCTGAGCACTGGAGCAGGCTGCCCAGAGAGGTAGTGTAATTTCCATCTCTGGAGACATTCAGAACCTGCTGGATGTACTCCTGTGTGCCCTTCTTTAGGTGAGCCTGCCTTGGCAGCAGGGGTTGGACTCAGTGATCTCCAGAAGTCACTTCCAGCCCCCTAACATTCTGATGATGAAATAACATCAATTGAAAGGATGGCTAAATCCTTCTCTTGAATAATGTCCAATTTGCCAATATTTAAAATGCATCTCCTATCTCTATAAAACCATATACAATCATGAACAAAACACCTGTCTGTGGGACTTCTGAAACATAATATTCCCTGACATTTTGGTTTATATGAGGTATCTCACAAATTCACAGTATGCAATGTTTCTGGTGTGCAGCTTCTAAGGTTACCCCCAACATGCAGCATATGCCTGCAACTCCATATTGCTGCTAACTTAAATCACTAAACCTTACACATCTCTGCAATTTACACTTGGAAACCAATTTGTCGTTTTAGAGCCAAAAAGTGGAGGCTTTTTTGTTGGGTTTGTTGGTTGCCACTTGAAAACGGTGCCAAAAGAAAACACCCTTTGGGAGACGACATCATTTCTTGAAGGGCATCATACTGCCTGGCTTGGCACTGAATACTGAAATACTGACGAACTCCTCGCTTAGGAAGGCAAGTCTGATCACCTAAGCATAGGAGCTGCAAGGTGAACACTACCAGTTTGCTTTGCACCAGGCCACCCTGAGTGGCTGGGCATTGCTGTTGGTTCTCCGCTGCTCAGAGGAAATCTAAGATGCCAAACATCGATGGAGCCACCAACACCTATACTGGTCTCTCAAGAGGCCGGTGGCAGCGGTCTGTGGACAGGGCCGGGGGAGCACAACCGCACCGTGACAGGGCTCTGTCTGCCCCTAAGGCCGGAGTCAGCGCGGAGGCGAAGGGCCCAGGGCACTGCGGCAGGCAAGCACCGTTAACAGCCCCATCCGCACGAGTGCCTGAGACAACGAGCCCTGCAGTACCGGGCAGGAACGCGGAGGGGTGCGGCCACAGCAGGACCCACGCTCGTCTCCGTGACAACGCCGCGGAGCCGCCGGCGCAGCGACAGCGCCCACCCGCCAGTCACCTGACCTGCGCCGCCAGTCACGTGATTAGACTCCATCGTCGCCATCTTGAAGCGGTGGCCAGAGGTGAGGGGGAAAAAATTTCTCTCTTCATGAAAACGTAGGTAAAAAGCAGGGCGGGCCCTCGGCCCAGCCGAGGCGAGCGGGAAGCAGCGGCGACCCGGCGGCGGTGGGCGGCAGGGCGCGAGGCGCGGCGGTGGGCAGGCAGGCCCCGGGGCAGCACGCCGCAGCCCATGTGCGGAGCCGCGGGCGGTTGCGGTTCCCGGCGGAGCCTTCCCCGGGCTCGGTTCCGGCCGCCTTCCTCCCCCACTCTCCTCACCGCATGACCTCCCTAGCGGGTCAGCTCTACGCAGTTCAGCTGCTGGAGCGAAGGGCGCTGCTTCTTGTCCACCCTGTGGCGTCAGGCCCGCTGCTCGAAGGGCCCGCCACCGGCACCTGCGCGATATAAAGCGGGGCCCGTCCCGGGAGTGGCGGCAGGTGCTGCCGGCAGAGAGTGTGGAGGGCAAGGAAAGGCAAGGAGGAAGCGGAGGAGAGCATCGTGGATCCGTGGCCGGACGTCTCCGAGCCGTAGTCCCTGGACAGGGGCTCCGCTGTCCGGGGGTGACGCTTGGCAACACGGAGCTCCCGCTGATGAAGTTTTCCCAACCCTCGGGAGCCGCTATGTGATCAAACCGGCTTCTCCGAATCAGATTGTTGTGCAAAGCTGTGGTTCGCTTTTCCAAGACCTGGAGGCGTTTCACTTTGTCTGTGCCATGCTGCTCGAGTGGGTGTTTGACACAGGTGGACCGGGAAGGTCCAGCACAGAGGCCTTTTCCTCTGCTCTGGATCTGCCCTTTCAGGTTCTATGTCACCCCCAGACCTCGTATTTTAATAACTGTGTAGGTCATGTAAAGGACACATGCTGCTATTCTCTCTGTTTTCATTTTTGGCATGGCACTAATATGTGGCAGCATAATTCTTCGATGGTCTATCTTTTAGTTGCTGTGCTGCTTTCAGATGAAAGAGGTTGTGGAAATATTTGCCTATTCAACATTACTTGCAAAGTTTTGAAAGAACCAAGTATCATTTAAAGAAGCAGCATGTGCTTATAATTTGCCTTAGCTCATTCTCAAACTGAAAATATTTCAAATACATATTATTCCATTGAGCACTTTACACAATGTTAAATTTGCTTTCGGGGGGAAAAGCACATTGGCTTTTCATCAAGTTTTTAATCATATTACAGCCAATATGAAACAAACAGCAAAGTATTTTTATATAACTGAATAGGATGGTTTTCAAATAATAACCGTAAACTTACTTTAAGTCATTATACAATTGGAGATATTACATGAAAGAGGTCACATAAACAAAAAAGTTGGTAGCTTCATTTTCTAGTTATCATACATCCAGTTACCCCATGGCGGTTGGATCCATGAACATGTGAGTTGTGAATGATACTAATATTCCTTATATTGATAGCTCTCATGATAACTTGAACTGTAAATAGAATGGCAAATAAAGGTAACTTGAATAGTTCTGCCCAGAAATTTTCTGTAGGGGAAAAGGGGAACCACAGAGCCCACTCACATAGGTTCATTATATTGGTGCTTACAAAATCAGTAAGTAGAAAAGAGTGGATTTCTTGGCTCTTTAGGACCACTTCTGGAAGTTGTGGTTTGGCCTGTCTTTTAAAAAAAAAAAAAAAAAGGCAACAACAAAACAAAAAAGAAACACATGATGATAATCTGGCATCTCTGTTCTGAATTTTAAATATAGCATATAAATTACATATTATGTCTAAACTATATGTGTGCATATAGTGGAACTTGAATGGGTTCTTTTTAGACATTTTTTCAGAGGTAAATTTCACTGTAAGGCTTTTTGTCTGGCTTCTCCACCCCACACCTCACAGCTTTGCCCACATCACAAAGTATGTTTTCATGTAAATTTGTACATACTGGCTTCTAATTTAACCTCCAACAGTACCACATTATTGCCTGTGGTTTATGGTTAGATATGTTTAAAGGAAGCGTAAGTGGAAATAGTTACTGCCTTTAGCTTTCCCTCAAAACAACAACAAAAAATTTAAAACTTTAGTTCAAAAGTATTTTCCCTAGAACTAAGGAACCAGAGAAAGTATTACACTAGAAAATTACATTTGCCATGAAAAGTATGACTTGACATTTGAGTTGTCTTAAATATAGTCATAGCAAAATGACTAATGCAAGTAAACACCAGAATTACTTTTTTTTCCTAACATTTCAGGGAAGACTGCTCATTGTTGCAAGGTGTCATTTGATTTAGGAGACACCAGTGGATCAAAGTGTTGAGAATGCATCTTCATATCATGTCATGGCTTTTTAACATAAATATGCCAATTACTATTGATTGTTATATTTAAATGTCTAGCATTCAGATGTGAAGGCCTAATAAAGAAAAAGATAATGCTGTAACAATGCTAATCAGCCTATACTTGAAAAATATTTCTTGCCCTTGTAGAGCTTGGAAGCAGGCTGTTATAGGCTCTCTTGGAGTTATCCTGTCCAGCTGTATCAAATAGCATCTACATGGTCCACTACATGTCCTTAAAATCTTTGCCTATTTATATAGCTATTCTGAATGTTTTTATGAAGTAGTCACATTAGGCTTCCATATTTAGTAGAAGGAGAAATCTAAATAGTACTGGGTGGTATTTTTGTTACTGTGCAGGTATACGTTTTAATTTTTTTATAAACTCTTTTAGGTATTATGGAAGAAGGAAGCAGCGTTGCAGTATTGATGCCAAATATTGGAGAACAGGAAGCTGTGCTGATTTCTGAAACAGTCATTAGCCCAACACTGCAGAGCAGTGAAGATCAGAGGAAATGTAAAACTGATCCACTAATCCATGTTATCCAGAAACTAAGTAAAATAGTTGAAAGTGAGAAGTCACAAAGATGCCTTTTAATAGGGAAAAAACGTTCCCACCCTAATGCTTCTACACAGTCCTTTGACACAGATCTTTGTGAAATCCCAGCTAAAACAATTGAGCTATCTGTTATTGCTACTAAAAAGACTGAAGAGTTACAAGCAGATTACTTTGTGACTGAGTGTCTTCCACAAAGCAAAAAAAAGGTGATGTGCTACCAGTGTAGTCTATGTAAGTTTCTATCACCGTCTCTCTTAACACTACAAGAACATATAAAGCAACATGGGCAGAAAAACGAAGTGATATTAATGTGCTCGGAATGTCATTTTGCTTCCAAAAGCCAAGAAGAACTTGAATCTCACTTCCAAAATTACCATGAGAATGATGGTAAAAATAGCATCCAGACAAAAGTACAGCAATGTGTAAATGTTGCAAATTCGTTTTTGCAAGGACCATTGGAAGGAAGTGTCAAATCAGGGACTGATCAGACAGGAAATCTGGAATGTAAAGATACAACTCAGTCCACTCATACACCTGAAATGGGTAGGAGGAAGTGGTACACTTACGAGCAGTATGGCATGTACCGGTGCCTAATTTGTCGGTACACCTGTGGTCAGCAAAGGATGTTGAAAACACATGCCTGGAAACATGCTGGTGAGGTTGACTGCTCCTATCCTATCTTTGAGGAAGAAAATGAAACTACCAACTTGTCAGAGACGGTTGTAACTCACACACCTCAGAGTGTGGATACAGTTGTTCTTTCTTTGGAAAACAGTGAACTTGATATCCATGGTGAACATTCTCTTCAGCTTCAGATTTGCAATTCTGAGCAACTGCCGTGTAAATCACCAGTAGGAACAATTGTAAAAGAGGAAGAGTTGTTAAATCGGTCTGTAGTGCATTCACCTACTACAGAGGTTTTAGAGGAAACTGTATCAGATACAGAACAGGATAATATGGTAACTGATAGCCTACTTTCATCAGCACAGAAAATCATCAATTCTAGTCCAAATAAAAAGGGTCATGTTAATGTAATAGTAGAACGTTTGCCAGGTGCTGAAGAAAGTGTCTTACAAAAGCCTTTCTTGATGAATACTGACATTGAAACAGAAAAAAACCTAATCTCAGAGGAGTCCAGTGCTGCCCATGAAGAACATGAAGTTTATCATTCAGATGAAATTCAAGAAGTAATAATAGGATGGAATAATACTGAGAAGAAAGATAATGAATCAAGCTCTAGTAAAAATGTAACAGCTGATGAAAATGTGCCTCCTGCACGAAGAAGGACAAATTCAGAGTCATTACGACTACATTCATTAGCTGCAGAAGCTCTTGTTACAATGCCTATTAGAGCTGCAGAACTAACAAGGTCTAGCCTCAGGACTTTGACTGGAGAAGATGCCATAGATGCAGGTCAGGGAGAAGCAAATGGCCCATGTATGGCTCATTCTAAAGTAGTATCCTCACTTAAGAATCCTTCAGAGGAGCTGAGCGGCTTAAACCAAAGTGAGTGTACAATAGTCGAGATACAGAAAGAAAGGTCAGAGTTATCAGAAGCACCAATTAAAATGGGCATCAGTATGTCACTACTCACTGTCATTGAAAAACTGAAGGAGAGGACAGATCAGAATGCTTCTGATGATGACATTTTGAAAGAATTACAAGACAACGCACAATGCCAAAATGCAAACGACACAAGTATTTCTGGAGGTAACCTGGTCGAATATATACCTAATGCAGATCGACCCTACCGCTGCCGCCTCTGTCATTATAGCAGTGGTAACAAGGGCTACATAAAACAGCACCTGAGAGTCCATCGTCAGAGGCAGCCGTACCAATGTCCTATCTGTGAACATATTGCTGATAACAGTAAGGACTTGGAAAGCCACATGATCAACCACTGCAAAACAAGAATGTATCAGTGCAAGCAATGTGAAGAATCCTTTCATTATAAGGTAAACTCCTGTGCCTGTCTATAATAGCTAATTAACTTATTTTGCTACTTTTTTTAATAACTGGTAATCCCTGTTGGTAACTTAATTCAGTCTGACATCCTGGCTTCTTCTTGTTACAATTGGGGATTATTGCCAGCAGCACCTTCTGAATAGACAATTCAGCTAAAGTTATTCTGCTTACCCACTGAAATAAACTTGCTTCTTCACATAAGTTGTTTGGTGAGAACCATATCTTATGGACATGTTAATATCATGTTTTTCTGCCCACATGTAGCAACTACAGGAAGAAACAGAACCATTAGAGAACTTAATAGTTGAAACTTTAAAAGAGTGCTCTAACATGCCCACTAGTTGTGAGTGTGTTAAAAGTATTCCTGGCATTTGGGGGTAATATGAAACACTTGGAAATTCTTTTCATTTTTTACCATTGTTGTTGTGTTGGTCTGGTTGTTCTGTAGAACTTAGATCTGAAAGCTTACACATCAGAGCAGAAAAATGTACTTCTTCCTGTTTTATAATCATTATTTTAAGCATTTGTGCTGGTGAGTGTGTTCCTATGTACTCAGTTTAGTACTTTGGAATATGAAATCCATAGCTGTGGGCAGTGGTAGTGCGAATTCTCTCATATTTTCTGTTGATTAGTCCTAGTTTGGAAAAATGTACAGGTAGAGTAGCAAAAGGCTATGGCTTCCATCTCCCTAGCAAGTAGAAAAAAACCATATTCTTAAGTTGCTAAGCAATATGAAAATTGAGTCAATTTTCACATAACCCATCCTCTAACCTCTAATGTAGTACTGCCTTTGGAGTATACTACTCTTGGAGGAAGAAATATTTGCCATTTGTCTGTGGGAATGCGGGAAGAAAGAAATTTATTTTCTAAATGAACACAAATAAAATCCTCTCAGTCAAATCTCATCAATCCTTGATGTTATTAATGATAAGTGCTGTATTTTGTTTCTAGTACAATTACCTGAGGGATATTTTATATATATATATATATATATATGTTAACATACATTTTATAACAGTTGTCATTAAAACTTGAGTACCAATGTCACAAATCATTGCAACCTTTGAAGTGATCAGTGTCTGCTTGTAGTGGTGTATTTAAATGTGGGAATTTGGTTTTTTTCAGAGCCAACTGCGAAATCATGAAAGAGAACAACACAGTCTTCCAGATATCTTTTCCACAGCTACATCGAACAAACTAATAGTTTCCAATGAAGTAGATGAAAGAGAAGGTACTGCTTATAATTACACTTGAAATTACAAAAAGTCACTTATTACTTTTGTTTGCTATATTTTTGTATAAAAGTGGTTTAAATCTTGTTGATGCTGAAATCTTCTCATGCCTCTCCATAACTTTAAATGCATGAAATTTTTAGTGTGCAAGACTCAACCATAATCATTTTGAGGTATTTTACTGACATTTATTGGTAGTTAAGCATTTTTAACCCCTGTCATTGGACCTTGTGTTTCTTCTTAGGAAAAATAACTTGTATGGAGTATTATTCTGAATTTTTAAGAAAAAAAATCTTTTTTGCCTCCTTCAGCCACTACAGTATTTTCCAAATCACCTACAGCAAGCAAAAGAAAGCCTTTTTTGTTTACACTCACTGTAGTAGTTTGCTGTCAGCATATATGTATAATACCATTCATTCTGTGTTTAGAAATTTCTGTTTAATTACAGCAATGTCCAAAGTGAGTCATTTTTTTTAGCTCTAAAGAGGCAAACATAAGGCATTCTAAAAATGCAACCTACATCTGTAATAGTTGCCAGGGTAACAGTAGATGTAAATGTTTAACTGTGTATCTACTTATAGTTTAATAGTGTTTGTTTTAAAAACAGCAACAATAAAACCCAAATAGACCCTTAATATGTTAAGATAGTGAAATCAGAGGTTAAAATAACCACAGTTTGAAGTTTAGGAGAAAATGTGGTCTTAAAATCCTTTGATTATCCTGGCGTCCCAATAGTTTGCAATTGGAATGCATCCTCCTCTTTGGTGAGTTGAAGTACTGAAAATGTTTACAGCATTTTTATTCTTCAGGCAACAATGTAATTATTTGTGTTTGGCAGTTTTAGAGCACTGTGGAAAAGTTCTAGTAATTATATTCACTTTTGAGCAAATGTGAGATGAAGTATTTCCACTTTATACACATAACTATTTTCTGTCCTAATTATGATCTCTTTTTTGTTTAGATAGCAAAAAGTGCACTATAATACTTACATTGCATTTGAAATTTCTGGGTTCACCTCTACAGCTGATAAGTATGATAATCATCTCTGAAATTCATGCAGCTAGTTGTGCAAAAAAGCACTAATCAGCATGAGTCAGGGTGGATAGCTTGAACCATTAATGATTTGTCCAAAGCAGCATAGTAGATACCAGAGTAGAACGAGATCGTTAGCTCTCGACTTCTGCTCTCTTAGCTCACACTGCCTCTTTTTCTGGCTTTCAGTATACCAGTTAGAAACTTAAACGTTAATTACCTTATGAGCCTCAAATAAAATGACTTTTTTCAACTCCTTTTGGCTCTCATCAATGCAGAAGGCATTTAAATTCAGGGTCTGTAGTGTGTGTTACAACCCTAAGACCTAAGCTCGAGAGGGTGAATCTGAAGGCAGTGGAGATGGGAAGAAGGCTAGCAAGGGTTTCTGGAAGTGGGAACGTTCCTCATTAAGTAGTGGGTTTCTTTCTTCAGAAGAAATAGCATAAATGTTTTAATGGAAGTGTTAGGAAAAAAAAAATCAACATTATTAGTTAAGCTGGTTACAAATAGCCATGAGCACAACTTGGACTATTACTAATGACAATGTTTTGTTTGTTTTAAATCAATATTTTTAAAGATGTCCTCATACAGGAAAAACTACATCACAAAGCCTGAAACAACAGATTTGGGGCAATGCTTTTGAGCTAAAGTCCTGTTAAGGTGACTGAAAATCAAGATACCTATAAGCTTTTGAAGACAGTATATTTTAAAAAGGTAGTTTTAGAGTTTGTATCCTGATCTTGTAACTTGACTTCCATGAAAGAAGAGTTCCTGTTCAAGAAAATGGCCTTTCAGTTTAATTAGAGACCTTTTTTAAATATTTTTTGCTGAATATTATATTATAAAAGTGTTAACAGCTATGCAATTTAATTGATTGATTGCTTCACGTGAAATTTAGTAATGTGGCTTGAATGAAAACCATTCTCTTTTTAAACTTTTATTAACTCATACTTTGGAATGCTTAAATTATTTCAGAACCAATTTATAATCAAATTGCAACACCACTGCAGTACAGCAATCTCTTGTCAAACAGATGTCATCCCTATAAAGCGACACAAAACAAAGAAGTTTATGGCATAGCATCTGTTTATGTGAAAGATGCCTGAGCTGGAACAGTTTCATTTCTTGTTTATGAAATAGTTAGTCCTAAAAGTCTCTTTATTCATCATGGTTGTACAATAAATTGAAAGGGAGCATTATGACACTGGATATGTTCAGATTGTAAATGTCTAATAATGAAGGAATAGGGTAATAAGCAGCATTACAGGAGCACCTGTTACTGCTGCTAGAACAAAGATCTGTCATTTCCATGTTCACTTCTAAGAGACCTTATATCCTCTATACAGGAAGCAAAAAAGGCCTGAAACCCACAAGAAATATGGCAGTGTTGGGGGCAGGAGACACAACTGCTGCTTTGCAACAGTGAGAGATTATATGATGTATTATAATTTATGTGTGTTTTGTGGAAGGAATAAATATAGTGATTGGTGTAAATAATTGCTCCTAAGTGAGCTCTAGTGGGTGGATGGCCACTTCTAACTATGCCATAGATGTCAGCATAATGCTTTAAAAATCTCATTAGATACTGTTAGTTATAAGCTGCCTGGCCAATAAAATACCAAATTCATAACAGAAATTGCATTTGGAAGTAGTTGATTCTAAAGTTGCAGAATTTAAGATGGAAACCCCATTGAAGTAGAGTATTCGATAGCTTAACCTTCACATAACCCCTGCTCTCCCATGGATTTGCAGCTCAGGAAATGTATTTGTACTAATTTGAAGTCTTCAACATGCATAAAAGAATAATTGTAGAAATATAAATTCCAGAATCTCCAACTATATAATTAAGATTGTTTTGATAATTTACAATAAAGAAAACTAACAAATTTAACTGTATGAGCATATTGTAGGCAAAATTATTATATACTCTATGGTTGACTTGCAAAGAGTGCATGTTATATTTTACTTTATAAGAATGCTAGAAGAGTGAGCACTATGTCATATTTTAAAGGGGAAAATATAAAATACTTTTTCTATTATCTTGGTACATGCAGAATTATTCAAATTTTATTTCAGACTGTCTCTGTATTCAGATTGCTATTTTATTTTATATGATACACTATATATTCTTCAGAATAACCCTCTGGGGTTATCAGCTCTAACTAATTGCTTTGCTTCTTGAACCAGAAGTCCTGTTTTTTGGAGAAAGTTTAACTAGTAGTAATTTTCCCTTACTGTTTAAGTTAGTTCTGTGACTGTATCCCACATCATTGCCCACCTGTGGGGAAAAAAATGAAAGTGAAAAGTTGAACTCCCATTTTGGATGACTCATTCTACTGGATATTCTGCTGTGTGTCCTTAAAAAGAGTTTTACTGTAAAGAATCTTAATTGTTGCTTTGATAATGAAAGGATTCACTCTGGGTTACTGGAGTCCAGCATCATCAAGAGGAAACACCTGAACAAATTATATTTACAAAATCTGTTCAGTATTTTGGACTCAGGAGAGAGTGTTTGTATACTGTTCTACATGGGATCTTCTAAGTGTATCCTACTAGTAGCAAGCATCTTCACAACACAAACGAATGATTTCTTTTTGCTGGAGATGTACTTTCAAATTATTTCTTAACATATTTGGTTGGGGTTTTTTATCATCTCAGATTCTTCTGAAACTGTGACTGTATGTGGTTGATAAAGAAAATTTAGATGCTTTGGGAGACAATTTCGCTTTTCCATGTTTGCCTGTGGGAAACTTGTACTTTCTCAATGCCCATCATCTCCTTTGATTTGATTCATTCTGCGAAGCACTGAAACTGCTGAACTCAGCACTTCCCACACTTTATCACCGTTTGCTGTAACACAGGATTTTAACCCAACTGCAGGCTGAAGAGAAGTGTCTGCATAGAGAGAATCAATGTGTTTTGCTAAAATTACCATAATTTCCGTAGATGGTAGGGTAAATGCAGAAGAGCATGGTAAATAGACTATACCATTATTATCTCTATGTCCATTGCCAGTTTCCTCCAAATACTTTATGAGTATTAAATATTTATAGATGTTTAAAAGTATTACTTCAAAACTTTAATTAATTCATGTTTCATAATTCAATCATGCAGAAATTATCATCTGAGTGCAACTCTCTAAAATAATGGATTTTGTTTCACATAGGAAACAAGTCTTCAGTTCAGAAACTGTACAGATGTGATGTTTGTGACTACACAAGCACAACTTATGTTGGTGTACGAAATCACAGACGAATTCACAACTCAGATAAGCCTTATAGGTAAGTGTCTCAGTTATTGCTGGCTGATGCCACGTGGTTAGTTTATCGTGGTCATATTGCTAACTTTGCACATTGACTTCCACAGCATGTGGCAAAAGTCTGCCTTTTGTTTTGTCACTAATTCTCTAATCTTTTTCACAGGTTTCAATCAATATTAACATAGTCACTTAGGATCAGATGTTATCACTTTTCTACAAGGATATTATATAGATTTATATAGAAACTTTGATACCTAAAATTACACATAATGCTACAGCTCAGATCCCCAGCAGAGAAATAAAGCGTGCATTTTTCTATTGGTTGCTGCATAAATTCCTGCAAATTCAGTCTATTCTCATTCAATGTGGACCTCTGTCCCTCTCTAGTGGCTAGAAAATAAATCTGAGTTAATAGAATTGTTCTAAAAAGATAGAATACTTCTATCTTTTTAATATGAAGTCTGGAAACTCTACACCTTGAAATATTGAGCTCAGCTAGAGACTTTCTCTTTTGGATAAACAAACCCAGAAGACATTTTGTATTTTGATTTGTGCATTATAATGATATCCCGTAACATTAGCAAAAAATTGCAAGATGTTTGCTCAGGGAACAAATATGGAATACAAATAGATTTATTTTTTTTCTCCTCAGGAGCTTTTGTATTGTCATCACTTCTTACTTAGTGTGTTTGGAACAGCAGACTCTGTAGTATCTTATATATGATAGTTTTCTGGTGTTAGCCAGCCTTTTTGATTTAAGAACTTGAAAACTTTCCATTGGTGATACAGAATGCTGCATAGTAAATTTAAATCTACTGATCTGGCTTGCTTTTCTTATTATTTTTTTTCATAAACCCCTTAGACAAATCTGCAGACCTGCCAGGATACTTAAGCCACAGCCTAAAAAAACATAAATATCCAATATTTATTGTATTTCTTACTCTGAAACATGTATTCATCAAGCCTTTCTTATTATCAGATAACAACCTACTATACTGTTGTCATTTTTATAGCTGCAAACATATTTTATTTGTTTGACAAAAATTGCTGGAAATTAAACTGTATATATAGCCTCCGGTGATGCATTTTTGCAGATTTGATACCTTCTGGATTTTAATACTGTACAATTAAGTCCTTTCAAAAATAAAGTGGGCAATCTCAAGGTAAGTATTCTGCAGTCTCAAGCTGTTTTACTCTAGAGACTTAGTAAATATTGGGCATTTTACTATTTCAAAAAAAGAAAGAAACAACCAAAGTCTTAACAAATAGGTTAAGTTTTAGCTGAGATTGATGACTTCTGTTTCAGTATGTTATATACAGGAAACCCATATAGTAGTATATTGATATTTATAAATAGCATAGTATTTTGTGTAATACATGGGGATCTAAATCTAGCTACAGACTGGTTTATGCATTGGTTTTATAAAAGGCTATTTTACAGAAGCAAAAAAAATTAAAATGTAGACAGCACTCTGTGACACATTTGTCTTAGGGCACTTGAATCTAAATGTGTTATCTTGTCCCTGTCTTCTATTTCAGATATAACACTCCGAAAGGGCAGTTATTTTATTACTAAATAGATAGTTTGGCTTTTAAAATGCATGAGAAACATGGCTGTTGCATTAAGTAGCACACACATTCGTGAGGAGCAAGACTTACTTCTAGATACTCTGTGTTCCCTACAGCTCTTAACAAACATGTTCTGCCTTTTCATAAACATAGCCAAGCAACTTGCATCAGGGCTGCATCCATTCAGGTGCATCCACATCTCCCTTATGCTTTGTGATGCTTACCAACTTGAGTAGAGGCACACAGAATGGTTGTCAGAGAGGAACATAGTCTAGGATGTCTAGTGATTCTCACTTGAAAGGTGGATGAGGCTTTTTTGGGCTGCAAAAGATTCTCACGGTCCAAAAACTGAAAGTTAATGTCATCACTTGGACTTCTGTAAATACTGTTAGTCTTTAACTGTAGTCATTCCAGATACCTTCACTTTCTTATAGATACTTATTTCTGAAATAGTGCTAGCAGTTAATTATCAGATTAGTTTACCTCTTGTTGTCTCTTTAGATGTCGAGTATGTGACTTCGCCACCACAAATATGAATAGCTTGAAATGCCATATGAGGCGCCACCCCCAGGAGCATCAGGCAGTGCAGCTAATGGAACAGTACAAGTATGTAATGGTTCTAATGGGGCAAAAAGCTGTCATAGTAGTGATTTTGTTATGTTAAAATACAAAGCAGAGTTCAGCTTCTATTCTTTTACTTCCTAGATTCATTCTTTGTTCCAGTAGCTTTTTTTTTTCTGTTTTGTTTTGAGAGAAAGAAAGAGACTTGATGTAGTATTCACAGTGATGTTAGATAATTAAACATGTCCACAACCTCCCTCTGGTGCCTTATTTAGCTTTTCCTTTCCTGAATGGAGTGGGTGCATATAAACTGCCTATTGCAAGTAATTTCTGGACCGTGTGAATTAAAAAAGCATGCCTAGAATTGTTTGGAAGAATGTATGTGCCAAAGCCATGCCAGGGGCATTTCTAAAAATTAACATTATAGGTTGTTAAATTCCAGTACTCAGGAATGTTCCCTGGCTTTGATTAATATCCTTGTCTAGGCACAGGCTTTGCTAGTTAGAATCCAGATTGACATCACCCTGCCCTACTTAAGAGTTAGTATGAATAGTCATTATGTGTGAGTGAGGTGTGTTCTTTACAGTCTGTTCATTCATATGTGTATTTTATATATATATATATATATGAGAAAGCTGGGATAAAGCTGGGACAAACGTGTGCAATTGCTCGCTACTAATGTGCAACAAAAAATAACAGCTGGGAAAGAAAATCATGAATATTCTGAACATTTCTTAGTGTAAGATTTTAATAAGAGTAATAGGAAGAATACAAATAAAGTGCATTCACGTAAGGGTTTCTTCTCAAAAAAGTCTGCTTCTACAACTTCAAAGTCCTTCCACTGCATCTTTTCCCCAAAATGTTCCTAGTATTGCTAAGTTCTATTTGCTCCACTGTCATCACAGTATTGCTGAGTGCCCTTAGTATTACCAAAGATTCTTGAAAATCTCCACACTTTGGTCCCTGCATCGCCAAGGAGATAATCTTAGCAAAAGCTGTAAGGTAATTGTTTCCTCAGTAGATCAATTTAGGATACGCTTGAACAGCAGAGGTTAATAATTCAACATAGGTCAAGCAATAAGGCAAATCATGCTATATAATTGAAAGGGTCCTTCTACTAAACTCAATGATAAAATAGTTTTGTTTCTCTAGGAATGTCTTGCATATGCTGTAACTATACATGAACTACATCATTGTGAAGTGTAGTGCAGCAGACTAAATGCTGTTGAGTTTCTGTGTCTTTGATTTGAACTGTATACTAAAGCAGTCAACAGCATTTGGCTCATGATATGATTAGTAAATCACCCGAGTAAATTACTGTACTTCAAAAAAATGAGACTGCAGTTAAAAAGGGATAAAACAAACACTGAACACAGCTTCATTTACTGTGTTACCAACCCACTGACCAAGCTGTGTTAGTGGTGCAAAAAAAAAAAAAAGGTACATACAATATTAATGGAGTACATGTGCATATAGAATGGAATTGAGATTATTTGCTGATCTTTGTGTTTTGCCAAAAAATAATTTTATCTGTAAATTAACTATAAGGTCTGCCTTTTATCTTACTTTTGATGATGCCATTGTTTTCTAACAGCCTTATTAGAAACATCAAGATTCTCAACCTCAGAGTGAATTTGCCTATATTTGAAAGCATCCGTTTTCTTTATAAGGCTTCAAATTAGAAGGAAAATAGCTTAGAGAACATTCCAGATCAAGTAATAGAGAAAAGTGAGCTAGAAGGACATGCCTGTTGTTACCCAGTAGGACAGAATTACCTTGCTACATAAGCAAGGCAATGTGCCATGCCTTCAGCTAACTTGTGATCACTATTTTTGCTGTTCTCCACAATCTTTTGCTAAGCAAAAATAGTTTCTGTATTACTATGATTATTTGCAAGTCATTTAAGGACTGTATGCTACTGTCATTAAGAGGAATGATAAAACCTTACTGAATTGTATTATATAATACTGGTTTATGTGTTTCCAGGTTTTTTTTTTAAAGGTCTTTTAAAAAAAAAATAAATTACTAGTATAGTACTAATTTTAGCAGACTTGTCATAGTGTAACATACTGATTGAGCAGAAGACATCTTACTGTCATTGAGGAATGTGATAGACTGAAATGCTATAATTTAATAGAACAAGGTCGCCTTTGCTTTCTGGAAAACATTGATGGTGGTCTTTTCCATGTGATTTGACAAACTGAAGACATCCAGAGTAAGCAAGTGGCTAAGCAAAGTAGGTTCCTCATCCAAAGACAGGGAGCTATGTTGTCTTTGCCATTAGTCTGTTCAGTTCTGGAGTGATGTCACACAATATCACTCATCTCCTTTGTGCTGATTCATTTATCATCTTAGAAAATACTTGTAAAAAAAACCCTCTGGTGTTTGTTCATATATGAAAAAAGTCCAAGGATTTGATCAATCTTGGGTTGTATCTCTAAACATACATTACATTGCTATGTGAATAGGATTGATTCTTAAAGGTTTTGTTCTTTATTATGTAAGACAGTGTTTTCTAGGGAAACAAAATTTAGTCTTGTGGTACCTGGAGTTGATGGAAAACTTTGTGAACAAAACTGCCACCTGTCTGCATCTCGATCTGCAAATACATTCAAAACCTGACTGGACGCTATCCTCAGCAACCTGTTGTGGCTGATCCTGCTCGAGCAGGTGGATTGGACTAAGTGATCTCAAAAGGTCAACTTCAGCAATTTTGTGATCTTTAAATAAACTGATATATGCTACAGCAAGGAATAATTTATTACTTAATTAAAACTATCAGTGCCAATTACACAGGTCCTGCTGGATTCAGAGCAATGGCAAAGACAGCTCATTACGTGCCTGCTAGATACCACACCGATGTACGCTGTTTCTGCAGTCATCAGAACTACTGCTTTTTTCCAGTATTTAAACAGTTTTAACAGGCTAAAGAGATAAGACTTTAATTCAGATGTTTAAGAAGTGAGAAAAAAAAAAATTTCTCAAACCCTGAAAATAAATTTCAGGATGAAACGTTGCAAACTAACAAAAGTTATAAATCTGAAAAGTGGAACTGAGAAGAGGATTGACATGTATCTCTCTGTTTACTCATCCATTAATACAAAAAAAAAATTTACTTTTAAATGTTCTTCTTTTTCCTCCATGTTTCTTCTCTAGATGTTCTCTCTGTGGATATGTATGTAGTCATCCTCCATCCCTGAAGTCCCACATGTGGAAACATGCAAGTGACCAAAATTATAACTATGAACAAGTGAACAAGGCTATTAATGACGCAATTTCACAAAGCAGCAGGTATGTCTGATTTACTTTCAAGCCCTATCATCTAGAGTTTTCAAAAGATCCAACTCTCACCCAAAATAAAAATCCTGTCAAAAAGCAACAGCTGTACATATTGGTTTTGGGTTTTTTTTTGTTTTTATTGTTATTTCAGGTTTCAAGGACAGCTTCCTGACAAAACCCTATCAGAAGGCACAGATGAAAGTACAGTACCTATACTACGAAGTTCAGACAACTTGGTGTCTTTTACAGAGTCTATTAACCAGACTATGAATGAAATTTCAGGCTCTGATGAAAATGCAAAACCTAACTTGATGAATACCTCATGCAGTTTAGAAAAGAATTCCACTCTACCCCATCTTGGCACAGAATACTGTGTTCTTCTCTTCTGCTGCTGCATTTGTGGTTTTGAGTCTACCAACAAAGAAAATCTGCTCGATCATATGAAAGAACATGAGGGCGAAATCATAAACATCATTCTTAATAAGGACCACAGTGCAACTCAGAGCACAAACTAAGTGAAGCAGTAAGTTACAGAAGGGGTTTCCTAGAGTGATTATTTTCTTTCTTTCTTTGCTAATTTTTGCTGAGAAACTTGCTAAAGAGAATTGCAAGCAAAACTTGATTTGTCATCCTGAGTCCTTATTTCAATAGGAGTACAATATTTTAACCACAGACCAATAAATCATTTAGGAGATAAATATAAGGAATGGGGAATAGAGTGGTCTGTTTTAACCTACTATTTCTCTATATGGTGCCAAGAATGTAGGCTTGTTGGAATTTTTTTCTTTTATTGTCAGGTACTAGTCAGTAATAATGCAGTAATTAGTACAGTAAGTTAAAATCCAAAGGTATGAAAGCTTCAATTGAAGAGCTTTTATTCTTCCTACCTCTTTGCTGTTTTCTAAGTATTTCAGCAAAGAAGTTTTTTACCCTGTTTTTTAACTGGCAACAAAACAGATAAAAATTGTTCTCATAAGCTCCACTGCCTGGATTCTGTAAAGCAGGGAGAGGAGAGTTGGAAGAGGCCATGTGCATGCCTGCATGCACACACAGGCATTTTATTTTTCCCAATCTATTTTTAGGGCCTTGCAAACTCCAGGTCGTCCATCAACAAAGACTGCTATCCTTTCTATTGATTTAGAGGAGCAGGAGCTGAGTAGTCTAGAAGTATTTTGCTAATTACTATTTGTCTGATTGGATCCTAACTAAAAAACTGCTATCTTTGAACTGATAGTGTGTAAAAGATCATTTATAATAATGACCTGCTGTTTCTTAATGGTTCTCTTGACACAGCAGAACTATTAAAAAAAAAAAGGCTTATCATATGTCACTTTTAATTTGTGGTGATTACTTTGCAGTTTGTATGAGCAGTGTTTTTTAATGAGAACAAGATATTAACAGTAATTGCCACAAAGAGATGTAGATTAAATCTCTATAGATTCCTTAAAGATGTAGGTAAGCACAAAGTGGGATTTTGAGAAATGCATATATACTCTGGAGTTCCTTCAAATCCCACTGGCTGTCTAAATTTCCCATCTGCTGTAGCTGTAGAAATTCACTGAAAGATGGAGCATCTTCTGTACAAAATTATATTAAAACAAAAAAAAAAGGCAAATGATATTTTAAGCAAAAACTGTATCCAGTCACTTGCAGAATACATTTTACTGGTACATAGAAGATGGATTCCTAAAGGGAATTAGGGATTACTTTGTTTTCTGAGGAACACTTAGAAATTCCTCCCTTTTAAATCCTTTAGCTTTTAAAATTACAGTGCTTTTGTTTTGGGGTTTTGTTTGACAGTTACAGCAGTTTGCAGTAGAAGACATTCACCTATCAGTTTGAGATACTGCGGTACTGGATAATTACCTGGCAACTTCATTAAGGCTATTTATAAAGTTGGGTATTTAAATTGTTTGAAATACATACTTAAATCAAGTGAAGCAGTAGCAGTTCCAAAGAAGCCCTTTAGCAGCCAGATTTAAAACTTCTAGTTTGGCCATGTATTTCTGCTTTTGATGAATGTCAGATGCACAGAAGCATGCCTCACTCCTGACATGGGGATGCAGTTACCTGATTTTTAGTAGCTCATTACTTAAAAACTGACTCACTCTTAGAAAAACAGTATTTTATGGTTAGTTTGTTTATACATACCTGCTAGCAGAAATAAGCTACAACTGTAAATCCAAGAAGGTGTCATATGTAGTGTACATTCTATTGCGCTATCAGTGACTCAAAGTGGCAAACAAGAAATGGAAGCAAGTCTTGTTACAGCTTTATAAAGCAGCACAAAATCTAAAGGACAGAGTAAAGGCACTAAGATTCCAAGTAAGTTTGTTGATTTTTGTTTTCAAGTTATTTCCTTAATTTGATTTGTTCTTTTGGGGTAACTATTATTTCCTTTATGAATTTGATAGCAGAAAATGCATTTTACTGTAATAATTGGTCAGGATATAATGGCAAAGTATTTTTGTGTCAGATATTTGAGATGTTTTAAATACATATGTGAAGTAAGTATACATTATTTTTGGTTAAAAGTTATTTTTCATATTCCTATTGATACATTTTGCGTAATTTATTTACATGATCTGAAATTCAGTTAGAGATGGTAAACTTTTAATGGGATATTCATACTGGCTCATTGACACCAATGCTTTACCTTCAATATAGAATTCATGTGAAAATTACTATACTCTTCTGGAATATATCTCAACTTTCTCATTCAGAGATGCCATTTGTTGAAAAAATTGAAGGTACAAAATCTGTAGTAATGCTAAAGTACTAGTCAATATTCACAGAAAATGTTTTGTCACATCACATTAAGTTTGTGTAAAGGGATAATTATTTTAAAGTTTCTCAGCTAGTGAAAGATAAAAGGTGATAAACTTGCATTCATAAGCTAAGAGGGAAATAGCAGTGAACCAAGACTTTAAAAAAAGTAACTTTGAATCCAAATTAACAATTTTGGTGTATGTGCAAGCCACATTTCCAGTATTAAGTATAATGCACCAGGACTCATTGTAGGGGGATTGCTAAGGAGGATGCATCTATTCACAGTTGTTCCTTGCCGTCTTGTTGCTTTTTTTCTTTTTGGCCATGTGTTCCTATAAAACAGTAGAAAGCTAATTGCCTCCCAAAACTGTTATCAGTCCTATCAAATCCTAGCGAATAATCCTTTCCTTTACGCACAGAGATTCATTTTTTTTTAAACTGTCTCCATGCTGCTTGCCATCAGTTGCCCACTCACAATTCCCATGGACTTGTATCAGAAGTTCTACACGTGAAGTAAGAATAGACTTAGTTTTTCTGAAAGCAAGTTACTCCTCAGGTTATCTGCTTTAGAAAGTGTATGGTTGGCTTGGTTGCATGTGATGCAAGGGGTTTTAAGCACATTTCAAAGTCACCAACACTGTAGTCTTTCCCTTTCTTTAAGCTTTTTAAAATATTTTCAGGTCTTCTAACACAGCACTGTCAGATGACCATATAGTCACTTCCTGCTTTTTTAAATTAGATTTTATTCTGTGATATAAACCGTAACTTGCAACTTTTGTTTAAATGCCTGTATTTCTACTAAAGAGAAAACTTCTTTCATACTAGACTATACAGGTAAACAGGTGCATATTTCATCTTTCCAAGTTATGCTCGGCCTGGAAAAAGAGTGGGATTCCTTCAGAGTTATTGTATTTTCCTCTTTCAGAAGCACTTATTTAATCATTGAGAAAAATGTACAGTTGGTGCTCAAAGTAACATTTGTTAAGATATATTTAATAGAAATTTGCATTTGCATTTGATATTCATGGACATGGGTACATGTATTTTTTTAAGAAAAGGTATTGTAACACTATGGCACTGCTTTTATAGCCAAAGTATAAAAAAAAAAAAAAAAATCTAGAAAACTGACATGTAAAGACTGCAGTTAATTCTGACACTGTACCTTATTAAATAGGATTACCTTCATTTTATAAAATTATCCAGCACATTAAGCTGCATGCCTTAAGCTCTCTCTAGGATTGTGTTCCTGATAGACAACTGTTTGGAACTATGAAGCAAAGTCTGTAGTACTACTTTAACTACCTTCTGAAATACTGTACAATGTTAGAATAATTTATTTTGCTTTACAGGAGTTTGTCATGTATTGACTTTAATATTGTATTTTGGTAATAAACTTTTTTTGTTAAAATGCTTAGTCACTTTTATTTGGCTCATATGGAATATGAATATGGAAAATTCACTGAACTGGTGTTTAGAGTAAGATGGAATCTGTTCAAATCAAAAAGTGTTTGAAATACTTTACTGCCAGTTCTTACTCTTGTATCAAGTTATTACAGTTCTAATACTATTAATACAAGTTTCATAAAAGTAATTGTAGTGATGAAATACAGCACCATTAAGTCAAAATACTTGTAAGCCCACGCCCACATGCAGTTATGATGGGACAATGCTGAAGGACAGAACTGCATTCTCAAAATTCATAAACTAGCTATGTTTTTTTTCTCTAATTTAAATGGAGTGAAAGCATTATGCAGTTTTTTTCAGGTAAGTGACTGACTCTTGCTTATCCATTACATAATCTAAAACGTATCTTGCAACCTAATTTTAAATATACAGTTTATTTCATGGCCTTGCTGGAGTTTTCCCATCTTTTTTCAGGGAAAAACAAAAACAAAACAAAAAACAGGAAAGAAAAAAAAAACACAGCAAGTCTAACTAGGTTGCTGTTGCTGGCCAGGAGAGAAAAGACAAAGTACCACCATGGTACTCGGTACTCTTACTATCATGATTTACATTTACATAAACAGGTTCTTTTATTTCATTTTGGGTTTATTATTATGGTCCTGGGACAGATACACTGAAGTACAAAATCTGAACTACAAATGGGTTTAGCTGTAGTGCTACAGAGTGCATTTTAACATTTTCTGTCATGCAAAACTTGGGGGAAAAGTCTCCGTAGCGGGATGTGGCATCCAGATCTTATCCTACTCATTGCGCTAAACCACCTTGCTCACTTCAGCTTGATAGAGCAGAACAGACTCATCAGAAATTAACTTCCACCCATAAATAACCAGGCAATGTATGATCCAACTGGTATCCCAAGACACTTCATCTGTTGTGAAGCACATCTTACCAGACACCTTCCGTCCTGACCAGTGCTGGCCAACCCAGAGTGGGTCTGCTGCTGCAGAGTGCTTGCTAGTGAACATTGCAGCTGTTGCAGAAATGGGACTGTGATAGAACTGCACTGACCTAACATTTGATGAATGTAATACTCCTGGAATTAGGACAAAATGGTTAGAGTAGAATTTGGATCGCTCTGTCCTATATCTGGTGAGTATTTAGTCAGAATTATTGCACCATGCTCCTGGTTTTTTTTTCTTTCTTCCGCAGTCCCTTTTAGGCATATTTAGAAAAAGAGCTGTCACCCTGAGCCACTCAAAAAGTGAAACACCATTAATACTGACTTGGCTAGCTAAAAAGCCTCAGAACTGGTATAATAATAAGATCCGTTTGCCCAAAAGCAAAACTTCAGTCACTTGACAACCTTTGAAAGTGGAAAAAAAGAGAGAACCTAGAAACCTGTCATGCTTGTAGCACATCACATGGCTGCTGAATAGCAACTAAAGATTGCAGTTTTAAACTCAAATTTTACTGAGGTAGAACTTGAGTCCTCCTGTGTTTCTAGTTCACAGTAGATCTTCCTACAGTATGGAATATGACAATCCAAGAGAAAACAAATAGGAAGTGAATTTAAAGTTTCATCCATCTATTTCCTGGACACTACAGTTTGCAGATGTTTGACAAACATTTGTTGGAATTGTGGGTAACTTGGCACTAACATTAAGGCTTTGCTACCATACAATCTAGTTGGAACACATGAGCAGTAAGAATATTGGTAAAATATTCTTTTGCTGCCCTGGCAAGTATACAGCCTGCATTACTGATTGCTTGCTACAGTATTTTAATTTATATTTTATAATACAATTTTCAGAGATCAGTATCAACGTATAAGTACTTTACTTTTCATGTAGCCTCACGATTTAAAACATTAAATCTCAATATCAACACTTGTTGCCTAATACAGTTTCACTATGTTGAATAGGAACTCTGAGGTGTAGATACCTCGTAATATAGGATTTTTTTAACTCTAGTTTTAAACACATTGCTCTAGTCGCTGGCAAAAAGAGGATATTTGTGATACTTTGCAATTATTACTGTATTTTAGGTGTCATCACTAGAATAGTGGGCAAAACGGCATTGGATTTGTCTTCTCTGAGTAATTCTAGAGGATCAGAGCAAAGGAGGTTTCTGCAACTCCGTTTTTCTCTAGTTATGTACCCAAATACTTTTCAGTCCAGCGGGACAGTGCGACCCAAGACACGCGCTGTTCCCGCCTGCTTGAAGACACACCGCCCATGGGGACACGGCGCAGAAGGCGCAGAACCGCTTCACGGGACCGAGCCGCCTATCATCACCGCCAGCCCCGCTGACTCGATCTTCCCAGTCCGGGGAAGGCGCTTGCCCTTGCCCGCTGCAACCCCGTCTTTTCAAATTTAAACTTTTAAAACTCCATTCGGGGTGGGGAGGGACAAGTTTCAGACTGAGACGACTTTGCCTGTCTCCGCTTTCACAAAACCTTCTCCCCGCCGGACCTTTTCTCGCAGAAACCCACCAGCAGCAGAATCCCAGAGCGCCTGCGAACCCTACTGACGAAGACACCGCTCCGCGCCCCGCACCCCGCCGCAAGGCTCAGACAGGCCGCCCCAACCGCAGCCCGGCCCCGGTTCTCAGCCCGCCCACTCCCCAGGGCCCGCAGCTCCTCCCCGCGCGGGCTTCCCCGGTCGGGCGGCGGCGGCTGCCTGCCGGCTGGTGCGCCCCTGCTCGCGCCGAGCTTTGCGCTCCGGCTGCCGCAACCCCTCCGCTCTGCCGGAGAGTGGCCAACAAAAGACACCGCATCCGCCCTCACCCCCGCCCTTTCCCCTCCTCGCGGCGGGACCCGGGCGGTTCCGCGCAGGCAGCACCAGTAGAAGCCACCGCCCCGCTGCTGCAGCCCGCGGACCTCGGAGCGCCGAGAGGTATCGGCCCCGCCAGGGTGGGTGCGGAGGGATAAGGGAGGAGACGGGTGGACAGCTAAGCTGCTGCCAAGAAGGCCGCGTCGGGCCGCGCAGGCCGCGGGGAGCCGCGCTGCTGGGGGCGGGAAGGCGGCGCTGTGCGGGGCTGCCTTCGACCTTCTGGGCCCGCCCCGGCCGCTGGGGGAGTCCCAGACCCGGCCCTCCAGCCTCCCCTTCCTGCTTTTGCCCAACTCTTGGCGCTGTGTCACTCCCCGTCGACCCGCGGAGCTTCGGGCGGTCTCGCACGTAGCCGCCCTGGTCTCTCCGCTACGCTGTGCCGTCGCGATCAAGGGCCTCTGCCCAGGCTCCCCGTCGTGCCCCCCGAGCCTGGCCTGCAGCTGCAGAGCCTTGCTTTGCCGCACCTCACCTCAGGCATCAGCGTGGACGAAGGCGGGCCGTTCCCTTCCCGGCGTCCGGTCGAGGCTTTCCCCGAGTGTGGTGGGCAAAACCGTTCCCTTTGGCGTAAGGCACTGAGGACAGCTGGCTGAGATTGGAAATGCAAAGAAAGCGCCTAGTTATGATGACCATCTTGCCTGTATTACTTAATTAATAGGGTTTCTACAAACCAGCATTTAAAGACAACTTGGATATGTGCTTACACATTTACCTGCCTGTGTTTTCCCAGGCATGTGGGAAGCGATAAGGCTAACCTGCTGTAAAAGCTTTAAAACAACGAAGTTGTGTATTCGAGGCATTATCATTACCAGTCAGTTACAGCAATGGTAACATAAATATCAGTGTGTGTGCTTTGGGAATGGTAGCAGATTTTTGCATTCAAGATGGGACAACAGTTGATTTCAAGATACAGAATGGCAGATTGAGGCAGTTTTATGCATGGACCGTGCACACAGAGCAGAGGACACCCAGCAGCTGACAGGACTGGCTGTTCTTTTTGTCTTTTTTATTATACTCAAATTTTATGGTACTTAAAGAGTATAAAACGTTAAGGATATTTTTAATGCTGTCTCTCTAGTTGCTTTTTTTTTATAGCTCATGTTCTCTGGCATAGTTTTTGCAACTTACGCCCCCCTTTTTCAGGGTTTCCTGAAAGCCAAGATTTAAAACTTGGCTTTCTTTTTTGGGTACCCAACTGAAATACCCTAGAAACACTAATTTTTCTTTGAAGGGCTTACACTTTTTCAAAGAAGTGAAGCCTGGTACACATTTTGAGTCAAGGTGAGGGCAATCAAAATAAAGAATCATTCTGAAAACCTGGAAAAGAATATGTAAAATTGTGGAATTAAGGCTTTACAAATTTAAGATGATGGGGTTTTATACTTTTCATTTGCATTGTGTTGTAAAAACTTTTTAAGACTTGTGTTTTTGTAAGATACACTTCCAAGTACGGTGCAGTTCTGTAAATCAAAGTCTCTGATGGCAGTAAAACACAGTTCTGTAAAACACAGTATTTAGTGAATGTTTGGATAGAAAGATGCATTGCTTGTTTGTGTCCATTTAGGAGTCAGACTGAAAAATAATGAATTAAAGTGACTGACATCATGACAACCATAAGGCAGAGAAGGTTTGGAAAAGGCACAGAAGTGGCTGAAGATCAGCCTTCAGAGAAGAATGTGAAGCCTGATGGGAAAATTCTGTCTGGTGGGTGAATGACAAGGATTGTAACGTTATGGCTCTTTAGGAGTGTTTAGCTTGGGGTATCTATATTAAGCACCAAATAAATGTATGTACCAAATAAATTTTCATACTTAAAACATCTGTCACCAAAATTAATTGGATGAGATGGAGGACATGCAGATCGCTGCATGTCAATCATCTCTGGTTTAAAATACTAATTTTAATTGGTGATATTTTTTCTCAGTTTGGCATCAGTGATGCACTACCAGGTTTCATGTAGGTTCTTAAATCCTTATTCACATCATTGGTAACATAAAATTGAAGACCTCTGATGAGTTGAAGTTAAATATAAGCAGATTGCATGTTAAATCTGAATTTAACTGCAAACCTTGCTTTTTGACTATAGGGCAGACAACATAACTAAATCTAAAAATGAGACATTCGGTGTCTGAATTTGAAAGTGTTTCAGTACAAAATACACCAGTTTTGTTAGAAATGGTATCTTCAGAATTGGCAAAATTTTTTGAGTTTTGGTTTTATAATTAACTTATTTTAAGGGATGTTTTGATCAAAATTCAAGTTGTTTCTATGTAACAACAGTTAAAAAAAACCCAACAAACTAAACAGGAATGTAAGAGCACAATAAATTGAGCTGCCTAGAAATGCAACCTACCTTTCCACTCACTTTGTATAATCTTACCCTGGTGACAACAGGAGGTCATCTTCAAGTCAAAGCATGACACCAATAGCAGAGGCTGGTTTGGCCACTGTTCAGTCTCTTTATGGAACTTAATGAGACTTCTGAAACTTCAATGTTGTGTTTCACAAAAAGCCATGCAAACCTTCAGAAAACAGGCATAATTTTTAAGACATTTAAAGAAGATTTTAGTTTCTTAACTTTGTGATCTAACAGTCATCTTGTATTTCTGTAATTAAAATATATGCCCTGGAGGATGTTCCAATTCATATTTACAAATTAGATATGGTATTTATCTAGATTTGTATAGGACCATGGTGTTCTTAAACCACAGCTACATTTTACCAATTAAGGAACAGCTTACTTCATTTTACATGTAAATGAAATACGAGAAAATAAAAAATACATCTGCATAAAGACCTCTTAAAACCAAGTGTTGTTACTTACAGAATGTGAACTGTAATGGCACAGGCAATGTATAAATGTGTTTCCAAAATTCCTTCAAGTTGTGCCTTTCACAATTACAGAGTGAAATATTTTTCTTCAAGATCACACAGGTAGAAAGCTGTGGAACATACTATCAATAACTGTTGGTGGAATTGCTGCCGTCTCTCTTGGACTTCTCACATCTGTTTATGTTGCTACACTGCATGAAAATGACCTGTGGTTTTCCAATATTAAGGTAACCATCATTTTCATAGTTTGATCAGTGCTTTCACAAAACATTAACATGAATTTAAATTGAAAATTCATTTATTTATATATTTGTCTTGTAGCTTACTCAAAAACATGGGAGTTTGTTTGGGTTTTTTAAGCCTGTGCTTCAATTACCACTACTGTAAATTCTTGCTCATTTCTATAAACACTTTTCCCTGGTTACTTTCTAAAAGCATTGCTGCACAGCTCCTGCTTGAGTTGTGGCTATGGTTCTTCCAACGATCGATGATTATCTAAAACAGAATTACTGATTGTTGTTCTATAGTCGCTTTTATCCAAAGCCAAACGAAAGCAGTTAAACAATATGCAAAATCCTGGCATGCATTTATTTTATGGTATTTATACTCTGTTCTTGCACTACAGTTCAGGCACAGTCTCTTACTGTTCAGTATTAATTTTATATAATGTTACGGTAAACATGCAAAAAAAAAAAATCAGACACTCACCAATATAAACCAAACAAACATTGTGGGAGAATTTTCATTCCCAAGATCCAGGACTGACTAGTTTTTTCCTAGAATCATTGCATGGGAGAATGCAGCAGCAGACATATCTAAATTTAACCAGATAAAAGAATCAGGTGAGTCATTTTCCTTTTAGATGCAAAAAAATTCACCCTATTAGGTCTATGTATTATGTTGTTTAGAGTACACTTAGGTGGAACATTTACATTGCAATAAGTCTTTCCTATACCGCACATTTTTTATGTCCCAAAAATATTTACGTACCTGTGATGAAAATAGTTGTGGTCACTTACTCAAACAATTTGTTGTATTACGCATATAATACTGTTTTGTACCCAACTGTCATCTTCCTTTGAATACATAGGTAGATTGTGTATATATATTGAAGATACACCTTAGGTTTGCCAAAAGCAAGTACTGACCCATTCCAGTTATTGCATATTTTGGCATGTAAATAGGCCTGTATGGCATTGTATGGACATAACATGCAGCATTTTTACTCTGTTGAACTGATAGAGAGGGACACAAAGTTCACTGAGAAGCAAGTCGGTAGTTAAGTTGCCCCCCGTTGGATGGAATGCTCATTTTATGTGATAATTTCTTTTCATTTTAAGTATACTAGAATGCCATTAGATATCAAATCTGAAATAAAACCCTCCAGATTCTTTCAGTCTGGGGGTGGTTGTTTCTGTAGCTCTCATTTCATCCTAAGGAGTTGATACGATAATTTCTAACATTAAAACATGAGCAGTTTCAGCCAGTTTGATGGAAAGATTCTAAAAAGCATTAAGTTCATCTACCAGTAGGTTAAAGGAAATGCAGATATTCTCTGATCTCACTTTATAACTCCACCAGAGAATTCATGTGTCCACCATGCCAATTTTAAACTGCTAACATCAGGAAAAGCTTTAATTGGAGATTACACATAGTAGAGATGTAATAACCAGTTGTTACATGGCCAAGAGGCTCCATACATACTCCTGCTTTTTGGAGCTGTGTGTTCAATGAGTGTATAACTGTTTGTGTTGTGCATGTACACACACTCAATTTATATTTTTTTCTATGGATATCTTCCCACACAGAAGGCTGTAGCTCTATTTTGATTGATCAGCTACATGCAGTTTATTTCATAAACACATCCCAAGTGAGATTCCAGGGTACTCTTAAAGATTTGTGCTCAAATAATTTTTACAGCTTGAGATCAAACAAGTATCCTCTGCAGTTTATTTGCAAATACAAAGAAGGCTGGGGATCAGTCAAATCTGATCAAATTTTCTGCAGTTGACTGCCAAGTCAGAATTGGACTGTGCTTTCACTTTGACAAAGCTTTCTAAGGTTTTACTGTTTTCTTACCAATATTCATATCAGAACATTTAACTAAGCAGAGGAAGAATACGTATGTAGATGAGATAAAGTTTAAACAAAACTGGGTTTTGAGTAGTATGGGAAGTGAAGACTGCATATGAAGAGCCTGTGAAATTTCCTGCGAAGCAGAGACTAAAAAGCACACCTTAACATCTGTAAAAGAACATAAAAATATCTCTGTGCCTGTATGTATCAGTGGATGTAGTAGTATCTCTAGGTGCATGGACATGTTTTCCACCATTTCTGAATTGGTTAATCTTGTAATATATACAATAGTATTTATTGGTATATGTTATATACCAATAAAGTACGTATGTATATACCAGTAAAGTACATATGTACCAATAAAGTATATATGTTATATACCAATAAAGTACAAGAATAAAATACACTAGGGAACAACCTGAGATCCTCAAAATTATGATGAAAATTAATGGAAATTTTTCTTTTTTCCTTTAGCATTTTGTAGTGTCACAAAAATATTTTTTGCATCAATTGAATTTTCAAAAAAAATTAAAGAGTATTACTTTAGTGTGTACCACAGACCTCATTCACAGAATGAAGGACTGTAGTCTACTGCTTGTCACACAGTTACTACATTCTTTGCTAGACAAAATGCAGAGGCTGTTTTATTTTTATTAAAAGAAATGGAAGCAATGCTGATACACACTGTTTCATTAACCCCCATGCCTATGAAACACAGTAGTGCATTACCACTGCTCTGAAACAGAGAAGAAATTAAATTCTAAATAAGTTATTTCCATGCATTTTAAATTAGTAACTTCAGTTACTCTGAACTGGATGTAGAGTTTAAATTTGGGGATTTTATGTTACTGAACTCTCATATAAAAATTCTATAACAATAAATTATTCTCCTGAATTTTTTCTTGTCTTTCAATAAGCTATGATTAGTCAGATAGTAAGAATTCATACACAAAATTGTATGCAGGCCACTAAATTAATATAGTGAGACATTATCAGGGACCTGATTGTCATTTTTTATTTTACATGAACCCTCATGTTGTCTTTGCATGTCAGCAGAAGAAGGTCTGGAATGTTTTATCTGACACAACCTCTGTACTAGGACAAAGGTTTTTACATACACCATTTAAATACAAAAGGTAGAGTTTTTGTTCTGAAGACACCATTGACATGTGAATATCATGGTTGCCTAGTTGCAAAATTGTGCAGTTTGCCAATTGTATTCAGCTTTAAAAATTGCAGGTGTGAAGTGTACATTGTACAAAGTCATGATTCTTAACTTATAAATAATTGAAGTCACAAATTGCCTGTACACTTGTAGTGATTACCTTCCTGTAATTTCAATTGCAGTTCATGGAAAGTCAGTTCAGTCTTGGGTGTCTTCCAGCAAAGGCTCACCCAACTAGAAGAACTCTTCTGTGATTATCACACCATTTTGTTCTATTTTGAATGTGGCTTTCAATAGTGCATTGATTTCAGCTGCTGCAGTATGTGTGAATCTTGTTCTTATTTGCTAATGAGTATGCCTACTAGTATAAATTGGCCATGGTCTCTGAAGAAAGATGTAATATTGTTCCTTATCAGAAAAACTGAAAATGCAGTTCTTGAAGAGTGTTTTCTACTGTGAAAGAGGTACATGATTGATATTCTTTTTTTATTCCAAGACCTGCTGAAAGAGAGACTAGAAAAAAATGAAAATGCAGAATACTGTGTCACATAGTCAGAACCAGTGTTGGTGTACACTTCTATCAGGGATCACAAAAGGTTATAATCACTCATCCAAACAATTTTGAAGAAAAAAGTTTGGATCTCTTCTCTTGCATTAGAACAACAAAGATTTCTGTTTGTGATGGTGCCAGCCAAAACAGATTTCTTACCCAAAAATCATTTCACAGTTTTCAGAAAAGTTGCTGCACTACACATAAAAAAGGGCGGTCTCTTTTCAGTAATTGACTGCTCAGATATAGAATCTTACAGGTACAGAATCTTCTACGAAGATAAAAAAAATTGGAATGAGGGGAGAATTGCTTCACCACACCTGTCAGCTGTCATTTTGCTTGTTCAGATGCAGACTCTGAAGAAACTTTGATCAGAAAAGATACAAGGCCACATATCAAATTAATACTAGGTCACAAACAGGTATACTTCATCCTTTGTCCTTCATACTTTGTCCTTCATCCCTTCCAGATAAGCATTTAAACTACTGTTGTTGAACTTCCCTTTAATAAAATTGCTGCTTGCATGAAGTCAGGACTAAAAAATAAGAGATTTTTAAGTCTTTCAGACATGCAGGATAGGAATCCTGGGATTCCTTCTCCGAAGTACTTGAGTTTTTCCTTTTTACACTTTGAATATGAAACAAAAAAAAATTAAAAAGGGAGGCAAACAGGTACCAAACTAATTAGAACTCTGCAAAGTGAACACAAGCTATAAAGAGGACAGTCCAATAGGTTGGTGATACTTTTCCAAGGTACCCATTGAGTGGTTATGGGTATGTATTCTTTATCAAAAGTGATCTGAGTATGAACCATGCCGTTCTAACAGATGGGCATGAGGTTAACCAGTGAAGAGACCATGTACTAGGATTAAATATATTTGTTGAAGGCATGATTCACGATCAGGAACACTGATAGCAGCTGGCTGTGTTGAATTTCAGCTTGCATGATTGAGACTATTCTCAAATCTTTTCAATCTTAAATTGAACAACTAAAAATTTTTTCAAGTACAGAAATTGTTCTTTAGCTTTGTCAAAAAATAAAAGCAATTGAAGCTTTGCTATGATCTTTTCTTGTAGAAAAACTCAACTGACTTTGCTTGCTCAGTATTCTGAATGACTTGGCTAAGGAGTTTGAGGAAACTGAAGCTCTAGGATTTTGCACAGGCCTTGAGAGGAAGTGTCTCTCGTGTTTTGTTCTGAATGCTTAATTTTGTTAGGATACAATTGCATAAATTGAAGTCATATGGACCTCTGTATGTATCCTGGATGATTGTGTTCTTGGTTTTTCCTTGAAACAGTGGTAACTTCTTAAACACTCACAAATTGAATATACAGGAAGGTAAACGTGTGCTGTTATTATGATTACCCATGAGTCTGTATGTTTTTATTGACTTGGAATACCAGGAAAAGTATAAAGTGCTGCAGAACTGGAAAAGTATTGTGAGTGAATAAAACAGATGTTATCTTAGCATGAAACAGATGTAAAACTCACTAGTGTTTGTCTCATAAAGCACAGCATTTGGTTGAATACAGCTGGTGCCAGGATTACAAATTAATCATGTTTGAATGCATTTTTGCTAATTAGATCCCCCTCTGTAACTACTCTCTCCCCCTTAATAAATTCCAAATGTTAACTTTTTTTTTTTATGAGCTCTTAGAATCAACCACTTTTTGGTGTCAGAAAACTTTTCAATAGTGAGGAATTTGAAACTAGAGTTCATTCAAAATCCAACATTCTCATTCTGCTAAGTGTGTGGCTTTTAGTATTTAGTGCCAATGTCAGTTTCTTCTGCTGATATTATAATGATTTGTATGTTGTAGGGCAGCTGGAGAGTTTAATTGTGAACTTATATTGAATAAGATGTGTTTTTTCTGTTGATTTTTCTCAGACCAGAACTAATACTGGTTTAGTTTGTCAGCAGTTGACTTCAATAAAACAAGGTAATATTCCATACTGGGCAGTAGAGGAGGGAGAAGCATGGTATTTTCTGTAGCTTTATGTTAGCTTTGAAACAGTGTTGATTCTGTTCCAGCAAATGAGATGGGACTCTATAAGAATAAAGATGAAAGTCTTGGGATGCAATACAAGATTGCATTAATCTCACTTAAATCTCTTTGGCTTGCACACACCACATGCAGGAATCCCACTGAGTTTTCAAATATATATCAAAGCCTTTTCTAACTTGCTGCTTATCAGAGATAAGATGGGATGTTTACATGTAAACTGCTAAAAAGATCACTAATAGCAAAACAGGGTTTTTGTAAGATGTCCATTATTTCTTTTCATATTGGTTGTTCATGTACTGTTTTCTTTCAATGTGGTTGCCCAAGGTTCTGAATGTGTTAAGTATCACTGGGTCTTCACAACTGATGAGTTTACAAAGGAGGTGAATTCCAAAAGCAAAGATCCTGCACTGGCAGCAGTTTTATATAGAAGAGCTTTCGTTTCTTACTAGATTCCACCTGCTGCAATAACAGCCTGGAAAGAGGCATAGGGTTGGAAGTGTACCTAATAATTGTAATAAATGTATCTATATGTAAATAATTTTAATGCTTTAAAATTTAAAATAACAATTTTATCGGGACCTAAAAACAAGTGGAAAATCGCCTTTCCTTTAACTTGCAATTTAAGTATGAGAGTGATGAGCAGCTGGCTTCCTGCAAGAAACAGCATCTATCAAGGGGGCAGCAGTTTACCCTGCCAACTGAAATCTCAGAGTGACATTATGGTGCAGTCCCAAGTGCAGTACATCGAATTAATTGAGCCTTAAGGTGGCAAAGCCATGGAACATTATGGCTTATCTGCATCTGGAGGAAAAGGTTAAATGTATGCAGTAAGCATATGCAGTTTTGAAGTCCAGCTGTTGGCCATGGCACCTATCTAAACACTGAATATTACCAAAAAAATAGTAAAAATATCCAAATCGTTTCTTATCAGCATATCAGAATCACAAAAAGCATTTACTAGTAAACAGAGGCAGACACCTCAGCCATTTGCCTCTCACCCTAATTTGTCTATGTATTTTACCTGTGTTTGAAGTTGCATAGAATGCATGAGTCCTAGGACTCAAGCAGGGCAGTTTCCCTGATGCAGCAAGAATGAGTTGAAAGCAGCTTTGCTGATTGTGAAAAAAACAATGGAAATTTAATTTACTATTGAACTCTCCCTTTCAGGAAGTTGAAAGAGAAATTTCGTTCAGAACAGAATGTGGACTTTATTATTCCTACTACAAACAGATGATTCAGGCTGCATCCATACAGCAAGGTATTGTAAACTGTAAAGTAAGTTTTACTTCGTGTTGCCAGCTGAATAGTGTTTTTTCAAATATAATTGAGAACAAGGAATACTGTAACTGTGAAAGATAGCATCACAATTGTGCTGGAGACAGATTTATTCTGTTTATATGCTAGGGAGCCTGTGTCACACCTTCCATGTTCTGATGAGGGTAATCACTTTTGGAGATGGCTTTGGTATCTCTTAAGGCTTCAGCCATGCTATTTTTTCAGTATATTACTTTAATTTTTATTCTTCCCTTGTTTAATTTAAATCAGGTATTATTTGTAGAAGAGGGATTTTTTTTTTTTTCTGTATGTCTGGACAGCAAATGACACAATAATCAGGTTCCAAGAAAATTATAGATGATGGAGTTTTCAGTGCCGGGCTCACATTTTCTAGATATTTAACTATTGCTTCCTAGCAATTTTGCTTATAACTATGTATTTGTTGATACTAACATCACCTGTCTTCAAAGTAGTGACAAGAATGGTTCTCAAGATCCAGTACATACCACAGATTCTATGCTAGGAATGTAAGTGTAAAAATAAATGTTCTTACATTACTAAATATATAATACTTGAGTTAGTACTCTGAGCCACATTTGAACCAGGGAAACATAAGACCTCAGAAGGCCATGTTGATTCAGAGGATAATACGTTCTGAATCCTTGTCTCACAGTTTGCAGGTTTTGATGAGAGATCCTAAAATACCTTTGAAAAAGTTATTCACTGTTCAAATGAAGATGGAGGGGAAAAATGACAATCTCCTATTTCGATTTCTCTTTATCGTTAAGGTTTACATGATTTAGTATATGACAATAAAACTGAATCTGTGAGGACAATTAACATACTTGAAAGAATGAATGTTTACCAGGAGGTGTTTCTCAGCATTCTGTATAGGATTCTTCCAATTCAGGTAGGCATTTATTTATGGCTTTAGATTCTAAGTGCATTATGAAGATTGCTCAGTGAATCATAGCTCCCTTTTTTAGCTGTTTTCTGAAGTATTTGATACCTTTTTAATTCATAAGGGCAAAATATAATTCATATTAAGTATAACCCCCTCATTAGTGTTTTATATCAACATCAGTATTCTTTTGTTTTACAGCAATACCTAGAGCCCGTTTATTTTTATATCTACACTTTGTTTGGACTTCAGGCAGTTTATGTCATTGCTCTGTATGTAACAAGCTGGCTTCTTAGTGGAACATGGCTTTCAGGGTTGTTGGCAGCTTGCTGGTATATTACAAATAGGTGAGTGAGATTAATCATTTAATCTTTCTAATCTTTACCTCATGTCAAAGGTAAGGCATTAAACTTTCAATTGTATGATTAATTGGACAAAAAATGAAATTATAATGCCTTTGTCCAGATTAGCCAGAAAATGGGGGGAAGTTAATAATACAAAATTTATAATTTGGCTTAAATTGGTCTCTCAAAGTAGACAATATCTTTCAGATGTGTCTGGATCTCCAGATGATGTACCCCTTTTTCTCCAACCTAGTATCCCTTAGATGTTAAACACACGTATTTATATGCTCTTCAGGCCTCTCCTCACTGCTCCACACTCAATCTCCAGGGAGTCCTTCAATGACGTAAGATCATGAGAAGTTCAGTTCCCCTGTTCCCTTATTCCTAAGACTCGGAGAATAGTTGAGCTGTTCTACTGCTTTGTCGCTTGAAGAATTCTCAATTTAGAGGGAAAAATAAAAGAAATGGCTCTAGGCCAGCAGCTTGCTGGCATGAAGCTAAGGCTGGTGACAGCCATAACTTAATACAGAAAGTAAGAGTACAGTGTCAGTTCTATCAAAACTGTTTGATAAAATGTTTCTTTCACCTAAGATGAAAGTGTTTAAAAATTACGTGCAATGTGCACATGTTTATTTCATGAGGTCATCTTTTCTACTTGCAGCATACTTGGAGCAAATGTGTTTTTTCCATCTTTCTAATAATTCATGAACAGTGGAAGCTTGTTATCCCTTAATGCAAGTAGAATATAACTACATGAGATTAAAGTAGATAAAGACTTTCTGGCCAGATGAAGTACATCTGAGGCTACTGAGTAACTCCATTTTAAACTTTTTTTTTCATCCAGCTAAGTCTTGCCTCAGATGTGTTCCTTTTTAGGAAACATTTTATCTACACAATTCTTTTATTTTTTAAACTTTTGGGTTAAGTTTTGTAAATTCTACTCTTTGAGTAACTTTTTGCTAACTTTGGACACATGCTTTTTATATTAGAACATTAACAAAAACCACCAATATTTCCTAAACACTTCAGCAGTATTCAGATCCAATGCACTGGGGTCACAGTGAAGAAATAGATACATATTCCTTCTTTATATGTGCTTTTTACCAGCCAAAAAAAAAGTGAAGTAAAATTACCTGTGGCATGAAAAATATATGCTGGATCTTGGGAGTGGTTTTATTGGGGGATTTGTTTTTTCATTTTTTAATTACCTGAACTGTGCTTCCTAAGTAAGATTTAATCCATAGTTGAGGTTATTTAGCAGTAAATGGAGGTAAAGTACATTTGGTGTACAGAAAAAATGTATGACTTGCAGAACCTTCATGGTGTTTTTTCAGAGCCAGGCAAGTTGAAGGAACTAGACTGTAGAGCCTCAATTTTTATCAATAAGTAGTTAACATACCACAGGGATTCCTGTCATTGCAAGCTCTCTGTCACCAAGTTGGTGTTTGTTTTAAATTTATGGAACTCCATTTGTTTTGTACAGAATAGATACTACAAGAGTAGAATTCACCATCCCTTTAAGAGAGAACTGGGCACTACCATTCTTTGCCGTTCAGATAGCAGCCATCACATACCTACTCAGAGCTCATTTACAGCCTGTTCAAGAAGTGAGTATTTCTAATAAGTGTGACACAGTAAAATCAGTATCTGAAAACTGTCTATAAAACTTGAGACAAAATACTTAGTAAGCATTTATAGCAGTAGGGGTATACACACACAAATCACTTGGAATGTTGAAAACATTAATAAGATGAGCCTTCTGTTAATTTAACGACAGTACTGTGTGTTTAAGAAGGTGTAAGAGACTAGCAGAAAGTGGGCAGTAGAAAAGCTTGTGAAGCATTAAGTATTAAGAGGTTTCTTTTGATTTAATTTGTCTTACAAATACTAGACATCCTATAAGAATAAAAGCAAATTCGTGATAGTTTCTTTCACGAAGAGTTCCTAAATCATTACTCCATAATTTCTTCAGGTAACTGCCATTAATAGAATTGTAAAACACATATTGCATCTATGGGCTGAAACTATTTGAGATTTCACCATTGTCTTGCAAGTGGTATTAGAATGGTAAAATACAGTATAAAAATGTGTAACTAAAAAGTTAATTATCCTCCAAGCAGTTGTTGCAATTAGTAAAACTCACATTAATGTTTTAAAAAATGATTTAAAATAAAATACATTAAAGTTGGGTTTGGTTGGTTTTGATGGGAGTTTTCTGTAGTTTGGGGTTTTCTGGGTTGGTTTTGTGTTGTTGTTTTTGGATTTTTTTTTAATGAAGTATAAACTTAAATATAACTTCTTTCCCTCCTTCCAGAAATTGACACTTGTGGTTGTGTTCATGGCAACGTTTCTCTTTAGCCTGACTTGGCAATTTAATCAGTTTATGATGCTGATACAAGCATTGGCATTATTCATACTGGACTGTTTTGATATGCTTCCCACAGCAAAGGTGAGAATATATTTGGAAATAAAGCTAACAGTTTTGGAGGTATTTTACTAACCAGTTTAAATTTAATAGAAATTTTACTGGATGTAATGCTGAAACTTTGTGCTTTTAAGTAATTACAGTACATACTGTAATTTACATACTGTAAATACTTCACATACTATAAATACTGCTTTTAAGTAGTTACAGTATATACTGCAACTATCAAAAATGAATAATCAAAACACCATTTCTGATTTCTTCTCAAATGATCTTATTCCACTTTCTGTAATTTATTTCCTATTGTGTAATTTTTGTCTAGTTCAGTTCAGACAGCTACATTTTGACACTGTTAAGGGACTGCTTTTAAATACCATTATAACAGTTGATCTAGTAACACAATTAAGCATGTCCTCTAGAAATGGCCAGGCAAAAAAAAAAAAAAAAACATAAGAAGTCTTTACCTAAGGTGAAGTTATAACTATATGAATTTTGCTTCAAGTGTTGTGCATCATTGTTTGAAAGTCAGATGTAGGCACTGTGTCATAAAGAGAAGGAAGATAGAACAGACTGCTCAAAAGAAGCAGTTATCTTTCATATATTGAAATTCACCGCAAAATAACAATGTTGTCACTGCTGTGTTGCTGACCTGAATGAGCCAAAAAATAAAACAAGTGTTACTAAGGTGACAAGGGAACACTTACAGACAAATTTAGAAAATAGAAAATATCTAGTAGAAGATGAAAACATCTTCTGAATTCAGTGTCACTGTGAAATTCTACTTAGGAGATTTTAGCTCTTGTAAAAGCTTACAGTAGTTGAAAAAAGTTCTAACTTTACTTAAGGAAGGTTACAGTAGGGTAAAAATTAATTCACATTAATATAATTTTAAATTTGATGCAGACTTGAATATCAGTGATTGTATTAATTCAGCTGAAAATTAACATGGTGGCTGCATATAATAATAAATGTTTAACAGTTGCTAAGCTCTAGCAAGCAATTACTGCGACTAATCAGCTTCCTTAAAAGTTGGCGAATTACTAGCTTCATCCTGAATTATATTAAAATGGACTTAATGCACCACTCTTATTCCATATTAATTTTCAAAAAACTCTTACTTAAAACTGTTGGAGTTTGTTGGATCATTTAATACTGACTTTGAACCACTGCTATCATACCAGATTAAACTTAAGGTCTTTGTGCCAGGTAATACTGATGTTTTGGTACCAGAGTATCAGAAAATCAGATGGTTTTTAGTGTTGGCATTCAGTTGAGCATTTGTAGTAGTTCGGTGTAGCTCAAAAAGGGCTACTGTAAAATTTACAGAAATCAGATAGCGTTTGATTGCTGAACTGCACTGAGCTGTAATGCTTTCTTTAGCCATAAAGACATTATAGATGGTACAGAAACACTTCTTTGACAAAGGAAAATAAATAACCGTCTTCCAAATATTAATTAACATTTTCCTCTGTACTTGTTTAACTCATCTGCTTTATTCTAGTGTCAGACTTCCCCAGGTATAAAATATTAACCTAACTCATTCAGAACATAAATGTAGAAAGGCTATAGCAATGTCTAAGTGTAATGATTTAGTGAAAGAGGATACAGTTTTGTAAAAATTACTGATGTTTAAATAAATTTTAAAACATATACAAAGAAAAGCAGCTATATAAAGTTATGTAGGCATTAAAATCTCATTATTGTTACAGGTTACATGGCTCTATATCATCCAGATTTCTGGATTACTGCTAGTCTGTGTCCTACAGTTCTTTAATTCTATGATTCTTGGATCATTACTTATAAGTTTTAATACTTCTGTCTTGATAGCAAGAGCAATCCAGGTAGGTACCAAAATATTTGTGTAGTACTAAATCAAGAGTGATATATATATATAGAGATGAGTAATTTATATGCATTATAATCCTCAATTACTAATACTAATTAGAGGAATTACTATAGCGTAAAGCAACAAAAACATTGCATGATCGAATAATGAATTCAATTACGCTAACTACAGCATATCCAAGCACATCAGACACCATCATTCTGTGATTGCTGTTAACATCTATGATTGTGCAAGCTGCAGTTAGACAATGTCTGCACCTATTCCAAGTTGTCTGTAGGCAGCCAAAGAACTATTCCAGAGCTTTGAACTGGAAAATTTGTTCAAAATCCTGTCAACTGCCAGGTGGAGCCAGAAGACTTTTTGCCACATTGAGGTGGAAGGTCTAACGAACAGCTATTTCAAAAGGCACACAATACTACTGAAATTAGGAGAGTCTTGGAAAACAACCACAGTTGCACTGGGTGCCAGCAGTTGTATAGATATAATGGGGCTTCTCTGAAGGAAGGCCATTTGGCTAGTTACAAAACTCTGAGAGATTGATGTGCTGGGGAGTTTTCTTGTGTTGTGGAGGAAATAGATCTTTATCCTGGTACTTGGTGATGCATATATTTTTGCTTGCATGAATCTTAATGCAGACTTCATCAGACCTATCAGATGAGTGATTTCAAATAGTCTGCATTGCTTTTGTTCCAAATGCTTACAAATTCACTGAAATACCAATATTTTGTACCAAATACATGAAAAAAGTACTGAAATACTAATATTTTCTTCTTTGTAGAAAAATCTGAAAAGGGGCAGCTTGCTCAATAGGCTTGGGAAGCTTATCCTCCATGTGCTGTTAGTCTTGTGCTTGACTCTTACAATAAATAAATTCATCAAGGTAAGCAAATAATTTTTATTGTAGAACCTCAATATATATTATGTTAAAAGCTATTTGTTAGTCATCTACAGTAAGATTCAATAACATTGCAATGAAATTCCACTACATTTCAGAGACTGCAGTTTTAGTCTCTTCAAAAGATCTGTATCAACAGATTAAAATTTACTACATGTGTAAATTAAAAGTTTTATAGTAAGGTATGATAAGTCATTGGACTAAAAAATACAGCTAAAGCAAACTTGTTCTGCATAATATTTATCAGTAAGTAGAAAACTAACCCTAATAGATATGGTAAAAAGTAACTAACTTGCCCTTTGGACTACAAGACCATAATTACAAGCTTGGATTGCAGAGTACCCTATCTGAGCAAGTCTGTGTTGCTTCACAGTTTCATTTAAGTGATGAAAAAACTGTTTATTGTGGGAAGCTTAGTTTTTTGCTACTTACAATTTCTTTTTTTTTTTTTTTTTCCTTCATAGAAAATTCTTAATCTTGAGTCAGATGAACATATATTCAAATTCCTGAAAGCAAAATTTGGATTTGGGGCAACAAGGTATGATTTAGCTGCAATTTTTTCTTTTTTTTTTTTTTTTGTATGACTTCATTAAATGAAGCCTGCAGGTTGTTCTCATCTAAAATTTTGGTGATGAATCATGTATTTTTACCTCACATTTATGTCATACATTTTCCTTTATAATAAGCTGTACAACTGTGGCTTTATAATTGCTTAGGATAAAAAGAAAACTTTGGTCCTTGTTTGCATCTATCTGTGAAATACATGATGACAAGGATTTATTTTACTTTTTCTTTCAGAGATTTTGATGCCAATTTATATCTTTGTGAAGAAGCTTTTGGTTTACTACCATTAAATACTTTTTCAAGACTCTCGGATACGTTACTTTTTTATGCCTACATATTTGTTCTGTTCCTTATGACAATAGCAGCTGTAATTGTTGCCTTTCAGAATCTCAGGTAAAAAATATTTTTAAAATAATTAATTTTTTTATCTGTTTTTTCTTGTTCAGTAGTCTAAGGAACTGACAGTTGAATAGAGGAGTGTAGACTATTACTTTCCACAAGTACTGAGGAAACAGTAGGACATATTATAGAGAGATCAGG
Source organism: Indicator indicator (assembly GCF_027791375.1). Lineage (NCBI taxonomy): Eukaryota > Metazoa > Chordata > Aves > Piciformes > Indicatoridae > Indicator > Indicator indicator. Next base: position 11,578,869 of record NC_072028.1, on the reverse strand, counting down.
CAAAATAAGTAACTTCCTATTAAAACTAAAAATGTAAAAGATGTAAGAAGACTAAACCAAACATTCTTCTCTAGATTCCTTCAACCTCTTCTGTTTGCTGTTGAAGATTTGCAGTGTGTGTAGGGTCGATTGTGTTTTTCTGGAGGGTGAGAAGCAGGAAAAAGTTGTCTTTATAGAAAACATTATTCTCTTTAATTTATTACATTCGCCTGTGCAAAACACTCGCAGTCAAAGATTTCCCTGGTGGTATCCCCAAACAGCCCAGAAATGAGCTAGGATGGTTTGTCCTGAACTTCCGTGATCTGTATGAAAAAGTGATAGACTTGCAGCTGGTGCATTACTGCTGCCAGTTCTCGTTGCTGATCTGTAGGATTTGGAGGATGTTACAGGACAGTGGAAAGGAAATCAGTACTGAACTGCTACTTGAAATAAAACTAATTCGTTCATTACAGACCTCTCAGTTTTACCTTTACAACCTGGGCAAAAGTTAAAAGGGATGTTGCAGGACTTGCTTAGGCAAAAATTCAAGGAGTGTCACGTAACTAATGGTCCTCATCACAGATTCTGAAACTATGTTACACTAATTGTGAAGATACTATTCTGTCTCTTAAACTCACAGCACAAATCAATTTGAAAAAAAAAAAAAGACTCTGCAGCTTTTATTTTCTGTAATCCTAAATGTAATCCAAAATATTAGTCTTAATTTTTAACACTGCCAAGTTATCCCAATTATCTCCCACCTGGAAAAAGTAGGGAAAAGCCCTACATATAAGCATCGTCTGTAGGGTTTGATGAGCCCTTCTCATATATTCACAAGACTAGCCAAATGAAGCAATAACTAGCCCTTTCAGCATCTCTTTTCAGATGTACCAACAAAGCCCAACAAAACAGTGAAGTCTTCACTCTCATCAGAAGCCCTGTGAACCCTGTGAGAATAGCTGTTTCAAGGCTTCATGCTTTTCTGTAAACAATTTTATCTCATTCTAAAACATGCCATTTAAACCCATTGCTTTTCCAGAAAATTGGATGTGAGAGTATACCTGATACTGCATTGAGTTGGTGCTATCAGGCATAATTATATCATAGAAGATTGTGGCCTGGTAGCAGTAGTATTGCCTTTTAGCCTCAGAAGGATTAAATGCTTTTAAAAATCCAAGTATGTGAAATGTGTTACAGAACTTAATGTAATACTTTTTATTTTTTCTGTTTAATTAGTGGTTCAAATCAAGTTGATTTTATGGAAAAAATGGAAGAATGCACAATAATACTGAAGCCTGATGCTGCGTACAACTTAATTCACACAGTTCTCTTTGGATGCCTGGCATTAAGCACAATGAGGTATATTTCTTTTTAATTCTACTAAAGGCTTTTTTAGACAATTGAGCATATTTTGATAAAAGTGCAAAAAATGCTGACCACAAACTGATAGGATCATGAAACTACTTTCTCACCCTCATGTTTCTGCTTGTATAGTGAAGAATTTCCAAAGTCCTTCAAAAAAGAAGGTTTGGAAGTTTGGGAGCCATGGATGTTCTCAAGAGCATCTACTAAAGTGCAGAGTCAGTCTTTTACTCAGTTATTTCAGAGTCCAGAAAATTCAAGAGCCTTGTGTTCAGAATTGCCCTAATTAAAGTGCATTCAACATGGCTTAGCAATGCTTCAGCAGATCAGCAAACATTTGTCTGTATTTTTCCAGAATGAAGTACCTCTGGACATCTCACATGTGTGTATTTGCATCTTTTGGCCTGTGCAGTACAGAAGTATGGAGACCTATCCTGAGGTGTATTCATCTCTACACGTCACAGAGGGTTAGTGCTACACTCACAGCATTTCATGAAATTGGGTTTTGCTCCCTGTCTAAACCAAATTAAGAGAGAATAGGGATCTGCTACAGTGAGTCCGATGGAGAGCCACAAGGATGATTAGGGGACTTCAGCATCTCCCTTATGAAGAGACTGAGACCTGGGGCTGTTTAGTCTTGAGGAGACTGAGAGGGGATCTGATCAATGTCTGTAAATATCTGAGGGGTGGGTGTCAAGCAGAGGGGGCCAATCTTTTCTGGGTTTTGCACAGTAGTAAGACAAGCATCAACGGATACAAACTTAGAACATAGAAGATTTCACCTCAACACGAGGAGAAACTTCTTCACAGTGAGAGTGACAGAGCACTGGAACAGGCTGCCCAGGGAGGCTATAGAGTCTCATTCTCTGGAGACTTTCAAAACCTGCCTGGATGCGTTCCTGTGTGGACTACCCTAGGTGATCCTGTTTTTGGCAGGGGGGTTGGACTTGATGATCTCTGGAGGTCCCTTATAACCTCTAACTTTCTATGATTCTGTGAAATCAAGACTCAGAATTATAAGACACTGTAGTCCTCTTAAAATGGATATATCTGAAGTACATTCTGTAAATTTAGTAAATAAAATGTATTTTCTAATGGTTTATACATTAAACAATTCCATTTGAATACACTAGATGGCATTATAGATGTGACTATGAAAAATAAGCATAAATTTACTAAAAAAGTCTTGGTCACGGTATTAAGAAATCATCATCAGTCACCTTTACAGTCTGTGACATTGAATCATATAGGGTTTTCCTCTGTGGAGAAGAAAGGTTTAAGTATATAGAAATAAATCTGTCTTTTTGATGTGTCTGTATTAAGGCATTTACTTGAAAACTAAATCCATTATGGTCTTAATTCAAACTCTGTAAATTCTACCATATAAAAAATGTCAGATATCAATACACTAAAAATTAAGTCTGTCCAAATAAATGTATCAGAATAACTGATTGTTGGTTTTTTTTTTCTGCAATTTCTCTTAGATGCATGTGATTAAGTATTCTGTACCCATAATTACATTGCTTTACATTTCATTTAAGGTAAGACATTTTTCTTCTCAATGTTTTGGCATTTTTTTTTAGTTGCATTTTCCTTTTCTCATAAAGGGGTTTTGTTTTATAAATAATTACAAGTAAGATTTGTAACTGAATTTTAAAATTTAGAGATAGGTAGAAAATTTAGAGATAGGGATAGACCACCTGAAGTACAAGTACATTTATGCTCATGAAATTCTGTGTGAAGGATCAGTTTGGTTCATTTGTTCCAAAGTAACTTTTCCTAGATACAAATGTTTGTCTGATTGTACATGTAAGTTACCAGGTGTTACTTAAATGCATGATTTTATGGAACTGTAAGTTACCTGGTTTGGTTTTAACTAAATTGCAGATTAAATACAGATAGTTAAATTGAGTAATTATTCGTTGTAGGCACAAAAGATACTCTGCTGTTCTTCATCTCATATGTTCTATAGTATAGAATTGTTAGACTCGTCAGGTACTTATCTTCGTTCTGTCCCAGAAACAAATTAATATAGTCACACATTCAAATGTATATACCCAAGACATATTTAAAATAATAACTTGTATGAGATTATTACTATGTTAGTTTGTCATATCAGAGGGATTTAGAACATTAATTTAACGGGCATAACATTCTGTTTTAATCTGTATTTACAAAGTTATGACTGTTACTCTGACTGTTAACTACAGTCAGAGAAACTCAAGGCAGTAGTGAAGCTTAACAGTTAGGAAAACTGCTAAGGGAGTTCACTCTGGAAGTCTGTTCACTCTTTTAAAACAGTGAAACAAAAACTCAGAAAAGACTGGTTTTGTAGCATAGTTGTGCTGATGTATTCCACATACATTTTCTTATTTTGCTAGTGGACTTTCAAGGATTTTTTTTTTTCCCCCCCATTGGTATGCTGGTTAGGGAAATCATTTACCATTTTCATCATCTCTGAAAATGATAGAAATAATGCTATTCTAATAGATACTCTAATGTGACAGATCAGCTGGGAATAATTTTCCTACTGCTCTCCATGAGCAGATGTGAAGTTCCTAAATCCTGTCAGATTCAATTCTGAAGTCAACGTAAGTCACTGATTTTCATAGGCTTTAGATCAGTCATTAGTTATGCTCAGTCTGCCTGAAAAGCATCACTTTTGTCTTTCTTCTAAATCTAGGAAATAACTTTTACTGACATGGAAAATTTTCCAAACCTTCTAGTGGGAATAAAGAAGTACATCACATTGCAGGATTTTTTTTGTCTTAAGTCTGTTTTTGCAGTTCAGCTACCAGGGGAGTGAATATATTTGTGTGTTTGTCTTTTCTGCAAATCTGTGAGAGTTAGTGACCTTCCAGGAAAGGATCCTGCTTGACAGGCAGATAAGGCATCTCACAGTGGTCAGAATAAAAATTCTTACTGAGAAAGATCCAGAAAGTATCCATTGCTTCTGTGAGAATGTCTTTATATATTCTCTCTCTAAAACCTTCAGAAACAACCTGACAGTGCAAGTAGATTTTAATAACAGTCTTGCTTATCTTTGTCCCTTCCAGATACTAATTCATCTGTTCATGCCCTGTGACTGCTCAGATTGCGTGAGCAGTTTGCATACTTACCAGAAAGTTAACTGGTCATCGTGGCTAGTTTTCTTAATCTAGTAGTGGGGCATTTTTTTTATTTTATTACCTGCTATGGTTACATTTGTCAGAACTATTCTTTATGGCTGTTTCTCAAAATAGGAGTTTTATGGGATTATTAACCTAATCCTGAATAAGCTAATGAAAGCCTCTTTTGAGGCATGTGGTTAATACAGTCCAAAATACATCACTTGAACAGTAATTTATGAGATACAGTTGTAGCTACAATGTTGGCTGTGTTTCAGATACAGAATGTTTTGAGACCTATAAGATGTCTATATTTCTGTTTACACAGGTTTTCTTCATTAGTGTAGCACAAACATCTTTTAGATCAAGCACTGAAATATTTCTGTGTACTTCAGCTATGCTGCAGGTAACACGTATATGATGCAGCACTAAACATTGCTTATGTTACACTTCATCTACTTTAGGTAGATTTCAGCTGTATCTGTGTCTATTTCATTCAACTTCTCAGTAGAGTAATACCCATCAATTTGTGTCTGTGTGTCTCATTCCTAAATAAATTGTGGGTATTTAAAATCACTTCCCGAGTTTCAGCAGGTCTATAGCTCCTGGTTTTGCCAAATATTCTTGATTAATAAACTATCTCCTCATATAATTTCTCAAACTGCATTGGTATCTTTGTCATGGCCAAGTCCCTTTGCTCCAAACATACACATTTATTGCAGCACATAGTGCAGCTTATACCAGTGATCTGAGCAGTCTTCAGCTGTACTGAAGAGCTCCCTATAGGAACTGTGTTTATCCTTTAAACCTGAAGTTTGTAAGCTTGACAGTCTGTATTTAAAAATGACAAAAGAAAATGTTGTGTTTGTTTCTGTTCTCTATGGAGACTTAATTTTCTTTCCTAGGCCAACAGTAGCTATAAATAACATAGTAGTACTTGCTTTTCACTTAGAGGCCAAAGGATTAATGCTTATACTTTTTGAATTCAAAATAAGTGTCCTGTATCTGAGAAGTACTGAACTCTCATAATCACCAGTGGACTGTTCAGTACCTCCAAGTTTGTGGTTAGCACAATTGTCTAGCTGTGGTCTTTCTAGCTAGAATGAAAAAGTCAATTGTGGGGAAAAGCTGTAAGCTTTCAAAAATGCCTGGGCTGTTGTCACAGCCATCGAGTTAAAAATAGCCAAGTGTATATTCTCAATATATATGTATTTGGGGGTAGTAAATATCAGTAAAGCAAAGTACACTGAAATCCCAAAGCACACCAATAATCAACTTAAGCATTATTATGCTGGATGACACCATGATCATAAGCAACAGGGATACCAAATGTGAGAGAGAAAGACAAAATCTTTCTACAGCATAAAGAGTTGGGATAATGTTTTCACTCACAAAAGATTTCATTTTACTCCTGAAAGTTAAAAATTATCTTAGATGGACCAAGGAGCTTGAGCAGGGGAGCAAGCAATTGAGTACCTAAATCTCCTAATAATTTTATTTGTTTCTATGGACATGACATCAAGTTCAGAGTTTATTGTTTCATTTATTTTTGTAGATTTTTAGGTCTTAGTGATATTTTTCAATGGATAATTACATACCTTAGGAAAAATATTCCCTATTATCAATTCAGAATATGCCACCTTTCTATTTTCTTGGGTTTCTTTTTTGTTTTGATACAAGTCAGTAATAATAGGTCATATTACTCTTTTCTATGCAAGTGTTTTTATTAAGCCTTTTGGAAATTGCAAATCCTTTATAGATTTTTCCAGTCCAGAACAAATTCCCTGTGTTGATGATTTAAGCCACTTGACAATAGGCTTCTTTTCCTGAATACTTGGATCCTAGAAAGTCAAAAGTACACATCCCCTTGTAATGAGCATGTTACAAGTTGAAACCTCTCTTACATAGCACTCCTTGTTCTAAACATTTGTTACATCCCTGATTGGGATCACTTCTTTTTATCCGTTCCTTGTCACAGTACCCTTTTGTTCAGTTTGACATATTTATTTATAATACAGTTGTATCAGTGTTATTAGTCCATATTTCTATCTGCTTTAGTTTTTACTTACTTTTTCATTTTTATTCTGATTGGAACTCCTGAAGTTCCTCAGTTTTCTCTTGGCTTCACTAATTAAATGAAGCATTACCTGACAATTTTGCTAGCTTAGAATTCACTTTTTAAATTCAATAATAGTAAGCTTCTCTACCAAAAAATTTATCCAGAAAACTGTTTATACTCACTCAAAAGTGGCAATAGTATGGCATGGTGACTTGGAAAACCTATATAGATTACTTAATGCCATATAGTGGTCCCAGCATTCAGTTGATAGCCCAGTGTCATGAGATACTCAGTAGATTGCAGGGCAGCTTGGAAGCATGATCTAGAAGCAGAGCCCCTTTCTTTCTGTCTGCATGCTGAAGGGTTCCAAGCTCTCAAAGTGTTTAGCTATCCAGGGTAGTTTAGTGATGAAGAGGAGAAATTTTGATTCATTATGAGACTTCAGAGTCTCATTTCACAACTGCTTCATTTATTTACTAATCTCTGGAGAGATCTTCTGAAAAGGTGAAATATGTCTTACAATAATACTACTCTACTTCCCAAAACTGCCATATCTTTTAGATGTTTCTCAGTCTACCAGCCAGTATTGCTTTAACAAATATATCAACAGCTAAATCTTAATTGGTCCAATTATATCTTCTCCCCACCAAGTCCTCCTACATAATTACAGTTCTAGTGAAGGAATGTCTGTTTTTGCTTAGTAGCTCAGGAGCTTCACTTTCAAATTTCTTCTGAACTCTTGGATGGATGTTATCTAAATTGGATGGTTTATGGCTTTTTGGATTATCAGATGGGTTTTCTTACACTTTTTCCTGTGACATTTCACTTACACAAGCCAGCAATCCTTATTTAAGAAAGCAGGTTTGCAGGAGGTTTCACCATAACACCTCTGTAGTAAAGACTGGGGCAAAGGAATCAGTTAGGCTTGGTATTATCTCTCTTAATTGCTCCCTTTTGCCCTTGAATATCCACTAACTTAAATAACAAGAAACTCTTAAGTAAATCTTTGTCCTGTTAGCTTTTTTGGAGGAGAGTTAAGCTTTTCAGAATCAATTTCAATCCTTATTTCTCTCCTGCAAGTTTGATTTATGTATTCTTCACTAAGTTTTGAAACGTTTTCCCCCCAATACTGTATTGGGTGTTGCCATTCAGTCACACTTTTCTTTTTACCTTCAGTGGATCTCTTTTAATTCAAACTTCTGAAATGCCATTAATGGCACCACAGCACATCTGGTGATTTTAACTTCTGATACAGATTTTCTACCTTTTTTTTTTTTTTTTGTGAGTTGCCTTTCCAAACTGAATGGTAATTCCTGGAGCCTTTCCTTCTCCAGTAATCATATGCATTATTTAATAGGCTGTTATGTATTGAACTGTCTAAGGATGCCTCTTTATCTTGTTCCTTTTCTTAAAAGTTTAAACATTAACATTCATCCTGTCCTCCACAGCAGTCGTATGGTGGTAACTTTTGGGTTTCCATTGATTTTAAGATTTGTATCTTGACTGATCTTAACTAACAGAGTTCTGAAAACTTCACTCCAGCAAGATGTGCATCTGAGAAAAGCTGTTCTTCTCAGGATCACCAAGAGTGATAAATTCTGTTCCTTCTGCTCATCTGGAAGGACCTACAGGTCTCAAACTCTGAAACTGTTTTCTTTCTCCAATGATAGCCACCTATCCACCTATAAGAAGGGTGGATATGCTTATGTCTTGCAACTTATCCATGAGCTGGGCAAGATCAGTTACCAGCTAAGAAGAAAGACATTTCAACATCCAGAACTTGTCTTCAGTTTGTTTTATTTTGTTTTCATTATAGTTCTGGCCAGGAATAATGGAAGAATTGTCAGAGCTGAGAGAATTCTATGACCCAGACACTGTGGAGCTGATGAACTGGATTAAGTAAGAGGATTTTTTCTCCACTTAAGTTAAATGCTATTTGTGTAGATCTAATGTTCTTAGTTATAGTGTTCTCCTTACTTGTCAGAGCTCATCAGTGAACTCTGGTGACCTGTGGAGATAGTTAAGGATGAATGGGCAACTGAGAGGTTAGCATATTAAGGGCTATGCCCTAGACTGCTCTGCTGTGGTTCAGTGTCTTGGTGCTGTGTTGCATGTGCATCAGGGAACCTGTTGACTCCATTTGCTTCCATAAGTACATACAGCTTTCTCAGCTGAAAGAGGTAAACTTGGAGATGTCACACTTCTTCCATCATATTATAAGAATTTGTTTACATTAATAGATCATTGAAGTGAAATAATTTTACCTCCACCTGCCTCCAACCTGGTGTCCTTTCTGGTTTCAGCTTTATATTTTAAAAAAGCTTGTTGTAGGGTTGAAAAATCTGTACTTTACAGTGTTTCTTGAACCTAAAAATAATCTGAATTGTTTATACTTACTAAAATTAATTTGACCCTGTGCTCTAAACTGTAAACAAAATATTTATAATTGAGCATAATCTTGCCACAGCTAAGCATTGGTGCAAAGTCATGAGCTAATCGTTCAAACCCCACATCATCATTTCTGCTTTCTCACAGAGTATAGGAAGTTATTTTTTAGGTGAAAACAGTTTAGAATACTGCATGTAGACAATCTTGAGAAAAAGGTACAGGATGTTCCCTGGAGAACTGTGAATTTAAGGGATATGTTCTTTATTAACATACAGTAACCACTAGAACTTTCAGGTTAAGTTCTGAACAGAGATATTCTTGATACTTTTATTTATTTGGAACTCTGACAAAGACTTTTTTGCTCCAGAACATGAAACTGGAGGAAACCATTCTGAAAGTAAACCTGAATTTATTACATTTAACATTGATCTATTTGAAGTATTTCCTTGCAGCTCTGTGTTGTGTTTTCATATGGAATGAACTTCAGTGAAACCAGTTGCCCAGCCTGTTCTACCCATAGCAACATATTTACACTCCGTAGTGGTGTATTTCTTTAATCCATAAACTAGAAGTAGTAATTTAGAAACAACATTTATTACAAGCCTTCACTGACTTATTTTGAAGGCAGGCCATGTTTTTTTTCCATCATTTAAAATCTTTGCAGCCACATTGGCACATCTTTGTGACTAATGTTTACTAGCCAATTCCATTTAGCACTCCTGTTTTATTAAAAGATGGTAAATGTCTGATAGTTCAGATCTCCTGTGTACAATATATAGAGTAATATATAGATTCATACATAAAATATGCATGTGGAGTTATTCCTAGCCATGAACTGGATTTGACTGGCTCCAATGAGAATAATTTTTCATACGTTCCTAGTGCTGAGAATGCTAAAGTGGTGCTTGTCCTCTTTTCATTTTAAGTCATGACAGACAATTACAGGGGGAAATTTTCTACTTAGAATTTGTTATGTATAGAAATATTATTCCTGTAAAGAAGATTTAATTATCTGTGCTTGAAATACAAGTCAACAAAATTTATGGTAAGTTTCTCAAAGTGGGACAGATTTTCTGAAGTTTTGATGTGTAAGAAAAAATATTCTACTATAATAACACTTGACAGTTCCATTGCAGTTAATGATGTGTCAAGGCTGGTGTCAGGAACTAATCATTCATTATTAAAACTCAGTATGAGAAACTAATTTGTCATGTATAGCAGTGAATTAGGAATAACTCATCCGTCTTGCATTCTCTCCACAAGAAATCCCTTCTGTCTGCTTAGATCTAAATGCTCAATAACTTGCCCGAATATACAATCTGAATGATAGCCAGCTATTAGTCTGTCCACTGTCAAGTATTGCAGATGTATTTTTCACTCTTCCCCATACTAAATCTACCATAGTGCTTTCAGGAAGATACACTGCTTTATATCCTTACAGTGAAGTACTGCATAGTATTGGTCTGCATCTGTTGCAGAGCAGAATTTTTTGCATAATGATCTTGCATATCCCAGTCTCTTGCTTTTTAACTACAAACAATGTCATCTTCTTAGCTTTTTTTTTAAAAAAAAAAAAAAAAGTCAAGAAGTCCTGCCAGTAACCCAGGGACAGTTCACAGCTGTGTTCCCAGATGGGAGGTATATTAAAAATCTTAGTTTTGGTCTTTCTCCCTAAGACAACAGGAACAACATGCTCATTTGTGTGTGAGATGGGGAAGAATATCAGTAGAGTGAGCAAATCAATAGCGTGAACTTCCCTACTCTGTTAACTTCTGGTAAGTGTTTAAGAAGCAATGTCTTCTGCCTTTAAAGGGGAAACCTGTCTAGATGTGTGGAATATTTCATAACCAAAAATGACAGAAACTTAGAAATCTCAGACAACACCCAAAACAGTGGAAAAGTCATCTCAGACTGAGATTTGGCAGAACATACTTGGATGTCAGCAGCATTTAAATCAGGCAAATTTTTATATTGGTGGAAACCCCACAAATTCCCCAAAAGCTCCTAAGGTTACCAAAATGGAATACCCACATTTTAATGCTAGTTCTTTCATTTAGTAATTTATATGAATGACTATATTTCAATTCCAAGCCACCTATAAATTTTAACTTTTTTCACTGTTAATTGCATGTTTGATTTTCAAGGGTAATCACACTGAAATCAACACATATTCCAGACTTTAAAGGCACTGTTACACTTTTAACTTTTTTTTTAGTTATTGTTCTTAAATTCTTGGGCTTATCCTTTGTCATTGACTGATTCATCAGTAAAATTCAGGCATGAACTTGACAGTGCCTGAGAATGAGGTTTATACCAACTGTGTAGGTGCACTCCTTTATGTGAACAAAATATGCATGCATAAAATTGAGGCTGGGACTAGAAAAAATGCATCTTGTTGCTCTTCCTTTGTGGCTGTCATTTTCCATTTTTGCAATTTTCAGTCTTTCCAAACCAGAGGGAAAAAAAAGAACCATGACACTTTGACTGAATGCTTTACTGCCTATCATTTGCAGCTAAACCTGTAATACAACACTCTGCAAATAAAAATACTTTAAAGTAAAGAGGGCAAAAAAAGAACCGGCATATCTGAGAACCCCTTTCAGAATCTCCTTTTCTCACACCCCTTGGCTTTGTAGATTTCCAGTAAAGGAATAATCTGAGATTTGTCAGTTGTTACAGTTTTGAAAGTGAACTACAATGTTCAACTCTGGAGGACTTTTAATAGAAATACCAATTTTATTTCTAATGATGGAACCTATAATTGCAATGTTGGCCGTTTCTGTAAGACATCCTTAAACCCAACTCACAGTAATTCTTTAGCAACTTAAGAGAAAGAATTGTTATCACTTTAGAGTCTGTGCAACTAGTTCCTGTAAAACCCTTCTATTTTTAATGAATTGTTCTTTAGTGTTTATGTAATTCTCTAACTTCTTAAATGTAAGTAAAGAAAAGCTTCGTACAATGTATTACAGTGCTTAGTTTACCCATTAGTTCAGCTGTAATTAACTTGTTGAAAGCTTAGAGCTTCAAAAATAAATGAGATTATTTGTTCAAAATGCCATCAGGTCTTCTTGGAACGACATTTAAATTATATAATGTAAATCAGTTTGACCTGTAAGTCCTTGTCATTATGTAGTGACATTTTGTACAGAATAAATTGTTTGCAGGTTGGGCAGAGTGGTATGGAGCTTGGCAGAAAACTATAAAAACAAATTATCCTCTCATTTTATACATAATTTGCTCAGACATTTGTAAAAATTGCTTCGTTTTTCTGTAATACAGAGGTGTCATTCAGTGGGTTGAAGCACATCACCTACTTTGGCTACAGACCACAGCAGTTAGTGTCTGACTCAGGAGTGTTAGAGAAAGACACCTGCATGAAATGTAAAAATCAACCAGGACCTAAAGACTCAAACATTCACTGTCCTGTCTCCTGCCAGTGGCTCCTTCAGAAGATAAATGCTCAGAAACAGCCATGATGAAGTTCTGTGGGATACAATTAAGGAGGGCAGACACTGCATGAAGCTCAGTGTCACCTCCCAGTTTCTAAGTGTCTGTCTGCAGCAGTGAAATCCAGTGCCAGGTTTGTGTGTTTGACCCAGTAAAGCATGGGGAGAAAGTGCCTCCAGTAGCTCTAGTGATAGTATTTGTTGGTCTGGGAACTGTCTGAGCTGGCCCCAGTAAAACATAGACCGTGATATATCTTAAAGCATATAATTTTCTAGCATTTCAAATGTGTAAATGTGAGTCTTGGGGAAACATCTGCCATTACCTGGAATACCAGATTTTGAGCTCCATCCAGGCCCAGACTGCTTTTAAAATATAGGAGGAGGAAAAAATGCTGGTAAATACCTGATTAATAAGGAATGTGCTCACCTGTATTTCTCACCCCTTTTGGAAAAGGGAGGAATTGAACCCTTCACCTTCTACATTTCTGACAAGGATTTTTACCAGTAAGTTATGGGAAAAGGGCACTGTCACCATTTCCTCTTTCTTACATAAGAAAAGAGGCTGCAGGCTGTTTCTTGGTAATATTTTCTTTTCTTTGTGGGTTTGCCTTCAGTACATGTGGAGGTTTATTTAAAGAAAGTTTGATTCTGCAAGTTAGCATCATATTGAGCTCTGTAGGAATCAGAGGTGCAGGATTGCTGTGGCAAGGCCAAGTCAGGAGATAAGCACTGCAGAGTGTTATCAAATTTGAACTCATCTTGAACAAAAATGAGACTTTTCACACTAGAAGTTTCCTGGCCCAGGCATAAACACAGAAACATGCTGAAAATGCTTTGAGAATCATTATTTTCATTTAGGTATCTTAAGTTCTACGAAGTCCCTCTGTGAATCTAGTCTACAGTCTTTTCAGCTTAGTCCAAAAAGTTGTGCTTTCCTGCAGATTCAGGGATGAGTCCTAACTGACAGGGTCATTACATTTGCATTTTATTAAATACTATGACAAAGTCACTTTTTGTGTTGAAGCATTTACTTCAGGACACTTGTGGCTTTGATTGCTTTAAGTACAAAAGAAATTCTTCAAAGAGATTAAATATTTTCAGACTTCAAAATTAAACTGATTTTATAAACTACTGAAAAATTAGTGTATCAGTAAAGTTAAACTGGCCTATTAAAAATACTATCTTTGTCCTTCCTATATGAGATTAATGTACCAGTGCAAGAATTTTTAGGAAGAGTTTCTGATTATTAATTCATTTGCTAAGCATAATCTCTTGAAAGGCGATTCAAGCTGATTGTGGAGCTTAAAGAAGACTGAATATATAGCTGCAGTTTCAAAAGCTCCCTAAAATGCACCCCTAAGTGCCACAGTTATTTCACTAGTATAGATGCCATATGTACATGTCTGTGAATGTTAGGCAACTATTCACGTTCCTTTATAATTTAACTTTACCTGATTTCATGTATGCTTTTCTCTTATTTCACTATGACCATTTTTAATTAGCCTAATCATAGCACTATTGGTTGCTTGGCATTTTTACTTTATCTTTTCCCTACAGCCTGTTGTGTCTTTACGTATATTTTTACGTTGTAAATTTCTCAGGGGGGAAGGTGAGCAAAAAATGTCTTTTTTTTCTATTAAGGGTATTTAAACAATCCTGAGATACCAAGAGCTGTTATTTAGATAACAGTTCTAGACATTGGCTTTGAATTTCAGATGAGATCATGGTACCAGTAATTGACAGTATTTATATTTGGCATGTCCTGCACCTACCCCACCCCACTTTTTGCAAATGGAATGACTTTGTTTCATAATTCTTCTCCCAGTGCTGTCAGAACAGGAGAATTAATGTCATGCATAACAAAGTTTTCATTCCAAGTGAATGGTGAGTGGACAGTAACAAGAAGTTTTAGCATACAGATTAAATAATCCACTTTCAGTAGAATACCTTACATATCAGACACAAATCTAAGTCGCAGTGAGTTCCTTGAAATATTAAAAGATAAACTGATGGATATAGAAATTTACAAATATTCAGAATTTCTATGAACCCAAGCATTAGAAGAAATATGGATGTAGTTTGAAATTTTAAGATCATGTTACCTCTAAATTTCCTGATAGTGCATAGTACATTTTTTTTCTTTGCAGTTACAGTATTATCATGATTTGTCTGCTTCCTATTTGAAGAAAACACAGTTGCTTGAACTGTTTGCTCACTGAACAGACGAGAGGCAGAAAAATATTTTTGCAGTCTTTTTTTTCCTTCTGATCTGTAACAAGCATTGCAAAAACGCCTCTACATGGACTTCCTCAGACTTATCAACATTTCTTTAGGTCAAACACTCCAAACACAGCAGTGTTTGCTGGGAGCATGCAGCTATTAGCAGGAGTCAAACTGTGCACTGGAAGGACCTTAACTAATCATCCCCATTATGAGGATAAGAATCTAAGAGAGAGAACAAAACAGGTAAGAGTATTCTGATTAAACTAATTGTTACCCATAACAATAGCTCCATTCCAGGAAATACGTGCAGTTACTAACAGCACACTGCAAATGCCATCAGGTGCTTTACTCACTGAACTTACTTTAAGATACAGTTCTAGAATTTAACTTCTGTGAGACTGTAGTACTTCGGGCATCTGCTAACTCGTTTCTGACAGCTGGGATACATATGAATAACTCAAGCTAGTTCTGAGTGAACTGGTTTGGGTGCTGTTGGTTTTAATAGATCTTCTGCCCAGTTTGGCTGTTAATCCCACACAAAGCATCTCCTGATTTGCTTGATAGGCCTTTCAGGTCCCAGCTGGTGAGATTGCTTTACACTACCTATTTGTGTAATTTAGACACTCTGGTTCAAGATAAAGGAATCATGAAAAACTAAACAAAGAAATAGTGTTAGTCTGTTTGATAGCTTAGTTTTCTTCTTCTATAGATTTATCAGATCTATGCCAAGAGGTCTCCTGACGATGTTTACAGAATACTGCGATCCTTTGGCACAGACTATGTGATCCTAGAAGACAGCATTTGTTATGAGAGAAGGCACAGTAGAGGCTGTCGGCTACGTGACTTACTAGATGTAGCTAATGGCCATGTAAGTATAATATACATGATCTGTAACTTTTTCTTTTTTTTTTAAATAGAATCATGATTTGAAGTAGCCTGGGATCTGTCAACTTTGTTATGAGCAGGAGAAGTAAAAATCTAATGAAGCCTTTAGACATTCTTGCAATCACCCAGTTGAACATTGCTTGTTTTTAATGGAATGGGATAATAAAAAAAAAAAAAAAGGGAGGAATTCAGCCTGGGCAAAATAAGCAATCACTTCCTGATGAGCTTCAGGTTAGCAGTACACAAGGAATGCTCCCTCTCAGAGTGTAAATCATTTCATGGCTTCAATTCCTCCAGGACCAGTGGACTGTTGTAGCACTCCATTTTGCCAGGGGAGTTTTCAAGTATTTATGAGGCTAACATGTAACCACAGCAAACCACATAACCCAAAGCAGATACGTACCTCTGAGAAACCACCTTTATCCATAATAGAGATGATGCTGTAAATCTTAAACTGCTATGATTATTTTTCTCCCACTTTCAAGCAGGCACTGTTAACAAGTCTTACCAGCCTGAGGTTGTTTTTAGCTTCTTGTTATTGCCTGTAACTGTGAATTCACTAAAGATGTCTCACAAATCTGTTCAATTTCATTACAGATCATGGATGGTTTGGGAGAGAATGAACCTGATCTGAAACCTTCATTGTATCCTCGCTTCTGTGAGGAAATAAAAAAAAATCTGCCTTCTTATACCACACACTTCACTAGAGTGTTTCAAAACAAAACATTCCATGTTTACAAACTTGCAGCATTTGTAAGACATTTTACGTAGACAGTTCCTTGTTTAATTACTGTGACTATTTTTTTTAGACAGTTTAGGTTTTATAACATTCTTGATGTTGCCAACATTTTCATAGATTCATAAATAAATGCTAGCAGGGACCATTTTGATTAGAAAATCTGACCTTCTGTATAGCTAGGGTATAACTGTTTTCTAGTTTCAACTGATGGGAAGACATACAAAATGAGCAGCCTGCATGACCACTGCAGAACAGGTGGCCTGTGAAGTTCTGCTTGGCAGTTTGGATTTTTAGCATAAAATGGTAGAAATCAGTGAAAGCAGGCCATGCTGTTCTTGTAGAAGTATGCATTACCTTTGTGAATCCTGAAAATAGTCACAAAATTTGACTTTTGTCTTATAGTCTGATCCTCTTTGGCTGCTCTTTCAGTGCCTCTTTTTTGAATTCTTTGGGAGAGTGTGCAGATGAGAGTTTCCAAGCTTGTGTGATTGCAGAATCAGCACACCTTTGAAGAGTAAAACAGTCATTGTCCAGCGTTTTTAGTGATACAGAAACATGCTGTTTGTAACATTAAGCATTTAATGATGGAGTGTTATGTGTTTCTAATGAGAGTAAGGGTTAGAGCATGCTTGATACACATTGCATGTTTGTATCCTTGTAAAATGTCCAGAACAAACAAAAAAAAAACAAGTTTCTCAGCTTGGATTCTCAGAAAACTAATTTCTGTGTTTGCTTTCTGAACTACAGGGGATCCTTTTCTCCCCATGTGAATTCCAGTAGGCTACCAAAATTGAGCACTGCCAACCTTACAAAATAAAAAACTCCTCGCTAAAATCAGAAAGAAATGTAGGTATTTTAAATATGTTTAAATATTGGAGCTTTGCTTTAACTTATTTCAGACACAAAGCTATATATTTTAGCACAAAATCATTGTGTCCTTGCTCTTCATCCTAAAAAATCGACTAGAGTTCTGTTCAGTTATCTTTGAGGATGAAGTGAATAGGCCACAATCCTGAGAATTTTGTGATTTGTTTGTAAGCTTTGTCTTTTTACCAGCTAGAACTTTGTGAATTGACTTTCTAAATGCTATGTAGGTAACACAAGGCTTTTGCTGTGTTTTAGCACTGCTTTGGGTTTGTATTGAAATTAGAGATTAAATCTGACCAAAAGTCTTAACAGTACTCTCCAACTTTAATTAGACATACACTAGGATCGTTTGTTTCTTAGAAAAACAGAATTGTAATAATCAAGTGCCTCTAGGCCAGTGTTGAATTAACATTTGAACACCTATAAGAGTGTTTGTGGCCTGTGCAAATAACTCAGTTATAGTAATTACCACTGCAATTAATTTCTAATGATAGGAAACTTAAAGTGCTACCGATGGCAAACTCTACATTTAATTGAATCAGGATGTGTAATGAGATTAGTTTTCTCAACTGAGCTCTGTTCCATTTCCAAATGATTTAAATGTTCTCCCTTTTCAGTTGTGCTAAAGTAAATTACTGAAGAGATGGAGATGGTTATGTCACATGCTCAATTTTATGTTCAGTAAATCCTCATCAAACAATGTTCAACTTCTTTCTGCATTTTCATGCTAACACAGAAGGAAAGTGTGCTTTAATCAGAGTATTTAAATCAAACATTGACAGTAGGTAGGTTGTTAAACTGAGCTACTGAAACTCCTGAGTAATTTCTAGCCTGTATCCCTTAATGAGGTTGGAGACCACTGCAGTTTAACATAATACAATAATAAAACATTTTAATCAGTATTAAAACTTTAATTAGGCCTGTAATGATGCATGCCTGTTCTTGCTGAAAGCATGGGTCAGTGAATTCCTCAATGAGTGCCTTACAGTAATTGAAAACAAGCACACGTAAGGTGAAGTATGTCTCAGCTGTGTTGTCCTATTTTAAAATGTGGTTGTATTTTTATTTGAAGGTGCAGTGACTGTCCTCTGACTGAAAGGAGAGATCCCAAGCGCCCTGGGGCTTGGGATCTTATTTTGAGAATTTACTTGTAGGTAACAGTTGAGACTAAGAAACTGTCAACAATATATTTTAAATAGACTTTTTTAAAAGCACTGTCTCTAATGTTGCCAAAGGAGAAATGTAAAGTTTTTGTAAGAACTATCACAGTAACCTAATTTCTTTGTGCAACACAAACATCTCTTATAGAAGCACACCAGACATTGTCAGTATTAGATACAAAGTATTTTGGAGCTTGCTCAACTCCTGCAGTTCAGAGTCTTCAAAGCCTAGCCAGCTTGTGACACTTTTAAGCAGCAGTTCCTAAATCAGAAAGATGTAATGCTACAGGACAGGGCATATTTCATGGCTATGCAGTGCAGCATCCAAAAGACCAGTCTCCCTAAAACAGCAAGATAAGAAAGGCCAAGGAGCAAAGCCACTTACCTGCTCAGAGGAAAGCAGCATACAGCATTTGGAGAGAGGAAGCAGCTGCTTCTCTGTCCCTCATTTAAAGGCTTGCCTGCCAAAGCAAAGCATGCTGGGGAAGGCTGGAGCAGTGGTGAGTAGTCAGTGCTGGCTGAGGTGTGGGGCTGTTTGGGAGAATGCCTGTGTTCCCTGTTCATAGATGTAGGGTGTAAGAGTCTGAGACTTCTAGGAGGTAGGTGGTGTTTTAGTTGTCTGATAATTACTTTCTCTACTTCCTGTGTCCTTGTTGTCTTAAATTGAGAATGTGGAGAAAAATTTAAATAACTGTACCTGTTCCTGAGCTACATCATCCTGAAGCACCTTACTTCCAAGTGGTTGCTGTGGATCACTGTTTCATTGTATTAAGTATGATCCACCCCTGGGAACAACCCTGGTGGCAATGTGTTTACTGGTCTTACAAACAATTAGCAATGGGAATGGCACCATCATGATTTCTTGTGTATGCTGCCTATTGTCTGTAAGGACTTTTAATGAGTGTATTACTGATGGAATTGTGGTATGAATTACAGTCTTTTTAGATTGCAGGCACAAGATGTTATCAAGTAGCCAGAATGTTTTTAGGGGAGAAAAGCATTTGACATTCATATTTTCATTACTTGCTTCCATACTCTGCCAGTGAGATCTAACATAGTTATTTTATAATACGTTGTTGTAAAGAGATGTAATGGCTATTGCATACTAAATAAATTGTCATTTGAAAAACACTTTTTGGCTGCTTTTATGTTGGGATGGACTAAGAAAGGAGCATTTGGGAATTCAGCTTCACTTCAGTCCATAAGGAGGAAAGCAAATTATTTTTCAGCAGGAATTTTTGACTTTCCTCAAGCTTTTCCATGGAATATAGCAGTGACTCTTTGAATTATCTTTGTGTTTTAACAGCTTGCTGGACTTCTCTGTTACAAGACAAAGGTGTGTCAGTCATGATTTTTACCAGTCATTGCCCAGTACACCTTAACTTCAGCAAGGTCACTAGACTGAGACAGTTACTCCATTTAAGTAAGTACCATTTGCTTTGACCAATAGGGATCTATTCGTTTCTGCATTATATCTCAAGCTTGAGTATTCTCAATGAAAAGAAGCACACATTCTTTGGGAGAGAATTCCATTATCAAGTTCTTTATTTGAACTAGGATGTCCTGACATAGGTAAGCTTTTAGAAGTCTTGGTATTGGAGTGGCAAGGAGAAGCAGGATGTGCAGGGCTGCACCTACAACTGCCTGGCATATCTGTTTCTCATGATGCTAGAGTGCAGTCACCATGTCACTTGTGGTACTGCTCTCAAAGGGAGGTTTGGGGGAGTTTTGTCATGTGATGCAAGCTGGTTAATTAAATCCCCAAGAACTGGTCATGGGTTTTAGCATTTCTGTAATTAAGAAAGTGATCAAGTTTCTTCTGTTCACCTAATCCTGCTCCTTTTGCAGCCATGGTTTCCCTTCGGAACCTGCTAGTACTAACCAGTAGGTCAGACCTAAGGCAAATCAGCTTTCATATGGCTGGGCTACATGTTATATACTTGGAATGTTATTTTAAAAAGGGAAAACCACCAAGATTAATGTGGTTGACAGGCAGACAGATTAAATACTAATATCCACATGATTACTTAAATTTCAGACCTTTACAAATATTTTATATTAAATAAAATGTTCTTACTACATATTTAAAGTAAGTAAAGAACATGGAAGAAGATTACTAAAAGAACCAGATTACTGAAAATCCCACTACCTAGGGACCCAGTGATTTTTTGGTTTTGGTTTTTTTTTTTTTCATAACCCTCTTTTTTTTCACTGCTGTCACACACTGCAAAGCTGTCTGTTGTCAAGCCAGCTGTTCCTGGTCTGAAGTGATGCCACTGCTATGCTGTGATAAGCTTTTTTGCAGAGGTACTGAAGTATTTGTATGTGTAAGTGCAGAACAAGTGAAGGTAGGAGTTCAGCAATTGCACAGTAATTAGAAGAGCAGCATGCAAATTAAAACAGGTAAACCTTAGAAGGTGGAAAAGTATTTTTAATAGAGCATGACAGAAGCAAAAGAGTATGTCCTGTTACTGAGATTGTATCTACACAAGGTCCTCTAGCAGTTTTGAAAATGTGTTCTGACCTTTTGTTTTATGCTGTACATGCTGTAAGAGGTATGGCTAAGTGCAGTTGCAGAAGCAGCATGAGGTTGTGGTTGTTACTTTACTTATGTTTCCTTAAACTGTAATAGGGGAAGAAGCAGTGGTACAGCAACAGCTTCAGGCTGGCTTCCAAGTTTCCTGTTTGGGACTGTTCAAAGGATACATCACAACCTCAGCAAATCTGCAGCCTTGACTGCACAACCCATCTGCCTCTGTGCTCCCAGTCACCAGGTTACAGAACTGTGTTTGGCCTTGGTTTTGCTGTCAGTGACAAGTACTTAATTAACGGCCTAAGTGCTTCAGCAAATGGAACCAAGGCCTCCATGTTCTCAGCATACTCTGTAGTCAAGTTATTTGGGCACATTCCAGGGAAGGTGACAGAGTTACAATTTTTTTCCCAGACATAATTTGTTGAACTGTGACACAGTTGGAGCAAAGCACCACCAACTCCTCTGCCATTTTGTTGCAAACCTCGACTTGCTATACATGTGGGAATTGTTATCCTACGAGTAACACAATTTGAGTAATTCTACTGAATGTAAAATTAAGGAGTTGTTCTTTCTTAGACTAATTGTCTGCCTGTTGCAAAACTCACAACCATGCAATATACAAAAAGAAAACCCCTGGTCTGTGGCCCCAGCCAGCTGCAGCCCTCGGAAAACTCCAAAATGGTGAGCTTGAGTCCACACCTCAGTGAGAACCACCTGCTGCTTCCTTTGACTTTTCAGACAGAACAGCTTGCATGACTCATGGCTGTGGAAGTATCTGATCAAAACTGAGAAACAATTCTGTAGAGTCCAACCTTAAATATATGCAAGGAAGAGACATCATATACAGAAAGTTTATTACTAGTATGGTGCCTTAGATACACATGACACTGTACAAGCAAATAAAGGCAGTCCTTACCCCAAGGAGCTTATATACAAGCAAATTAAAATAAAACCAGACAAAATGGGAGCATATCCATAGCTGTGGAAAGAACACAAGGTATACAAACAGAAGACAAGGTATACCACTATTGGGAAAGAAGTGGATTGGCTTTGTATAATACATTGACTTCATTTCCATATCCTGCTTGTTACTGCTATGATCATGAAGTACAGAAGCTGACATACCTGACTTGTGGACACTGCAAGGCATTTTAGTCTGCATTTCCTCACAGATAACGTAGCAGTCAAATTACAGAATCAAAGACTCTGTACCACCTGTGACTCAAACCTGTAAGGCATGGGTTAAAATGGCATTTAGCTCTTCCAGGTGAAAAGGCTACATCTGCAGTGTGTAGCCATTGGCTGAGCGTGTGCTGCTGGTTTTCCAAAGTGTCTCTCAAAAGCACACAAGGACAAGATACTGCATGAATATTTTGTTTGGGAAATGTGCAAATTCATCTTGCCAGCAGACTGCACTGACCTATTTATGTGTTTTATTTATATAGATATATTTTTTTTTTTAATATATATAAAAAAAGCGAAAGCCAGACACGCCAAAAAAAGCTGCATGCAATGCAACTGTAAGCAAAGCAGTTTTAATGTCTCTTATAACAGATTGGTTTGTTTTCTTTTAATGAAACAAGTTATCTCAGATCTATATATTATATTCATATTGTCAGCTGATAAGATTATATATAATTTAATATATAAACAGCACAAAATAAGATTGTGTTCTTGCTGCACTTTGTTCCATTTATATATGCAAAAGGTGTGAATTCAAAAAGGAAAAAAAAAATCAACATTAATTTTAGGGGATCTCCTCTTTCCAGATATAGTCAAGTTTAGGCAAAGAAATTCAGAACACTAGCTGAACATTAAAAGGCCTGGAAAAGGGATTAATAACTTAAAGCATAATATTCCTCCCTCTGTGCAACTTGCTGCTACTTTTCCCCATCTTTCCCTTTCCCTAGTTGATCATGGTTCTGTACTAAAATGTTTCTTCAGATAACTGCTGAAGTTCCTACTGGAAATAGAACACATACACAGCATGCTTGCTTCATGCTTTCAGCACCATCTTAGATTATGTGCATAGGAGCTCTCAAAGAGTCTATTAGTTACCAAAAAAAACCCCACCCTGTTTATTTCTTAAACACTGTGAATGGCTAAGTACCCCAAGTTCTCCCTTTATGCCTCCCAGTAAGTTGATATCCCCAAATGTAAATGTCCAGAATGCCCCAAGATTAGCAAAGTGTGGCCCATGAGTGGGAATATGACTGCCTATCATAACAGAAAAAAAAAAAAGGGGGGTGGGGGTAGTACATAGCAGGAGCGTGAAAAACTGTCCTTCACCCCGCTTCCAAAATGTTAATTTAAATAGCAGACCTGGTAATCTACAGGTCCTCTGCATTTATATGTGAGTACAGTTCACTTAGTTTCTCAAACTTTGGTCCCCACTCTCTGATGTCGTCGTACGCTATAGCTTCATTCAGTCCAGAGGAGCTCAGGGTACTCAGACTGCTAGCAACCGAGCCTTCTCCTTCAGTGCAGAACACCTGCAGTGAGTCCTGGGGTACAGCCTGGGGATGATGGTCAGCATCTCTGACAACATCCAACAAGTACTGACCAAAGTCTGTGCTAGTGAAAGAGGGCTCTGTAGTCACTGATGTTTTGGTCTGCTCCGGCATGCCTGGGGACGTGTTCCTAAAGAATCTCTTCGGTTTTGTTGGGTTTTCTTTCTTCATGTGGAGGGAATAGGCTGGACTAGTTTGAATAGACACCTGCAGTTCTGCGATGTTGTATGCATCCTGGGGTGAGAAACCATTCACAGGAAGTTAACATTCTCTTTATTTCTCCCAAAATTTCTCATTTTAGTGGAAATGAAGGAACAATCCCAAGGCAGTTTGTTGGGTGTGAACATGCAAAGGACTGGCTTGTTCAGCCAACTCTGCCTCCTACAATGCACTTAAAGCCAAACCCACTAAGCAGAAGAGAATGCATGAGGAACAGCTGTGCAGCCTGCACTACTAAAGCTAGGTTCAAAATCAAGTCTAATTTCTTATTAGAAGCTAAATTAAAATGACAGCAAAAAACCCAAATTTAGTTCTAAAATTAAGATCTGAATATTTTATCATCATTAAACACTGGTACCAAGTCTGGCAACAAAGGTGAGAAAGGATATTCACAAACAGCACGTTAAAGGAAGCCTTTCTGCATTAGTAGTTCAGACATCGATGTGATTTCTATTAAAGTTGTATCAATCTGTGGAATAATGGTTAGTTGTGTTAACTGGAAGGGGCATTGCTGTAGAAGCCAAATAACTACCTGTTACCAAAATAAATAAATTTTTTTAAATGTTTTCCTCCTTGTGCAAAGCACTTAATGGTGTCCATGCCACAGGTCCTGAAGTACAACTTCTGTCAGTAAAGCTATCAACACTGTGCATGTTAATTGCACTAACTAATCAAAGTATGCCAGCTGAAGGAAAGAAAGGTGTTGTGCTACAGCATCCTTCACCTTCCCACAATCCAGAGATTGTGTCTCTGGACTTATTTACAGGCCGGAGAAGGCTGCTGACATGCTGTGAGACAGAATTCATTAGGGCAGACAAGTAATTATTTGTATCACTCATGCTATTCACCTGAATAGCAGCCACCAACTACAGAGCTCTCAAAGCAGCACTTTCCAGAAGATCACATCGATTCTCTCACATAACCATTTTATAAGAGATTAACCTAGGTGCTCTTGGTGAGTTTTGCTGAATTTCAATCAGGGACAGAGAATTGCTTTAAAAATAAGAAGCTGTGCAAGTGGCAAGAGAAGTTCGTGACAGGACTGTCATGAAATAGCTGCTTATTTCCGTTCATCCAGGGACTAAATACTGGTAGTGACGAACAATGTGAGACCCACAGTGCAGATGTCTATTTTAGACACGTTCTAAGTAAGTGCAAGCTAACGTATGATCCCAGGATGAGCGTGTTACAATGGCCTGGCTACCAGTAAGGGTGATAAGACATGGCAACTCTTTGTCATATGAAATTTGAATGGGAGTTTGTCCAAATACAGATTTAAGGCTCATCTCTGCTGATCTGTGTGTTATCTTTCACTGCTATTAGTTGTCCATTACAATCACACATCTCTTCTGATTATAGATCATTCCCAGTCAGCAGCTACAAACCCCAGTCAATCCTTGCCTCTAGCTTCAAAGCTGGCTTTTAACAACACATATACTTTTAACAACACATATACTCACCAGTGCACTAAGTTACTACAGCAATGCACCCCTAATTCCTCCAAGGACAGTTTATTTCAGGTGAAGAAACTCCTTGGTAAGACAGCTTCTTATCGCCCTAGTCCTGCCCTATACTAACATTACAAAGACAAAACTGTCTTGTCCCAGCACCCTCAAGATCCTGTTGTTAAGGTAACGTGAGAACACAAGTAAGGTATTGTAATTCTGGCTATTTTGGGGGTTTTAAATATAGACAAACAATTAGCTGTTAAAAAGGATTGTGGAAGGTTTTTAGTTGCAACCCCAGCAACTGTAAAATTTGAAAAGTTTAGGAGCAGTACACAGAATGTGCAGAGGCTTCACTCCAGGCAGCACTTCCTCAAGACAGAGCAATAGCCTGAGATGAGGATCAAGTCACTAATTTGATTGCACTGCTTAAAATAAGGAGTGCATTTTAAGAACTTTCTGAAGGTAATCAAACATGTCACAGACATTCTGGGTGTAAAACCCCAAAGTATTGCAGAGGAAGTTAATCTGATTAACAGCAGCAGGATTTACGCATAGAGCTGTCTATGATACCACATGAATACGTCCCTGTAGTTATTATGTTCACACTTCAAGAAGGGATGCTCTACAAGTAAGAATATTTTCTCAGGTGGCTTTTTGAAGAAGATATTTGAAATTTGAGGGCAGATCATATTTAATATTTGTTTTTAAACATGGCCTTTTTTTGACCCATCACATTAGTGGCCTCACTATTCTTACCTCTGTAAGTAAGTCACACCATCTTCGAATCTATGAAATAAACAGTTTCAAAGGTGGCAGTGAAGTTCCTTACTTTTTTTGAACATAGCAAATGTCTGTGGGTCAGCAAATGATCTATTTAAATTGCTCTTCTATAACATCTGCAGGTTTCTTTCAAAGTCCTGGCTTAAACTGACGATTAGAAATCCTTCAAACGGGTAGCAGAAATGTTAGTATTATCTACTTTGGGTATGATCTGGTCGACTCTAAGTATAAACACAGATTATGTTCAATAGTTATTTCACTCCAGAAATATGCAGGAAGGTTCTCCCACAACCACTCTGTGCTATAGGGCTTAGGAGAAGCAAATGCAGAACTTTGGTTTCTTAGCAAGTCAAATCTGAAAACTGCTATTACAGTCTCCAGAAAGAGACTGTCCACAAGGAACAGTTCACATCAGGCTCTTTCAAGCCCTCAATGCTACAGCAGTAATTACCACTGGGAACCTCAGTGGCTTCTGAGCTGAAACCAAACCCATCAGCTGTTAGTTCTTTACTGCTAAACTCACTCTACAAGCACTTTTAAATACACACATAGGAACACTTGCTTTAAGACAAATTAAAAATTGATAGGTACTTATCTCTACTTAAGAAACATGCACCCTTGTGTGCATAACCTTGCAAATAATTCATCTACCAATAGCAGTAATGAATCAGCAAAATAAAGGTTAAGGTCCTCAGTTATAAGGGAAAAACATAAAGTACATTTTCATTAGCATGGTGAGCCACTAGTCCCCTCAACTGTAATGTAACACAAAGGTCCTTACTTCATCTTGTTCCCCACCACCTTCTTCATTGTAGTTGAGGATATTTTCTCTGATGTCCTCCAAATCCTCATGATGTGCAGATACCTGGTAAACTCCTCCATTCAGGCCTTTGTGAGTCTTCCAGCGAGCCCATAAGAATACAGCACTGAAGAGAGCTGTGCAAACACACAGGAGCAAAACAGCATCATTCAGAAACAAATAAATCCCTTGTGTTCAGCAGTGCTGCAGTATGGTTTTTCTGTCCAAGTGCTGGAGCACTGCTTTGCAGCCACAGCCAGCAGGGCTGTAGTTTTGTGTTTCTCAGCAAATGTTGGATTTTTGCATTCTTGAATGTAGTTACAAGTGAACATCAAAGACAGAGAAAAGGCCTTTAAAGAGTGTTTTAAATTCCCTTTAAAGGACAGCCTTGAAGTTGTCAAGGAACTGAACAACCCAAGTAGTGTTCAGAGACCTAACATTTACTGCCAAGTGTTAAACTTTGTAAGAGAAAATGTACACAAAGGGGTAGCAGTACAGTAACGTGTTGACAGTAGGAGACACAGAAATGAAGCACAAGATGGCATGAGACAAAAGAGGAAATGACTTCATACATTTTACTAGAAAAAAAAATCAGGCACATTTTGCCTTAACATCCATGAATTTAAACATTTTTGTTAAATGCTTAGGTGCATTTTACACACTGACAGCTGGAAAGCTTCAACATTGGATAAAGAGAAACATCACATAAAACAGAAACTTGTGCACCACTGGGTTACAAACTCTACAGAAACTGATAGAAGCTCATAGCAAGACCTCAAACTATTGCATACCATGAACCACTATCAACTCACTATCAGTGAATTAAAGAGGCCAGAATATCTTGGAAGATCTACGTGGCAGAGTGCAGTTCAGTGCAGCAGCATCTGGATGTCAGTGGGTCTGGAAGTGGTGCACACAGGTCTGTGTGCTGCACTGTGCTGTGTAGCTGTACCCTTGAAGCTGAACCAAGGTGTCTGAGATGTGCAATTACCTCTTCCTCCATAGCCCTCATTACCATAATGTGTCAAAATTGTTCCACACTTGAACTTAAAAGATGTAATCAGATGTGAAAAAAAGCAGCTTTTCTAACATATGAAAGCATATGCATTTATAATTAAAGCTGCATTAATTAATCACTATGTGCATTACCACTTTCTAGAGGCCGTATAAGAGAAAGAGCATCTGAAATCTTGAGAACAAGGGATTTTATTAAAAATTCTCCTAACAGAAGTTACAGTTGTGTGATAATGCCATTGCTAACCACATCGACTAACATTTTCACAACACACACCACCTGGTTTCTTACTCATAACTGTGACCTGAAAGATTAGCAGGATTATTAGCTACAAGAAGTTTTTGCAGTCAAGCACAGGCAGCCATACAAAGTCAGCTGACAATAAAACTCCTCTGACAAAGCAAAAATCCTCCTTTACCATAATGGTCTATTAACCTCAGCTAACTGGCATTCCAAAAGCTGTGAAAACAGTTAGCTTCCCAGGTTATTTGCTATTCATATTTGCATGGCAAGCATATTATCTAGCAGACTTGGGGGAAATGATGGTATTTCAGGTAGCTACACAGGTGGATTCAAAACAGTCCACAATGTATCTTTTTCCTCTTTGAGACCAAGTACCTAAGGCTGAAAACTACTGAGGAAGCCAAAAGCAGCTGTCAGGAGTTGTGACACAACTGGTAAAACGTGAGAGGCTGCTTCTGCCTGACCAAGTGTATTCCTATTGGACAGTGCATTTCTCCTAGACAGAAAAATCTGTTTCATGCTCACTAGTGTTCTATTCAGTGCTTATCTGGCAGCAATTTCCACTCTTGCCGTTCAATTGAATTTGCTTCCAATTATGCATCTGAACAGTTCCTTAGCAATGAAGTGAAAATGTGCAGAAAATAAAAATGCAAGGACTTCCCATAGTTCACAAATGTCAACTCACT
The DNA here is from genome assembly GCF_027791375.1 of Indicator indicator. Taxonomy (NCBI): domain Eukaryota; kingdom Metazoa; phylum Chordata; class Aves; order Piciformes; family Indicatoridae; genus Indicator; species Indicator indicator. The sequence continues at coordinate 11,550,418 of NC_072028.1, read as the reverse complement.
TAGCAATACACCACCACAGGGATGAAAAGTAAGTTACTGATGGAGTTGAGAGCATGGCAAAGAAATGAAGACAGAGTCAGGTCTCCATTAGGAGGACGAGATGATGACTATTCAGGACAAGATGGATAAATGATGTCACCAAAGGTAATACAAGATGTAGTTGCCATAGCTACCTAACAGCGCCAAAAAGCAAATGCAGATGGCAAACATGGAACTAAAGCTGAGGCCAGTATCCTTGTGAAAGATCGCCAGTGTGATTTCACAGTTACGTCCAGTATAGCCATCAGGGCAGTGACATTGGAACTTGGTTGGTGACTGCGAGATGCAGGTACCATAGTTACAGGGCCTTTTAGCACATGCAGTGTAGACACACTGTCTGCCAGTGGCATTCTCCATGATCATGTGTCCTGGAGGGCAACTGAAAAGATGAAGGCAGAATGAAAACATTAAACTTTGGGAAAAGTAAACATGAAAGACAGCATTCAAGATTTTAAAATAGTCTTTGATGACACTCTACATACAGCTCCTGAAGTAGCTACTACAAGTTGCTTAGAATAATAACAGGATTGTAGTCTTTCCTAAAGCAGTCATACAACGAGCTCCACAATATTAAGCCCTTATGTCTGGGGCTTTCAGAACTCAGGTAGTTCCACTGGCTACTGCAAGATTACCCATGAAAAACTAGCTGGACTAAGGTTTGCAGTTCTATCTAGGCAGGACAAATTATGCTGTATTCTTTGTGTTTCCCTTACACTGAATTTCAAGGAATAAAAAAAAAAACCCAAACACATCATGTCTAGAAAACTCCATTCGTGTGGACAGTGGCAGTCAGTAATGCTTAAAGTGTCCATTTTCACAGCACAACTAACTTGAGTTAGTGTTGTCCTAAGCTCAGCCTCAGCCACACACAAGAACTCTGAGCTTTATGATGTGGTGCTTCTAATGCAACCTGAGTGGCCTGTAAAGGAACAGAGCTCACAGCTTAAGACCGTGTAAGAAGTCAGATACTGACAAAGGAAAGCACATCTACACTGCACAGCACAAGATCCACAAGCCAGCCTAGCCTTGCTAGCGTTCTGTTCCACTCCAGCTAAGGTTCTTTGCCTGGTTTTCAAGGTTTACAAACATTCTGGATTTGCTGCTATTCTTTAAATGTTTTCAATTAAGACAGGCAGGTGAAATTGCTACAGAATCAATGGAGATGTGCTGATTTACATCAGCTAAGTGCAGTACCTAAAAGGCCAGTGTTCTCGGAGTAACTTGATGCCTTCTGCAAGCTTCTAGCTTAGTGTTCCACTGCAGTTCAACCAATTTGATGAGATTGACAGTGGCAGCCTTCAAGTTGCACACTTAGGCAGCATCTACCCTTTCCCACCTGAATCTGGAGGGTCTTTTGCTTTTATTTCCACCAATTACCTGCATTCGTGCATCATCCACAAATCAATACAAATAAATTCCTGGTTACAAGGGTTATTCCTACAAGCCTCTGAAGAACAGCCTTCTTTGACACCTTGGGCACTCAGTACTGACACCAGCTCCTTCACGTGAGTATCCAGAGGGATCATGTAGTTATTAAATCTGACATCCTTCATACATCCTGAGGTGAGGCAAAAAGAGACTGTTTTAAAAGCGATTCAGCAAGAATGATTTAAAGCAGCTGTAAGATTTGGCAGTTTATGTTTAACAAAGGACTCTGACTACTAAAGTTTAAATCTAGGACTGAATTTACTTCAACTTCCATGGCATCGTTCTCCCTTTTCTGTCTGATTTGTTTAAGCTTTCATTAAGATTTCCAAGAACCAAATGCTGTGCAGACCTGTCTCTGTGTGTGTGTGTGTGTGTGTGTGTGTTTGTGTGTGTGTGTTCAAGACACAGATGTGTTCTGCTGACAACCCTTTGACTAGGTTTTCAATAGAGAATTTTAATTGTTAGCTTTAATTCAATAAAACATTTATAATTTTAGTTAGTGTTTCAACTGAATGACTGTAAAATCCAGTAATACAAAAGTAATACATAAAGGTAATATACCAGATTTTGTTGTGTACCATGCAATGCACATAGGAAATGGAAATATTCCTTTCAGCATAGGGACAGCTGTATTTGGTTGGGAAGCACAGCTGCTGGATGGACTGGACAGAACCAGGCAATGAACCAGTTCTGTGTAAATAACGCAATAAGCCATCCACAGTCCACCTGGGAGAAGCTTGTGGATCTCCAGTTACAAATGCTCTACATACAGTCCTGTGAAGAAGCCAACAATATAATCCACTGCTGTATATTTTTCCTTGTCAGAAGAGTTGATTTGTCGCTGTTGCAAAGTGTCATGCAAGAATCCTCTTTACTTTGGCCTCTACATAAACAAGAAAGCTTCTCACAATATGCCCATGCAGTACCAGCACACCAGTTTTATATGTCCATATTCTGAACACTGAGATCAGGAATTCCTCACCTTGAAAACTCTTGTTTTGATTGAATGGGTAGGTGTTTCCAAGGACCAAGCTGCTGGGGTCAATCATGATCTCTTTGTATATTCCTGCTGCTTTCAGAATTTCTCTCCTCCCACCTCCTTCATAAAGGCGAAGAGTGAATTCATTTTCGTTTCTCTCCAGTGTGATATGATGCCATTCACCATTATTAACATGGTAGGAGGGAAGGCTTACAGAGTAGTCTCCATCACCCAGATTATATGAGACCATTAAGAACCCCTGAACAACCTTGGGAATAATTAACAAAGTAGTAAGAAACAAAAAAGCCATCACCTTTGAATTTTTTTTTTAATTCAATTTTGAATTGATCTGTAACTGTCATGTTACTTGAACGAAGATTTTTGTATCATCACCAATCTTAAAGCATTTATTTTCATTTAGAATAAGTTTACATTGCACATAGAATCAATAAGGTTGGAAAAGACCTCAAGGATCAAAGTCCAACCTGTCACCCAAGAACTCATGACTACTAAACCATGTCATCAAGTGCCATGTCAATCCCCTCTTGAACACCTGCAGGGATGGTGTAATATAAAGATACTTCAGGTGCTACTGAACTAGACAACCCAAATACTGACAGCAGGATACTCACAGTAGTATGTATTTTACTCAGAATAATTCTACCCTGCTTCTTTCAGACTAATGGTACTCTTGAAAGGCTTGAGAATCTGGTGCATCATTTCCCCAGCTGAAACCAACTGATCTGAAGAACTGACTATATACAATATGTGGTCTCTATACAATAACAGTTGTCATTTGGAGAGCCTGACACTATTACAAGGGCTAGAGGCATCTTTCTTGGCAGGGTCTGAACTATGCAGAATTGGCCGCTTGTGACCATGGCTGTATAGGATACCAGAGTAGACACCTTACTGATCCTACAGCAAACAATACTTCACTATAACTGGCAACAGTGTCATTTGAAATCCAAGGGGATAGCAGGGCTGTGTCCTCAATATCTTAAGTGAAGGCTCAGATCTGTAAGTGTGCATAAAATGAATTCCAAAGGTTTTGTGCTTAGCATAAGGTGTCAGTTCTGTTTCCAGCTCTTCACCTAATGTTTCTCTGGGCTAAGTACTCACTGGTATGGATTTAACTTTATGCTGTAACTGCCTGGAATGCCTTGCTCACCTGTAGGGTGATGTGTTCATCCTTATTTCGAGACAACATGCTCGTGATGACACTGTTGGGCTGCCGTGTCCTAATCATAGCTTCAAACTGCGTCCTACGGGCTGGCACGCTGACGGGAAGCTGATAGCGAATGTGACTTCCTGGCCCAAATGTATATTCTTTGGAAACTGAAAAGACAGGATAAAGACCTTTAAACCATTTTGTAGGAAAAGGGAAATATTACTGTCTCAATTATTTTTGTAGTAAGAGTTGAAAATAAAAGAAAAAAATTGTCATGCACAGCAGGGATCCATGAGACAGAACTTGTCCTTTGGGTATGTCCCTTTGCCCACTTCCTCTGTAAAGAGGGGATTTCCCTTCTAACTTGACCCTGCTAATGCTTCTCCTTACAACACTCACATTGTATGACAGCAGGAAAGCAGAAGCTCTAACCAAAACAAAACAAGAGCTGTAGACAAGGTATTAAGTACTGCAACCAAGTTTCACATCCTGCTGTCTTACAGTTCTCTTTTTGCTGCAAACTTTGGCTCCATGGGGGCTAAAGGAAAGATCCTACTATACCAAAGCACAGATCCTTAAGTCTCTTCCAGACACCAACAGAGCAGTAATTTCCTATTTCTGTTGTGTAGTTCCAATTCTGCACAGTAAAGTGGTACAGGCACACTCACATTTAAGTTTTAGGTTATTAGATTTCCGAAACAGATGCAAATTCAAAAATTGTGATGCAAAGAAATAATTTTGTTCTGAAATCATTTGTCATGTAGTCTCCATTATATAGTTATGCCACAAACACTCTCAGGATTAAAGAAATCTGATATTGAGAAAGTAATTTGTTAAAGACAATAGAAAATAAACTGTTAAAAACAAACACAACTACACTGAAATACGGCTTTACACAATGTAAACATCAGAAACCACCTCAGCAGCCAATACCTGCAAACATTATAAGCTCTCTGGATTGTAAAATTTACCAGCCTATCAAATACATAACTGAAAAAGACTTCACCTTTATCACATCGATAGCCATAGTAACCTGGCAAACAGTGACAAGCAAAGGAGCCCCAGTCTCCAAGACACCTCCCATGAATGCCACAGGAAGAAGATCCCATAGTCTCACAGCTCCCATCCGTAAGTGTGCAGCCAGGGAAACTATTCAGGGACTCTGCAGGAGACTGAAGGTCATAAACCTTCAAGAGAAAATCATGACACTGAGATAATACTTAAGAAACACACTTCATTTTTTAAACACCATGTAGGAGTCTGTTCTCCATCTCCATCGCTTAAGATGCTAAGTTTGCCTTCTGACATTCAGATTTCAACTTATTTTATAAAGACTGCATTTTGCCTGTGAATAAACTGAACTGACTATGAAAGTAAAAGAATCCCTAATATTTTCTAACAAAGCAGACAGCTGGCATAAATACACCATTATACAACTGCCATTCAGAAGTTCCCTGAATGAGCAAAGAAGCTTGGAAGACAGCTGCATTAAGTAGGAGATGAAAAAAGCACAGTTTCTGGCTCACAAATACATCTGTTTGTAATTGAGAAATAACTTTTCAAGGTAGTTATTCTAATTATGACAGAAAAATCCCAAATATTTTCATAGTTTACACTGATGCAGGCAGGCATTGACTAAACAGAAGTAAAAGTTTTGGGTATAGTATTAATCTCCCAAAACTTTAATGAAGTTCACTCCTTTGCTAAAGCAAAATGCTACATTTCTCTTACCTGAGTATCCAAGATGAAATTGCGCAAGCAACCAGAGAAGTGTTTGTGTTGCAGCTGTGGGTAGGAATAGGGTAGTGATTCTTTTACACCACCCAGCTGTAGGACATGGTTCACACTCAAATACCTATAAAAATTATGTGAATAACAGAAATAGATGTGAATTTAACTTCAAACCTAAGCATATTACTATAAGCAGATAAATAAACAGCTACATTGCATATCCAAATAACAGGGGCTTTATAAAATGACAAAAGCATGCAAGTATTGTATCTTTTTTCCTGTGAAACACTCAGTGAGCAGAATCCATCATCCCTTTAAAGGGTAATTTATTTTTTTTCATGACAGTGCAATCTGTTGGGAATTTAACTACAGGACCATTACAATTCAGGTATGCTTGTGTTCCAGACGCCATGTTCTCCATCAAGTGCTTCTCTATGTGCTCATTTCTCCTATCCTGTAGGAATACTACAACAAAGACTGTTTTGTGGATGATAAAGGCCAGAAAGCTGTAAGTTGGGTGAATGTACAGTACACACATCTAGGCTCTGCAGTGTGTCCAAATCATCTCTCTGAGCCAAAGAATTCCTCATATTTTAGCTCTCACAGAGTTTCTTTTTCTCTGAGTTATCAGCTCTTTTTTTGTTTTCATTTGTTCTTACGTTTTTCCCCTTTCTATGTGCTTCTTTCATGACAAGGAGGGCTTCGTGCATCTGCTAACAAAGCTTAATTCCAACACTAATCAGCATGTTTGCTGGAACTACCTGTTCCACAGCTCAAATATCTTTATTAGTACAAAGGTTTTCTTAAAATATAACCTGAATATTTCTCACCGTAACTTAAGGTACTGTATAGATGAGATTGTCTAAATCCTCTTTGTAGCATTCTTTTATATACACTGAGGCTTATCACATCTCTCCTCAGTTTTCTCTTTTTTCAGTTAAGTGACCTCAATTCCTTCATTCTTGATAGGTCTTACTCTCAAGGCAAGCTGATTACAGTCATTGCTCTTCTCTGGACTGTACCCAGTTGTACACATCTATCCTGCACCATAGTACACAAACTGGACCCAGGATTCCAGCTGAAGCCCAGTAGCACTAACCAGAGTGGAAGGATTATCCTCTGTGTTTCAGAGATGTACACATGTTGAGGTATTACTGTGCAGTGCTTGCCTTTTTCAGCTTAATGTGGCATTTCTGACTCACTTTCCAACTACCATCTGTACCTCTTACTTGTTCCCTTCTCTGTATTTGAGACTGGTTATTGTATTTTCTGGTCCTATTTTCAGTTTGCCAAGATCACATTTAATTCCAAGCCATACCCTCCAACATACAGGTAATTTCTCCTATCTTGGTGTCATCAGCAAGGGCAACAAGCATCAGTCCAAAGGGCTGAATTATACTGAATCCAAACCCCTGCAGAATGAAGCTGAACACGCCCTTCTGCTTTGAATGTAGTGACTACTTTTTGAAGATTTTCCACCTTTTCCAGTTTTAACCAACACTAAGGACCAACCCAACAGCACAAGCAATTTAAACCACCAGACTCAGTGCCCTGCTTTGTCTGTATTGGATAAGGAAAGGTGGATTGTGCATCTCATCAGTTGTCTGTAGGAGCACAGCAAGCTGTGAAAGCTGAGGTACAAATAGAGCTTTTGCCTGTCCTAGAAAGGCAGTAACCTTGGATCAGACAGTTTGCAAAAAGTTGTCAGCAAAGGCCCTCAGACTTCTACCAATCAGACAGTAAAACTGGTTGAGGATCCAGTTATTACCATTAAAAGGTCAACTGGCCTAATTTAATGAGGTTATCAAGAACAGGCTTACAGTGACTTCATAAATAAAGTGAGAAATCCTGTGGGCTAGGGATGGTACACAGTACCCACAAAAGTTCTGGTATTGGCCACAGAGTGTTCTGGGGCTTGTTTATCGTGGCAACAATATTGGAGGAAGATTGGTTCCTCAAAATTTGTTTAGTGTTTTAAGGTCCAGACTTGGCCCAGAAGGTCCTTGAGAAAAGCAAATGCTTATATGCTTACAGTCACTAATGACAGCTTCAATTTGAGAGGTAAAATGTTCAAAGGCCCTACAACAAAATGTCTTATAGTAAATCTCCTGAAAAGTACCTTGCTTGTCGTGGGACAGACCCAAAGACTTCACAATTTGTGCGATCTTCAGTGGACAGCCATCTGCCTACTCCTTCTATCTCTGAGACAACTGCTGCACTGCAGTGATCCAGAATGAATCGAACGTCCTACACCAACACACACAATTACTGAATTAAGAATTTCTGTAACGTTCAGGAAACAAGTTGTATCAAATTTCCATCTTTCTCTTTTTTGCATACCATCAAGCAAAAAGGGTCGTGGGTTTTTCCTGCTCCGTTTTCCATTTTGCAATAACCAGTAAAGGCAAAATGGACAAAAGAAAGCACTCAGCTCCACATTTAATTCATGCTTCCGAGTACCTTCACCACTTTTATAAAAACTGTAACTACATTTGCAAATAATTATTTGCTTTTTGTGTAGAGGTAATCAATTTCAGGGTCCAAATGTGTAGCCTGAATGTGTAAATTACAATTAAGCCTTTATGCACCTTCCACATGTGCTGGAGGGTTTAAAATACAAGAAAAAAAAAAAAAAACTCCTCTGATCCTGGAATATAGACTACAACATAGGTAGGTTTGAAATTGACAATACTGTCTTCCTGAAATTTGTATTGTTAATCAAATCTACAAGCACTAGAATAACACATGTAATAACCCTCTCTGGTTTTCCTTTCCTTCTCTTTCTGTACAGGGAAATTTTATGGGAAATACAAATATCCTGATGTGGAACAAATCAAATAACCAACCTGGCCTTTGGTTCTGACTTCCAGATGATGCCACTTTTTGTCTGCTACATTCAGCTGACTTGGAAACTGCAGCATCACAAAACCTGAGCCATGGCTTATCTTCAGCACAGGAATACCACTGGAGAGTTCTAATACAACATGAGCAAGAATTTAAATACAGCTGGAGAATCTTTCCCTTGTGGATGTGTTAGCAGCTAGTGAATGTATTGATTTACTGGTTAGTACTAGTCACATAAAATAGGGTTCACTACCCCATAACTAGAATTACATGCTATGACTTCTATTATGCAAACACATTCATTCAATGTAGCATTTATTTTTATGCTTTAGATTGTTCCACTTCTCTGTCAAAACACTGAAACTAGGTCCTGATACGCAATCTGCACATTTTTAATGCTCTAGCACCTTTTTAATGCTCTAAAACAATTAACACGTGCAGGTTTTACTCTCTCCCATCTTCTACTCAAATTTATAAATAACAGCAAAACAAAGCAAAAATGAGACCTGATTAACGATGTCCCAACAACATTACCTTTCAATTAATTAGAAACATGACAACCACACTGTGCATCGTTTATTAATTCATAAAAAATAAGCAGAAGCAATGTTTTAAATAGGTGTCAACATAAAGGAATGTGTTCTACTTGTGTATAAATTTTACTTGTAGTTGAGTGGTGCACTGAGGCTGGATTCATCCATCAAGTCAGTGCCTATTTAAAAAAAAAAAAAACATGTAAAAATGCCCCAGGACTGAAAGCAGTTTAAGTGGATTTCCTTTCTCACCAAACTAGATAAGGATGACATGCAACTAAGACTACATTAATCATGTAATACCTATCTTCAAAGTACCTAAATTCCTTTACAGCATTAGAGCTTTCCTAGGGGGATTATTTCATATATATATATATCAATCTGTCTATTTTGCCTTCCCCTTGATTTCTACAACTCTGAAGTGGACCTAAAGCTATAGGTGCAGGCTATGAAAAGAGACATCAAAGAAGAAAGAGCTATTAGTAAATGTTTCAAAATATTTTCAAAACATACACTATTTCATAAGATAGAAAGGCAGCATTCATACTCTAATTACTACACTGTACACAAGCAACCCAGTCTCAAAAGATATTTAATTTTTTCACACACTTTTGCAGAAGTACCTATTGCAATGAAGTTTTCTGTCCTCCCAGGTTCTGGATTCGATAAAGGACCACTATATAGTAAAAGTCCATCTGGTACCACAGTAATAAACTCCAAAGAAAGAGAGCTTTCAAAACAAGGCCTAATGGGACGAAACCATGCATAACCATTTCCATGGAAACTGTGCTTTGTCTGCTGGCAGTCTGGTCCATGAAATGAAGTGGGACAAAGACATCTGAAAAAGCACAAAAACATCAAATGGTCAAAATTCCCCAACATTTCACTTTGGGGGTTTGTTTCACTAGCAGTTAAATAGCTATTTAAAAATAGGAGTAAAATAATAAATACTTTAGCAGAGTCTCAGTGGTGCTTGATTAAAGTATTTTAGGAGTACAATGCATATTTTTCACTATATAGCATTCCTGCTGCTATCACTGATACCTTTATTATTACTCTTCCAGAAAAGAAAAAAAAAAAAAAACAAACAGAACACACTTCCCATTTCTTCATACTGAATTAGGCACTCTTTAAAAATTGCATGTGTTAATTATACCACTGTTTTTTCCCCAGAGTTCTCTTTCTTACTCACAAACTATTTCCATGACTTTTAGGACCACAGCACCATTACTGGGCCACTAGTAAAGATGCTGTTTACACTGCAGTGCACTCATGAGTTTTTCTGTTTCTCCTTCAGGCAGAAGTACATTTACGAATTTTTTAGACCTGTATTTTATAATCCCCAATCAACAATTTAAAAAATAGAAGAAAAAAAAAAAGAATCTGCAATGGAAGTTTTCTCACCTGTAACCATTCAAAGTGTCAATACACATCCCACCATTGAGACAAGGGCTTTGAGGGTAGGAGGAACAAGACTGGTGAACTCGGTCCCTAGCTGCACAGGTGCAGACTGCATTGATGGTGGTTGTTACTGAGACAAATGCCACACTTCCAGTATCCATCACTGTTGGGATGTCGCTCATGGCAAGGTAGTTTGTACAGCTCTCACTACATTTTGCGCTCCTACATTCATCTACATCGATTTGTGAAAGGTTTGTTTGCAAAGCTGACTGGATCTAAGAGAAAATACAATTTAACACATCACCAGTCTTGTCCTAATGAGTGTTTTTATTTAGTCCTTAATTTCTGAAAAATCTAAGCCTCACAGACTTCATGAGATGCTTTATTTTCTTGAGTATTAATGAGAAACATCCCTGACTATAAATGCAAATAACCCGATTTGACAAATACAGGAAAAAATTTATAGGAGCAGTATTTCCTAAAAATTGAATCATTGGCATGACTTACTGTGAACATGTTAAATCTGTACTGGCCTACTGCCATTATTTCCAAGGGCCAAAGCCCTGAGAGCAGTGATACTCCACCTTCTGAACTGTGCTGTCTGCATCACACTTCTCTGCACCCTGACAGCAACAGGCATGTTTTAGCTGAAGCCAGGAGAAACATTTTTCTATGTGAGTTATACCAGATACTATTTCTTATATTCTCTTGCACATAAGCATACAGACACAGGAAAATGCAGGGAATTCAATATATGCGTTAGCATTATATTAATTCAATAACAAGGTCCACAGACAAGAGAATTTCATAGCAATTAAGGTTCAGTCTGCTGATTTGTGCCCCATACACTTATATTTAATAGCAAACTGTCTGAAACAAAATGTGGTCAACTCAGCAGACTGGATACTGTATTCTGCTCTACATGAATCTTTCATAGTTTTTTTATCATTAATTGGGGTTGCACCTGTGAGCCCAAATACCCAAATAAAAATAACAGCTTCATTGTGCACATAGGTCTTGCAATGTAGTAACTCTGCAGTTTGCAGCTTCTAATCTGAACAGACTGAAGAACTAGCAGAAGGCACAAAAGGGAAAGTAAGCTGTCCACAGTAAGCCTGAGGACAGAAACAGGGCTGCCATTATTTCAGACTTTTTGTGCTTCTGCCAGTAGCCTACACGCTGAACTAAGTTATCACAAACTTTATTCCCTGGCATGACAGATTTCTCCCTTTCACTTGTTTGGGGATTGTGCACTATAAAGCTTCTGACATTAAAATGATGTGTATTTAGTGCTCAAACCCAAACACAAGAGACCTCACTACACTCACAGTGGTATATATTGAAGTATACAAATGTAAAACTAACATTAGATCAGACTGACACTCTCTTCAATTATAGATTTAATATGGTTTTTTTCAGATTATAAAATGTATGACACAGACCTTAAAAATAACTCTGAAAAGATCAAAACAAATACATAAATACTGAAGTGCTTTTTTCACTCGTGCTGTCATCTCAATTCACCACTGTAGAAACTTTGACCTTTGTAATCAGCTGACAAGTATATCCTCAAGTATCATAACATGTATTGAAAAACATGTCCCCAGGGGCATAAAATATACTTTACAATGACATGATGCATCCTGTCAATGCAGTTTCATGTCTGCTGCCCACATGTATCACCATTAGTGGAGAGTTCATAATGCACATGTAGACAGATGTTTAATACCATTACAGAAAACCAGTGTATACAACCAACCTTGGCTGCTTTATAATATTAGGATGGATGATTTTTCTGCTAAATACAAAAAAAAAAAAAAAAAAAGGCTGTCGTAAAGCCATATCCCAGGGAAGTAATGCAAACATATTATTTGTTTAGCAATTCAATGAATAATTCCAGTGCTAATTACTTATTTTCTATACTTATAGTTAAACACATAAAAAAAACTACTGGAAAAATTCTTCAGCTATGATTGGTTTTCTGTAAACTATTGGTGATTGCTCACTAGAGCTATTCATTAAATATTAAAAGGTGATATATAATTAATACAAACATTTTTTCATTAAAATATGTGAATCAATCCCCTTGTTACCATTTTGATGAATTCACCTGCCATATATTATGGCACAGAATATTTTAAATCTATGCAATTTGCTATATTATTGTTGCAGTAATCCAATAAATAAGCAAAAGAAGCATTCTTCATGCAAACTGTCTCTGCTATTTCCTACTTGGTCACTCTGAAGAGTCTCATAATCCACACAACTATTTAAGAAACAGTAAGATGTAGGCAGGTGGTTCCCAGGGACAGGCAGACTCTTCCATATTCACACAAATGGGAAGTGCAGCTTTCTCTTCAGAATAAATCCTCCCTAAGATGTACCATGTATTGAACCCAAACGTGCTCCCACAGCCACAAGTGACATGTCAAGAAGTGCTGCCTTGTCCAGGGCAAGTCACAAGCCAAGCAGCAGCTCCTTGCCTTTGTGCAAGGCAGTAAGCTTTAGTGTTGGTTCAGCAACTTCTGCAGGACTTCAGCAAAGCCACAAGAAAGAAAAGTGGGGCCCAGACTGTATCTGGGTGACTGAGGCTTGCAGGATCTGCTGAGAGTGCAGGACAGTTAGGGAACACCAGGATCCGGAAGAGATCTTACATTCAAGAACTGTTTTATCTTTGTTACAGTAAAAACACTGGGAGAGGGTGTCACTTTGCATGTAAAGTTGTCCTTTAGGGATTTAAATACAATCACAGAATTGGTTGTCTCCATCTCAGTTATCTGTTGCAACTCTTCTTCTAACCTGCATATTCCTTCCAGCAGGATTTTTTCTATGGAGTGTCTGATAAGAGTACACAATGAAACACAGACAAGAAAACCCAGGTGACTGCACCACGACAGGAATGCAGTCCCAGGCAGCTTTCTGTGACTGAAAAGTGGTTATATTTACTGACCTAGGAGCTAATAAAGCACTGTAGTAATAGTATGTATGGGTCCAAGGAGAAGCAAGAAATTAATTAATTACTTGCTTGACAAGTGGTTTTGTCCCAAGTGAAGCAAAAAGCCTTACCTGGAGATCTAGCATGTAGACCTGCAGGCAAGATGTTCTTCCACTGAAGTTTAGGATGCATGCCCTGCAAACTCAGTATCTGAGTGAACTGCACAGATGACAGATTACACAGGTAACCCTAGAGAACATACCTCATTTTTAAACACTGCCATCTCAGCATGCAGTTTCTCAGGTCTGTAATATGCTGAGCCATCATGGACTGCAAATCTTACATCTGTCTGTTTTCCATCAATGTTCATCACACTGAAGATAATGATATCGCTGAGCTTAGCAGGTAACATTTTTGCCAGTAATTCCTTGAACTTGTCATGTCTTGTTTTGCCATGTTCATCTATCCTTATGAACTCCTCTGCTGTGACATCTGAGTTTGGGATGCAAAAGTAGATGAACATTAAATGCTGGTAGAACGAATGCAGGATAATTTCTCAATTTATTTCTTATTTAACAGTATGGAAACACACCAGAAAATGCCCTACAGTGCTAAGTAGATCAAGAATTGATATAATAATACCTGCATGACATGATCATTGAGCTACAGAGGCAGCTGATCTGAACTCTCACCAGCAAATAAAACCAACCTGATAGACGCACAGAGGCTGAGTTTTGTATGGCTTCATTTTCCAGCTCTTTGACGTGGATTTGTACTGTAGATATAACATCAGGACAAACTCCATCAGAAACTCTAACTTCCAAGTTGTATATTCCTTGAGGAGTGCTATCCACCATCACCAGAGATCCAGTCCTCTGATTTAATCTGAAAGACCTAGACATAAACCTTCAATTAGGAAACCTCAATATCTCAAAATGGGTCACTCACTTTCTCTGTTAACGTAATTCAGAAAGCCTTAAATGCTACTATGAAGGTTACAGGAATTAACAACCTCAAAACAGCACCAGAAACACCTTAATTCAGAAACTACAATCTGCAGAAATTATAAATCCATGTCTCTTCCACTGCCAAATCCCTAGACTTTCCCAAACTTGAATAAAAGCAGTGTGTAAGTTGAACCACAGGGTTCAACATAGTTATCATGGTCTGGTCTATGAGATAAGTAATAGAAAGTGACAAAGCCACACAAAATTGTTCCAGATCCGCATTTATACATCTGGAACAGCATAAGATCTGCATGAAATCTCTGATAAGATCTTCATTTGCCACCTTGAAGGGACCTTAATCAGTCATTATGGAAACATTCTATGACCACTATTATGGAATAGCAACCCTCTTAATATGAAAATAGGTCCAGGGGCTGCTGACAGGCAGAATCAGTTTTTAATTCTGAGCCACATAAAGCTCTTATTCATAGCAGAGACAAAAAATCACATTCATTTTGACATCCATTTTCTGTATACATATATACAATCACGCCATGTGCCTTCTCTCTTTATGAAAGGAACAAATTACATCTACGTAGGAATTCAGGATCCAAGTCCATATTTCAATTAACAGAAAAAACTCCAGTAATCTGAGTCATGGTTTCACATGCAATTGTAAATTTAGCCGTTAAAGGAGATCAACAAATTCCCTTTCATTTCTGATTAAATTATTTCATTCTGCCCTTTGAAATTCAGGGTTCATATTTCATCAACCCTAATATTTGAGAGCAAGTATTAAAAATTCTGCCTATTTTTAAATTGGATCTTACAGAATGCACATTTTAAAATAAATTAATGACAACACATGACTAAAAATCATCATGGTGTGATCTTCCATTCTCTTGGAAAAAATATTTCATGCATTAATTTCTTTATACCTAGTTCCCGAAATAAAAAGAGCATTCAGAAGGTATATTCATTAATACACTCAATAACCCTGGCTTTATGCAGATCCTGAACACAGAGGAACACATGACAAAATAATTACAAAAGCATAAATATTACTCATTTTGACACAAATACAATCCTCACTTGAGCAGTTTTCCTTCAGCAAGAAATGTTTTATTGTCCCAGTCATCTTGATCTGGTGCAAACACTTCCCCAAGCACTGTTGTTGACCATTTTCCTGTTGAGATCAATTATAATAAATCTGCATTTAATTTTTGCTTTTCAGTGCATTTCATATTCTGCTGCATTCATTACTGTATTTATTATTTTCAGATCCCTGCTTAACTTGGTGATGGTTATGATCCAAGATTCTTAAAATAATGCAGAGCCTGCCACAGGACTTCTTCCATTTCTGGAAATGTGGGTACACTATGGATGTCACATGAAAGAAGAAAAGCTGCAAGCAACACAAAACAACCACAGAATGATAAATAAATACAACTCTATATACAATCCTTAGACAGATAAAAACAAAAGTCACCACATCAGGAGTTAAACCCCAAATGTTTCATTGCTACTCTATTATTTCAAACAGCACAGAAGCAAAATCCAGCAAAAGAGAGCAAGCTGGGAAAGTTTCTCAAAGTATGCAGCTGGGAGAAAAGGAAATGGGCAAGAAGCCACCAAGCTCTGACAGTTCTTTGCCCTTTTTTCAGGCCCTTGTGGGCTGTCACAGAAGTGGAACATCCGAGCAGCTGTTCTCAAATAGTAAACTCCAGGGAGGGAGATCTTTGAATTTTTTCACAGCCAAGATCCAGTAACAGATGAAATTTTTAAGGTTCAAATCTGGAGCCAATCCAGCCTAGAAACTTTGTTCTCTCATTTCTACACTAGGATCAGGTCACATCTTTTTCTAATCTAGGCGTCCTGATGGTCAGCAAAAATCGCTCGGTGCAGAAATATTTTTTGTAGATTAATCTTCTCTAATAATTATCATAAATTCTACCAGTGCAATGATAACTGAGATATCATGGAGTCTATCTGGAAAGGAATATCTGGGCAAAGGCAGAATAAACCATGCTTAATAAGGACTAGATTTGCAGGTAGTTTCAAGATAAAACACACTAAAACACAGAATTCAGGACAAATTTTAGAAAATATTACTAAATTGTTCACTCTCTGCTAAACCACTCCGATGAGAAAATGTAAAGCATTCACTTAATGGATGCATTTACTCTTCTCTCTCTCACTATGATAAACCTCACAGCACTGTGGCTGCTATCACAGACCAGCTTTCCTGCCAATATGTCTTGAACTAGGTACAGTGTACCACTCAAGAACGCATCTAGAATCAGTTCAAAGACTACATGTTAGAACATATTTCCTAGAGGAAGCAGTCACTTACTGTATCACAAAGATTTTTGTTTTCCTTTGGGGAAAAAAAAAAAATCTTTTCTCTTGGGTTCCTTTCTTGACAACAGAAAACTTCCCTCCATAGATTTCTGTACTGCTCAGCCACACAGTGGCTGTAGGACTGGTCTACAATTTCTCATCTATGAACTTCTGTTTATCTAAGATACTTCAGTTCTTCCCTTCTCATCTCCAGATCTCTTCATGTCAGATCATGTGTGCACACAAAAGACCTTTCCTCTGTGTATGTGGAAACTAGTGAATGGAAAACAGATTTTATTGGTTAAAAAATATGCTTTCTCTGCAAGCAAAATATCTACTTGTTTGCAGCTAACATTTTTTGGTAGATAATCTCTTACACACTAGGGTCTCAGCTTTGCAAATATACTTTACTCATTCCACTTCATTTAGTACTTTACAGAATTGGAGCTGAAGTTTAAAAATAGGAAAACCATTTTAAAAATAAATTAAGGACTATGACAAAGAAACAATGTGTAAAATCACACTATATTCATCAACCTGCTACAATATCCAAATAGCACTTACCTTTGTAACTGTTCACATAGACTTCCTTATGGCCAGATTCATGGCAGTTGTCATTTTCATCACCAATTGTTATAGTTAGGGTGCTTGTAGAGCTCATAGCTGGAATTCCACTATCTGTTATAACTATTGGCAGATGAAACACTTTCTGCTTTTCTCTGTCAAAGGACCTCAAAGCAGTTACAGTTGCTGTGTTATTTCTGTTGTCAGTAAGAGAAAAATCTGAAGAATTCTGATAATCTGGCACCAATGAAAATGTAAAAGGTGGTCCATTTTCCTCACTGTCTGGATCAAATGCATGAAGCAATTTTGATGTGTAGTTCATATGCACTATTTCAGGCCTCAATATATTTTCCCAAACTACAGGCATGTATGGTGCCTCAAATCTTGGTCCATTGTCATTAACATCAAGCAAATTAATCAAAACTGTAACACTTCCAGTGTGGGCAGGCATCCCTTGATCTGAAGCTTGCACAATTAAACTGTATTTTTCAATGACTTCACGATCTAGTGTATTTGCCACAACCACATGACCATGTTGGTCAACTACAAACTGTCTCATGGGATCTGAATCTGACTTTATAGAATACATAATGTTCCCATTCGAACCAGAATCCTTGTCTGTAGCTCTCACTGTGGTTACTGTAGTACCCACAGGCACATTTTCAAAGAAAGGGCTTGCCTGAACAATCTGAGAAAGGAATACTGGGCTGTGGTCGTTGGAGTCTTCAACCTCGATGAGGCACACTGCAATACTAGAAAAATCAAGATCCTCCACTGTAAGTGTAAGATTAAACTGCCTTTCACGGGCATTCTCAAAGTCCAGGTTTTTTTGGAGTCGAATAGTGGCACACTGCCGTTCTTTGTCTCTCTCAATACTAAACTTCTGATCTGGGTCTCCCCCGATGATACTGAACATTAAGTCAGCATTTTCCCCAGTATCTGCGTCTGTAGCACACACTTGCAGAACTTCTGAGTGGATGGCACTGTTTTCAGGAATTGTTGCCTGCCACATCTTTTTTGTGAATTTAGGTACATGATCATTGACGTCTGCAATCCAGATAGTGGCAGTGCCAGTTCCTGTTAGCCCTCCCCCATCTCTTGCCTCAACAGTAAGAAAATAATTGTCAGTCCTTTCTCTGTCGAGCGTTCCCCCCGCTACATGAATTGTACCAGTATTGGGGTTGATGCTAAACATGTCAGTACCAAACTCATTTTTTACATTCTCTGTTATCCTGTAAGTCAGGACAGCATTAAGACCTACGTTTGGATCGTCACGATCAACTGCACCCATTTCCACGACTAACGTTTCTGCAGGAGAATTTTCAAAGACACTCCCATTGCAGTCATCAGGCATGCACGTAAACATGGGTGCATTGTCATTTATATCCCACACATTAATAATTACATCAGCAAATCCTGTAAGTCCTTCTCCACCTTCATCAGTAGCCAATACAACAAATCTCCACAATGCTCTCTCTTCCCGATCCAGCATCGTGTGTGAGTAAATGCTGCCTGTTTCCTCATCTATTGTGAAAATATCACCTGCACCATGCCCATGCAATGAGTATCTCAAATCTCCTTCATCCACATTGCTATCAGGATCATTTGCCATAACCTACAAAAGTTTTGAAAACAAAGACATAGAAGTTATTAAATAAGCAATTATTGGTTTATATTCTTCCTATATGCTGCTACAATCTAAAGAAGTCCAAGAAAAAGTGTATGACATGCCCATGGCCAGGAGGTTGGAGTATGTGATCTGTAAGGTCCCTTCCAACCTAAGCCATTCAATGATTCTGTGATTCTAATATATGCATAGCAGATGAATGGCAAATGGGAGGTGCCTGAGGGACAAGTAGATTAATACAATTTGCACTAAAATAACAATGTAGATATTCTGATAGCTACTCTCAAATGTTAATTATTTGCTTTTTAGGATCACAAATTATCTACCTGTTTACCCTGCTTATTATCTTTGTAATTATTTTTCCATAGAATGGCATTTCTCTTCACCCACTAACAAAGAAAAAAAAAATAAAAAATCAGTAAAGCTAAATTTCATTAATATATCTCTCCTAGATTATCAGTAACACAATTGTACCAGAGTAATCTGTGCTCTTTCACTGAAATATTATAATCTCAGAAACTGCATACTCTACCTGAAGTACAAAGACTGGTAATCCATCCAGCTCCTCAATTATGCTTCCATAGTATTCACTGATAGAGAAAACTGGAGTCTCGTCATTTTTATTCACAACATTGATGATGGCAACTGCATAATCTTCCCATTTCCCATCAGAGGCCAGCAAGTGAATCTCATACATTTTTATTTCTTCATAATCCAGTGGCTGGGCAATAAAAATGGCTCCTGTTTCTGGTTCAACATCAAGCACTCCTCCTGTGTTTCCAGCTGTGATCTGATACCGTAATTTAGCATTTGTTCCTGTCAATTACCAGCAGTATCAGAAAGCACACAGTTCTTGAAGCAGATCAAAACATGGGATGTTAAGATGAAGTACAAATTATATGATAACTGCTTTTGGTACTACAGTTTTTGGTCTTTTAAAACATGCAGCCATGTCTGTTTATGTATCAGAATGTCCGGCTTTAATTACAAAATATGCCTTTCCTATGAATTATTAATTCTCCATTTACTTATGATCCCTCAAATTCACTGAAGGATCAACATGACTGGCCAAGGCTATGGGACAAATTCTTATTTGCTAACACCCGGTGCGTAAGAATGAGTTATAAACACTTCATACTGTAGAACCAACCTGCACTCACTTATGCGTGGACTTTACCAACAAACAGGATAATTATCTACCAAACCAGAGACAGCCCTAACAGAACTTCTCAGATGCAGTACTGATCAGTCAATAGTTTTACATCAAATAAAGACTTTCTAACCTTTCTGCAAGCTCTACCTTCACATTACTATTCTTCTTTCTTTCCTTCTTTTATAGCTACATCTTTAATCTTTATTGAAAGGACAGAAATGGAGTGCCATATATCCATCACATTAGATTCCCTGATCCAACACTATAGATTTACAGGCAGCCTATGTAATAAACTAAAAGTTCCTTGAGTAGCTGAATCTGTCTTCAGTACAACTTAATTACATTTGTCTTAACCTCAAGAGAGTGAGGAATCAAATGCAACCAGGATGCACTTGCACTTCGTAGACATGCTGACAGAACAACGCTCCAGGACTTGTGCAACAAAAAAAAAAAAGGACGTTTCACCACACAGCAAAGTCAAATTTGTAGTGCACCACAGCCAAAAGTTGGAAGTCTGTAGTGTTCCCTTTCTGCTTTATGACCACTGGTTAGGTACTTATTTTTACATGACTTACAGCTGTATTCCTGAATGATTGGCAGATAAAGCAATATAGCTAAGACTCATCACATGCATTTAAGGAAGGCCAGTCTCAAGTATGAGAATGTGTACCAATAAAAATTTTTTTAAAATACAACTATATTGTCCATAGAGAAAACAAATTAATCTCACTGAAACCAAGTTTGATTCATTCTATTTAAGCAGGACATTTTTATAGGTGCCCATTTGTAAGAAAACTACATAATCTATAACACATTTTTATTTGCTGGCAAAGAAATTATTCCCCATCATTCCACATTAATGCATTGCCTCCCAAAAGAAGAATTATTTGACTTATGCCTCGCAGCTCCATTATGAACTAATGTTCATGCCTAATCAGTTCACACTTAAAGAAGTTTTAAAATCTAGAGGAAAAAAAAAAAAAAACACATTTTCATTTCTAACACCACTAAATATGTCTTGGTGCACTGGAATTAAGTCATTAATATTTTAGATGCAGCTATGGGGAATTCCAATACTTTACCTTCATCGTCGTCATTAGCGCTGACTGTAATGACAGTTGAGCCCACCTCCTGATCTTCATCCACATTTCCTTCATAGACACTCTGAGTGAAGACAGGCTTGTTATCATTCACATCACTGATAAAAATGCGCACATAGGCCGTGTCTAGAGAAACAAGAAACTAAAATACTCAGCTGTGCCACTTCTGTCAGCTACAATTCTTTAAACTGTCTAGCTGCACGTTAAATGAAGACGAATATGCAGACAATACAGAAACAAACCCTTAGGGTTGTGGACAATATATATACCAACATTATTCAAAAGCACTTGGATATCAAATGCATGTCACATTCTATTTGTCTGAACAGATAATATGTGAATAACTGATGCCTAATATGGCAATTGTACAGTTTTTGCTCATGACTTGAAAAAGGGAAATTAACATTTAATCTTGCATTGCCAAGCTTCTGTTTTCAAAGATAAATCCAGGCAAAATAATGCTCGCAACAGACATTTGTCTCTTACCAGAGTTTGGCTTTCCATGTTTTCCAGGTCGAGCTGATTCAGAGCCATCTACTGACTTGACTTCCAGAAGATAGGACCCCTTCTTCTCTCTGTCAAACACTGAGGCAGTGTATATTGAGCCTGTCTCTGAGTCCAAGCTAAAAGATGTGTAGTCTCTGCCACTGTCATGTAACAAGGAGTAAGTTATCTAAAGAATTAAAAAAAAGTCATTATTCTTATACCTTCCTTTTGTTGGACACAAATTAAAGAGAACAAGAACAGTCTTGTGTTTGAGAAAGCTGGGTAACACTACCATCTTGAGAAACCTAGTTTAAAGTCAACTGTATGAGGATTGCCAACCTGTAAAGCAAATAAATTTGTCTTGGTTCCCAAGATCACTGGTTCATGTAAGCACAGTGCTTGTGTGACAGCACTCAAACTCACCTAAATGTCACAGGTACTAATATAATAGCCACAGGGGAGCTGATTTGAACTTGCTCAGTATCATGGATCATATTTTAGTCTCTACTATACCTACATTTTTGTGCACTTGACTTCAGCTTGCAATCTTGTTCTAAGAATATAACTATTTCCATTTTTTAAAATCAGTAACAAATACATCCACTTTTGCTGTTAACCTGACATATTTTGTAAGGGTTAGGTACTCAGTACCCTCCACAATTTACAACTCACAGATGCTTTTAACAAATTTTTTCTTCCATTATACTTCCAATCACACTTTAGGTCTATGAAAAGCTTTCCAAATGAGGGCAAGTTTTTCACCTGAACTACAGGTTGTATTTCTCCACCTGCTAGTTTCAGTTGCATTTTTTACAGAGCAAGCGAGAAAAATGTGTAATTAACTATTTCACCTCACACTTCCCTATTAGTCATCCCTTTTCCTCTTTGAAGACTTAGAGTCTGTTTAACCTTTGGAAGCTATTTCATACCTTTCATCACAGAAGATGTAGATCCCCACTTGCTTACCTCACCATTCTGACCAAGGTCAAGGTCAGTGGCAGACACCTGAACAACAAATGTCCCAACAGCAGCTCCCTCTGTTACTGAGGCTTCATAAATAGATGAAGTGAAGAATGGAACATTGTCATTGACATCTAAAACATAAAAAAGAGCACATAAATGAGAAAACTATTACACTTTAAAGGAAAAAAACAAAACAAAACTACTATTAATATACTGTAACGTCACCACAGAGCTTACACACCTGTTACATTAATATAGACCATAGTGAATGCTGCCAGAGGAACTGCAGCAACATTCTGTGCTCGAACCCTCAGCAGAAAACTCTTTGTTGTTTCATAATCTAGTGGCTCAGCTACTAGGATTGAAGCAGAACCATCATGTCTGTTTGGAGTCAGGTAGAAACGAACTGGCATGTTGGTCTCTGGAACAAGTCCCTCCTCTAGGTTGTAAGTCACACGGGGATCACCAAGGGGAGAAGTTGCTTTGATTGTCTGCATGGTTCAAAAATTTTGCATAATCAACAGTTTTTTAAGTACAACAACATTTCTAAAACCTTTTGTATATTGATTCACCTAGACCTGCATCTCTCAAATGAAAACATTAGGACATGTATTTCCTTAACCCTACCCAGAGCATCTTCAGGCTGCACACAGCCTTCAGCCAAAGGTCACTAGTCATTACACATTTGGTTACTCATTGTTTTATCCTAAAAGTATGTACATTTTGAAGTTACTTCATAAAACTGTTCCAATTACTCACTCTAAGCAATAAAATCAAACAACTCTAAGTACTTTAAGTCCAGTAATCACCTCAGGTAGCACAATAGCATTCAAAAATTTGGAACACCTATCATGCTGTTCAAGTGGAAGAAAATTAAATAATGGTTGCAACACATACAAATTAAATCAAAAATCCTGGTTACTGTTAGTGTTTCTGAAAGAAAACTGATAGCAGATCATTGGTTCCCACAATACCCAAAACTGTTATAAAAGCTCACTACATCTAAGCAAATGAGCAACATTCAATTATTCAATGGCCTTTGATCTATAGACAGATAGCCAAGCCTGTCCCAACCTTACCAGAACTGATGCATCTCGTGTAGTATTCTCTGGAATAACAACTTCATAGCTTTCTCTTTCCCACTGTGGAGGCTGGTTTTTTGCACTGGTAATAGTTACTGCAAGTTCAACTTTACTGCTCCTATTACCTCCATCTGTAGCAATAATCTCTCGAATTATAGATGACCTCTGAAGCAGTAAAGAAGGTTCTTGTTACAGAGGGGTTTGAATTTTTTAAATTTTTTTCCAATGAATTAATAAAACTGATTTTTGTTTCCAAATAAATTAGTAAATGTAAAGGCCCACTTGAAAAAAAAAAAAAAACTGAACAGAAGAAACACTTCCACAAGTGCAGAATACTGAGCTCAGAATGTGACGTAGGTGCAAGGTTCATCAAAATTCTGCTATGTGCTTCACTCAATACTGTTGGAAACTGTTGCTGTTTGTCTCAATCAACCTTAGCAAATTTCACACAAAGTTTAAAACAAATCCAAACATACCTACTTTGTGGAGCCTTCGAGTTCTTAAGCTTACCTACCAACAGTTTTTGTTATTAGGTCTGTAAGGCTCTTACATTCCACAAGGAAAACATATTTGAAAATATACACTTTCACCAAAGTTGTGTATCAGTTACTTAGAAGTTAAATCTCTATTAGGTATTTAAAGATTGATATCTACAACGATATGTTTCAGTACAAATCACAACTCCGAAAATATCAAACTGCTTATGCAGGTATTTAGAAAAAGATGACATTGGTAAATTTTGGATAACTTCCTGAAACTATCTTGTTCACTATGCCTTCACTGTACTGAGGGGTAGCCATGCACCACCATGACTGATGTGTATCAAGTTGGGGATCTGTACCAGAAGTACAATTTCACATTCTTTCACATTCAGACTTGTGTCATAACTCATTGCCTGTTAACACAGCAAAGTCCTACACCTGGGTTCTTGCTCCCCTGCGTACAGACTCAGCCCTCAAGTCCTTACTGTTAGTATGTCAAAGCTAATGAAATGGGAAGTTCTCAGAGGCAATGCTGTCAGTGGCTACTTTCCAGCTGAAAGCAGGGCTTGCTTTATGCAAGTCACAATCAATGAACTCATCAGCTGAAAGCCTTAGACTCTAGTTTAATTTAAACATGACATATTGATCCTCTAATGTGAAGTGTAACACAAACTCAAGACCTCAGACCCTCTTGAGACAGACAGCTTAAAGAGAAAAGCAAGCACCATACCTGAGATATAGGTTGATTCACAAACACCCAGCCTGTAGTAGGATTAATTTGCAAATAATTGGGTTCTTCATTTGCTATTGAATATGTAATGGCAGCATTTGAGCTGTAGTCATCATCATGGGCTGCAACACGAAGAAAACTGGTCCCAACTCTTGTGTCCTCTCTTAGGAAATCTAATGTAAGGAATGGACATTTCAAACTGATCATTAATTCACTAAAGTACATTTTTCAAAGTACATGAAATAAAGAACAAAAAATACTAAATTAGCAATGTATAGGAGCTACAATTTTATCTTCCTTGGAACAAAGGCCATCACTCCAGAGCTACAGATCACATTAGAACTTCACATTATCACATTCATAATTTGGAATTCTTATTTCTCATAAGATACTACTTTTTTTGTCCTTTAGTTTTGCTAAGGGACTAATTGCACTGTATGGATTTTAATTTAGTGCATATAACCAGAAGAAAAGGACCACACGATCAGAAATTACTTTCTAGGATTTGCATACAATAACTAACTGAGAACTACCAGTCTTCATTTTTTAATGAATATTACACATGCCTCTGGGTGTTTATCCATGAACAGAAAGGTGTTTTTTATGAATCAAGAAGGAAAAGTAAAACAGCACATAATGAAGAATAATAAAATTCAAATGGGAAGAGGAAAAGTTATTACAAGAATCTGTTAATCAGAAAACAAAGGCTACAGTCATTGCACAGTGCTGCACCACACTCAGATTCTTACCCCTGTGTAGTACCACAGACACGTGGTGTACTCGAGTAAGCAAAGAGACATGACTATTGTTTCAAGGAATTTTCCCACAGAGACACTCAAGGCCTAGGAGTCCAGACTGTACTTATTACATTGCACATTGCACAGAATAGCAATTGTGCAATTAATTAAGGTAATGCATCTCTGGCTGCAATCACCTAGTTGGTCACACGATCTACTGCCAGGAAAGACAAAACTCATAAATCTTAGCCATCAGGTAAGCTCACAGTCAGGGCACCGAAACTCTATCCAATGACTCTCAATTACATTCATAGTGGCTGTTTTCAAATCTGGGGTCATTGTCATTTTGGTCCAGGATGATAACATTTATCTGACATATTCCAATGAGCGGTTCCGCTGCCTGATCTGTTGCTGTCACAGTGATGGGATATTCCCTCTGCTTTTCTCGATCAAATACCTGAGCAGTTGTCAGAACTCCTGAAAACAAATGGAATACCAGAGAGTTAAAATAGTCTGCATTTGACAATATTCTACATTTAGATGTTTATTTGTCTGTCAATACATTGAGAAACAGTGCAATAGGTTGAATATGCCTCTAATGTGAACTTCAGGTTCAAGGATTCGATCGCAAGATTTAACAATCTCAACAGCTTAAACTGTGCTGCTCAGGCAGAGACAGACTTGATATACACTTAACTGCATCTAAGTTTTGGAAATGGAGGTAAGTAACAAGCTATCTTTAAGGGAATAATTAAAAAAAAATAATCAGAATAAAGGTGTATTTCATGTCTTTTATTCTCCAGAAGTTCATCCTACATTTAGTTTAGGCCTTGCAAGATTTTGTCTCTTTACTGTTTACAAGGCTACTGTCATTTGGATAAATCATTTACAAGCTATTAGCAATGCTGCAAGATAATGTGCACTTAAAATCTTGTGGCTTTTTTAAATCTAATCAGAAAACCACAAGAGTTATTTCACAAAGAACTTCCACATTTCAGGGAAAGCATCAGTTCTAGTTCAGTACTGGACATGCATGAAACTAAACAAGAGTATTTGTTCATGCAGTTAACATGGTTTATATTCTGTCTGCTATCACGAAACTAAATGGAAAAGTATGAAATCTGATTTTGTTTCATTTTTTTTCAACCAGTGTAACCAAGTGGTCTCCAGTATCAGTTGTGATATTCACTTTACCTGTGTCAGGATGAATAGTAAATGCTGGTAGGACACCACCTCTGTGCATCAAGCCATATTTCACCATACCATTGGCTCCTTCATCAGCATCAGTGGCTTCAACCTGCAGTACAGCTGTCCCTGAAGGCTGGTTTTCCAAAACAGAAGCATGTTCCTGATAATAGTGACACTAAAAGAAGGGAGAAAAAAATTTTTAAAATGAACTTACCATGCCATTTGATTTACAGATATAGTGGAGTGAAAAAGAAAGAAAAAAGATTTAGCTACACTTCCATTCATATGCACTGATGTCAATGTTTTCTCTGTAGCATAATTAATTTACAGGCTTCACTTGCTATTTTGTGGTTATGGGAACAACACAGGAGACAAGGCCACTGAGCATCTTCAACTAAAGAAAACCTTTGGAGAAAAAGTTACAGTTACATATACTTCCAAATGCAAATATTTTTATCTCTTAGCAGAAGTCTTACAGAAAGAGTGCATACAGCTGTCCAAACCACAGAACTACTTTGGTCAAAAAGAGATTTCTACACAAAGTAACTTATCAAGGACATATTACTGAGAATTTCAAACACTGTCATAAAGTCACTCACTTCATGAAATATGCAACGTTGCCTATTAACACTTTAGCCACTTCAGCATCAAACTTGAAATTATTAGACAACAGACCCTAAACATGAATTAACATTATTAAAACATATTCAAACATTTATTATTTACAGTACTTTCCAAGTCAAGCTAAAACACTTCCATTCTTCTCTCTTTCATCACTTCCATACACACAATGATCAGAAGAAGCCTATGTAATTTAGAGAGGAATATTTTGCAATACAAGTCCAGTGAATAGAGAGCTATACCTAGCAATTCCTCCTCACATATGTCACTCTGAACCTCCAAAAGGTATTCACTCTGCCTCACCTTCTAACATGCCAGAGATGAGATGTGGTTCATAGAAGAGGCAGTGCTCACAGGAACTGTTCTGCCACAAGAGGAGAACAAATCCTGTAAGTCTTAGGAGAGGGATGAAAAAGATGGGAGAAAGAAGCACCAGAACTCAGAAATGAAAGCAGATCACTTCTTGAATAGCTCATCTGCTGCATCACTTGCACAGGAACAACACAGTCCTGTATTTACTACAGAGCCTTGTGTATTTACCTTCTGAAAGACAGGTTTGTTATTGTTGACATCATCAATTCTCACAACAACCTGGGCAGTACTTGTAAGAGAATGGGGCCCTCCAGAGGTGTTATCATCAGCAGCTGTGACATTAAGTACATATTCTGGTCCCTGCAGCTTTGGAATTGGACTTGAACGAAGTCTAACTAGCCCTGTAAAAACAACAGTAAGTTGTGGTTGGTTTTGGTGTTTTTACTATATTAACCAATTACTATTATTCTCCTCACTAGCAAGCACAATGCCAAACCATTCTGGTTTACCTACTCATGAATAAACCACAAGGATGTTACAGTTTAATTTAACTGTGGTGTTTTTACTGCAGTCCAATATTAAAACAAAATTAAGTAGGTATAATAGGTTTGTTTGTCTACAGAGCTAAATGAGACAACAGCTACAATTCAGCTGACCTGCATATGTTAGCGTTCCTCTACCTGTTGCAGGGAAAAAAAAACAATCCAGAAAAACTTTGTAGCCAGACTGCACCTGCCCCATCAGTGAGTCTGGCTATGTTCCTGTACCATTACTGCAATGAAGCATGTATCACCAGGTTTACTTCATAGCTAGTGATGCTAGCTCAATTTAAACTAGTTGAAGTTGACCTTCGTGCAGCACAATCATAGCAGCATTTATCAATGCAGGTATATTCTCAGAAAACCTGTATTTTTGCTACTCTCCCAAGTCACTCAGATGATACATCCTGCTAGATGAGACATAAAGGCATTGTCAGAGAAAGATGTATGGAAGATTTGCCACAAAAGCAGAAGAAACTACAGCTATCTGAGACCATGCAGTAAGAAGCTGTTATTCCTTTGCTCCATCATCCATCAGTCACCTCTGTTCTTCATCAGGCACAATAGAAATTGTATTGCTACAGATCAATGTCGCTCAATTAACTTGCAAATGTATTGTTTTAGCTGCAGCACTTATTTTTGACACTTCTCCACTTTACCTTGGCATTTCTGCATCAAGGGAGTACAGACTATTCCCCTGACATGATTTATTTCTGAGAGGAAACTGCTTCAAGTCCCTGTGTAAACCTTTACTGGTTTACAAAGCAGCAAAAGCCCAAAAGTGATTTGGAAAAAAAAAATCTAATGGTTATAAAATTAAGTTAGTTGGTAAAAAAGCATAAAAGTACGTATAAATTATTGTCTATATTAAAACTATGGAGCTTGTCCTAAGAGATGCTATCAATCAAATTTTAAGATTCTTTAAGCACTACAATAAAGATTTTCAGAAGCATCAGATATACTACCCCTGTGGCAATTAAGGCACTTTTAAAACCATTGCTCCTCTTCAGGTGCTAAAGGATGTTTAGAAATTTAACTCTTGGAAGCTACAGCTCTATTTTTAAGTTGGAAAGGATAAAAGGAGCTCTGAGTAAATCGAGGATCACGCTTCAACACTTGCAAGTTACCTGCATATCATATTTTTGGGAACATTTCAGAACCTAACATTAATATTGCAAAACCATGATTTGCATTGATATTAATATTTCATGCTAAGTGAACTCTATGAAATCAAAAGAAGGAATAACTTTAAGCAGCTTATTCCTTCCTATATATTCAACACATTGAATTCAGATTTTGATTGCAGTTCAAAATAGGTTAAACATAAAATAGGTTAATTGAAGTTAATTAAGTTACTTCCGTCCTTCAGTGGGCTTTCAATCCAGTTGCCTGTTTCTGTCTCAAAACATTCCCTTTGTTTTTTCAAGCAATCAACAGCAAACCAATCCTATTAATTTAAAAGGATGTGTCAGCCTACTCAGATGATGTGTGTTTGTGCATATTTTTGTTTCTAAATATTATTCAAATCTCTTTTTGACATTTTGGAATGTCTGTCAGTAATAACCTTCTCTAGTAACTTGCTATCTCGTAACTTACCTGTTATTTATAATCATGCTCTCTATTAAGTTACTGAAAGTAAACAATGAACAAATAAGACCAATTATACAAAGCCTTTAGGAAAATGGTACCTTTTTTTCAACATTATGAATGTCTAGAACAATTGCATCTTTTTCCTGCATTTTTTAAAAATTAGGTTAGTATTAGCTTATAAAATAGCATAGGCTGTTCCAGCTTTTATAACTGCTACATAAGGAAGATCAAATTTAAGCTGCATCACATGAGAATCAACATCGTGACAGCAGGAGCAAAGAGCTAAGATAATATTACCTTTCTTAGGATCAATAACAAAGTTTCCTTTTTCATTTCCAGACAGAATATCATATGTCACACCATCTCCATCAGGGTCAACAGCATTAACTGTAGCAATCAGTGTATTTGGGCCTGCATCTTCAGAAACAAAACTTCTGTAGCTGTTAAAAGAAATTATGACAACACATTTGTGAATTTAAACAGGAAAAAACATGTACAGGACTCTGCTTTACAACATCCACTGGCTGCCTGTGCAGAGATTTGTAGTTTATTAATACAGTTACACCAATGAGATGCTTCTTGGTTAACCAATGAAATATTATTGATGATCTATCCTACCACCCATATCTTTTTGTTGTTACCTCCCATAGACTTCCATCACAAACTTTAAGCAGTATTAAAGCTTTTCTGTGCTACAAGAGTTTCATTACTTGGAGAATTCACTCTTTTTAATTTAAAAAAGTGAATTGCATGATTCAAAGTCAATGCTTGCTAAATGGACAGCACTGCTTGTTATAGCACACTTACTGACACAAGCTCTAAAAATGCTTTTGGTGGAGTCTTTGCCACCAGCGTGACTAAGATGAGTATCAGATCTGGAGGACATGTCAGTTTTACAAAAACATCAAGTCCATATCACTGACTTTGTAAGTTCTGAAGAGGTATTATCAGCCTAAACTTAATGCTCTCTGGAGTAAAAAATGCCCCTGATTTAGCCAAGTCTCAAGTATTTATTACTTTTATCTGAATGGATTGACCATAGTCCAAACTATGCATATTACAGACCTGTCCACAGGAGATATTCCAAAACTCAGCTGTAAGAATAAACTACAGTTGGCTGTATCCAACAACATAAAACACATATGGACTACTGGGTTCAGAGTGCTTATGGACCCACTTGGCATATGCTGAGAATCAGGAAAAAATCAAAGAAAAAGAAAATGGATGCATAGAAACCCTCCCTCTGAGTTTTTTTTCCTTTTTTCTAGATATATGTGTGTTTTCATCAAACCTTCACAGAAACTGCTTTTTCTCTTTCCCCAATTAACATGCAATGACGTAAGAGAAGTAAATTATTCTGGTTTAGCTCAGTCACTGTTAACTCTGCATCTGGAAAGCAAATGAACAGTAATTCCAATAATTTTGAATATGAAATACAGGGACAGAAGAGATTCAGGCATCAGAAGAGGTCTCTTAAAAAAGAGAAAGTAAAAACTGACAAAATGAAACAGAATGGTAGCCTTAAGCATTTCATAACTGAGATAAAGGATAACTGTGATGAAGGAAAGCTTGTGACAAGGAATTTTAGGTTTATACCAGACTATAAAACTACTTAAACAAGAAGCTAGAAGGACATCATCATCTTGATTTGTATTAGCCTGCCACAGAGTATAACATTAATTGCAAACTAGACTCTCAGCAGGACCTAATGTACAAGTTTTCACAATGAATCTATTTCACAGAAACTACAACCAAGTTCTGGCTGAAATTCACTTTTAAGTTGGAAGACTTTTTTCCAAAATGAGAAAGTTAAAGTAAAATCAAAGCCTGTTTAACCTGGTTGAATCATAACTTGAGACAGCTAAAATTCCAGGAGCTGAATTCAATTCCAGTGCCAATCTACACACATATTTGGAACAGAAATTTCCCTGCTATTGCATATGGAATAGGAAAGCTTCTTGTGAATGTTTGGTAACTTAAAATAATGTTAATTTTAGTCATATTCTTCAGTAAGCTTTAAATATTACAGCTGGCAGGGTGCTGGGGGTTTTTTATACTATGTTTTCAGATTCCAATTTGTTAGAGATGTTTACAGATTCTTTAATAGTGTCACTCATTTCTGATTAAAAAATGAGGAACAGATACAGGTAAATATTCAAGGACCTTGAAGATTAAAACAAATACATGCATGAAAAATAAGCACCATATGAAGACTGAGAAACTTAGTTTGATTAGTGTTTGAAAAGGCATAGAGATCCAATAAGAATTGAGAGAATATCAACTTTTCCAAGCTGTATCTCCTAAGCAGTGTTTGGGAAAGAAAAGCAGGCACAAGATTTTGAAGCCAGAGGTTACCTTTACATAAAATAAGGACTGTCAGAAAGCTTTGATGTTTTGTTCAGCTAAACCACAAGCTCAGCATCACTGAAATTTCTGCCTGGGTTTTGTTCTGAGCAACTTGTAGTTTTAAGAGTAGAAGACTGGTTCAGAGACTGACTGAGAATTCCATTACAAAGTCTCAAATGCAAATCCAAGTTTATAGTCCTTTTGACACTGTTTCAGATGCTTTTGAGCCCCAGCTACAGAATTAAAACACTTACTGATGCTGGGGAGTGGGGGGGGAAGGGAGAGAGAGGAAAAAAGTAGAGTTTGTAGGGCATGAGTCTAAGGGAAATTAACTGAACTCCACTTATTGACATCTGGTTTGTGGTTTTTACAATTCAGTGGTCATTTAGGATTCTGTCATTTAAGCATTTTTCTTGAACAATTATAAACCAAAGATGCAGAGTGTTGACTTTTTAAGCTTAAATTGCCTAACTAAAAGGCAAAATTCCACCATGTACTCTGGATGAAGACTGAGGACAACACTGAGGTGCCTGCTTTTTCTGCTTGATTTCCTTTGGTGGTAGAGAGGTCCTCTTGAAATGCATGATTTGAAACGATTATACCACCACTTTCAGCACACACTGGGAAAAATCTAAGTGCAAGATCAGTCACAAGAGTGTGTCTATATACTTCCTCTCTCTAGGTAGATACACAACTCCTACTACAGAGTGTCTATGTAGGGATACAACAGGGGCAATGGTTTTAAATTAGAGTAGATTTAGGTTGGACATTAGGAGCCAGTTCTATACCATGAGGATAGTGGAACACTAGAACAGGTTGCCCAGAGAGGTAGTTGAGGCCCCATCATTGGAGATATTCAAGGTCAGGCTCAACGGGACACTGGGCAATCTGATCTAATGAAGGATGTCCCTGCAGTGCAAGGGGGTTGGACTAGATGACCTTTGGAGGTCCCTTCCGTCCCAAATCATTCTTTGATTCTATATACTACCTCTCTAGGTAGTTACATAAGTCCTACTATTGAAAGCATGCCTAAACCTTAAAGTTAGGAACCAAATTGAAAGATGTCTTCTTTGGGTTTTGTCTTGTTTTTTTCCAAACTGATAGTAAAAGAGAGTCTCAAAGTCAAACAATTGTTCCACATTTGCCAGTCCAGATCTCAAATTTGACTGAATCTAAGTCAGTTACCATGCTGTAATGATCAACTTTCCAACCAAAACATAAAAAACAAGAGTAAAAGACAAAGATAACAGAGTTTTAAAAATATGTATTTACATTCTCTGAGAAAACTCAGGTGCTTCATCATTCACATTTGAAATGTGGATCCTAACAGTTGCTGTCCCAGTCTTTGGCTCTTCCCCTTTATCCACAGCCAGCACTACAAACTCATACAGATGGTTAGGTCGCTCATAGTCCAGCTGTGCTGCTGGAAAAATAGTACCATGAGAACTAATACTGAAATCTTGACTCAAAGTGTAATACAGCAACTCAGCATTCTCCTTTGAATCGCAGTCAGAAGCTGTCACTAAAAACAGAAAAGAAAGACATTGTATAGATCAAAGACTGTGAATTGGAATGTTAAGTACTTTAACAAGAGGATTAGTATGTAGTATAAAACTGTAATAGCATTTGCCTTGGCATGTGGTGCTTGAAATAATTTATAAAACTCTGCGACTCCTTGTGCTTTTTATTAAACTCACCCTTACCTGAATGCAAGTTGTTTAAAGAAAAAAAAGGAAAATGTAAGTCCCTGATTGAATTCAGCCACTAGACCTTGCCTTTGTCTGCTGGATTCAAAGAGAGCAGTATTCCCTACAGCCAGCCCACATAGTACTTTAAAAGACTGGCAGAGAGGCTGAGCTGATGTGTCCATTATTTCTGATCCAACATCACTCTCTTCCTTCAAATAAAGAAACATTGCAACAGTGCTACTATAAGCCTGCTAATACAATACCAACCACAACCAAAGTCCTGTTACTTCAAAATCCTACAAAGATCTCTTTCCTTTGTCTCCTGTCCCCCAAAATCATTTTGGCTGTGCCAGTAGTAAATAATTATGACCCAATCCTACAAGGTGCCATTTGTCTCCAGAAAGTTGCAACTACCAACGCTGGGCCAGGTAATTTTGCCTTCTGAATTGAATTCTAATTGTGAGAAGAAAATAAAATAATCACACTGAATGTAACAAATCTGTTTAGAAATACTAACCTTGTAGAAGAGCAGTTGTCATTGTAACTGTTTCAGGAACATCAGCTTTGCTGTAAATCATCTGATGAAATTCAGGGGCACAATCATTCACATCTGTGATTACAACCAAAACCTTAAGGGAGAAGAGCAAAGTTAATCAAGGTAATGACTTTACTGCTCTAGAAATATTTGCAGGAAGAATTTCCCAAAAACATCCTTGAGGTCTTAAGAAGCCATAGCACATAGGCTAAGCCATTTTTCTCAGATTACTCTTCTCTTACTGAGAACCTTTGAAATACTAGATTCCAGAACACAGCAGAGTAGATTTAGACTAGACAGTAGGAAGAAATTATTTATTATGGCATGATGAGACACTGGAATGTGTTGCCCAAAGAGTTTGTGGATGTCTCACTCCTGAAAGTGTTTAAGACCAGGCTGGATGAGGCTTTGAGCAATGTGGTCCTGTAGGAGGTGCCCCTATCCATGGCAGGGGGGTTGGAACTTAGATGATCCTTATGGTCCTTTCCATCTCAAGCCATCCTATGATTATATGATACTAGAAATTGCCAAGTCTCAATCCCTTGCAGCAAAATTTTCCACTCATCATCTCATAAAGTTCTTTCAAGTCATATTCTAACACTCTCAATCTTGTAGTACATAAAAGAGTCAATAGAAGATATGGGTCTCTGGAGTGCTACAGCCACTATTTGTTACATGGACATATTGGGTTTTTGTTTCACTGTCTCTGTGACCTCACACTTGGTCTTAATAATTCTTCCTCCTGTTCCCACTCTTGGGTACATCTTACTTCCTGCAATGAATAAGCATGGGTTTTCTAGCTCAGGGAATCCTTGAATTCAAACAACTAAACACCATGAACCATTGTCTTTTAATAATGTTTGGTTTTATTACTTTCTCTCTTTACAAGTCCACTTCACGCTCTTAATATGAAACAAGTAATTTTCTATTCTGCCTTTGTTTTAAACTGGAGCAATCTCAAAAACACATCATACTTCATGAAGGTTTAGTGCAAAACAAAACCTTTTCCATGGCTTGGCCACATTCATTTCCATAATTTCCCAGATCTGGGCTAGGACCTATGATGGGATGTCATGTTGATCCCTCATAGAAATAGCCCTTTCAGCACCTGCAAAGGTGAACTCTAAGATTACCTAAACCTGCCCTCAAATAGTCAGAAAGACTTTAAACATAGACAGTAGGAGAGATAGGATGAGATGGGGATGTGAGAGCCCCTAGTGAATCTGTACAGAAATCTGGAAAGGCTGAGAGAAAATGGAAATACATAGAGCCAGAAATGAACAGTTACCTCAGCTACACTGCTGAACTGGTGTTCCTCATTTTCCTCTGCTCTGACCAGAAGAAGATACTGGTGTTGGTCACTCTCATAATCCACACTCCGAGTTAAACTGATATCTCCTGTTCCACGATCAATGCTGAATAGCCCACTAGGATTAGTCAGTAAACTGTAGCTCAGGGATTTCTTTTGATATGATACAGCAGTGACTGTAAGAAAGCTGCATTTTAATTAAAAAAAAAAAAAAAGATTAAAATACTCTTGAGCACATAATAAAACACATTGAAAAATACGGCACAAATTATACATATCAAAAAAGATGGTGGAGACTTTCAAGACCCATCGGGATGCATTCCTGTGCGACCTGCGATAGATTCTGTGGTCCTGCTCTGGCAAGATGTTGGACTCAATGATCTCTGAGGTTCCTTCCAACCCCTAACATCCTGTGATCCTGTGATCCTGTGCAGTCCCATGGGTCTGATCAGGGCCTAACTGAAGCCAGTGATAGCTAAACAACAAACGCAAACATTTTTTGGTACAGTAGCTCTATCACCTTGAGGTTAAACAGGTAAGGATAGAATTCTTGGAAGCAAAACACAGTAAGGATTAAAAGCACAGATGCTGCAGATGAATTTGCCTGTTATAACTTTCCTCTATGACAGCAATGGTTTGCAGGCAGAAAACTAAAGGATAAAACAAGACACAAAAGATTTTAACCACAGCATGGCAAGTTTGCTGCTGCAGTCATTTCACCCTAAATTTTCAAGAGATAACTGCAAAAGGATAAAAGCCAGTCACTGACATGCCAGTTATACAGAACATGTGGGGTTTGCTCTTGTCTGGCACTATGTTTTTTCCACTGAAGTCCAAAGTGTTTAAAGCCTTCAAGTGGGAAAACACTTGCAGCATGAAGTAAAAGATGACATTAAAAAGTAAATATTTTTAAAGGGTTTAAAATACAATACTAATTCCTCTAGTGCCTGTTGCCTTAGCATGCAGGTTTCTTAGGAAAAAGAATTCTATCTCCCAGGAGAACCCAACGACACGGATGATCCAGTGACAACTGCAATTGAAAAGAAAAAACTCCATTTGTGCAAATAGCTTTTTTCCCATTGTATTTCCATGCTGCTGTCTTCTCACTTCCCTCAGGTGCTCTACTGAAACAATGGAAAAGGTTGCTCTAGGTCATTACCTCACGTTAGGTATTTTTTCTATGTTTTCCTATGATGTGGTCTCACACTCAGGTCTCAGCCAGTGCATGACTGTGTTCCTGCCAACAGGAATTATTTTGTCCTTCCTCTAGCTCCCTACCTTGGCTGCATGTTCATGCCACCTCTCCTCTCTCGTCAGCACTGAAAATCACAAGGTCATGCTGTGAACATGTTTAACTACCCAACTGAAAACTTTTTTTCCTTTTTTTTGGCTTTGTCTTTCATTGTATCAGCCTGCCCATGCAGCTAGATTATTAGCACAAGTGGCAGACCAAAGGAAGAGGAAGATCTGGTAATGTTCCCCTGCTCAGTAGCAATGTTAAATCAGCAAACAATTGTGAAATCCTAAACCCAGAAATCCAGTGCATGACAACAGATCTGTTTTCCTGCATACTTGTGCAATTGGTCCAATTTAAATATCAGAACTTTAGGATTCTATGTGGATTTTCATGACTATTTCTGGTCAACAAACAAAAGGAAACCACTTTCACTGCACACATTGGATATACTCAAACCTCTTCTGACATTATAATAACCATGTTAATACCTATAAAGAATTTTATTCTTTTTAATCCTAAACATTATTGAACCCAAGATATCAGGTACCTGTTCAGTAGTGTAGCATTTCAGAGTTCTTGCATTGCTTCTATGCCTGTGCTATTTCAGTTCATTGCAGTTTTAATAGTAGATGAAGTTTTTCTCTAACAGTTGCTATTATTCTTTTTTCTTAAAACTGTAAAACAGTTTTTTCTTAACACTGTAAAACTCAACATTGTAGATTGAACAGTAAAATACAACTCCATAGATAATATAATAAGGGTTGAATGGCCACACAACAAAGACATTTACTGAACAAAAATATTCTCAATTCAACTGCAAATGTTTGCCTTAAGAACAAAATTGTTTGGAAAAGACACAACTGAATATTCAGGTGGGTTTATGCTGCTAAGATTTTCTGTGATATTTAGATCTACATAGTTAGACAAAAAATGGAAAATAACATGGCAAGTTTTGTGGCCTCTTCATTTCTGCTTAGTTCGTCATCAAGATGAAGACAGCAAAGGCATTCTTTTGCTTTTCCAATTTTCACTTGATGGAGAATGCACTTCTCCAGATTTGACACATAAAATTATTACATTCTTTTGCACCAGGATATCTTTCTTCATGATGTAACAGCTCTAACTTAAATTCTGAATTTTGTTTGAAAATTAAGACACAATCAGAATCTAT
This sequence comes from Indicator indicator, assembly GCF_027791375.1. NCBI lineage: Eukaryota > Metazoa > Chordata > Aves > Piciformes > Indicatoridae > Indicator > Indicator indicator. The sequence continues at coordinate 11,512,610 of NC_072028.1, read as the reverse complement.
TAATATCTTCCATATCTTTAAAAAAAAAAAACAACCATAATTATTCAGTATTGCTTTTCCATATAAAAGGGTAACTAAAAAAAACCACAGCAATCAAACTCTATCTCGATCCCTTCTATTAAGATATCTAAACTGCTACTCACTGTATCTGTTTATGAGTCACAAACAATATTGTGGTTCTGGGGAGATCAATCAGAAGTTAAACAAGGAACACAATCTCACTGCATTATTTTTAACTGTCACTTACGATTCTCCTTGTGGCATGCTTTCAGGAACAGAAGCCAGGTATGATATGTTGGTGAACTGTGGTGGTCGAAAGCCAGCAATTATAGAAACAGAGGCTGGAGACCCTCTGCTGCCAAGTTTGTCTGCTGCTAGTACAGTCAGTAAATACTCCTTGTCCCTCACCAAGGGCAAACCTGTTGTTTTAATCCAGCCAGTGTCCCTCTCAACTTCAAATCTGTCTTCACCACCTAAAAAGAACAGATCCACAATTTGCTGTCAGCAAGAACATTTTTATTTGATTGAGAGGAGAATGCAGTATCAATTCCCAAGTTGATTTTGCCTTAGGATCAGAATGCACACTAAAATTCAAAAGTTTGTTTAAAACTTGGAAATCAGAAATCAGTAGTTATGTCCACAATCACATTTCTAAGTTGCATTTTACTTCCCTGGACAATTATCACTGTTCTTTATCCTCCAACACTTTGCTGTTGTTTGACCCTAAATACCCCTTAGCAGAAAACATCCTGCTAAAGTCCTGGCCAAGAGGAAGAAATTCACCTTTGGAGAGGTATTGCCACTGCCCCACTGCTTATCCAGTGTTAAACTATTGCTGAAGTTTAAGAGCACTATAAAGAAAATTATTAATGAGTCTGTACTAGTTTTGTCAAGCTAAGGCACAACCTAGACCCTTAAAACTGCTTAGAAATTAACCACAAGCACACCTCCCACAAGGAAGAAGGCACATGAATTCTCTCCACCCAACAAACTGTGCTGCACATACTGCCCTATCTCATAAACGAGCAGTCCAACAGAGGTGCTAACCACTGCTGCTGCTGCTACTGCCACCTCACTGCCAAAGGCCTGAGAAATACTGACTGCTCTGGTCCACACCATCCTCTGGGGGCCAGTTTGGGCAGGAATCCAACTTTGCAGGGACAACACCCTCCAAAGCTGGCAAATCTGTCTGTAGCCTCAATAAAAGTTGATTTAACCCATACACAGAAATGAAGACTTAGGAACTTTTTGCAGGAGGAAAGGAATATCTTTTACTAATGAAACTGGAGTTAAAACACACAAAAATTCACAATAGTGAAGCTTAATACACAGGGAATGACAGGGTTAAAATTTACCTTCCAACAGGAAATATTCTACAGTTCCATGGATCCCTTCATCTGCATCCACAGCAAGCAGCTTGTATACTTCAGTACCTCCTGCAGCTTCAGGGGAAACCACAGCTAAGAATGAGAAGGGCTCCATGGCCCACTCAGGTACATTGTCGTTCACATCTGTCACAGTAAGAGTCAGGTGCACCAAGTACCAATCCTTTCCTAATGGTCAAAAAAAAAATAAAGGCATATTTACACTTAGTTTAATGGCACTCAGAGTAATGGAAATAAATATCAGTTGCTGAGTATAGTCTGCAATATTGTTGGCATGTAACCCAGAAAAAAATGGGGCACACATGAAAAAAAATGATGGCTACAGCAGAACCAAACTTCTGATCTATCAAACTGTAAAGCACAGAAGTGATCCACTTCCTGAAAAACAGTCTGGGACATATATTGCAGTTCTGCAATCAGAAGTGTTGAGAGGCCAGGTGTAAGGATGTTCAGTTTGACTTCTCTATTTGAATGTTCTTTAAAATATTGCATGTGAAGCCAAAGTTTTCGAAGATAAACATGAACTGCCTCATTGGGGAAAAAAAATGACTAACACCAAGGTGAGAGTACTGTAGCCCACACTGCTACTGCACTGTCCTCATACATATCCAGGTGTAATTCCCTTCAAAATTTAGACAGGCTCTGTGAAAGCAACTGCTTGCTTTCTCCTCTCTATAGCACAAAAGAAGCCAAAAGAAGCATAAGAAACACATAAACAAAAATCACAAGGTGAAAAGCAGCAGCATGGATGTTATTTCCCACTACCACACTAAATAGAAACAGATGTGTTTCAAGGAGATGTGTTTCATGTCAGAATGTGTATTCCAAAGTCCAAGCCACCTGAAGAAACTGCAGGGAAGGGAACTTGTTAAATCTTGATCTGAGTCTGAGGTTGAAATACACCATGATGCCCCACAGGAGTAAGTTCGAAATGAGAAGTGCCAAATGGGATCAGATTCTGCTTGAACGCTCCAAAGATTTTAATTAAAAGGCTGTCCACAAAGAGTAAGTGCAAAAGGGAGAAGTTAGTGTCAGAACTGCCTGTCTCTCCTCAAAAGAACAGGTCTTGTGGATGCTGTCACAAGTTTGCAAAATCCACTATTACCTTAGTTTGCCTGGGCATACTGCAGGCTTAAAATAGTAAGCACTAAATTATAAGCCGAGTTAAGAACCTTTGAAAATCTGCCTCTATAATAGCAAGATCTATTGAGGATTTGAATGCCACCTTAGCAACCCTGCCAGGAGTAGAAAGGTTAGTAATCTTCCTCCCTCTGGAGTCTGGAAATCAATATCCTAATCAACTCCTGAACTCATTCTGTTTCAGGTTGTGCCAAAGTTCTTAACATGCATGTATTCCTCTATCAAAAACTAAGTCACAGTCAAGGAATTCCCAATTTTTACTGAACAAGTAGCAATAAACCTGGATACAAACTCCACTCCTGTCACTTACTGATTGTCAGTTCACTGAATATTATTATGCTGATACTTAGTACATAATTATAACTGAGAAATACCCCTTATAAGGAAACCATGGGAAACTGCATCACTTTTGAGATTAGTCCTCACAGGCTCTAGCAAACTTTATTAATCAAGAACTAAAAAGACTTGAGCATGTTCCTCCAGGTACTTGTGTTTTAATAGCTGAGAGACCTTAATGTCATTTGACATCTTGGCAAAATCAAAGCTTTCAGCAATGTTGGTTACCTCTGAAACCTCTGAATACTCTTAAGAATTTTGTTAGGGTAGTGAGCAGGAACTGCAATGCACATAATTGAAGAGACAGGCATAAGTGCCTCTCTTGACCAGTATGTTTCCACTGCAAATGACCTTACAGATCTTATTGGTATATTAACTTTTTCCATCAACCATAGACAATCTGATTCATAAGCAAAAATACTAAATAAATCATCATGATTTTGCTTTCAGATGAAGGAAGTTTGGAGGAAAATGATTGTAAGTTAGTTTTCCCTTGACTGCATACTATACATCAATGCAAAAACTGTAACAGAAACACTGAACAGGACTGCTCTGCACAGAGACCTACAAATGTGACCTGACAACTTGTAGAAACAACATCGGGGTGTCCAATGAAGCATGACTGGACAAGGACTTGCCAGAGGACAACGAGTGTGATGAAGAGACTGACATGGACAATAATGTGTAATATGTGTATGTCTAACATGACAATGCATGTGTTCATGCAAGTGATTGTTTTTTAAGCACAACTCCACATTCTAATGAGCACAGCAAATATTTTAAAGTTTTTCACTTCTTGTGATTACCATGAGTCTATTTTCTGACATAGATGCCTGTAGAACAGTTGTGCTTTCCCACATGGAACAGAGTTTCAAACAGACCTTTAACTTCTTTTTTAAAGGTATATAGAATTATTTTTCTCCTTTATGTGTGAAAATTATTTGTGCTTCAAGATAGTGTAAGGAAGGAAATTTTAGGTACATCTCTTGACCAGGTATCTCAGTGCCTCTTACTGCTAAAACACTCCTCATATGTATCTTGTACACATGTACATTAGTATACTAATAGTAGTAAATTATTATGTACCTGCATTCCTATATTATGATTAATAGTATTTTATTACTAGTATATAAGAATTACATTTGCAGTAATATTGCTACATTATGGGAGAAATAATATATTACAATTCCACTCAAATCTTCACAGAAACAGCTTAAAGCTGGTAATCCTCTGTGGATTTGGGTTAAGTCCTACAAACACACAGGCAGGTTCTGCATAAATTTTCTGTTCCAAACACCAGGCCCTGACAACAAGTGGAGATACCTGCACCTCTATCAGCAGTGCAAGTCAACCCAGTACTGAGATCCTAAGTCAGGAATCTAACACAGGCTTAATTACCCCTTAAAGAATTCACAACTGTTTTGAAACACCCTACCAGTAACAATTGCCTCAATATTAAAAGCTAGGTAGTCGACTTTCAAGCTAGGAACACTGTAGATATGTCACAATGTCACCCATTCTATAAAATCCTGCTAAAAGAGTAGTTCTGCTAATTACATTTTTGGCACACACACAGATTTTGCATTTGACAGATTTTCTTCCCTAGCTTAAGACAACAGAAAAATTTAAATTGCTTTCTGACAGATACTGAGCAACAAGAGATAAAACTCGAAATGGCTCTTGCTGCATACAAACATGACAGTAACGTAACATTGGAACATCTCATATTAAAAATTAGTATTTTGATAAGTCGTATAGAAAATAATGTCATATTCAAAAGGGCAAAATCATATTTTTATTGGATCAGAAAGTATTTTCCCTCTTTTCTTATTTTTCTTCACTAACAGAAATTAATGAAAGCAGGTTCTGTGAGCAGACTGCTTTTCTCACATATTTGCAAACATCCAGTACTTGCCCTTTGCAATATCAAAACTTAGCTCTCTATACAGTTCTCTTTTCAATTTATGTAAAAAAATAAAACTAAAATTATAAACAAGTCCAGAGGTTTTTTCCTACTTTAGCTGCTTAATTCCCTATTAGAGTCAATTCATGTATCATCAAAAACCCTTCTTAGGGCAACTCATCCTGAAGTCTGCTTTTTCTCTGATATTCCTCCTAGTTGGAATCACTTCCTTTTAACTCAGTATTACTCATGAAAGCAGCAGCACTGAAATTCATTCCCTGTCACCAAAATGAATCTTCATAAGCCACTGCTGAAACCTCATCACAGATATCTATTTATAATTGCCCATTTTTCATTCCTATTTGTGGTTGAAAACTGATAAACAGAAGGATTTATTATACTGTTGCTGAATTCCAGCTCCATTAGGTAATGTAATACACTAGCTGGTCCAGGTTTACACTGGTCCCAGTAATAAACTAGCTGATCCAAGCTCACAGGAAATATATAATATGCCATGACTCACAACTTTCATCCTTAAAAACAAAATACCTAAGCAAATTAGTAAGTGACTAGATGGGAAGTTTAAACATGACAAAAATGTTCTTTAAAAGCAGCAGCTACTAACTAAAAGAAAATTAGAATCATTACAGTATCTTCTTCAGGCTTCCTTGTAGGTAAACTTCTAGGTCCACAGTGCTAATTAAAACAGTTCTCTGCCTGTGTTAGAACTGCACATCAACAGAATCCAACTGTTGATTTCTAGGGCAGAAGCACTTCAAAGAATGTCATAGGCTACCTAAATAATATCCCTAGCTGTTAGACTTTCAGCATTTTATGATGATGATGACTAACTTTAGCACAACACCTGTTTAGCCTTTCAAGAGATGTATAAAAGCTATATGAGGACATCTAATATTCCTTCAAGTCCACAAGGTCTAGGCCATCATACAGATAGGATTTGTGCAGTATCTAAAATCTTCCTAGTTTAAGACAAAATTCACTTTTTTGAAAGGAAATCACTTCCAAGGAAAAGCATGAAAATCTGTTCTTTAAATGCTTTTCAGAAAGCAGCAGTGCAGATCAAGGACAGTGTCTACTGCCACCTTCCTCTCAAGACTCCTTTTTCCAAATCTCCCTGATGGAAAGGCAGTTAGTGCATCATCAAGCTCAGCTGGTTAGACTGAGAAGCTTTAAAAAAGGCAGAGCTCCATATATAGGAGAAAATATAACATTTAAAATTAATTATTGAAAGTTAGAAATTTGATCCATTGGTGAGATACAGATCACATTTATATAATAAACTGTCAAGAAAAAAATAGGAAAAAAATAATATTCATATACTATGAAAACTGGGTTGCATACTTCATCCAAAAAGCTTCAGAAAATGTCAATAAATTAAAAAGTGTCACAAGCTGTAAAAACAATTAGAGATTTTTTGTGTCAAATTTGAGACATTGAGTATTTAAAAGGAACAGAAAGCCCTCTTAAAATCATGAACTTCTTGGGTAGTTCAAGTTAAAGACTTGTCAAAATTGAAGAACATGCTGACAATTACAAGAAGTGACCAAATGTCCTGATAAAGTTCTTCACTGGTTCTTTATGACTCTACAGAATCCAGGTTTATCTGAAAAAGCCTCTTTCATGGTGTTCACCAGTAACTTCCTAGGAAAGGGTTTCAAACTAAAGCAACATGAACTAGCTCCTCCAACCTGGTATCGAGGTTAGGTTATAAACATTCATTGGACTACACAGAGATACTGCAAATTAATAAATTCTGTTATTTCATACAGCAACTGGAAAAAAATTTCTCTCCCTCCCTACCTGTGATGATAGACTAAGGGTGGCAGGAAGGAGGAAAGGGCTTTAATCACTCAGTCAACAACTTTTCCATGTTACCCTGGTTAAACCAAGCCCTGAACATCGTGGATGCTGAAATATTTTGATTGCAATTTCAAATACTGTAGGCTGGAGTTGCCTCTAAACCCATCTCGTTTCACCATGTCAAATTATAAAAGATGCTGTCAATCTCTGAAACCTGACATATTCTCAGACTTCTGATTTTGTTAGGATTACATGACTGTCTTTTCTCTCAAAAATCCAACAGATACTTTTATAAGATGAGACTTGAAAATAAAAGCCTTGTATTTGTTAAAAATGTAGGCTCCTCTGCATGAGTGCCACTGATAAAATGGACAATACCAGACATCCTGATCTTAAAAATTTGACAACACAGAATATGTACTTGAGTGAACATGTCTCTACAATTGTGGACAAATACTATACATTCCTTGCATGTACTGATGGAAGAGGTATTGTATTATTATGATTAAACAATAATGGGTGAGAAGCTAGGTTGCTCCTGGCATTTTTAGGTCATTTCAATTTATTTTTAAAAGGAGATTATAAGAGTGCTGAATGTCTTTCAAGTCAACATTGCTATTGCATTCTGTCCTACATCTATCAGCAAATGAAGTATTCAAAGTTGGTATTTTTGGTTTGGTTTGGTTTGAAGTTGCTCCAAGACTTTTACCTGAAATAGACAAATGTTTTTGGAAACCCAGGGGTTTGCTATTTGTTTAGGTTACTGGAAGTAAAATATTTTGAGTTTGGTTGAAAGGACATTGTTTACTGAACTTTTTTTAACACCTGATTCTATAATACATCTTAAGGTAAAATATCTACTGAATTAAAGTTTGGGAAGACACATTTCCAGAAAAAAAATCTTAATGTTTTAACCCTCTAGCTGCAATCAGGGGAAATCTCTGTTCCCCTTTTCACATCATAACAGGAGATAAAAGCTACTGGTTATTGTAGCCAGTCCTACTGTATATCCTTCAAAAAACAGGACCATTACATGTGAACATTTCTCTACCGTCAGTTCTGAAAATTCATGAAGTATATGATGGGCTACTTTTAAGTACAGGACTTTCCTCATTCATAAAACATAAACCTTCTAAAGAGATAACTTTGAAGGGCTCAAGCTGTGGACAGCCCACATTCCCTCCTAATACGCCTTATCCTTCTTGCAGATAGAATAATGACAGTCTGTCACATCTCTTCCTTACCCTCACACAGCTTTTAAAATAGAAGTGAAAGCAAACCAGAAAACAAAAGCAGAGAAAGCAACAGAGGAGCTAAATGATTGTAGCAGAGTGGATCTTCATATAAATTACCAATTAAAAGAGAGTAAAGTGATAACCATGTTATCAGGGACTTCCCAGTGTGTTAACCATCTGCTGAGAGTGGCAGAAAAATCAAGCATGCACAGATGTGAAATAACTATGACAAATTAACCATCACAACTTATATACTTAGATAGTAAAACATGTTTCTTAATAAATGATTATTGATTGTCAAAATGCATTATCATAAGGAGATAACTTAGCTAAACAGGTAGCAGCTACCATATCGGTGTAAAATGGGAAATTGTCTTGAAATTTTACTTAGAATTTCCTGGGGAAAATCTCTTTTGCTTCTCTGTAAGTCATTATACGCAAGAAAGAACTAAAAAACATTTGGCACCACAATCAGTAGCTTCACAAGCACAGCCTCTTTATATCATTATGCACAGAAAGTCTTTTGAGCTAGCATTATCTGCACTGCAAACCCAAACACAGGAGAGAGAGGAAATCATCATTAATTTTAATTTTCCAGAAAAAAGAAAATGAAAAAGCAAAATCTGACTATGGAACATCAAATATCAACATTTATATGTGTTATCTGTAAACTGGAGCCTACTCAGACCACACAGAACTGCTGTGATTAGTGCTAGGAAAAATCAATAAACTGCTATCCACTGAGCGCGTTGTTAGCACAGAAAGAAATGACACAAGGCTGTGAGACTTCACAAACATTTTTTTGCGGCAGGGAACAAAGACTGACAAATCTCAGTTTCCATTTCAAATGGTGCTGAGGAGTAAGCTGTCATACAGAAAAAGCCTTCCTTATCCATCTCAACTCTCTACTGCTCTATCGCCCCCAACTGTCCTTAGCCCAAAGCCGGCACTTCGTCAACACTGATTTCACCTGCAGTTCCCATTTTAAGAAGCAGAAAAATTGCATATGCATAACACCAAGCATCTAAGATAATCAGATTTTCTTTTTTTTTCTATTTAACAAATTATGACCTCTTTTTGTCATAAAAGGGAAAGGAAAACGTGTTTATATCTGAAACACTGCATATTATTAAATGCTGTAGATTAAGTGGATATTCATGATAGTAAGTGAGTCAAAAAGAAGCTGTCTTACGAATACTGAATTTGTCTCCTCTTTACACCAAAACACTTAGAGGTCAAAGGAAATCTTACTGTGGGCTACATTTCAGTCTCTCTTTTATTCTAAAACCTAAACTCAAACAAACCAAGATTTAAAGATACTCTATCAATAAATTTGGACACTATACTTCTGAGACTAACTGAAAAAGAGATGTTAGGAAAAAATTATTTTAAAAGAAATTCATAATTTAATCAAGTGTAATATAATTGCCATGTCAGTCAGAGAATCAATGTCCAACTGGAGATGTTATAAAGCAGCTTTGAGGAAGATCCTGTCCATAGGTTCTATAATTTACTACTTCAATCAGATTAACAGATTTGTGCTGAAATCTAGTTAGATAAAAAAAAAAAAAAAAGAGCTTATTTCTTTTGCAGAAACTGAACATTTGATATGATAAACAGCTTTGCTGCTCAAGTCCCAGTAGTCTCACAAAGACATTTTTAATCTGACTGCTTGGAGCAGACAGCATATAGTATCAAAACATTCAGACTGAATAAACATCAACATTGCACTCTAAAGCTTCCCCAGTCGTTCCTTTCTGCCACAAAAAGAGTAACATTCCAAACCTGTAAACACCAACACTAGTCCCAAACACAAAGAATGTACATTTTCTTTTGACTTAGTATCATGAAATCCAATTGCAGTTCAACAATATACATCTGCTGGGTAATAAATGATGTTTTCAACTTAAGTCCAGCTTGGTATCTGTTAACATGGTTGTAATGCATGAAAGTGGTAATATGAATTGTAAAAAAATGAAGCATCACCCAGAAGCTACTTAATTCAAAGGGATGATCCCCACAGAATCAATACAGCTAGTAAAGGATAAAACAGATGATCTTTTGCTTCCAAGCATAAAAACCCTCAAGGTTTAAAATATCAGTAAAACTGGTACCTCCACTCTATGTGTCAATTGAAGCAGGACAAATATACTTAAAATATAAGTGACTGAAGTTAACTATTTGGGAGGTACGTCAAATATCACCCTGAGTAAATCCTCTGAGAAGAAAAAAATGAACGACAGGGGATTACAAAGCTAATGCCCATGGATGAAGTAAGGTCAAAGGAGCTCGAGATGACAGAGGATTAGAGAGACAGGATCTTTCATGCACTTCCCTCGAGCATTAATGGAATAATAATGGCTCCTTCTCAAATTAAATGCCAGTTCAATGTTAAAATATTAATGTGTATGACAGCCTGAAATATTTTACCTTCTGTTCACTGGGTAAAAACTTAAAATAGCATTATGCTTTTGTGAGGAATAAGTAAAATTGTATTCCAATAAATTAAATGGGCTAAAATCTCAAATGCCACAGAAAACGTGAGCACAATCATCACTTCTTCAGGCAAGGTTAACTGAAGAATATAGGCCAGAGCTGAGTGGTCAGTGGGGTCACTGGAGGAATCTGCTCATCAAGGGCCTTGTGCCAAAACACATTCTCTGAAATTGTGGAATTCTCTTTAGCATTTTCTTTGGTCAAATGGATGAGTTTTTTTCTGGTGTTTCTCTTTGGTTTGCAGTTTGTGAGGGTTGTTTTTTCTTTTGGCCAACACGTTTGTAAATTATGAAAAATTGTTGGAACATAATTCAATTCCAAATGAGTGGGTTCATCTCTCAAGATTGCATTTACTGCTCAGCATCCAGGCAAAGTAATTTAAGCTCTCAAGGTGGCCACAAAAAAAAAAAAAGTGAATAAATAGAACCAGTGAAATAAATAGAAGGAGCATACCCTTTCCTCGACAAATTGCAGTTAAATTTACTGTAGCACTAAAATGCACAAAATAATTATTTATTTCAATTATTTAAAATAACACCAAACAAAGTATGGACTTATTTTGGCATCCACAGCTGCTTTAAAAAAAAAAAAAAAAAAAAAAGGGGGGTGGGAGGCAGACAAAATCCTTACATTTATAACCAAAATATGTCCACTCAAAAAGTAACTACTGCATGTACCTACACTGGTAATGACAATAGGGATAGTAGTGATTTGTCCACATTAGACCAGCAGCCTGCATGCCAATGAACTGTTCATGCTGCAGATGCCCCTCAAGGATACCTCTGATAGAGAAAAGTGTGTATCAGTACCAAGCCTATGTCACACTACAGTTCTAAGAAACACTCCACATAAGGAGGAGTAACCACTGGTAGTTACTTCCCATCCCAAGTGGGGTGAGCTAGGTCAGCTCATACCTTCAACAGCCTGTAACTCAGAATGAGGAAATCCTTTTTCTAAGAAACTGTAACTGTTATCCAAACACTGAGATGCTTAAGGTCTGGTTGCATCTGGAATAGCATTTACTTCAGTGAACACCAGCTCTGGACACCCTGCTATGTCGATTATGCAGGACAGAATTGAGAGGAAGCAAACAGAAAAGTACTTAAAATTTTATTTTAGCTAGAGATGAAAAAAACCACACATCCTGTTACACATCCTTTGTGCTCCTTGGAATAAAAATGAACTCAGGAACAGGACATCTCTTACACAGTCATGGGACACTGCCATGAACTAAAGGGTGAAGGCTGTCACATAAACTAGGGAGAAACACTGATGAATGTTGCCTTGTTACCATACACCAGTCTTTTTTATACTATTTTGTATCAAAAGGAGAGGGATGAAATTGCACTTTTATTATTAGAGATGCATCAGGACTACTTGTGCCACAATACTTTTAACCAGTCTTTACTGTTTTAGATAATAAAGTGCACCATATAAATGAATCATAATAGACTACACTAAAAAGATAAAGGACAAAGAGTTTAGGCTTCCAGTGCTAAACCACCATCTTGTCCTGTCTTTGACATTATTGCCTGGGTTGAAGGACAGATTAATACTAATTACTAATGCAGATTATAATACTAATACAGATTAATAACAATTTTTTATTAATTTTCAATTCTCAGCTGCCAGACAGCAAGAATTTGGTGAGGGGGACTGAAAATGAGAAATACATTAAAGGAAGTAATGCAACTTTATAGCACTTGAACATAAATCAACATCTGATACCATAAGCTGTAACACCATAAAACCAGAGCTGCTGGAATATTTATGGTTATGTATAATGTAAAATATGCCAGCAAATATTAAAAGCAAAGCAAACACACTGGAAAGAACCTGGACTTACACTTTTATTCACAACAAAAGTCAGTGTAACTATCGCCACACTTTAATTCACCCTGAAAGCTCACATCTATAAATACTGGAGGTTTTTTCCTGGAGCTTTTTCAATCTTCTTCCTAATTTCAAACTAATAAAAGCATCTAGTTCTGTTAGCCATATTTATTCTACTCCTGTGCCATCCTTTTGGTTACCTTTCCTCGTGTTACTGAAGTTTGGATTGTAAGGAAAGAGACACAACTTTATAAATACATTTCAGGTACCAATGTATTTTAACTTCTATAAAATGAAGGTAAGCATTCTGTAACTTCAAACAATTTTTAAAGGTGTCAAGTCATTATTAACATTTAGCTGTATTTTTATTTCTTAAACTTAAATCACTAGCACCTAAAGTATACCATTTGTACTGCCCCAAACTAATTGTCATCTACCTAATTTCGTACTTCTGAGATATTATCTTACTACGTCATACTACTGGCACTAATATACCAGGCTAGTGGAAAACACTCCATACTATTTAGTAAAACTACACAATGATGAAAAAAAATCTGAAAAATATATTACAGTTACTTCCTTTTTTTTTTTTTTTTAAGTGGGTTAGCAAGCATTGCTTTGGAAAAGAAGTCTCTGGCATGATGGATTCACAGGCAATCTCAGACTTCTATACTCAGACTAGATAAGAGTAAAACCCATCACAAAGGTGAGACCAATTGTAACCAGAGGCAAGGTTAGCTACCACTTTCCTAACAACATCTTCTTGATCCTGACAGAGGGAGCTGTGACACCAACAAAGGGCTGAAACTTGAGATACATGACACTGGATGATCATCCTAGAAGCACATTCAGACTGATCCAATATAATTTTATCACTGTCTCTTACTAATGACATCCCCTTTGGCATGGAGCCTTGCTAAAGATTGAGTAGTGAAGATAGGACACAGAAGGCATTTGTGTTTTGAAAATTGGTCTATAAACTTCCTGGTTAGCAACCAAAGTTCAAGCCAGAACATGGTGTAAAGCCAGTACAAGTGACTGACATCAATGTGCTGCAGTGATAGGCATGACAAAAACCAAGTGAGAATGAGAGAAAGATCTGAGAGTCGTTCCTCAGGACCCAAATTAGATGAGTTGGTGACCTAACCTGCTTCACAGGGGGAGTACCCATGTCACTGAAACTGCCAGCACTAATTAGAATCCCTGCAGGTGTCCCTAGAGATTTAACAGACACCAAGAAATAAACTGCCTCAGTTCTATGGACTGCTTCTCAGTCAGAAAAGATGAGGGAAAAGAATAGTAATGGGAAGATTTTCATCTCTCCCTCCTGCGCTGCTCTGTGGCTGACAGAAGTTACTCTGAGCAGTTGCACTGCTGAGAAGTTAATCATTTTCACAAGCACTCAAAGTCACACTACATAAAATCCTTTCTAAACCTTTTCAAGATGGAATCAAACCAACCAACTCATTTCTGCTGATATAATTTTGTACAAAACGCTCACATTATAGACAATCTTCAGAACATCGTTATAATCAAAATTAACATGAAAATAACAAGAGACATAGTGAATGTAGATGGATATCCACCAGGCAGTGACTTTAAAATATGCTTAAACTAAGCTGTGTTTTCAGAGGTGACAAATATTAACCACGATGACAATTCAAATGTAAAAAGAAATGTAAAAAACAATAATCAGCCAAAGATAAATGAAATTAGCTTATTTAACTAGAATAAGACCCTGTGAGAGATGGCAATTTAAAGCATAAACTTGTTGGGGTAGTGGTGCACATTAGGCTCCTCACTTTCAAAAAGAGCAGCCAAACACAAAGGCACCAAGCTTGCAAAAACTCACATTGTGCTCCTGAGTCAAACATGCTTAACTTCAGCAAATGACTCAAAACTCAGTGACTTTGGCTGCATGCTTCAGGTTTAGCATTTGCAGGATCAGAGCTATAGGAAGTATTTTAATAGAAAATAGTTGTGTAAGAAGCATGGTATATCATGGTATATCTGACATGATTTATGTCCACATGCATGTACCAAAAGTAACACTCTTGGTTTACACCCCACATTTTCCATGCTGCTTATTAATGACTAAGAATTTTAACAGGTGAAATGAATTCTGACAACCACCTTAGTGCTCTAAGCCTTTTAACAGAGCTGTACAGCCCATACGCACTAACTGTGTCAACCTTGGCACCTGTGGTATTTCAATACTATCAATCTACAGATTTACAAGATCCAAAACTGTTTCACAATACAGCATATGCCACCTGATGCTAAACCATCCCTGTGTGCTTGCTGTCACTTGGGGACGGATGTGGTGCTCCTTGAAAGGCAAAACATCCTCCAGCTTTCTGACAGGACAAGACCACTGCTCTGTGTAAGGTCCTGGGTTTTTTGCAGCTGCAACTGTGAGGGTGAGCGCAGCAGTCCATGGCTGCGGGGACAGCCCGGGTCGCCGGGCCCACTTGTGCCCGTGGGGACAGCTCATGCCCGCGCGAGCAGCCTGAGTCGGCAGGTATACCCGTGCAAACGAGTCCGTGCCCTCACGCCCACACCTACCTCGATGCTCCTGGACGCGGACGACAAGCTCCCAGGCGGCCACCGCCTCCCTGTCCAGGACCGCGGCCAGCGTCACTTCGCCGCTGTCCCGCTCCACGCGCACCGGCGCCTCCTCGACGGGCGGCGACACCAACTCGAACCAGGCGGAGGCGAAGCGCGCCGAGGCCAGCGTGGCCAAGTGGCTGCCCGGGCGGGCGTCCTCGGGCAGGGAGAGCGCCAGGGGCGCGGCGGGTGGCAGCACGGCCCGCCGGCGGCGGCGGGTGGCGGGCGGCGGCAGCCGCTTGGCCTGGGGCAGCACCTCCAGCTCCAGGGGTTCGCTGAGCAGCGCCGGGCGACCGCGGTCCCGCGCGTAGAGGCGCAGCGGGATGGGCGCGCGCAGGTGGAGCAGGGAGCGCACCAGCAGCACGCGCCCGCTGCGCGGCACCACGAAGAAGTGCGCGCTGCGCGGAAGGGCGAAGTAGCGCAGCTCCGCGTTGGCGCCCTCGTCCGCGTCCTCGGCGCGCGCCTGCCACACCTGGGACCTGAGCGCCAGCGTCTCCTCCACGCGGAGCTGCGTGACGCCGCCGCGCGGCGCCCCCACGAAGCGCGGCGCGTTGTCGTTGTCGTCTAGCACGCGGACGGTGAGCGCGGCCAGCTCGGCAGCCGCGGAGCCGCGGGGCAGGCAGCGCTTGCAGCACAGCCCTAGGCGGAAGGAGTAGAGCGCCCGCGTCTCGCGGTCCAGCGGGCGGCTGGTGCGCAGCCAGACGCGAGCAGTGCGGGCGTGCAGCGACACCTGGAAGTGCGCGTGGCCCTCGCCCAGCAGTTGCAGATGCCAGCGGCGCCCCTGGACCTTGGCGCACCAGGGCTCGGGCCCCAGCCGCGTCAGGGGGATGCTCAGCCCGCGCACACGCGTGCCCGCCGGGCGGTTCTCTGCGACGTGCCCCTCGAACGAGGGTCTCCTCCGCGGGGCGGCGCGGGCAGCGGCCAGCGCCCAGCATAGCAGCAGGCAGCCGGCGGCGCGTGGGGCTCCGCGGGACCCCATGACAGCTGCGAGCGGCGCAGCTCTCGGTCGGGCTGCGCGCCGCTGTCCGCCGCTCCCTGCAACGGCACGGCCAGTGGGCGGGCGGGGAGGGGCCGGGGCCGCGGGGCAGGGCCGGGGCCGGGAGGCAGTGCCGCCGCGCTGGGCCGGGCGCAGTGCCCGGCTTGAGGCCGTTACTGCTGCTGGCGGCGGGCAGTACGCACAGAGTGCACCGCTCTGTGCATCTGGACTAAGAAGTCCCTCCTGGGTTAACTGCCCGTTAGCCCTCCTTGTGTAATGATAGCACCGCCTGCTCTACCTCCCCAAGCACCCCATCTTCCCAAGAGCCAAGTTCTTCGTCCTTACCCCAGGCATCAGTGCACAGGTGATGTCTGCCGCGCGTGTGGAACAGACTTCCAGACACTTGAGTGTCTGCTGAAAGTACTTTCTTGCCAATTTCCAGACAGCTCCTTATTGTAAAATCTCACTTTTACCCTCGGCTTTTACTTGAGCAGTGTCACTGGCCTAAAGTTATATCTCTAGTCGCAATTCATCAGCTAATACCCCAGATTTGTAAACATAAAATAATTTTTTTAGGTGAAATGTAGTTTAACTAAAAAACGTTTCTGGTAATGAAAGAAATGGAATCCAACATTTATTTAATGGTACTGTGGTTTTTGCATAAATGAGTAAAATTAACCAGTAAAACTAAATATCACCATTAAAGTTTGAAAATTACTGAATTATAGTCTTTTTACCTTAGTCATTTGTAGCGTCAATATAATTTTTAAAAGAAACACTATTTCAAGTAATTGATGCCGAATATGCATTTTACAAATTAGATTTCCTTTAAGACAAACAGGAAACATTCTGAGGAAAAGCTTGCCTTAGACTTATGGACCTGCACTGCAAGTGCTGAGGTAGGAAAGAAGGTTGCTTCCTGGTTTACGCATACCTTATAGCTGTAGGGCAAGATGGCTCAGGCAAAAGGGGCACAATTTACTTTGCTTTTGATCAAAAGCCACCTACGCCTGAAGCTTTCAACAGCCACATACTCAATAGCTGACTTTCAAGAGGGAGAAAGGGGATGGAAGTCCCCTAGGATCCTTTACTATAAATAACTATAACTAACAGAATTAATATACCCATCTGGAGCCAGCTGACATATATGTTCCCTGGTACTTACATCTGACAGATATTACTCCCAAGCACTAGTTTAAACTTTACAGTAGAGTTTTGCTTTCCTGCCTGTCTAGACAAAGGAAGCTCTCTCTACACTGTTTGCTTCTCACTCGTGATTCTACAAGTGTCTTGGCACACAGATCGGCAGGATCTAGCCCAAAATGATAGTCCCTGTGCTATTTTGGATGGTTTGCACATTGTCACTTTTTATAACAACTCTTATAGCTCCATTTTGTCAAGTGCAAGTGTAAGTGATAATCCTTTCCTGTATAATTTTGCAAACTAAACCTAAATTATTCAGGAGTACAGCTGCTGTTGTCTAATCCTTCCTAGCTCTTTATGCAGCTTTCTCATCACACTTCACAATTTTTTCTTGGAAGCTAACCGTCAAATGAATACAAGAAACACCTTCTGTCAGGCTAAGAGCAGAATCCTTCCTCCAAAACTGAAAAATTGGTGATATTTTCAATATCTTTCAGAATTTTGTAAAAATTCTTTTCCAGTTTATTTCAAACAGCTCAAAGACCCTTCCTGCTGTTAAGCATAGTGCTCTATATACAAGTCCAAGAAGGCTAGCATAAATGTTTTGATTACAACAGTCTATGTAAACCAGTGCACTTAGGCAGTCAGAAACATCTCCTATATAACTTATAATCAAATTCAGTGAGCTATACATACACATAAGAAAAGTGAAATCTGAGGTGTTGTTGAAATCAGATAATAGAGTACCAGTAAATTCTCACTGAGCAACATCTAATGGTCTATTCTGTTTTCCCTGACTGGGGCCTTACTACTTGTCAAGTTACTGGATTCATTCTTGTGTGATCTGGTATAGGTGGGTTAGACTAGATGATCTTTCAAGGTCCCTTCCAGTCCCTAACACTCCGTGCTTCTGTACAATAATCTCAGTAAACAGCCTGAAAATCTTTACAGGAAAGCTTTTCTTTAAAACCCCTGAGTTTTCACATGATAAAGTTTTTCTGTTAATCAGAATTTTGACTTTTTTGACTGGCACAAAACGAGTCGTTTCACTTTTTTTTTTTAATAACGACTTCTGTAAGTTACTTTATACTACTCACTAAACATCCATTTTCCTCAAAACTATGCTTTACCCTTGTAATTTACTTAAAATGTTTAGGTGTGAAGCAGACTGCATTGAAAACACAAACCACAATGAAAGTGTATGCCTGGCACCAAACCTTCATAAGCCTTTCTTGAGTATTTTACGATTATTTGTATACATGCAGTACACAAATTACAAATTCATTCATGCTTCTACTTCCTATTTATAAGCACAATTCTCAAGAACTTCAATGTCTTTTGGTCATAAAATTTCTCTCTGTTTCAGAATCTCAAACTAATTCTGTCACAGCAAATCAGAAGCACAGAATTTACACTGTCAGGGTTTGCAGGTTGGCAAAGAAAACATATCTGATTCAATTCTGGCCAGGTTGCAGCAGAAGCCAGGCAGGTATCTGGTGAGCTTTTCAGCAATCCTACCTAAAGAGCTGTTGAGAAACCTGGTCTTCCAGATTCTGCATCTCTGGGAAGCACATCATACAAACTGCAGCCCTATGGCTCAGGATGTTAAGGTCTCCAGGGTCTGGAGCAGACAACTGCTACAAAATCAGGGAGCCCACATCTGCCAAGGTCAGTAGCTCTGAGAGCCTGCTGGACTGACCTAAATTCAGTGTAACACTCTTCCACGGAGATTTTCTAGATTTGAGAGGAGTTTGCTCCTGAGCGATAGGAACCAAATTTTTAAATATCACACATCTGCTCATTTAACAAAAGCCTACTTAAAACAGGTTTACACAGAGCATCCTTTGGAGCTAATGTTTAAATAACTATGAACAATGTGACACCACCAAACACTGGTGTCTGCACTTGTTTGAGATGTCTTACACTGTATATCAGAATTAGCACATGTGTCAGTCAGATTGACATTTCTTATGATAAATATTCTTGTTTAGTGAGTAATACAGAAGAATACACTACCTACAAAGGCAGAAACTACCAGTAATTAGCTCATCTTCATCTCTGAAAATTGAAGAATCTTGAGTGATAAAAACATAACCTAATATTTTAATTTGGCTAACTTCCACTTCAAGCTCCGACATGTTAAAGATACTCAAGCATATTATCACTGGAAAGTTAGAAACCAAAGCTTATGGCTGCAATCAGGGCATATGGAAAACCTATACATGGGAATACTGAGAAAATAGTCTTGTTTCTACAGCCCAAGGAATCAGTAAGGAATGATGCCTTCATGAAGGATTCATCATCTTCCTTCACATTGTGTGAAGGCATGATGTGACAAGGTGAAGGCATGATGTGACAAAGTGAAGGCAATCACTCTAGCTCTGATTGAATTATTTTGTAAATAATTCTGGGTAAAAGACTGCTCAGGCAGCAGATCATCTGCTTTCCTTACAATGAAGTTTTAGTATCAGATTATGCCCCACTTTCACAGCCCTTTCTTACAACAGCTGCTGAGTCACATCTGTGTGGAATACCTAAAATGCTGCAGAGATCAGCTAGGATCTTCTTACCATATCTGGACCTAAGCAATAGTAAATGACAAAAATGGAAAAGGATCAAGCACTGCTTTTTACCCTAATCTCACCTTTCTTTTCCCAGCTCTGCTCTTTTGATGACCTTCCTCTATAGCTTTCTTGCAATCTTGCCTCCATTTACTCTTCTGTCATCTCTATTTTATGAAGCAGCAGCCTAAAAGGGTAATGGACAGTGAGTTAAAGCAGGTTAACTCAAATGCTTTTAACAGGTGTCTTCTAGTCCACAGACTCTTAATTAAATATATAATTAAAACCAGCATTGTTCTGTACCATTTAAAGTAGATCCTTCCCATAAACTACAGCAGAATGTAATAGTTGGAATGCAATAAATACTTCTCTTAATTATAAAACAAACAAATAAACAAACAAACTAACACTTCTTGTCCCAGTGTCATTTCCAAAATCTAGTAAAAAGTAAAGTTGCTCTTTGTTGCTAGAGAAAGCAGATACTCAACACAAAGGAGGGAACTGGTAGGCAAATTTGATTTTTACAGGGTAGTATCTTTTAATAAAGCCACACTTCAAAATGTATTAACATTCAAAGGATATGGAAGTTTTCTTGGGATGTTTGGGGAGGAGGGGATGTTAAAATAAAAACTTAATTTTGGTGGGCCACAAGGATATACTACCGTATGTAAATTTGTCAAGAGTTTTAAAAGTCCTAAATGAACACTTTTAGAAAAGTGAAAGTATCTAATTTTGTTACATTAAAAAACACTACTGGCAACAACAATAGCTTTACTTTAACTTCAAGAAATATTTATGAATTGTCTATTCCCTATTATTCACAGGTCAGTGATTTACTGGGTAGCACAGGTTCAGAACAAGCAATGTTCTGCTGCAAATACAGCTAAGGAAGAAGCATGATCCTGACCTTCTCTTGTGTAAAGTGCTTTACCTGCTCAGCTAGGTTGAATATAATGTTAATACAGTTGTTTTGTTCAAATTAATTCCTACTTTGAACCTGAAATATGGTAGGAACATTCTTAAGAAGGGACAGTGAGACAAAATATTCGACATTTGTCATTAATCAACAAATAAGTCACCAAGTGCCTCATCCTGTAGAAATTCAACAATACAGTAAATAGTAAATACTATTATAGCAGAATGGGATGATATGTTACAACTCCAAAAGAAAAATAGGAAGTTCTTTCAGTCTGTAGTTCACCCTCCACTTCATCTAAGTGCTGATCATGCAGAGTTCATGTTTTACTGGATTTGCTGTGCTCTAGCTCATTAAACACAGCTGCTTCAGAAGGGCACAAACACATCACCTAGAAAGAGAACAAGCAATCTGAGGTATAAGATTTTAGCCAAAAACCCAAAGGCATTCATGCTCTGATTCTTGATAAAGTAAAAACCAACCAAACAAAATAAACTGTAACACAGTGTCATTTCAAGGGTGATTATCAAGCTGTTCCAGGGGAGGTTTAGGCTGGAGGTGAGGAGAAAGTTCTTCACAGAGAGAGTGGTTGGCCATTGGAATGTGCTGCCCAGGGAGGTGGTGGAGTCACCATCCCTGGAGGTGTTCAAGAGGGGATTGGACGTGGCACTTGGTGCCATGGTTTAGATAGTCATGAGGTTTAGGGTGACAGGTTGGACTCGATGATCCTTGAGGTCTCTTCCAACCTTCTTGATTCTATGATTCTATGATTACTGAAAAGATAAGCCTTTGTAGTAATAAAACCTTGTGGGGAAAAAAAAAAACACAAACAAAACCATTTCTTGACTCCTCTAGTGTTTGAAATTAAGTCTCAAAGAGTTTATAAAAATTAATATCCTTGAGAATTTTACATATCTCAAAGAGTACTGATAACTTTTCTTGTCTCTCTGCTTAATTACTAACGTACACGTAGTGCATACTTTCAAACAAACTGCTACTGAGCACCTTTTAGAGCTGAAAAATGCATCATGAAAGAATACAAAGTACCGCGCACATGGGACAGTCGCAGCGTTTCCTTACCTAGAAGCAGCAAAGAGCGCGGCAGCAGCAGGGCAAAGTAGCACCGACTGCCGTTACCAGCATCTAATAGCTGTGGGGCTCAGAAGCTGCATTACCCAATCATAGACACCTGGTGGCAGCAGCAAGCACGACAGTACAGGGCACGACAGCGCTGGCGTCGACTCCATAGCAACGCGTGGCTTCGCTGCCACAGCGACGCTTGGCCCCTCTGCGCAAGCGCCGATCCAAAGCAACGAGCGGGGCTACTACGCTTGTGCCAACCCCATAGCAACAAGTTGGCTCCAATGTCCGCGTGCTAACTCCATGGCAACAGTTTCTTATGTTCTACAATCCTTTGTACAATATAGTAGATACAGGGGGGGTTTATTTTAAAATCCTTTTTAATATATAAATTAATACAATTTTTCAAAATCTATACAAAAAATACAGGTTTTTTTTTTCTCTATTTCAACACCTCACACCCATACATACAGTTTAAAATACTTTTTAATCCCTCCCAAAGATTTTCAGGCATTTCAAGCATTCAGGTCTGCAAGCATCCTTTTGGGGGAGAATGTTCCCATCCCCTACTCACCTGCTCCATCATCAACCCCTCTAAATGAGATCACTATTACCTGAAATAAAAGACTCTTGAAACAAAAAATCTGTTTACAGAGGAGACTCGGATGATTCAGTGCCAGATACTAGGAGATATTTCCCCAAAGCCTGCACATCACTGAGGATTCCCAGTGGTTATTTACACATGAGTTTTACATAGTAACACTTATCTACCTTTATTCCTCCTACTTATTACATATTCATAAGGTTGTGCAAGTATATTTTAATGCAGGCATATTTTCATTTTGTTGCATTGGCAAAATACTTTTGTGCTTGCACACGGTCTGTGGTGGTCATTTGGAGAGTGGCATCCCCTTCCCCACATTATCCTCCTATGGTATTGATTCACCTCAGGACAATGAAATGTTTATCCAACACTGCCAGCTTCCTGGATAAAATTAAGGATGTTCCTTAAACGAGCATTTCCTTATCTGATATTAGTGCCCACACTTGATGGTGCTTGAGCTGATTAATCACTTCGCTTATTTTTCTTCATTCTTTTCCCTTTTTGTCCTCATGCAGGGAGAGGGAGGCTAGGCAAAGACAACACATGGGAGCAGTCAGCAGCATCCCCATGAGAAGAATGGACAACCACATCCTCAGCGTAGCCTCTGGAAAACGGAAAGAAGAAACAACATCGTTGTTACTGTAGCTTGCCCTGACTGGAGCCTCCCCTTCTGCACGGGCTTCTGAAGACACATCGAGGGCCAGCTTGCCACATCAGGACAGGGCTTGAGAGTGCCCAGCGACTACGGGACAGACTTCAGAGGAGCTGCTGGATCTGGAGGAAGCTGCACGGGGCGAGTGGAGCTGGGGAGAGACTCAAGGGGACCTCCAGCGAGGTGGGAAGGGGTTCGGCGGCTGCGCCCGGAGGAGTCGCCTGCCTCTTCCCCCCTTCCCCTCTCTTCTTCCATCCCCTCTCCCTTTCATCAGCTCCCGGGTAACTCCTTGGACCGGCCCTGACCTGGCTTGCCTCTAGAGGACCCGGAACCTGCCGCAGCGAGCAGCGCGAAGCTTCCTGTCCCGCCACACCTGGGCGGCCAGCGGGCAGGAGGCACCCCCGCACCGCCGAAAGGCCTCAGTCACCTCAGCGGTGGCCTTGGCGCTGCAGTTCCGCGTTCTTCGCACCTGACGCCCGGCAGTGCCACGCATGTGGGACGGCCGCAGTATTTTCTTACCGGGAGGCATCATCCTCGCACTGCCGTTACCGCTGGACGGCAGCGTGCAGCACCGGGACAGCACCGCGCATGAACAGATCCCGAGCTGCATGCAGTACCGAACTCCGTACGCATGACGGCAGCAACGCTGCGCGACTCGGCTCTGCCTAACACAGCCTGGCAACATGAGGTCCCGGGAGGCACTGCCAGCCCAAAGCAGGCGGCCCAGTGACTCCCAGAATCCCTGTCTCCCAGCACCATCCACAAAGTCCCCCGCCCTCTGCCACAGACACACTAGGTACATATCAGAGTGCTATAGGCAAAGCCTAGAGAACTCATGCAATCCTGGGGTCGGGGGCCCTGGTCCGGAGATAATGGGAAATGCCACTAACAGGTCTGAGCATGCATAAATCCCCAGCAGCCAAGTGAATGGCACTGGTGGTCTCCGGGACCCCCTCATTGACCCAAAAGCAGTCTTATGACACCTTCAGACTGTCTCACTCTCTGTTCAAAGCTGTAAGTAGCCTCCCTTCCTTTGATGCTGTCCTCAAGCACTGCAGGTCCTATAACCAACCACAAGTGTAAAAAAATAAAGCAGTTACTCATTAATACACCTAACACCTGGGAACAGGCCTGCCACACGGGATGCCTGTGCTCACCCGACCCCTGTGAGACCGCCTTAAGAGTCTTTACTGGATCAGCGTTCATCACTCTGGTGGGGAAGGGTCAGCCCTTGATCTGGAAAGTCAGTGAACAGCCATGAGCCTCTCCTACTCTTTTTCATCCAGCGATAAGATTTGAGAGAAACACCCTGACCTCATCCTCTGCCTTACCCCTGAACTATGACTCTTCAATAAACCTGCACAGCTCTCAGATCACCTGCCACTTCAGCAGTCTGACTCAGTGCATCATGCCTGCACCATATTAAACTGAGGCCTTGGATCAGAGGGCAGAGCTGAAAGACAGGTTGCTGGAACATTACTGTAGCAATCCTTTAAAAAGACTTGTACAATCAAGTTGCTAATGATGCACATAACCTGAAAAGTGCAGGCCTGCACATCCAACTTCACTTCCAGCCTGTGTGGTGCTGCACATATCCCTTGCTAGCCACATAAACTTAGCTGTCTAATTGCATCAAAGGAGCCTGTTGGCAGCTCCCACTTAGCATATCATTATCATAAAGTAAAGCAGCAAGTTCCCATGTGAGCATCTTTTTGTTTGATGACAGAAATGATGAAAAGAATTATTTTAAGAAAATCCTCTAAGAGCTCTAAAGACCAAGACATTGGTAGAACCTCCCTACAGAGGGGTTCTGCAAGATATGACAAGCCTTGATTGAAGATCCCTCTGGTTCTGTGCAAATCAGAGTTCTCAGCATCTGAAGGACACAGAACTACTCATACCTATTTTTCCTTCTGGCATTAAGTTCTCTAAATGGAATTTTGGTCAATGCCTTGTGGAGTGTGAGTGCCTTTCTCTCCGAGATCAACAGTCCACAGTTTATTATCTCAGGATTTAGACCTGTCTGTTTAACAATAAACAGTAAACCCTGAACTCTAGCTGAAAAACTGCAAATGTCAGAACCCAGATGGTTGCTGGAGCTTTACAACATATGGCTGAGTTTAGATTTTAACACCTATACCTTGAGCAGTAAATGTGTACGACTGTAAATCCTAACTGATAAATACTGAAGCCAGCAAAATTAACAAGTACAATACCCAGGTCACAAACCCTCAATTCTAAAAAAAAGAATTTTTTTTTAAATTGCAAAAGAAGATCTCCAAAACCTCAGTTTTACCGAAGAAAAAACAAAGCACATGTGGAAAAGAAAACAGTTGAGAGAAGTTGGAGAATTTCTGCCCAGAGCTTGAAACACTTTCTCTTATTTGAGAGTGCAGCAGAACCATAAGACACGTCACAAAAACTTTATAGTTGCTGTTTATAAGCTCAGGTTTAGCCACCACTCAAAGGTGACCATATGCAAAAAGCAACACATAGGATTGTACTAAGCTGTACTTCCACTGAACCCACCTGCCACACTGAGCAGCAATTCATGCGCACTACCAACAAACATTTCTGTTATCCAGACAATCCAGAAGAATCCAGTCCTATGAAAGTTGAATTGATCACTTCCATAAAGCAGTATAATCAATACGCAGATTTCCAAGACACCTTAAATTTCTTAGTCATCTTCACTGGTGACAACTTGTAGTGCTGAAGAGAGGATAATAGTAAGAATTGTGCTGCAGGAGCAAGAGCATGCCTATTCTGTGTCACTGGGCTAGAACACACACTTGGAGTGGCATTAACAAGCTGAGTGATTTCATTCAAAATTTCTTCATCTCTTGCTTTTTGCACTCTATGTGAACATCACATTCAAGCATCTGACTGCAAAGTTTGCCATTCCAGGGAAACCACTAAGAAATCAAAACAAGTTTCTGCCTATGCCTTTTCAAATAGAACCACTACAGTAGCCCCAGCTTTTGCAGAACTTTTATGTTAAAATTTAAAATATCAAGAAGTCTGAAAAAAATACACAACTGCATAACAATGTTGAAGCAAAAGAAGGAAGTGAAGCAATTCTGGAAGAAAGCGAAATAATTTAGTTCTACTTTGTTCCATTTATACAAAACTTAAGAACTGAGATTCTTAAATATTTAAAGCATAAAACCAGAAGTGGACTATTATCAAATGAAGACATTTTTGACAATTCATCTTTTAATAGAAAGTACTTACATTATATTTTTCAAACAATGCTGAGAACAGCACAGCTCAGCCATAAATTTGCTATCTGACAAGTATCTCATGGCATTTCTTGTATTGCTTTTTCGTTTTTGCAGTGTAAGAAACTCAGAAAAAAAAACAACTACTCCTTCCATTCATCAGTCAAGAAGACAGTTAAACTCATCAGCCAAGGATTTTCAAATTGCCTCTGCAGAGATGACAAATACTCAACCATCTACCCCTCTCTCCACCAGATCTTTTTAAAATAATGTCTCATTGCTTTGGGTTAAATGATGACCAACTGAATTGCCGTCTAGGCAACACTAAATCCAATGACAGATCTTTTTGTTCTCTTTCTGAATCCACCAGCTGATAGCCAAGCATGTTTATAGCACCTTTGCAAACTTCCTGAATTTGCTGAATTTTCTGGAAGGAAAGAACTTTTCTCCAGGCTTGTGAAACACTGACTGCATCTCGAGATGTAATTTTGAAGGCTTCTCTTTTTTTCCCCGGTCCCTCTCCATGTGTGATGTTATAGATCCAGCTTTTGAGCGTGGGAGTCAAGCTAAGATCTGCAAATTTATACATTTCTGAAATTTCCGGTAGCGGATCTCTGACCAGATCTTCAAAACGGATCATCAAATAGCGATCTTTAAGGAAGTCAGGTGGTTTTAGAGTAGCCGTTTCATAAATCTGAACATGACTTCTACAAATCTCTTGCATTACTTTGTATTTGCTGTCTTCCACTTTAGTGCCATTGGTATTCAAAACAATTCCATTGTCACGGGCTAACGCTTTGACTGATTGTTCCCGTGACTTGACAACTGCCCTGGGGTCACGGACCAAGTGAATAATTTTGAGATTCAGGGATGGATCAGTGAGAAGCGGGTAGAGGACCTTCAAGTCAAAGAATCGGACCTCCTTGATGACAACATGGCTGTAAGTTTTACAGGCTTCCTCCACTCGGCTGAATGGATACCGTCCACAAAGAGTCTTGCATGCTGTTTCACTGGATATGTCAGTACGTTGAAAGGAGTCACAAGCAGGAGCTGAACACAGAGCCCTACTCACTGCCCACTGGAAAAGGTCAGATAAGTTCCTTTTCCAAGGTATGTAAGCATCAAACACAGACATGTCACACAGAAAGACCGACCTGACCAGGTCCCGCACTGCCATGTGTAAGACTTTGGCACTGTTCTTGTACATTGCAACCCACACGTGCCAGGCAGGCTCCATCAGGTAGAAGACGTTGGGGTGCTGGCTGAAAAGTTGACCAACAAAAGAAGATCCTGAGCGCCAGGAGGAGAGAATGAGAATGTGGACTTGAGATGGTTTCTGCTCAGAGCGAGGCGCTAAGTTACTGTACCGGGCGTACATTAAGAGTAAGAATCCAGTTTGAACTGCCATTAAAAGTATAACGACTGTGCTAGGAATCCGAATCCTTGCCATTCTCACTGAGGAAAAGCAGTAACAAATGCTGAAAAAGAGGAAAAAAAATGCTGGTGAACCATCATTCTTGTGGCACAGCAATGATAAAACATGATACAAATTTTTGCATTACCAAAACCTTTCCTCAAATATGCATGTGCGTATTTGGCACTATTTCCCTCCTCAGTGAGAGACACTGGGGATGACCACCTGCAGGTGACAGGTGTCTGAAGCTGAAAGTACGGTGTGACAGCAAGATCACAGAAAAATAAGTTTGGATCAAATGTTTGATACTGAAGAAATCCTTGGGTTGATGCAGCTCAACTGTTGAGAAAAAAAAAATCTATAAAATACACAAAGTCCTCAACTTGCATTCTGGTAAACACTGCCAAGGAATAAAAAAATTCCGAATCGCTCCCTGTATTTCCATTTGAGTCTATAATTGCAAGGGCTTCTATCTCTTAAAAGTAGTAGAAGGGAACATCAGTAACTGTGGCTTACCCAACACGAGCACTGCACCCTGCAGTGATGGTAGGTATGACGCCACATCAACTGACACGTGCACAACCATCCGTTTTCCAGACTGCAGGAGGTGAGTGAAAACTCACAACCTGAAGCCACATCTGGCCGCACTTGTTAAAAAGAAAAAGCAGCTGATGTGTGTCTTTGGGCTGGAGCAGATACACCCTGTGACTGAACACCCTGAGTTTACATGGGAATTATTCATTTGTGAGTTAGAATTAGCCTGGCTTGTAACTTCTGGGAATTTTCAGGCATTTTGACCCCAACTGGACTTTTGTTTGAAGTTTAAGTTCAAGCCACATGTAGTCTTTGCAACATTGTACTAGAAGATTTTGGCACCTAACCCTTCATGCTCTCACTTTTGCAGAATCCACTTGTAAGCAGACAGTATATGTTAGCAGGCATGGTATTAGCAAAATAAGAATCCTTGTGTATGAAGGTCATCTCAAGAGTTTCACATGCAAGCAAGTGAAATGGGCAGTTTGGGCTCCTTCCACTGCTTAAACATCTCTTCACAACACAAAGAAATGTCTTCTACCTTAAATGAACACATACACTTCAGCACCACATCTACACATCTTTTAAATCCCTTCCAGGATGGTAACTCCTCCACAGCCTGGGCAGCCTGTTCCAGGTTTTGACAAACCTTACAGCAAAGAAGTTTTTCATAATATCCAATCTAAACCTCTCCTGGCACAACTTGATACTGGTTCCTATTGCTCTATTGCTTGCTACTTGTGAGAAGAGATCAACCTCCACGCGGCTCCAACCTCCTTTCAGGGAGTTGTAGAGAGTGAGAAGGTCTCCCCTGAGCCTGCTTTTCTCCAGGCTGAAACCTGGTTCCCTCAGCCACTCTTCACAGGACTTCATACTCTAGACCCTTCATCAGCTTTGTTCCTCTTCTTTGGACACAAAGTTCTGTGTGATTTTTACATCCACTTTAATTTAAACCCACTCAGCTAAAAATGGCTTTTTATTGTTTTATGCTCCCTACTTAACCATGCAATTTGCTCCTGTAGCTTAGCAACAGCAACCATAAAACTATGGTTATCACCAAGTTTTTACTGCTTGTGGCTGCTCATTGAGGCGAGGCCCTTTTCTTTAATGGTTCCACATTCTCATCAGTTGTGTGGGAGTATTCATGACACACGACAGCAGTAGCACCCACTAGGTTGAATTCCATGGGCCCCTTACTCTCTCTTGCATAGTCACAATGCTTATCAGATGTTCTGCCAAGCTGTTTCAGTCTTCAGCTGGAAGAAAGCTACCCAGCTTTTCTTCACCTAGCTCAACAGCACTGAAACAACTCACAACAGTGTAGTCTCAAATGAATCAGGTTTTACAGGTCTTCAGGTTAATCAGTATTACACCTTTAGCTTGTTTTCAATCCACTTCACTGCCCACTCATCCAGCACATACTTCAGCTGGCCTCTCTAAACAGTAACAGTTATTATTTTCACTTCAAGAGGATAGTAACAAATGTAACAGAGTGCCACCGAATAACCTAGCCATAAATAGCCAGGTTCAAAGTCACAAAAGAAGCATGCCCCAGGTATCTGTCTATTCACTGAAATTGCTACTAATATATCCAAGCAGAAAGGCACATAAACAGCAGCCCTGTCTCCCCTTTTCTGCTCTGGAAACAGTGTAGCAGGGCCTGGTCTGTGGACCAAATAACCTGCAAGATGGCTTTTGTGTTTTGAAGCACAATCCATATAAAGGCTCTATTTAGGGGAACTGAAGAATGACAGGTGTAGTCTGGTTTATAAACTGATACCTTGGCACTAAACCATGAAATGTCAGCTGTAGAATCATTGGACCCTTGGTGCAGCTCCAAGACTTGATTGAGATCCCAAGTACTGACTCAATTACTTTTTTTTAGAGCATCATATTTTGCATGTTAATTTACCCACAAAAAATCTTCACGACAACTTAGCAGAATACAGTAAAGTGTGAAGACCAAGTACAAGGACAGTCAGTGACTTCTGTAAAAGGAATACTGAGGTGACTATCACTCCTCAGCCTACAAGAAAGTCTCCCTGGACAGACAAATCAGATCTAGGCTGGTGAAAGCAACTGCAAAAACACTCTCTCACAATTGCTCAAAACAGGAAAATTGGGAGAATTTCATTAAATGACCACTCATGACAAAAATCTTTTTGCATACTGCATCATAAAAATGTGATACTCTGCCTCAAAATGCTATGGCAGCAAGAGTATATGAGTTCAACAGATGATTACATGAATTGAAAGTAATTCATGGAAGAAGAGCCCCTCAAGAACTGTTAAATGCAAAGATGAGGCTACAGCCAGTGGCTTGGCAATTCCCTAAACTATAGATGGCCCAAGGTATCTGCCTGCATCCAGGAGATATACTGGGAGAAATCACATTTCCTGTGATTTAACTTTCTCCTTAGCAATCCACCACTTGCTGCTGTAAAGAACAAGAGCAGATAGACAACCCTTTGGTTTAATTCAGCATGGACATTCTTCATAGATAAAACATGCCTTGTTCAAATACTGGGTTTGCATATTATGTCAACAGAAGCATCCACAAATTTCTCTATGCTCTGAGGATTATCAGCAATCCAGCAGCCTGCACTGATACTTCACCAAGCAGAGATAAAAGATCTAAGCAAAGGTGGAGGAGCAATTTCATTTGCTAGTTCAAGGAGTTATCCTGAAATAGACCATATGCCTGAAAGCCAGTGAGCCATAACTACTTCAAGCCTTTTGCTCATCTGAAAAATATTAGCCATTTTCTGCAGTAAGACTGCATTTAAAAAGTGTGTCCAGCAGGTCTAGGGAAGTTCTCCTCCCCCTCTACTGTTCGGTGGTGAGACCACACCAGGAATACCGTATCCAGTTTTAGGCTGCTCAGTTCAAGACAGACAGGGATCTGCTGGAGAGAGTCCAACAGAGAGCTATGAGGATGATTGTGGGACTTGAACATCTGTCCTAAGCAGAAAGACTGAGAGATCTGAGGCTATGTAGTCTTGAAAAGAGAAGACTGAGAGGGGATCTTGTCACCATCTATAAATATCTGAGAGGTGGGTGTCAAGATGGAGATGCCAGTCTCTTTTCAATGATGCCCAGTGATTAGACAAGAAACAACAGGTACAAGCCAGAACACAGGAGATTCCACCCCAACACAAGGAGAAACTTCTTTACAGTGGGGGTGATGGAGCACTGGAACAGGCTGCCTAGGGAGGCTGTGGAGTCTCCTTCTCTGGAGACTTTCAAAACCTGCCTGGATACATTCCTGTGCAGCATGCCCTAGGAGATCCTGCTTCAGGAGGGGGTCTGGACTTGATGATCTCTAGAGGCCCTTTCCAGCCCCTAACATTCTGTGACTCTGTGGCTCCTTGCAGTCTAACCCATTACATAGCTTTTAGAGACCAAATGACGATTTTTAAAGAAGTCTAGCTACACAGAACTACTGCTCCATTCTAATCAAGAGTCCTCTGCAGAAAAGCAAACACTAACAGTTCTTAATATCTTATTGGCATGGGATGGGAGAGTGAGGAATAAAAACATGCAGATGTAAAACCAAAAGCCAATTTTTTTTTGTTTACATCTGCCTTGACTGCCTCTCCTTGCTCTGATTCTCACCTAAGTACTGTTGCAGACAACACTGTACCATAAAAAAAAAAGCTAATGAGTATTATTCCATAATTTGTGTCTGAACTAGTCTGCCCACCGTAAGAACCACAAGAAATATGTAAAATGACTGTATCTAAAGTATTTTCCTACTCTTCAGTATGATATAAACCACAAGAAGCAGCACAATATCCAAGTAAAATACTAAGTAAATACCCATTTTCAGTATTTAAGATAAATCTTCTACCCTTTCAGGAAAGTTGGGATGTTTCTGAGGAATATGGATACACTCTGACATCACAAAGAAATGAGTAACTGCAAAACAAAATGCAGCATCTCCAAGAGTATTCTCTCAGGCAGTTTCTAGTGCATGAGGCCAAATACACATCCAGTTAACTGGATTTTCTTTGTGAACACTGCCTTTTATTTCTGCATTTCTCACACCGGGCACTTGTAATTCTATTTGCATGTAAATAATCTTTTACTATGTGTAATTGCATTCTGCAGTTAAGATGCTTTCAGCCCAGGTTAAATTTACACCTCTCTACTGTGCTGCTTTATAACCCACCAAGCTCTTTTGTGATTTTTGACAAATGTCACCTGAGGCAGAAAGCAGTCCTTGAATATCCTTCTCATGAAGTTGCTGAAGATATGCATACCTATATAGTGTATTTCTAAATCTACTGGTTAGATTACATATCATTGCCTTAATCGTGAAGGATGGGACCTTGGGATACAGGTTGCTCCCACTGCTCCTCTATTTATTCCACTGCAGGACTCAGCAGAGGGTGCTGTTAGGCAAGCTGGCTCACTACAGCACAGAAAGGCAATATGCCAGAGATTCGTTAAAAGGTGAAGCACTAGTCCAGGACCTGCTTTGTACTGCCTTGCTTCTCTGTTTGCCAGTGCCCTCCTCCACCTACAGCTCAGGGGCTCTGAACCTGCCTATGCCAAGGTTCCCTCAGGAGAGCTAAAAAGGGGTTTGTTCCTGCCTCCTTTCTTCCTTCTTTGCTTCACAGCAGTGCTTCCTTATGGTTGCACCTGCCTGATGAAAGCAGGCCTGCTGATTAAAACCTGGGGGGGAAACGAAGCAGCACAGTGGGACCAGATGTCCTAACATTACTGTCACTTCAGTTGCCATCTCAGTGACCAAACCATCTAGCAAGCACCTCCCCATTGACTCATGAAATCAGACTAACCACAAGTAGCAAGGGAGTCTTGAGAGGCTGAAAAACAAGAGGCTGAAAAAACAGACTATGAGGGACATAAAGCTGCAGCAGAGAGCACTCCCAAGACCTTGTACATCCCTCAGCTGAGATGTCTGAAGTATTGCAGTACTTGGTATCACAATACATGCTTTTGTCTATAACGAATACTGCTACACAATAACAGCAGGTTGTTAGTCCTTTTAAGTAATAGTGGTATTACTTCTTTTGAGGTATTATTTCTTTAGAAGGAGCTCTGGCAGACAGCAGAATAATCAAAAGTCTAATTCCAACAAATTCTTGAGGGAGAATTGTCTCTTCACAAGCCGATGCCAATGTTCAAAACATGATCTGAAAAGCATCTGTGCACATGGTTTAGCTGACAGTCTTAAGTCAAGCTCTGTCACTGGACTGGTCCACCAACAGCTAAGGGAAACAAGATCCTAGACTAGATGAACCCAGGATCTCCACCAGAGTAAATATTCTCATATATTGTGCAAAGAAAATTAATTAAGTCAACAACAGAGCAATGATTTTTTTTTCATCACTTAATCTGGCTCTGACAATGCTGAGCTGAGGGGCCACTAACATCCACCATTACTTGCCAGGAGATTAGATACACTACAGAAAGCTATCCAGGTTTACCAGGCAGGGTAAAAATACAGCGGGCAGTAGTACTGATTCCAAAAAACTTGTTTTCTAAACAGCACCCTTCAGATCCAATATGCTAGAAATGAATGAATGAGGAAAGAGATAAAACTGTGCAGTGGATGATAATTTAGTTCTTGCTTTCAGGGACTTTTCTTTGTTTGTTACACAGGACAAGTAACAGTGGAATAATCAGATGTTTGCAGTAAAAGTAGCACAACTGCACAATAAACTCCCTTTCAGTATACAACTCAACTTGAAGAAACAAAAAACAACTTCATAGCTAAAACAACAACAAAAAAGACTCTCCCATTATGTTGCTTTTTTTTGTGTGTGTGTGTGTGTGTGTGATAGTAGAAAGACCTTTAGAAAGACAGAATCAGAGTGCCTGACATTAGAGCTGTAAAGAAACATGGGCTATCTTTGAGCTTGGGACAAAAGGCTAGGATGACAGACTCCCTCAGAACAAACAGGTCTGGGTCTGTTGCAAGAAGACTGAAAAATCTGTCTGGAACAAACCAAAATAACTGAGAGAAGAATTACAAGTATCTGCTCCCCTAAAAGAACTTATGAGCAACTGAATATTAGCTGTTTTTGTTAAAGCTGCCCCTGGCCATTTTGTGTCTGAGAAAATTTCCAGCACATATTATTTAAAACAGTTAATGCAGCACTTAAAAAATCGAAGTCCTTATAGATTACACAGCAATTACTTTGACTTCCCCAAAATGTAAAAATGTAACTCATTTCCCAGACTGATCTCTTCCACTGAAAAAAACAAATAGCTAATGCCATATTACATGTCTGACCTTTTGCTGGCCAAAAATTATTTTGTCCTGTATGCTTGTCACACTAAATGCTGACTTTCAGAGCAATCATGAACTGAATCTAATTATCATTTATGTACTTATAATTCACCAAAACACCTCATTACTGACTGAAAAGACTGGCAACAGTACATGTCATTGTGCATTTTATAGAATTAATATGAAAATGTTTGTGCCAGATGTGTGCTGTGTTACAGGTAAGATCCCAATGCCTGCCTGTCTCAGAGCCCAGGACTCTTACTGAAACTATTTGGCAAAATTAAGGTTTGCCTCTCTTTCAAGTGCCCCAACACAGACTTGCTCTGACACAAGTTCAGAAAGATAAAACACTCAAACGGTTTAATTTATTAAAGAGACAGATACAAGAGGTTTGGGATTGCCAGTGATAAAGGCACTAACTGCAAGACGATCTCAGGTTAATGAATCAGGTTGATAGCATCCAACACAATATAGTGTGAGCAATAGCTCTAATATAAAACAGAAAAGCTAGCAAAAGCTAAGCCATATATTGAAGGTGCAATTCTTACCAAGAATGGTGTCCCCTGTCTTGGGTGGAGGATAAGGAACACAATCCATCAACCATCCTTTGTCTCTGTCTTTCCCTTCCAGTGCTGCTGCTGGTGGTACTGGTGGCCCCAAAGCTGAGATATGTTCCTCTTACGGGTTTTATACATTAGCCCTGTCTGACCCTGCCTTCTAGGTGATGTTTATCATGATTTGGCAGGAAAGTTGAGTAACATAATCAACTATGTTTAGTGTGTACTCAGTTTGGCTCATTAGCATACTGAGGGGTGTTAATGTCACTATTAAAATAGCAGTTAGTTAGGCAAAGGTCTTCACTTGGGCACCCGGGCTCCCAAAATCTGTTTTGAAGTTGGGTGTTTATGTTATTTTAGCCTTGCTTCATTAGTTGGAGCCCAAGAAGGGCTGTCTTTGTAAGATTGCCTCCATCAGCTCTTTGGCAGGCCAGCTCCCTGGCTCTTCCTTTAACACAAACACCTGCTGATTGTAAATAACTTAGGTCCAAGAGTACGGCTGATCAACTTGCCTTCCTGTCCCACAGCAAGATATTCAGTTACTCACAGTGTGATAATCAGAGCAAAGATCATCTAAGGTCTTCCAAACCTTATGGAGAAGCTTACTCAACACAGACTTTGCTCGTAAGACATTGCACCAATGCAGCTGTCACTAGAATGGCTACTTCTCTGAGCTTCCATGAGATGCAGGAACATGACAAAGCTGGTCCAAGACAAATGCACAATTTTACTATCAATTCTTACTATAAATCACCCACCTTAAAAGAAAAAAAATCACTTTCCAGTGTTCTTCCACAGCTAGAAACAACACATCTTCCCAAGTCAAAAGCTTACTGTATCACCAACAATATGCAGATTGGTATCTGAATGAGGAAGTAAAAATTTCGTTTGGAATGTGCCTTCTATAACAACTGGTACTTCAAAAAGAGTTAAAGGTCTTTCCAACAGATGACCATCGCTAAATAGTATAATTAATAAGCCTGCTTAAATATTTTAATACACAGGGGAACTGAGCCAGAAATAATCAAAGTACAGTAAATGTACTGCAATTAGACATTTTGAATTCTGACATTTTATTAACATTTCAGATGATAATGTTAATTTAGCATTAAAAAATGTACTTCCTTTTACAGTATAGTGGAAAATGAGATTGGAAGAGTTGCTTACAGGTAATCATCAGGCTTAAATGTTTTATAATCTGATGAAACACACCATAGGTTTCATTACATAAACTTTTTTTTCTTTTTTTTTTCTTTTTAAGATACTGGTTTGGGGATTTTATTTTTTTTTATACTTTTTGGAGTCAGATATGTTAAGCCCGAACAAATGGCAGTGTTGAAGCGTACCCTTAAACCACCTCTTTCTCCGTGCAATAGAGGCTGAAGTGTTTTCAGCTACTAGAAGGACCGCTGTTCAATAAATTAGGTCTGCTCAGTTGCAATTTCTGTTAGGAACTTTTACTATTTTTAAGAATGGCAAAACTGGAATGACAAATAGACACTTGCAGTGACTGAACACTATTCATTTACTTTAGGCTTCGCCTGCCTGTACAATAGCGTCCTCAAATTCCAATACTTTGAGGACAAATGGGCTGGGGTGTGCTCTGTGTACCCCCAGTGATGCAACCGCTGCAACTAACAACAAATTCTTTATTCCAGTGTCGCTTTCACCTAGAGAGGCTGGATACGGTAGAAAAAAGGGGTTTTCCCGGAATGACGGAAAATATTCACTAAAGCACCTGATTTCGCCATCTAAGCGCAGCAAACTAAAACACCTCAACCTGAATCAGCCATGTTCTCTTGGGGATTAAAAGAAAAAAAAAAAAAAGTCGCCTAAGTTGCTTTTCAACAGCTTTACCTCTGTCAAGAACTGACTACACCACAAGCACTGCTCGGCTGGGGACTCTGCGGCGTCAACACCGCGGCAACGGCTATGACCGCTACTTCTGGAGTCGGGCCATGTGCGAGCCCCTTAAAAGCATCCCCTGAAAACGCAGTGTAGGTGATTACAAACACCCCTGCTCGGCACCGGAAAGAAAAAAATCTGTCATCGCCCGGCTCGCCGACCGGGGCGACGATCCCTGTGGGACACCCTCCCCCAACTCACCGACCTTCCCGCCGCCTCCCGGCACCGCCGCGAATCCGAGCTGCCTACAGAGACAATGAACCGCTTTCAGACGTGGCCGAGGTGCCGGGGCAGCGGGAGGAGCCCGAAAAAGTGCCGATCCGCCCCGCACTCAGAGCATCCCCAGGCAGAGGCGGCCTTGCAGCCCGCCCCGCCCCGCGAATCACTGCAGCCGGCCGATGGAGCGGGGCGGGTGCAGCGGGGGCCCCCGCCGGTAGCAAATGGAACCTCCTGCGACAACCGCCCGCGTCCTCCTCCCGCTACGCCCGCCGCAGCCCCACAAGGCCACGCACCTCGCCTGTGTAGTGTGAGAACCGAAAGGTCCTGCCCCATAAACAGGCTTATTGCCCAGTTAGGAACTAAACATTGAGGTGGCTCCTTTCATCCTAGCATCACCCCTTAGAAAACTCCTGAAGCATGACTCTTGCACACTTGCATGTCCACATGCCCACTTACTCTTAGGCACAGGACTGTCAACCAGCTACTTTTGCCTCTTACAGAACCACTTATGGTAATTGATTAATCCTAACACGGTCCTCTACGCTTCCTCAAAGAATGACATTTAGATTGCTGTGTGCACAGAAAATGTGTGTAGTAGCACTGTGGTGGATTGCAGCAGTATTTTGCCATTTCTGTTACTTAGCATGTTAAAGGTCCTTACAGAAAGCCTTCTGAGAAAGACTCCTCCTTCTTAACATTCCTTTAATGCTAGCTGCAGTGGATTCTCTGATGTGCTTTTTCCATGTACTTCAGCTTACTGCTACAAGCAATTAACTGGGTTTTTATTTCCTCCTTTTAACTTAAACATTCTCAGATTTTTATCGGCTCTCTCCTAAAAGAAAAGAGAACATAAGAACATTTTCCTCTGTGTTTCCTGAACCAGACCTGTTCACCACTCCTTAGCTCACATACATTCACTGAACAGTTGCTGTGAGCAGCAACATTTCCTGTAACTTAATGTGGAAAGCTGCAATAGGTAAGAGAAGTGACATAGGGATAATAGAGTCTCCCAGGATGATTGTTGTTTTCTGGCATTATCCTTTTTCACATTCTAGTTGCTACCTTAAACAGGTTTCTGTTCAGGTTGGAGGACCTTTTACACATTCTATTTTTGTGGCAGCACCACAGCTCAAACCCTTAAAATGGGATTCTGTGGTCTCTCC
Organism: Indicator indicator; assembly: GCF_027791375.1. Taxonomy (NCBI): domain Eukaryota; kingdom Metazoa; phylum Chordata; class Aves; order Piciformes; family Indicatoridae; genus Indicator; species Indicator indicator. The sequence continues at coordinate 11,474,650 of NC_072028.1, read as the reverse complement.
AGAGATTTCTCTCCCTTACTTATGCTCACCTAATGCTTGTGCAAACACATACCAAGTTCATTCAGAGAACTGACTTGTCTGAAAAGGCTAATATATTTGGTCAAGATGATTTTCACCACAAAGAACTTTCTGAATTAACACACACAGTCACACCAGTGCAAGGCAGAAGAGCTGTGGCTACAGCAGAACATATGTACATCAGCTTGAGATGTACAGCAAGTTCACAGGCTCCTGCATTCATCCTGTCTAGTGCCTAGGAACACTGAAAAGCAATAGACAGTTGCTTTTACTCCGTGCACTGTGAAACAAAGCTAGGTATTGTTGAAAAAGTGGTTACAAATACAATTTTACACCATCTCACCAATCTACCCACTTCCTTATTGCCAGTCACTAACAGTCTTTGCATCCTTATCACCAAAGCTTATACATACATCTTCCCTTAACAGATGATGTGTCCTTCAAGACTGGTGCGAACTGGCTGATATGGGCCAGGACCTGACAAAGATGTGATCTAACTTATGACTACAGAAGGAAGAATTCAAAGGTTCAAGCAAAGTTCAAGAAAGATTCCCCTCCTGAAGACCATCAGAGACCACTAGAGACCATGCTGGGAGACCCCTGCTCAAAGTAAACTCCTCACCTTGTGAGCACACATAGTAAATTTAAGAGAAGCTGGACCCTTAATATGAAGCAAGCATGAAACTGACCAGTGGATGGTTAGCAGTGTTGGTATGAGGTATAACTACTCGCATTTCACTGTGTAAGTATCTGCAGTGAATTTCAGCTGGTGTGCCAGATTTGCAGGAGTACCTCTAGCACCCAAAGGTGCACAACTCTGTAATAAAGTAACACCTGCTCATTAATGTGAAACCCTGCATTAGTTTTATTGCCGATTTTGGTAACATTATCAGTAGTCCTTGGTGCCAGGTACAGACTTCAAAGATCAAACAGAGGAGTTCATGTACGTACGCACACAGAGTCAATGCTCCTTGCAATGATCTACTATATGTTGAGACACGGGTCCTCATGTTAGTGTTTCCTTTGCACTGAAGAAGAGGTTGGAGTCCATCCAACATGTAAAAGTTGGGAGAAATTCAAGCTGCATAACCAAAAAGTTTAAAATAAGTCTAAACAGAAGTTCAAAAAGAAACTGGCCATTTTGAGGAAGAGAAAAACACAGGAAGAGGCAGGTGTCCAAACTGCCAGGATGTTGCACTCTAGTGGCTGAAAGGTGGGATAATGCTGTACAAGTTGCTCTTTCACCTTTCATAGTTGTACCATCTCTTAAGAGTTCAAGACAACCAAGGACACACAGGACTTTGTTAACTAGCACCTAAGATTGTTTTAGAGTCTCTCCTGCCCTAATGTTGTTTTGCTAGAATTAAATCTTAACTGCAAAACTGGAAACACGATGGAAATTTCATTGTTTTTCCATTTTAAGCTTGTCTGGCATAAAAGGTAAGCCTAGAAAGAGAAAGTAAATTTAAGTAATCTTCCCTGCCACCACCATCCCCATCAAGAATGTGGACACAGTCTTCAAGCGCTTACCTGGTTATTATAATTGATTCAATTTTTATCTAAGTTATCATTTAAGTTCTGAAAGTAATAATTCACTTGCTTTGGCACTCTGAAGGTTTTCTGGTATATTTTTGTTATTTTTCTTGACATAAATATCAGACTTTTCAGTTTTACTATTCCAAATTAACAATCTAATGCTACAGTAGTAATACCAATAGTAAGTGACTTTGCAAACCTTGCACCCACAACCCAGTTTCTAGCAACAGTCTTGAATCTACCAATCATCCAATTTAATCAGTTGATTAAACAGTTGAGCATGGATAGCCATAGTTGCAGAATTGTGGCTCTGACTCTAACTCATCCAATAAATTTTTTCACATTTCTTGCATTTTTTTCCTTTCTTAATGCACATAAATGCATATACAATAACTCTTGGCAGAGCAGCAGTGAATGAATTTACAAGACAGTAAAAGTGGTCTGTTACTGTTGTATATTTCTAGCACAGGTCATGCAAAACCAGTCTCATTGCTTTGTACTGTTTTTGGAAGTGTGTTCTGGTTCAAAAAAACCCAAACAAGTAGGGTCTTCTTTAACTGTCAAAAGTATTAAAATTCTCAGTCCCAAAGCAGTGTTCCAAGAAAAAGAGATGAACACGTACTTTTTAAAAAGGAAGCACAAACAGAACATACTTGGAATACACAAAGTTCTGATCTCTCAAAGCGTATAAAGAACTTCATTTCTTCAAAGTGTTCTCAGGCATCTCCTCAGGACTGGTGTTGTTTGTAGGACAGTACAGGAGACACTGGCAATATTGGAGTTGTAGTCAACACCTGATTCTGAAACACAAACATTTTAATCCTACCAAATGCCCAAAGAAAAATAAGGAGAATGCTGACATACTGGATCCAGGCAAATTTAATAATTTCCCAAAATCCTGGCTGATATTTAAAGAAAGTCAAGGACTGTTAATGAAAAAGCTTCTGATACTACCACTACAGAACCTAAACAAAAGAACTAAGGATGTAGAAAGACACAAACTCATTGGATGCCATTTTTTTTGTGGCAAACGGAAAGCCTTTGAGGCCCACAGAGTCCTAAACACCTTTTACCATGGTATCTAACAAAAGCTGCAAGAGAATGTCTGTTGCAGAAGACAGTTAAATCAATTCCATAGGAAGTGCCTATTTTGTCCCTGACTCACCAGAAAGTGGTTATTGGTAATATTTAGGCAGTTAACCAAACCTCATAAAGAATGTGCTCCATATAGATTCTTTTTAACACAGGCTTACTCTTGCCTGAGAAAAGGATTAATGAATCTAATGCACATTTTGCAGAAAACAAAAGTTCGTCTGTCTGTGCATGTAAGAAGTTTGCCATGTCCACTACAGGGCTTACTATTTGGTGAGCTTACCTTGCACACCAATTTCTAGTGATTTGGTTTAGGTCACAGAATACAGTATCATGCTTTGCTAGTGGTATCCAGGACAGATTGAGACAGCAGGTACTGCAAGAGCAAAGGCATGACTTGCTACAGATATTCACTGCAAATGGCTAAGAAATGGCCTTAAAGGCCAGTTTAGTAAGGCTGAGAAGCAACATAGATTTACAGAAGAGAAGGGCACAAAGTGGTTATGCAAGCAGATCCATCTGGAGGACCAGGCAAAAAGGAATTCAGTTAACTCCAGAACTATAGCATTTGCTTAGCTAACAAAGGAAAAGTTTAGCAGCAAGACTACAAGAAAAGAGCTTTCGTTTGGCCTATATGGGAAGGCCCAAATGATGCAACCCAATTATGTCACAGTTGATGCAGTTTTCAAAGGATATAAGATAACTTCCACTGGGTAACGAATAGTGGCATTAATGATAAATGGTGTATCTGTTGCTCTTCCAGTCATCCAAACAGGGTTGAGATCTGAAAAGACTGTTGTCACTAAAACAGGGAAAGAAAACACCCAGGTTAAGGGATGTTAAGGTTCAGCCTTAACGCAGAACTCAAGTCCTCACAGAACAGCTGTCAATATGCTAACTACTGCTGCCTGTACTTCGCAGCACTACGTTCAGGCTTACCATTTCTATCCTGATATGCTGCAATGATGTTTGTTAGATCATAGTCACTCGCAAAAGGACTTGTGCCATTGATCACAGACACCTGTTACAACAAAGAGATACCTGCGTGACTTGTCCACTCTTTGAAATTCTACTGAATTTATTACTCAGAGTAACCGTGCCCTTGAAGGAAGGGACATAAATATCAGACCGAGTATCTTGGCAGAAAAATCTCTTCCACCTTTCAGCCTGACATGAAAACAGCAGTTCCAAAGTTGTAGGGTACACTCTGTGCAAGAGTACAAATAACTAGGGTGTTACCTATGGTACCAAGAAGATAAAGAGGGGCAGAAATTGGGGAGGAGGAAAAAATAAGTTTCCTCACATTGTATCTGGTATCCAGTCCACAATGGTTAAGTAGTTGCCTCTGCTTCAATTTCAGGTCTCCATTTACGTAGAGTTGAGACCCTGGCACAGGAGAAAAAAACTGAAGAAAACCCATGCTCTGCATCACAAATGTTGACATTCTCTGAAATGATGAACAGAAGAAAAGAGAATTTAGCTGGAGGCTGGAAGGGGAAAACACAACACACTTTTCTACCTCTTTGTATCTACAGATTTTCTGCATGGATTTGATTTTTTTTCCTAACTCCAAAGTTTCAGATTGTCACATTAGTCTAAACAAGGGAACACTGAATAAGAAATTTTAATTGCTTTTTTTAAAATAAACTGCCTTACTTGTAAGTTAACTAATTTTACAAATTTGGTGAAGTCCAACAGTTTGTGGCTAATGAGGAAGATTTAACTTGCTATAATATGAAAAGCAGCAAGATTACTAAACATGTTCATTGGAGACACTTTAAAATAGCAGTCAAAACCAGCTAAGGACTCCTGCTCTCCAATAAAGAGCAAACCAGGAAGTTCCTTAGCTCTTATTAACCACTCAATCTGAAGGAAAATTTTCACATTTACTGTCCAATGAAGGTGTTGTGAATATCAGAACTCTCTGTGATACTAATCGCTGACTTAATGGCTGTGCTTGATAAGAATCTCTTGGTGAAAAGGTTCTTTCATGCTTTGCATAACTACTACTGGAATATTACAGAGTCTATATGCCACAATAAAACTAAAAATGCTCACATAAAGCTGGTAGGAAAAGAGTAGAATCAGATGAACACCAACTACATGTTCTGTGGGTTGTAGTGGAAGTTCCAATTTAAAATGCAGCTGATCCATTTTGCCATCTTGATTTTTGTCTTCTTCTCTAGCCTAAAACAATCAATAACAATATATGCTTTTTTTTTTACAGACAGGAACTTCTGTTAGAAAGAAAAACAAAAAAAACCAACAAAACAAAAAAGGGGATCTCCACAACTACTGCATGCACATATTAAGCAAGCAAATAAACTGCATAGTTAGAAAAGCAATTAAAAAACCACTTCACTTTATAAACACAGGACTAGAGGCAAGCAAGAAGCCTGCAATTTTGTCTGTATACAATGTCTCACATGTGCCCCAGGGAGGGAAAGCTCATCAGACTCAGAGTTCTCTTCTGCCCTGTGCCATTGCAACCATCTCCCCTGCATGCTACAAAGCCTAACCTTAGTGTGTGCCAGATGGTCAGACTTAGGATTCCGTGATTCTGTGGCCAGACTTTTGCCTTTTGCCATTACAGCCTGCCTCTTAACGGCCTCTGTACTCCAATTGCTGGTTGTGAGTCAAGGCTTCCTATACATAGGTGCCACAAATGCCCAGTACTTCATCTGTTTGCAAACAGGACACAAAACAGAGATAAAGTAGGAAAATAACTGCCACTGTTGAATGCCCGGGAGGCACAATGGCTGCGGGACAGAGGCTACACGCTTTACAAGGCACTGTCTTCTTTCAAACCCAGAAGCTAGCTACCAATTCCTGTAAACTTCACGTCGTGGTAAATCATGGTGGGCATGGGCACAACTAATTTGAGGAAAGTGAACTGATGTGTTCATGCAAATCAGCAGTGTCACTTGGGGACACGGTTTAGTAGCAGACGGTTGGACTTGATGATCTTTTCCAATCTAAATGGTTCTGTGATTCTATAACGCTGAAAGGACAGAGAACTGGGCTAGTTAAAAATTACCTGTCCCAGGTGAATTTTGCCGAGGCACGAGGTGATGCATGAAATTGCTGCTACTTGAAGGCACCGCTGCATGACAGGCTGCCTGCTAGCAGGCACTGCTCCCACTCATCCCCTGCTCCCACGCTCCAGTCCCGCTTCCCACCGTCACTGCGGCCCGGGCCGCAGGCTTACCGACAAAAATGGGACTCGTAGCCGGTCGTCCTGGAGCCTGTTGAATGCTGGGAACGTGCTCCACGCCAAGAAGTTGCCCGGGCCGGGCCCCGTGGTGGCCACGAAGAGCAGCTCGTACCGGAACCACACAGTGGGTTGCTCCAGGTACGTGCTCTGCTTTAACCAGAAACCTGTGGACAGAGACAGCGCGAGGCCTCAGGACCGTGCCGCACCGGGCAGGGCTGTACCGCATGGAGTCGAGCGGTGCTCACCGTGGCTCCGGTAGGCCACCAGTAGTGGCGGCACATAGGTGAGCACCGTGATGAGCCCCAGCGCTAGCGCCGCGGCGGAACAGAGCCCGGCCCGGTAGCGCGTGTGAAGCGCGGGATGCGAGAACAGCTCCACGCCAGCCATCGCGAGCCGCCTAGCCGCGCAGAGCCCTCACCGTGGCAACGGCGGGGCACGGGACTGACGGGGCGCTGCGCCTATCAGCATTTAGAGCGCCCAGGGGGAGCGGGCGTGTCAGCCAATGAGCGTGTGCTGCTGCATTCCAGCACCGACGACTGCAATAAGCGCCACAGCATCCAGCAACAGCAGCGGGACGGAGACGGGGACACTTGCCCCGGCGGCGGAGCCCATGATGCGGCTTCGAGCGCCCCGGACAAGCCTCGCACCCGCCCGGTGACTGCAGGCCCGGGGGCTCCAGACCCGCCCGTCGATGCGTGCGAGCGGAAGCGCTGCGTTTCGGGTGGTTGCTAGGGAACTGGCGAGACGGAAGTCCCGCCTGCCGAGCCGTGGCTGTTGTTGTTGTTCCAGGGATCGTGACAGCTACAGGCCCGGCCGCCCGGGACGATTCCCCCGCCCGCCCGTACACGGGCCTCGCCGCCGCTGGCTCCGCATCCCGCCGGCCCGCACCATGAAGTGGATGTTCAAGGAGGACCATGCGCTGGGTAAGGGTGGGCCCTGCCCAAGGGCTGCTCGCCGACGGCCCCGCTGTCTTCAGTCTGCTATGTCGCCATCTGCCCCGGGGCCTCCCGACTCCGTGTTCTCCGGTCGGCTCCCCGAGCCGGTCATCTTGTCTGTAGGCGGAGAGGTGCCTGCGGCCCTCGCCGAAGGGTGGCGCGACGGGTGGGGGCGGCTTCTCTGAACAATCGGAGACCCCCTCGGGTGTGGGGTAGAGGGTCTCGATGCCCCTAGGCTCCTGGCCCTGCGAGCGCTGCCCTCTCTGCCTATGACACTGACGGTAATATTACTATACAACGACTAATTACGAGTTTTGTTCACAGAGCACAGATGTGTCGAGTCGGCAAAAATCCGAGCCAAATACCCTGACCGTGTCCCGGTGAGTAACCCAGACAGCTTCGAGTATGTAGAGGCAAACGTGAATAAGCTGTTTCCATCCTGCCCTCTCTTTGGTCAGATCCTGCTAAGTACATTCATTTTCCCTTTTGTGCCCTTAGGTGTTTTAAAGTGGCCTCAAACACATCTACCTAATCGAACATTCCCTTCTCTGTCCCAGTGCATATTGACAAGTAAGCAGGAGTGCCAGACTTTCTGAATGCTTGCCAGGCATGTTTATGGTTTGTCAATGCCCTAGTTTCTTCTAATGGCAATTAGATCCCAGCAAACACTGTCAGTGCCATGCAGCTTCATTCTGTGCCTGATTCTGAGAAAGACCATAAAATCTTTACACCTTGACAATCTTCCATCCTGGCTCTATAAAGGTGATTTTCCCTCATGTATTCCATGCGTATAAGCAGTCCTAGGCTTCTGAATCACAACATACAAATCTTGCTGCCTGAGGAGACAGTGCAAGTGGTGACCCCCTCCTGTCTGCATTAATACGTACCTGCTAAATAGTGAATGACCTCTCTTCTTCACAATTCCTTTTATCATGTATCAGTTAGATGACCACACTTCACATCTTTATGTAACATAGCCACATTCTCAATTTACCTGCTTGTGAGTAAAATTTCCCACATCCAATCTGACCGCACGTCTGACCGCTTGATAAATAACTGTAAATAACTTACCCCCTAGACAGCACAGTCAGGCAAGAACTTGTAATCCTACTGACTTTCTCTGCTGCAAAGTTGCCTCTAGTCACAGCATCTTCAGTTGCAGTCCAGCAAGCTGATCTCATCTTTGCCAGTCTCTGGTTGGCTAACTACTCGCTTATATATGGACTGTAGCATGTTCCAGACAGTACATCTCCAGACTTAGCCACTTGTCCATTTCAAGAACATCTTTCGTAACCCTAGGGAAAAAAAGACACACTGAAATTCTGAGAGATGGTGTATCAGGAATGGACAGCAAGGTGTGGATGGATGCAGGAATTAAATATCAAGTTGCAGTGTGGTGCTTTTCTTGCTTGATGATTCAGGTGGAGCCACATACCTTTTATGAAATAGTTTGCACCAAATATAGTCATTTAATAGTTAAAAGTGTTTTTCAGACTTAATGCATGTGTCCTGCTTTCCAGGTTATAGCCTACATGTAGAGTGATGTAGGCAAAAGGGACCAGTTCTCAGCTGCTGTATCTGTCTACCCGGATTTAGAGATGTTTTATTCGTTCAAACCTATTAAGATAATACATGAACAGTCTGCCTCTGTCCTAGGCTAGGTCTTTTAAGAATACAATGGGAACTGAAAGAAATTCATGCTTGCTAAGCACTGCAATTTTAAAGTGGCAAGTGGGAATCAAGTGGCTTAAGGGTTAAAGATATTTAAGGATTAAAGGTATCTATGAGTTTTACTGGAAACAGTTCAGCAACAGCCTTGACTTTCAGTTTCTACATTGTGAAGGTAGAATGCCTAGTGTGTTATAGTAATCTTAAAAAAAAAAAAAAAACCCACAACCAAACACCCTGGTCTTTGCCACCTCCCTTCAAGATATTTCTGCACAATGATAAGATGCCCCTGAGCCTTCTCTTCTCTAGGCTGAACAGTCCTAGCTCTCCCAGCCTTTCCTTAGAGAAGAAATGCTCCAATCCCCAAAACATCTTCCAAGCCCTTTTTTGGTCTCTCTCCAGTACATCCACATCCCTCTTGTTCTAAGGAGCCCAGAACTGGACACAACACTCAAGGTGTGGCCTCACCAGTGCCAGTACAGGAGAAGGATCACCTCCCTGGACCTGCCTGTCAATACTTCACCTAATGCAGTCCAGGATACTATGAGTCTTTGCTGCCAGGGCACACTGCTGGCTCCTGTTCAATTTAGGGTCCAAACTGCAGTTTTAACAAAAAGTTAAAAGATGTATATACTCTCCTGTCACAGGTTTCTTTTAGGCATATTGCATCACTTTACCCCATGACTGTCAATCCTGGGCACAGGAAGTTTGGAGCCATTGTATATGTGAACACAGGTTTCAGTGCAGTTCTAAATTCAGGGTTTTACAGTGCTGAGCCAGTCCTACCTTTCATTTGGTTGTGGTCAAGAAACCCTTTTTATTCCTCTGCTCACTGTTGCAAGCCTGTAGCAGCAAGCAAATTTCCAAAGCTGAGTGTTCATACTGACCCTGAAAAGCCTGACCTTTACACTTGCACTTGACAGGTCATAGTGGAGAAGGTATCGGGATCTCAGATTGTTGATATTGACAAGAGGAAGTACTTAGTTCCATCTGACATCACTGTGGCCCAGTTTATGTGGATCATCAGGAAGAGGATTCAACTGCCGTCTGAGAAAGCAATATTCCTCTTTGTAGACAAGACTGTCCCACAATCCAGGTGAGAGGCCATTCACTTGGTATTCAGAACCATTTCAGCAAGCCTGTGCATATCAGAGGGGACAGCAGCTCCTCACTTTGAGGCTTATTTGGTGATTTTACGTGGTATATGGTTACATCTTAATCTCACCATGTTAGTTTTTTTCTCATGAGTTTGATAAACATTTCTTGAGCTAGTCTGAAAGGAAAGGTGACTGAAAAATATATTATTTATTTCTATGGCAAGAGAGCAAGCTCTGGAGTTATGACAACCTTGGGTGAGTGCAAGAACATTTACATCACCGCTGCAAGGAAAAAACCCCTAGATTAACAGTATAAGAAAAAAGTTGCATTTTAAATATTCAAAAGAAGAATGTCATAAATCATTCTGAAAAAACATTAACCTGTTAGCTCACAAAGAAATTATGATGTTACAGACTAGTTGCTGTTACTTCTTTTTAAAATTATTTACTTTCTTCTATAAATACAAAACACAAAATGACTATAGAAATGGTTTTCACATTGCTTTGATACAGGAATAAATTTCATTGTTGTCTACCTACACAATAATGTATAGCAGAAGCAGCTACTACAACTGTTCTCTGGACAAGAGTCTGTACGAGATTACTTAATAGTATTTGAAGAAATAAAAGTCTTGATGTTACATGGCTTAGATAAAACATTCTTACCAATTCTTACCTGTGTAACAGTTACAGTCCTTCCAGGTAACTTTTCCCAACTCACTTAAGAATACTTTTATTTACTTTGTGATACACGATAGGACCTGTGAGAACTATCTTTTTCTGCTTATCTGCTTGCTTTCTTCCAAAAGTAGTAGGAATGCCTGTATGTCATTTTCTTAACAGTGCTGTAGAACTGCTAGGAATAGGAAAGAAAAGGGGCACATTGTCTCATCTCAAATTCATGATGACATACCACATCTCTGCTGGAAAAACAGGGCCTTGAACCTTCAACACGAACATAAAAATGTTAACTTGTTAACAGATAAACAAAAATGTAATCTATTAATCGCTTTGCTCCTCTTGCAGCATGAGTTTATTCCGTAGATCACTAGTTCTTGACATTCTTTTCTCTTCACCCAGAAGTTTATCCACTACTCACCAATTCTCTTCCATTTCAAGTACTGCCTGCAGCAATTCCCATCTCCTCTCTTGAGTAGCCATGATCATTTTCCCTATCACTATCATTTAATCTACATCTTTCAGTTCACTAGCTTTTTCTGCCTTGGAAAGTTAGAGAAAGGTGAGCTGAGGATAGGTCATCTGTGCCAATTGATGTCAACTGCCTGTTTCCTCTGTAGGTAGTTGGCTGGAGCAGTTGCATTGGCTAAGTAATTGCTCGGGTTTCTTTTTGTCTTCAAAATACAAATACTGCTGTAAAGACTGCAACTGCTTAGACTCTGAAGGGTCATATCCCTATTCAATTGACCAGAATTTTAATTTGATCAATTGCTCAAAACCTTATCCACTGAAAAAGTGGTTCCTTCTTATTAACTTGCAATTTATTGCCTATGCATTTTAAGTCATTGCTTTTTAACAATATAGAGAACAAATTTTTTACTCCCCAAAACAACCTGGTCAGAAAAAGAACAGTCCAAAAAGCTCAAGTTTGGTAGACTGGAGAGCAGCTGAACATTGATGACTACACCAGGTAGAGGGAGAAATGAGCTTGCTCACACAAGAAGCAAGACAATGCAGCTGTGTGGAAGGATGATTGTATCAGGCTGTTGATTGTGGCATTAGTCACAGAATCAATAATGGACGATTCAGAACCTGAAATACGTGCAGTGACAAATTTGCAGTTAAACAAGGATTCCGAGAAATGCATTTGTGACAAAGTAACTAAAGGCTAGACACGCTGCAGAGCGCCCAGGATCATTTCCCTATCTCAGGAGCAAACTGCATTTCACAGATCCTCATTTGGGTATTTTAATTTACATGCAGACTTACAAGTTTTAGCTTTTATGAATCCTCATTTATGTGAGGTTCTAACTGTTACCATTTTCAACTGTCATGACACAAGCAAACTGTTCCTCTTTTTTTTTTTTTTTTCCACCTCCTCAAGCTTAACTATGGGACAACTTTATGAGAAGGAAAAGGATGAGGATGGATTCTTGTATGTTGCCTACAGTGGAGAGAACACATTTGGTTTCTGAATGGTGGGTCTTGGCTACTATACCATCCTGCTGTGTATCTTGTAAATAACTGATCATTTTCTGTTCTGACATCCACAGAAGTTCCTTCTATATACATGAGTTTGTAACTGGATTTATTTCTTAATATATTGATAGGTCTTGTTTTATTAGACTGTTAAATTATCCCAAAAAATGGGGGTTTTGGTTTTGTGCATTATTTTTTTTTTCTCATGGCTGTGAATTCCCAGAGGCTCACTCCTTTGAGGGATACATTTGGTTACACTGATTAAATAATAAAGCAAAGTAGTTGAGCTGCTAAAAAAATGAAAAGAAGAATATGCATTTATTCTGTTTTGAGGTGTTTAGCTTAAGAAAAATAAAAACATGAAATTATTATTGGGAGCACTGGATTTGCTAGCTTCTCTGAAGCAGGAGCAAGATGCTGATTGTGTTGAATTGAGCTAGTATGTTCTTCTTTCTCAATTAACAAAGAAGTACAATAAAAATTCCTGTCACAAAGAGGCAGTGCTGTCATTTGTTTACCTTAACTTTGGCCAGAAAGTTACATTATGATGTTTTAGGTTTATAAAAAGACCAAGTGTAAGGTCCTGCTTGGGTCACAACAGCCCCATGCAATGCTACAGGTTTGGGGCAGTGTGGCTGAAAAGCTGCCTGGCAGAAAAGGACTTGTGGATGCTGGTAGACAGCCATCTGAACATGAGCCAGCAGCATGCTCAGGTGGTCAAGAAGGCCAACAGTATTCTAGCCTGTATGAAAAATAAATCAGGGAAATGAGTATGCCTCTCTACTCAGCAGTGGTGAGGCCACACCTCAAATCCGGTGCTCAGTTTTGGCCCCTGACTACAAGGACATTGAGTTGCTGGAGTGTGTCCAGAAAAGGGCAAAGAAGCTGAGGAGGAGTCTGGCAAACAGGTCTTACAAGGAGCAGCTGAAGGAACTGGGATTGTTTAGTGTGGAGGAGGCTGAGGGGGGACCTCATTGCTCTCTACAACTATTTTAAAGGAGGTTGTAGTGAGGTGAGGGTTATTCTCTTCTCCCTAGTATCAGGCAATGGAACAAGAGGAAATGGCCTCAAATTGTGCAGGGAGGTTTAGGTTGGATATGAAAAAAAATTTCTTTACTGAAAGAGTGGCCAGGCTGCACAGGGAGGTGTTTGAGTCACCATCCCTGGAGATGTTCAAGAACTTTGGACGTGGCACTTCAGGACTGGTGGTCTTAGGTTGACCGTTGGGACTCGATGATCTTAGAGGTTTTTCCCAGCAGAAATAGTTCTATGATTTCTATGACTCTACACAGCTGCTTATATTATTGACTAGACACTGTACAGCTTCTGAACCTTTAACATCTGGATGATGGTACAAGGAAGAAACAAAGATCTATCTGTAGGTTCCAAACCCAAGAGTTTCAGAGCTACTAGATCTCATCAGAAGAGTAATGCCTGCCATGGACTGTCAACAGAGAAGTAAATACATGGGCTTTGGAAAGCAGGACCTAGGTGACAAGCACATAGCACATAAGTAAAGGGCACCCAGGAGAAGGAATGATACAAATAGGAGACCAGAAAGCTGGAGAAATGGAAGGTATAATTTGTACATGAGTTATTGCAGAGAAAAATAATTAAAGAGTTAAAACAATAGCACCTAGACAAGCTCAAGGAGAGGGCCCACGTGAGCCTCATGAGGTTCAACAAAGTCAAGTGCAAGGTCCTGCACCTGGGTCAGGGCAGCCCACAGTATCAATACAGGCTGGGGAATGAACAGATAGAGCAGTCCTGCAGAGGACTTGGGACTACCGATGGATGAAAAATTGGACATGAACTGACAATCAGCCCAGAAAACCAACTGTATCCAGGGATGCATAAAAAGAAGTGTGGTCATCAGACTGAGGAAGGGGATTCTACCCCCCCAGTCTTGTGAGACCCTACCTGAGGTAATGCATCCAGCTCTGAAGTCCTCAGCACAGGAAAGACACAAAGTTCTTGGAGCGGGTACAGAGCAGGCTGCAAAAATGATCTGAGGGCTGGAACACCTCTGCTGTGAGGCCAGGCTGAAAAAGAGGAGGCTCCAGGGAGACCTTTTAGTACCTAAAAGGAGCTTGTAAGAAAGATGAGGACAGATTTTTTGGTTGGGTGGTTCACTTTGGGTTTGTTTTTCACACCGAAAGCGGTGAAACATCGGCCCAGGTTGCTCAGAGCTGTGGTAGATGCCCCATCCCTGCAAACACTCAAGGTCAGGTTGTCCGGGGCTCTGAGCAACCTGCTCTAGTTGATGATGTCCCTGGACCCTGCAGGGGAGGTTGAACTTACATGACCTTTAAAAGTCTCTTCCCCTTCAAACTGTTCTCTCAGTCTACTCAGTTGATGCAGAATTTGAAATGCTGCATGCAGGATAAAGAATTGAAGATCAGTTCCTCCAGTTTATGAGCACTGTTGCCAAAGCACGTGTGCAGCACAGTGAGAGGCTTTGTCACAAAACCAAAAGCTGTTATTTGTGAGGCGCTCAACTTCTCTCCAAATGGGCTTACCATGGTTACAGAGCTACCTCTGCCTACAGGCAGAGGCACACTTGTGGCTCTGAATGATGGGGGGTGGGCAGTGAAACCACCTAACTGACCTAGCTGCTCAGTACTGGAGTTCATGCATTACTATTAAAAAAATAAGACTGGGTTGGAAAAATAGCATCACTGTGACTTTCATAAACCAGCAAGGAAATACTAATTATAGTTTAGATTCCTAATGAAAGTTTTACTTCATTTTCATGCTATGCAGTTCAGAATATTTAGTTTTTAAACTGAATAGTTGAAATTTGTAATTTCCAGGCTTAAATCATAATAAATCAAACTCCCATGAAGTCATCGTATGCCTAGAATTATATTGGCTCTAGTTATTCACAGGTACTGGCAGAAGGACTCCAAACTGAGAAGAGAGAAGCCTGTGAAGTGCTGACACTATTCTGGAGGCTTATCAACAGTAACAGTGCTGCATGTGCTTACTGCATCTAAAAATGTGCTGCTGCTTTCAGTAAGCCTTTCATTCAGAACAGCACTGCAATGTATAGAGCACTGCTGTAGCAAACATTCCATCATGGCTTCCATCCTGAATTCCTTCCACCCTGCCTCTTTCCACGCATTTACGTAAATATTTACACTGAGCAGAATTTTTGGCTCAGAATAAAGGAATGTGGTTTCATCTGTGATTTTTTTTCAATCACGTTTTATTACTGGAAAATGTTCTGTCTCCTTTAAGCTGAAACTTCACAGTTTGTCTGTGGTTATCAAGAAGTAATTTTTTGCTAGCTGTTATCAAGAGAGAAAGGTAACTTAAAACTGCTAGATAAAGCTAATCATCACATGCTAACATGGAAACATATCTGAACAAACCAAGGGAAGATGAAGTTTTATTCTCAATGTTATGATCAAGGTGACTTTTGGAATACCCTTAATAAGCCTCTAAAAAAAAAAAAAAAAGTAACTACTCTCTTTAATGCCTCTGTAATTATTGGGAGCGCAGGTACACAAGTAATTCCAGAGAATGGAAGGATAAACTTACAGCAGTAGCTTTACTTTTCGTCTGCACAGGCACTTAAAATGGCAATAAAACATAAGAGATTTCCTTTTGAAATGCACAGGTGAAATGCATCCCTTTAAGTAGTACAATAGTACTATTGTCAGCAGTCCAGTTATTAAAAGCATTTGGGGCCTGTATGATCTTCACTTTCTGTTAACCCTTCAGGACTGGGAAGGCATTTAAATTTATAGACTGAACAGAAAAATAAGAACTCACTATTCCTACAGCAACACTTCTACATTGCCTAACTTGAAACGTCATCTCCCTCACCAAGCTAGTCCTAGATGAATTCAGATGATCTTTCCTCAAAAATTACCTTGCATCTACCTGAAAACCACTGCTGAAACCCTCTTAACAACAACATTATCAGATTCTTGGGATGGTCATGCTTTGAGAGAACTGCTAGACTCCTCAGCTACACTCGGTTCCCAACTTCACTCCAACACCTTTCTTTCCTTCTTACTAACAGCAGCTTCCTAAAGTAACTATTTCCATGCTCACACCTCAAGCACTTTCTCAGGTGTAGTTCCATATCCAGCTAATAGCTTGTAAGAAGTGAAAGGAAGCCTGGCTCCATTTACTTCTGCCCTCCACAGTGCAGCCCTAGCTCGCTCTTTCCTCATACTGATTTAACTTCTACTGAAAAGCTACACCTTGTTTTAGGCTTGTTGTTCTACAAAGACAGTAATTTGAATAGTGTTAATTTACTCTGAACGCACTGAGGGCAGTAAGTGCTCCAGCCTGTGTAGAGTGGGCAGTGGGAGCATGATGCGAAGATCAAACCCTTGCATTTTCAGAGGTAGTGGGACACTAGCATGTGGTCTCATGGAACTGCACCCACCAGCCCAGATTGCTTACTTCTGTACTTGGACAAAAACACCACTTGTTTCTTTCTGTGCTCTGCTTTTGAGCAGTCTGCCCTGCCTTCTGTGACTGAAACAGTTGAGCTGTTAAAGACATCCCACCCAAAATAAGAACTACAGTTGCTTTGTTCTGGTAAATAGGGACCACTGGTCCCCATACTAGTTTGGGAAAGTCAAGAACTTATCTGAGTAACACAAATAGGTTCTGCAGAGCATTGTACACATGCCTTGAGAATCTTCGTGGCCTCGTATGTTCTGCCAAACAATTGTTGGGTTGTCCTCATTAACCACAAACTGTGGGTACTTCATTCCCCCTATTTCACACACACAAAACTCCACTCCCCTGTGGCAAAGTCTCTGTGCTTCACTGTCCTTCCTATGCCTTGCCTATCTGTTTTTCAATGTCAGCTACAAGCTTGGAAAACACCAGCTGCTATCCTCTATGAGCAATTCTTCCAAAGATCTGCTCACAGTGATGAAAGTTTGGTTTGCTACTTCTAAGAGCAGAAATTGTGTTATTTCTTTTCTCTTTTTCCCTTAGGATTTTTAGAGATGTTTCTTGGTACTACCCACAGCATTTCCTGACATCTTGGGATTGAACAGATGCAGCAAATATTTGCTTTCAATCCATCCAGCTAAGACCCTGCAGGCTTAGCCCTTCAGCCTTTTAAATGCTGCTTTGTTTTAGCTCTTTCCTTATCCTTGTGTATTTATTGACTCACTCTAGGCTTAAATATATCCTCAATCTATCCATAAAGTGAGGTTAATATCAGTGTTCAGCACCTCTAAAACCACTTGTAAACTTCACAAGTAGCAGAAGGCAGCAGCCTACAATTCAAAAGTATTTTACAAATGCACGGCAAAATCTTATAAAGAACAATTTCTCCTAACAGCCAGGCTTAAATTTTAGGAAAGAATTAAAAGAATTTACATCATATAACTGCTTCTCTGAAAACTAGTCTCTTGCCAAGACCAGAGAACAACTAGCCTTATGTAACCCATTTTAATATTGCAGACGGACAGGAAATGGGAACATTCCAGTCTGGTCAGCAGGTTCACTACAGTCCTTGTTAATCAACAAAGGAAAAATAGGTATGTTAAGGTATAGTTCCTGCAAGATTTCAGGGAAAGACAAGGTAGCTTTCAGGAGCCTGGAAATTTGCTAGTTATTTCTAAGTATACTACAGGACTCTGCCTTTGGAATACTATTTGCTCTATTACCTGCTACCATTTCTCCTCAGCAGTTCACTGTGTAACCCATTGGCAGTAGCACCTGGCTGTTTTTCAGCCTCCAATGACTAATGCAAGTCACCATCCTGCATAGTGCCCTGTGCCCTACAAACACATACAGTGACTCTCCCCCCTCACCAATACAACTGGTCTTTCTGCATGTTAGTGCTGGATTTGAGAGGACAGGCTTACACATACAGGAATCATGTTCTTTGATATTTCTTCAACAAAAGAGAGTGAACTGTTCTTATTTGACAAGACAACTCAAGTGTGAAGTGAAAGGATTTGCAATAATCAATTCTCAGACTTTAATGTGATACGAACTGCTCAGTCCCACATGCAGCTCAGCAGGTCGACTGCAAACAGCAAGAGGCTGTTTGGAGGACTGCTGTGCCCGTTTTGAAATACAAAACTATAGTAAGATACAGAAGATATAATAAGAACAGAAAATCAAGACATTACTCACTCAAGTCATTACTCACGTTCTAAATTATCCACTTATTCATCCTGCCTTGTGCAAATGTTTTATGAACTGTAGTTTACAACAGAAAAGGTACAAAAAGGGAGTGTGCTTAGCCGCACACACATAGTCTTGGACTAGCTCATAGAAGGCAAAAATTGGTACAGGAAGTTTAAGGATAACCTGCTGCTTCCCCCAGCTTGCAATGTTGACTGTTTTGCCATGCAGGTATCATCTGGCAAAAAAAAGCATAAAAGCAAAGATTGCAAGAGACTTCCAGCACCCCCCAAAGCACCTCCACCTCTGCCAAGCTATTAATGAACACTTGCCAGGAAACAGTGACATAACTGGCTAAGGCATCCCTGCTTTTAATTAACCATGGAGAGCTAGGGGGACAGACAGCGCTTGAAACACTGTAAGGTTGGTAAATTTTTGCCTGAAATTACACAGGATTGACAGGTTTGAACCGGGTAACTTAGAAGATTTCTCTTGGGCCCACAGAAGCAAAGCAGATGAAAGGATTATCTGGCCAAGTCCTGAAGTTAAGAGAGATGCACAGGATATCATAAGTGGTATTATTTGACATAGCCTTCTCCCTAGAACTCTTCTGCTCTGGCTATATTTCATAAATAGTCATTTATGTGACAGACTCCCAGAAGGAAGACTCTATAACAGAACTAGTATTTCCAGTTAGAAGCAATGGGGCCAGAGGACATGGAAAATTCTACCAGGCTTTGGACAAGGAGAGCCAAGAGTTATAAAAATATTATTTACTATATGTTAGGGTTGTCCCAGCAACACAAAACCAACTATAACAGTATGAAGAGTAGAAGAAAAAAAGCAGTAATAAAATTTTACAATACCAGCCTTCCTTCCATTGCACTGCTTCAGTTTCAGCTGACATTACTTCTGTTGCAATGGACTACGGCTGAAAGATCACATCCTCAGAGAACAGAGGACAGCACATCACTGCTTCCTTTCTTTTGGAGGTATATTGCTTTATGCAGCTCCAAACTTTGTCTGCAGCAATCCTTTTCTGTATTTCAATAAAAACGGGCTCCAACTCAACAAAAAATAAAGATTTTTCTAAATTGCTTTCCTTTTCACTTGTCTCCCTACAGCACATGAACTAGAGGACACCTTTTCCTAGGTGTCTCTGCTGTGCACCAGGGTTCATTGCTGGATGTACATCTTTGCATGTATTCTCATGTAAACTGCAGGTATTCCTTGGCATTCTTGATCCAACCCAACAGGGCTTGGCTACGCAGCACTTTCCAGGCTTCCTGATAATTCAGTGCAGCTTCCTTGTAGTTCCAGTAGGTTTCTAGAGTCTTCATCCTGACAGAAAATACACACCAAAAAAAATTCTATTATCCCATTGGATTCAATGTCACAAAATGAAGAACAATAAAACATCTGAAAACGTGCTGGTGCCCTATGAGCTCTTTCATACTACAAAGTAAAATTTTCTTGTGCTTCTAAAGAAGACTTGGAGAGGGCCATGCCCTGAAGATCTTGTGTCTAGACATTGTCAGTAATCTTGCCCCATATGCACTCTCCAACAACACGCATGTCAGTGTTTGACTGTGACAATAGGTTACAGAAAACTTCCATGACAGCAAAAACTGCTGAAGTGAAGCAGAAAAGGTGACTAGGTAGGTGCTCTGGACTGGGTGGCCTTGTTTTACTAGAAGAATGGGTATGATTGCTGGCTGGAAGGGGACAAGGACAAACAGGACAGTTTTTCTTTTATAACATAAAATTATGGGGAAGAGTGAGACAAGGCAGAAATTTTTTTATCTTATGCCTGAAGTAAAAAGATGCTGAGCAGCTTTGGTGCTCTGCTCCCCTTCCTTGTGTAGCACCTGCTCCCCACAATCACAGCAGAACTGCTAGTCACTGCAGGGGGCATTATCCCATTGATTCTGAAAATAGGGAAATTTAGGTCTAGAATATCAGAACGCAAGTGCCTCCAAGACAATTCCATCAAGACTTCTTTTCCTTTCCTTTCCTTTCCTTGCATTCCTTTCTTAACCTCTTTCATCTTCCTTTGCCAAACAGTCTGTCAGCCACATGTGGCATGGCAAGTTCATACACTCAACATGTTATGAGGAGAAGACTTGAGGCAACATAACACATAAATACAGATTCAGATAGAGACAGATGCCTTTTTTTTTTATTATTATTATATTCCCTGCCACTAACCCAAGAGAAAGGCTCCAATGCCCAGCTGTTCTTTATTTATTCCTTGCTAAAAGTTGCTCTTTTTCCTGAGTCTGCTGGCAAACCAAGGCCTCTTCAGCTCATATCCGGTAGTCTGATTCAATTGAAGAGACACATGGGATTTTTCTAACATAGATTATTCCACAGATCCTTGTCTGGAAACTTGCAGTAGCTAAGAAGGGTAAAGCATAGCTATCGCAAAAGCAGGATAGACAGGTTTCACTTAACTTTAAGGAAAAACTTCACTTTGAGCACTGGAAAAGGCTACCTAGAGAGGTTGTAGAGTCTCCTTCTCCAGAGAATTTCAAAACCCATCTGGACATGTTCCTGTGCTACTTGATTCAGGCATACCTGTATTAGCTGAGGGGTTGAGCTAGATGATGTCCAGAGGTCCCTTCCAACCCCTACCACTCTGATTCTGTGATTAAAACAGTTGCCTCAGAAAGCTACCAAAACCAAACAGATTTAATTCATGCGCCAATTCCGCATTAAGATTCTAAGACATTTTCAACATACACACAGGAAAAATGTTTTCAAATTCAAAGTACATTACATCCGCCTAAAAACCTCACATGATTTGACTCTGTTTCAGCTTTGGTTGGGCCATTAAGGCTCTGAGAATTTGTAATGAAGAATCTGTGACTTTTTTTGGCAGAAGTGAACACCAGGTTGCTGCCTCAGGCAAAACCCAGTACGATCATTAAATCTCCAGCCTATCCGGGTTTGCCTGACCACATTCCTTTTGTTTCCCTTTACTATTTCAATCCCACCCCTATGCTACTATGCAAGAGGTAAGAGTGATTCTGATGGCTGCATGCCAAAGACACGAGAGGTGATCCACAGCTTTCAGTATGAAAGGTATCACACGATTGGAAAAAGCTTTACACAAGTCACTATTATGCTGGAAAACATTCATGTGCTCAACCACAAAGAAAGCTGAGCATAAATGGGCCCACAAGCAAGGCAGCCTGCAAAGAAAAGCAACACACTGCTGCAATAGTTTCTCCTCAGCAACAAACCTTACTTTTAACCCCATGTCCAGTGTCAAACATTTACATTCAATCCATAATGTGCTTTTGAAATTACAGACATACTGCACATGAAGAATACTGACCTAAGCACAAGGCATCAGCCAAGACATTACTCTTACACCAAAATTAATGAATCACCTCTCAGAGGGCAAAAGCTCACAGATCTTCAGTACTTAAAAACCTGCTCTAAATCTATAACGATAGTGTCCCAGGAAGCTACACTTGGCCTGACACAGTTAGTATCTTTTTCAGTGGTTCAACTAAAATGTAGTCATTGCAGACAAACTTTGTGACTGACACTCTTAACAAAAATACAGAACAAAGTGACGAGTTTTAAGAGTAATGTAAATTTTTGCAGCATTTGGAACATTGTTACTGCATTACCCTGTCTAGCTTAGGAGACAGGATTTTCAGAACCTCATTGAAAACTGGAAAATTAGCTTTGTGGCTTTTTCCAACGACATTTAAGATGAGGGGAGGAGGGGGAAAGAATCACGAAGAAAATACATAGAAGCTCAATAGAGTAATTAAAAATATAAAAATAAGTCTTGAGATAATTATGATGGGTGTTTTGATGGGGCAAAAAAAGGCTACTTAAAAGGCTCTTCAATCTGGCACAAAAATTCAAGTCTAGAATTAAAGGGAAAGGAAAGCACAAAAAGCAGAAGCAGTTTTATACACAGGAAAGAAAAGAGAAGAACATCAGGATCAGTATACTAGTTCCATGAAAAGTTAACTGCCCCAGTATCCTAGGTCTGACAGTGGGGAAGAGTGGATGAAGGAAGGCTTAAGTAAAGGATGATCCTTGCCCTAAGAGACGCTACAACTACGGAGACAAGTTGCTCAGGATATCTAAAAGGACTACAGAATAAGACTCCCTTGATGGAACAGAAAAGATGGGAGCCAAGACACCAGAAAGTGATCTAGAAGAGGCAGGGCAGGAACTTAGAGGCAAAGATGGAAAAGGAGACTGATGGACAATGTAACACTACAGTCAAATATTTGTGGGATAGCAGCTAAATACACAGGGGTTTGAGAGGAAACAATCTGAGATTTGGGATTTCTTAGATTTAGATTATAAGGAGGAAAGGAGGGAAAAGGAAGGAAAGGGAAGAAGGTGCAAACAGCAGTGCAAGACATTTATTTATTTTGCCTTTTAAGTGAAGAGCAGGAAAAACAAAGACTTCAAAGAAAAGCATTTGGACAAAGCTGACTGGTGAGCTTGCACCTCTAGTGTATAGGTAAAGCTTATAAATACAGCCTAAATATGAAGCCACATCTGCTGATCAGCTGGACTTTATCAGGAGAAGCCCAGACAGAAAAATGGTTAAGGACAAAAAAAAGTCAAACGGAAATTACAAAGCCACTGGAGTCTAGAAAAGCCCTGAGGTGAAGTGTCTTTATGTAAGCAGCACATGATCAACACAACAAGTCACCTACCCAACAGTGCACTGGCTCACGCTCCATTCTGAGGAAATTATAATGGCTAAACAGTGAGGACAAACTCCCACCCAAAAGAGGCTAATAATTTCATGCTTAAAGCTGAATTAAGGAAATGAGGTGTATTGTTACCTACAGAATCAGTTTAAACCGTTTCAGCAATGGCATGGCTCATGTTGATATTGTTATCCAAGTGGAACTGTTTGAATAAATGCTGACGTGACAGGGACGTTACGTTAAATATACTGCACTCATCAGGGCAAGCTTCACTTGCTAGGAGCTATGTCCTTAAAGAGCTGCTGACAGACTGATGATGCCTAGCCTGTGCTGGAAGGTCCCATCCAAGTAAAACAAAAGGCTGTAAAAAGACACCAAGGACATCAGAACCTAATGAAACAAGAGCTTGTCATCAGAAGAAACATTTATCACTGAACCCTGCAGATGTAAAACTGTTACAACTTATGTTCCTAGTAAGTGAACTTTACTCATTTAGCATATCATCACAATACTAAAGCACAGCCTTGAGCTGAGAAGCCCCTTACTGCAAGACCACCCCTCTCAGAGCATGTGCTATCAATTTGGTACATGTTTTAATTTAAGGTGAAGAAGCTGTAAAGCAAATCAGGTAGTTTGGTGATAGGAAATTGTATACAGCATGTGGGAAATTTTGGGGAGGTGTGCAAGCCTTATGGGTGACTCCTTAGCATCCAAACTTTATTACTAGATCAGTCTTTGAGCTCTCTGTGTATACTGGCTGTTGCACACTGCGTGAAAATCTGTTTTTCAGACAACAACATCAAAACTTTGAAATAGTTATAGGATGCTTCTACAGATAAGAGCTGATAATTAAAGATCCAGAGTGTGCTGATTTTGGCTAAATTTATCTCATCTAATGTCTTAGCACCATGAAAGACAGAAATGGCCTATTTCCCCTGCTTCCAAACACACTTACCTCCTACTTCCCTTGCATGGGTTTGACTATCTTTCTTAGCTTTCTATGAGCCAGTTCAGCTCATTAGTCCAACAGAAAACAGAGAAGGCAAGGAAATAATTTCTGCCACATTAGCTAGTTAAATTTGGTCACCCTAAGTTTGGAGAAGTGCTACTGATACAAGGGAGAAAACAGGAATCTGTAGCCAGTAGCAGCAGAGACTGCTGCAGGGCCATCCCCATCATCAGCTACAAGCACTTAAAGCAGACCAACAGCTGGTATAACTGCATCCCAGTGCTGGTAAAATCGTATCTAAAACAACATGAACCTTCCAAGGCAATGGATTTTGAACCTTCTCTAAGCCCAAGTGAGAGAGAAGCTTCTGTATATATGAAGCTATGCCCTGCTCTGTGGTAGCTGTTCAGGCTAGAATACCACCAAATACTTAATGCATGCAATGCAATGCTTGATTGGAAGATGACTGCAAGAAACTCCAGCCTGATAAACCAAACCTGTTTCTAATAATGTAGAAGAAACCTCCAAGTATAGCTTCTTCAGACAAAAGCCTCTTTTCCATAAAGTCTCCATCTATGTAATACACACACTGCAGAAATAGCCCTGCACATTATCTCACCTCACTAGCTCTGACTCTACCATACATTTAGATGAAAAAATATGTAAACTTTGTTTATCTCAAACTTTTCCTTCTTGTGAAATTAGGAAGTGGCATTTGATAGAATTAATAAACACCAACCAGATATCAGTAACTCCATGACAGTTTTAGGATAGGGGAGTTTGAACACACCAAAAGCACAGTGCTGCAGGGAGCTAATCTAACATTTTCAAAAAGATAGTATTTTCTCCTTTCATCTCTCTCTTCACTTCTCCTTCTGCATGTCCACTGCACTTTCAGACAAGATCACTATAACTCACACCAAAAAATAAAAGAGAGTTGATTTTTCTGCCAAGGCAGCAAGTTGAAGAGGCTTACAGAGATGCCCAACAGAAGCTGATCTAGTATAACAGAAGGATAAGGCTCCATTGATCAGGAACAGAATTTACTCTTGAGAAGCAGTAAGCCTTCAGATGAGATGAGCTGCCCAAAACTGTTACCCTAACTCCAAGCAAACCAACCACCTGCAATTTCTTCTGTCAACAAAAGAGATGTGACAGCTATTTCACCAAGAAGATGGTTAAAAAAGCCAAAAAGAGAGTCTTCCTAACCCATCAAACACATGCCATAGCTTTCAAGTATCAAATTTTAGCCAGGAAGTTATCTAAAGAGAGATTCATGAGATTCTTGAGTTCCATTAAGATACATGCACTCTTCTAAATGTAATGAAAATGTCTTTACCGGAGAGTGTCTGGTAGATCCTCTTGTGAAATACTTGCCACCAGCTTTTGGAACACATGGAAGAGCTCCACTTTACAGATCTTGGATCTGATGGAGAAAAATTAGAAATAAAAGAATGTACAAAGGTGTTCTCAATTTAACTTTTCCTACCCCATCTGAGCTGCCCACCTGCCCTTCCCTGTTTAATATGTTATATTAACAAAGAGCAGAATTGCCACCATTGTCCCAGCCAGCACTCTGTCAGTTTGCAGAGCAAACGCTTTAATGTCCCCACATTGTTATCTGTGTGGGGTTGCACCACCATCAGCTCAAACTACAGCACGTTCAGCCCAGTCCCAGAACCGATCAAACAAGCAGAGAAAGCTTCCAAGGTTTGTTCAAACTGGCAAATTTTGTATTACTTTGTATTATTCAGAACAAATAAAAGAACCAGCAGAAATATCTGGAACAATGCTGTCCTTTTCACAACAGTGACACATGCAACGACAGCTGCAGCACAGCTGAATGCTAATAGGCTCATTGAGAAATAAAGTGAAATGACATCTCAAAAATCTTTTGAAGATATCATATGCATCCCTGTCAGCTTTCAGCCCTTCTCTTCTCCCAAAGAGGTCAGAAAAGCTGTTTGTTTTTGAAAGCCACAGCTATCTTCTCTATTAAATTCACTTCTCTTCACGGTGACTGGTTCAGTTCAACAATATGGGCAAGCTGATTCTTCAGAAGCACTGAAAAAAAAACACCAATCAAAACCCCCTTCCTATTTTGCTAATATGTTAAAAACTCAAAAAGTAGAATGCAAAGATGATGTAAAATTTCATCTTAGTATTAATCTGTCAAAGGTTCATATTGTAGTTTTTGGTGGTTTAGTTAATCAAGCATTAACAAATGAATATATTAGATCTCCACTTACCAATTCCTTTTAATCAGTCATCTTTACTTTCCTTGATATTTAGTGTTATCTAGCACATTGAGGTGGGGAAAAACCTCAAACACCACCCCCCACCAATCATCCTGAGATTTCTTGAGGGAATAAAAACATGGTAGAAACACAAGTCTTCTTTATTACTAAACACATCCCCCTCAACAAGGTTATAAATTCCCTATTTTAATGATAAAAGTTCCTTTTGTGACCATTTATTATGAAAGTGTAAACAGTTTACTTATTTCTTGACATAATTTTTAATCCTGATTTCCTAAGGAAAGGAGACCTTTGCAATGACAGTGTCTTGTAGGCCCTCTCTAATACCTTTTGAACATTTTTAGTGAATTTTGAGCATATGTGGGGGAAAAGGAAAGAAAAAAAAAAAAAAAAAAAAAAAGAGAGCACCTCTCAACACGAAGTTCCTACAGTTTCGCGCACACTGGCAGCTGGCAAACAGCTCTGAAGTTTTAGAGCTGATACACAAATGCTACCCAACAAATTTAAGCCTACTGAGAGAAAACAGGCTGATTGCTTTGTCTGATCTTTCTGGAATACGTTACACATCACATACTGAAAACCAACAGTGTACAGTGCACACAAAGCCTGTCTCTAAAGACACACTAACTCACCAGGTCATCTGTGCTAACAATACCCCAGACATCAGTACTGGACACAAATCACAAAGTTCCTGGTTCTTCTCTCTCCAGGGAAAATTTGCAAATACTAAGATATACCAGGATAAACTTCAGCCAAGTCAGGCTTAACTTCAAGAAACTCTGAATGTTCAACTCACCAGCATGTGAATGAATTCCCCACAAGAACTGTCCAAGCTCTACTAAGAATTTTATTTACTACTGTCAGGATTACCTTCTTTCTCCCAAAACATCTGAGAAAAATGAGCAATGTGACTACGGACACATTGGTAGTATAAGCAGTCAACAACCAAAACATGACCTCAGCTGTCAACCTGAACTTCCCCAGACCAATGATAATTTTGCTCACCTCACCTTAAGTGAACAAACTGTAAAACAGAACTAGAAATTTCCCTGCAGATGTTTACAAGCACACTTTCAAACTCTAAGGCAGAAAATCACATTTCAAAGCAACACTTCTAACAATCATACACCCAAGGTCACAGCCCGAATCTTACAGAAAAGAAGTAAAAAGAGGACTTGCAACACACATTTCCTTCACAGCCATCAACCCAAAAGCACAAAGCAAAAATTCTGCTAACTTCTACCAATAAATATCTTAATTCAAATTGATCATAGCCCCTCACTGCCACTACCTACCATGCTCTCTTTAATCAACAGTGACAAAGAAATAGGATACACTTTTTAACCCTCATTCAGCTTTTGTCACTACTACTCTTTTCTCCCTTACACAGTGACTCTTCCTTTTCCTCCTAACTTTCCCATCCTTCTCCCACTCTTAGATTTCTCTCTGCTGAGATAATCCACTCCACATCACATGAGCTGACAGAGGCATATATGCTAACAAATAAGATGTCTTCATCCAGATATCACAACACTTGCACACCTGCTCTGAAGGCTCCCAATCCTCTTCTTTGTTGTTCCCTGCCGGAAGCCATCTGAAGTGACATCCAGAGGTTGCTCAGGAACTGCACTCCAACTGATAGCTGTAGAAAAAAGGATTATGAACAAGGGAGATGCTCCCATCACAAAGGCAGAACTTAACAGTTCCTTTCAGTCTATGTCTTCACACAATAACATGCTGCATCCCAAAATAATTCAGACTAGAAAGAGGGCCATGTTTTTTTAGAGTCAGGATTCCAGACCTGAAAGAACAGGTATATTATGTTCAAATAAATAAATGAAGTATGTGCATAGACACAGAGCTTTCATCTTAAATCCCATCCTGCAAGAATCCATGCCTCTAAATATCTGGTCTCCATCTTATTAACCCTCCAATTTTTAGGGAGATTCTACTTTTTTCTGTGCATCCTGTCCAGACAAACATGAAGAAATTTCCAAGTTCACCTGCTTCTTTTCCTATCAGGCTGTGAAATACTCCCCCACATTACTTGCACCAGTCATTCTGTTTTCCTTACTTATTGTGTACTATTATTTTATTGTATTTTGTATACTCTTTCTCTCTATGCTTGACAATTGATACACATCAAATACCTGTAGACTTCAGCTGAAAAACGTTACTAGCTAATAATCAAAATAATTTGTTAGAAGAGGTAACAAATGCCACCAACTTTATCCTTTACCCCCATTATGGTAACCTTATTACCATCTTAGACTGTAAACTTCTGAATGCTGAAGCTCTGCACATCATATTTCAAAGACTGATAAATAATTAGCAAAGCATCAGTAGCACGCTAAGGAAACCACAACTGATTTACAGGCCTCATCTGTCCTTCCATAGCCTAACAACAGTTCCTTTAACTTCTACAGCCTTGAGACAATTTTTGTTCCCTGAATTCTCCCATTTCTCTGTGTTCCTAACAGGCACACCAGCTGCACATGCATTAACTCTAAAAACAATTTTCAGAGCTTCTCTCCTTCATGATACCATCATGCTGTTCAATATGCTCAAAACTACACATGATAAAGCATATTATGGAGACTGGTTATGTTAATCACACTTGTGTTATGATCCAGCTGCAGGAGGCAGCTGCCATACTCATAAGTATAAATTGTATTTGTACTGGGATAGGTACAATGCTGTATTTACTCCATGCAAATCCTGTGCAATATCAAGTAACGTTAAACACACACAACTAGTATTAAACATTCAACTCTCCAGGTGTGTAATATGTAAAACCACCTGGTTAGAGGACAAGCAGATAAAAATGTACTTAAAATGAAAATGTTATCTTTCATTTCTTCCTAGTTATCACAAGTGTAAAAATATTAAACAGGACACATTTTTCTTTTTAAAAATACCATCTGAAATGTTCCTATTGAGCGTATTTCAACACTCAGTGTAAAACAGCCCTGAGTCCAGAGTTTACTCTGATTTTAGCTCCTTCAAGAAAAATATCAACCTGGCACAATTCATAGATGCAAAAAAGTGTGATAAAGCACCATCCATCTTTACTTAACAGAATGACCTGAGCAACTGTTCAGAAAGACAGGCACACACAGGAATTTGGTCACAGTTAGCTTCAGATCATCTTTGTTACATGAATTGAGACCACTTTTCAGTGATGGATTTTGTTGTCTCACAGTATCAGAGTATCTGCCTTCTTAGCACCTATAAGTAACTCCAATGTAATGAATTCCATTAAGGAACCCTTTGTTTCCATTCCATTTTATCATGAGCTCTTTGTAACAGAGTAACTTCTAGCTCCAGTTAAGTCAGAAAATTACACAAATAGGAGAATGTCCAAGTTTAAAGAAACTGCTTAATCATACACATACAGTGGCAGTTCCACTGTTTTTTTCCCCCAAATGTTGCTGAATCACAACGTGACTTGCATGTTCATTCATCACTGTGACAAAAAATGCAATGTCCAAAATCTCTGTCAATTAAACCCTTACACTATACTGCTCTGTATTCTTTCTGCACTCACAGATTTCTGGAACAATTACAAGCATAACACAGCATGGCAAGAGTGTTCTGCTCGTTACCAAGGAGAATACAAAACTGATACAAGAAGCCTTTTGATATTTTTTTTTGTTTTCTTATTGACCTCAGAACTTTTTCTTTTGCTTGTTATTTTCAGTCTTTATTTAGATTAGAAATTCTTTACAGTATCAGCCAAGTATTTATTCAGACTGAATACTCCCTACACAGAACTGGAGGCCAAGCTGAGTGTTATTAATTACTAACAATTAATCTCTTGCTAAAAGTCACACTTCACCTCTATGAATGATAATGAATGATGTTCCATTTCAGGAAACCAACAAAACCACTTAATTTCTATTTGGACTTTTACATACAGTTATGCAATCAGCCCAGCTTAACTCACCTGCACTACAAGGAACAAGTTTTGTTTTGCTGTTAGCTTGAGCCTCCTGGATTGCCTGACGGCTGTGTTCAAACTGAAGATTCGATTGCAGCAGCTTCACCTCCTGAGCAAGGAAACCATCCGGTAAAAGTGAAATGTGCTGACACCTAACGTAAGCAGAGAAAAGTGCAAGTGATTTTGAGTCTGGTCCCACACGGATTTAGTGAAATTTATCATAGAATTGTAGAATTGTCGGGGTGGAAGGAACCTCAAGGATCATCTAGTTCCAATCCCCCTGCCATGGGCAGGGACACCTCACACTAGATCAGGTTGCTCAGAGCCCCATCCAGCCTGGCCCTAAAAACCTCCAAGGATGGGGCTTCCACCACCACCCAGGGCAACCTGTTCCAGTGTCTTACCACCCCCATGGTGAAAAACTTCCTAACATCCAATCTCAATCTACACACTTCTAGTTTTGCTCCATTTCCCCCAGTCCTACCACTAGTCCTGACACCCTAAAAAGTCCCTCAGCAGCTTTCTTGTAGCCCCCCTTAAGATACTGGAAGGCCACAGTAAGGTCTCCTCAGAGCCTTCTCCTCTCCAGACTTGAATAGCCCCAACTCTCTGTCTGTCTCCATAGGCAAGATGCTCCAGCCTCTGATCAGCTGGACTCAGCTGTTCAGCTACTTTTCAGTCCATCTCACTGTCTGCTCATCCAGCTTGTACTTAACAGGTTCTCTGTGAGGGTCTTACAAGAGGTGGTGTCAAAAGCCTTACTGAAGTGTAGGTAGCCAATATCTGCCACATCTCCCTCACCTACAAGGCCAGACACGTTATCGTAGAAGTTATTCAAGCTGGTCAAGCATGACTTCCTCTTGGTGAGTCCATTCTGACTACTTCTGATTGTCACCTGCCTGTAAATGGCTTCTAGAGCCTACTTCCTAGGGCTCAAGAGGAGGCTGAACAGCCTACAGCTACCCAAGTCCTTATTCTTGCCCTTCTTCAAGAATGGAGTGACATCTGCTTTCCTCCAGTCTTCAAGAACTTTTTCCAACTGCCATGACTGATCAAGGACTAACTAACAGGGAGTCATTTCACCTTTAGGACAGATGGATTTGGTGACTTTTTAACTTAATTTTAGAAATGACCCTGCAAGAAACAAAAACTGCTTTTCCTCACCAACACCATTGTATAAAAGGGAACTTGCAGCTATTGGGAATGACCTTGTGGAGTATGGATAACCGAATAAACTAAAAATTTTCTTGAGGGTTTGAGGAAATAAGATCATGAGGAGGGCAAGTTCAACTTCACTAGGCTAAAAATCTTCACTATGCTGAATTTCTGTCCTTCTGGCTGCTTTTTCTGCTGGAAGGCTTCTAGAAAAACTTAGGTGGGTAACAGCTTTTGCCTGTTCTGTGAAGGGACAATCAAGAGAATCCTGAATCTAATGGAAAATCTTTTGGGAATCTTCAAGTTTGATCTGTTAGCAATAGTCACCTTTTTCCATACTACACAGGGCTATTTTCTGAAAAAGCGTATTTGCAGAAATTCAGATTTTCTGCAAATTACTTTGGTGCAAAGATCTGATATTTGTGTGACATTGTCTTCCATAACTCATTGTCTCCACACTCCTTACCTGACTTCCAAAAGAGCACTTACCTTTCAATAACTGCTCTCTGCATAGCTTCTTGGCTGTATGGACACTTCCCCACCACAACTGCTGACAGATACACTGGATGCTGCAGGAAGTGCATCAGCAGAGCTCCCTGACATCCCAAGACATTCCAGCGAGCCAGTTTGTCACTGCAGGACATGGAGCATGTTCTGTCACCACGACCTGGCTTCACTCGTAATAATCCCACACAGTGATACCCCAGCCCAGGTGTTTTGGCATCACCTAGCTCTCCAGGCACACATTTTGCTCCAGTTCTATAAACATCTACTACCTTTTCTCTTGCTAAGCCAGCCTCTTCATCAGCTGCTGGCACCTCTGCAGAACATTCACAGCTCTTTGGATTACTGTCATCTTCTTGTTTCACAGACACTTGCTGAGCAGTCAGGTCTTCAGTGATGACAGGACAATAACCATCATCATCAGTTTTCATTCTCTTGATCATATGATTACTTGGCATTTTCTCTGATTTCCTTTTATCTCCTGCACCCAAATGATCATGGTTACTTCTACACTCTGCTGATTGTTCAGCTACATCAGCTCTAGCCACTGTCTTGGAAAGCTGGTTCTCTTGCTCAGTAATTGGAATAATAGAAGCGTCTCCACCTAGAACAAAAGAAAGAATATCAAAACTGGCTGGAAATGCATCTCATTATTGGAATACATCACACCAGTAGTATTAAACTACTACTAGCTTTCACAGATGCACAGTCATGAAAATTTAACTATGAAAACAACATTGCCCTGTACAATGATGAATCAGACTTCACTGAAATCTGAGCCGATATAATTCCAAGTTTTGCATTCTACCTAAAAAATAATTTTAAAAAGCAAAATTTAAACCCAAAATTATAAAGCAAATAGTGTCAAAGTCATTTGACAGACTACAAGGAAATTAGATGACTCACAATAAAACTAGTTTAATCAACTAAGCAATACAAACCTCAAAAGAATAATTAAAGAATAAGCTATCAAATCAGGATGGATATTGATCTGTATCACTAAACAAGCTCTAAACCAAAATTCTGAAGTCCATTTTAAAGCAAACAAAGCCTGACCAGCATGTAAGAGAAAGGCAGTTAAGAGATTATCCTTGCTACAGAACTTGATGTAGGTTCTGTTCTCATACTGCACTAACAAAGAAAACGATCACAGCATATTCCAGCAACGCTATCAAAATCATTAAAATGCTGAGCAGCTCATTTGCTACTGAAGCACTGAGCAGGCAAATTTTGAGAGTGCTTAGCTCTTTGCTGTGGCTACAGGCTTGCAGCTGAAGATCACACCAGTGAAAGTATGGTAACATTGAGACAAACAACAAACCGATAACACCAAGAAGTCACATTCCTACATTTTCTGTAACAAAACAAAAAGTTGAATTGCATTCCACAAAAGGCTGGGGGGAAAGGCTTTTGATTGGCTGTTTGTAGTGGAAGTTTATTTTTGTTTCGTGGTTGTTTGGGTTTTTTTTCCTGTTTTTTGTTGCCTTTTGTTTAGTAACTTTGGAGTTTTCTGTGTGGTAGGTAGTGTGTGTGTGTGGGGGGGTTTGGCATTACGGTAAATGCCAATGTTTTCCCTTAAATTTTGAATGCAAAGAGACAATGTTTAAAGCAAAGCACTCAGCATATGACAGGAGCCCTGTTCAGTTTCTGGAAAAGAAAACAGTAGCCATTATTTTTTAAAGAGATGGTGAAATATTCCACTATATAATGAGGTCATGTACTGCTCGTCAATGTTTATAAATACGTGAAGGGCGAGTGTCAGGAGGACAGAACCAGGCTCTTCTCAGAGATGTCCAGTGATAAGACAAGGAGGAATGGGTGCAAGCTGGAGGTTCCACATGACCATAAGGAAAAGCTTTACTGTGAAGGTGACAAAACACTGGAATGGGCTGCCCAGAGAGGTTGTAGACTCTCCTCTTCTGGAGACATTCAAAACCCACCTGGATGCGTTCCTGTGTGACTTATTCTAGATGATCCTGCTCTGGCAGGGGGTTGAACTTCTGAACTAGTTGATCTTTTGAGGTCCCTTCCAACCCCTAACATTCTGCAATTGTGATTTATTGAATTCCATGAATCACATCCAGTGAGATAGAACACCAAATCTATCTGTGGAGGACCAGTCGAGTACATCTTAGGGGGCATACTGATAATGCTGAGTTACTGCCTCACTCACTCCAGACCAAAGACAAACCAAAGAAAGGCAAGGGGCAGAAAAGATTGTGCTAGAGGGAGCCCTAAAACTGATTCACTCCTGCATACTCACATGGGGTATGACTGCAGAAGAAAACAAATATGGTATTTGGGTTGAGTTTCCATTTCCCAGTTTCTGTTCCTGGAATAAAGATGCTGCCTTGCTGATGGGAAGTTGCCAGCCACATCTGGTGGAGAAGATACCTGTTAAGAAAATTCTCATGAAACATTTACATTTTTGATGAATGGGAAAACAACAAAAATGGTATGTACACTGTTCTTTCCTAATGAAATGTCTGAGGGGCCAGTCAGTTATGCTTCTACAGACAAATCGGATCCAACTGACTCCATAAACACAAACACATCATTGGCACTCAGTAACGGACCACAAGGGGTTCAATTCAGTGGAGTTAGCTGCCTCCCGAAGTCATATACCTAAGGTCTCCTCCTCCCAGTCTATTTTTACAAGCACTGCAGTTCATCTGATTCTCTGAGTTGGTTTAGTGGCATCAAACTGTAAGAAATGTACTCATTTTAATACCATTACTATTCTCCTGGCTTAGTTCCTTGAACCAGCTTATCTAATGTGAGCAAGAAGACTGGTATGTTGGAAACAGCAAAAAGGCTACCCTTGACAGCTAGACATCACACTAGCATTAACATTACAAGAAATCAGATCCTTCTTCTTCATAGTCTCTACAAGAATGAAGAAGAAAAAAAGCCTTGTGAAAGGGCCTTAGCAACACCTAGTAGTGTAAAAATTAGGTTAAACTGCTAATAACGAGGGGGAAAAAAAAACGTTACCTACTCTCCTATCTGAAGGTGGCTATTTCAGCTATAGGTCAAAACCATTTCTATCACAACAAAAAACCTCAAGAGGCAGTGGATAGCAGCATGTGAACATCACACCTCACCTTTGGAAGCTCCTCTTGGCCACAATTTCAGCATGACTGTCGTTCAGAACATCTCCTAAAGCAATAACCAAATGAGAACAATATGCACCATTACTGAAAAGGAGATGAACAAAGCGAACAATTTGAGAGACAACAGTTTTTCAGACTTGTTAGCATTTGAAAGTTTAACACATTAGCTTATTGCAAAATATTTAAACTTCCAATCGCTACAAAAGGAGGTCAGCCTACATAAATGAAGATGTAAGTCTTCATCTCATGACAAGTCAGACTTGTTTAAATACCAAATTTTAATTCTTCTAATACCTGAAATAATTAGAATTGAATAAATAGTAGCTTCCTATCTCTCTATCTCCTTCTCTGGAGGTATTCACAACCCACCTTGATGCATTCCTGTGTGATCTGGTATAGATGATCCTGCTCTGGCAGAGGGATTGGACTGGATGATCTTTTGAGGTCCCTTCCAACCCCTAACATTCTGTGATTATCTTATTCCTTCAAAAACCTTCCTGATCGATTGTCTTAATCCTAGAATATCAAGATTTACTATTTAAGCAAAACACCCAGAAAGTTTCAAGTGTTTGTCAAGCTTTTCATTCAAGTTTCTTCTTGTATGTCCCACAATTTAAATTACTTTGTAAATAATCATTTACCACATCTCACCCTCAAACTTCCTGCAGTGCTGTCCTACTGCAGTATCTAAAGGAACAGGATCTGTAGATTGGCTTTTATTTCCTGAATAAAAGGCCAGATTATAGGAGTCCTCTCTTTCTAGAAGCTTAAAGTTTTTCTGACAGGTCACCTGGTTTCACCCTTACCCTAACTCAACAGTGATATCTTTTGCAACACACTACAATAAAATCAGAGTGTAATAGGTGACTGAAACACGCTTATATTGCTTATGTTTTGGTTTGCTTTTAGTTATGAAGTTTTTAAATATGCAGACTCAGGGCCTAAACTACAACTTCCACATAAAAAGAAGTTTCTTCATCTTCAAGGTAGCAAGTGCAGCAGACTTTGAGGGCAGCCGTTCTGGCTGCCTGGTGCCCTTTCTTTGAGGCGAGTTCTCCCTTACACTTTTGGCTTCCGTCCACAAGTCTGAGCTCAGTGCCTTGGACATTTTCATTGACTCTATGACAGTAGCAAGAACAAAGGTAGCACACAGGTAGTCTGTTCACGGATTTTACACCATACTTACCAGTTTTTCTCATTTTGTTTTGGCCAATGCATTTTGTTCCAGTTCCCATAGCAACAACTTCCTTGGTTACTGAGAAGAGAAACATTAACTGAACAAACTTGTCACCAGGAGCATTGCTCTCATGCAGAAGGTACAAGGAGAAAGGCCATGTGACATTCCAGAAAGGAAACGGCATCAGCTGGAGAACTCAACATATCAGGCAGAAGCATTAGTGCTAGAAAAAAATTCTTATGTTCCATAGCAGGAGTACTAACACAGGATTGATATGCTAAACAGAGGGACACTGGTCTAGGATTCCCCAAACATGTAAGAAAGAAGCATGGGATATAATTTGCATGCCAACACAGTGCCAGTAAGGGAAAAGATGACAAACTAACACAAACACACACTGTAATAATGCATCTGTCAAGGAAGAGTAAATGGAGACCTTTCTAGGCTTCTTTCCAACAGTAACTGAACACACTTTTGCCAAAGTTTACATTAGCTGCAGTCTGAGAAGAATGGTGTTTCACTAAACTATCTCTATTCAGACTGAAGCTGTAAAAGCTTTTACAGTAACAAGGAGTAAAGAATTTAGGTGGAGACAGAAACAGGACAAGAAACAGTGTACATTTGAGGTTTTTTAAATGTATCTTGGAAAAAGGGAAAAGCATCAAGGACTGGCACCTCCTCTCCCCCTTCCCCCTCAGTCCACACAACTCATCAATTCAGTCTTACCCTGCAAATTCCCTGGACTAGCAAGAACCTCTCTTTGAGTTGCAGACTCCACTTTGACAACAGCTGCCAGGGAAGTCCATTCCCTCTTTGGATCTGGTTTCCCCTGCTTAGGGAGTCTGGTCCTATAATGCCGGTAACACAGCTCAGCAATTTCATCAGCTGACCACATGGCTCCCGATGCAAGCACAGGCTCTAAACGGAATTGGATTCCATCACAACACTGATCAACAACCCTCATCTCATCAAACCCTATCGCTTTCTTCTGCTTGACACCTTCCTGGAGCAGATTCCAATACCCAAGGCCTAATTCGCATCACCCCTTTCAGGATTACGTGTAAGAAATGCACCATATGAAATAAGATTTGAAAACAATCTCTAGGAATAAAAAGCAATGACAGAACCCTCAGAGTGCAGCAGCAGGTGAAGCTGCTGTGCTCCCAAGGTTCCCGCTCTGCAGCGACGTGCATCAACACCGCCGTCCCCATGTGGTCCCTGCTTCACATCGCGGGAGGCACGGCACCACCACACTCGTTCCGATGCCTCCAGGCCCCCATTCTGCCCCACTGACCGGGGAACGCAGAGTTCCAGCGCCCGAGCGAGCCGCTGCAGCACTCAGGGTGCAACACCCTACCCTGCAGAGTAACAGTACAGCGACTCCGCGCCGGGCCCGCCAGCCGCGCTGCCCGAGCCCACGCTCTCCAGCCCCCGCCCCGCGCAGCCGCTTCCCCGTGCGCAGGGCCCGCCGGGAGCGCCAGCCCGGGGAGGAGGAGCCGCAGCCCGTGCGCAGGCGCACAGAGAGACACGGAGACAGGCCGTGAAAGCAGCGTCTTTATTAACGGGCCGGACCGCGCCGGGATTCATACAGAAGTGCCTTCGCCAGGCTGGTCAGGCTGCACCTCCTTCTTGTTGTCCTCCGGTTTCATGGCAGGGAAGAGAAGTACCTCCTGCGAAACGGAATACCGTCAACGCGGCCAGAGCCGCCCCATCGCGCCCCCGGCGCGGGGAGCAAGACCCGCTGGGCAGGTCCTGTGCGAACAGCCCTCCCTTGGCTCTTCCCAGCTCCCCCGCACGCCAGACCCAGCTGCCCAGTGCGGCCGTGTACAGCGTGACACAAGCACACGCTGGGCGCTGTGCTCAGGCACAGCCACGCTGCAGGTCCAGGCTCTGCAGAGGTTTATTTATAAGCATGTGCACCAAAGGAGCACTTCTCTGTGGTGAAGTTCTTCAGTTCTGATTAAAGAATCCCAAATGGCTACACTGCCTGTTGCTTGTTCATGGCCTGCTTTGCAGAATCCCAGGCCTGCTCTCTGACAAAGGCAGCAGCAGGCACTGCCGTTTTGCACATTTACCTTGATGTTATTGGAGTCTGTGAGGAACATGGTGAAGCGATCAATTCCCATGCCCCAGCCAGCTGTAGGAGGAAGGCCATACTCCAGTGCAGTACAGAAGTTTTCATCAATAAACATGGCTTCATCATCACCAGCAGCTTTTGCCTAGATGAGAAAATTAAATGGTAAAAGGTGGATTGTAGAGAGTTAGATAGTAACACGTCTGCCAATGCCCTACCCAAAAAGGAGGAATGCTGGTATTTGTAGCAGCCAATGAAACCAAAGCCCTATACAAATAGCTCTAGGCCCAACTCCTGCCTGATCTGTAAGTTTCCTTTTCAGGCAAAAGCCCTTCAATCAAAGAATCTTCAGGACCATACAGCAGCAGACGACGGCAGACCAAACTGCTTTCAAAGGCTTCTGAGGTTCTTTTATTGCTTGCAACCTTTAATGTTTGCAGAAGCAACTAAGACAAATAATTGTTTCAATTGTCAGTAGTTGCTTCATGAAACAATGTCCAGGGACTATTTTTTTACAAGTAGAATAATTTAACACTACACTGAGATTGTAACTGATATATCTGACCCTGCCAGCCTCCAAGTGTCAAAACACAAACTAGCCAACCCTCTTCCTGTTTAGAAAATGCCATGTGTGTAAGTGTTGAAACAACAAATATCTTTGCTCACAGGTTCCACAAACATTTCTACCAGTCTTCTGCAAAGCAAACTTTACTGCCTGAGTCTCAAATCCTGAAATGCAAACTACCATCCTTCCATCTCAATCTCCACCTTAACATTAAATTTTCAGGCAAATTTTTATTCAATATGTATAATCATACGTCTGCAAAGTCTGGCTATACTCAACTGCAGCAAACAAATGTAACAGACCAAAGGTGAAAAATCTGTAACGTTATTCACTCTGGCTGACTATTTTGGAACTATCAATAAGTTAGTTGACATAAGTCAACTTTCCTGGTTTTGACAACTACTTCATCCTCTCAGACACTGTGACCCATTAGAAAGGGTAGAAAGAACAAGAACTCTGTGCAGACCCAATCATCTAACCTCAATCAGGCATGGGCACACATGCATTCATGGATATGTATATTCACTTAACAACAAAAGCAATTTCAGTCACTCCTTTCTAAGGCTTGTGTAGAGAAAACTAGTACAATAAATTTGTAGGCCTAACAATTTCCAGTCTGTAGCAGTGAGCCAATTTTAAAATTACTCAGATCAGGAAATCAGGCTATTTCTTACTTGCTATTCAAAGTCTTACCAGCCATGAAAATTTATTTAAGAACCTGGAAATATAATCTTGTATGACTACAGAAAAGTTTGACTGGGGAAAAATAACTTTCAACCTGAGATTTTGCACAGTTTAGTACTTGTCAGTTTAGTACTTCAGGCAGAATAAAAGGGAAGATGTTTCAATACAAAGTTGCACTAGTAAAAACTAAATCAACAGCAGTGCTTGGACGTGCTTACCATAGATAGCAAGGTCTCTAAAAGAAAACAGGCTTTCAGTTAAGCGAGAAGCACTCACTCAAAGTAGGAGCAAGCCTTTTAAGCAGTAGGGACTAAAGACAGATTTGGAATAGACATAGGAAATGTCCTTTGCTTATGTGCCTATACCATTGATTCACTATCAAGCATCATACCTTGGCCTGTTCCTCAAAGAGCTGTCGCTGCCGGATGGGATCGTTAAGTTCTGTGTATGCATTACACACTTCCTTCTTCATTACAAAAAGTTCAAAGCGTTCTGTTAGCCCCGGATGAGAGCGATGCCTATGTCAAGAAGGCAAAACAACCATACGTTAAAATAAACATCTTTACAGAAGGGCACACACATTACTTCACAAAGATTGCCCATGCTTAGGGGCAACAGCTGTACAAACTTCAAACTACTAAACATCAGCACACCTCTTCGGTGGATGATGGATTTCACAGCTCAGGAACCAATATCTGTCTTGGTTGGTATTAGATCTATGAATATTAAAACCTCTATTTCCACATATATGGCTTTTTTTTATTACTTCCCCCCCTGCCCCAAGGAAGTAGAGGATGGTTTCATTATTACACACTGGCTGTGTCTCTTACCATTTGGCTAGAGGACTCATGACTTGTGGGTGATCACAGATGAACGTAGGGTTGATACATGTGACTTCCAAGAATTCACCAACTAACTGGGAAAACAAAAGCAAAACCATTATGTAGAATGCAGTTTCACTTTCCTAGTGGGGCCTTCCCCAAACATCCTACCTTCCTTCTGTTCACTGCTGAAGAAGGTATTATAAAACTGAAAATTTCTCAACTAATAATAATCCTGACCATGCTAATGTCATTATTAACAGAGTGTCCATGTCCTATTTAGGTAAGAAAAATGACATTGGATATAAAAAAAAATAACTTACATAAACTTGGACATTACAATGAAGGCCAGTATGAAAATCAGCAGAGAAACAGCTACCAGGCAGTATTTTGGGTTAAGAATACTTGAAATACATGTGATAAAACTATATGGTAAGCCTACCAGTTTGGTAAGGTAAATGCAAAAGCACAGATCTCACAGAAAAAAGTGGCAGATCTGCTTTAAGCACAAGAAACCAGGTACTAAACTAAAATCTTCCATTAAATGCTTCCATTAAGCAGGCATCAGTAAACTACATTTTGGTGAAGACAACACAAAAAAAATATTTTGACACAGCAAATTTTCTCATTGTGATATAGGAATAGCTGAAATGTATTTCAGTAAGTTTTCCCTCAATACAGTTAAAACTTTTGTTCTGAAGAGACTTCTTTGGATACAGACATATCCTCAAAAGACATTAGGGTTATAAAAACACCTTGACTTACTTTGTCTAGAAGCCTGGCTGTTGTTCTAGGAGGTGGACACTCAACATTTCTCTCTGCACAAAGGTCATCAAAGAATTTGCGAGTTTCTGAAATTGTTATATACAAAAATTAGAAAAGCTACCCAGATAACTGTATTTTTTTCTTCCTGCATCCTTCAATATGTATCAGAGTGATTTGTAAGATATTAATGATACACCTCAAGGAAAACATGAGCTTAAATGTCAAATTGTAAACATGGTAATTTGTTTTGAAATAATTTTACACTAAAATGTAAGTTACTTTATGTTCCAGAAACTTGACAACAATTAAGCACAACCCCACACAAGAGCTAGGCATTATTACTTGGTGGAAAAAATATAGAAGGAAAAAAGATTACTACAAAGTGTATGTAAGTTGTTTCCTTATGGCTCTGGATTCCAGGAGTAAAATAAACATATGCATTTTAGATAACGTGACAAATAAGTGTAGTCCTAACCCATGAACATAGGCATGGAGATTCAATAGCATAAAAGACAGAAGAAATAAAAAGCTGTCTCTCTTCAACAGATCAAGAACTCCCCAGATCATGCCTCTTGAATATACAGCCATCAATTACACTCAACAAAGAGGCAGAAGAGTCAGATCCTGCCAAAGACTGCAAAGCACAAAGGCTTCTTTCTAGACTCTCGGGTAACAAATAAAACCAGAGAAAAGCAATGCCACGCTGACAGACCACAAGCTGAGAACTCCAACACCTTAAGCACTTTTTCTGTTAATGAAGAATTATAGGACATTCATACTGAGCATCTGACCTTCAGTTTCAAAACACTCAGCTGATGGAAATTTCACTCCCAAGATCTTTTCCAGATCATGCACCATACTAATTCGCCGGAAGGGAGGGGTAAAATCTATCTCATAGGCCTCTCCATCCTGGCCATCTGGATGATAAGTGATCTTGTAGCTTCCAGTAATATGTTTCACCATCCCTATAAAAGGAACCTCAAGTTTAGGAGTATGCCA
The DNA here is from genome assembly GCF_027791375.1 of Indicator indicator. Taxonomy (NCBI): domain Eukaryota; kingdom Metazoa; phylum Chordata; class Aves; order Piciformes; family Indicatoridae; genus Indicator; species Indicator indicator. The sequence continues at coordinate 11,433,124 of NC_072028.1, read as the reverse complement.
CATAATATGCAACTCTTTTTTTTAATTAATATTGTATACATCACCTGAAAGCAACTTCTCTGTAATTTCCATCAAGTCATGGTAGTCTGCGTAAGCCATGTAGAATTCACAAGTTGTGAACTCAGGGTTGTGAGTCAAATCGATTCCTTCATTCCGGAACTGACGCCCAATTTCATATACTCTGTCCATGCCACCAACCACCAACATCTAAACAGAAGAAAATTCTAGTAAAGACACTTAACTTTTTCACAGGAACTAAAGAAAGCTCAAACACACACAACTGCAGCACAACCTCACACATCTCATTCAAGATAAATTTGGTTTCCCCCAATCCAACGAGTCTACCTTTCTTCAAGAATAATCTTTGTTTCAGCTACCTTTTTTTCTTTTTCCTTTTTTGGAGTAAGATCACAACAGTTTGGACAATATAGGCTTAGCCATAAAGGCCTTGTGTTTTACCTTGTGGTAAAGCTCAGGAGCAATTCTCATATATAAATTCATATCCAGCTCATTGTGGTATGTGATAAAAGGTTTTGCCACAGCTCCACCTGGTATTATATTCATCATAGGAGTTTCAATCTGTAAAATAGTAACAATACAAATATTAATGTAACAGTGTCATATTTCTAGGCTCCTACCTCAATGCCCTGCTTTAATCTGTCTCCAAAGCTGAACTCTGTAGATTAAGCAAACAAACAAACCACAGCTAGCTCCAATGAAAAATATCTGTATTTCATTTATCATTTGACCTTACAGTATATGACAAATTCTGAACTGAAGAGCAGGTCTTCAATGCAGTCAACATTTTTTGCTATCAAGAACCATTGTTATTTACTATAAATGTGAACCTCCTGGATTCATGTTATCAAAGCCAAGAAAAGTGGGCTGTGGCATTGTTACAAAATCATCTCTGCCTTTCAGATAATGAAGTTCAACAAGGCCAGGTGAAAGCTCCTGCACCTGGGTCAGGTCAGTCCCCAATATCAGTTCAACCTGGAGGATGAATGAATGGAAAATGGCCCAGCAGCCAACTATATCCTGAGCTGCATTAAAATAATTGTGACTAGCTCTGCTCAGCATTCAGGAGGCCCCACCTAGAGCACTGCATTCAGCTCTGGAATCCCCAGTACAAGGAGGATATGGACCTGTTGGAGAGGTCCAGAGGAGACTACAGATTCAGTTGCTAAAACAGTTGCAAATAAACCACATTAAGTTCTAATCTTTTGCTAACTGTAAAGTAGAACCAAGAATCTGGATGTAAGAGAGAGAAGACCTAGTAGTATTTTCTCATAACCTACTCCCCGACAGAGCTTAAGGTAAAACCAATTTTACCTACAGGAAAACTCGCAGTTACCTCCAGAGACAAAACATCATTTTAAAGATGTTATTTTCACCTTAATTTATTGAAAGAGGGAAGAGGCAGCATGTGCTGGTTTGAGGCCAGCACATTTTGTCCCGAGAGGGACAAAAGAATGACACACACAAACGGATTGGAGAGTGATGGAAAGTTTAAATGGAGAAGCAATTGGTGAAACTAAAGAAAACTACAAAGCATGGTGCCAAGAATATCCCAAAGCATACAGAGCCCCTTTACATAATACCCAAAGGCTTCCCAATCCTTCCCTTCTCCCATCTCAGGGTAAACCCAAACCCCCAGGGCTCTTCCTTCCCCCTCCCACTGCTAGGCAAGTCTCAGGCTGGCCAGGTCTGAGACTGCCCCCCCCCCCCCATCCTTTCTCCTCCTGGCATTAGGCCTAGACTGGCCTAAGAGGCCTTCAGATACTCCCCCACCGTTACCCAATAAGAGAACATCTCCCACGGGAGCGGAGAGGGAAGAAAGAGCAAGAGAAACAACTTTGCAGATGGATTTATAGGGGGCAGGATTTATGGGTAGAAATACACCGTTTCCCGTGTCCACCTCATTGGGTGGACATTCAGGACACCGGAGGTGTAGCTTATGTGGTAGTAACAGGAGGCACCCAGCCTAAACTGCCACACAGCAGTAGTTTGAAGTACTACTTTGAGAGAAGTTTCATGAGTCATAGCCTCACCAACTGAGGAATAATCTTAAGAGAGGAAAGGAATGGCTCACTCTACATTAAACTGATAAAGCACATCATGCTGAGGTAATTATTCTCACTTCTGTAAATACTTTGCACATCAGCCCAAACGTAAAACATCCTTGAAGCTGAGAAGCTCTAAACATTTAGTATGCAGAGAGAAATAAACACTGAAGTCTTACCTCAAGGAAGCCCAACTCATCCAGAAAGCTTCGAATGTATGTAATGATCTTTGCACGGGTTATAAATTTCTGCCTCACATAATCATTAAGAATTAAATCCAAGTATCTCTGACGATACCTCGTTTCCTGAAAAAACAAATATCTTCAGAATACACTATGCAAACTGTGCTACCAAAGGAAAAAAAAAAAAGTCTCCCAACAAAACAGATGTTCCTTTGTTGACTGATACCATCAGCAGATATTAAAAAAATCATCCACTCAGACTTATCTGCCAAACTGTCTCCAGGAGTGACAAGTATGACAAGTACCTTATCTTTGAGGCCAAAATGAAGATGAGGCAACATGTGCAGGCATGGAGACAATAGAGTTATTTCATATGGAATAATACTCAGTTCCCCTTTCTTCGTTTTCCCAGGATTCCCCTCTACACCAATAATGTCCCCACGACGCAGCTTGTTGTTAATACGGAAATATTCTTCCTCAGATTTGTAGAGCCTGCAGATACAAAACCAATGCAGTAAGTTTGATTAAAATTCAACATTCCAAACTGTCCTGCAACTCTCCCCCACAGACCAAATGCTTTTAGAAAAAGGATTCTTCTATTAGGGAACCACAACATCCTAAGCAAAACACTATCTAAGCCAACATACAGATGGATTGTCTAAGGAGATTAAGGAATAGAATGCCCAACTACAGCTCTCTAGGCCCCAGAATGCAGTTCAGTTTAGAACAGTACTAGGAATACCTCTACTTACCTGGAATTTGCCATGACCTGCAACTTGACGCCTTCACCACGGAGATCATAGAAAATCAGCTTCCCTCCAGAGGCACGCTTCGCATGGATTCGACCTAAAGATCAAAGCATGGGGGACATCAGGAAGTCACTAGCAGAAAGGGTACAGGGGCAAACCCCACAGTATTATCACTAGGACAAAGCGTTATCAGCTCTGAACTGATCACTAAATGTGAAAAACAAACAATTAAAGTCTCAAAACTAATACCAGCGCACCAAAGACCATATGAACTTTGGGGTCTGGAGCACAGATCGCAGTCTCATCTTGTAGTTTTATGGGATGTTGCATAGGTCTACACATTCCAAAAGGACATGTCCTGAATAGTCGGCTAGGGACTTCAAGACTGAGTAATGGAGGACCAGCAAAATTCAAAGAGACCACCCCATCATTAAAAGCAGCTAAGACTTTTCTTAGCAAAACAGCAGACCATCTTTCTGTATCCCAGATTAAGTCTTTTACCTGCCACTCTCACTGTAATGTCTGTCAGGTGATCTCCTGGTTGCAGGTGACTGTACTTTTCTATAAAATCCGAGAGGGATAAGTCCACATTAAATTTGTGGGGATAGGGATCTTCATTAGAGCCTTTCAGCTGCTGGATTGCATGGCTTCTAATCTTGTAGTATTGCTGTCACCAGAAACAAACAAAACCAAAATATTTTGTTAGAAATTGAAACCATTTTGCAGGTTGTAAATTAAAACAGCTGCACTTATGTCGGAATATGGAGGTTTCTCTCCTCTTAACCACTTAGTTCTTCTTGAATTTACATCAAATATAAATTAACACTTAGTTTCAGAATACTAAAAAGCATGAGGGCAGATGCTCACATTGGGATCCAAGCTTTCCTCATCAGCACCAATGTTATTCTCAGAGTCAGAAGTCAAGGATGGCTTATTTGAATTCTTTTCATTTTGCTCTTTCTGCTTTGCCTCTTTTTCGGCTATTTTTCTCTCAGCCTTTAAACGTCTCTTCAGCTCACTATAAAAGAGAAGGAAACCAGATGCAACAGGTACTCTGATACTTCTACACAGAAACACATGACAGGATTCTGACAAAAGTTTACTGTATAAATAACCCTGCCCAAAAGTCAAAATAATCCTTAAGTACGTTTAAGCATTTTCTTCGTTGAACTGTTTTAAGCGCATATATGCAATAAAAATATTCAGAAAAAGTTAAAACTGAATTAAGCGTTATGTAAAGCATCCTTGACGGTGCGTGCCTATGTGCCCAAGGACTTTTCCGCTTGCCACACGTAAGAGCCTAGCAACACCACACAGCACCCAAGTTCTCACTGCAAGAAGTTAGGCGCTACTTAAGAGTTCCCGACCCGCCTTCACGGCCCGGACCGGCCCCCCGCGGCTCCCGACCCTGACGACCAGGACTTCATGAGGAAAAGGACGGCCTCAGCCAGACCACAAAGCACGGACCTGCTTTGGTCATGAAGTGCCTGGCGCCATCGGAGCACTGGGGCGACCCTCCAGGCCCAGCAGCGGAGCCGCGCAGCAGCAGGGCTCAGCATGGCAGAGACGCGCACCAGGTCAGCCGAACATTCGCCTCGCCTTGACTTGTTTTGTTTTGCTCTGCTTTGCCTTGCCTCCCCAGCCCGGCGCTGCCCGGCTCCACCTGCCCGCCCAACCTCCCTCACTTTTTGCTGAGGTGCGACTCGGTCTCCGCTGCTTCGCACGCCCGCCCCGCCACGGCCGCCATCTTCTCGGCTCTAGCCCGCTCTTCCGGCAGGCCCGCGCCTGCGCGCAGGGCGTGACAATGGCGGGGCCGGGTCCCTGGGGCGCGCCTGCGGCGTGCTCGCGGTCGCTGTTCCTGCAAGACGATGGCAGCCCGATGAGGTTCTACGTGCGGCCGGGGCTGGCCAAGCTGCGCCTGGCACCGCTGGTGCTGGCGGGCGGCGGGCGGTTGTGCCGCGTACAGGAGCCGGGAGCCGTGCTCCTGGCGCAGCCCGGCGAGGCCGCGCCCGCTGGTGCGGTCTCCACCGAGTACGTGACGGAGTGCGTGGAGCGCAAGCAGCGGCTGCCGCTGGAGTCCTTCCGGCTGCCCACCACGCCGCCCAGGTCTCTCGTCGTCGCCTCGCCGCGCGGGCGTCGGGCCTTCACGAAGGCGGAGGACGCAGCGCTGCTGCGGGCCGTGCGCGGCCGCGGCGAGGCGCGGGTGTGCGGCCGGGCGCTCTGGCAGGAGCTGGAGCGGGCGGGGCTGACGCAGCACAGCTGGCAAGCCATGCGCGACCGCTACCTACGGTACCTGAGGCCGCTGCTCGGGGGTGAGCTGGAGGGCGCCGGCCGGGCTTGGCGGCGGGGGAGAGGGGAGGTTGGTGGCGGGGCGCGCACCCGCTGTGGCCCGGCAGTCGATGCCCGCGTGTTTCCGCAGGGCCCCAGCAGATGGAGGAGCCCGCACAAAACACGGGTGTTTTCGAGGCGGCGAATCAGGAGTTCGATGGCGCAGAGGTGAGCCTCTGGGGCGGCAGGGGAGTAGACTGTTTGCTGCAGCTGCTTCTAGTCCTGGTTGTCGCAGTGTGGCCCCATAGTAACTCGTATTAACTTCTTAAGTGGCTGCACTACGACTCCCCTTCTGCTGAAAGGGTGCTTTATGTGAGGTGTGAACTGCGTGGCTTATGATGAATGGTGCCTCACTGGGACATTTTCTTAGATTGATTTCCTGTACAAGTTAGTTTTATGAAATAAACATCAGAGTTGTCACATCAAAAACTACTGGCAAATGGAAGCCATCCTTTCACATCGGGCGTAAAATGTAATTTTAGTTGCATTAACTTTTAGTTTTAATATTTGGTTTGTTCAAATTCTTCCATATAGTTCATGCTTTTATGTATATCCTTGTTAATGTATACAGCTTCACTTTAGTAATAGAAACAGCTAGGCATAGTAAAATTCAGAGGCTTTTATATGCTTTACAGTCACAGCGGAAGGTGGTTGGGTAGTGGTGATAAAAAAGCTTGCCAGAAAATACCATGTCAAATTGATGACTCCTCTTAATTTTAGTCAGGAAGTGATACTTCAAACATTTCACAAGAGCTTTCCACAGAAGTTGGAGAAGGAAAGCCCACAGAAGAAACAGCATCTAGCTTGGAAACTGGATCGCAGGAGTGGGCTCTCCCTGACGCTCAGCTAGAAGGACCAGCAAGCACTTGCTCTTCTGCCAGTGTGGTAGAAGAAGCAGTAAAAACTATGCAGTACTTCATGAAGAAGTTCAGCGTGGACCTGCACACTGTTACACAGGCCTTTCTGAAAAACACAGGTGAAGTGGAGGCTACTTCATACTTTCTGCAGACAGGGCAGCGCTTGGATGGGTACCCTGTGTGGACCAGAGAGGATGATTTGGAGTTGCAAAAAGATGATGAACATGTCAAAAACAAATTGATAGTGAAATTTGGAGCTGAAAACGTAGCAAAGCGGGTAGCATTTCGGAAAAGTTAGTAAAACAGAGGAGAATCTAGATCTAGAACTGTGGCAAGAACTTAAAGTCATTTCAGAAATGCAAATGTGATGGAAAAAGTCATGCAACATTCTGAAGTTTCAGAAATACTTGTAAATATTTATAAAAGGCTTGTTTTGTGTTTGCTTTTTAATATTTGATGCAGTTTTAAAATAGAAAATGTTTTAGAGAAAGGTTCTATATCAAACTTTCACCAAGAATTTGCTTTAAAGTGTGTATCTATTGTATAAACTAGCTTGTGCTCCTAACTGTATATTGCTGCATGCAAAGGATTCTGAACGGGGCTGGTATCAAAACTGACAGAAGGGCGTTAAGTCCTCTAACCTCTCATGCATTATTAGGGCACAATAGCAGCTTTCTGTTTTGTCCATTTGTCTTCAAACTGTTGTGGAGGGTCGTTTAATAACCTGCTCTGCCAGTTTTTATTACCTTTTATTGTTGTTAAGGAGACAATAACAATGAATATGTAGCTGTTCAAAAGCAACAATCAAGAGCATTCATGCCACAGGATAAGCTACTTGGGCTCCTATGTGAATGTTGAGATGTCTCAGAAGGTCCTTGTGTACTTGGAATTGCCAAAAAATGGTCACTGTGATAATAATCTTCACAGGGTTCTTTCAGGTAAAAACACAGGTCAGTAGACAGGCATCTTAAATTTTTGTTGGTACTTGCTGCATATGTTCTCCAGTGCTAATACTGCAGAGTTTGTTTAATAGCATTACCATCTTGCTTTGTGATTTTAAAAATGATGAATAGGTGTCCTCCAGCTTGCATTGCTACAGACTGAGGAGTCACAGCTTACTTAGTCCAGCAAAATAACACTTGTAGGAGGCCATACACTCTAGCTGGAAGAATTAGACAAGCTTTCAGGACCATGTATGAGGTATGAGATACAAGGTAAGGAAGTGTACTCAGAGTTTGGGTATCTCTCACCTGTCATGTTTGAGAGAGAACACCCTTGCTAATGAACAGCCACAATCTGAAAAATTCAGTTCTTTCCAGTCTGGCAGCAAGATGGGTCACAGTTGGCCAGTCCCTGATTTTATTTCCCCAGGTCCCCCTGCCTTTTTTTTTTTTTACCTCCCTGAAAATAGGTGAAGCTAAGGGAGTTGTGCATTGTATTATTATTACCTGATTTGCTCAGTAAAAGTTTTTCTCTCAACCCAGAGTTTGTGTGTTATTTCCCTCACTTCTGTGTTGGGGGTGAAGCAGGCAGGCTAACCCATTTATGGTGTGTTGACCTGTTACAATCAGCTGTGTTTCAAGGTGCCCAGGTTCATGAACAGGGGAGCCGTCACTTCATGCAGCCCAAACCTCCCACTGCAGCTTGGGTAGTGTTCGTGTGTCAGCAGAACCATAACCTCCTGATTCGGTGGTCTTACTTAACTGAAAATGCTCTAGGTTTCAGATGGAGAGGTAGAACAGATTAAATGGCCACAGCATAAAAAGATCAGGTGTTGAGGTGCCTTGTATCTTTTTATAATTCTGAGTGACTCTTGCTGTAAGAATGAGTTTGTCCTTTACAGCACAGTCAGACGTGCAATTCTGAGTCCACATACAGTGCTTTTACCTTTGCAGAAACTGGCAAACACATTGTCTAACACTGAGAATCTTTACATACGGACTTTCCATTTTCCCTGAGGTCCCTGAACTATCAGGGAGTGTCAAGAATGCTCTTTCTGTAGCTCAAAGACGTAAAGTTTCTCTTACGGCCTGGAGCATTTTAAAATTCAGCAGCATGTTTCTGTTTTTAAGGAGATAGTGCAACTTTTTAATAACATGCAGATGAGGTCTAGCTCTGCAGTTGACACTCATTTTGCTATAGGGGGCACCAAATGCCCTTGTCAGGTTTAATATGAGCATTCCTCCACAGAGCAACACTAGAAAGAGGGCATGATTTGGAGCTGCAAAAAGATGATCATGTCAGGAATAAATTGATAGCAAAATTTGGAGCTGAAAACGTAGCAAAGTGGGTAGCATTTAGGAAAAGTTAGCAAAGCAGAGGAGAATCTGCATCAACTGTGTCAGGAACTTAAAAGTCATTTCAGAGATGCAAGTGTGATGGAAAATGTCATGCAACATTCTGGAGTTTCAGAAGTACTTTAAAATAAAGTAAAAGGCCCATTTTGTATTTTATTTTTATTTGTGATACTGAATACAGTAAACGTTTTAGAATCACAGAATACATCTGCTTGGAAAAGACCTCAAAGATCATCTATTCCAACACTCCACCCAGCACTGAAGGGTCAACACTCGAGTATGTCCCTAAGCACCAGGTCCATACACTGCTTAAACACCTCTAGGCATGGTGACTCCACCACTGCAGTAGGCAGACCCATCCCAATGTTTGATAACCCTTTCAGTGAAGAAATATTTCCTAATACCGAGCCTGAACCTCTCCTAGCTCAGCTTGAAACCATTTCCTCTAGTCCTGTCACTTGACACCAAGGAGAAGTGGTTGCTCCAACCTCCCTTCAGGCAGTTTAGAGAGTGATGAGCCTCTTTTTCTCTAGTCTGAACACCCTCAGCTCCCTCAGACACTCCTCATAGGCCATGTGCTCCAGGCCTTTCATGAGCCTCATTGCCCTTCCATGGACACGCTCCAGCATCTCAATATCCTTCCTATAGCAAAGGGCCAAGAACTGAACACAATAATCAAGGTGTGCCCTCACCAGTGCTGAGTACAGGCGGGTGATCACCTCTCTGTTCCTGCCAGCCACCACGTTTGTGCTACAAGCCAGGGTGGCATTGGCCTTGGCCATGTGGGCACACTGCTGACTCACATTCAGTTGACTGTCAACCAATACCCTCAGGTCCCTCTCCAAGGCACAGCTTTCCAACCATACATCCCCCCCACATCCTGTTGTGATCCAGGTGGAGGACCCGGCATTTGGCCTTGTTGAATGTCATACAGTTAGCCTTGGACCGTTGATCTTACCTGCCCAGATCCCGTTGTAAAGCTTCCAGGTAGACCACTAGGTGGACCATCTTAGTATAGAAGGAGATCTGATTAATTAGGCAGGACCTGCCTTTCATAAACCTGTGCTGACTGGGCCTGATCACCCAGCTGTCTTGTAAGTGCCATTTTTCTATAGAGGGCACCAAATGCCCTTCTGTCAGGTTTAGAATAGAATAGAATAGAATAGAATAGAATAGAATAGAATAGAATAGAATAGAATAGAATAGAATAGAATAGAATAGAATAGAATAGAATAGAATAGAATCAAGAAGGTTGGAAGAGACCTCAAGGATCATCGAGTCCAACCTGTCACCCTACACCTCATGCCTATCTAAACCATGGCACCAAGTGCCACGTCCAATCCCCTCTTGAACACCTCCAGGGATGGTGACTCCACCACCTCCCTGGGCAGCACATTCCAATGGCCAACCACTCTCTCTGTGAAGAACTTTCTCCTCACCTCCAGCCTAAACCTCCCCTGGCGCAGCTTGAGGCTGTGTCTTCTTGTTCTGGTGCTGGTTGCCTGGGAGAAGAGACCAACCCCCTCCTGGCTACAACCTCCCTTCAGGTAGTTGTAGACAGCAATGAGGTCTCCCCTGAGCCTTCTCTTCTCCAGGCTAAACAGTCCCAGCTCCCTCAGCCTCTCCTCATAGGGCTTGTGCTCAAGGCCTCTCCCCAGCCTCGTTGCCCTTCTCTGGACATGCTCCAGCAATTCAACATCTTTCCTAAACTGAGGGGCCCAGAACTGGACACAGTACTCAAGGTGTGGCCTAACCAGTGCTGTGTACAGGGGTACAATGACCTCCCTGCTCCTGCTGGCCACACTATGCCTGATGCAGGCCAGGATGCCATTGGCTCTCTTGGCCACCTGGGCACACTGCTGGCTCATGTTCAGCCGGCTGTCAACCAGTACCCCCAGATCCCTTTCCGCCTGGCTGCTCTCCAGCCACTCTGACCCCAGCCTGCAGCTCTGCATGGGGTTGTTGTGGCCGAAGTGCAGCACCCGGCACTTGGACTTGTTGAATGCCATCCTGTTGGACTCTGCCCATCTGTCCAGCCTGTCAAGGTCCCTCTGCAGAGCCCTTCTACCTTCTAACAGATCAACACCTGCTCCCAGCTTGGTGTCATCTGCAAATTTACTGATGATGGACTCAATCCCCTCATCCAGATCATCAATAAAGATATTGAACAGGATGGGGCCCAGCACTGATCCCTGGGGGACACCACTAGTAGTTTAGTATGAGCATTCCTCCCCAGAACAACACTGGAATGAGGAGGGCAGCTGACCAACAAAGAGAGGGGGTGCAGTGTGGTGGTGGTGGAGATGAAAGGGAAACCCAGCTTCTTATGGCCCTGAATGCCCTGAGCTTGTGTGGAATCTCCTCAGACTACCTCCAATGCCTGGTCTTCCCTTGATCATCTTCTTCCAAGGATACACATCCTCAGAATGGAGGTTCATCCTTTGTTGAGACTTGTGACCCTGCCATAGGACCTGCCACCTTGCTGTCTAGAGGGTAGTGGAAATATTCCAGCTCTGGAGCAACATCTGAATGGAATGATAAATGGATGTATGTTAAAGGGACTCTGCAATTCACACATGAAAGAGGATGTTTAGAAGGAGGCATTTGTAGGCTTTTCACTCTCCAGGTCTGGTAATGAGCTTTTCTCCTTGACTTAGGAACTCTGTTAAAAACAAGTATAAATAATTCTGTTGCTCAGGTTTGAACTACGTATCCCCAGTAGAGGTGGGAGAATGGCATCTCCAATGGAGATAGAGGGGAATGGCATAGTCTGTTAAACATCATTTTGTTGTGCTCTAAGACAGGAAATACTCCCATCAAGCGATTCAAAATGATAGCTTCCTGTTCTCTCCTCTGCTTCTTCAGTCCACTGCCTTAAACCTGTCTTCCCAGTTCTAGTATTTTAGTATGGAACCTGTGTCCTTACCTTGTAATTCTCACCCTTGACATGAATTCTTCTAAGTCACACGTGGACTGTGAGAACTCCCAGAAGAACAACTACTCTTGGTTTTGAAAGCTAGAAGACAATTATTTCAGCTTGAAAATACATGGGTTCATATAGTCCCAGAAACTGATCCCCATATGCAAACTCAGGAGTTTTTATTTTCAGCTATAGCTGGTTTATTCCATTTTCCCCATTACAACAGTAAGTAAACACATTTCCCCAACATTGCCCAGCCACAGGAATGGAGCAAAAAGAAAACTGGGCTTGAAAACAGCCATTCTGGAAAAGGATCTTTCCAGAAACCAATGTGCAGTGATCCTTGTGTCTCTTCTGGCATTATGTATTCCAGGTGACAGCACACCAATAATGTTCTCTTTATTCAGCTTCCAATTTGTATCTCCTCTTCCTTTGCCATAAAACTGCTGCATGTGGTTTCACTAGTATTTAGATTTAGTCTGTGAGGAGTTTGAGCTCTACTAGCTGGTACCACTCCTTTGCCATTCTGTTTGCTCCAACCTACACATATTTCCTCTTCACATAAAGCATGGACTTCATTTGGAAAATACTTGTATCACTTCACTCTGCATTGTGGCTGAGCCTCCAGGGGCCTTGGAGAATGACCCGGTGCTGCTGAGGAAGCTCTCGTGAGTGCAGATGGAGTTCTCTTATTCCTTATCCTTGCACACTACATCCATGCACGCACTCTTACACACTTGCATGCACCCCCATCCTCTTCTGTTGTAGTAAACAGTTCACCACTCTGCAACCTTTAGAGAGCAGATGCAGAGAGCAGCTTTTTCTGCTTGCAGAGTTTGTTACTCTGTGGAGTCCTGGTCAAACAAAAGACCCAGTGACATATTTTTTTGCTCTTCTTCTGACTGAACAAGGCGGTAACCCAGTAAGTCCATCATATCCTTGCACACATTTTGTACTTTTTCTATCTTCTGGAAGGGAAGGGTCTTCCTCCAGGCCTGGGATACACCCAGGGCATCTCTGGACCCAATTTCAAAGGCCTGTGTGCCTTGCCCCTTCCCATGGGTGATGTTGTGCAACCACTTCTGAAGTTCTGGTGTGAAACGGAGTTCTGCAAACCTGTACATCTGAGCAGCCCTTGCTAGAGGGTCTCTGACAATGTCTTCATAGCGAACCAGCAAGTAGCGGTCTTTCAGGAAGCTGTGAATGGCCTGCCTGCCAGCCTTGTAAATCTCAGCTTGGCTTTTGCAGATTACTTCCATTGCCTTATAAAGTCCCATTTCTCCCTTCGCCCCCCACGTCCCCGCAACAATGTTACTGTCATGTGCCAGGTCTACCTTCGCGTTCTCTCGGGACCGGAACACAGCCCGAGGATCGCGGACCAAGTGAATGATTTTGAGGTTTAGGGATGGATCAGTGAGAAGGGGATAGAGAACTTTCAGGTCGAAGAATCGAACCTCCTTGATGACGATATGGCTGTAGGTTTTACAAGCTTCCTCCACCTTGCTGAATGGGTACTTGCTACAGATGATTTTGCAGTTGCCTGCAGGGATTATGTCACTGCGACTGAATGTGTCACAGGCAGGGGGGGAGCACAAGGCTCGGCTTGTCTCCCACTGAAATAAATCAGACTTTTTCTTCTCACTAGACATGTAAGCATCAAACACAGACATGTCACACAGAAAGACCGACCTGACTAGGTCCCTCACTGCCATGTGTAAGACACTGGCACTGTTCTTGTGCATCTTAACCCACACGTGCCATGCAGGCTCCATCAGGTAGAAGACGCTGGGGTGCTGGCTGAAGATTTGTCCAGTGAAGGATGATCCTGAGCGCCAGGAGGAGAGAATGAGAATGTGAACTGGAGAAGGTTTTCTTTTCATGGGGGTATTGCTGCTGCAGCGTGGGAATTGGAAGTGGATCAGAAGGAAGGACAAAACTGCCAGAATCAAGAACATTTGCATATTTCTAGACCTCATGGCTGCATGTGACCTGCAGAGACAGTAAGTACAGCATCACACGATCATGAGGAAGCCAGGGGGTGGTGCATCAGGCTCCTGCCAGTTACTCTACAGGCTCAGGGCTTTCAAAAGCTGCCATACTACCAGTGGTACTGTGACAACTGTAGGACAAGGTCTCTTTGCAGTGGACATAAATACTGCAGGGATGAAAGCTTTCTGTAACAATGCTGCTACTTATCAACAAGCCATTATAGTGCAGTCTTAGAAGATCACTGGAAAGCTTGTCTGCACTTTTATCAAAGTTTAAGAGTTATTTCAGTGTACTGAAATAAGTTGGTACACACAAATGTGTATTTAGTCACATGTCCATTGTGCTGCCTAGGGCCAATTCATAGCCTGAGTACTGGCTGGCACAGGAATTTGCAGGAAGTATACCATCAGGGATGGTATCTGAGGCAGAAAGGATTCACTTAATTGGCATACTCTGCCAACTGCTTCTCTTTTGTGTGCTCTCCTGCCCCAGCCATGCCTGGCTGTGCCTTGTGTATAGGTGGATACATGAACTACTGGTTGCCATGGGGGACCAGCTCCTCATGTAGCACAGAAGTCCACAGTATGGTTTTCTCCTCCATCCCCATGTGCCAGGCTGGCAGTTTAGCTGTGCTGCAGTGGAGATAGGCCACTCTGGACAGCACAACTGTTTTACATTTCCCAAGGTGAGATAAGATTAAACAACTTTACTGGCTCTCAGTCATAGTCATTCCTTCCTGGTGCTTCCACAGCTAGATAAGATAGGGAGAGCAGGATTTTCAGGGCTGAATGGCAAGACAGAAGTCAGCCTGGACAGAGCAGCGCTGGAGCCTAGGTCCTTAACAGCTTTAGATGCTGCTTTTATGCAGCCCACGACTGGGCAGCCATGCCCACGCAGAGGAGCTGCCTCCCTCTACTAAAGCAGCAGAGCTCCAGCTGGCCACAATACAGATGATGCCTCCCCACTATGTGCTTACCATGCTTCTCATGATTATCATGGTAATGTATCAATGTTCCCGGGCAAAATTTCCCTTCCTAAATTTCTATGTGCCCTACCTCAATTTCCCTCTGCAGCAAAGCATTCAGACTAAAGTGCACAGACGTGCCTGCTCCCACGATTTCAGTTCCTGTACCACTGAAATTTAGTCTTCCAGTTACAGTCACTGCTATTAACCAGTTAGGAACAGTACTCATCTTTCCCTCCAGCATATAAGCATAAACTGGCTTGTTTATCTAATCTACCTGCTCTGCATTTGTTTTGAGGTTAGGATTTATAAGGCAGAAATCTGAAGTTCTCAGAAACAGGACAGTACTCAGCCCAACCACACCTGGTTGTGCCAGTAAGTGCCACCTCAATATGAATTTTATTTTAATCTAGGCTTACAAACATGCATGGGGTCATGCATTTAGCAAGGGACAACATGCTTCTCGTCTCTTGGATAAGAAGCTCACTGGGGTGTTTTGTTATACAAATGGACTATAGTGTTAGATCTGACAAGAAGCTGATGAGATTGCCATTTAGACCAAGCCTAGGAAACACTGCAAACAAAGACTGTTGTAAAAATAAGTCATGTATCAGCTTCCTTCTCTAAAAGGAATACATCGGTGTTTACCAAAAGCCCTGGCTTCCAAATGAACTTTGATGATATCACTTCCATCTGGCACCACCAATATAGTCCTGACAGTTTCTGGACTATAGCCAGAAACACTTGAGTGAGAACTCTGTTGAGAAGACATGAACACTGGCATTAAGATATTCAGGCAGATTTAAAGCCACAGAAGTAATTCTTTCTCTGGAAACCTGTGTGAACAGTCTGAGAGAAGGAACCCAGATTCTTTTGGGAAGCAAGGGTGTGCTTTTATCTTGAATCAAAACAGAGTGGGACAGATGAACGTTTTAGACATTTTATAGAATATTTAGACCATCCTTGTTACTGGTCTTGATAGAAATGGTCTCATATGAGGCCACAGCCTCAACAGCTTCTTCATTCTCACTCAAGAGGTATTCATGAATGTTGCCCTGACCAGTCTGTCCCACAAAGAGCAGAGAAGGACTGAAATGAATGTGTGGAATTGAGGAGCAGCAAAGAGCAGTAGAGTTTCAATTTCACATTTCCTAATGACTGAAATACCAATCGCATGACCTTATTTTTCACTATACCTCTCAGTCATGACAGCTGGGATGTTTCTGAACCAAGGTCTTAAACTTAAACACATTTTAAGCAAATATCCAGAGTCACAAGTGATTCAGTTAATTTCTATTGCAAAAGTGGAATATGAAGCCATCACAGAGCTGCAAAGATTAGCCCAGAATGACTGAGACAATATCTACTGCAGAACAAGGGAAAAAAAAAAAAAAGGCACACTGTTACTGTCTGTTGACAGAGAAATGAGCCAGGCTTTGGCTGAGAGCAGAAAGAAAAGGAAGACTCTCAAGGCACTATGGATGAAGAATGGAAATTACTGAAAATTATGACATTCCAGAGTCATCATGAGAGTCTCTGACAGCACACATCAGAGAATGCAAAGAACTGGGATCTGCCTATCTGTGCAGATGGGGTGTCCATAAAAATGAACAAATCTCTAAGCTTTCTCAGAAACACTTAGGGGCCTTGAAGAAGCTTGATGTCATCAAAGAAAGCACTACAGAAAGCAGCAAGCAGCTCCAAGAAGACATATCCACCAAACACACTAAGAGCATGGGCAGCATGTCCCCAGAGTACAGGTTTGTTGCATCTGTGCATGTCTGGAGGGGAAGTGTGTGTGACAGCACAGCACAAAATACTTTGTGTTATGCAGACCACTGAGTGCTCTGCAAGCCTGGGGGAGTTCTCCAGACCTGCACAGATTCCTCACTGCTGGAGTGACAGTAGTGTAGTAAAGAGGATCTGGTGCTAGGGTAGCTGCAGGCATAGATCTGGTGGTTGCCCATAATTTTATCAAACCCTTCTTCAATGTGGCCTGATCAGCTTCTGCAAAATTAGAAGTAACACCTCCTCAGTCAGTCAGAACAGATGGCACGACTGTCACTAGTGGGAAATAACAAGAACAGGCACTGAGAAGACAGTTTGAAGAAGCAGGAATTACTCTCTGAGCTAGAGCAACAGCTTCCATCTGCAGAAGGAATCATGCAGCAATTTACTGGCATCTATATGTTTATACTGTTTTACAAAAATTATCTCCCAGGTCAGGCTGGTGAGCATGAACAATGAATACAGTTCTTGACACCAGAGCATCCACACCAGATACCAAGAAATGGTTGAAAATCTCACCTTAACAAGTCCTCTTGAAGCACCACCAGACCTGGTTCAAGCCAAGTTGCCCTCACACGTGTGCATTGCTGTGGTACACACTCCTCCAGGCAGGCACACCAACAGCTGTACATTCACATACTGGCATTCTGCCTTCGTGCTGGCTGTCATAGATATATGTACTCAGATCTCACCTGTACCTGTGCCTCCTCCCTCCTGTCCCTTCATTTGTGTATGTTCCAGCTCCGAGACTGACTACTCTACAGTGCCGCCTACTCTGATCAGCCTTAAACTAGAAAACTCCACCCTGCATTCAGCAGCAAAGCATGGCAATGGCAGGCTCCTGCAGGGGCACTGCTAGTAAATGAGAAAGGCCAGGAAATTTATAAAGGACATTGAGAGGTGCTTTTTTCATAAGTCTTATTGCAAGCCCTAAAAGCGGCTGCCTTCTGTACAAGGAGGAACAGGAATGTCTGTGGAGTGTCAGAGCAAAGAACAAACAGGAATCCTTGTTGCAAGGAGGACCAGCTTGCCCACCAGTAGTGCAGAGAGAGAGCATTGCAGGCAATGTGTTGTCAGGAGATGCAGATTCATATAAAGCCTTTTTGGCTCTTGTTTGTGCCTTGCTTGAGGTAAACATGTGGGACCTGGGAAAGAAAATTGTGTGAAAAGAGAAGCCATCAAAGGAGCAGCTGGACGTAGCCTGTTAATAATTCACAAGGGTGCTGGAGCTGCAGTGGGGCTGTGCCAGGTAAGGTAGTGAAGCAGGACAGCAGTAGGCTCAAGAGAAATGTATGGTATTCTGCAACCATGCAGAGACAATTGCTTTGGGTCATTCCTATTCATCTCTCTTCATTTCTGCCACACTGTCTGGAGAGGTATAGACCTTCTCTCAATGGTGTTTTTTGATCTGAAGGCAAGTGGAGTATAGGAGACAGCAGAAGCAAAAAATCTGGGCAAGGCTGGTTCTTCCAACAGGAGGGACAACCTGAATGGGGCAGGTCATGTTCCCTTTCACTTGCCATGTTGTGAACACAAATGGTCAAGCCCTGGTAACCCTGGGCTGGCAAACAAAGTGAGAAGCTGGCAGTGGTCCACGCAGTCCTCTGAAAAGAGAACCATGCAGTGTTCAGTGTGACCTTGATTTCAGCTACATGTTCCTAGGTGCTGCATTGACACCATTTGTAGGAAGGCTTTACCTATATGTTGTCAACTGTTACAAAGCTGGTTTGTAAAGGCTCTTTTGAAGGGCTCTTGCTGAAGCATTATTCCTCCCTAACAAGCAGTTGCATGAACTTCTATTCCATCTGTGCATGGTTTGTCCAAGACATGCTGGTCCTTTGGCACCAATATTCAGGCTTCATGACAGCACTGAACACTGCTGTACTGTCCTTTAGTCACAGGGTCAAGCAGATTGTTTTCCTCTTGCACAGATCCCAACTGCTAACTACTTGTCTGAGCTTTCCAGAAGGCATCTTCCATGGCATGAAAAGTTGCACAGAGGAAGATGTACTCTTCTTTGGACACAAGGCTTGAAAGGGCACACTGTCCTGGCACACTACATTTCCTGAGACTTGCACATTGTGGGAAGCAAAGGAGTAATCCTCTTGCTCCTGAACAACAGATATCATTCTCATATATCTGACTTACAAGTTTTATAAAGCCAAACAAAGGCAGATAGCAGTTAGCTTTTGCCCAGTGGCAATCAGCCTCATATTGCCTTCCTCAGACCTCTTGCTTTCACATCACATGATGGCTGGTCACAATTTTGCTTTCTCCCCTCCTCCTGTGAACTGCCTACACAGACAGACTTTCCATTTTTTATAACCTTAAGAAGCCAGCAGCTTGTGCTCTGCTCCCTAGCACACATGCACAGAGCACATCTGACCCCATGCAGCAGCAAAGGGAGCAGCCTGAGGAGCAATATCAGAGGTATGGACTAGAGGTAGCTCCTCAGTGCTGACACTGGAGAAGGCTCCCTCCCTAAGAGACAGTGTGATGAGAGAAACCTAGAGCAGTGGAGCCAGCTCAGCTGACCAACTCCATGCTTTGTCTTTTGCCATCAGCTTCACCTTTCTGAATGTAAGTGTCCAAAATAAGATACTGAGTGATGATGTCCTACAAGTTCTTGCTTCTTTATATTAGCTGTGACAAGAGTCAGGGATGATGTTTATGAATAGACACCTGCAATGGAAGCTGTCTAAAATTAGTTGAGCTCAAGCTTGTCTTTGCACTTCACAGATTAGATTTTTTTCTTTTTTCTAGTCACTTGTCCAGTCATGTTTTGCACTCACAGATACTTTTGGCATCAACAGTATTCCCTGACAGTGAGAAAATGGTTGCATGTTGTGAGAACTACTTTTCTCTGGTTTGAGCCTGACATATAAAAACTTTATTTGGCAACACCACCATTTTTTATCAAAAGACAGGGTGAGCAGTTTTGCCCTTTTCACAGTCTTTAAGCTGTATTTCCTCTTGTATGCCCTGTAGAATACTACTTGTCTTATATTATGTTGACATCTAAAGGAGCTCATGGGAATCGTGCTACAGAAGTCTCTGTCCCTTTCCACTGATTGCTAAAGGAGCCCACACGACAAAGTCATCAAAGGAATATTAACCCTGGAGCCATCTGTCACATGCTAGAGAGATCACAACCCTGTGCAACATATAAAGGGACTCAGACTGATGAAAGACCTTCATATGTTCTGTGGCCTTCTTCTCTCTTCTTCAACATATCAACTTATCTGTCTCAAGAGCCCTGCCCTTGGGAGAACCCTCCTTCGGAGAACCCTCCTTTGGAGACAGCAATGTTTCATTCAATGACAGGATTCCAGGCAGAGATGTCCAGGCAGGAAGTTGTCTTCTAAAATGTGAAGGAAAGTTTGCTCTCTTGCAACATCCTGCCTGGCTCAGACCACATCCTCCAACTTACACACACGTTTAGACTCTTAAAGATAAGGACTGGTGCACTGCCACTTTTTCTTGCCCTCCTGGCTGACTTAGAAGACAAGTGCCTCTTGTTTGTTTCTTGATATTTATTTAGAGAGATCAGTTAGTTCCTGGTGTTGCAATAGATCTGAAAGGGGTATGTGATGGGATGACTCACATTTCCTGCATCCTAAAGGCATGGTACTGGAGAGCTGCCAAGAGAGTCAATGTGATGACTATGCACTGGTGAATGCCTGGCACAGGAAAATCTCCCTTTCAGAGCAGAGGGAGTTCAGATGTTTTCTCTCTAGGACCACTAGAGATGCAGAGGAAAGATGGAAGTTCTGCAGGATTGAGTGTGACAGAAAACTACCGTGTGGCTACTCACACAAGTGCCGTGCATGATCTTCAGTACTGATCACCGGGTTTTGAGTACTGCTACATTTTTGTGTTTTGAAATGCACAGGGAAACCCCTGGTCCTTGCAGAAAAAAAACTTGACAGTAATCTTAAAACAAAAATTTAAAGGAAAAAAGAACAAACAAACAAAAAAAGAAAATGAAAAGAAAAGGCACTGTATGTCAATTGCTCATCTCTTTCACAGGGGTGAGAACTCTGGCTTTTACTCTATGATTTTGTGATTTCAGATGGCAGTAGCAAGACTTGAGTGAAATGGCCCTTGCCTTAGAGAGATGCATCCCAAAAGTTGCACAGCAGAATAGTTTGGGCAAGGAGCAAAACAAGCACACAGATTTGAGGACTTTGGTATACAGCGAAGGCAAATGAGCTATAAATGCAGACATCAGGAGTGATAGGTGGTAGGCATCAGGAAAATCGTAATGAAATATGCTCAACCTCCAGGCAACAGAGCATACTTTTAAATGTTTTATTATTTGTTTTGCATGCTGCTAGTGAGGAGGTAGCAGTTTGGACCAGCAGAAGCCATTTAGGCAAATCACAAGCCTTGCATGGCAAGTACCATGAAATCCCCATTACTGAGTGCAATCAACTATTCCCCTTTGTTCCAAAAGACAGAGTTGAACATGAAGAAATGTTAGTCTAGGAAAGTTACAAGCCTCATCCACATCCTAGTAGTTGTGCTCCTCATTTCACTTGACCTTTGTTTCTCTCTACGTAATTCAAACAGATCCAGTTTGTGTCCACATAATTGGAGGTTATTTTTCCATTACTGTCTTCTACTTGTGTGTCGGTGTGAGCTGAAATTCCCCCCCCACCAACAATAACCAGGCTAGCTCAGTCTGGAAGCAAATGAAAAGCTGTATTTACAAGCAGAGTCTAAAATCTACAATGAAATGCAATGAATATGTACAAATATACAAAATTCACAACATTCACAAATATATACAATCAACAGAAAAAGCACAATCGATCTCCCTTTGCTTCCCCTCAAGGGGACCCTCCCAAAGGGGCCTCTCTCTCCCAGGAGCTTCCCCCCCAGACCCCCCTGGACAGAGAAGCAGAGTTTAGTTAGAGCAGAAAGTTGTTAACTTAGCTGCCAAGGTCAGTGTGTTATCTTCAGCCAGAAGAGAAGAAGAAACAGCAACCAGACAGCCCAGCAACTGCCCTCACTGCCGAACGCAGAATGTGCAGAGTGCCTACTTTGTTTTGGGTAATAGTTCTTAAACATTTCTATCTATCCAATGGAAGTGTTTAGAACAATCGTTATTTTGCTTTCTTACACCCAATAGTGACTTATTTACATTCTTTCACTTTCTCTGTTCTGAACTTTGCAAGGAAAAATTAAAAAGACAGTTTCAAACCATCACAGTCCACCCCTTCTAAACAATTCCATTGGCTGCTACTATCATTTATCTAATTTAAAATAATATCTACAACAATAGGTGAATAAAGACCATAGTCCATTCCGGCTATCTCAGATGTAGATGATTCAAAAGAGTCAAATCACAGGAAAAACAGCAAACAGCTTGTTTCCTCGCAGATGGAGCGAAGAAAGGAACAGGGACTCTCAGGTGACTCAGGGCTCTCAGGGTTCGTGCACCGTAGATCTCATGAACTCTCCTCTTGGGCGCGATGCTGTATCTGCGCAACACTCTGAATTTAACCTCTCTCAGCCAAAGTTAGATTTCTTTGTGGAATACACTGAATTTCACCATTTTCTTGCATCACCCAATAGGTGTGACCAGGACCTTCAGCAGAAACCACCCCTCGGACAGGTTTGGCCTCTCCTGAAGGAGAAAATACCCAAACAGTTTTGCCTAACAGATTCTTTTCTCTGATAACAGGAACTCTATCACCTTCTTCCTTTCGCAACAAATCTGATTGGGCAGGTCCAGCTCGATTCACTGAACCTCTACTATTCACCAACCAGGTTGCTTGTGCTAAATGTTTCTCCCAGTTTTTCAAAGATCCACCCCCCATGGCTTTGAGAGTGGTTTTCAGCAAACCATTGTAGCGTTCGATCTTCCCTGCAGCTGGTGCATAGTAGGGAATGTGGAATATCCACTCGATGCCGTGCTCATTGGCCCAGTTTTTTACAAGATTGTTCTTGAAATGAGTTCCGTTGTCTGACTCAATCTTCTCTGGAGTTCCATGTCTCCACAGGATTTGTCTTTCCAGACCAAGAATGGTGTTACGTGCAGTTGCATGAGGAACTGGATAAGTTTCCAGCCATCCAGTGCTTGCCTCTACCATAGTCAGCACATACTGCTTACCAGATGGAGAACGAGGTAGAGTGATGTAGTCAATCTGCCAGGCTTCACCATACTTGTACTTGGACCATCTGTCACCGTACCACAAGGGCTTGATCCGCTTTGCCTGCTTAATAGCAGCACAAATGTCACAGTCATGGATGACTTGTGTGATAGCATCCATGGAAATGTCAATGGATCTGTCACGAGCCCATCGGTAGGTTGCATCTCTGCCTTGATGTCCTGACGAGTCATGGGCCCACCGAGCTAAGAACAGCTCACCTCGGTGTTTCCAGTCAAGATCAGGATCAGGATCAGAGTTTGTGTCTACCTGGGAAACTCTTGCAGCTAGATCTGCCTGATGGTTGTGTTGTTGTTCCTCAGTAGCTTTGCTCTTAGGAATGTGAGCATCGATGTGTCTCACTTTCACTGGGATTCTCTCAATGCGAGCAGCAATGTCTTGCCACAGATCTGCAGCCCAGATTGGCTTTCCTTTCCTCTGCCAGCCATTCTTCTTCCAGTCTTTCAGCCAACCCCACAAGGCATTGGCTACCCTCCACGAGTCGGTGTAGAGATAAAGCTTTGGCCATCTCTCACGTTCAGCTATGTTAAGAGCTAGCTGGACAGCTTTTACCTCTGCAAATTGACTGGATTCTCCTTCTCCATCTCTTGCTTCTGCAACTCTGCGCGTTGGACTCCACACTGCAGATTTCCATCTCCGCTTGTTCCCAACCAGACGACAGGAACCGTCTGTGAACAAAGCACATCTCTTCTCATCATCAGACAGATCACTGTAAGGAGGAGCTTCCTCAGCACGAGCTACTCTCTCCTCTGGAGGTTTAGCACAGCTTGTGCCTTCTGGCCAGTTTGTGATCACCTCCACCAAACCAGGCCTTTCGAGATTTCCCATTCGAGCTCGCTGTGTTATCAGAGCCATCCACTTAGACCAGGTAGCATCTGTTGCATGATGTGGTGAAGAACCTTTGCCTTTGAACATCCAATTCAGAACTGGCAATCTAGGAGCTAGAAGTTGTGACTCAGTTCCAATCACTTCAGAAGCAGCTTTCACTCCTTCATAAGCAGCTAAAATCTCTTTCTCTGTTGGAGTGTAGTTTGCCTCTGAGCCTCTGTAGCCACGACCCCAGAAACCAAGAGGACGTCCTCGTGTCTCCCCTGGAGCTCTTTGCCATAAGCACCAGGTTGGACCATTGTCACTCGCGGCTGTGTACAGAATGTTCTTAATGTCTGGACCAGCTCGGACAGGTCCCAGACCCATCGCTTGGACTACCTCTCGCTTGATCTGGTCAAAGGCTGCTTGTTGCTCAGGACCCCATTGGAAACTGTTTCTCTTTCGAGTCACATCATATAGAGGTTTCACAATCTGACTGTATCCAGGAATGTGCAGTCTCCAAAATCCCACTATGCCTAAGAAACGCAGAGTTTCTTTCTTGTTGATGGGATTTGCCATGGTGGAGACTCTGTTTATCACATCCATTGGGATGTGACGGCGACCATCTTGCCACCGCACTCCCAGAAACTGGATTTCTCTGGCAGGTCCTTTACCTTGTCTCGCTTGATAGCGAAACCAGCTTGCAAGAGAATGTCAAGGATTTTGTTACCTTTCTCGAAGACTTCTTCAGCAGTCTCACCCCAGATGATGATGTCATCGATGAACTGAATGTGTTCTGGAGCTCCACCTTTCTCCAAAGCATCATGGATCACTGCATGGCAGATGGTTGAACTGTGAATCCACCCCTGGGGCAAACGATTGAATGTGTACTGAATGCCTCTCCAGGTGAAAGCAAACTGAGGCCTGCATTCCTCTGCTATGGGAATAGAGAAGAAAGCATTAGCAATGTCTATGGTAGCATACCATTTGGCCTGCTTGGATTCCAGCTCATATTGGAGTTCACTCATGTCTGGTACAGCTGCACTCATGGGTGGAGTTACTTCATTCAAGGCACGGAAATCAACTGTCAGACGCCACTCTCCATTCTGCTTTCGCACAGGCCAGATTGGACTGTTGAAAGGTGAATGAGTTTTGCTGATGACCTTCTGACTCTCCAACTGACGAATCAAGTTTTGAATGGGCACCAAAGAGTCACGGTTGGTTCTGTATTGTCTGTGATGCACAGTTTGAGAAGCAACCGGCAGCTTTACATCCTCTATCTCATGTTGTCCCACAACTGCAGATTCATCTGAAAGCTCAGGTCTAATGGACAACTTCAATTTTCCTCCATCAATTTCTACAGTTGCTATTCCAAAAGCCCATTTGTAACCCTTAGGGTCTTTAAAACGCCCTTCTCTCAGAAAGTCAATTCCCAAAATACAAGGTGCATTAGGACCTGTTACAATAGTATGTTTCTTCCACTGCTTCCCAGTTAAACTTATATCAACCTCTATCTTAAACAACTCTTGAGATCCACCAGTGACTCCCTGAATAGTTATAGATTCTCCCCCTTGATAATTTGATGGTATTATGGTGCACTGAGCTCCTGTGTCAACCAAGGCCCTGTACTTCTGAAATTTTGAAGTGCCAGGCCACTGGATGTACACATCCCAATAGATTCTGTTATCTCCATTATCCCTTACCTCCCCCTGGCGGAAGGCAGGGCACCCCTAATGGTGGGGATTACCTCCACATGTACAGCCGGCACAATGTCCAGCACCAGAATTAGGATCACTGTTGGAGCTATCAGAGTTGTTCTGGGAAACTGAGGAAGCGACAGCTACCCTCCTGGTATTGCTACCTCGGGATCTGCCCCTCTGCAGCTCCCGTAACCTCTTGAAAAGATCAGAAGTTGGTTGACCATCCCATCTGTTCATGTTCTCACCAAACTGATCACGCAGAGTTATCCAGATACTGCCACGTGATTGCCTCTGCTGTCTGTTTTGGTTTGACCTATTCTGGAATGGCCTTCTTGGAGCACGTCTGTTCCTAACAGCTGAAACTTGTATCCATCTGGAGGAAGAGGAATCAGAATCATCCCCCTTCATCAAGTTGGATATGGAGGTTTTAAGTTCCTCCTTCAGCTCTTTCATGCAATTCTTTATCTCTCCAGACAGAGTTTCAATGGCTGAAACCAAAGAAGTACGTGCAAGACTATCCTCCAACTGCCTCATTTGGTCAGTGAAATGGCCAACAGTAGGAGGTGCTCCACCATAATTTCTTGCCACAATCCTGCTTGCCAGAATAGTAGCATAATTAGGAGGAGCAAGCTTAATGAGCTTTTTGGCAAGGCCTGTTCCAACAGGAATTTCATCAGGATTCAGAGTCTTATGATCTCCATACATTACTTCTCTCACAGCAAATTCTCTCAGACGCTTGATTCCCTCAGCTATTGTGGTCCAAGGCTTAGGGTTCCATGGTAAATCATCTCTGCTGGGGTACCTCAGTGAGACTGCCAGTAGGAGGCGTGCCCACAGAGAAACTTTACCAATGCACTTGCCTAGGTGCCTGTCTATGCCTGTATCCTTTGAGAGCATCCCCAACTGAGAGGCTGACTTGTCGCCTGCCACCAATGCTGGGGCTCCCATATCAAAACACCTGGCTAGCCAAGACAGGACTGGCTCATTATCTTCTCTGATGTAATCCTTCCTCACATGTCTAATTTCCTGTCTGGGTGCATTAGCTGACTGTATGTCATCCTCATCATCATCATCATCATCATCCTGAGGTCGCTGTCCCCATAATCCTATTTTAATCCTCCGTTGAATTTCTTTGAGTTCAGAGGCACTACCAGCAGTTGCTAATCTACTAGGGTCTACATCCTGACCTACATCTCCATCATCCATGTGGGGTCTCAAGAGGTCTACCAGAGTTTTAAGGCTAACCCTCTCTTCCTCATCAGAAGGATCTTTCTTAAGAGAGGGACCCTGAGTAGAAGGACCCTCATCTCCATCTGCACCATCTCCTGCAGCATCTGCATCTCCTCCTGCAGCTCCTTTACGCTTTCTGGTGATAGTGGCAACCAAATTTACTGGCTTGGTTTTCACATTCACAGCAGAGTTGGAAGAGCAAGTAGCCTTATGTCTTTCTTGATACAGTGCTATCAGTAGCCATATGATTATTCCAAGAAGCAACAAAATTAAAATTAAGGCTAGTACAAGATATCTAGGGTACCACTGGTTACAAAGACCCTCTGTAGTTGTAAGAGGAGTAACAAACTCATATGTGTCTGCTAGCAGATCCATAGTTGAGTTACCATAGCTTCTTAGCCCAATAAGACCACAACAGAATTCACCAACATTCAGTAACTTGTTCTTAACCCAAAGAAATGACTTATATGCCACATATCTCACAATCTTGTCTATCATGCAGGAAACAGCCCATCTGTAAACAATCACACCGATAATAGATGAAATAAAATTACTCAAAATCCAAAACAGCTTCATTTTGCTTCCTAATCTGAGCAGAAATAAATCAAACAAGCAATCGAGCCCCACGTTGGGCGCCAAAAATAAAAAGTGTGTCGGTGTGAGCTGAAATTCCCCCCCCACCAACAATAACCAGGCTAGCTCAGTCTGGAAGCAAATGAAAAGCTGTATTTACAAGCAGAGTCTAAAATCTACAATGAAATGCAATGAATATGTACAAATATACAAAATTCACAACATTCACAAATATATACAATCAACAGAAAAAGCACAATCGATCTCCCTTTGCTTCCCCCCAAGGGGACCCTCCCAAAGGGGCCTCTCTCTCCCAGGAGCTTCCCCCCCAGACCCCCCTGGACAGAGAAGCAGAGTTTAGTTAGAGCAGAAAGTTGTTAACTTAGCTGCCAAGGTCAGTACGTGTTATCTTCAGCCAGAAGAGAAGAAGAAACAGCAGCCAGACAGCCCAGCAACTGCCCCCACTGCCGAACGCAGAATGTGCAGAGTGCCTACTTTGTTTTGGGTAATAGTTCTTAAACATTTCTATCTATCCAATGGAAGTGTTTAGAACAATCGTTATTTTGCTTTCTTACACCCAATAGTGACTTATTTACACTCTTTCACTTTCTCTGTTCTGAACTTTGCAAGGAAAAATTAAAAAGACAGTTTCAAACCATCACAACTTGCCAAAACAATTTGGGAGTAGTGTTATTTCTTATTAGCTCACTAATTCAGTGAACAAATCTCCTCATCACATCAGGAACAATTGATTCTTGTTATTAGCAATGTCTGTTTTCCAGTGTCTGCCTGAAAAGCTGAAAGTCTTCCATAATCATACAGTCCCTCATTATTTATTATTCTAATACCATGGAGATCTGTGTATGTAATCACTCAGGGCCGGTGAGACTCCTTCCATTATGCTTGCTTCTAAGTTCTCTGCAAAGAGATTTTCAGACAAGCAGCTGTAGGTTTTACCTCCATCACTGCTTACTTGTCACATAATTTTTACTTCTGTTCCTGCCCTTTGTGAGCAGTGAATGCCCTTGAATATGTGTGTTCCATTCACAATTGCCAGTCTAGGGCAGTCTGTTCCCCCTCTCTGGAACCAGTATCAGAGCTGTAGTTACTTCATTTTACTGCTGATTCCTTGCTTTAGACATCTTGACTGTATCTGCCTGACATTTTCCCATCTCCTGGCTGGTCTCCAATATCACCAACTTTTCCAGTACTTGACTTAATGTTACTATTTTCTCCTTGCAACCAACCCATGTACTGACTGATTTTTGTTTATCTGCCTTTGCAACAAAGTATCTGCAGAATCTGGCAAGACATCTGTCAGTATGTAAGCTAGAGCTAGCTCATTTTTTCCCGCCCCTGGGAATGCAGAGTTGACCTGTGGATCCCGACTCTGCAGGAGGACAGGTGAACAGAATTGTAGGTGATGACATGAGACACTCCATATTGCCTCTTCGGCTCCCTGGTCCCTGAGCTGGCCCATGAGTAATACTACCTCTTGACTGCACAGGCACTCCTCCTGTTTCCACGGAATTATCAGAACACTTTATTACTTTATGGGGCCATATATGTGATATGACAGGCTGTATAATGCTGGCATATCACAAACATCCTGCACAGTACAAACGTTTCATGGGGTGCCACCCATTTCTTCGTTATTGCAGGATGAAATTTGAACACAGAGGCAGCAGCATCTGGCAGGGCTGGCTCTGCAGCAGTGGGCACCAGTGCCTGCCACTACCTCCAGGGTTATGAGGGCCAGCAGGCAGATGCAGACAGGGCTGTTCTGTGACAAGGGGCCAGGCTGCCACAGCGAGCTGCCAGCATCAGCAGGAATATCCAGCTCTGGTCTATGCCATGCTGCCAGGGCTCAACCTGCCCTCAGGGCCTTTTGGGTGCCTTTGAGGGTCTGGTGACAGGGTAGTCCATGGACAGCCAGCTGCAAGGCAGGGGTAGGCCTAGGGCACTGTAGCACCATGAGCAGAGCAACGGTGACCCAGGCAGTGCCAAGGAATACCTGGTGCAAGAGGAGCACAGCACAAGGATTGGCATGTTAGAATGTTTATTAATAAAAAAAGTCACAATAACTTACTCCCTTTGTTGCACAAAGGGCTTGGTATAAAGAGCTCTGGCCTCCTAGGGTAACACAGGTAAGTGAGAGGTGGGTACATCTATTCTGAGATAGCAGCCTTCTCCTGTCCCCAAAGGGAAGCACAGCCAGCACAGAAGCTACTGGCCACATGGAGTCTGGGCCATGGAGCCTGGCACAGGGGCAGTCGTTGTGCCCCCGCCTGCAGCTGGTTCACAGGCAGCAGAGACCAACACAGGGTGCAAATGCAGAGTACATGGAGACCATGGGCACTGAACGCCAGAGGCTGTGCAAGCTGCAGTGGAGGAGGAGAGAGAAGAGGCTGATTCTTCCCGTAGTGCTGAGGGGTCTGTGGAGCACAAAAGGTGAAGCAGCAGGATGACAGCTGCTTGCAGGCAGGGGGATGTATGGCTGGCTGGAAGCAGCCCTGCCTGCCCAACTCCTGCCTCACACAAGGTCTAGCCTGGCAGAGGCAGGAGGCCAGCTGTGGCTACTTGTCACACTCCATATCCTGCCCTCCCTCAGCACCCTGGTAGTGCATCTCACAGAATTCCTGAATGCGACTGCAAGCCTCCAAGATCATCTCCTCAGGCACGGTGATCACCACACGGAAGAAGTTTGGATACTCAAAGCACTGAAATGAGAAAGAATGGAGCTAGCAGACATCCTGTAATAGTGTTATAGTTTCAGAGCCCTGCCTTAGTGCCTAGGTGCTGTGTCAGCAAGTCAAAATGGTCGGTGCAGGACAGACTGGCGAGCAGAAGGTCTGGACTCTTGCTGTCTGGGACTGGTTTTGATGTTCCAAGCAAATCTCCCATCTGCATCTGTGTAAATGTGATGCTGTGAGAGTGGCAGGCTGCAGGACTCTGTGGGTTATGTGAGACCCAGAGAATGGGTTGGAAGGAGTGAGAGGGCTGGAGAGTATTCAAGGCCCCCATCTGTGTTCAGAGTTGGAAGTGGAGATGGAAGGAGGCAGGAACAGGGCATAGATGATGATCCTGTACTCCATCCCTGTGCCCACAGAGGCTGGGAACTGGAGAAATGGTGAAGAAAGAAACACAGACATGAGCAATCCTGGGCCTCTGAGGGAGCAGCTTGAGCAAGTACACAGGAGGTACACAGGGTTCAGTGATATAGCTCTGTCAACTTGAGAAATACAGAGCAAGCCTGGAACCAAGAAGATCCTGGCACCCTGACTGAGGGCTGCTTGTGAGCCAGAGACTGC
Organism: Indicator indicator; assembly: GCF_027791375.1. Taxonomy (NCBI): domain Eukaryota; kingdom Metazoa; phylum Chordata; class Aves; order Piciformes; family Indicatoridae; genus Indicator; species Indicator indicator. The sequence goes on along the minus strand of NC_072028.1, from coordinate 11,403,190 downwards.
CAATCCCCATCCCTACACACAGGACCAGGAGTTCAGAGCCAGAACAAACACAATTACAGACCATGGACCCTGCACACAACCCACTAGTCCCCAGAGCTCAGGGCTACAAACTGCTGTTGCTGCTCTCCCCTGCTTTGGGCACACAGCTGCCTCAGGTTCTCAAGTGCTGAACTCACCGAGGCTGGCAAGCAGAAAACAGACTGCTCTGAAATGAGTCGCTCAGTGAACTCCACATCATTTTCAAACTCAGGGAAATGTTCCATTTCAATCTCAACCTGCAGGGTTGCATAGAACAGAATCACAGGATCATTTAGGTTGGAAAAGGCCTTGAAGATCATCAAGTCCGATGGTTAACATGGCAATGCAGAAGATCTGAAGATCCAGTGGAAGATAAATTTTACTAAATTACTTGATTTGAAATAAATGTTCAGATATTGCAGAAATACCTTAGCTGTGAAAGAATCTTAGAGCTATACCTCTACACAGAGCATAAACAGAATGACCTATGTAGCTCTAAGTAAGAGTGGAAGTGGAGCCAACCAACAACGACTTATCTACAGAACCTGAGTTAGGTTGATATTGCAGTGTTCTCCAGTTGTGGGTCCACATTTTTAAAAACTGTTGAAAGTCTGGAGACACTGATGGAAAACATGAGAAAAAATTATTAAAAGTGAGTTGAACGGATGATATTTGAATGCCTCAACTGAGATTGTTGAAAGTTTTGTTTTTTTTAGAAAAGCATGGAAAAAGGCAGAAAAAGAGGCAACAGCACAGGCAGAAGACAGATATGTTAGTATGAAGAAGGCTACATCTTCAACAGGAGGTATGATAATCTGACTTGTCATGTAGGGGCTTCCCATTGCCAATTAGCTTCAAATCCAGGTAAAACAACCTTGTCTTACAAACTACAAGTCAGAGCTGTATGCAAGAGCAAGTGAGTGAAATGTACCAGCCTCAGTTATGTGAAAAGAGGACCAAATATTTTGGCCTTCTGTAGCGATGGAGAGATGTCTATTGCACAGGACAATGTGAAATCCATGGTAAAGGAGACCAGGTACCAAGCACCAGTCTGAAACCACTGACAAACACTGGCAATGAGACTTAGCATGAGTGTTGATGATCTGGACATGGCATGGCACTCTCCTCACTTACCATGAGGTACATGGCTCCAGAAGGATGGACAGGCCGAAGGCCAGGGATAGCTGATAAGGCAGTGTAACAAAGGTCAGCATTGGACTGAAAAGCAGAAAGGAGAAATTTCAAAACAGGAGAAATTCCAGGAAGCAGCTCAGCAAATGGAAGCCAAGCTCTGGATGAGGACTATAAACAGGTTTGCCCACTGCGAATAAAGGCACAACAAATGCAAACAGTATGGATGATCATGGCCCTTAAGTATAGCAAGTGTGACTGAGCTGAGCTCAGCAAATCAGTATCAAACGTCCCATTCCCTGGGCCACCAGCTGCTGGGCTCTCTGAGACTTAGCACAGCCAGTGTTTCTGCCCCAGTTACCATGTCTCCTGCTAGAACAGATTCATTTGCCTCTCCTACTCACAGGCACAAGTGCACCTTGCATTGAGGTGGGGAGGGATGGGATGATGAACTAGCGAGATATGACTACCTCCAGACAGCCCCTGAACAAACCATGCTGACCTGTCACAGCCTGTTTACCTTCAGGAAGCTGAGTGTGTTGTGGTAGAATTCAGGGGGTGTTCGTTGCAAGATATGTTCCAGTGCTCCTTGGACAAGAGTACAAGGTCCTAGGATCCTTTGACTCAGTCTTAGAAGGCCATCCCTGATCTGAAGAAAACATGGTGATATTTGCAGCTCAGATTGTGTGTCCCTAAAGGAATCAGGCAGCCCCATGGACTACTCTCTGTATTGCTACAGCTGTGCAGACCCCTCTCTTCAGTGAGCACAGAATACTAAAGAACATTGGCTTGACTATATGTCAAGTATTCACAGACTATTTTTGGTATCATTCTCTGTTTCTAAGCTGTGAATTGTAATGCAAACAGAGACAACCTTTGGAGCTTCACAATCTGACTGAAAACAGGCCAGAATATAGCCAATGCAAATAAATCCAGAGCTGTTCCAAATACCACTTTGCATTTCCCCCTTAGATTTGGGCCCACAATCTACCCTTTCAAAGCAGGGAGGGGACAAAATACGTTAGCTCTTCTGCTCACTCAATTGGTCCTCTTCTCCCTCTTCCTCTGCAGAAAGCTCTTTAGGTTGCAAGGTCACTGCAGCAGACGGTTGTCCTCGTAACACAACTGAACAAATAGCCAGATAAAGTACTGGCAGCACTGCAAGCTGCTTTGATCTTACTTTTAAGAGAAACAGTACAGAAGCGCATAGAGACTACATACGGACTCTGCACGCTGGATAAGCCATGCAATACCTTCAGTGCACACTGGCAAAGCTAAGGAATTAGAAGCTCACAAAAAAGACACAAGGAGTGTGTTACATCATAGATGTGGGTAGAAGGCCACATATGGGAGCTGATGGAGTAAGGAAGGGACATGTGAGAGCAAAGCAGTAGCACATGCCTGTATCAGTTAAAGCCCTGGTGATCCACACACTGAAGACACTCTAGGTCCCCTGCAGACAGTGACAATGAGCAGTTCTCACCTCATTACCAAAGATGTCTCTCCTGTCATGAATTAGGATCCAGCCCATCCGCCAGCCAGGCACTAACCACCTCTTTGCCAAGCCACCACAGGACAAGATCGGCACATTTGTGCTGAGAGTTGCAATGGGTTCATACTTGCAGTCACCAAATACCTGCAACAGGAGACTGTGTTATGGTTGTCCCTGCCTCTTACTGTGAGAACTGCAGGGGTGTGCATGAGGCACAAGACAGGAGGCAGAGAAGTGATGGGAAATTGATGGTGATAGGTCCCCCATTTTCACATGAAAACGAGCCACTTGGGAAGAGGAAAGGAGAGGTATCCCTGGGACTGCACACCAGAGGACTGAGAGCTCCAGGATAAGGGAGTGAAGCTGTCACTCATTTCTGGAGACCTAGGTGCCATGGCCAAAGGGCAAGTGCATCAGACAGGCAGTGCAGGGGTGTCAAGGATTGCAACTGACACTCACCATGTCTCCATAGATCTCGTCAGCAAGGATGGGGATGCACTGTCTTGATGCCACTGTGGGAGAGAAGGCATTTAGCTCTGTGAGAGCAGACTTGATCTTTGCTGCAGGGCCTGGCAGGGCTCTGAGGGAAGCTCTGTCCCAGGGCAGAGGGTGTCTATTCAGCATTTGAAGAACTCAATCCTGTCTTGGCTGAGCCTAGTTCTGCTGTTACCTGTGGAGGCAGGCAACAAAGCCTTGCTGCTGAATGAACAGGTGTCTGAAAGCATAGGGCTCCCTATGAACACTCTCCCTCTGCAAAACCAGAGTGGAGAAATGAGCAGTCCAGGCCACACTGTTTGAGGAAGAAGACATGCTCTCCATGTTCTTGCCCAGAAAAGGCAACACCTTCACACTGAGAAAGCCCTGCTTCCTGGGCCAAAGTCAGTCATGGGCAGAGAAACAAAACCCTGAGCCGTGGTGCTGCAGTGATTGAGACATGGGCAGTGTGGGTGGACACTGGATTGCAACCATCCAGATACAACACACAGTCAGCCTCACCTGCCAGGATCTTCTGGAGGTGGCTTTTGCTGAACACAGAGCCACAGGGGTTTGATGGATTGTTCACAATGAGGCAAGCTGTCTTCTCATCCACCAGAGACTCCAAGTGCTCCAAATCAATTTCCCAGGCCTTCTCTGGCTAGTGAAGTGAAGGGGAAGTAACAGCTGAGGAACTAGACTTGCCACACAGGGTGAGGTGTGATAGGGTGCCCAGGTTTGCTCAGGTTATCTTCACCCGCTTCCCAAGCAGGGCCAGGGTATTTCTGAGAGGCAGAAATGTCAGAGCTGCCCCTTCCATGCCTGCCATCACTTACCAAGAGGTTGTAGAGTTTGACTTCAATCCCCATAGACAATGCCAGAGTCTTGTAGAGGGAGAAGCCAGGCCGTGGCACCAGGATGTTCTGGCCCGGGTTGGCCAGCACTGCCAAGGCAAGTTCTATAGCCTGGCTGCAGCCGCTTGTTAAGATGACATCCTGCAAAGAGTACACAGGAGTCAGCAGAAAGCCTGGGGACTCTGAAGTGCCCCAGCCATGTGGCAGTGATGTAATCCCCAGGTTCTGCCAGGTGAGAGCTTCTCAGCCAAAAAGATGAGTCCCAGGCAATCTCCACCAGCTGGAAAACTCAGCCTCTTCCTGAGGGCAGACAAGGGCTTGGGGCAGGGAATAAGAGTAGCGGGAGGCCACTATGGGACAAGGTCAAGGGCTAGCCTTCAGTCCCACAGATGAGCAGGGGAGAGACAGAGCTGGGGCAGGGTCTTCATGCCATGTGGTCTAGGCAAGGGCAGCAGCACCCTGCTCACTCCAGCAGGAGTACCTCAGCTGGGCATCAGTACCTGGGCCTTCAGCGGTGCCTCTGGGCAGCTGTAGTAGGCGGCCACTGCTTCCCGGCAGGATGGGTAGCCTAGGGAAAAAGGAACCACACATGGAAGAGAGGGGTTCACAGACCATTTCCCCCTGTTTGTTTTTTTTTTTTTTTTCTCCAAGAACAGGACTCACAGCTGCCACCCAGCCAGGGGAAGCTCATTTGTTTCTGATGCTGTCCCAAGAGGCTGTCCTGCCTCAGGACAAGCACTGTGCAGCCTGCGGCTGGGCCAGGCAGGCCAAGAGCAGTGACAGGCTATGGGCAGGGAGGCAGGCTCTGGCCCCACCATGCCCTGGGCACAGAACCAGCAGGAGCATGGCAGGGGTTAGCCAGGGAGCTGCAGGAGGACAAGTGCTTTTATGTGGCTTTCACTGCTTACTGATGGCACAGAGGCAGCTGTCCCTGCCAGCACATGGAATGTCTTTTGAGGCAGATGTGATCTATGATCTGTGCATGCTTTTTGCTGTAACTGCAAACAAGGCCCAGGTAGTCTGTCAAGCCCAAAGGGAGTCCTGGGGTCAAGGCAGATCAGAAGGGAACTTGGCTGAAACTACCAGCAGGAAGACAGAGCACTGAGCCAATCTGGGTTTGCAAACCCTGCCTGCTGTAACGGCTAGGGGAGAAAGGACAGCATCTGCAGAGCTGTGTAAGCTTACCAACAGATGGAGCATAGCCATTGTAACGTCCAGAGTCCAAAACCTCCTTCACAGCCTGTGTGACTTCATCATTTGTGGGAAGGTTTCCAAAGACAGTTGGGTCTCCTTTTCAAAGATTGAGAAATAGTAAAGTTCACTCATCTGTGACAGGCATAGAGCTGTATGGTTGTATGGCCTATCCCTGAAGCTTTGTACTTCAGTGCCCTGCAATCTGCCAGCCACACGGTTAACCCCACCACCCAGACACTTCAGCCACAGCAGTATGCTCACCTAAGGACAAGGAGATCATAGCTTTCTTTGGGTTGGGCTCCACCTTCATGGTGTCTACGATGGCTCGGACGGGATTGAAAGTTTTCTTTGACATTTCAGAAGCCCTGACAGCCCATCTTGGCTTCCGGCTCTTCACCTTCCCCAGGGATATGTTGTTCCCATTGGTCTTGAGATGAACATCCAGCATAGGGGCATGATCTCCATGGCCATTCACTTGGATCAGGTATGAGTCCATCCTGAGAGCTGTCAGTGTGAAGTGGATTTCCTGGGCTTAGTTAACACATGCCTGTCTGGGGCCACAGACCACAACTCCCCAAAAGTAAAACTTCTGAAAGTCATAGACCCTACTTACTGCCTATCAACACCTTAGCAGCAGCAAACAGGGCTGTATATGGGGACAGGATGAAGTGAAAACCCACATGCAATTGAGAGCACAAAGCAGAAGGAAAGAAAAAGGTACCTCTGTGTGCTAGCTGCACCAGTGCCTAGCATAGACTTGCCATGCTGAGGAGGCGCAGGCCCTGCTAAATCTAGCAACCCAGAGTTAGCAACATGTTGTAGTCTCCGCTTGTCTGCAGATTCAAATGTTCCTCTGACAAAAGAGCCAGACCACCTGGCCACCAGGTCATGTTCTCCCCTCAGCACAAGTTGCAGCCACAACCATCAGCCCACTACATGTGTTCACATCCAGAAGATCTCTCCAGTCCGCAGACAGAAACGCAGCACTCTGCAAATCAAATCTCAGATGCTAAAAAGGTAGTTCTGGTCCAATGTGATAAGGACACACTGAGAAGCGGCAGGGTATAGGTTACAGACACTTGCCACTGTCAGCAGAGCAACAGAGAGTAACAGAGAGTAACAGAGAGCCTAGATCAAAAGATTGTGCTTAGAAAATGGAGCACGACTGGTGTGGCCAAGAGGGAAATTGGGGAAGTGGCAAAGGACCTGTAGTCCTGCCCAAGTCTGGGTAACAAGGAAGGCACAGCAGAGAAAGAGCTGCCTTTTAGGCCCCAAAATACACACAAAAGTGTTTATACACCCCAGCATGTATACTCAGAGCACAAGCCAGACCCAGCCAGCAAAAGCCTTACTCATGAATTGCTGCTTACTCAGGACTTTCCACCTGAAGAAGGTTAGGGACTGAGCAGGCAGACATGTCCTGAGCTACTGCCCCCATTCTTGCTGATACTGGCACAGAGTCTTGTAAGCCTGCCACAAATTGCTTGTTCTCTGTATTACCCTCTTTCTCTGCTCCACTGAAAGGCAATTCAGTGAATGGTGGCCCTTTCTTGACGGTAGTTAGTTATCCCAATGCTCACAGACATTCACAACAAAGCTACCCTTTCCTTACTGCAGAAACTGAGCTGGAAGACTTGTGGCATTGCCTGGTTCAGGCAAAATTTGCCATTTCAACAAATTTCTCATTGCTTCAGTGAAGCATGCACCTAGAGATGCCCCATGCTGCTGTAGTTTACTCTGCCAACAGCGTCTCACTACTTAGTTATAGCAACTCAGGCTGATCTAACAGAGCCACAAAACAAGATTTCAGCTCCTTTGCTACCAGTACCTTCTGGGTCTCCTTTCTACCAAAAGAAAGGCAGCTAAAGACATGTGCAGCAGGGCTGCAAAAAAAAAAAAAAATGAGCAAAGAATGAACCACATATCTCAGTTCAACAGCAGGGCTGAGACTCAAATGTACAGTGCAGAGTCTATCCCAGTAGAGCCTTCACGGCACCCCACAACATGGTTCTCTTGTAGACAAAGGCACAATGGACACTTTCCAGTTAGGCAGCCAGGGAAGATCGCCCCACTTCTCCCCCTAGAAAAGCCAAGGTACCAGAGTATAGCACTTTACCTTCCACAGAACAGAGAGGGAGACGCCAGCAAGCTTTGGGGTCCAGTCCTACTTTTCATTCAGGACAAATCCCTTTGAGAGGAATTTCCTGCAAATTCTTGCCCATGAAATAATCCCCAAAACTGGGCGTTGGGACTGAATCGTTTAGCCATTGGCTCACAGAGAGGGCTGCTCTCCCCACCCAAAATTGCCCTTTCCTCCCCATTGCAACTATGTTCACTTCAAACACCTGGAACCTGCCTGTGCATTAACTCTTTCTGGGGGCAGACCACACAGAGACACAGCTTGGCTTCCTGGAGGCCCTGGGCTGCCTCCCTTTGGACCACTTCCCTCTGTCCTCAAAGATTGTGGGGGGCAAAGCTTCCCAGAGTCCAGGTATTCCAGCCCTAGCACTTTGTAATGCACCAAGAGTGGATTCATGGTTCCCAAAACCTGCAGAAAGCATCAGTCTGTCCTCATCTCAAAGGCTCTGGGCTCCCAATGCAGCAGCTGAGAAAGCACAGTATGTGGAATCATTATAACGAGGAGATACCTTGCTCCACAGGCTGGCACTTTCCTAGCTGGTGTCTTGGAGGCACCAGGACCTGAAGTGTTAAAGGAAACTCACATTGCTATGGGTTTGGTTTTTGTTTTGGTTTGGTTTTGGGTTGGGTTTGGTTTTTTGTTGGTTTGGTTGTTGGTTTGGTTTGGGTTTTTTTGGTTGCTGCAAGGCCCAAGTAAACTCATGATTTTGGCAGCTAGCAGAAATGATGCAGTTCTCTCTCTGACAGTACTGCAAAGTACAGTGACACCATTTTCAGAGGGCCCTCTTTTGCTAAGTGATGTGAAACCTGTCCCTCCCTGTCCCTTCACTCCTGCAGGTCTGGGATAAATAAGAGAATCATCTGCACCCTCCTTGTCTTCCAATGGCTGCTTCAAGTCTTCCTTTGCTGCCTTGACAGTATATGTGCAGAGATCAAAGAGTTGCTCAAGGACAAAAGGGATCCTGCTAATCTTCTAACAAGACTGCTGGCACCTTCCCTGCAGAAGCCAGCAGTCACTGTGATTTTTGCCTCGTTACACTTGCTCCTGCATGGTAAAAGAAAGGACTGCTTGTGCTCAATCCATGCTCGCTACACCACCAGCTAAAAGGCTGCATCTCCCCAGGTGCAAGCCCTGGCTCCTTCCCTAGTGCTGGTGCTGAGGTGACACTGCTGGGGAGCCATGACCTGCTGTTGGCCACAGTGCCTCAGCTGGCATTACTGAGGCCACAATGGATGCCAGGGACTTGGGGCTGGAGGCAGGCTGGGAGCTGGTGAAGTGCAGGCAGCAGGTCCAGCCAGGGTCCCCAGTCCCAGCTTGGCTGGCAGGTCTCCCACAGCAGCCACCCCACTACAGGCTTTGGACAAGGAAGAACACCTTTTAAAAACACTTCATGGATAAATGTCTTGTACTGAAGCTACTTGGACTCTCTACTGAATGCTGCACAGTTCCAGAATACTTTGTCCCTTCTTTTTACAGACGCCTTACGTGACCAACCTTTAGAAGTTCATGGAGGCCTAGGGTTTGTTTCTTCACTTTCCCCACCCGGTCTCAACTTTTGCCCTACTGCAGCCCTGACAGGGTTAAACACAGCGCTGGGAGGGCTCAAGGACGATACCGCATGTTCTGCTTAGCAGCAGCCCTGCAGATGATGCAACTGAGGCTCTACCTGTAATACTGCACACAGTAGTGGGGTTCAGGGGAGGGCATGGGGGAAGTCTGCTGCCAAGATGGTAACAAATTTGGCTCTGGAGACATAGGTAGACCCAGTTACACAAGGCTGAGAAACTGGCCAGATGAAGGGGTGGTATGCAATGGGGTCAGTGGGTTTCTCCTGCTATTAGTACCTCTTTCTCCTCTCTCTGCAGGACTCCAGTCCTTCTCTGGATGCTCATGTGAGGTCTTCTGGTCTCCACAATCTTGTGGTGCACAGAGCCTCCAAGGCCTGAAGCATGAGCACGCAGCTCAGGACTCCATATTCTACAAATATGTCCAACCCACCCCTTGCATGGTGGATGACACTGAAAGCCAAGTTGTAGAGTCTAGCTAGAGGTGTCACTTCTGGAACAGCAGCCTGTGTGCAGCAAGCAGTTTGCAGAGTGCTCTTGCCAAGGCTGTAAGCAGGACTTTGGAGAGGGGAGCAGTGGCACTCAGGACCTGTCTGATCACTGCAGTTCTTTTGAAAGCAGACGAGGTTGTTCACAACACACATGAATGCAGGGTGCTGCATCAGGGGCAGTGACACTCCATCTAAGCTCCTGATAGAGCTCTCTTCTGCAGGCTGTGGGCCAATCTGAAACCAGCTGCATTAGCGCACCTGCTTTAATGAGTGCACTCTCCTACAGCTGCAGTTTGTCGAGAAAACTATGGAATACTTTCAGGACATCCCGGGAGCCTCCCACAATACCAGTGTCTGGAAACGCAGTGCTGCAACCTGATACCAGCTGTGCGGGACCATCCAGATTCCTGTCCCCAGCCATGGACTGCTGCCCCTCCGTGGAGGGGAAGGAGCCCAGCAGCTGCAAAGGCCCTTGCACGTTCACCCTGGGCGCTGAGTCCCTCGCAAGCATGCTGAGAGACAGAGTGCACTCTAGGTTCATTCACGGAGAGCTGGAGTCACTGGTGAGCTACAGGCCCAACAGCCATGAGGAAACACAGATGCTGAGAGGAAGGTTCCACAAAGTGTGAGCATTAACGTCTCCTGGGTACAGGCAGTGAAAAGAAACACCTTGTTCAGCCTTGCTTACCTTTGCTTACAGGTAAACATTATGTCAGTGCATAACTGTGTTTGAGTTATGACTTCAGAGACTTGAGCTGTCGCACGTTTTGTTGTGGCAGATGCCCCCTTGATGGCCTTGAAGCCACAGGGGCACTGACCAGCCAATGGGGAAGAGACGGAAAGGGGTATGGTGACTTTGTGGGGCAAGGCGACACTGTGAGCTTGCTGTGAGTGGGGTGGTGGTGTGGATGAGGTATTTAGATCATGTAAAGAATCAGCATCAACAGTATTAACAGAAATGGTTTCAATATGAATTTATAAAAGTGCAACTCAACAAAGTTTGAAGACAAGGTTCGCTCTATGACTCACTTTAAAGGTCCTGAGGTAGCAGATGCTTATTCATCAGCCAGTTATCAGAGTGATTTAATAACATTTGCTATAATCAACACAGGGACTTAAAGATTCAAAAATGGCAAGGTTGCCCCCAGACTTACAGCAAAGTTTCTCAGTCAAATCTATCACAGAGAGACATATCTACACACAGAAATACAGAGATTAACACACACAAAGAATACATAGAGATAGAGAGAAATTATATCTGAAACTTTGCAAAATCCAGTTGTAGTGAATCACTGCTCTCCTTAGGCAGCATTTGCCAGTTGAACATCTTTGAACCCTTTCTCTTCATTGGCATCGCTCTGTAGATGAACTTGAAAATCCTCATGAAATCTATTCTTCAAAATCTTGTTTTGAATCTATTCTTCAAAATCTGGTTTTTGAAGTCCTCAGGAAATCTCCCCTGAGTTTCCCAGCTCAGGGGGAAGCCTTCTCTGATCCCAGACAGCTCTAAGGGTCTCACTTAGGATTGATATTTATAGAATTGAAGGATTATTGTTCCTTTGGTCAAGTTATTTTTGTGTTTTGGTTTGGGTGAGATTTTTCTTGGTTTTGGTGTGGTTGGTTTGCTTGGTTTTGTTTTGTTTTGGGGGAGTTTTGTTTGTTTGTTTTTCTTTTGGTTTGTTTTGCTTTGCTTTGTTTTCATTTGGCTATAATATTGTCACGTAGTTTTGTTTTCTTCCAGAGTGGGCTATGACCCAGGCAGCAGGAATTTCCCAGGGAACAGGAGTTTCAGGTAAATTTAGGGAGTGCCCAATTGTCCCAACTCACTGCACTTATAACTGAGGAAGTGCCAGATTGTCCCAGCCCATTGCACTTGTAACCAAGACAAGAACACAGTGTTGGCTAGTCCTGACATTGCAATGTGCCCGAGGAGGTCTGCACCACCCCAGCTGGGCAGTATCAGGCACCTCTTTCTCTGGGAGCACAGACATGCCAGCCCCTCTCATGACTGCATTTGAGCCCCAGTGATAGAAATCCACCATCTGCCAAGCAATCTGCTCCGGCAGCAGCTGCTCATCATTTTACAAAGTGGTGGAGTTGGGGTGTGTGGAAGAAGTACTGTCTTTTTCGAGGGGGTTGCCTAAGTCATATCCCTTTTGCTTCAAGCTAAGCTCACTGCTTTCTGATCATGCCAAAAACAGACAGGGAAATAAAAAAAATCCTCCTCCTCTTGGCAGGAACTTTTCACAAGCTTGCAAGCTGTTAAGATACCTCCCTATTTGACAGGCTTGCAAGTTGTTAACAAACGCCTGCTCTGTCAAATGAGAGGACTGGCATTTTTCTCATGGGTTGCATTTCTAGAGCTTTCTTTTGCTTTCATCTGGATCCCCTCCAGCTGACAGACTTGCCTCTGGACACGCAATGCGCAAGACTGGAGAGCTACCAGGGCAGAGGGGGTGGGCAGAAGAGTTTCTTCACATGTCCTACACATGACATTCCTGTTTATATACCCTAGCAATGTTAGCTTTTTTCGCAACAGGATGACACTGTGGACTTGAGTTCAGTTTGTCATTCACAATAACCTCCAGTTCTTTCCTGCAGCACTGCTGCATCATCATTGTGCTGCTCTCATTGTTCCTGGTTATTTATTTATGTGGGGCAGTCAATAAATCTGGCTGTGGTGTTCAGCAGTGATTGTGCTGCAGCTCTCAACTGCCTCACACTGGAGAAATATGAGGCAGCTCATGACTTGCTCCTTCCACTTCACCCTCCAAGTTCCCAGGGAGGGCACTGAACCAGGTCAGACCTCTGGGCTCATGGCAAGCCAGACCAGGCCCTTCCCTCCCTTTAGTGCAGCAGAAACAGCAGAGCCAAAAAAAAAAAAAAAAAAAAAAAAAAAAAGAGAGAAGCCAAAGCAGAGGTGAAGATTAACTTTGGTGTCCCCAGCTTCTTGTTGATCTCTTTTGCTGACTGCTACTTGTTGCAGTGAGAATGGGAACCCAGACGGTAATGCTGCCCAAACTCAACTGTGGTACTTTGAGGAGGAGTGAGATGATGCAAAGCATTTTTTTTTAAAAAACAATTATCAAAATAGCAGCAGAAAATGGAATAAGATTGACCCAGTTCTACAATACCTTGAAGTTTGTACCTCACCCGTTAGCAGCAGACACACTAGTACAACATGAATGCATCACAGCATCAACAGCATGGTTTCCCAGCTCTGTCTTCAATCAAGTAATTCCAGCACATCCTGAATTCCAAAGAAAATTTCAGCTCAGGTTGCAGAAGCAGTACTCTGTATGAGAAACATTTGTTTAATCTCTTCTTCTGACTCATGATTATTCACCCTAGTTGTTCATGTCCCTCACAAGGCCGTTAGAAGCTCTACTAAGCAGAATGGCACTGCTCATAATCCTGAAAGTACACAAAGGATCACTAAGGCTCATTGTGTGCATGATGGCTTGAAGGCCTGGGTTCTGGCACATGAATGTGAACCATGCAATATATGCATACCAAAAGGAGTGCACAACATCCTCATTGCTGAGCATCTGCCTTATCTCCAGAGCCCTCACCCTAAATTCCTATGATCTCCCCATTTCCAAGTTTATTGTCATCACAGAACTCCTATCCCCTCTATCTGAACTGAGGGTTGGACAAAAAATGATTTTGTTTTGCTTCTCTCTTATCCCCAGACTGAGTAGATTTTAAGACGAGTTTTCAGATCTTCTGTCCTTCATAGAGTCAGGCAAAATGTTTTCTGCAGTGCCAAGGTGCAGAAGTACTGCGGTGCAGAAGTACTGCAGTTTTTAGGTTCCTTGTGGGATCAGCTGTAGGGTTGTTGCTCCTGCAAGGACAGAAGGGTGAAGCAATCTCACTGTTCCCACCAGTCTTGTAGATGAAGGAAATGTATTTCTGCATTTCAGTGACAAATTTGGACCTCTTGAGGCACATATTCAGACACTGTATCTGAGACCTCATGGCATAACCCTGTTTCCCTAAAAAGTCTCTCTTTTCTTAAGTGCCACAAAAGTATTTCTTTGCAATGCTAAAGCTTTTCCAGTTAGTGTTTGGTCAAACTCTTGGATCAAAGCATTCCCTCTGTGGAATCTTCTATGCTTCCCTCTGAGTTTTCAGAATCAGCTGGGCCCTTAACAGCCCTGAGAAATGCTGACACTTGTGCAAGGCTGAGATCTTGGGCACTTGCTTTCACTCCAGCAACCACCAATAAACAAAGGAATCATTAGCTCATTGCCTCCTCTGCCAGAAGGTGGTGGCTGTGCTCAGCAGCCTCCTGGAACAGGATGACAGCCAGTCCCACTGGGCAGCAGGGCACAATTGTGCATGGAAATGGAGCTGCCAGTAGAAAGGTCACATCATATTGTCTGAAGTGGCCTCCAGCAAACAGACACAGAAGAGGTCTATTTGGTTCTGTCTGAATAAATGTAAGGTAATACATCTAAAGAAAATTACCTGAGTGTGGCTTGAAGAGGGTGACCTGGCAGCTGCACTGCAGGACACTACCATGAGGGTAATGGAGCACTAGGACAGGTTGCCCATGTAGGTGGTTGGGGACCAATTCCTGGAGATACTCAAGATGAGGCTTGACAGGGCTCTGAGCAACCTGATCTAGTTGAGGAAGCCTCTGCTTACTGCAGAGGGGCTTGGACTAGATGACCTTTGGAGGTCCCTTCCAACCCAGACCATTCTATGATTCTATAACAGATCCCAAGTTATTGATTGCTGTCCTCTAGAGACACAGTCTCCACACTATGTCAGCTGGAGAAGCCACAAAAACAGCACAGGACAAGGCAGAGGCAGCCATGCTGCTGTGACTGCTACAAAACCCTGGTGCACTCACGTCTTTACTGCTGCAGAGATCCAATCACCACATCACAAGCCAGGTTGAGGGAGTTAAGGAAGGTAGAGGGAAGGCAGAGGAAGGCAGCTGATAGAACAAAAGGAATGGTGCCACTGCTGTGCAAACAAAGACAAAAAAGGCTGGGACATGGGTTTGAGAAGGGAACAGGGACAGGACTGAGGTTCACAGAGGCACGAGGTGGCAGACACTGTCAAAAAACCGCAGCACTTGTGAAAATGAGCCGGTGCTCAGTTTCTAACAAGTCACACGAGTACTTGTTACATAGCAGGGGAGGAACTTCAAGACCTCGTCGCCGCAAGGGTTGTGGGGATCGAGTCTGCGTGAAGGGAGGGGGAACGGCTCCGAAACAGGTGCCGAAGGGAGCGGCCCCGACGCACCTCCTGAACACCTCCCTCGGGCGGGGCAGGGCTCGGCCGTGGCGAGAGCGTTCGGCATTCCGAGGAGGACCCCGGCAGGGCTGCGGCGAGCCCCGGGCGGAAGGGTCGGAGGTTTCGCCACTCCGATCGCAGCGCGATCCCGCACCGAGCCGGTGCCAGCTGCGCGCCCGGCCGCCCAACCCAGCCCTCTGGTCCCAGCGCCGGCGGTGCGCGGCCACGCCGGACCATGGCGGAGCAGAGCAGCTCCCACGGCCGGGAAACATCGGGGCGGGCGGGCGGTGAGGTGGGCAGGCAGGTGGCCACGAGGGGCCCGATCGGGGAACGAGACAGGGTCCGGCGGGGCGGGCAGACTACTGTGAGGGGCTCGGTTGGGGCACGGGACGAGGTCCGGCGGGGTGGGCACGCAGCCGTGAGGGGCCCGGTTGGGTGGCTGCCGTCCCCGCCGCAGTCCTCCTTCAGTGCCGTGCCTGGAGTAGGGCCAGAGGGGCCGCCAGGAAGCTGCGCAGCCGCGCCGGGGCTGCTGGAGTGCCGCCGCTGCGGTTACCTGCGCACGGGCAGGGGTGAGTGGGGCGGGAGGCGGCCGCGGGAGCGGCCCGATGGCTTCCTTCCGGGAGCTGCCGTTTCGCTGCCGTCCGACCGCGGGCCCACCTCTGCCCTTCCCCTTTCAGCCTGGTGCCAGGTGGTGGAGGTGCTGCTCGCCGTGCTGCTCCTGGCCTGCACCTCCGTGTCCGGCAGCTCGACGGGAGGCTACACGGGTTTACCTAGCCTGGGGGGCGTCTACTACTATCACTTTGGCGGGGCGTACAGCGGCTTCAGTGGAGCAGACGGGGAAAAAGCCCAGCAGCTCGACCAGCGCTTCTACCTACAAAAGCTGCCAATCGCAAGAGCTGCAATGGCCGTGGGAGGGTGTCTCCTGGTCTTCTCTTGCCTTCTTATTTTGCTTGGTGTTCTGCGGTTACCGTGGCATTTCCCAACCTGGCTGCTAATTGAATGCATCTTGGACATCGTCATTGTAATTGGCATGGTGCCTGCTCTATACTATTTCTTCCATTTTTTGCTGGGGGTTTATAATTCATCAGTGTGCAAAGAGAGAGAACAGCTTTATCAAAGCAAAGGCTATCAGGGGTTTAGATGCAGCCTGCATGGGGCAGAGATTGCTACTGGCTTCGCAGGCTGCATAGCTATCATGGCATACCTGCTCAGTGCAGGCCTAGCTGTCAGGGGGTACAGAACAGTTCACAAACTGAAGCAGAAACCAGTACAATCATACCAGCTTTAGAATGATTTCTCCACTCCAGTAATAGCTGATTTTTGTCAGCGTCCTTATCCTGAGACAAAGCAATATGCTTTTCCTTGCTTCTAGGCAGGGCATCCTTAATGCTGCAGCAGAACACAGAGAGTACAGCTCTAAATACAGTAGTCAAGCTGTTTCTAACTTGAGTTTGCATTATTTTAGTGGACACAAAAGTTAGTTGGATGGCTTCATCTGGTGGCTGTCCCATAGCAGAGAATGACCTTATGTAGCTGACTAGTGAGCTGCCCGATTCAAAGGTAGCCTTCCCATCCCCTCTGTTGGGTATCCTGTTCTCCAGTGAGGTCTTGCTACAAGTATGGCTACTATGTACTTCTGCTGATGAATGGCTTTCTGTAGCTGAAAATGTCTTCACAAAGAGCAAAAGTGATGGAGCCAAAACACAGTTGATTGAGGCTGCCAACTATTGCTTTTGTGTACGTCTCTGAGAACTAACAGAGCAGTCTGAGTGTGGCATTTGTAAAGCATAACTTGAAAACAATGAATATACTCAGCCTAATTAGTAGCACAAATGCATTTTCAAACCCTCCTGGAGAGGGCACATTTTTGTATGAAATGATCTTTCGTATAATTTGTATACAATGATTTTGCTGAAAAAGATGCCCTCTGTTGGGATAGTATGACAAAAAGCTTTTAAGTGCTCAAACGTGGTTTAAAATAGAATAATGTTTTCAAGATACGTTTTTAATATACAAGTTGGGGAAATGAGGTACTGCTCTTGTAAAAAAAAAAAAAGGTGAAGTTTACTTTTTTGAAAAATAATTTATAGGAAATCTAACAGGGAAAAGAAAAATTGCACTGGAATCACAAAATCATGTCTCAGAACAAAGTATCACTTCAGAGCGGTGCCCTTTATGTGTGTTGTCCATATGAAGAGGAAACCACCACTGCTCTTAGCAGTTCTGCCCATATTTAAAAATGAACCCAAACCCAAGCACCAAACTAAACGCCCCAGAAACATGCTTTGTTCTGGATGTATCTCCAGGGCACTGGCACCAGTGACTAAATCCTCACAATCACCAAATTGCTGGAACTGGAGATAGAAAATAAACCAAATTGTAAACAGGGATACACAAGCTACTCTGGGGTTTGATTTCCCTCCCTTTCTGTAGCTAGGTGCATGGAGTGTCTCAGTGCAGGGATATGTGGACAGTCCACCATGGTCCTGGTCCTGTTTCTCTTAATGACTCTGTGTTTCCTGCTTGCTGCAGCTGTGCAGCAAGAAAGAGCTGTGCAGTATTAGTTAGAGCAAGTTCACATGGCAGGATTCCTCTGGCAGGATACAGAAAGCTGCCCAGTAACTGGTATTATAAATCCCACCCTCAGAGTGTTCTGCAAGTATGGAAGGCTGCTAAGAAAAGCAGCACCCAGGGGTCAGTGAAGGAGAATACACAGCAAGACTACTGCTAGCCACATTTGACTGCAGTACTGCACAAATTCCCTCCAGTAATGGAATCAGAATATATATATATAGTTAGATGAAAGTAAAAATCTTTATTGCTAAGTCAGCTGAAAAGTTGATGCAAAAATATTCTTCCTTCCTGGACTGCTCTATACAACTTGAATAAAGAATCAATGGAATAGTGTTTTCCAGCAATCTTGTTTCCCTCTCCAAAGCAATACAAACATAGGCCAGAGTGCTGAAGATGCATTCACTGGACAACCTACTCCCATACACAATAAAACCAGAGGTTGTTACAGGGGCATGCTGGAGTGGGATACAGAAAATATCCTCCTTAAAAAAAAAAAAAGAAAAAGAAAAAAGATTATTTAGTAAATGGTGCACTGCAGTATTGGTTTAACATGCGCTGGGTCATATGAGTCAGGTTAAAAAAAGGTAACACTTTAAAATGAAAAAAGAGTGAAAAATACACTGGAGTCTTCAGACAGCAATGGAACAGCAGATGATGACTGTACAAAACCAAAGAGGTGAACCTCTTGCCTGAAGGCCTTTGGCAGGTGATAAGAAAGCCATCACCATCTGGAAGGAGTGCAGAAGGACCTCACAGCTGCCCCACCCCAAGAAAGGGAAATACTTGCTCCTTGGAACAGGATTTTACCCCCTCTTCTAGCTGAGGATTCTGATCAGGTCCCAACAGACTATGGTGCTGCTTTCACCAGGCCTGTTACTGGTGCTGGCAGCAACTTAGAAGCTATCCCTCATATCCTCAGTACTTGCCCCCCCCCCCTCTCTACTACTTGTCACTGAGTGTAACCTTTATGGATTCCTTTTACAGCAGTCTTTCTGGACAGACCAGGCCAGACAGGTCAGTGCCTTTAGAGCACCTGTTCTTAGCAAGCATGCTTATTACTAGCAGAGACAGAATTACTGAAGAGATGGACAAACCAACTCACTAGCCTAGCTTCATTGTGGCTGCATGGAGCGTGGCAGGTCTGGCATTACTCACAGCAAGGACATGATAGCCTCATGACACCGAGCTGAGAACCTCTAACAGCAAGCCTGTTAATGAATGGGACATTCTTAGTAATGTTGCTCTGTGGCAAGGAAGTATCTGTGCAAGAACCACGTCCAAAAATCAGGGAGCAAACTGAAGAACCAGAAGAGAATGGGGAAAACACTTTCTATCCCCTGCTATGAGTCCTTCATGAGACTTGGCCATTCATACCTGTTCTACCTAAAGCAGTGCTCCTAGGGAGCTTGAAATCTAAGGTGGTGTTAATTTATAAGGCGAGGAAGACAAAGGAGAAGTTTGCTGCCTCTAAGAAGGCAGGAAAACAAAAGGTGGTGGTGGAGGGAAGCGCTCAGGCTGTGGTGCCCAGAGTGAGACAACAGTTCACAGTATGGGCTGAAGCACAGAAAGCCATGGACTCTATCTAGTGTAAGAGAACAAGGTGTGTTCTGTCCTGACAGTTCACATCCACAGAAAACAGGAGCTGGCTCTATTAAACTCCCTTTCTGCTTCAGAACCAGAAACAGCACTGGAGAAGAAGGCTGAGTAGGAATTCCTTGCATTCCGTTCTGCCATTCTTGTTATGAGGAGCAGCTCGGAAATCCACACACTCCCCTGTGGAGTTTATTTCACTTAGTCCTTCCCCACTGAGCCAGGAGAACTATTCAGAGTTATCTCCCTGTGGCACTGCCAGCTCTCCAAGCAATGTTACTGGTTCAGACTGGTAAGTATGCATGGGATTTTCCACATCAGTGCAGGAAATGGAAAGCTGACTTGCATTGACATCTGTCACTCTCCTAATGCAAGGTCTATCACAGTCTTACTCAGAAAGAGGAGTGTATTCCTGCATCAGTCCCACAGCAGACAGAGGCTGCTTTGCAGCTCTGTCAGGTATCAGAAACTTGGCCTGGGCACAGATACTTGGTCAAGTTATCATCAGTGCCAGAATTAAAAGTGATAGTAAAATACACTGGGATGAGCCTTTTCTGCATACTTCATATAAAGAGAACATGAAAGAGGTTTGGAGTTTTATTTTTTAATCTTTTCTGCTGTTGTTTCTCTGCCTAAGGGATTAAAATTATGCTGGTTTTGTGATTCTAAGAATTAGCTTTTCCCTCCATTTCCAAATGAAACAGGTATTTAAACAAAATCTGAGAGAGTTTAAACCTTGGAAAAACTTGGGCTGTTTCAAGATTGTGTCGTAATTAGTACAAGGTATATCCTAAAATGTTGTCCTCTGATGCATGGTAAAAATATGTTTTTTTCATAGTGACAAGGAATTCAAGGTGCTTTGAAATCTCAGTAGAACTCCATTAGATTTTGTCTACAGATCTATATTGACAGAATCCTACAAGTAGTCTGCAGTATTTCCTTCTGAGCAAGGCCTGAATTTGATTCAAAAATATATAACTCAAGCCCCTCAAAGCTCTTGAGAAGAAACTTTCAAGTTTTCTTCATAAATATAATAAAGAAGAAAAGGCACTAGCCCACATTACAGCCAGGATTATTGCACCACTGACATGATGGGGACAGCTGCTGTCCAGCTCTCTGCCAGCTAAGGAAGAGAGCTCTGCATGCTACAGGAGCAGTGGTCTTTTCATGACCCTTACACAAGATGATGATGTAGGCAGCCACCTTACATCCTGCACCAAAAATCCTAATGGAAACACAATGCATCTGCTGAGTGCAGAGCAGCCAGCTCACCACCAGTGGGACTGTTGTAAGCATCTCCCAGTGCTGGTAAAGATGTCATTACAGTGAAAAGTTCTGGTTTTTCCTTTTGCATTGAAAGCTAAGCAGAAACAAGAATGCTTCCACCTTGCCTGCGGCCAAATTGGGCACGTACCATGAAATGCAGGTTGCTGTGGATTTAAAATATGACTCCTGTTTTCAGAGGCAAGCTAAGGTGCTGTAGCTGACAGTGAACAGGTTCATGTTGGTGAGAGCACTAAACACTTGCCCAGCATGTGAAGGACAGCCCCACTGCTCACTATTCTTAGAGCACTCTGGTTTCCCCTTGGGCCGAGTACCTCACTGCAACAACCATGAGCTCCTGGTTTTCATTTCATGTCTTCCAGACACAGGAAGCCTTGACTGTGAAGCATCCACAATGGAGGTGGCGAGCTGCTCTTGAGCTGGGTCTGTGCTCTGCAGCTAGAAGCACTAGCTCTACACATGACCTTAGTCAGCCAGTCCAGAACTGATCTTTTCT
The DNA here is from genome assembly GCF_027791375.1 of Indicator indicator. Lineage (NCBI taxonomy): Eukaryota > Metazoa > Chordata > Aves > Piciformes > Indicatoridae > Indicator > Indicator indicator. The sequence goes on along the minus strand of NC_072028.1, from coordinate 11,382,640 downwards.
ATGCTCCATGTAAAATGCATCAATAGGCATCTGCTTATCACTCAGCTGTGTATTTTCTCATCCTGCGTAGGCTGATTGCATCATAATCCTCACTCTACCCTGCACCAGTGCTCATCAGAACACTGGTACCCTGGTATTGCCCTAACAATATCCAATGGGAAAAGCCCTCACCACACCTGCCATGGAGTGCTCTCTCCCCTAACCCTAAATAATAAAGTGCTGGGCTGAAGGGGAGCAGAACAGCATAAGTGCAATCAATAAAAGTGCTTGCAATTAATGTAGGAAACCATTCTTGGGTCAGCTTCATTGCAACTGGCTGTATTCTTTCAAGGAATAACAATGTCAGCTGCTGGGGGGTGGAAGGGGGTGGGGGTGCTGCATCAGAAATAGTCACAGAACTCCAAACACTGAACACTGCAGCCCCCTCACCCCCTACACACATAGGCCAGCTCCTTTCCTGCAGAGCTGGCAGAACCTCAGGGTTCAAGGAGCTACACACAGGTGTTGGAACACCTGCCCATTTCCTAGTGCCTGCACAATTTCCAGACAGTCCCTAACACAGAGCTCAGCTGCTGGTCTGAGTGTTCACAAAACAACTGAGACTCTGCAGTGAAAAGTGGACAGCCCAGACCTTAGCACACTGAATTCTTCCTCAACTCCATTAAGGAAGCAGCAGATGCCTGTACTCCTTGCAGATCCCAGCTCCCCTTGGAGGGCAAGAGAGCCCTTATGGGTCAGAACTTCCTGGGACAGATGATCTGGGAGCAGTACTTTTAGGGTTACAAAGCTGTGTCAAACTCCTCTGGCAAAGTCACTGCATGTTCCTCTTTCTGTTCCTGATCTGCTCCATTCTCCTGGTGCTGCTTCATTTGTTCCTTCACTTCCTCCTCCAGATCAGGTGGCACCACAAATTGATCTTCTGGCTCCATCTGTGATGGAGCAGCAAAATAGCCTGTCTTCTTCTTCGGTGCCTCTGTGGCTACTTCAATGAGGTTGAGGCTCTCCTCCAAGGGCACTATGGAGCCATTGGAAAGCTTCTTTCCATAGAGACAGCATGTGGAAAGAGATTTTTGCAGTTCACACTTTTCCTTGACCCCTCTCTGCACAGTGTTGCTGTTTACACTATTCTGTCTCTGAATGACAAGGACAAGCCCGGAGTCATCCTCTGGCCCTGGAGCAGAGGAGCTATACTCTGCAGAAGGAGGTTCAGACTCCAGCAGCTCCTTTCCTTTGCAGCAGTGGATATCCACCTCTACCTCCACTTTACTGCCATTTGTCATCACACCTTGCACAGGCTGCTCATCATCGCTATCTAGACCATTGTCAGACTGGTTGCTAGAGAAGGTGGCACTAGAAGGTTGGCGCTGAAAGATGCTTGAAGGGGGTACAGGGTGTAGGCTGCAACGTCGCTCTTGTCGTGGTAGCAAACTGCCATCAAGACCAACAGCACTGTGTTCATCTGAAGCAGTAGAACCCACCTCACTGCTAACCTCAGAAGCAGACAGTTCACTGTTGAACTCTGAAGCAATTCCACTGCTAGATGAAGGTGTTGCCGGCTTGGTAGAGGTGGAACTAAATCCCCCAGAACCTGGCAGGGTGAGGCCATGCATCTCACACGTGCAGCTGTCATCACTGATGTTCAGACACACAACCACTGCACCTACATTGTCTTGGCAACCATAGCTTTGGGCTAAAGTGCAGAGTTTCTTCGCAGCAGCCAGAGGGTCGTGTAGGTGGCGCACAGCTGAGACAGCCTCTGTGTAGGAAAGGTGCTCCCAGAGAGCTTTGTTCCCTAGAAGTAACAGCTCGTCTTGTACAGTCAGTGGAATGGAATTGACATGTGGTTTGGGCAGGATCCAGGGATGTAAGTATGTGCAGCCCAGCATCCGAGTGCAGCAAGTCACACCATTCACCTTATTGTCCTGCAGACAAGAGAAACAAGAGGCAGTAGCCTTAGATCTGCTGTTAGATCATTTGGATCACAATCCTTCCCCTGCATGTGTACTGGCTAGGGGCCTTGAGAAATGCCAGTACACAGCTAGAGCAGAGCAGAAGGGGGTCTGGGCCCAGGAACCACAGCACAGACATTCACTGTGCCTGATCACCAGTTACAGTAATCACCCATCACTCACACTGGCAGTAACACACTTTTATCCCAGACTTTTTGTCACAGTCTGAAGTTGCAGCAAACTACAGTGGAATGAGCAGCTAGACCTCCTGCAGCACGTGGACCAGAGTCTAACTCATGAGTCTTACATGAAATGTTTTCTCAGTACAAGCAAGACAGGGACTTTTTGCTTTCTCATTGCAAGGCAGGTTGTCCAGACATGAATTTCTGTGCATTTACTGAACTCTCTTAACATTCTGAAGTTATCCTGAGGAAGAAATGAACAAGTAGGTTTCTCACACTACTGCTGTAACCAGGAGGTGTTATCTCTTTCCTGTTCCTGCCAGGTAGTCCCCTGGTCAGCCTGGCTCAAGTTTCCTGGACAGAAAATTGCCCTCAGCCCCTCTTCCATGTCAGTGCATACAGAGTACACAGCTCCCACACTGTTTTGAATTTCGTTTCAGTGCTGCTACTTTCTCGATCCTCTGGTGTTAAATGTTGCTGCTGCTGCATACTAAAAACCAGCAGAGGTTACATGCAGGGAAGTGTCTGTGGACAATGATTTCGTTTTTAAACCATTTGATGTGCTACACTGATTCTACAACTATTTACAATCAAGAGTGCTACAGAACACAGCATCTTGCAGAGCTGTACCACATTAACAGATTGTCCCTGTCAGAAACACTTCTATCAAACACCCTGATACTTTTGAAAACACTCAGCACAAAACCAGTATTGACTGGCACTGATCTCAGATCTTCACTGAGAACATATCATCCAGTTCTTTGGAACTCCTCTTTAGAAAGTTAAACACTACAGAATTCTCCAGAAACTCTTTTAATAATTTTGCATAAACCCAATAAACATTTCTGATTTTTCTTGGTGTTAAGAATTTTTACCTGTAATATACTTTTTTTATCCAAGTTCTGCATGTCTCAATGGCCGCTAATCCTGTACCTTCACTGAGTAAAACACGGAGGAAATCCAAAGAGAGGTAACTTGAGTCAAAATTCTCAAGAAACACCAAAGATATTTCGTTAATTTTGAGACAAGATGACTTCCCAGGCCCTGCTCTGTTCCTCAGTGGTTCATCTCCACACTCACCTAAGTCATGCACAGTATTAGGGACCTTCTTTAGCTCCACACCTATTTTTTTTCTTCCCCTTCTCCTCAGGCCATCCTTGGCATCCTGTGCCTGTAGTTCTTAAGCCACAATGTGTGTTCTAGCCACGTGTCATTCTGAATAGCTAATCAGCAAACAAAGCAGAGCAGGAAGCAACAGACAAGTCATCCCAACACTTTCGTGCCATCCTCCTGCAGTAAAGGCAGCAGAGCTCTTGTGTTTGTGCTAAGCTTTTTCAGAAGGGTGGAAGCTGAAATAAAGAGGATCCAAACCAACCTCTGTTATAATGGCTTTTTGCTCCTTGACTCTCTTGGCTTCTTCTGAACATTGTTCAAGGCTGAAGACTTTGGAGAGAGGCAGTGGTTTTCCACTTCGGCACAGAACGGCTTGGCACGTCCCCACATTGGCCACCGTCAGAGAGAAGTTGCTGACTGCATCAGCCACATCGTGATGAATATAGCAAAGGACAGCAGAGGACCCCAGCTTCTGCCCAGCCATGCCCAGCTTCCTGTTGGAGAAGATGCAGGAAGGCTCCAGACTCCATTGACACGCAGCCCTCCCACCTAACATATGAAGCGAAATACCCATGCAGGTCCCGCCAGGACCAGCTTGCTCCCTGTCCTACCTGTGGGAGACCAAGAAGGTGTTGGACATGAACATGGTGTCTGACTGCTGCACCTCCTCCAGGAGGACATCAGCCATGGTGCACTGCAGCAAGCGTGGCAGCTCCTCGTTCTTGTCACCATCAAACATGCCATACACAGCCTCCATGCCCTCTGCAAAGCTCCCTAGTGCCAGGGATGACACACACAACCTGTTAAGAGAAGCACACAAGCACAGTTAATGTCTCAAAACATTTACACAGTTCCCAAAACAACACCCACCAGACACCTTGCCACGAGTGCTCTTCTTGCAAGGCAGCAAAGCCACTGTCCCTATGCTCACTGCCCCATGAGATGTACAGTTGCATTCCATTTCTCCAGGACCCTCCTTCACCACATTCAGGAGAAGCCAAAGGACACAGCCAGAAAGAGAAAGAATGGGTGGGAAGCAAAGCACAAGAGTCCCAGGATAAGCATGAAAACTGAGGGAAAGGACATTGAGGATGCTTCACAACTTCGCAAGAGATCGGGAGAGACAGAGTGGTGGATGAGCTCTGAGCAGATGAGGCCTTCTTGGGTGCTTAGCAGTACTCCACCTAGCACCCTGAGAAGACAGTGCCAGCACTCAGCAGACCACAATACTCACTTATTTCTTTGGCCTGCCATCTCAGCCACTCCATGACTCCAGAAGGTAGAAGTGAGTGCTGTGTCTGCTGTGAGGGAGGGCTTAGCATCAATCTTCAGCGTGGTAATGTGACTAGAGAGAGGGAGAAGAACAGAAGTCATTCTCTTCTAGAATCTGCTAAATAGTTTGTGGTCAAAGGACCTTGTCCAGTCTAGAGTTTTAGACAGCAGCCTGTGTAAAGAACTGCACCAAGGGGAGGAGTTTAAGGTCTTGGCCTTCTGAAGACGTCTGGCTGCTTATGCGAGAACCTCCTACCATGTGAGAAATTGTTTGCTTGGTCTGATGACCTGGACCCAGACTTAGACTTTTCGCTCCTAAAAGACAGAAAACTTCAGCTGCCTCAGGCAGAGAACATCGTTACAGTATGCAGTGTTGTGATACACACTTTACTATCCCATTTTCCCTCCTGGAAAGGGTTACCTTTCCCAGGTCACTACTGGTTTGGTATCTCCATGGCTCACCTGAAGATGTCCAGTGTCTTGTGCTCTAGCACCAGGTTTGTGTTTCCACTCAGGTCCAACTCTTGCAAGGCACCTGGCAGTGCCTCAGGGATTAGGATTTCAGTTAACTCATTGCAGCTCAAATCCACAAACTGCAGCATTAAAAAACCCACAATGAGAAAGAAAATACTCTTTGTTCTGTCACATGAGCAGTTACTCCAGTACTCCTTCCCAGTATCACATGGCCCCACTACTGACTGGGTCCCACAAGCAGGTCATGAAAATTGGCCTGACCTATTATTAGAAAAACTATTTAGAAGCAGCAAATACATATAACCTGCAATAGCCAGGACTGCAATACTGGAAGAACAGCTCACACTAGAGGCAACAGCAGGCCTATATAAACAAACCTGTCTAGCTATTTAACACTCCCTGCTGTCTCAAATGGGAACCCAGAAATACACATAGAGATGGATGGCAAAGATGAATGAGATGAGCCATCTTTGATCTGAGGAGGCATATTCTGTGCCTTCTCCTTGGACAGATCAAGCAGAATCCTGGGATCTCCAGCTCCTCCCCCACTTACTCTTCATTCTCATCCCAAACTTTCCCCTGATATTCCTCTGCCTTCTTCACATAAATACCTGAATTCGGGGCAAATGCAGGATCTCTGGGAAGATGCTGATTTCATTAGAGTGTGCAATAAGTGTGTGAAGTAGTTTGCAGTTTGCCACTGTTGTGGGAATTGTTTTCAGTTTGTTGCCACTCAGATTCAGCTCTTCCAAATGCTCCAGTTTACTAAGCTTGCTGAAAGGGAAACAAAAGAATACTGCATATTATGTGCAAAAACCTCTGAACCCACAGATAAGGTATCCACAGATGTTGCCCTTTATGAGATACATTTTCGTTCTATGAGACAAAAAGTCCTAAGAGATGCTCTACTAAGAGCTTGAGGTCCCCAAGCCTGGCTTGGATTTATACAACAGATCCTTCACCCCTGACTTGTAAAGCACTAGATCAGAAGATTGCAGTGTCTCAGTTTCAAAACTGGCAAAAAGCCTCAAAGCTGTGTCAGTGTACTTTGTAGGAAAAAACAGATTTACATGGAAGTGGTTGCTCAGCCTGACCAGTACCAGGAATAATCATGGCAAAGCTTGCACAGGCAAGCTTGACTGAGGGTCTTCTGACAAGACTGAAAAGTGAAAAACCGTAGCACATCTAGCTGCATGCCAGCAGCCCTGAGGCTGTGGAAAAACACTGTCCCCATGCCCTGTCTCCACATCCATCACAACTAGAGGGACAGGAACTACTGCAGCCAACAGTACCTTGTGCCAATCCCCCTTTGCATGCTATTCCTCAGTGTGTGTAGGAAGGGCAGGCTTCTGTCCACAAGCCACAGGCACTGATTCACACAGAGCTGCAGTAAGGCAGGTGATACCCTTCTGGTGAGCACCGTCTCGCCCACCAGCTTTACCTACCTTGCAGGGAAGGTCTGTAGGTTGTTGTTTGCCAGGTGCAGGATCCGTAGGCTCGGGTGTCCCACCAAGACAGGGATGCATTGATCTGTGAGGTTATTATTGGTCAAGTAAAGCAGCTGCAGCATGCTCAGACTTTCCTCCCCTGTACATGCAGAGGGCAAGGACTCCAGGCTGTTTGCAGACGCATTCAGGTACCTGAGGCTAACCATAGCAAGTGCAAAAATCAGACTTCACATAATTTAAAGCACTCCCCTACCAGCAGGAAAAGGAGCTATAAAAATGCTGGTGCAGACAGAACAACAGCATTAGACAGAAGGCCAGACAACACACCATAACATCCCTACTCACAGTAAGATTTATGAGCCTACTAATGACTTACTAGCTATCTAGCATTGCAGATACACACAGCATTTTACAGTGAACTGTGAGTACTGAAGAGCCTGTGGAGATGGTGAGTAATGCTGGCAGGAAGCAGGCTACATCAACTCTCACTCAGAGTCTTTAAAAGAAGGGTTGACTCATGTCTGAATAGACAGTTATGAATGATTGTTCCCTTGTAAGGGTCTCTCTTGCTGCTCTCCAATGGCTTGATGTACTTTCTGCCACAACACCTGAAAATCTGTATGGCTTTCTTCCTCTGCACTTGACTTTATGCACTACTTTTAAAGACAAGCTCTTCAGACAGTAACATGATCTGAGAAACAGTTGCAACTGAAGTTAATTTTTCAGTTGGCTGTTTTCCTGTAACATGGACTGATTCCCATAAATCTGCTTGACACCTTCCCTTATGGCACCTGAATTACCTCCTTGAAGTGCATGTCTCATAAGAGATAATGCAAATGGCACCTTGCAAGGACAGTCATGCAGATGTCACTATCAGCCTTTACAGTTCCAAAGGTTAATGCAAGCAAAAGATGATTGCTGTTGCCACTCACTTCAGAGCCTTGACAAAGAGTGTCTCTGGCAGTTTAGTCAGCAGGTTGTGCTGAAGGTCCAGCACTTCCAGTGGAATGTGTTCTAGAAGAGGAGGAAGGCTCTGCAGACGATTGTGCCCCACCATCAACTTCTGAAGGCTCAAGCTGCTGAGGATCCTAAAAAGACACAAGGTTTTCTCTATCAGCTTGGTTCAATCCTCTTCACATGAACAAAATGTGAGAAGGTAGTATTTAATCTGTTATCATTTTACTGTACAGCAGAAAAAAATGAAAATACAGTGATCCATAAAATGTAAGCAATAACAAAGCAGGAACTCACACAAGGTAAGGTGCCTCAGTCACTCTGAATGCTTGCAAGTGTACCTGCATTTCCCTCTGTGCTACTGCAGATCCCTCTGTGCTACTGCAGATCAGTAACTTGTGATGTAAGTCTGTGTGCATATGCCTGGCATTCTCTCAGATAGGAATAAAAAACAGAGAAGTCACAAAGGATGGATTTAAAATGACTGTTTTCACTTGCAGGCCACTGTGCCAACTTGAATTCAGAGTTTTAACAGGCTGCATAGCACTCCTGTATCACTGCTGAGGCTGTTGTCACATTCTCCACAATTGCAATGCTTGTTGAAGGAAAAGCCTCTATCCCTACAAACTGCAGAGAACTGCCCACAGGAATTTTGAGAAAGGGTATTTGAACACACCTGGACATAGTCCAGAACCATCCTGCCTGTTTGTGTGAGGTGATAATTTGGGATTACATTCTGAGGGCCCTGTACAGAACAGCTTGGAAGCCAGAAATACAAAAGCTGCATTAGTGTGCTGTGCCATGTGGGCCAGTTCAGTTTCTTTCTGTATGCCGTGGCTTCTCCAAGCTTACATTGGGGAGAAAAAAGTTATTCAAATGCAGATACACCAATTTCCTTACTCAGTTAAACTGACTCTTCCAGAACTCACTGTTGCACACCAGCTTGATACAATTCTGTTTTCAGACAACTAAGTGTAAGAGACAATCTCATGGTGAGCTATACTCCTTTATGTGAGCCTCTTTAAGATTTAGTCTGCCGGATTAACCTGACCAATGGCTGAAAAATCAATGCTGGCAAAGTTCTAACTGTACACAAACAGGGTTTATGAGAAGCACATACTGGAAAAGATCCTCAATGAGTAAATATACAAAAATATTTAATAATAACAGTAATACCGTACATTCCAGGAATCTCTAAAAATGCTTAAATTTATTTTGAGAGTATTTATTCCTGTGTCTGAATTCTGCAGGTTCTTTTTGCATAACATACTTAAAATCTGGTCTTTTTTCATCCAGTGGTAGGGCTAAAGTTCTTTTTGTAAGTTCTCATTATCACATCCTTGTTACACCCTTTTCTTGCCTCTGATGTATACACCGACTTGTCTCTGACAACCATTAGAATGCCACTACTAAGATCACTTCCTACGCCTGCTGTTCTGAACTGCTTCAACCTGCTCTCTGCATTCCTTCACTGTAATCCATCTTCCTGTTCAATTTCAATGTAGCTTACCCTAGATGCTGTCTCTCATTCATTACAACCACACCACCACCAAACACACTTGCTAGGCTTCTTTTTGTGCTTTGCATCTTCCCATGATATTCCATGTGCCTTGAAGAAGTCACTATAAACACCTGCAAAGTTATATTAGTTCTTGGCTCCCCTTTACCACAATTCTGTAGAAACTGAATGGGAACAAGGAGAAAGGAGTGGGCTGATGATGTGTTGTGAAAGCTACCTTTGAGATCAGCTATATCTCTCTGGTATCTCACCACAAAAGGTAAGAGATGACATGTGGGGCAATGAAAGGCATTAGGGCATCATCCACGACCTGTGATCACAGACACTATGGTAAAACAAATCATAGCAGTGTGTTCCACTTCATGTGCAAATAGCTGCAGCAGAAGCCAGAAGACAGGATGAAATTACCTGGCCTCTGTTATTCAAGAAGCTGATTTAGAAGCCATTTCTTTCCAACATCTGAATACAGAGTTTTTTCAGTGCTGCACAGGGAAAGCAAGTGCACTTTATCTCTGCACAACAAGGAACAAAGCAACTGGAACAGCACTGCTTCTCTCCCCAGGCAGCTCACTATAGAAGAAAGCTCAGCTCTGTATAAGAATGTTTGCTGACCTTGACGGAAGATCCACAAGAAGGTTGTAGCTCACATCCAGAACTTCCAGTTTCTTTGCTTCACAGGCCCAGTCTGGAACACACTGAAGCTGATTGCTGAGAAAAGCAAGAAAGAAAAGTTAGACACCAGCACTCTGTATGGAACAAAACCTGTTTGAATGCTGCATGACACTAGTGACAGCCAAAAAAAAAACAACAGGGAGGAAATGAACAGCACCTGGGCTAGTCACAGGGAATTTATCTCACAGCTAGCTGTGTAATGCACTCTGAGCTTGTGCAAGACTGGCAGAAAGCACTGATGCAAGGCTCTGATGGTTAGGCCTTTTGTTCAGCACTCACACCAGCAGAACAGGCCACCCTATGCTATCCTGCTATTGTGTGTCAGCCAAGAACTGAAACAAAAGGGGATCACAGGATGTTAGGGGTTGAAAGGGACCTCTGGAGATCTTTGAGTCCAACTCCCCTGCCAGGGTAGGTCCTTTAGACGTTCTGTCTTACAGATATCACAATGCTACTCCAAGGGCAACAAAGCTGAGGGCAGAAATCACTGGCAGCTACTCTAAATGTCTGATTGACAGATTCCCCCTATTCAGCTCAGTAAGCTGCTACAATTTCAAAAAATTGCTTGGCAGTTTTTGCTCTTTACAGCCTAGAGCTGAAGGACTGCCAGTTACCTAGACAAGTCATACTGGTTCAGAGGGGCTTCTGGTCTGGGACACTTTCATCATTCTTTAGCAATGGGCTTTCCAGTTCTATTGTGAAGATGGAATGCCCTCCCTTGATAGCTCTCAATTCTTTCTAAAGCTTAAAAGCTTCAGAAAATTTCTCCAGAGAACAGCAAATGTGTCTGGGCAGATCATGTTAGATTCTGTAGTGTATAGGCACTTACTGAGAGAGTTCTAGACAAGTCAGTTGACCAGGAACTGGATAAATATTGACAGCTGTTAGACCTGATGAAGTAAAAGAAAATAATTGTGATTGCATAGCTTCAGAGGGAAAACAGCAAAGAGAGCCAGACAGACTAGCTAGGCAGCGAGTGTCTTTATAGACACTCAGGGTCTTGTCCTTCTCCAGAGAGAGTTCACACGTAATACATCTGCCATATGGCACTAGAGCATCTCAATATGCCACTTCTCCATCTGCCACATGGGCATCACAACAAGGAAGAACCATATTTTTTTTTTCCCAAACAAATCTCACTGAAATCCAAATTTCTTGGACAGCTACTCAACACCACAACCTCCCCCCTGTTACACAGCTTGCCCACATCCATGCATATGTGATCCCTGGGAGCTAACCTCAGAAGACCATCACATATGGTCTCACTACTGTAACATCAGTGTAAATATTTTTTTTTTGTGTATGGGAGAGGGCAGGTGAAGAAGACAGAGAGACGTACAGTTGCTGTTGGCATAGAGGGCCCGAAGGGAGAAGCCACTCAGTGTCAACTCTTTCAATTTATTCCTCTCACAGTGCAGCTGCTCCAGGTTGCCCAAGGAGCTCAGATCCAAATCTGTCATCTGATTGTCTCGTAAATCCATGTAAGTTACAGATTTGTTCCCCTCCAGAGTGTCAGCTGCTGCTCTCTTCAGGTTGTTCAGCCTAAACACTCAGAGATAAGAGTTACAAAGTGAGAAAACAGGACACTGAATGCCAGCAAGAAGAGAGAGAAAAGAAGAGGAACGGAAGAGTTCTGGTGAAGGCTAATGCCAAAGGTGAGCTCAGGGAAATGTGTGAGGAGCAATGGCAGGTAGCAAATACAAATAAAAACATTTCCTTCATCTATACTGTTGTGAAACCATTTCACTCATTCCCCACTATTTGAGAAATTCCAAAGATCAGCCTAGAAATTAGAAGCCAGGTCAGGGGACAGCTACTTGTACAGGAAGCTAATGCAGAGACTGGGTACTAGGCTGCCTTGCCACAGACAAAGAGTTCTTTGTCCCTTTTGGAGAGCTCTGCAGTTGGCAGCCTGGAGAATTGGGATCACATCTCTAAGGGGGGAAGGAGGGAGGGCAAAAAAGGGTAGGAGAGATCAAAGAGCTACTGCGTCATATTCAGTGGCTTCAGGCATTGCTCAGTGAACCTTGCTTCTCTAAGTGCCCTCAGAAACAGAACTCCCTAAAAGCTGAAGAATCAGTAAGAGAAAAAAAAAAGAAAAAGAAAAAAAAAGCACACCTACTTTACTGCAAAACATACCAGAAGCCACACAGCTCCTCTGCTGTACAATCTAGTTTATACACATGTGCAAGCTTCCCCCCACCTTACCTCAGGTCCACGCTTTTGATGTGACTCATACGGTTCAGCACGGCCAGGTCCAGGGTCTCTATTGAGTTCCCTGCCAGGGCTAATTTGTCTAAGAGGACAAGTTGCTCACAAATTGCTGGCAGTTCACAGAAGTTATTGAAGGAAAGCCCAAGACAGCTGAGCTGTTGCAGACTTTGCAGTTCTTCTGGTAAGGAGGTGAGGAAATTCCCGTCAAGCCAGAAGGTCTGGAGACTGCAGCAGTGAAAAAGAGCAACAAAATAATTCAGCAAAGAGGTGAACACTACATTTAGCATTTTCAGTAAATATCCTCATATGGCTAGCTTGTCTCAGTGTGGCTTTTTCAAAAGTACCTAATATCCAATTTTATTTTTATACACAAAGTTACTGGAGTTTCTTTTATTACACGTGGAACTGCATGTATGCAATACCGAATAGTTCCTAAATTGTTTTGGAGGTAAACCTGTAGTTGCGCCAAAGATTCTAAGTTAATTCTATGCAAAATCACTACTTATATTGTAAACGAAAGATATTTACTTCATTACTTGGTTTAGTACAAATTAAGAACTCCTCACTCAGCATGCTGGACTATCTTTAAAAGATCTATGACAAACTAAAACCAAACCCAACAGCAGTAACAGTACAGAGCTATCTACAGAGCTATCTCATAAGGAGCAATAAAAATCAACTGCACCTTCATAAGCCAATTGCTGGACTCTGACATCACTGTTATAGCACCTTATTCGTACCTATGGCACTTATGGTACAACTTAACCACAGACCCTCACAGGTGGTGAGGCCGCACCTCAAACACTGTGTTTGGTTCAAGTTTACTAAACTTTAAGTGAGAGTATATTCATATATTTAGAAGCCTTCATATTTACTCCAGTTGAGCAAGGTGGTGCCTGTGATTCAAGGCATCGCAAAATACTGTTCAGAGTCTTCCTAAGTCAGTCCAAAATCCATTAATCTTCTCCATCAGAAAACTGATTTACACTAATATATATTGCATAGCTAGTAAGATTTGCAGGAAGTCACAAATTATGAATGCCAGCTCCTACATATCAGTGATTTAAAATGGCAACTACATAAACATACTGTGATAGCTTCAAGAAAAAACAAACCTTATTGGACATCCTTATTGGAACATGGTTTTTGACTTTCTGACGGAGTCAAATCCATCATTCAGTCTTTGAGGGAAGAACAGGCTGCCCAAGCAATCTTACTTCCCTAAGCAGTACCTTCACATGAGCTGTGCTCAAAAGCAGCACAGATAAAAAGAATATACTCACTTCAACAGTTTGCCAATCTGGCTTGGCAAATGGTGAAGTCCATTACAGGAAACGTTAAGCTCTGTCAGAGTAGAGATCTCACACAGTGACACAGGAAACTCTCCCAGTCTATTATGAGACAGGTTCAGGCTCTTCAACTGAGAAAACCTACGGGCAAGAATACCAGTTAATTCACAAATCTCCGTGGTCTCAAAGCAAAAACATATAAAACCAGTGATAAAGAATTTGTAAGTCTTTATACACTGGTGATACAGTCAGCTACCTCTTTGTGGGGGTTTCTACACAAATTTGGGTTTAAGTTACTGGTTTTTTTTTTATCTTGGTGGTAACACTAAAAGTGATCAAATACCATGGCTTTAGCACAGAAGCCCTAAGACCTTCTTTACCCAGAAGTCCTTGGAAGAGATTCCACATCTACAGTGCCACTTGCTTGGCAGACTGTACTACAGGTACAGCCGCACAAGTACTGACACATCCCTCAGTCACTACCATTCCACCTATGCTTCACAGATGGTTGCCTATTCCAGCTCACCCTATCCCCTTGCTAGGTCCAAATAAAGAGAAGAAATTAAGGGTGGCAATGGGGTGAAGCACCAGAGGTTCTTCTTACAAGAGCTGTGACCTCTTCACACAAGAAAAAAAAAAAAAAAAGTCTTTTTCCCCACATAATAGAATCAAAGAATCATTTGGCTTGGAAAAGACTTTTAGGATCATCAAGTCCAACCATTTTCTAACTCTACCAAGTCTGGTGTTAAACCACGTCTCTCAGCACCACATCTCTGTGTCTTTTAAACACCTCCAGGAAAGGGGATTCAATCGCTTCCCTGGAGAGCCTGTTCCAGTGTTTGAGAACCCTTTCAGTCAGGAAGTTTCTTCCAATATCTAATCCAAACTTCCCCTGGTGCATCTTGGGGCCATTTCCTCGTCCTATCACTTATTACCAAGGCAAAGAGACCAATCCCCACCTTGTAACCACCTCCTTTCAACAACCCCATCCTTTTATGAGACAACTACAAATCTAATGTGAGGTATCAGAGAAGTACTTCTTGGAAACATGTAATTCATTCATCTGCTCCACTTATCATGTTTTTTTACTAGACAATAGCAAGTAGCTCTTATTTTGAAGCAAATGTTTTTAATATAGTTAACAAAACCAAGGTTAAATAGTTTGGAAGGAGAATACTACTTTTAACTTGAGATGCTTTGGAGTGTAAGATGAAAAAGTTTTGAATTTTTTTCTTCTTTATAGTGATTCCTTTTTCAGATTCAGAATACTTAGAATCATCTCATTGTATTTCTCTATTTTGTTTTATAATTAATTTTTTTTTTGAATGGGGGAGGTCTTTTTGTTTGGTTTTGGTTTTTTAAAGAGGTGGGATATCCAAAACTTGGACATGGGTTGTTTGCTTTGAGAAAGGACCCTGTTATAAAAATAAGGGCACAGGCATTTCTTCTTTGCAGCCAGAGAGTCACTCACTTGCAACGCAACTGAAAGCTGAAGATGCTGCACTGGTAATAACCTTCCTAAAGGGAACACATTGTATGATGGAAAATCTAACAATGATACAAAAAAAAAAAATCAGGAATTTGCACATTGAACTTTACAACCATAACGGAAAAGAAGGAACCAATGAGCACAAACCTACAGATTTGAACTCATTAACTTGGTCTACTTTAAGAGATTTAGGATAGTTAACAGTTCTCAGGCTTTGGAACCAGGAAATGCTTTAATGAAACTGTTTTCTCTAGATTTCTACAACAGCTTTTTCTATGGCACCTGTCCTTAGCACCAAGCAGCTCTTAGTCAGTAGCAGAGTATAGTGGGAAGCTACCCAAGAGGCATGGCATTAAATGCAACAATACTAAAGCACCCCTCTGCAACAATATTAAAATCAAACACAAAAAAGGGCATTAAAGTTTCAAAAAGCTGGAAGGAACAACTCAGAGACTCCTCGAGTAGACTGCTGTATGCAGTGAGGAAGACAATACTCAAAAGCCTTTTGGGTTCCCCTTCTCTTCCTTTTCCTTTGCACCAATATTCTCAAGCAGTAGGTATGCAGGAATGGACTGCAAACCCAACTCACATTCAGGTTGTATACATGAATCATGTATAATAATGAGCAAGGATCCTGAAACTGTTATGGGTCCCCAGGTTTTGGTCTGTGCTCTCACAGGACACACCAAGATTACAGCAAAGAGGTATGGAAACAGAGCAACAAATCATCAATGCCATGACCCTCCTCTCTTCAGGAGCCTGTACTGGCCTAAAATACTTCCAATTTAAAACAACATGCTGCTCTGTCACCAAAGCATCCCAGTATAACTGTGTCAGTGAGCTGGAATGGTAATGGACGTGCATGTGTAAGCACATGTGCATGCACACAAACACTTATCAATGAAGATCAGATATGTAACGTTTCCCAGAAAAAGGAGACACAGCAAAGGCAGTATGTTGCATAAAAAATAAGCCAGGAGACAAAACACAACAGTGGGGTTATTCAATTTCCTTTGGTTAACATCTCCCCTTTCTGTTACTATTTTTTGTGAAAGCTAATTACAGTTATAGCTAATCAGACTCCTAGAGCTTCAAATATTTCCTCAGAGTAAGAGATCTGATCATTGTAAAAAATTCTGCTGTTCAGAATTGTCAGTCTCTAGGCATGGGTAACATCTATTGCAAGTGAGTAAGTTTGGAGGCTGTGACCTATTAAATAGCCTAAAAACCTCACAAAGAACATCTTCTCAAAAGGCAATGAGCAGCCTTAAGTGGGCTACCTAACGCTACCTTGTTTATTCAAGACTGTGTGAAGTGAGGGCTTCTTTTATGGCTTTTGTTTGTTTGAGGATTTCAGCTTCATCAGATAGTCACTGCCAGGGAAAGAGTCGAGTTTCTGACATGTCAGATCTCTTGATGACTACATGCAAGGTCAAAAGAAATTTCAAGCCCCTTTGCTGATCCTGTGAACCAAGGATACCGCATTTTAGAAAATAAATTTCTAGTATGGTTTGCAACATCATACAATGTATTTGAAGAGAGAAGCAGAAAGCAAAATCTTAAATTATTTTAAGCAGTCTTCCCAATAATAGAATCTATTACAATTCATTAGTTAGAAACCATTTAAACAAGTTTGGAATCAAAACCAGACTAGATTGGCTCCCAATGAAACAGCAAAGAACTCCCAGAGGAAGCAGTCTTTTTCCTGTATACTCTCACAGATACCTAGGTATCTCATGATTTTGTAGGAAG
Organism: Indicator indicator; assembly: GCF_027791375.1. NCBI lineage: Eukaryota > Metazoa > Chordata > Aves > Piciformes > Indicatoridae > Indicator > Indicator indicator. The sequence continues at coordinate 11,366,313 of NC_072028.1, read as the reverse complement.
AAATCACTTGGTAACAGGCCCCTAGAGGTAAACTAAACAATAACACACACAGACACACGCACAAAAAAAAAAAACAAAAAAAAACAAAACCAAGCCCTGCTGTTTTGCAAAGTTTCTCCAAATTCATTTTTCTTAAGGCACAACGTGTCCCCAACACAGAGCCATTTGACAGCATTACTTCAGGCTTCCTAACGACTTTCAAAGAGTGACTCCTTCAATTCTTTTCAGCATGGCTAGCATAGATATCAACAGACTAATCGTTCTCTAGATTGTTATGGTTTTCAGAAATGAACATTTATTAAGACTCCTTCACTTACCTGACTATGTCATGCTTTCATACCACCACACAACTGCTACTCTCTTAAAAGCAGATCATTACCAGTTCCCAAAGCAAAGCTGCAGGCCCTCTGCCAATTCCAAATGTGCATTAAGAACTTACCAAAACAGGCTTTTTCAGATCTTCCTACAAACACTTACCCACAACAACAGCATTATGCTTTCCCTCACCTTTTATTTTACCCACCAAGATACTCTCTGTTTAGCAAGCAGCCTTCTATTAATATTGCATCTTGTTGATACAAATGGCACATTGCACCACATGGCTCATCTCGGATCAAACTTAGCACAAAGACTGTGGAAGGGAGGTCATGAACACTGTGAACTGTAGGAAGGTTATGCCTGCCTGTGCTGTTCAGTTTAACTTCCTATCTCCCTCATTTTTCAGTTTCCCCAAGATCATCCTTTTTTATAACCCACATGAAAATGGCCAACACACTCCCTCTCCTCTTCATCCCTGGATACACATATCAAGAACTCCAAATGTAGAAGAAAATTACTTCTTTGCAGACCTGCAAAGAGAGTCAAGACTCCCTGCTCCACTTGATCTCATAAAATTGTGTCGTAGGTTGAGGTAGACAATGTCTTGACTGTAGAAGAGGTGCTCAGGTAGTTCCTCAAGGCTGTAGCATGAAAGATCAACCATGCCAAGTCGCATAGACACAACCTGAAAAGAAGAAGAATGAGCTGCAGCTGTGCAACAAATTTTCTCCAGAACAAACCAAACTGCTGTAATGCAGGGCCAAAGAGTGCAAGTAGTAAACAATTTGCAAGAATATGAAAGAATCTCCTTGTACCCACCAGGAAGAGTCCATGCAGGAATCTGAGTCCATGGAGCATGAGTTATACCATTTGCCACTAATGGCAAACCCTGTGACAAGGATGCATATCTGGATACCAACTAGGACACAGAAAATCCTGCTCTGTATGTGCAATAGGTGCCGAGTAAAAGCTAAGACTGTAAGAGAGACAACCTATTGGAGAAAACCAGCCTATGGCTGAGGAACTGCTGAGAAAGCATAATCTCTGAGTGCCTTCCAAAGGGGCAAGTAGCATCAGGAAGCAGTTGACTTTCTGGTTCAGAACCCCTGCACAGCCTAGCTACTTCTTCCAACTTTCTTTTGTTAGCTTATTCAAGGTATAATATTGGATTGTTAGTAACGTTATGATTAAAAGACTTTGTAAATGATTGTTTCTTAAAGTCTTTGCAAAGAACTGATCTCCATTCATTAAGTGTGCTTTGTTTCAAAGTCTTTGGTGCTTCATTCCAGATTTCATGACCTGCTTTTATCTTGAACCTATTGCCCATTTCATGGTATTATATGTGTGTGTATATATATTTGAGGTCGAAGTGTAGCTTAGCATTAAGCTATAACCATCTAATTGTACTTCAATGTGGAATAAGGGTGAAACTCTGAACAAGCTACACTTCCCTTGCTGACCTATGATCTCTGTGTTAAACTTACCAGGGTAGCCCTATGCCAGTCTAGGGCACAGTTCAAAGCAGATGAAAGTATGGCAATGTGTGCCATTTATGGGTTTCTGTGGCTGTAAAGTCAGTCAGTTCCCAGGGTTTACTCTGTGACTGACCTGTGACTAGCTACTCTCAAGAAGTGCAGTGGGGGTGAAAAAAATGCAGGACTGCTACTCGATATTGCACAGGCAGAGAAAGAAGAGAAGGCTAAAAGAAAATCTCTGTAATCCTAAGCACCTAAGAGAGAGAAAACTGGCAAGTGTCCTAGGGTCCTTTCTCCAGCATCCTAGCTTCATCTTAGCCTGCATATCAAGCCTGTGTCAGAAAACCCTTCTTACCCCCCCACTACCCGAGGCACTGCAGCCTCCCGGGCCTCACCGTGGACGCCTGTCGGTGCCACCTCTGGCACTCTGCCAGTGTTTCAAAGGAGACATGGTATGTCTGGGCTTGTGCTCCAGCAGATGTGAAAGCAAGCGTGTACTGCCGGCGCTTCATCTCTTCCACCTGCAAAGGGAGAGTTGAAAAGAAAACAGGCTGCCTAAACCCCAATTACAGCAGATCTGAAGCCTGGGGTGAGGCATTACCAACTACCAGTAACATCATATTTTTGATGAAAAGACAGTAGTAAAGTTATTGGAGAAAAACACAGAAGCAAATCCTTCTGAACAGCTTTCTGCTGAAGTAAATCCAAGAAGTAATAATTTTCCAGAATGCCCATTCACAGGACTGGCTAAAGTGAAAGCAGAACTAGTGTCTCTCCATTTTATTAGCTTTAAGACTACTTTCAAGCAAAGCAAGTAGAAAGAGAAGTACAACTCTCTGCACAGGTTAATGCAATAATTTGTTATATTAACTTCTTGTGAATAATACCCATCATTATAACCCCTTCTTCCTTTCTAAGCCACAGGAAGCTATCCAAAAGAAGTCTCACCTTTCCTCCAACAAGAGGCAAGATGTGCATCTTCCCCGTGTGGCTGTCTTTCACAGAGGACACAATGAGGCACGTACCACAGAGCATCACCAAGCGCTCTGCCCACTTGTGCAGCTGGGTCTTTCCCTTGCGTACATTATAGACACCAGAGAGCAGGATGCGATCTAACTGCTCCACTTGACATGGCTTTTCTGAAGAAAAAGGGGACACTGGCATTTACTCTCCATTTATTCTTCATTGGCAGCAGTGACTACAAATACCAACACAGCTGTACTGTTCAAGATTGGTTATTGTAAAGAACAAATAAAGACAAATTGCACATTAAATAAAGAATCTCGTGCAGAGGACGAGCAACTTCCTCAGTCAGGGTAGCAATGTCTGACAAACCACCAAGGAATGCCTTCCAGGACAGCATTTTAACAGCTGCCACACAGTGTGTTTTAATCTGCTGGTAATTACAGACTGGGGCAAATTTACATCCTTGCCAAACATCCCTCATTCAGATGCAATAGAAAAGCAATTTCAAACTCTTGTTGAGTCAGCTAAAATCACAGTAACCACCAAATAAGTGGCTTCTACTGGGCTTTAAAGGAAGGCCTGAAAAATCAGCTACAGAATAAAGTTATTTCCCTGAAGATGACTGAAGTGAACGGACTCCAGCACTGACTGTTACAGCTGTGTTGTGTGCAGTGTTAAGCTATGACTAAACAGCAAAGCAGAATTCTGCCTCAGCCTTCTAATCCACACTTACTTTAGGTCATCTGACCTCAGTTTTTATAAGACAATGACAAATCTCCCAGATGCTTTTCAGGATTCTGTCTACTGTTTATACCATCTTACTGGCTAGGAAAGATTCCCAAACAGTCACTTAAAAGAACAGGAATATGTCTGACCTGATTGACCTATGAGTCTCTCTGGAGAAGGAGACTCCACAACCTCTCTGGTCCAGTGCTCTGGCACCTTCCAAGTAAAAGTTTCTCCTTAAGTTCCAGTGAAACCTCCTGTGTTTTGGTTTGTACCTGTTGCCCTATCACCTGTTGTCCTATCATTGGCCACCACCAAGAAGAGCCCAGCCCCATCCTCATGACCTCCACCCTTAAGATATTTATATGCATTGATAAGATTCCCTCTCAGTCTTCTCCCTTCCAGGCTGAAGAGCCCCAGGTCTCTCAGCCTCTCTCAGTAAGAGATGCTCCAGTGCCGTAATGTTTCTGTTTTGAACTTTTCTGCAATCATTCTCATACCCATAAGCAACATGAACCTGCAGGTATTTATATTACTCTATCCTGCCTTGCAGTCAGAGGAGCTGTGGTGCTGTCTTTTCTCAAGCCATAGACACGGATTAAGAAAACAAGAGAATGGTTTTCACATTGATCTTGAAAATTAATTTTTTAAAGAAATGCTTACTGGTACTTTGGGTGCTTGACATAGCCATCTATAAGCCAAATAGTTCAGGGATGTGGGCCTCAGCTGAGTTTGAACTCACAGCTAAAGCTACAGGAACAGTGACAGTGACACACACAATTTCTTACCACTGAAAAAGCGAATCATGCAGCTGAGATCAGAGTTTGCTGCCTCTTCCTGCATTCTGACGGGATCATCAAAACCCAACTGAGCCAAGTAGTCATACACAATCTGAAGGGGTTTTTCTGTGGGCTCCAGCCTCCTGTCAAAACATACAAGAAAGTCGTTTGAGAACACAAAAACATTAAAGGAGTCTCATCACAGCTAAAGCGTAAGGAATACTGACATACAGGTTCTGCTCCCCTGAAAAGGTCTGGCAAGCATGGATCCTTGGGGTCTGTGCTTCCTGCTTGTCAAGTAGCACTTGAATTACATTGCACAAGGGAAAAGCAGTAGGCATCAGCCATACAAGAATCTTTCTTCAACCAGAAATACAGTAACTCCTCATTCAAAAATGCTTACACTGCATAACCATTTCCAGTTTGTAAGGTATCACCCAGGGAGTTTCATTGGTTTGTGCACTGCTTTTCTACCAATGACATCAGAATATAGAGAAAGAACAGTGTGGGTTGGAAGGGGCCTTTAAAGGTCATCCAGCTCAACCCCCTGCTATGAGCAGGGACATCTTCAACTAGATCAGGTTGCTCAGAGCCCCATACAACACCACACTCTGCAATACATGACTAATGCCTTTGGCGACTAAGCTTGAAATTTCAGTGGATGAAATTCAAGTTTGTTTGGTAAGACCTGTTTTCTAGTGAACTTTGTTGACTGGCAGACATCATTTATACTGCACGTCTTAACATGAAATATTTTATTTCTCTATGTACCAAATCTTTTCACTTCCTCCCAACTGAAGAACAAAAGCCTTTCTGATTCTTTTTAATGATTATACTACAATATTTCCACTACTACTGACGACTTTATCAGTGCCATTTCTTAATTAAGGCAGGTCTGATTTCATAAACCACACATTTACAAGTATACCATGCAACATTTACAAGTATACAGTCATCCAGATTTCTGCAGTCAACAGGGCACACCTCAAGAAGGAAAATTATGTCTGGTACCTCAAGCACATACACTGCAACTCTTTCACTTCACACATAGGACCTCTGGATCAGAAACAGGATTACCCTCAAAGTTATAGTCTAAACCAACAGTTTCTAGTCTGAAACAACAATGCAGTTAATGTGCAGCTGATCCAGAAAACTAGTTCTTACTGCTTAAGGTTTGCTAAGCCTCATTAGGGCAACTTTTCTCCCCCCTTTTCTTTCACATGGCAATGTAACAGCTTACTAGCCAGAAGGCTGTATATGAAATTATGCCCTTTCACAAACTTCAAAATCTGTATCTTGGAGCCTCTACTGGTTAATAAACCATGTTAGGCCTTGCAGACTCCAGTCTCTAGTCACAGAGAGATAATCAGAAAGATAAGGGCAAATTTCAACCCATAAATAGGCTTTATTTGACAGACAAAGAAGGAAAACCTTGATCTGTATCTTCAAATCCACCCAAAGTATTGCTCCCTGATAGAGTCAGCTTGCTTGGAAATCTGCTGTTATTGCTTCCTTGAATGGACTGCGAGGATTTAAATTCTAGTTTATGAAATATCAGCTGCCTTAACCAGCAGAAAACCTTCTTTATTCATATACCAATCCCTATCACCGGTCATCATTTTGGGTTTATTTTTAGGAGCTATCCTAATTTTGGGATGCTTCCAATGTGAGCAAAAGCAATGGCAGAGATAACAATGTGACATGTACATACATATACTCCAAAACTGATACATCAGAATAATAGTCATTGATCAAGTTAAAGTTCAAGATGTAATCAGAGGACTGTCAGCAATGCAGGCCATTGCTGCTGCTACTGCTGGCCTGTTGGGGGTTTTTGTGGTGGTGCTTTTTTAAAATATATACTAAAACACATTTGGAAAAGTGCCTTTCCTTTCTGTCCCTTCTTTAAACCAGTAAAGAAAAGGAAATTAACAGCTCACCAGTGTAGTTTAATGCAAATTCACATGAATTTCAGCAGAAAGCAGAACCCCTCCCCAGGCCTAGCTATTCCCTCCTGTTAACCAAATCAGATGCTGTGACATACATGTATGATAAAGACAGCTTTTGCCACATGCCCAATTACTTGTTAATACCTTTTTTGATGGGAAAAAAATTGTGAAAGCCAGATTCACCTGATTCTTCCAAAACAAACTGAACAAATGATCAGAATCCACATGAATTTAAGGCATGTAATGCCAAATTACAGAGCTCAGATGATTACTGCTGTTCAACTTGCCAACAATTCAGTACAGATATTTCTATCCCATTACACTGACTAGAAAATGAGTTTAATCTCCATGGTAGGTACGGCATGAAAGCACACAGAACAGTAATGGAAGACTTTAAATACGTACTTTTTCCAAAGTCAGCCCATACATTAGCATTAGTAACATGGAGATGACAATTCTGAATTAAAAAAAAAAAAAATATTTTTTTATCACTGACTCAATGCACTTGGAACAAGCTTCTGGAGTGACCATCTAGTCCAACCCTCCACTCATTAAGGGCCATCTAGACATTGTCATGCAGAATTTTGTCCAGTTGGGTTTTCAGTATCTTGAAGGAGAGAGAATCTGCAATCTTTCTGGCAACCTGTGCCAGTGCTCCATCACCCAGACACTGGAAAGTGTTTCCTGATGTTCAGAGGGAATCTCCTATGCTTCAGTTTGTGCTCACTCAAACTTTGAAATACTTTAGAGAGCTTATAAACAAGGATTAGGTTCATGCATTCCAAAATAAAATGGAAAACATCTACCAAAACAAAAATAAATCCCACCCGAATAGGAAAACAGCAGTTGAGAACAGAAATTCAAACAGTGCTTATCACCAGCCAGTAGCATCACCTCTGACACTGCTTATCTTCTTGGGACTCCTGGAGTAAGATCAGGGAAGGTAGAGCCCTTTGTACAACCAGCATGAAAAGCTGATTCATGAAATGCCTTTCTCTCCCTGTTTTGTGAGACAGACACAAGACAAGAGCTTGGCTCATGAGAGCGTAAAGTTACTAATGCTTCACTTTTGCAAAGATTTCTTCAGTTTGAATGCAGGCTCTCAGTCTTTTTTAGGGCATTCTATCAAGATCTAGAAGCTTAGAGCCAAGAACTTACACAAATTTGTAACTGAGGTTTATGCTACCATTTAATTTTTTTTTTTTTTTTTGCTACAGAGAGCAGTGGTCTTGAGGCCAAGCTTTCAAAAGAGCTTTCTGAGGTCATCTTGGAGTGACAAACCTGAATGTCTGTCTCCTAGCTACTAGAAACTGGAATAAAGAGTAGACTGCACCAAACAACGTTGACTTCCAACACACTAAACCCTAATGCATCTGCATCCTTCAGTGCAGAATCCAAGAGTATGAGAGATTTGACTGGCTCTCCAAATAGCTTGCCTCAGTCTTCCCTGACTACCTCTGGATCCCAAGCCTTCTGCTATTAAAGCCTTATACTTACCACTAAATAGCTTTTCCAACGTGTGATCTGTGGGTCAGGAACCATAAATGCTTGAGTGTCACTCACAAAAAAGCTACCTCAAATAGACTGCATCTAGATATCATAGAAAAAACCCTAAACAAGACACTCAAATGTTACAATTTGGTTGCTGAACAGACTGAGGCTTTCTTGAGTGTGCACTAAGCACACCAGACTTCAGAAAGAACCTTGACATAGTAAAAGAATAAGCACGTTTCACATGACACAAATTGAATCACAGTTCTACAGGCTGCTCAGCACTCTCTGAGGTACAGTACTGTGGCTTACCCTCCTGGAAAAGCTGCATAGTATCCCAACTGCCTCTTCTAGAGATGAGACCTGTGTTTTTTTCATTATTTTTATCCTTCTCATCTTTCAATTCAGCAAGAAGTGAAGAACTGCAAAACGCTAATTTGAAAACCCCTTAATTTTCTATCTTGTCCACATAAAGTCAAATGATGTGCTTCTTGAAGATAACATGTTAACACAATGCCCCTGGTCTCGTTCCTTTTTCAAAAAAGCCACATACAAAGGAACATTTGCAGTAATACCTATTCAAGTCTAATTGCCTCACACATCAATCTCTCTGGCCATGCTACCATTCCTATCTGAAAACCAATCAAAAGTGCAGTCTGCACAATTTCATCATCTAGGTTTGCTATCACTGGCTGGAAGACAAAAGCCTGACCAAATAGGTAAAGTCTTCTGAATTCTTCAAGTTGTCTGCACAACTCTGCAAGTTGTTCAAAGTTCACTATTTGGAAAAACAATTTGAGTTTACAGAAAAATCTACACCTAAAAAGTCATGAGTATGCAATGACTGGCCACTCTGCAGATCATACACACATTGTGATGGTTTGAAACTGTCTTTTTAATTTTTCCTTGCAAAGTTCAGAACAGAGAAAGTGAAAGAGTGTAAATAAGTCACTATTGGGTGTAAGAAAGCAAAATACTGATTGTTCTAAACACTTCCATTGGATAGATAGAAATGTTTAAGAACTATTACCCAAAACAAAGTAGGCATTCTGCACATTCTGCATTCTGCAGTGGGGGCAGTTGCTGGGCTGTCTGGCTGCTGTTTTCTTCTTCTTCTCTTCTGGCTGAAGATAACACACACTGACCTTGGCAGCTAAGTTAACAACCTTCTGCTCTAACTAACTCTGCTTTCTGTCCATGGGGGGGTCTGGAGGGGAAGCTCCTGGAGAGGGAGGCCCCTTTGGGAAGGGTCCCCTCTGGGGGGAAGCAAAGGAAGATTGGTTGTGCTTTTTCTGTTGATTGTATATATTTGTGAATGTTGTGAATTTTGTATATTTGTACATATTCATTGCATTTCATCATAGATTGTAGATTCTGCTTTGTAAATACAGCTTTCATTTGCTTCCAGACTGGGCTAGCCTGGTTATTGTCAGTGGGGGGGGAATTTCAGCTCACACTGACACACACATCAAGCATGAAGACCTGATGGGAAAAGTATTTGACTCCCAGCTCCCCAGCCAGAGAGTGTGACTCTCCCAGCAGTAGCTATATGCTGGGTCTGTGATCCAGGAAACACAGTGCAGGGTTCAGGCATTTAGCTCATCACAAAGGGCTCTGTACAAAGAGCAGTGAACAAACCAGCTCATTACCTACAGACTGTATTCAAACCAGGGAGTAATTCATCAAATGCCTTTAGAGATGTTCTGGACACCTGACTGAATGGATCACTGTTCCAAGTTCTTGCAAGAGCCATGTGATCCACTACCAAAATCTAGAATAGGCCAAGAAAGTGCAAACCAAACGCAGTATCTGTAATGGCAGTTTCCATACAGAATTTCCTTACTAAACTGATCAAGGCTGACAGGTTCCAGAAGCAACAATTACAAGCTTTCTCCCTTTGAGAGAAAGCAATGTGGTGTGAAACCCAAACTGGTATATGATCACATTAGAAACGTAAAAACTCATCTTGCACCCAGTGCAATACACGTTAAATGCAAGCACACATGGAGAGCACCCTGGCTGTCACAGCAGCTGCTATTTGATACAGGCTGTTATACCCACCTCAGTATCACGTATCAGGTATCAGCCACTTCTACTAGTCAGAGAAGCAGCTCCGTTAAGTGCAAGTGCAAAAGGTAAGGAGATAGAAAAGCCAACAAAAAGTAGTAACAGTTCCACAACTCCTGCTGCAGCAGTAGCTCCTCTTCACAAGCAAGAGACAAGTTTTCAAATCTGGTAGTTTAAATTTTCGCCATGAAAGGTGTTCAAACCAAAGACGATATCCGTGCTATTTTTGCTTAATTCTACCCTCTGCAAGAAGGTATAATTCCTGAATAGGAAAGGGAAGTTTCTATCTAGGAGAACTCTAAAGATCCTTGAGGTGCACTGTGGAAGTTAAAAAAAAAAAAGAATATTCTGACAGAAACTGATTCTCTGACACACACTCAAAACCGAAAGGCAGAACGATCACAAGGACATCACTAAGTGTTTAAAGTGAATATAAAATAATGTTTCTGTTATTATTCTGTTTACTGTCCAGCTTTTAGTCTTCTGAGTCAGGCAGCTCATTAACCTTTGCCATACTCAGCTTCTGAAACCAAGCCACCTACTGATATTAAAAGGGCAAAAAATTCAGGAGTTGTTTGGGAGATAAAGGTACCTATGGTAAAATGCAATCAGACACTTAACACAGTAATTTGTACTTGCAAACATACTATTAAATAATCATCAAACTTTATTCAGAGATGGAATAATCTCAGCAGGGCATGGGGATATCTTGAGCATTCTGTCATCTTCCTGTGGACATGCAAGCAGGTACCACTTGGGCCTGCTTCCTGTTACTAACGCAGATAGTACTGAAGCAATACTGGTAACTCCCATTTCACTACTGAGAACAGCCCTAGCAGGAAGTAATCCAAGGATCTCTTCTGTGGCAAATATGTTCTGAGAACCACAAAGAACAGACACTCCATAATCAAGAACCCCCCCATGAAATTTAAGATGAAGCTTGACAAAGTGCTAGACATACCAAGAGGCAGCAAGAGCAGGAAGCAAACATTTACAACTTGGTATGTGCTTCCAAAACACTGGTAATGGGCTAAGTCCCTAATCTGGTGCAAAGCCTGCCCCAAATCAGACAGGCATGGCTACCAGGAGAAGAGACAGACACTGAATAGAATTCAAACAGAAAAGCCATTTCATAAACCAAAAAATGTCAAAATGTTCCTCTCTAAACATATCTACTAGCTTTACCTATACCTTTTTCATGACCTGAAGTAAAGAGTCTGCTGTTTCTACATGCTGGAAAATCTCACTGTATAGAGTCCTAAATAAGCCAATTTCCTTATAAATTCTTCAGGCAACAAATGGAGATTTTCAGCTGCCTTGATAGGTACATTCAAGCGTCCATCTATCCTCATACTAAGTTTTAACCACGTCCTATTCTCTGCATCTATTGCCACAAGCACTCCCTCCAGACCTGATCAAACATATGCCATCCTTTTAAAATTTGGACATGTGCAACTTGTGACTTCCGTTTCACTACAAAAAAAAAAAAAAAAGCTACTAGCTCTATTCAGCCTACAGTGTCTATACTGCTCAGCCTTCTAGTAAGCCCCAAGAACAGGAGTGGCAACTTTATAACTTAATCTTAACCCCAGAAGAATAAGTGCAATGTCTAAATCCTAACAAACCTAATAGGAACTTGTAAACCTAGAGGAGCATAAAGTTCATGCATATTAAACCCTGAGCTGTCTATTTTCAGCCTAAATCAACTGCAAGCATAAAACGTGTAATCTGATGCTTAAGCCTTCTTTATATAACCTTTACTACACTATCTTTCTCTCTGCCTTTAATTATTTACCTGGAAACTTTTCTTAAAAAAAAAATTACCAATGCATAAATATTACAAAACATAACTGTTAAAGTACCTTAAATGTTTTGCTGACTCAGAATTTGCTTACAGCCTCTTATATAGCTCACATTTTCTCAACTCTACAATGTCCATAATGCAGAACATAAGAGATGTGTATCAACTGCAGCCTCTACCTATGAAATGGGATATTTGTAATTGGTGCACCAGCCAAACACTCCCAGTTAAAACACCTAGGGCTTAACTAAGAGATGTGTAAAAGGCACACTACTACTTCATTTTTATCAATTGCTTTGCTCAAGGTTGTACCCAGCTGCTATCACCTCTGTCTGCTCCATACCTGCCCTGCTATATGGGCAGGCACACAGTGTAGCCCTGCAAGGCTATAGCAAATATTTCTCTAGCAGATTCATTCTTTTCCAGTCCTCACCTGACCAGGTCTCCATGAAGTTGCAAGAAGAGGTTTTTCCTCCCTTCTCCATCACAGATCTCAGATGCTGGGGTGTCCACTGTGCAGAGGACCAAGCGCAAATCTGAAGCAGCAGCAACTGCAGAATCTCGCCCATGCACATACACGCAGCCTCGTCCTACGTCTTCCTTCAGCCAGCCCCTCTCATGGGAACCAAACCGACTCCTGTTCAAACAGCTTCTGCTCCCGTTGCGCTTCACGTTTCTCTGCGAGACAGCACAAACCCGAGCGTCAGCTGCAGCCTCTGCGTCTGGCTGCCCTCCTCCTCCTCCTCCTCCCTCGAAGGCCGCAGTTGACCGCTCCGAGCCCCGTCGCGGGGCTCGCAGGCAGCCCCGCTGCACAGGCCGCGGGCGCGGTAAGGCCCGGGGGCGGCCGGACCCCGAGAGCCTAGCTACGTTCGGGAGCCGGTTGCGCCGGCCTGGAGAGTGCGCCGGGCCGGGTCGCGTCACGGAACGCGGCCATGGGGAGACCCCGGCCCCAGCTGGTCATCCCGCCAAGGTCAAGGCGGGCAGCACCAAGAAGCCGAGGCAGCCCCGCCGCAACGAGTGGCCTCCCCCCCACCCCCCACTGAAATGCCAGCCCAGCGCGGCGCAGGCCCAGGCCCCCTCCTCACCTTCAGCACCCGGATGCCGCCACGGGGCCCGGTCCGGCTCCCCCGCGGGCCGCCCGGCGCCGCCGCCTCGTCCTCCTCCGGCTGCGGCGTCTCCCTCGGTCTTGGTCCCGGGGCCGGCCCCGGCCCAGCCTCCCCCATCGCCGGCCGGACGGCGAGACCCCGGGCAGCGGCGGCGGCCCCGCCCCGGCTCCGCGCAGGTCCCTCCCCGGAAGCGCGCGGGCTTCCACCGCCCCCGGCTCAGGTCCCGCTGGGCTCCGGCTCCGATCCCAGCTCCTCCATCCAGGGCGAGCCGCAGCCCCTCGCGGGGCTGGCGAAGGGCAGCGCTCCGGTGAGGCGTTACCACACCAGCCCAGCGCATTGCGGAGCCAGCGCCAAGCCAGAGCCGTGGAAGCGTTCAGCACACGGCCGCAGCACCAGCGGCAGGCCACAAAACTCCTGAGCAGCATGAAACGCCGGTTCATCCGTGCGGGTTATACAGCTGCCTCGTGGAGGGGTGCAAGGCATGAACCGTTCACAGCCAGGCAAGGAAACAATTCACCCGCCTTCTCCCAAACCCTCCATCAACACGGTTTCCATCGCTTACCTCCAGTGTGTTACCACCAGCGTCCCAAGGCTGAAGTCAGCCAGAAAGTGTACCCGACCATCACCTTCCTCCCATACTATGCAGGTCCATCGTGCCAGCTTGGGCTTAGCTTGTGGCTGCTAATAATGACCATCTATTCCCTGTGCCTTTTACCAGAAGTTGTTAAAGGCATCGAAAGTGCTGATGTTCATGCCAGAACGGGATCAAGCATGCTGAAAATAAAAATTGAAGCTTCCCACTTTCCCCACAACCACCAATGGTTCCAAACATCAGCCTGTCATCGTATTTCTTTCTTGCTACACTCGTTCCTGGTCTTACTTGAGAGTTAAGTCTGAGCTTGCTTTCCAGATTGTCACCCCTGCTACTGTTACTGCACCAAGCACTCTCAGTTGTATTAAGTTTCCTTTCACGTCTTTTTTCCTGGTTTATCAGAGCTTTTTGCTAAACAGCACTATGGACACAGAGCACACATATGCTTCCGGGCACAGCTGATGTGCACAGCATCGCCCATGCCCAGGAGGAACACCGAGGAATAGCTTTCCAGGGCTCTGTCCTACAACAGAACTAGTACCCAAGTTGACTGACTCTGCACTGCCACACAAACCAGCAGTTTCTGACCCATTTCTGAACAAGACAGTATCTGGAGGGCTCTCCTATTGAAGAACAAGGAATTGACAGACTACCCCTCTTCTCAGCAAGGTTAAAGGTGCTCCCCAGCACTTTGTATTGATTCACATCATTAAATGAAGACAGGCACTGGGATAGCCACCTAACTATTTCTTAATGCTGCCAGACTACAGACAAGCTGTGAAGAATAAAGTCCTTAAAAATCAAAATTCCATTGGATTTTCTTTACAGACAAGCAGGATTACAACACATCTCTAGCGACAGCTTTGTACTTCTGCAGTTACACTGTCTTAACAGGATGTCCATAAAGGAAAGACACAGGGCAATGCAGAGACTCTACTCTGCAGAGCAGTGCAGTGATGTGTCAGAAAATATATGGAAAGTTACCTAATAAAAAAGTTACTGTGGCTGGAACATGAGAAGAACCTTATGGCAGGCATGTGAACAGACAATGAGGTTACAGCAATCCTTATCCAGAGGTGCATAGAGTGTAAGAGGGGAATTTTTAATCAGAAAGGGAACTGTAACCAATTCCAATGGCACACTGACAACAGCAGAAAAAAAAAAAAAACAAAACAAAACAACACCGTGTTCCCATCTCATCACACCCTTCTAGCACCTGGACAGGTACTGCTGCTAGTAACTAACAACCTCTCTTTTGGGGTGGAGATGGGGCAGCTGACATGAGCTGTTTATGCATTTTGTAGTTTTCACTCTTTTCACTCTCCAAAATTTCCTGGACAGTTTTTCAAGCTCTGCCTTTTATTATTTCCTATCATCTGACCTTGTCACAGTTGAACAGTAAGTACCAGTTAAGTCCTAGCCCACTGCACTTGCAAAAAGCAACAAGGCACAGTTTTAAATCATTGAATATTGACTCATTTTATTAGTCACTTCATAATTTGTTTCAACCAAAAGACAATACACACAGCAGAAGTCTAATGCATCCCATGTAAATGTTTACATCCGTTATGCTCCTCACTCAGCCTAAGACTCAGCAATTATTGAAATTTTTCACATTCCAAAAATAGGTCTGCAGAAGATAGCATGCCACTGGGCTCCCTGCTCAAATGGCATGTTTTTACTTGAAATTTGGTTGGGTTTGTTGGAATTTTGGTTTGGTCGGTGTGTTTGGTTTTTTTTTTTTTTTTGTACTATAGTGTCAAAGGATGGGATGGGCCTCTATGTAAAATGTAAATTACAACATCAGGAAAGAAAAAGGAATATACAGGAATAGAGTGAAAGTTCAGAGGGAAGCACTCCAGTAGCTCCTTCCCTCACAGCCCCCAAGTAGAAAATGAACACATAGAAAGCACACCAGCAGATCTAAAAAAAGCCATCTTCGCTGCTCCATCTTGCAGCTAGTACCAGCCGTGGGGAAGGCACTGAATCACCTTTCCTGGCTGTTTCGGCATCTTCTGCGATATTTTTCCAAGGTACTGTATAGGTGGCAGTCCCCTCACTGCTATTGCTTCAAAAGGTTGTTCAAGGCCATAATTTGTCTCATCAAAACCTGGACACAGTCAAATCTTAGGGCCTTTCCATGTCTCCTCTCCTTTCAGGCTCATTATGGACCCTATCCTTTCTGTCATTTTTGACTCAAAATACATTCACTTGAAAAAACAGACATTCAGTCTCTCCCAGCTCCAAAGTCTCCAACGCAGATATTTAGTAAGATTAGCAGATATTAGCAAGATTAGTCATGGAGTCTGTGTCTTGCTCCCTTTATATTCCACTCACACTGAATCAAGGGACCAGACCTGTAAGAAGTGTTGCATTCAGCTGGTAGAAAGATTTGCCCTATTTTTAGAGTATCTCAGATGCAGACATGTGAATACTCTCCAGTGACCAAACCCAGCAGCAGAAGCACAGAGCTTTAGAGATGCACTTTGGGGTCCAGGAGTGAGCAATGGTATCTAGTACTGCAGGTAAGAGAAGGTGGGAAACCCAGCCTTCTTTCTGGTCTAATGTTAGGACCCATCTCTCAGCAGGGAAATGAAAGAGCTCCAAGGGCAACAGCAATGTTTGGCTGCTACAAAGGATTACTTTGTAAGGAAGAGATGGCTTCAAGCAAAATGCATTTCAGGTATGGGCACTGCCTCCTTCAGCTCAAGTCAGAAGCATGTGACAAGCACCTGTTTCCCAAGTGAAGTACTGTGCAAGAGTGGCTGAGGGACTCAAGAGCATTGTAGGAGTTTACCCTACAGGCTTACCAGACAGTGACCAACCACAAAACCCAGCTGCTCTAGGGGACAGAGAACAGGTGCAACAAGAGGGAAAAGATAAGCTGTTCCAAACTAGTGTCTCACTTGGCCAGTTTGTTGCAGCATATTTACCTTCTTCTCCCCATCTGGTCTCTGCAGCAGTGCTCTTTCTCAGTAAAAAAATAACTGGAGATCGAGGTGTGCCAGCTTTCAGTCCAAGGGACCATGCACAATTCTGTGAGTAGAAGGGAGAGCTTATGGGCAGCTCAGAAACTAAGGCAGAGACTCTCCATTACTTTCACGTCTGGGACAACTTCAGAGCTCACTGGAGTTTAAATTGAACATACTCAGCCTTCAACACTGCAGAGTCTGAGCTAGTGGGGTGGTGAATAGCCACAACTGCAGTGAAACCAAAAGATAAATATTCAGCACCCACAAATGGACATTGATACACTCATCTTCTGCAGATTGGTTGCTTCGTGATACATACACTTCTAGCTGAAGCACAGTATTTATCTCACCACTGAGACCCAAGGCATGATCCTGCCACAACCTAGAGTTACTTTTAAGGAAATCATACACGATTCTTCTAGACTTTATAACCCTATGTTGATATCACTTCCAGTTCTTATTCAAAGGCCCAAACCTGTTTATTCAGTAAGGCAGCAAAAATGCCCTCCAAGAGAAGCTCAACTTGTTCCACTATACAAGATCAGCACTGAAGTCAGCGACAGTCAGTCCTCCATTATATAACTCAATGCAGTTAAAACCAAAGCAGACTGAATAACCTTTAGTGGCTTCCTGCTCCGAATTCAAGGAAAGAATAGGTCTTCAATTTTCCCTAAGTACACTGTGCACCACTCTTACCGTGTTTTTGGCAAGGACCAGAGCCTAGTGTTAGCACTTTTGCAGATGTAAAAGGCTATGTCTAAGCTTGCCATCAGAACACTGAACGATCACTATCTGAAGAGTCCTGGAACAGAAATAAAGCAGCTGTACTGTACTGACTGCTTCTTTTGCAAAAGCACTGGGCTAGAAAGCTAGAGTACCTTCAGCTTACCAGCACACTCATGGATTAAGATCTAAGATATATCCTCCTTTTTCCCTGAAGAGTGCTGAACATCAGAACACTATTGCCACAGTGTGCTTTATGTCCTTTACATTGCCTCCAAGAGAATTCACAGAACTGAACTACCTCCGCAGCAGTTCACACTAGGAAGTGACACTGAGCAAAGCTTTCCTCAAAGCATGCTGGACCTGACATCTTTAGATCTAAACATTCCAACAACTGGCTTCTGTTCAAAAACCTGTTCAGTTACTTTCAGTCTGAATCTGAACTAGCACATTACTGAAGGGGTGCAAGGAGCAAACTACAAGGATCAATCAAGTAACAAAATGGGAAAAGGTCTCTTTAAACCGCATGGTCTTTATTTCAGTGCCAATATTACAGATACAACACAAATATCCCAGTCAGAAGTAACTCAAATGGAATCCAGGGGATCTACAACAGATTCTAGAAATCAAAGTGGGGAGAAGGTCTGGAATAACTGGGAAGAGCAATTTTGCAGCATAGTTTCTGATGAGTCTCCCAGCAGGAACAGAACCCTTGCTCAAAGACAGATCAACAAAACCGAATATGTCTTTTCTACCCATAAACCACAACTAATGGGTTAAAAGACTTTGAAACCATCTGTGGTAGAAAACCAGCTGCTCCTTGGATCTCTACATCTCTCATACATCACTGCACTTTCTGGGGAAGCTACAGAAGACTGTCTGTGAATCTGTACAGCTGTAGCTACTGATGGAAAGAAAGAAAGAAAATTCAAGTGTAAGGTCTTCATTTCCAAGTACAGCACCAAAGCAATTTATCAGCTGTCACCAGCACCTCTTTTCCCACACTGTCCGAGGTTCAGAGATGAAGTCCCAAGCCCTAACTTGCTCTTGGTATGTATCACATAACTAAGAGGTGAGTGTATACAATAATGCACTGAATAGGCTGCAAGAAGCCTCCAGCCCCTTCAGACCCAGGCGATACAAGAAGAAAGAGGCAGGGCAGCCTGACATTCCCCACGTCCCCAGTCTGAGCCCCAGATGAAAATGCCTGAAGGAATCCAGCTAGTAATGAATGACAACACGCCTTGCCCACCCCAGAGGAAAAAGACAGCAGAAAGAAGGGGCAGCTGTTCACTTGCTGCAGAGAGAAGAAAGTTTCCCTGCTAGAAATTCCAGACTTCTCTTCCAACCAGGCTTTGTTTCTTTGCGAGGAGGGAGGGGGCAGGAGGGGAGGAGGGAATGTTGCTTCTGGCTGTGAACGCATGTGTGAGGGAGTGCACAGTAGCCTCCACAAGCTGCCAGCCTCATCAGCGGAGGAGAGGAGATTAGTCTTAACAGATATGCTTCAAAGTCAGCAATCACTTCAGGAAAATTCCTCCTCATCAGCAGGTCTCATCTGTTCCCCATGCCCACAGTGCAGTTTGGGGGATTGCCAAGGATCACAACCTTCTTCCCAGAGTTCTTTTGATTGGGTGGGGTGAGAATAAGAATGGTGCCAGAGCCTCACTGCCAAGACTGAGGGGGAAAGTTGTTGACTTCTGCTAGATCCTGCATTGCTGAGCCCTTGTGATTATATGTCAACTTGATCCGCATACGTAGTTGTTGCTATAAGAGAAAAGGCAAAAACAAAAAACAACAACACAAAACAAATTCAGGTCTCCATTAAGGGTCAGCAACCACCCCTCCACATACAGCTCCCCTCCTTTACTCCATGAATACAAAACATAGACCTTTCCTGGTCTAGGCAAACCTGCTTTAGCAGGGAGGGTGGACTAGATGATCCCCAGAGGTTCCTTCCAACCCCAACCATGCTGGGATTCTGCAGTTTCTCACAAGAGCTTGCTGGAAGGATGTGCATGGTAAACTACGACGCTGCAGATAAATGCTTTATTTGGTAGGATGTCAATTGGTCACTGTAACTCTCAGATCAGGTATAACCTCTCAGAAAAGCTATAGCACAGCTTCTACCCACACTTCTCTCTGCACTGGTCCTGTTCTCACATGCACTGAAATCCTTAAATACAAAAATAACTGCCTTGAAATCCCAGTTAGCAATGGGAAAAAGCAGGAGGCAGACCCAAACGCTGGCGATCTGCACTTCAGCTTGCAGAAAGAGGTACAATTTTCCATATTAGTAGCACTGTGAAAGAAATAGCCTAAGGAAGACTGGAAACAGAGTGAGTAAATGATGGAACAGCTCAGAAGCACAGAAGTTGTTTTACCCTCTGTCATTTGGCTGACATCCAGATACTAGGTGACCCTTAATAATAGCTCAAGCACAGTGTGCTCCCGCCAGGTTCCCTGTTCTCTCTCTCTCTCAAAAAAAAAAAGTTTCCCAAAAACCTTAAAAGCAAAAAGTTAGTTATTTCTGGCTCTTTTCCCCAGGCCTACAGGGAAATATGCAAAAGGGACAGCAGGAGGAAGAAAGGAGGACAATAACTGCTCCCACCACCAAAGTTGTATCACTAATAGGTTAATAATATCATTGTCAGTTTTTGTTATGTTTGGTGTTGCTTCCATCATTTTCAATCTGATATAAGGACAGTTCATGTCCAGGCAAACAGATCTTTTTTCACAAACTGACAGGACAAACAGCTACCTCCTAAACAGCCAGGCTTCCCAAGGTTGCCTCCCTTAGTATAGTTATCCGGAATGTTCTATCTCATGGATAGTTCTTGCAAAGCTGCACTTTCAGGCAGCAGCAATCTAAAGGGCAGTAAGAGATGCACAAATACCAGAGGTGGAAGAGTTACAAAACAGCAAGCAAGGAAAGCAGGCAGTAAAACACTGCTTTGCACCTCTGTACCCTGGAGCGTTCGTAGGAGTTGCAGTGTGCCAATGAGAATGCATCCCACTAGCTAGGTGTATTTCACCTTAGGGGTTCTGTATGGGGTGGATCTACTCAGACTTCTGGCACCTTACAGGAAAACTCCTACACCTGACAAGTTCAGAAACAAACTTTAAAGGTGATTTTTGAAAGCTGCTTAACAGCATCACAGAAATTCCTGCCAGATGCATACAAGACAAAGAATTATTGCTTCTGTGCCTTAATACTGGCCAAGGGGAGCACACACTACACAGACCTGGGAGATGCCTGGAAACCACAAAAAATATGCACTAGAAGACAGCCATTTCAGTGAAATCTTGGGCTGAGACTGAAGAATTTTCCCTAATTTGCACATCAGCTCAGCAGGAACACTTAAGATCTAAAGCAGTACAGAAGTGCTAATCTATGAAAATCTTAAGATGGTTTCAGATCTTAAGGTTGTCCCACAACAGAAGAAATATGTGATCTCAATTTTATTTTCTTTCCTGATTTCATCTGAATACTTTCAAAGCCTCTTGAAAGAGGACATGGACCATACCCCTCCCACCCCTCAAGTCTGTTGTACCTCAATCTTGAAGCCAGTCTCTGAAGGCTTTGAAGCAAATGGAATTATGCTTAAATCACACCTAAAGATTCTTTCCATCAACTGTTTAAAACTACACTCTTCATATTAAAAACAAATTACACCACTCCAGAAAAGAAACAATTTTGTTAATGTTAAGGATTAAGCTATTTTTCGTGTAACAAACACTTCAAGTAATACCACTGCAGAAAGCAGACACAAACGTTGAATATATTTATGTGGCCAGATATTTGCCCTTCAGATATTACTTTTACAACTCATACAAACAATGGGTTGAGCCCCTCTAGAAAAAGCCATCTAAAAACCTTGTTCAGTCACTACTTCAAAGCAAGAGACATTAAAAATTCAAGAAGATAGCAAAGCTGTTTTAGTGGTACAACCAAAGAGAAGGCCAAACCTGTCCCCAAGACTTCCCATCTTTTATATAACTTCTTCCTAACCCTAACCAAAATGACTATCAGTAAAAAAGACATGATTAACAACCTCATTCCCTATTTCTCATCAGAGATGCATCCCTAACTAACCACTAAATGCATGATCCTAAGACAGTATCTTTAATGACTGCTCGTGGAATCACTCACCTTTTGTGGATTCAGGACTTTAATGACCTGTGTGATGGTCCCCGAGTTAAATGCAGGGATGACACTGCTGCTGGGAGACAGAAGCTGCAGCTGGAACGTCTGAAAAAAGGGCAAAGAGGAAGCAATGTGATGCTCAATCAAGCAGAACAAAAACTGATTTGTTTGCACCAAGAGAAACCAAGTTAAGAGTTCAGTTTCTGGCCCTGAATAATCAGCTCTTCAGTTTCCTGTATGTAAAGAACAAAATATTCAGCAGCCCACCACCTGTCTAAACAAGCAGCACAAACATAAGGAGTAAGGGCTTACTGTAGTGCTCCAAGATCAGCAGTGATGCATTGTTTTGTGTGTCACATGCAGGGGAACAGTCAAGACTGCTCGGCACACCTGCAACTTCAGGAGGCCCATTCCTTTCTACAGCAGGTATGAAACTTATCAAAATTAAATCTAGAGCGTGACTGATTCCTGGAGGTGAAATCCCAGACATGAATGTATTTTCCCAGTCTTCAACACTCCAATCACTTCAACAGTCTGCTCGACCAGAAATAAGGCAATGCCTGTCTCCCATATTCTGCGCTGCAGCTAAATGGAAAGGGAGGCAATTCACTGCTCAGAAGAGGACCATCACTAATAACCATGTGGAAACTCACTTGAATTTTATAAGCAGACAATAGGTTCAAAAAACTTTTTTTCATGTATGCATAGCTGCAAAGAGCATGGTATATTTCTTAGAAACTAAGAAAAAAGGGAAAGATTCATGCCTTCACTTTTTTCTTTTGAACCCAATATTTTTCTGTGTGTTTAGCAGCTCTCCCAGACAGTGGTGATTTTAAACCAAAATGTTGTCCAAGCAGTAGTCCAATCTGATAAGGAGCTGGTGTTCTATTGCATTTGTGCCATTTACTTTCAGAACAGAAAGGGATGACCAAACTGAGTATGAAGACAAACTATGGACAGCTCAACCTTGTTTACCAAGCTGCAAGTTTCTGTCTGTACGAAAGCACTGATGAGGAAGTATTTGCAGTGGACCCCCAACCTATCACTGTAGTTGCCCTAAGTGGCTCTACCTTTGGTACTGCAGCTTGGAAAACGAAATCTGTCATATCCAGCTCTGTGCTGTTGGAGGCCTGTATCGTGATTACAGTGATGCTGGGGTTGGTGTTTGACCTCTCAAAGGTGAAGTCAATCTTCAGCCCATTCTTGTTGTATGCAGTAATTGAGGGGATTCCTGTCGAAGACAAAACAGCATGACCTACAGAAACTGGACATCACTCTCAGCATCATAGAATGTCATTTACTTTACCCTAGACATGAACTCTTACAATGATTAAACACATCCCCTCCTCCTGCTATCTGTGCCACACTTAACTTCCGACTCCCCCCTTTATTTACTACCCCTTTTTTCCTCTTCTAGTTGGGTGCTGTGGCACCATGGGCTAAGGATTTACATGCCCCTAACCTGCAGCAATATCATTGAAGAGAGGCTGTGATGAAAGTCCATCAAGCAGGAACGGAGGCTGTGCTATCTGGGGTGCAGGGGCAGATACTGGAGAACCTACAAGAAATGTTGAAGGATTATTACTTAGCTGTCATGAAATGAGAAGTAATTACTCCTTCTCCAAAGATCAACTATTGCATATTTCTTTATGTGAAACTCTACAATTCATCGTCCTCTGCTTTCACTAACAAGGACTGGATCCTCTTAAGCTAGCAGGTATTTAATGTAATGAACTCCTCATCTCCCAGTCCTCTCTGTAAAGGCTCAGAGAGTTCCCAGGCTGGAGTATGAAAATGCTCAAGCCTCACCAGTCAACCAGACTTCATTCCCTGAGTTCTACTTGTATGCTAATATGGATTTTGGTGAGAGTAAGTGGTGAAGACTATGACTTGATATACACTGAAGAACTAGTCAGCCCCTCATCTCATCCCAAGACTGAGAATGTAGACTTTTAAGAGATGCAGCCTGCTCACCTGTTATGTTGAGGTCTCCCAGAAGGTCAAGGAGCTCCCCACCAGCAGAAGCTGGCTTGCTTGTAGGTGCAGTGGGGATTACAGGTGTTATATCACTTCCCCCCAACAAGTCCAACAAATCATTTGCCTAATTAGAGAGTAGAAGTAATAGTTACATATTCAAAATCCTGGTACATTCCCTTGCAAATGTAATGAAATCTACTTGTTCTTGGACTGAAGACTAATAGGTACTGCTGACCACTCAGAGAGGTTCTTAGTCTGGATATGGTCCCATGCCCCACAAGAGATCTAGTTTCCTTGCTGTTGGGACCACAGATAGAGAAGGCTAGAGTTTGTGCATACTGAGCCTGTTTGGGGGACAGATGGCTTTACCCCCATTCTGCTCTTGGACTCCCCACAACAACCTGTTCCACGACCCTGTTCTTGACACTAGAACTATCAGAGACAATGCAATCATTACCAGGCCAGAACTACCAAAGAGGCAGAGAGGGGGAGGGAGATGGTCTCATCTTACTAGTGGAAGTGGCTAGTAGTGTATTCTGGCAGGCAGTGGAAACTTATCCTAGATCAGTTTCCATTACCTGGCTAGCAGGCTGCAATCCAGGGGGTGGAGGTTTGGTTTCCAGTACTGCTGGCTCTGTCTCTCCGTTGGTCTGTACAATCTCAGTAGGGCCATTTGTGGTGACTTTCTCCATTACTGGCATTCTCTCAAGAAGGGCTGGCCTGAAAGAAGCTGACATAGTTACACTGTGCCATCTTCCTGGATCCTAATCCAAATACTCAGGCATTCAGGAGATTATATAGACAGGGCAACCTGCCTTTTCCTTTTAGCTCCAATGCAGGGGGAACTGTAAGACTGCATGACAGCTTGAGGTAGTCAGAAGTAATCCCTGGCATTTTGTGCCAGTGTAAATGCGCTAGTTGAGAGCCGAAAGCCAAACAAGTCCTCTGGCCTCCTGTTTTTCCCTAGTACTTGATACAATTTCTACTGTGGGGCTAGGATAACAAACCCAAGGCAAAGATTAAATAATTGAACAATGGGGATTAACACAGATATGGGACTCTGTTCCATATGCAGCTGAATTAAAGAGCCAGCTCATTTGACTTCTCTTTACAGAAGGGTTAACCGCTTAAAACAGGTGACAAAATTGGGAAAACCAATCACCATATTCTCATTTAGCCAAATTAAGTTTCCAAACAGATTAAGTTCATCCCTTGAGAGTATCTTCCTGAACTGATACAGAGACTCAAGAGGAGGCACAGGATCCAGAATCCTGACATCAGAGCAAAAAACTAGGAAAACTTGTACAGGAAGAACTAGTCTGTAATACAAGAAAGGCCATTACCTTTCCAGATCAAGCCACAAAGTGTTGTATGGAACAGCAGCAAGCTACCCTGTCTATACACTGCCTGGGCTGAAAAAGCGTTCCAGTGCCAAAAATCCGACAATGAACAAAGTTCTAATGAGGAGAAATTATTAAACATTGACTTTTATATTGTAATGAATATACTAGGGAGAAAAACACAGATACTCTGCTGAAAAACTGAGTGAAGTTCACATGTGTTTTTCTGAAATGCAGTGCTTCCCAAAACTATGAACAGCAGACACTATGATCTGATCAAAAGACAACTGATTGCCAGATGTTGTCATCTGAATGGTCAAGGTAGATTTTTCTCCATTCATGAGGCTTCACATGCCCATGCTCATTAACATGACTTTTCCATGAACAATTTGAGTTGCTCCATGGATTCCACAGGTGAGAAAAGAAGAAAACACAAGAGCATTGTGTGCCACACATACTGAATAGCATGGTACCTATGGCAAAAAGTGATTTCAAAGAGCCTTTGAAACAATGTTTGGAGGCTCCTACAAATATAGGCAGTATTCAGTCCAGTGGCATCCATTTCCTCTCTGTCTTCTCATCTAGAGTCTAAATCAGCCGCTCCTGAATTCAGTGGAACGTTATGGAAAGATTTCAAGAGTGGATGAAGTTAACCCCCAGACCATCTCCTCCAATCTTATGATCCTCCCTGAATGGAATCTGTGGTACTCCTACTTATCAAAATTAAATATTGCACACAGCAGATTAATGACTACTCTGCAAAGAATTACAGCTTAGTTACTGCAAACAAATATGGGATTTTAAATGTCTCATAAAGAAACAATCACTTGAGCAAAGCAATGTTGAATGGGGATCTCTCAATCATAAGGTGTAAAGAAGAGAACATGCTCCTAAATTGTAAGACAGGGATGCTGTGTAGTTCAGTGAAAAACTGCCTTTGCGTGCAGAATTTGAGCTTTTAAAATAGATACCACAAGAAGACACAGTAAATTCAAACGTCTTCTAAAAAAATGAGAAGTATTAACAGTTGGAAGAATTACCTCAAGTTCAGAGCACAGCTTAGAAGGTCAGATTGGTCAATCTCTGCACATTTATTGCAAGGGTATTTTAAAATAAGTCTGAAGCTAATGACTATGGCAACGCTAGCATGGTAAAAGCTAACGCAGATACTTAATCATTTAGCAAATTCAAGACACAATACCTTAAAGTAAAAATTAGTCAAGTTCAAGCTCATAAGCAAGGCAAATATTTTGGCCAGAGAAAGCCTCTGATCACAGAACAATCTTCCAGGATAGGTCAGGCTCTTAAAACCCTCACTAACTCTTTAGATGAGGGAGGAATTCTAGCTTCTCTGTAATCCTACCAAAATCACCAAAGCAAGCCCTCAAAACACAAAGTGTCGAACACAGGGGATCAAAGCAGATGATCATGATCCTTTTCAAACACCAAACCCCATCAGCACTTACCTCATGTGATCATACTTCTTGAAAAGTGCATTATATTCCACTGCCCTCTGCTGTAGCTCCACATCGATGCTGCTGCCGTAAATGGAAACTACCTTCTTGATGCGACTGTGTGGGAGCAGGGAGAAGTAAACAAAACACACCATGGAATTAGCACCAGTAAGGAAGGAATTAGCATGTGTCATCCAGAAGACACTATCTGGCCTCTGCTGAACAGGTGTCCTGTGTAACTCATTTAAAACAGCAGTCAACCCTGTTTTTCTGGAGTGTCTATCCAACACCCATTTTTGAACTGTCCCTTCACAACATGAGCAGGTGATTAATATACCACCACAGGGTGTATCGTAAGAAAGCTTAACTACCCACACTGAGAAGCCATCTGCATGAAACAAGGCTATTTTTCTCTCCATCATCCAAAAAAGAAACTGGAAAGAATAGTTTACTACCAGTAAGGACTTCAATTTCCCATAAAGGAGTTTTCAATCAACAGCCAACAACAACATGGATTAAATCTCTACACAGCAGAAAACTACAGAGAAAACCAGTATGAACCAGTGGAAGTTTTCCACTCTGCAAGCAAAGGACTATGAAAGCAAACAAACAACAAAACAACTCTTATAAACCATGGAAGAAGAACATGACCAAGGAATACTTCTACTGCAGACAAGTGATGCCAGCATGTTTGCAATGTAACATCAACAAGAACTCACTTGACAGTGCAGGTGAACCTTGTGGAAAGCTTCATGATGGCAGTGAGAGCATAGCCTCGTGTAACAGATGCAGACATATTAGATATCAGGACGCTTTCTAAAATATCAAGAACTTCATCTTCTGTTACCTGAAAAGTACAGAAAGGTTAGGCTGAGACAGAGAGAAGCTTTGCAGCAAGTCTTCCAGGGCACACTACAAAAACCTGTCTCTTGCTTAGTGGCTATGTTGTACCTCCTCCACAACTCCGTGAGCCTGTATACCACTACATTTAGAGTGCATGAGACAGCTGCATCTAGGTGAAGATTTATGGTGTTAGCTGTAAAATACAGTTCCTGTTCCACGGATCGAAGAGCAGGTTCATCACCAAATCAGACAGCCAAGGCCCTAGCAGATATCCCACAAGCTAGGTTAGCACTGAAACCACTGCTTTGTCAGGTGCAGCTGTACTCTTCATGGTGTTTACATAGCCCATGCCTGTTGCATGGCAAGGCAATTCCTGCCCAGGGTCCATCACCATCAAGGGACACCAGTGCTAGGTAATAGTTGAAAACATTACCCTAACATAATCAGCATCAAGCAACTCTAGCCTCAGTTTGCACACAGTTGTTCTTTCCCAAGCTATACCTGTATTGGTTCCTCCTCTTCACACTGACCAGACACCAGAAGATCTCCATACTCTCCTATGCACCAGGAGGCCACTTGCACCAAGGGTTGCTGTTAGAAGAAAAAAAATCAGATGCCTCTATGACAAATTAAACCACCACTATTTCTCAGAACAAGCTCAGCCCTCCTTCAAGCCAAGGAAGGTCTCCACAGCGGAAGAAACAGGAATATTCAATTCAGTAAAGAACTCCACAAGAGAATTAGAGAAAATAAAAAGAACCTAAATTTACAGAGGACATGCCTCATCTGCAAACTGTCTCTTGAAGCAAGACAGTGTCACATTGACTTACCTTCAGATGCTTAGTAAACATTTATTGCAGTACAACAAGGAAACTGAGGCTGGTCACATTTGGTATTACCTGGGAATAATCACCAAGGATGGCTTTGTAGAGTCTCTGCACAGTGTAGGCATGCATCTCCACACTATTAGTTATTAGCTGAATCAGATTAGGAACAGCATCATCACGAACGTAGCTTCCTGCCTGCAAAAAGAATTGTTGTTAGGTTTTGCTATCCAGCTTCTCAGGACCACCCAACATCTGCTGATATCCTTCACAAACCCATCTGATCTATACGGAAAAGTCAGCCTCCTCACCCCCAAATGCCTCATGGTTGATGTGCAAGAGAAAACTGCAGACAACAAAGTCAGTGAAGAAAGAGAGGGAAGGAGGTGCTCCAGGCACCACAGTGAGCCAGGGGTCAGCCCATGAAGGACTCCATGCTGGAGCAGGAGGAGTCCAAAAGAGGCTGTGACCCCTCCAGGAAGCCTGCACTGCAACAGGCTCCTGACAGGACCTCTGAATCCCATGGGTGACCCATGCTGGAGCACTGTTCCTGAAGGACTGCACCATATAGGAGGGACCTCACACTGGAGCAAGGGGAAAGGGGGAAAAGTTTTCCCCGAGGAAGGAGCAGCAGAGGCAACATGTGATGAACTGACCACAACCCCCATTCCCTGTCCCCCTGTGCTGCTGCAGGGGAGGAAGTAGAGGAATTGTGAGTGAGGCTGACCCTGGGAAGAAAGAAAGTGGGGGGAAGGTGTTTTAAGATTTGGTTTTAGTTCTCATTATCCCACTCTCATTTCATTAGTAATAAACTAATTTTCCCAAGCTGAGTTTTGCCCATGACAGTAGCTGGTGAGTGATCTTCCTGTCCTTATTTCACCCCGAGTCTTTTGTTACATCTTCTCTGTCTTGTTCAACTGAGGGAGGGGAATGATACAGCAGCTTTGGTTGGCAGCTGGTGTCCATCCAGGGTCAACCACCACAATGACATCTTTCTGTGTTAGTTCTCCTAAGTCTGGTAAACTAGAAAGCACATTTATCTGTAAATCTGCAGTAGGCAGTCTCACAAATACAACTTCATAAATGGTTTCTCTGACAGCCAAAAGAAGGAAGTTACTTTATTAAAGGAAGTCATCTGAGAGCAATTCTCACAGCCAATCTTCTAATGGAAATTAATTCTCAGTTCAGAGGAATCTACATTTCTCTCTTTCAGGGTGGCAAAACTGGGTACAAGCCAGACTCACTTCTTGATGAGCTTCTCAAATTTGAACACTCATACTGATAAAGTAAATCTCTTTCCACTCTTTCACCTCAGGGAACACATTGCCTACCCAAGTTATCAGGATCTCTGCCAAAAGACTACTTCAGTTCCACTTCAGCTGTGATGATTATGAAGAAATTCATGTAGGTAAAGAGTAATAATTAAACCCAAAGAAGAGACACTAGAAGGCTATTGATAGAGCTTCATCAAAAAGCTTTGACAAATTCAGCTTGGAAAAACTCCATGAAATGGTTTCACCTTGTTTTTGCAAGTCACTTAAGGCTGTGCTCATTCTCCTCTGGAAGTGCTGCATGCTGGAATCACAGACAGCACAAGAGCTTAATGTGATTACTGCAGTCGAACTCTGACACACTCTGTATTCTTGTGTGTTTCCGAAATCACATTTCTTCTAAACCCCACTCAGTCGTATTTACTGAATTTATGTATTTCTGACTGGCTGCCTTGGGTCACTGCTACCTAAGGACACTTGCTGTAGCATTTGTTAACTGCCAGCCTTTATAGCCATCTCCAACTTGATGCTGAGTAACCTTATATAACAGTTTTTTAATTTTGTAGAGCACACAGAGGCAGTTTCACTTACTGTTGTTAAGACTCTCATAATTGTGTCTATGTGCCAGCGTTTGGAAGGAGCATATCTGAAAAAAAAAAAAACAAAAAAAAAAAAAAACAAAAAAAACCCACAAAAAAACAGGTTAGAGCAGTAACTGCTGGCCTTCAAAATCAGCAAGAAACCAGTCATCATCTGAACCTCCCTATTCAGTTACTTCATGGCCCAGCTTCCTGAGGGGGACATATCAACCAAACATGCACAAAACAACACTCCCACATAAAACACCACACACTTCATGTTCTTAAGACTTTTTTTGTATTAGTGTTGACATTGGAAAACTGAATGAACATACAAGTCTGCATATGGTACCACAGCCATACCTTGTACACACAGTACCTCAAAGTTAGGCTGCTGATTACAATGGCCCAATAATAATGAGATCATCTCTCTTGTAATCAAAACAGAGAAAAATCTGTGTGTGTGGAGGGGTAGGCAGGACCAGGATGTCAGAACAACAGCTGTTCCAAAGTCCAGCAGAAATAAATATACCAGAGTGGTTTAGTGATATGAGGACTATGCATACAGGACACGATAGTGCATCCTGTTCCCCAGAGTAGGTTGAAACTGACAAACCACACACAGATCAGCAAATAGAGAAGGGATGATCAACATATTCTGTCCTGGGGGGACAGAAGGGAGAGGAACAACACACGAAGTGCTCATAATTCCAAGGATGTACAAAACTTAATAGCAAGTAAGTTGACCCCATACTTTTCTGCTGCGAGAAATATTCCAGATGCACAGTCTGCCTTGAACTCTGGTTCGCAGGAATCCAGGAAATACAGCAACTCCTTCATCATTCCACGGACATTGTTCCCATTAACAAGAGCGAAACTCAGTTCCATTGCACGCCTAGGGCAAGAGACAGAAAACCAATAGAGTATCTTCACCTAATGAAGTAAAAAAAAGACAACCAACAACACCCAAGTCCAGCTACTAGAACACCCTTACCTTTTAATTAAGAAGACAGCAACATTTATTACCCCTGTGAGAACAGCCTTCACATTGAATGTACCAGCATTCTCCTGTTCATGGGCAGACAATAAATACCCACCCCACCAAAATAACCTCAGAAGGAGCAGTGTTGGTGTGGGGTGTTCTAAAAACACTTCTCTAGATGTCCTAAAGGCTAGAAATATCTTACAGCAACCAGAGTCCACCAGCATTAAAGTCTGTCTCAAATATTTCTAATGGCATGCTGGTCATTTCTGACACACACTGCAGCAAGTAATCCATGCTACCACAAGCTTTCTCCCACTTCAGGAAAGAGAGCAGTTTTGATCTCTTCAGGGATCCAAAAGAGAGCAGTTTCAATCTCCCTATATTGAAGATTCAAGTACAATAGAGATTTAAAACATTAACTGAAAAGCTTTATTGTATCCTGTCAGATAAATTACATAAGATTTCTATAACTCAAAATTACCCTAGTGCTCTTCTCAGAACCCATTCCTCCCTTCTTCTACCCAAGCTGATACCACAACTACAGAGATAACTGGCTCTTTGGTATTCCTTGTTACATACATCAAGAAGAAGATAATCCTTAGCCCTTCTACATGAAGCTTCTGTAGTTGATTCTAGCACAGCTCTTCCACTCTTCTGACATTTTTTGAATTAAGACTATGTGCTGGTTTGGGGCCAGACAGATCGTCTCTTGCCCCCGAAAGGGACAAAAGAATGAGACTCACACAAACGGATTGGAGAGTGATGGAAAGTTTAAATGGAAAAACGAATTGGTGAAGCTACAGAGAACTACAAACCACAAAGCATAGTGACAAAGAGTATCCCAAAGCGTACAGAACCCCTCACAGAATTCCCAAAGCTTCCCAATCCTTCCCTTCTTCCCACCTGAGGGTAAACCCAAACCCCCCAGGGCTCTTTCTTCCCCCTCCCGCTGCTAGGCAAGTCTCAGGCTGGCCAGGTCTGAGACTGCCCCCCCCCTCCATTCTCCTCCTGGCATTAGGCCTAGACAGGCCTAAGAGGCCTTGAGGATACTCCCCCGGCATTACCCGATAAGAGAGGACATCTCCCAGGGGAGCAGAGAGGGAAGAAAGAGGAAGAGAATGACTTTGCAGATGGCCTTATAGGGTGCAGGATTTATGGGTAGAAATACATCGTTTCCTGTGTCCACCCCTGTGGGTGGGCACCCAGGACACCAGAGGTGTATCTCATGCGGCAGTGGCAGGGGGCACCCAGCCCAAACTGCCACAGACTACCATCATCAGATGTTTCTGTACAATGCTGGCAATCGGTTATGTTAAAATGCACTGTAACTATGGATTAAAACAGCCTTACTGAACAACTTGGGACTCTTCTTTAAAAATGAGCATTTGGTGTAATCCAGAAACCAAACTCCAATTTGTGGATTCTTCGTATTATCAGGAACTTTAATCTATGCCTGCCACTGACATCGCCTACTAGAAGACAAGAAAGATCCTCACAGCACTGGACTTTGTCTGTTCTACTGCTTGTAGTACTGCTTGTACTACATTCAAAATTATGCCAGAAGGCCTAAAAAGTCTATTTTGCAACATATACTTTCTTCAAATAGATCAGACTTCAGGGTGTGTTTAATTCCAGCAATTTTCATTAAAATCATGACATTAAGATGTACAAATTATGCTGTCATCATTTATTTACTGGCAGCAAACCATCAGCAGTTCCACTGATTCTATCTTGATCAAGTTTGCTAACCTACCACTACATGGACAGTTATTTTTTCTGATTGCTCAGGTTTCTTTCCTCCCAATGAACATGAAACATCACCAACTATCACCAGGCATGATACCCAATCCAATGGCATTGGGCCCAAGCTATTCGTTCTCAAGAATCTGAGAACATCTAGACATCACTTCTTTTCAACATCTTCGTGGATATTATTGCAATAAGGAGGACTTTTACAGAATTGTGAACCGTAAATGTGTTATTTTGCCTTTTACCAAACTAATACCCAGGGACCTAGAAGACACAGAAGTCTTCAGAGTTACAGTGGAAATACATAATTCTTACCTTTTGTTACCCAGATCTGTGGCTCACTGAAGACCTATACTATCATTAAAATTATCATCATCCCTCCAATTAGTTCCCAACTCCTTACACCTAACCGTACCTGGTTACAGGTTTCTCATGTTTAACTTGCCAGTTAAACATTATAGCAGATATAGAAATACTGCAGGATATATAAATACACAGGTACTCTGCAATCTTAATAGCAGGCATTTATCTCAAAACACACTACTTACCTTCAGTCATACTACATGGCACATTTCTGGGCACAGTTCTTAATCATATAGTTTGACCAGATAAAAAGACTCAAATTAAAATGGCAAAGCTATTCTGAATTATACTGCATGGACCAAAGACTCCCTGCAATAGTTAAAAGATGAGAACAGGACATTCTGCAGATATAAAACCAGGTATCAAGTCCTTCCCTCAAGTCTCAGCCCTTGAAACTCACAACCTGGGGACTGTGACATCCAGTCAATATATTGCTCCAATGAAGACAAGTGCATTGTCAGCAGCAAGAGTGTCAGCATGGCAACATCATGCTCTGCTGATGGATCACTCAAAGGCTTCATCCTCCAATTGCACTCAGATACGAAGCTCTGTTTGTAGCCTACCTGTATTTTCCTAGCAAGACAGATCCAATTTCTTCCCTATTCTATACATAGATTGAGCAATGCTGTTAAAAATCTAGACTGGATTCAAAGATGGCATAAAGCAACTTCACATGACAGAAAAAACAAAGTTGAACAATTTTAAAGGTATAGTCATGATGTGACAGGAGCTCACTGAAATTTTGGCCTGCAGGCAGATTTCACGAGACACAACATGTCACACACTGCACCGAGCTCAGATCAGTTATAGAAAGAATAATGATGGGAAGCGAATTGTGAAAGAAAGAGCAAGCAACTGACAGTCTGAAAGACACAACTTAGAAGAGCAGTATTCCATGTAAGTTGTGTAAAAGTGAGATTAAACAATCCAAAAGCAACTAGGAGTGTCTGACAAACAGGAGAAAGTTACTACGATGAGTAAAAGGAACATATGAAATAATGAGAAGAAACAGAGTTTAGACTATCAGGAAAAAAAGTCTTCCTGCAGTGAACAGTACGATTGCAGGCTCTTCCACTGCCCACGAGAGTAGCAACATACTGCCATTTAAATGACAGATGAACGCTAAGAATGCGTAACAGGCCATGGTTTGTAATTAAATTATGTGAACAATCAAGTTAAGTCTAAATTCTATCACTGCTTAATCAAATTGAATCCAAAACACATTATTTGGACAGCTTTAAGACACCACAGTACTGCCTGTTCAACTGGGAAAGAAAAGCAGTATGGAGCATGCCAGAGTAGTTTTGATAAGGATACTTTAAGGGGCTTTCCCTCCTCTGTTGAGAGCACACGGTCTGATCTCCTCTGAGACTCCACTTTGGAAAAATTCAGGCCAACCACAATACTAGATGCATAAAACCTAAGTGCATCTTCTCAAAGAAGGTGGCTACACATTTTCATTACCTTCTTTGAAGTATGAACCACACTAGACATTAATAGTAGTCTCACTGACATCTCCCCAGGATTAGTGTCATTTTTGCTTGTGCCCTGCTCATTTCCCATAGGCTGGCAACCATGAGTCTATGTGACTGATATTTCAATTACCTTTTAATGGAGACATCCAGATCCTTCAGGCAGTCCACTATAGTGCTTCTATGCCGCTGTACTGCATTATGGTCTGTCTGCACAGTTTTCAACAACGACGTCAAAGCTACATATCTGCAACAAGGACATATCATAACAAACAGCTGACAGCAGGAATTTCATTCTATACATAGACACTCCCCCCACAAAACCCCTTAGTCTTATTTTGCAACAGAATAGGGTTCTCTCATACTCAGTAACAAATGGAAATCTTCCAGAGGACTGCCTGGCCTGTCTCCCAAAGTGAGTTGCCACACTAAACTGCAGCATACCTAACAATATCCTGCTGCCTGGACAAGCACCTGTCCCAGTTCTTAGGCTCATGTCAGCTGCCCAGTCTTTGTGTAGATTTTGAAAATGACAAAGCAATTAAAGATTAGACCTCTGCAGATCATACACTCCAACTAGTGTGAGTAGCAATTCCCAAGGCTAGAGTCTTCTACCTATACTATAACTTGTAATCAAAATGCCTAGATATGGGATTTAATTCTAGCATTTGCAACAATTCTATGTCCAGATATAGAATGACCAAGGCACAACCAAACCTCCTTTTGACAACAGCACACAATCAGACAGACTTTGCCTAATCTGTCAGATCTCCAGTGCCAACTTTGATTGGAATACACCACAGACCAGCTGCAACAAGACAGGATATTCACAGGTTTTTAAAACATAACTTGACTAGATTAGGGCACCACATGTTAAGAATTAGATCATACATCCAAACTCATCAACTAAGATGGACAGGGCCACAGTAAAGATTTTCACAGAGAAAAGAATGCGTCAAGAAAGAAGCAAACATTCATACTAACCCCACTAAGGTACTTCCAAGTATGGTCTGCTGGAAATCTGTGTTTCAGCATAATCTTTGTGTAACTGCACCTCACACATTTTAAACTGAGTGTTGCCAAGTACAGGTCATACAACTTACCTAATATTTTTGTCGTTGTTTAGTAAGAAACGGCCCAGGATGTTAATGGCTAAGACCTGCAGAAAGAGTTAGGGAAGGTCAGTTATCAAAAAAGCCTTCTTGGTCATCCTCATTGTTTCACATTAATTTTAAAGGCAACATCTGAAAGCTACCACTGCAGCTTTCGGCAGAAAGCATAATATCAACAGCTCTAGAAGCTGCCTAAGCAGAGGAAAAGCTAAGCTGCAGAAAGTTTTTCTTTATTATTTGTGTTACTTAAATACAAACAAAAACCCAACAACAACAACAAACCACCACCAAACAAACAAACAGATCAACCAACCAACCACCACTTTCTGAAGAGGTTAGCCTTATGTACATCAATTTGCAGAGCTGTCTTTGTGTGTGACAACTTTGCTTCACATCTTCCACAGAAATCACCCTACACAAGCCTAGAAAGAAAAGGCCACAGCATAACTTACTCTTAGTCCACTCTCAGATTTTATGTCCATAATAGTCAGCACAGTTTCATAGAGAATGGCATTTCCCACATTTTTACTTGTTTCTGTATTAGTGGCAACCTGGAGAAAAGAGACAAAGTTAGTTACTCCAAGGCATCCAGAACTGATCCCCTTTGTGCTGTTCTGCTGAACAGGCAGTGAAACAACCCAGTACCTAGCAAACGAGCCATGACACCTATGAACATTTGTCTCCTGCAGCAAAAGTCAACCCAGCAGAGAAAGCAGCTGTATCTTAAAAAGTGCTGCTAAATCCAAATTATTAAGAAACCAGAAGAGGAAACTTAAGCTGCTCATCAACCTTGCAGATCTCACCTGTGCAAGTATATCATTCATTGCTTCACTAGAATCATCATCATTTCGCCCTAGAATTCTTAGTAACCGCAGGATCCGTACCTATTTGACAAAAGAAAAGAAAAGCTCATTGGATGGCAGTGGTTTACACAAGGGCCATGAAATGCCCAGTACACTTCCTGAAGAGTGCCAGAGAAGCAAAGCAACCTGCTGATTTCCATGCCTAAGCAAAACCCTTATCCTTAGTAAGACCTTTACCAACAAGAAGAGGCTTATGCTATGTTTTCTCCCCATTAGCCAGACCTGTTAAGAACTCCCCCCACTATCCACAGCCTTGCAAGACCAATCCCAGTTGCTCCTTTTCCTTTCTGTCACAACTACACATAAGGCCCTACAAATGCTGTTTAAACTAAGGCAGGTGTCTTTCGCTAAGGTTGATGAAGAGCATTTGCACATTCAGCTCTAACAAGGACAAAAAAAAATCTTAAAATCAGCACAGCTGCCCTGAGGTAACCACTTCATCACACCTGACTTGAAACACAGTACTAGAATTAAAGCTATCAATCACTGCTTGCATCAGTTCTTACCTGCAGAAAGGGGTCACTGATCCCAGACACATCATGCTCTGGTGAATATCCAGACATGATAAGGTTCTTCAGAATACGAACTAATTGGGGAACAAGCTGTGAAGAAGAGAGGTTTCCTGTTAGGATGCTGTTTTTCCACACTGTGAAGTAGAGGTCCAAGAACAAATCTTGTATTTGAAAGCAAGTCAGTCTATGGATTCTTCCTCAAAGTTCAACCTACACAACTAGAGCTGATGTTCTAGGAGCAACTACAACTTAGCTAGAGCACAACTAGAAACAGTTAAGCTCGGCCCTGAGCACCATACTGTATCTTTAAAATACTCTATCAGAGCTTGGCAGTTGAGACCTGAGAGAAAATATCAACTTAAATTCCTTCCCTCATGAAAAGGGGATGTGCTGAGACTATTAAACTGGTGTAACTCCACGACTTAGCTTGGGGGCTTTACATCACGTACATTTTTAGTGTATCTTTCCTTAGAAGCATCAGTCATAGCCAAGAGATTTGATCTTTCAAAGTACATTAAGAATTCATTCAAGTTCCTTCCACGCTCCACAACTTAGCTTCTAGGAAAAAGATCTTTGTGATCTGCCTCCTCTCCATGAGTTTCCTAAATAGGGCAGAGAATGAATTTCCATCCAGCCTTTCCTCAGGGCTCTGTTGTTGTGCTTCTTCCTTGTGAGTAGCTCCACCATCTATTCTCCTCCTCTTTATCCCAAAAGCCTCAGCAAGAACAGCAACATTAACCTGGCCAAATTGTTTGTTTCACTGTTGGTAGAAAGGTTCTGCACAACAGCATAGAAACTGATGGAAGCACTATGACTATGTCAGATTTGGGAGCACAAAATCATATCAACTTGCACTGTTCTTTCCAACTCTGCAAGGAAAGAAAACTTTCAGGAGTGCTTATGGCACTGTTATCCTAGTAGACAGCTATCCATGAGTTATCTTTCAAGATCTGTACACGACTTGGAAGAAAAGCTACCTATTTACAAAAGTTTGAGTCACTCCCTCCATCTTGGGCACCTCTAGCCATGAACTTCATTCATCAGGGTAGCTCTCAGAAACCATAACGGAATTTCTCTGTAGTATCTCACACATGCTGAGCAACTAACGAGTGCAGGGCAGAATGTGGCAATAAGCCAATCACTGCAGCAGACAAGCTATAGCAGACTCACCAATTCTCTCTGAAAACCTTCATTACAACTATGAGTAACAAAACAGTTTTGGAGATTAAATGGAAGCCCATTTCCAATATATCCTATTAAAAAATAAAATTTAACAAAAAAATCTTCAGATTGAAAGACAGAAATTGGACTCATTTTCATTAAGCTGTAAGAGAAAAATCACTCCTGGATGACAACATAGAGATGTAGATCTCTACAAGCTTTATTCCTTCCACAGAAGTTTATCCTACTCCTGTCAGTGCCGGTATTAAAATAATCCACATACAGGCTGAGATGAGGCGACAAACTAGAGTGAGGTGTTACAATGCCTGCACTCTGGACTTCTCATTCCTGAAGCATGACTAGCACTAGGACAGC
Organism: Indicator indicator; assembly: GCF_027791375.1. Lineage (NCBI taxonomy): Eukaryota > Metazoa > Chordata > Aves > Piciformes > Indicatoridae > Indicator > Indicator indicator. The sequence continues at coordinate 11,328,325 of NC_072028.1, read as the reverse complement.
ATCATTCTTTCTCTCAGCTCTATGCATGACAATTGCTCCATGCATGCATACTCTACAAAACTCTTCCCAGCTAATTCAACCTTAAGACTTAATACATTTTCCTGTCCTTCAGATGGGCTGCTCCAGCATTCAAGGATGCCTTCTGTGGGTCAGGGACTGCATTCACGCTGAACTTTGACCAGATCAGAGATTCCTTACTGTAATGTTGCCACTTCTGACAACATCAAACCAAGGCAGTGTGTCAGATTTAGAATAGATAGCAGCAGCAGGTGTCAAAAGCACAATGTGACTTAAAGCACAACATTTGCATGTGGACATAATAAATAGGCAATGCTTTCTGGACTAAAGTCCTGGATATCTGTGGTATAGTACAGCAAGAAAACCAGCTGAGTTTCCCTATCACCTCTTGTTATTCCTGCCTTCACTCCTTGGAATTTACAAACTCCTCTGAAAATGTGCATTTCATAAAATAAACAAAAGGATCCATTAATTTCCCATTATCTGCCTTAAAGAAGAAACCAAAGTGGAGTGACCTGCTGGAGCATTCCTGGAGCCCTAAATATCATTTTCCTTGCCCTTCAAACATGCAAGAGAGATCAGCACTGAAGACAAACAAAGGGAAACATTACAGCCGTGGAGATCGGTTATGACCCCCTCCCTCAATCCTCTGTAATCAAATCACACCCATGAAAAGTTCCATCAATGCAGCTGTACTCGGTAGCTCTTTACAACACAATGAGCCACTTACACATGACTAAGTAACAGTCTCTCCTGCTCCCTGTCAGGATTGCCTAAAGTTGTCCCCTGATTCAGGTCCAGGGCTACAATTTGCATAGGCACAAAAAAATTCCATAAAGTATTCCTCACGAGAGAGCTTGAGGAAAGCAAGCTCATGTTTGGAGAAGGCCACAACTGAGATTCAGGGCTGCCAGGGGTATTGAGATTTAGTGACAAGACAAGACCAACACACAAAAAGCATTAGACAAGTGCAAATCATCTAAGCATGTGGCATCAATCACAAATGTGTAATTAAGAGGCACTGCCTCAAAAGAAACATCTACAGATTGAATGCAAGCATGCACCGTCTAGAAGAATTAACTCTTACCTTTTCATTCTAACACAGAGCAGGATTCCAAACAGACAAAAGGGACAAAACAGACGAAGCAGGCATTAGGGATCCATGTTACACCATTCACAGCATAAACAACTACAAGATAGCTAGATAAGAATGTACCTAGCACCTAAATTTTTTGAGCTCAGCTCCTGTCTTTTCCCATGAATATCATCTTAACTGATCAATTAGTAGCAGGGATGGCTACCTCCAAGATGACCCTAGCCTCACTTCCATTCCTACTTTGACACATACAATCAGAGCAAAGGAAGATGCAGGCCAAAATGCACATATGCATCAAAGGATACAGTACTGTTTGAAATCCCTAACAATATAGACAAGCCAAGGCAGAACAGTGAACTGGGCATGCAAATAAATAAGCACCTTTAAGACTTTTCTGAGGACAACCATCCAGTTCTGTTCTACCAGCTTTATTCAATTTATCCTTCTTTGCCCCAGAAGAATGAATGACCACCAATGTGGTTTTTAGATGCCCTTCTATCGGTAGCTTTTCATCTAGCAATATTACTGTGCAGCAAATTATAACAAACAGTATGAGGAAATATGTGCTGGGGTTGGGGGATAAGGAAACATTCCTTACCAGAGGAGGAACAGTGATGTTGGTTCTCAAACTTTTAAGATGGAAAATGATATAATACAGCGTGCACAAGAGATGAGGTATCTACAGAATTACAACTTCCACTGGTATTTTTGACCTGTGCTTCAAAATTGTGCAGCTGTAGTTTAGGCATTTGAGTGCTGGTATAAGCTTGATTTTTTCACCTTTGCCTCTATGTTTAACACATTTGTGATTCCAAAGTCACTATGCAATTAGCTACAAAAAACCCTAATGGAACATCAAAAAGGACACTTTAAATCTAACCTTAGGATGGGTTTCATACTGCGCAGTCTTAAGACTGGTGTTGTAACTAACCCACCTATTGAAGGGGACTAGGGTTAGATAAACACAAAATTGCTAACTTAGTAGTTTGTGGGTTTGTTTGTTGTTTTTCTAATGGATAAGAAGCAGACAGTATCATTGAATTCTTCACCCAAACAGTTGTAAGGATTTTATTAAAATACCTGCACACTGGTTTTACTAGGGAGATTAAGAGAATGCGTTGGTAAAAAAAAAAACAACAACAAGCCAAAAAGTAAAGAAACCCCAACTCACCACAAACAAACCCACTAATACTCTGAAATACTATCAGTTCACACTTACCTTTCTAAAGTGTGCAAGCATGTCTGGGCTTCTTTCACACATCTCTGTAAGGAGGACAACTGATGTGTGAAGAACACCTAAAGGTGAGAGAGCAAAATAAAGAGAAAAGCGTCTACATGTAACAATTTCAATACCTCCAAACATGTGTCTAAGATCCTAAGGAAACAACAGAAAAATATTCTAAAAATTATTATTGAATCCCATGTATCTATCACAAAATACATTTGTGCTTTCAGCCATGCCCAAAGAAAGGCAGCTAGCACTGTGCTCACATCTTAATGCTGCAACTGAAGGCCAGAGAAGGAGAGAAAATGGACTTTGCTGCAGAAACTTGCATACTAAATATACAGTCAGATGATAACAGGAACAGGTGCACTCGATCTTTAAGGTCCTCTCCAAACCATTCTATGAATCTATAAAAACCTAAGACCCTAGAAGGACAGTATCTGTTAATTGCATTGTAGGTGTCAGGATCCTCATCCATCCCAATCTTCTCTCCTATTTCAGTACCCCAGCAAATGAAATGTTTCCAGCACTGCAAATATCTACTGTAAAACTCCTAGCATATCTACTTATTTTCCAAGGCATACATTCACTGCAGATATGCCACAGGACTAATACTTTGGGAAATGAGCACTAGGCTAGACACAAATTAGTCAAGGCCTTACATTAATATTTATCTTTAAATAATCTTCTAGAAGGAGTTGTGCGATAAAATGCATTAAAACAGAATAAACTTGCAAAGACCACTAAAGTGAGAATCTGTTTTATGATGTAGTTCTGATGAAAAACAGCAGTTCAGATCTCTCAGACCTGGGAATGCCTGCTAAAACAATTTCAGAGAATCCTCTAGTGCTATTCTAACAGAAGTCACACAAACAAAAGCCTTAAGAAGTGCACTTTAGAGTACCTTTAGGCAGTGTATAGGATAAAAATCACAAACTTTCCCATTCCACCCACTCTGAAGTGTATCAAAACATAGTGAGAAGTTCCTTTCACCATCTATGCCATGTAAAAACCTTGCTGACTAGCAGAGTAATACAAATCCCTTTCTTCTGAATGACATTTGCTTTCACCACATAGAAATGGGAAGAAACAAACCATACAAATACACCTCAGAAAGTCCCTTCCAAAGAAAGATCTTAGGTGGCAAGCACAGCATCACATAAAGAATGGCACAGTCTTGCCATGTAGAGCCCTGGACATTACCATGGTTCTTCTCATTCAGCAGGTTTTTGGTGGCTGGCAGGAACATCTCCATGAGTTCAGGCACCTTTCTAATGACGTGAACAGCACACAATGCTGCCTGTACAGAAAGAACAGCTCTGTTAGTACACACTGCAGCAACACCAATACATGTCTTGAGAACATCCAGAACAGTGAGAACTGTCATAAATTTCATGATATAGAAAAGCCTGGAATGTTTACAATACATTTTTCTCTCTATCACAAGTGTCACTAAACAGCATCACAGAAAAATTCAATAAAACTATCACAGGTGAAGAGGGAAAGAGAAACGTACTGAGCTACAAAGTAATGCTCCCACTAACAATGGTTTTTACCTTACTCACTTGAGAACCTATGTTAACTGCAAAGCAGCCCTGCCTTTAACAGGGCTACTTCAGTCTGTCTTTCTGTTGCTAGGGAGAGGATAATGCATTGGAAGCAAACAATTACATTTATGTCATACCATGGCTCATTTTCTTTCCCTTGAATATTATCTCCTTCCCCACAAAATAACTTTTTCTTGCAGGTGATGGGTCTGCAAAAACCCTGCCCACTGCTTCTAGGCTACAGAAGCAACAAGACACACTATTCTTTGTAGCTGCTCAACCATCAAGTGGGCCTCTTCCCAGAATACAGCAATACCTCTTAGCAGTGTTTTCTCTCCAATCTCTAGATCTGGCACTAGACAGAGAAGTAACAGAGCATCTCTTGCTAAATTTCACTCTCACTCCTCCCTCCTCAAGACTTAGCAATGAAATAAATTTAAAAAAATAGGGGTGATTACACTTTGCAGGTGCTATAATATGCTATGGAAATGAGACCCATTTTAAGTCTTTAGCCTTTCTACATTACATACTGCTGTCATCACCATCAATGGAAGAGATTAAATAGGTTCAACTCTTAAGACATCAGCCTATACTGTCAATGATCACAGTTTATCTGGACTTACCTGAGAAGATATAGAAATAAAACTGATGACTAGAATTTTGGGGTTAATGTCTGCGAATGGGCAAGTGTTCACATCACCATCAGTAACCTTAAGGTAGAGAGCATAAAATAGAAACAACTGCCTCACCTGTTGGAGGCCTGTCTTTTAGAGGCTTACACATATTCCTGCCATAGGTAGGACAGGGAGTTTTGACCTCTATCTGTCTTGCACACTGGGAAAATACTCAGCCAGTGTGATCCAAGCCATCTACAATTCCAGGTATTAGCAGGTATCCAATCAATCTTGAGTTTTAATCCATAGCAAGGCATTCAAAAGTTCCCTGAAGTACCTTCTTCCTAAGATAGGAGTTTGAAGTTTTGAGGAGCTTTTCCACCTCTCCTGCAAGATCTCTGCACATTTCTGAGGAGCCCATGCAGCCAAGAGTGCAGAGTGCCAGCCCCTGCACATATTGCGTGCTGTGATTAAGGTCACTGTAAAGAACAAAAAAAAGCCAATCAGCATGCACAGAGAACCTGAACATACAAGGGAAAAAGGGCATCTATATCTACAGTCATCTAACCAGCTGCACGCATGGCCTAGAAGAACCCCCTAGGTTCTCAGCTATGACTTAGAAGCAATAGCAGCTTTAAGTGCATCTACCACAGTGTTTGTTACAATTTCTGCTTAGAATCCTCAATTATAAAGACAAAACACTTGGTTAAAACTAACAGGTAAGTAAGTAAGGATTGAGCTGAGAAGAGGGAAAACCCCACAGAATCCCCATTAGAATTTCTGAAGTGAAGTAAAATGCTGTATTTTGGAATCCACACGAAGCAAAGAACCTAACAAGAAATACATTCCTGAACTGATGCTGTGGGTTGTCCCAGTTGAAACATGTTCTAGGACAGAATTTTGCTTCTGTATTTACAAACCAAACATTACACAAAAATCTGTGTAAAAATCTCCTCTATCCTGAATAAAAAAACCCACCACTTGCATACCTTGAAAATAATCCACACAGGAATTTTGCTCAGCAATCTTAACTATTCACTTGCCTAAGTTGGGACATGCAGTCAGTAAGAAGTTAAACCACCTAACAGTAGAGTAGACTCTACTTAAGTACAAGACAATAAAGCTTCCACATGGCAATACCACAGCCTATAAAATGTACTTCTGTGCTACTTTTCTGTCAGACTATTTTGCCCTAATTTTGCCAGAGGATTCAGTGTTGATAGCAGAAAATATGCTTCTTGGTTTGGGTGGTGGGAGCTGCAGACTGCATGGTGGGAAAGCTGGGGAAATGAGAAGTATGTAAATGTGCACAGCGTGCAGAAAAAACAAGGCAGTATTCTGGCTGTAGCACCAAGCAGCTATGGCAACATGCAGATGAAGGAACAGACAGCGCATGCCATGAAATGGGTTGTGGGGTTTTATTTTTCTTATTAACAAATCTTAGCAGCTATTTGAAGTTGTCTGTATAGCAAGTATGTGCTCCACAAGGGTGCTCTTTTTTTTTTTTTGTATCAAAAAAAAAAAGGTCAGATTGACAATGACCTAAATCAAGCACCTTAATGTCTAGATAAAATCAAGACAAAGTGTCAGATACAGAAGCCAAAGAAGAAATCAATAAACAACCCACTGAGGTGGTGGGAAGCTGCCCACCGGTTTTGCTCAGCTTCAGTCTGACCCGTTTGCAGTTCAAACTCATTACACCCCTACCACAAGAACTCATTTTAGCATGAACAACCAATAGAGTTATTAACCTAGCAAGGTGGTTCTAATGGAAGACTCTCAGAAATACTGCATTTCAATGAAAAATAGCCAAATGTGTCTTCTCTCCTGGACACAAAGTCCAAGGCTCCTGTCCAGCTGATCCTGATGCTTGCAGTTTTGTCAAGTTTCTTTCCAAGCACTTTGAGGCCAAAGTCTAACTAAAGAGGAATACTTATGTTCTAACACCACACACAACTAAGAAGTCCTCTGCATAAATCAACTAGAGCCCAGTTGTTCACATCCCTGTAGAAAAGGAATGGTGTTAGAAATGCACCAATCTCCATCTACTAAACTATAATGTAAACCAGCCCCAGTTTAATAGCATTTTCCTGACAGAAAAAGTTTAAAAAATAGACAAAAAAAAAGGGAGATTATTTCCCATCCCTTCTTGTCTGACTTCAGCAAAATGCCAGACAGCACATCCCAAGTTGCTGCCTTGCTTCCAAGGAAAATCATTTATCAGGACTGCTAGGCCAACTTAAAAAGAAAGAAGGATACAGAGCATTGATCCTTGAAGTCTGAAACTCTTCAGAGCTCATCAGCAGAAGTCAAGCAAACAAACAGGACAACATGGCTGCAGCAACAGATACGACTTTGTGACACAGCTGGTCAGTCCAGCCTACATTTTAACAGTGTTATAGAAACATCCCGATTCAATGATATTTAAAAGACGCGTGGACCTTTACTGATGCTGCATTACTGCTGGCCTGGCTCTTTTCCACTACAAGCTGGAGCGTAACTAACTTATAGAAACAGAAGCAAGTTCTTTACAACAATTGGAGGTCTTCTGCACTGGCTGAACAACTTGGTCATGTCATCTCCCTGATTTTATTTATCTTAACATTACCTCCAGAAACATGTACTGCCATTCTGTAACAGCAGTTACACAATGGGTTATTTGGCACATACACCTCTTAGGACCAATGCAGTTTTATATGCTCTTCCCTTTATGGAAGCTAAGCAGGATCATCCAACAGAACACAACACTAGAACAGTCTTGTATGATCAACAGCACACAACAAATTGAAGATAGTAATTTTTTAAACACAAAGGGGAAAAAAGCTTAAGTGCTCAAAATACCACTGTCAGGAGTGTACTTTCAGATCCTGAAACCTCAAAGCATGTGTTGATGGAGAGAGAGGTGGTACCCTTACTTCTTGATGCAATTGGTCATAAGAAGATGGACATCCTGTCTCTCATCCAGCAGCAACATGGCACCTAAATACCCAATGCGCTTGTCTGTGAATTTCTGAGAGGCAATGAGCTTGAGGCACTCCAACTGGAAAAAAATGAAAAAAGAACAACAAGAACAAAAAGACAGATTTAGCTTAAATTGCTTCTTAACTAGAGAAGAAACAATTTCAATCTTCATGTTTACTTATGTCTCTCAGAATGCATTTTAAAAAATGTATTTTACTCCCATTCTGGTGATATAGAAAACAAAGAAAATTAAAGACCTGTCCAAAGCATCCACCAAGCCAGCAGACGAGTCATTAGCAGCTCTGGCATCTTCCAGTAGCCAGACACTGTTGGCATTCCATAACCTCAGATATACTAGGTATGTGGGTTCATATCAGATCACAAAAGTAAAATGTAACGTATTTAGTGACAAGAGATTCATCATTAAAAACAAAACAGTAAAGATATGGAAATCTAGATATGTTTAGTTTTTGATATGTACTGAAAACTTCGGAACCAGGCCTTAAATGGGTCCATTTACCTACCAGAAGAGGATCAACGTTAAGTTAAGTTGTCAAAACCAGTATTTCTTTTTTATGGTCTGTAATTAACTTGCTAGCCAGGTAAACCTTAGATACAGTCAGAGACAGAGATTGCAGAGCAGCATAACTTAACTATCTAAACACCTGAATTTAGACTAAGATCATATGCACTGTCACCACTACAAGCTTCCTTCACCACACAGAAATGTCAACTGTGCTCAACAGCATAAAGGAGATCCCCAAGACAACCTGCACAGGTGCTGCTTGCACCCAGATGATTAAGAATTTTTTTCTTAAAACTATCACTTTCGTACTGAAAAAAAAAACCAACAAGAAGAACAAAACAAAAAACACCTGAAAAACCATCAACCACAGATATTCTGGCATTAGTATTATGCACTAAAATACTTTTGTCTAACAGGTAACTTATCAATTATCTACTTCAAAAATGTCTTCTCAAACCAGGTAAGGGACCTATCCCTTTCAAATACACCCTGTAAGCCTGCTTGACAATTAGCTGGAGCAGCAAGTAAGCATACAGTCAGTTTAAAGGTGGAGGTCAAAGCTTGCAACAGATCTGTTTTGAAGGAAGTGAGGGGGCATGCAGAGGCAAAAATACTGGGTGTCATGAAAAGTCTTTCATCATCCCTAGCTACAAGGAAGCTTGAACAAAGCAACAGACATAGGTGAGATGCAAGAAGCATACGCATCAGGAGGGTAAAGTTGTACAGGTTACTGGTAAGAAAATGAAAGCTGAAGTGACAACAACGGTGCTTGCTACAGTCTAGAACACTACCAAGTGCTCACAGATGCAGAGCATCAGGACATACAACTCAACTATGTGACAACTAAGAAAGTATCACATAAGAATGTCAGCCATTGCAAGGTGGCAAACTGCTAAGAAAAAAGTTTGAAAGAAAGCGAGCTCAGTCTACTAGGTTTAAAGGGGCTGAACACTAGAATAAAGAAACACCTCTGAACAATAAGATCAGTCATCCACAAGGATAACCTGCATAGATGGGCAAGATCAACCAGGGATAAGGTACAGAACACTACATAAAGAACTCTTCTCTTTCCAGTGCTTTCTGCAAGAGAATAATGCACCTCTGAACCAATTTTCTTACCCAGGTTTAAAAGACACTTTCTTACACAACTCTGCAAAAACACAATGCAGAACAGATGACATCTAAGCTAGACTGTAAGAGCCAACAAAGGCAGAAGACAAACTACTACAAGAAAACAGAAGGAAACTAATGACTGCAACAGATAGTCTAAGATAGATTTCTAGCACTTTTGAGTTTGAAATTTACCCTGTCAAAGACTGACGAGTTCTTGTTTCACTTGTATACAAATACATGCCAATACTGAGAAACATGATCAGTTGAAGCTCTTACTAGGTCTAATTAGTGGCAGAAATCTTGATACCATTATATCCATTTCATTCAAATGAACAATTAAATCTGCTACACCAGTACAGTAACAGATACATTAGGAAAGCCAGGTATGATACAGGTGTATAGCCAAACTACAACTTACCCAAGTTTTTACTGACATAGCCACTCGTAACAACAGGATTTTTTTTTTGGGGGGGTGGGGGGGGAGAAGTAGAAATAATGACAATAACAAAGTTATTTCATCATTCTCCCAGGCTGCCTGACAACTTCTAAACTTGCACACACGGCCTTCATGCACACTGAAGAGCCAGTCTGCCATCCAGTGCATCTAACATACACTAGCTAAATATGATATTTATGCTCCTACTTCTGTACAAGGTATCCTGAGTCAAAGCTGAGGATTCCTGACTTGGAAAGAAGGAGATGAACCATTCACTACTTCCGATACCTTCTCTAAATTCTCTTTTATTATTCATTACCCCATTCACACTGTTAGCTGAAGTCAGATGTCTGCTTACACATTTAAGAGAAACTGTCTACCACAGCCTCTGCCTCTTTTCTGTTTTCACCAAAACATATTTCCAGCATATTTATCCTGTCAATCTCAAAAATGTATTTCTTGTCTACAATGCTGGACTGTCTGTCTACAAGACTCCTCAGCTGGAACAGCATGTGTCTTCAGCAGGTCCCCCACTCATGCAAGCATTACTCCAACTACACAGTATTTGAACTTTTTTTCTGAAAGATTCCTTCTAGTGTTAAGCACTGAGGACATAAAAAGGTCTGCAGCTTACTCACTTGGAGAATACTTGTTAAAACCCCTGCTCAGCCTTCCTCACCTACCTCAAAGAACAGCTAGTAACTACAGAAAACCAAGGCCACAGAGTGAGGTACTCTGTTCCCAAAATACTCAGCACAGATACTTCTGTTTGAACTGTAGCAACCTCAGCAACAGGAGATAACAAATAGTCTGTTTTAGCCTTCTTCCACCGAGAGCAAAGAGGTAATTTGCTATTACTGACCAAAGCACAAACTTAATTATTAGGTATCTGGTCTAAACTTCCATATATGGGATTAAATACTTGAATAACAAGGGAAAAAAAAATTAAACTTGCTCCAAACAGAGTCAAATGTAAAAATTCTAGATGACACTTATGTGTATAACTTTTCCTGTTTCTCACAGCTCTTAGATGCTTAATTTTTGTGATGGAAAGTTTCTCTCTTAGACTGGGAAGTCTGGGCATGTGAAGCGTTACAAATGGGAAAACACAAAAATTCATTTGCTCTTATGCAACACCCCATTACCCCAAGAGAAGAAACCAATGATGTAGAAGCAGAATGCATACTTTACATGCAATAGCACAGCCCAGACTTGCTCCCTAACACCATGACTATTTGGAATCTTATTTCAGTGGTTTGAGTTGACTGTTTCAGTAAGTCATGTCAGGATTGGAAAATCTAATTAAGAATGGATAGACTTCCAAGGCAGGGACCCACTTTAAGGGATACAAGTTTATTAATTTATTTAGCTTTATGGAAGGCCTAGGCTAGATTACTATTAACAAGACAATTAGTGACTTCTAAGCAAAACTGAACTTGAAGAACATCTTACATATCAAGAACTCCCATCTTCCTGTCTCCCTTTTCCACAATTTAACTGTGTCAAAAACAGCCAAGACAAAAAACTCATACCAGCATTCTCCAAGTCACCTCACTAAAAGGGGAATAAGTTACACCAATTCCTTACTCCAAGGAAGAGACTAGCTCTTATCTGTCTAGATCAGATTGCTTTAGAAAAAAAAGGGTAAAGAACCTCGTTTGAAGCACTTGATATTTTCATGACATAGAACTCCACAGGGATGTTTTAAGCCCATCTAGACATAACTGTTTGTAATGGGCTGTGGTTTAAGAGGAGCGGGCAGTCTTGCAAAACCTGACTAACTAAGTTTTATAACAAAATATGTCTCCAAATAAGAGACAGTACTAACAAAATAAAAAGTAACTAATGAATGTTCAGAGCATACATGAAGAAAGATCCCAGTACATCCCAAAGAGCAGACAGCAAAACTGCAGCTGGGAATGCTCCAAACAAGTCAATGTGCCCAAAGCACACAAAGCTGACTGGCATGTGCACAGCAAGCACTCAGCTCTGACCCACCTGTCCAAAATGTGCAGGGTATCCCAGCATATGCATATAGAGTAACTTTGCCACGTTTCTGCATCGGTATGTGTTATCTTCCTCTCGGAAGGATGACCGGATAGCAGCACACTCCTTCTGGATCATCTCACGCTCTTCTGCCTGGGTTCTTGCTGTCCGGATGGTCCGGATCAACTCCCGTAGTCTGATGGGGGCTGGCATCCTCTGTGAGAAGAAAGAGAGCTGTAAACCTTGTACTGTACCTAAAGGCTTCACAATGGTCCCATGCTTTAACCTTTTCTTTTTCCATTTTTAAAAATTCTTACTCTATAATTTTTCAAGTAGAAGAATCAATAAAATGCAGACTGCTTCAGTAGCATGGTTAAATCTAAATCTGAAAAACAGAGGAATTCGTTGTACCTCCCATTTGCCTTCCCAGAACATTAGAAACAGGCATTGCTATACTTTGAGCTAGCTTGCAGGTGAACATAACGTGTGTCTCCACCTAAACATGCAGAAAGGGCACTCTGCAAGATGCCTAAAGCCCCTATTTTTTAAGCTTGGAATTACCTATTACATACACAAGCCACATGGTTCTAGACTGATTTTGACAAGCCATTGCTGGAAAATTGGGAAGAATTATAAAAACAAGAGACTCATAATCAGATGACAGTGAAATTATGAGGCTACCTCCTGTTTTCATCTAACTGTAACACACTAAGAGGCCATTACTAGACACAGTCCAATCTGAACTACTTCCTAAGAGCAGTTGTATCTCATACACACCTCCTGATAAAGGCAGAACAATTCAGAGCTGCTCTGATGGAGGACAACACGAAGGGCAAAAGACAAAGCTATGATTTATTTTCCAACATTCAGTACTCCTGTCCTTGAACTGTAATTCCATACTCTGCTTTTTTTTTCCTCCTTTTTGCCAATATTAAATCATTCAGCTTTTTAAAAAAAAAATATACCTTGAATCCTTCCCATAAAACAGGCTTGGCACCCATCTGCATAAAATAGTGTGCGTCTCTCTCTCACATACAAATCACTTCACATGCTTATTCCTTGAGGTTCCTTTTTTGTGCATACACTTTTCTAGCATTTCCATGCACAGTAATTCATACCCAATATATTGGGTTAGCTTTTCTTCCCCTCCACAAGAAAGCATTCTCTTACTACCAAGAAATTCTCTGATTTCTGCCTTCATCAACTTTAAGATTCCTTTGCATGCTAATAGAGCAGAAATCTCATCTCACTGTTAGGTTTCAGACATTTCAAGTTAAGTGCAGGCAGTACGTACTGCAGGTGTAAAGAAAACTTGAACATGAGAACACTTAAATCCAGACACATTCCAGAAGAGATTAAGATCTATCTATTATGAGGTATTCCAAAGACTTTCACAATGCTGACAGACCTTTAATGTAACATACCTTGGGTAATTCCTGATTTCCTATTAAGTATGACTGTTCACATGACACAATATGCATATACCCAAACAATTTAAATAAAATTGTGAGAGTATTACCAGAAAACTGCATGATCAAGTATCTGTTGCCCTTGTATTTATGTACTACAGGGAACAAATGGGAAATTGCAGATGACAGCAGCTGTTATGCCAGGTAAGGCATAAAGCTGACCAGTAACCTGCCCCAGGAAGGTAAGTACCAGGTGCATTCTTACCAGGGAAAGAAATGAATAAAATGCATCTCCCTCAGCATCTTCCCTGCTTCCCAGACTTCCTGCAACTCAAGGGAGTTCCTGAACCACAGACTATCTTCCTGCACAACACCTCTCCACAGATCTACAGATCGATCTAAGCACTTTGTGAAAGCATCCAATCGTTTTCCCATTCATACCCATGCTAACAATTTGCACAGTTTAACAAATTCCACAAAAATTTATTTTTGGTCTCTGATCAAGTAAGGGGTACTAAATGAGAGTCTTACACAGTGAAAAGTAAGTACTCATCACTTATTAACTGATCTTACAGCACCTATGATCTTGCAGCCTTTAATTGTAGCTCCCCCTCAGATACCTCCCATTCTAGTCAGCAGAGTCCTTCTCTAATCTCTTCCTGTATGAGGCCACTGCACAATTGTTTGATATCACTCTGTACCTCTCAGAATTCCACTTCCTTTCTCTTTTTAAACAAAGAGCAGACCTATAAAATGTATTCAAGCAATGAGTGCACAGTGAGTTCACACAGATTTTTTTTTCCCCTTTTCTATCTAGATAGAAAGTTCAAAATGTTCAAACTCATTCTGTCTGTTTGGCTGCTGTTGAGTTGACCTTTTTAATAAAGATCCTACAGAAAGCTGTAAGACCTCCAGCTGAAGTGACAACTTACTTAGGGCCTCTCACTGGGTATTTTTGCAGCAATTTCTTTTCAGTGCAGGCACTGCTTTGTATTTATTGGCAAAGAATTCATTTTACCATCTTACTGCATTCTTCCTTAGGTATCACAGCTTGAGGGTGAAACTGGCACCTGATTATCAACCCTCTTCTCCAGACTGCTTTAGGAACATGCTTAGTGACACCGTTTCACAGAACACCGCTCAATATAATAATTTCCTATTACAAAAGCAAACAGATTTTCTATCAGTCTGGTCACTTTTTTTTTTTCCTTGGCTAGTTATAGGATCACCCTTAAAAAAATATGTGCGCTCTAATGCAATTAAAAAAAATGTTAGTTATGAGCTCTACCAAGATTTATGAAAATTTTCACAATTTTATAATCCAGATGACCTTTACTCATTTCTAGGAACCTGCAAAGAGCCACCCAGTTCCTGGGTCATCTCCCAGGGAGCCCTTCTGAGAACTGGCATCACACAAACTACCATCTACTCTTGTTGTAAATAAAGCATTGATTAAGATAGTGACAGATTTACAACTTTTGAGTTCCTTCAGATATATTAATGAACTCACTTTCTCTTGGCAATTTATTACTAATTTTACCTCTTAGGTCCAAGTATTCTTGTGGCATTTTAGTTTGAGAGTAGTCTTTCAAAGATTTGAACATGAGAATCCCAGTAAAGTTTTCTATATAAAGCATTGATGTAAATAATGCAGATATTTTTCCTATGAATATGTTTTCTTTACACATTGGTTATCAGTTAATAGAAGCTTAGCCTAGAATTCTATGTGTCATATTCTTATACTGCACAACAAAACGGAGTCTGCTCCAGGCACATGGTTCTTTAGGTGTCACTGGAACATTTCAAAACTAAAAATGTTTCTCTTCCATGCTGAGGTACTGAGAAAATGAACTATGCAATTGAGATGAAGAGTGTGGACAGGAAAATAGATCAAAAAATCTGCTTACACACATAGCACAAAAAAAAAAAAAACTTCAAAAAGGTATTAAGCAGTTTTTCCTTTTTGCTGTATCCCTCAGACACTTTGTCACATCTGAAAAACAGTCAGACATGGCCTCCACATCATCACCAGCAAATCAGTTCAAGACTACCTCATTGGCTCAGTTCCCACACATATAGCACAGATAATACTGACTGCCCTGGGATTCTGCAGGTACAACAGCAACACTATGGGCTTGGGGGAAAGTGGTTGGAAACTACCTTGGCAGAAAAGGACTTGGGGTACTGGTCAGCAGCCAACTGATTGTGAGCCAGCAGTGTGCTGGCCAAGAAGGCCAACAGCATCCCAGCCTGTATCAGGAAAACTGGCCACAGCAGCAGGGAAGTGATCATGCCACTGTACTTGGCACTGGATGAGGATCTTAAGAACGTGGTGTAACAGTCATGTACAGGGAGAGGTTAGGTTGAGGTTGGATTAGATGATTTTAGGGTCATTTCCAACCAGGTGGTTCTATGATTCTACAAAAAAGCACAAAACAGAAAAAGGCTCCAGCAAGCCCTAGAAGATGATTTATTAGCAAGTATTTATGATTTTCCTAATCATATAAATAAAATATGGATAACAGGCAGCATAACCATAGCACAGCTCTGCCAAGGATGCTAGTTACAGTACTAAAATCTTATAGGGACTTGACGTACAACTAAACATTTTACTAAAGGAAGGAATTATGGCTACATATCAATAAACAGATTAAAAGTGAGAGTTAAATCAAAAGGAACAGTAAATAATTACAAAAGAAAAGAATAAATAGGATTAAACCATTTAGAGCTCAGAGGGATTAAAACACTTAAGTGATCATCTAATTTTGACTATATTATTTATCTAGAAATGAGACAGAATCTTGAAATCCACACTATGAAAGTCAGCCTCACGTGAAAACTACAAAGCTATCAGATAGCAAATCGTCACGAAAAATTAAATTTTACAGACTACTCTACATGACAAAAATGCATCTATTGCACAAGATGACTAACAGAGGGAGGGCGACTATGTAATCTAGTAGTAACAGACCTGATGTTTAGCTGATTAAATGCTGCTTAGAAATTCCTTCAAAGTAGCAGGTCCTGTTCTTCAAGGTTTGTTAACATTTTCACAAGCACTTGTTTTTGTTCTTTGCACATTAACAAGAAGGTAATTTTTCCAAGCAGTTACCTCTTTCCTTGTGTGCAGCAGCAGTGTCCTTCTGCCACTTCTTTGCTAACAACAAGCTCTAGAAATCATGGATGATCTCTGGATACCTGGTAAGAGCCTACCAATTAATATTTACAGCATCTGGATGGAATGCAGAATTCTCACACCTCACCAAGTCTGTTTCCCTGTCTCATTTTGAAGGCTATCCTCAGAGTAACCTACCATCAAGATCAAAGCTTCTGAAAGATTTTTATACCTCACTTGGATTAGTTCCAGTGACACTGATGGCTGGCATCTAAGTTCCTTTAAAAAAAACAATTCCAGCTCATCTCCTAGTCTCCAGATCACGTGAGAGGTATTAGCTTAGGGATTCTCCTCTCTCTGCTATTCATGAAGTCTTCCCTGAAGCAATAAAAAAGGGCATTCCTTCTTTATGCAACCCATGTCTATTATCCAAATTATCCAAAAATTAAAGAAATTAATCAAGAGAAAAAAACCATTTTACTTTCATCTAAATTATGCTTCTAAATCACTATTTTCTCCCCTTTTATGTTAAGCTTGTTATGTTTTAAAGTTAAGGATTTTATTCAACATACCATTATGTCAAAAGTATAGGGACTTTACGACAAGTCTCTCTTAGAATACAGTCATATTCAAATATAATTATTCACCTAATAACCTTTTATAAGAACCACCTGATAGTACCAAAACCCACCTGCAAAATGCCTAAATGCTTCAACCAAGGTGTATTACTCTATCAGGAATTGAATGTAAAGACAAAAGGACTTCCTGTCATTAAACACCTAATTGAACTGAGATTCTGCCCTCTAGAAACTATTCAGGAATGCTAATGTGTATAAGAAAATATAAAAATCAAGTCCACTCCTTCAAATGTATTAATGAAATTTAAAGTTGCCTAAGAACATGTTTAGGATAAATTAACATACATGGTTTTAAATTCCATTATTATTTAGCCTAAAATTCTGGAAACTTTAAGACATAAACCCCACCAAAGCTCATGGAATTATTCACAGAAGGGCTTTACTGTTTAGGGAAACTGATTTTTCAGTTCAACTAAGATACATACCCAGTGAGAGCTCTTCCTGTAAACAGCAAGATGAACCAAGTTCAGAAATAGTGAACAACCCAAGAGTGAGGACCTAAACATTTTCAAATACATCTAAAGTAAAAAAGTTGCCCCGCCCTAACACATGCACAAGTAATCACATTCCTCAGGCAGAAATAGCTTTTGGGAAGTTACACAATTAAAGCCTGACCCAACACCCAACTGAAATAAGCAGCAAAACTCTCCTACCTGCTACCCTACAACCAAATCAAGCCTCCTGTACACAAAAGCAAAAGATGCATCTGGACTACAAGAAAAGAATAGCTGCAGTGGTTCACTACAAATCCTGATGGCCTCGACTCCATACTACTATCAGTGGGCTTCACAGTTCTATCAGATACTAGAACAAAAACATGGCAGTAAAAGCAGAAATTCACACTGCAAATAGAGATGAAGCTGTGTACAAAAGCAGGGATATCGGTATATGGTCTAATGTTATCAATGTTTACACAGAAAATATTAAACATCTAAGCAAGGAGCACTATCATCATCAAGAAGGGCAAAGAAGGGCAAAGGGAACACAAAAAAAGAGACAAAGCAACCAGCCATACAACATTCCAACCAGAAAAATTACCTCTCTTGAGAAAAAGCTATTTGAGACCACAGAGAAGATGAAAGTAACATCAGAATATCAAAGAAATTAAGGCAGCAAGAGACTGCAAAATTACAGTATATTAAAAAGCATCTAAAAAGACAGTGTGGGGCAAGAAAAAGAATAAAAGAGGTCAAGCAAGGAAAAATGCCTCAAAACAGGAGCTAAAAAATAGTCTCAGAAGCAGTGATGACAAGTTATTTAGCACAAGAGTATTCAAGAGGCAAGCCATGCTGTTCAGAAGCTGAGAGGAAGAGGAGATACAGGACAATGGCAGAGGATGTTCCACTGCTGCTGTTAGGGAACCTCAGTCTGAAGCCCTCCAGCCTCTGTCTCTCTGCTTTCAGCCCAGCCACAGCAGTGAGACCAGGCAAGCACTTTGGATGTTTCTATTACTGCACAACAGCATAGACACACCAAACAACTCCTGAACTGGCATCAAAAGGTCTGCTGAGCTTTCAAACATTACAGATATTAACCTCAGCCCCTGCCAAAAAAAGAAAATAAGATGTTCCCTTTTTTTTAATTTCCTGTTGTTTTTTTAAGCTAACAAATGAAGCATTGGAAGAAGTGTTAGCACATCTACAGGGCTGATCAGTGTGATAGGCAAGACCAGAACTATAGACTTCCCAGCTTTTGTTTCTATACTTCTATCACCACTGACCCACATTACCTTTGTATTTATCACCTGCTTCTAGTTTCCTAACTAATTTTGGTGTTTACGGTAATCTGGTTATTTTACTTCCTGTTCACTTTCCTGTAGAGTTAAAGCAAAATAAGTTTTGAAAGAATTAAAAATAGCTACTAGTTTAAGCCTCCACACCTTTCTTTACCTTGACTAATGCCAGATGAAAGACAAGGTGCCACCTTTTTACATTTATTATTACATAAACTTAACAAGTAACTTCAGCTGTGTCCTAGGAAGCTCTGGTCCTAGATTCTACCTATAGCATCTCTGCCAAACAGCAGATAAAAGCTAATACTACTCCTTGTGACATTAGCAGATTCACTTGCACTCATGCTACTATAACTGCTTTTTGAGTTACAGCCTCATCAATACATTCAATTATTAACTTTGGGACCCTCATCCAATCAAGCAACACCGCCCAATGAAGCAATACTGCTACAAAGGTCCTTTCCACAGGGAAGAGCTGAGTATCACCACCAACAAACTAACTTCACTTTCAGTCAGGAAAGTTTGCTCTGTTATTACAAAAAAGACAAAGAAATCAAACAACTCATCTCCTGACCTAACACCCTCCTCATCATACATTGCTAACTCAAAAACAGAAACAAGAATTCACACTGAACAGACACAAGAAGCTTTACTGAATGAACCAGCTTCAGAAGTAGTTAAGATTTTTATGAGCCCTGACAATCTGAAAGGCAGCTCTCCAAACCTCAACTGCACTAACCAGGGCAGCCTGTCTGCATGCCTATGGACAACTTCAGTTCCTTTGCTGCTGTTCACAATGTTTTTACACTAGTGCCTGACAAACTTGCCCATCTCATTTTATTTTATAATGATGCCATTGCAAAGCTCTGTACAAAAGAAGAGCTATCAGGAATGCAAAGTTTTCTATCCCTTACTCTCTCACCGGGACACTGCAACAAAAGCACTGCAGGACCTCTGTCATACTACCTTCAGGAACAACACCAGATCAGCAGAAACAGGAACAACAAGAACAAGCCAACAAACAAAAAAAAAAAAAAAAAAAAAAACCAAACCAAACAAAACTAACAAAAATAAGAGACTGTTTTTCATGAAAAAAGAGCACGAAATTTGGAAGTTATCTTACACACTGGAGACAGAAAAGTTGGATCCTTTCACAATACAATCACCCCAGACTTCCTTTCCCTTTCTCAACTCTGAATACTTTGCCCCACCACAGACAAATCAAGGGCTTCACACTGAACCCCTCAGGAAAAAAAAAATTCTCTTGCTTTCGTTGAACTCTGAAGTACCCAGTAAAGTTTTCATATCCTGTGCCAAATACCAGAGTGCACAAGTAGGTGAAAGAAAGATTTTGGCAATGGTACAGGCCTTGCAAACAAAGGAAGAAATAACAAGTGTAGTTTATAGAAAGGGAAGGGAACAGGCACACAAAACCAGTCATGCTCTATCACATAAGAACAGAACAGGAAAAAGAGAAGAAGAAAACACAAATCTCTGTAATTTTAAATGTGAAATGCTAGGGATGCTACACAGAGGAATATACACATATATTTTACTTTGTTTAAGCCGATATGATCCAAAGTGGTCATACATATACACCCTTCCAAAAGTATTCCACTGTTCTGTACTGTTCCATTAACATTTCAGGTATCAGAAACTAAAATACATCATTAATCATCATTTACCACACAATAAAACACACAACTGTTCTCCCTTTAAACTTAAAGAACAATGCTTACTCTAAAAAATAAAACAACACACCTTCTAATTTGTCTTCTAGCTCTTAAGAGTGACAATTCAAACAATCTTGAGGAAAGGATTTGAAACTGTCTTTACCAATTGATTCTCAACAAGTAGCCTAACACTAATTCAAACCAACACCTGCAGTTTATTACAGATGCCTTTGGACAGAGCTTATAGATATTTTGCTTCTATTAGAATCCATGCAGTCAACACGCAGGCACCGTAATTATTAGAAAGACACTAACTGTAACACTCTGAGCAGATGTGCAGCACGCACAATAAAATACCAAAAGAAAGATGGACGCAAAATTCCAAGCTACTTCTTAGGCTCCAAAGGCCTCCAGCATGGACACAGTCATGCTACACTTCGCACTGACAGGACTCCAGCAGGTCTACGCTTTCCACGTCAAGGAAAGCGGTACAAGATCACCCGAGTACCAGTAACAGGGGCTGAGAAAGAATCCTGTCAGCAACACCTTTCCAGCGGGTAATAACAGAAGCACGTACGAAGTGTTGCCTGTGCCCGGGGAGGCAGCGGACCAGTCCGGCAGCGCGGGGCAGAGTCCGGGACGGGCCCGGGCCGCCAGGCCGAGGCGGGGTGCGCAGGCCGCGGCCGAAGGAGGGCGGCACGGGCAGGTGGCCCGAGATTAGCCACGCCGGCGACGGCCGCAGGAGGGCATCGGGTGGCCTTCGCCGGCAGAGGAGCCCGCGGCGTTGTCGCGGGCCGCAGCCAAGCCGCGGAGCTCGGCGGCGGGCAGAGAAGCGAAGGCACGCGGAGGCCCCAAGCAGTCGGGACCTCACGGGCCGCGGGAGCGGAGACTCGGCCTGACTGGCGACGTAGCAAAGGAATCAGACGAGCGGCGAACGCCCGGCGCGGAGGCAAACTGGGACGGCGGGCACCACGGCCCCACTCACCGGGCCGGTCCCTGCAGTGGAGGAAGCGGCAGCGGCAGGAGCCAGGCATTCAAAATGGCGGCAGCGCGGCCGTAGCACCGATACCGCAGGCGGAGGGATCCGCTCGCCGGCACCTTGCTCTCGGCCTCCTGGCTTCTACCAGCCGCGGGTGGTGAGCACGGCCGCGGCGGCCTCAGCAGAGCCAGCAGAGGGACGGCGCGGCACCACCGGTGGCAGACAGAAAAGGCCACTTGCACTACTTTTCTTGGCGGAAGCACCCGAGATGCTAGTCTTGCGAACAGTGATGCGTGTGCACTGTGGCAGTCACTGATGGCGTCACGCGCGGGGCGGTCTCTCGCGGCGAGCGCTGTTCCGTGGAGAGGCCGGGCGGGTCGCGTCGCCCGCAAACAGGGTTCCGCTGCGCTGAGTGGCCGGCGCCGGGGCGAGGTCCTCACGGAGCACGCCGCGGCCCCTGGAGCGCGCAGGTCGCTCGCGAGCAGGGCCCAGCTGCTGGACAGAGGCCACCCTTGTCGGCAGCGGTGAGATTACTCTCAACTTGCCACTTCTTGCCGTTTTTAAGCGTTTACTGGGGACTCCGGGGACAGTGCCATGGTCTTCTCCTCACATCAGACTCGTCTCTGTACCTTTAATAAGGCAGCAGGAACGAAGCAGAGTACCTGATGTAGAAAGTGTGCGGGGAGACTATTCCGAGACCAGCCCTGCAGTGGGCAAGGCCATGTAGCCGGAGCGGGGTGCAGCTCTGGCTTGCGTTCTAACTGGGACGGGGGAACCACTCGGAAAGGACACGTAGGGCGGGCATAGGGGCACCGCTGCTCGGACCCACTGCTCTGGATTTAGGGGCAGGAGAGGCTTAGCGTCCGACAATGAAAGAGGGAACTGGAGAAAGGGGCTCAGGGACGGTCCCCGCTGCACTTTCCAGGATCTTTAGTCGCCTTAAAAATCAATGAATGCCAAGAAATGGCACACTGTGGGGATCTGCTAGCAGCCGGGAAAGTGTTGCGCAGTGGAGGCCCAGCTCTGAACAACCAGCAGGCAGCCGTGAGTCCCGTGTTCCCAGCCAGACGCCAGGAATGCCCATCTCAGGCGGGTGAGACGACGAAAACCTCACGAACCGCCCTTCCGACTGGGGACTGGGCACGTCTTTCACCTGCAGGACGTCACTTTTCCCGCGTCCTGCCCAGCGGGGCCCAGATCTCGGTGCAGGCCTGTCCTCCTGGCAACGCCGCCCTGCGCCCCATAGAGCAAGTCCCGCCGCTCCATCGCGACATGCTTTCCGCCAGAAGGGTCCCCGGTGCCCGCCGGCGGCGGTGCTGAGGTTGCCACGGGGCGGGCGGTAGGCGCGGCGCCATCGGGCCCGGGCGGGCGCGGCTGGTTGCTACGACAACCGGCGCTGCAGGTATCCCGTGACGTTAGCCCCGGGGGCCGCGTCGTTCCGCCCCCTGCCGGTCAGTGAGGCATTTCCTCCGCGCGGGGCGTGACGCCATCGCTGAGCGCCGCGGCGCTGGGAGGGGTCGGGCCGGAGGCGGCCGCGGGCGGCGCCGGGGCCGATGGGGGTCGCGGAGGAGGAGCCGGGCGATGGCGGGTGAGCCGCGGGATGCGATGGGCACCGGGCGGGCCCGCGGAGGCGGGGCGGGGCGGGGTGCGGTACGGCCGGAGCTCTGGGGCCGGGGGTGGGGCCGGTGGTCGGGCTCGCGCGTCCTCCGTCCCCTGGGCTGAGAGCCAGGGGCCGTCGCCTTGCTTGCTCGCTCTCGGTGCCGGGACTCGGGGCTCCCTCTGTTCCTGCGGCCTGGGGGCTCGCTGCGCTCCCGGGACCCTCTGTCCCTAGTTCGGTGGCGGGGCCGGCACTCATGGCTCCCTCTGTTCCTGGTACAGGTGAGGCAGCGGCCGGCAGCGGGGACCTGGGAGCCGGCGTGTGGCAGCCCCTGCGGGTGCCCCCATGAACGAGCGTCGCGGCCGGGGCTGCCGGGACACCACGGGGCACCATGAGAGCGGGCCACGAGCGCAGCCAGGAGTGCCTCCCGCCAAAGAAGCGGGAACTTCCCGCCGCCAGCTCCGGCACCGAGGCGGGACGGGCGGGGGGTACCCAGGCTTCAGGCGAGGGCCCCGAGTGGGCTCGGACAGCTGGGCTAGGTCCCACAGCGCTGCGCTATGGCCCTGGCGAGGCCACAGAAGCAGTGCCAGGGCTGACGGTGGACCAATATGGGATGCTCTACAAAGTGGCAGTGCCACCTGCCACCTTCTCCCCCACGGGGCTACACCCTGTGGTGAACGTGAGCCCCCTGACCCCTGCCTTCAATGTGACCTCACCAATAATCCAGCACCCGGGGGTGCCTTACCCTCCCATCCACTACGCGCAGATCCCTCCAACATCCCTACAGTTCATCGGCTCGCATTACACAGTGCCCTATGCTGTCCCTCCTGGCTTCCTGCCTAGTCCTCTCCTGTCTCCTTCCACCAACCTCACCGCCTCCCATGTCCCCCACTTCGTGCCATATGCCTCTCTCTTCACGGAAGAAGCCGCTCCTTCCCCCCAGACTACCTCTCCTACCCACACCTTCAACAAATCCGCTTCTGCAGTCTCTCCTTCTGGCCAGATGCAGCACCATGCTGGGACGCAGCCATTAGATATTACACCAGGTAGAATTCCTGTTTATTATCAAATGTCTCGGCTACCACCAGGGTATTCAGCATATGAGACACCTACAGCAGGAGGAAGCCCAGAGTCTCCTCATCAAGACAGTCAGCTAAGTTCAGAGGTAGCTGCTGCTAATGGTGGACAGAGGCACCTGGAGCATAGTGTGATGAGGAGGACCAGCGAGGCTGTGGACTCTGCCAGCAGTAAAGCTGAAGAGTGTCTGCCAGGGACTGCAGTGGGATGTGTGGTTGATGGACAATTCCTTTCAAGTTACCAGACGCTGGGAACAGAGGTCTCTGTGCCAGCTCAAAGAAGCACCCCAGATGCTGATCTGGAGGTTCAGAGGGTGGTAGGGGTGTTGGCATCTCAGGATTATCATGTTTTGGCAGCCCAGAGGAAAGATGACCCGAGCCCTTTAAACCTTTGCCATAATGTCCCTGATCAGCAGGGGGAGTCAAAGGATGCGCTGAGGAACGCAGTGGAAAGGGCTGCTGCCGAGCAAAGCCAGTCCAGGAGTCCATACGTAATGTCCCCTGAAGAGCCGGTTAGACAAAGACAGTTAACCAAAGGAATGGTGATAGCCAACGGCAAGCCAGTCCTGGTTCCCGTTGGATCTGAGCCCGTCCGGTTTTCTACTTCAGAAGGCCTAGTGAGGCGGAGCCCTGATGCACAGGCTCGAGGAAGCATGCTTGAAAAGGACTTGGCTCGGTCACAGCTACCCAGCTCTTCACACTTGCCCTCTCACTTCATGAAAGGAGCCATCATCCAGCTGGCAACAGGGGAGCTGAAGCGGGTAGAGGACCTGCAGACTCAAGACTTTGTTCGCAGTGCGGAGGTGAGCGGGGGCCTGAAGATCGACTCCAGCACTGTGGTGGATATTCAGGAAAGCCAGTGGCCTGGGCTTGTCACTCTGCATTTTGTGGTTGGGGAGCAACAAAGTAAAGTGAGCATTGACGTGCCACCAGAGCACCCCTTCTTTGTGTATGGCCAGGGCTGGTCCTCCTGTAGCCCAGGGCGGACTGCTCAGCTCTTTGCTTTACCCTGTCACAGGCTGCAGGTGGGTGATGTCTGCATATCAATCAGTTTACAGAGCATGAATGGCAACTCTGCTTCTCAGGCTAACCACCCTCTCACAGATCAGCTGATACCTACTAGGGAGAGATCTGAAAGAATGGCTCTGGTGTCCAGAGAACCATCTGACAGAGCTGCTGAAAGGAAGAGCCACACAGATAGGGACAGTGCAGTCCAGAGCTCTCATGCAGAACCCTCTCAGCCTGAGACTGGCAGTCAGCACAGCTGGACAGTCCCAGGCTTCCAAAGATACAGCATGCAGGCAGAGGAGCCTCGACCCTCTCTGCTCCGTCCCTCTTTCATTCCCCAGGAGGTCAAGCTGTCTATCGAAGGGCGTTCTAATGCAGGGAAGTGATCCCTTTGAGGCTATGAGTTAGGGCATCCCCTGTAGGTGAGCCTCACCATCAGATGGAGAAATTGCACAGACTTCATGACAGGTTCACCAGCAAGGCTGCTTTCTGACTGGCAAGACTGGCTTTATTCCAGTTTAGTGGCTGACCAGTTCCTCTTGGGGAATCAAGAGGGCTCCAGTGCCTCAGGGAGCAGCAACAGACTAGCTGGGGTAGGGAACAGGGATGTGCTCATGAGTTTGTGATGGGAGCATTCCAGAGGTTGGAGGCTGGGGCTTTCTCACACCTCCCTGAGGAACAGATTCCCTGCAGGGCAGGGTAGAAGCATTTCAGGATAGGTGGGGAGACGAGGAGGGCAGATATGGCTTAGGGTAGCAGATGAAATTGCTGAATATGTTATTCCTCCTTTCTCATGATAGGGAGAGATGGGTCCCCACTGGAGTTTAAGGGGCTCTACTCCCAGTTTCCCTTTTCTTCACACATGCACTTTAAAAGGACCGTTCACCGGTGGAGCTCTTGAGGGCAGGACGGAGATGCTTCTCTGGTGGTTCTGTTTAATGTCTCTTCCACTGAATCCAACTGCTCTTTCTTCTTGCAAAGAATGTATGGATTTGAATGAATCACAGAAATTCAAGAGGAAGGATCAAAAGGATGGGTTTGGGTGTAGGTGAATACGGAACTTAAGCACTTGGGATGGGACGAGTTGGGATGGGATACATCAGTTTCCTGCTATAAACATTTAATTATTTGCCACCAAATTGAATCTTCCTTCCCATGTTAATACCTTAAAAAAACGATCTCTTGGGCTTGTAGCTTTTGCAGAGGCTTAGCCTATGGATGAATGATGTTGGGAGTTTTGGTTGGATTTTGATGTTTGGGTTTTTTTTGAAGCTGGAGTAAAATATATTCAGCATTCTCTAGGGAAGAATAGGAAACATACACCTTTTCTGTGAGAAGACTGAGACTATTTTGTAATTAAATCATAAAAAAAAAAAAAACACAACAGCATTTCCAGATGGCTAATTCTTGCCTGCAGGCAGTTTCCTGAATAAGCTCTAGACAAGAAACAACTGTTGTGCATGTGCAGGCAAGGTACAAAGTTTCTGCTGAGTACAGTTGTATGATTAATGTAGGGACTCAAAATATCACAGCATCACAGGGTATTTTGAGGTGGTTTTCTGTTAGTTCTGGTGCTTCATTTTGGAGTTCCTCTGCAGAGCAACACAGTAAGATCAAGAGTAGTCTTCATCATGGTGAGATGTAATACAAATGTAGATTAATACCTCGTTACGGTAATAACACTCCGTTCAAGTGAAGGCTCCTGTAGTTACACTAATTTGCCCTCTCTGGTTATGACACCAACTCTAGCTGCTTAGCTAGGATGAAAAATAGTCACTATTATGTTGAGGCTAAGAGCCTTCACTGACTTAAGTAGGGTTAAGTATTTCCTCTATTAAGGTGCCCATCTCTGTGTTAGGACCAGGCTTTTGGGAGTGTTTCAGTGTGCAGGTCCCCACTAGAGTTCTGATTCTGCTCCCAATGTTCAGCATACCGTTTTTCCATCTCCCTTCTCCTTCCTAAAGTTTTCTTTTGAGCATGCCTGACTGTGAGGGCACTGCTTCTCTCTTCCCCTGAACGGCTTTTGTGCCAGCAGCTCTCCTCAGCATCGCTGTCACTCAGTCAGCTTGCAGTGATGGTGTCTTAGGGCGGTTCTGCATGCTCTCCAGGAATGTGTCCTTGTACTTGGCTGTCTTTAGTTGACTGTGTGACAGGGGTGCTCTGCCTGGGTATTAAGCAAATTTAGAGAGTCTCCAGAATGTCCCTTCCATCGAGGCCCCAGCCCTATTTTCCTAGCACATTGCTAGCCATTTCTGTTGCCTTTGAAATGCCTGCATCAGGACAGTTTTTCTTCAGGCCT
Source organism: Indicator indicator (assembly GCF_027791375.1). NCBI lineage: Eukaryota > Metazoa > Chordata > Aves > Piciformes > Indicatoridae > Indicator > Indicator indicator. The sequence continues at coordinate 11,301,277 of NC_072028.1, read as the reverse complement.
TAGGTGAGATACATGCTACTCATGCCTTCACTTGTTGTGCCTCACGGGGGTTTCTCCAGGATGAGGATGCTGCCTGTATCACATGTAGCTTCCCCCAGATGACACACTGCTTCCAATCTCACCAGCTGCATGTGAAATTTGTGAAGTCATGCTGATGCTGTCACGTGAAGATTCTGTCTCCTTGGGTGCAGCAGCTGTGGGAGCAGATGCTATTTTCATGGCACTGTTTGTCAGTAAAAGTGTTCTGTCTGGGCCCAGTAGCCTGTCCTCATCACCTCTGTGTTTCACCATTGCTGTTCATCACTCTCTTACGCAAAGACCTCAATTACCGTTGGTTAGTACTTAATGCTCAGGATAACCAGGCAGAAGGCAGAGGAGCGCAGGTTGTCTTGCCTGTTCTTTACGTGGTGCATGCAGAGGAACTCAAAGCTGTGGCAGGCAGCTAAGAAAGGGATCTTGCATATGTATGGTGCGTGAATCTAACAGGCTGGTTGCATGCATAGAGGGAAGGTCTGAGCAGCTGAAGGGTGCAGAGCCCCTTGTGCATCTTTGAACACAGAAGTCTGTCTTTTACAGAGAATTTGGCGAGCCTGCCATATCTTGTGTGTGTTGGTAACTACTCCTAGATCTCATCTGCACTGAATAGTGGCCTGAAAGGGCAGATGCTGATGTAAAAGGCAAGTTGCTGTGTGGTTAAAATAACTTTGTACTGTAAGCAGCTGAAGAGCTGTGAAGGTGCTCACCCTGTTGTTTACCTGGTGCCTGGACTGTGGTTAGCTGCTCATCTGCTGAGTGTGGTTCTGGGCTCTGTGGAGCAAGCCAGGGTGAATTTGACCTTGGTGCTTCTACCCAGACTCGCCATCAGTCCCATTGGTGTGCATGTTTCAGCTGCCAGCGCTTACGTATGCAGTGGTTTGGGGCACATCTCATGGTAGGGCACTGAGGTGAAGAATCTGGGCATCTGGCTGCTTGCACCAAAGGCAGCAGGCAGGATGGGGCCACTGTTGGCCTTCTGGCCCAGCTTAAGAGGACTCCTAATCACTGAATCTGTTTTACTGGGTTCATCTGGTGCTCAGCACCTGTGGTGGTGGTTGTGCTGAGCACTGAGGCTCACCTGAGATAAGGAGTGTGTGAGACAGGCTCTGCTGCAGGCAGAAAAGCTATGAACGAGCTCATGGGGGAGGGTCTTATTTCTTAGGTTTACAGGAAAAGGAGGAGATAAAGCCAGGAGATGTTGTGGAATGAGATGGTTATCTGGGCTTTTCTGCTGGCAGAGACGTGACAGCTTCTCAGAGAAATGTACTGTTTTCCTGCTGCTATTGTGGAGGGGAGGAGAGCTGTGGTCTGTCCTGCCTGGAGGTGGAGGCCTCCTGGTTTTGGTCTTATCCAGCCCACGCTCTGCGGCAGGAGTCTGTAGGATGCCATAAGGGGTATCTGTAGCCACCTGTCCCATTTCACAAAGCATTCCGTGGGTCAGCTGCCTAGCAGAGGCCAGGCCTCTTTCTGGGCTGCATGTACACTGTTGCTCCAGGAACATGAGACTTGCTCCAAGCGACAAGCGCTCATCACTACCAGTCTATGCAGAGGAAGCTCTGTCTGGAGAGCAGGAGAGTTGCAGAGACCCTTCTGCATCCCCTTTCCAGCAGGTGCACCAGTATAATGCACTTTTCACATTAAGTGTCCCTGCCCCCTGTCCCCATCCCACACTTGAAGTCACTTTCCCTCCTAGAGAACCAACAATCCTTGTAACTCAGAAAATACTGTAAAGGAAACTACAGCAGCTCGAGTAGCCCAGATGCTAGTTCCTGCCCGCAGCAGTTCATGTGCCTTTCCCTAGTGTTACCCACAACTGCTCTTTGTCTTTCAGACTGTCCTAGGGCCTGAAACTTTGCAGAAGCTTCTCAGATGGCTATGAATGCACATTCTGTACACAGTTTGGCCCAGGACATGTTCCATGTATGGCTTAAAATGCTGATGGTCAAGGCCCTTCCATGGTCCACATATGTCTGTGGAGGACAAGACTTGCCCCTAAAGGTCCTTCAAGGCTGCTGCCACTCACCCCACAAACACCCCCCCCTCCCTTCCCCCCATTCTAGTTGTTTTCTGCTTTCCTGGCACCTTAGCTCCAGAGGAGGGTCTGCCCATGCAAAGCAGAGAAACAGGCATGTGGCACTGGGGAACATGGGCTGCCCCAAGGCAAGGAGGTCTTTGTAGATAAGTGCTGATCCCTCAACTATAATCCCAGTTATGTAATGGCTGTATTAACATGTAACCAACTGCATTGTATCTAAAGCCTTAGAACTAGTCAGGTGCTCCCCTCCAACCTTGTTCCTGCCCTTCCTCCTACCTGATCTTTAACAAAGCATTAATAATTCTAAGGATAATCTCTATTTTGTTGTGCTTTTTTGTAACTGTTTTAAATAAATCAATTTGTACTGTATATTTGTACTTTTGGTGAGATCCTTTTTCCTGTTTTACCATTTTAAGTCTGTACTTGGCTACACACAGATTGTATTTTTATTGTTAATGCTCTTATGAATATTGCATTTAACTTGTTGACTCTGTAAACACAGTATATATCTATCTATCTATATATATATATATATATATAAACCAATAGCTTTTCCTTTGGTGTTTGAGACTTCTTGGTCGTCTGTAGCATCAGTGATCATTAGTATGTGGCTTCTCTGGTCTTACATAGTGATCAGGAAACTCATGGTAAGGGCAAGGTAAAGGCTGACAAGTGGATTATAAGCCATAATTCCATCCTCAAATACTTTTGCTTTTATATAGTCTTTCTTGAATTCCTGGGAATGATGATCAGGTGCCAGTGAAACTGCAGGGAAAGTTTCAGCTGCAGATTAAACAGTGAAGCTACATCTCTGCTGGCCAAACAGAACAGCAAACTCTGTTGGTCCGAATATGAAAAAGAATAGAGGTAAGAATAAAAGTGAGAGATCAGTTCAAAGATCCAGGGAACATAGGGTGAATACATCCTTGCCAGATCTGGTGCCATTTCCCAATGAGAGAGAGGAAAGGGTGGCTTCTGGATGTCAGCAATATGTGATGAATAATGTGTTGAAACAGCTTCCATAAGGTGAGGAAACAAGGTGTTGGTACAGTGGTAGGTGAAGAAAATTAGTGTTGAGAAGATTAAATGCTTTTTGTAGCAAGCTTCCACAGGAGTGGAACTGAGGTTAGTTTGTTAACTGTGAAAAAGAATGCAACATGATGCCCTTTGAAGCATTAACTGGGGCTTTTGGGGACTTCAATCAAAAGTTTTTTGATCTGAGAAAAGAGGGGAAAAGCAGGTTTCTAAGTAGCCTGGACAAAAGGTTTTGCTTCTTGTTTTAACTTTTCTGATCTCAAGTAGGAGTCTTATGGTCACTGTTTCTGACTTAATGCAGAGAAGCAGCCATTGGAGAGAAGACAGCAGTTCCCAGTGTATCCAGACCACCCTGTAACCGTGCTGCAGACCTCAACTGGAAATGCTGTGAAAGCAGCTGGGGTGTTCAGCCTACAAGACACAGATGCATGGCACACCGGTGTTTGGTGGGCTGACCTTTGGAAACCACAAAGCTACAGCATGCATTTTTAGATGGTCATTCTTAAAGAAACCAAATAATGGAGAGTGTACCACCCCTTTGCCTGCCGTGAGTCCCTCTCTGCTCGTGTTTTGCCTTTCCCAGTTTAAATATGCCTAGGTTTAATTTCCATAGTGGCATAGTTTCATAATGATTTCTATTAACAGTGGGAACCTTTTCATATGGGCACAGACTAAGATGACCTTTTGTCTTGGCTACCTCTTGAATCAGTGTGGTGGCTTGGAAATTCCCCCCTCAACATTGACTTTACCAGACTAAAGGCTCCTAATTCCTTACCCTCTGGCAGGTTTTTCAGACTTCTTGTAGCTTTCCATGGCTCTTCCCTAGCTGACTCCTCTTCCATGTTCTTCTCATTGGTTTTGCTGATGAGTGGGAGCAAAAGCAACTTTCTATTCTACCTGTGTGGTTCTGGTTACTAATGGTCCCCATTTCACCCTCCAGTGTTGTTTGCAGTGACCACTGAAAGTCACTGCTGCTCACAGAGGATCTGTAGTCCCAGATGAGCAGTGTTGCATTTGGCTACATGGAATAGTTGAACAAGCTCAGGTTACTGTTAGGTCATGGACTCACAGAACAGTTGAGGTGGGAAAGGGCCTCATGTAGGTCATCTGGTCCAAGCCCTCCCTGATGAAGCAGGACCACCTATAGCCATTGGCCCAGCGCTATGTCCAGGCAGCTTTTGAATATCACCAAATTGAGAGACTCCATAACTTCCCTGGGTAACCTATGTCAGTGCTCTATCACCCACACAGTGTAAAGTTTTTCCTGACATTCCAGAAGGATCCTCCTGTGTCTCCCTTTGTGCCCACTGTCTCTTGTCCTGTCACTGGGCAACACTGAAAACAGGCTGTCTGCATCTTCTTTACACTCCCCTCAGATATTTATACAGATTGATAAGATGGTAAGATCGTCTCCTCCTCCCTCAAGCCTTTTCTGGGCTGAGCAGTTCCAGCTCTCTCAGCCTTTCCCAATGATCTTGCTGGCCCTTTGCTGGACCCTCTCCAGTATGTTCATGTCTCTGTTGTACTGAGGAGCCCAGAACTGGACACAGCACTTCAGGTGTGGCCTCACCACTGCTGAATAAAGGGGAAAGCGAATCCACACAGTGTTACTGAACTGACCTACTGACTTACTGTTTACCATTCAATCAGCTTCTTCACTTGCAAACCTGAAATGCTCTTTAAGTGAACATTAACTAATGAGTAAAGCAGGAAACTTTTTGTTTGCTTGTTGACTTACTTCAGTCAGTCTGTTAGTGTTTATATCAGGTATCTGAGAACAGGAACTCTGTTTACTCTTAGCTTTACCGTGAATGCTACTACAAATGATTACATAATGATAGTGTTAAGAGAAAGAGTGTGCAGAGCCATTTCCAGGGATGTGACATCCTCCTTTGCTTCCTCTTTATGGGCACAAACTTTAAGGGATTTAGTCCTGGCAGAGTTGTCCTCAGCTCTCTAATTCAAGCTGCAGTAAACAAGATTCCTTGTTAGTAAGGTATGCTTTCACCTACAGCAGAATTGCAGCAGCCCAAACCCCTTTAGGGGGAAGGGTCCAAGAACAGAACAAAGCACAAAAGGTAAAGAAAGGCACTAAATAAACGTGAACATTAATTTATTTTCCCCTGCTCACAGGCTGTAACTTGGCCCCTAGAGCAGACTGCATCCTCAGAATCTGCTCCCACCAGGCCTGCTGTGGCAGACAGCTCCGTTCTCCTGCCATGTTCAGGAGAAAACCAGAACCATCTGTCAGGGAGAGTTAACCCACAGCAGCCTCCTGAGTGCCAAATCCTGCTAGTGTATCCACGGCAGGTGCAGCAGTGGTAGCACAGTCCTTGGCTGCAGCTTAATGCAGCGTGGTGTTGCTCTGCTCCTCAAAAGTCATTTTGCCCAGCAGCTGGCTCTCCAGTTCCACATTGCTCACTGGCAGCTGGAAAAAGTTCATTTCAGCTGCCAAGGCAGCCATGGCAGAGGGGTCCTGGCCAAACTGTGCCCGGAGCATCATGTCCATTTTCTCCAGGCGACGCTTGAGCCTCTTGGCCTCTCGCTCCCGGATGAGCCGTGCCTGTCGCTTCTCCGGGGTCTCGTTCGCGCGTTTCAGCCTCATGGCCTCACGGTCTCTCTGCAGGCGCCGCGCCCGCTGCTCGTCTGTCTCCTGCATGCGCTGCAGGCGCTTGGCTTCTCGATCCCGCATGCGCCGAACTTCCCGCTCCTCAGGGGTCTCATTGTCGCGCCGGCTCTTCTTGGCTGTGCGTTCCCGCTCTAGGCGCTGCAGCCGCACCTCCAAGGGCTCGTTCTGCCGGCGCAGCGCCCACTTTCGCATGCCAGGCGCCTGTGCCTCCAGCAGCTTACGATACGCAGCACAGTTGTTGCACACTAGGAGGATGCCCGCAGGGTACACGGGCGGGTGGAAGGTAATGTCTTTCCCCTCAACACTGGAGGAGCCCTCGCTCTGTGGTGCTGGCAGGCGATCTGCACTGAGCACCTCTGGCAGCTTCTCACTGAAAAGAAGAGAGAGCAGAGTCAGAGACCTGGTGGGACAGCAGAGTCCCCATCTCAGACTACCCAGGAGGCTGCAATGAACAGTGCCCCTACTACAGCTCATGACAGAGGCCTCTGCTAACCGTTCCTGCTCACACACGTCTGAGTATCTGAAATGAAGTATCTGGAATGAAGTATCTGGGAGTAGGAATCAGTATAGCCCAGAGCAGTATCAGGGTTGGAAGAGCAAAGAGCAGGAATTACCCAGCAAGCTGCTCCTCATAATCATTTTTTGATTTCTTCTTTCAGCCCTATTACACCAGTCACTGGATGATCTTCCACCAGGCAGGACACAATTTCTGCCTGTAGTCCTGCTCTGGAAATGTTGAACCCATCTGGGCAGTACTCTAAAGAGATTCCTGGGCAAGGGAACCATCCGATTATTCTCCAGTGACTGGAGACCCCAGTGCTCTCTGCACTGTACCATCTCTCTGCAGTGCTAAGGAATGCTCTTTTAACAGCACAGCTCATGGAGATCTTCACAGGTGATGCAGAGCTGCAAGCAGAAAGGGTTCAAGAGAATCTCATGGGGGGTGTTTACAACTCTCCCACAGGCCTTAGCAGGTCCAGAGCCATGCCTTCTGTGTCATTTAAGGCAACTCAACCTCATCTTTCATGTGGGTACCTAGGCCCACTCACCAGCCAGGGTGACCCTGACCTGTTGAATGTGGCATGGCTGGTGAAGCGTGCTCCACACACTGCACAGTTTGACAGCTGGTCCTCTGAGTGGATCAGGAGATGTCGCCCAAGGGATCCCGGTGAGCTCAGGGCTCTGCCACACACAGGACACATGTAGCTCTTGGCACTCACCACAGCTGCTGTGTGCTGTAAAACAACCACTGTGTTGTTAGTTACAAACTGCCCAGCTCCCTGCCCAGTCCAAGGCAAGCTCAGCAGATACAGCAAACCATCCCAGTCCAAGGCAAGCTCAGCAGATACAGCAAACCATCCGGGTGAGCCTCTTGGAATGAGAACACTTCACCGCTGTACAAAATAAAGAACTGAGTGATTAAGAGGAAGGCTTCTTATCTCACTGAATGATGTAAAAATTGCTTTCATGTTTAATCTCAAGGAACTGCTTGGACTCAACCTGCAACTGCTTGCAGAGTCTGCCTAGGGATAGAGTATTGTTTTCCACATTTGCAGACTGGTGCCTTGCTGATTCTTTCCCCAAGAGACCCTCAGCTTACTGCTGTAAGCTTCAGTCACATCCTAGCTAGAAGCTTAGTTCTGTGACTCCAAAGACCAGAACAAAGATGTCCTGTGCTTTGGGTTGTTTCTGGATTTGGGATTTCAGACTAGAGATTTCCCACTGTTCAGACCCTCTCTTACCTGGTATACATGAGCAATGAGCTGCTCTCTGCTTCCACACTCCAGCTGGCAGAGAGGGCACTGTGAAAGCCCCAACATAGAGTCAGCATTCAAACTCTCAGGCACCTACAGGGAGGAAAAGCCACTTTGGTGTAAGGCACATAGACCCTGCACACAGCCACCCTGTCTGGCCTTGCATATAGTCAACCCTGCAGGCAAGCCTTGACCAAATCAAGTGCTGTGCCCAGTTCTGCTGGGGCTGGTTCATGTCCTTGCAGTTTGAAAAGTTCTTCATTGTAGCCTCTGAGCAAACCTCTGGCTACCTCAAGGAGCACAGCCAGAGGCCTCCTAGCCTCTGCTTGCACCTAGGCTCTTGCTAGTGCAATGGTTCTAGTAGGCAAGATTGCTCTGCAACAGAAGGGAAGGGGCAGTCAGAGAAAGGCACCAGAAGAGAAGGAAGGGGACACACTCTGTACAGTCATCTTGGCCAGCCAGGACAATGATAGTTGATGCCTGCTATCTCCTCTTCCTGGCAGCCCAAGGGCCCTTCATACCCTATCCTCCTGCTGGGAGATGTTCTTTGGAGGAGGTGGGAGGTAGAAAAAGGTAAGAAGCCATGATGGGGGGAGAAGGTGGTTACACATTACCCTTCTCTCTCCCTGGGAGGCTAAGATAGAGCCGGTACACACTTGCCTCATTTTTCCTCATCACTGGGGTTTCAGCCACAGGTTGTTCTGCATTCTCCAGTTCTTTCTTCACTTTCACCATTGAGCCATCCTCTTCAGATGTATGGGAAGAAACTTCATCCTGTGTGGTTTCTTCCTCATCACTGCTACCTGGAACATACAGAACAGTTATTCCAAGTGTCAGGACCCTGAAGGCACTCACAGGTCCTAGTTGTCATGGCTGGCATCACCTGGACTCTCTATCCAACCTCTGTGACCACAGGCTCCATTTAAACTCAGGCTGTAGAATCTTTGGGTCTGGGCTGTTACCCTGCCTTGCTTGACAACCACTAGACCATTGGCTGGAGCTGCTGCTGTTGCCACCCTGCTCTGGTAAGCTGGGACTGCATCCTGGTGGTGAGGTCATTGCCCAGTCTGTGTTGTGGTGGTCCTTGGCTCCAGGTTTGCTTTCCCTTAAGGAGCAACCCTGCTTTTGCTGTTTGCTGGCAAAGTCCTGCACAGGAGCCAAGGGCTAACCCAGAGGACGAGATGGGTAGGAAGGTCCTCAGAATACCCCCAACAAGCCATGCATCACTTAGTCTCACCCCTTGTCAGGGTCTCCCCAGTTCACTACCTTGCCATTATTGGAAGGGGCAGAACTCACTGCTGCTGGAGTCAGGGTCTTGCAGTGGATGAATGGCTGGCCTTTGGTCCCCAAGAGCTCCAGAAAAGTTGTTCTTCATCATGGCTTGGCGGGCTTGTTCCTCCAGTCCTGCAAAGACTTGCTCCCCTGGCAGCCACAAGGACAAAGAGTCAGACTGGTGCCATTCCATTCCTTTCACCACCACAACAGGTGTGGGGCTTCTCACCTGCACTGTGCAGAACCTCTGAAGTCACTTCTCAAAATGCACTTAAGTAACCTCTCTACTTGCCTACCATGCAACACCAGCTTGCATCTGATGATGTTAGCCCAGTCCCTTTGTGTAGAACAGTCATGCCAGTGGAAACATACAGCACCAGCCTGCTTTCTGCATACTCTTTACATGCCACTCCAGCCACAAAAAAAAACCCCTGTGAGATCCCATTTATCTGCCATATGTAGCCAGCTGGCTTTCTCTGCTCCCAAGCTATCTGCCAGCAGAGCTACAGCTCAGCTCTAAGTGGGGGTAGCTGCTCGGGGATTATGGCTGTGTCCCAGCTCAGCTGTAGTGCTCTATGGCTCTGCTAAATCATTGTCCTGTTCCCTGCTCTGACAGGCAACTTGCACAAAAATATACCTCCCCGAGGGTCTGGCACCTCATCTGTGCTCCACAGGGATACTCAAACCAGGGATTGTCCTTGGCATCCTCTGTCCCAGGAGGACTGAGGACAAGCTGCCCTTCAAGAAGGCATCTATGCTGGAGCTGGTGTTCTGCTTGTATAGTGGGTAACTTGTTTTGCTACTTTGCCTTGTCCAGGGATGGCTCTGGCTAAAATAAATCTCAGTAACACTTCATATGCTGCAAACAGAAAGCTAAAGGAATGAACTCAGAAAGATGGATGTTTATTTAGAATAGCTTACAGTCTGTTGTGTTGAAAGACACTGATCACTAGTACCTCAGCTCAGTAGGAGATGGCAACACATCAAAAAAAAGCAATTATTTGTGCTTCTCTGAAAGAACACTTCTTACAGCAATCATTGCTAAGGAGAACTTTTGGTTCCAAAAATAACAATAAAAGGCAACCATTAATTTTCCTATTAAATTAAAAAAAATACTTTGTTCCAGATGTTCTTGTGATTTACCTCTCTCAGTGGATAAACTGGGATAAACTTCAAGGTGCTGAAGTTCCCAGTGGGCTAGCTTTTGGATTAAATCCATCAACTGATTTGTAAGCTCTCAAGAACCACTCAAAGCATAAACGCAAAAATGCTAAGGAAGACGCAGTGCATTTTTTCACATAAAGCAAAAGTCAAAACTTGGCCTTCAGAGGAAAATTTACATTGGGCCACATCAGTATCACCAGGGAATTGAATTCTTGACCTTTGAGAGAACACCAGTCCTGTTACTAGGACAGGTACATTCCCATATGATGAACAGTTTCAGCCAGCTTTGCCCCATATTCATACTCACACTGCCTTCCTGGTGCTTACCTCGCAACTTCCAGCAGTGCCATAAAAAGCAGTAATTTATGGAAGATTTCAAAGACTCAGAAGTTTCACCGAGACTGTGGGAGAAGAGTTTTAGTTCCCAACATCCCCATGGAGGTTTCCAAAAGCATTTGAAGGCATTTATCATTCTGTTTCAGAAATGTGAGAAAGATTTCTGTAATGAAGGCTTCAGAACACCATCCATGGGGGGCTGAAGAGGTGCTGAGGAACACCCCAGGTCTATTTGTCACTGAAAGCAGCAGATACTGCCATGACTGCTGTGACATATGTACCCCCATCTAGTACTAGGCCATTCTAGTACTGAATGGTTTTTGTAACCTGGAATGCTGCTTTTATGTCTGGATCATAACCCCACATTGGTGGGACTGAGATAGAGATGGTATGAGCAGCAGACAGTGCCTCTCCAAGGAGCAGATATCCACAAACCACCAGGATAAGAGCCAAGAGGCAAAAAAAAGTATTGTAATACAAAGTGTGGTGTAGTGAGGAAACCTGCATGACAGAGGATAGATGTAAAACTGTGCTGGGAGATATGCTACCTGTGACAGAGTAGCAAACTGGATTCCCAAACACCACTGCAGCTGCCAGTGGAAGCAGTGAGGTGTTTATTTTCTTCCACCTTTCCCTTTGCGTTTCCACTGAGCGGCAGCCTGGGGTCTAATGGCCTCCAGGTTCCTTCCTGCTCAGGCACGCAGACTATGCAGACAGTTTGGAGGATTATAAAAGCTGTGACCTTTACAAGAGGTGACTGAGGAGGGAACTCCTGTCAGTAACGCAGGCATCAGTCACAACAACCAAGAGAGCCACTGTGTCTGCCAGCAGCCTTCCCACATGGCACACCAGAACCAAGTCAGCATTGATTCAGTGCAGGGCAGAGAACCGTCAGCTTGCAGCCAGAAATGCAAACTGTTAACAAACCAGTGCTGTTAGCAGATGACACCTTGTGCATTCTCCACTAGCCTGGACCTAAACAGCCATCAGAGGATTGGAAAGGATAAGCTTTTAAAAAAGCTGTTTTCAGCTTATGCAGAATTTCTTAATGTATTAAACTAATATTGCCTCCAGAAGAACTTAGGGAAGAGTGTCCTGTTCACCTACTGATGGACTCAGTCCTACCTCGATGAAGCTTTAGAGCTCTAATGTTTGACAGGTACAATGTTATACTTTCATTGTTTCTGCCCACACTTGCTCACATGCAGACACTTAACACTCCCACCCCTTTCAATACACTTCCATTTGTTTGGAAATGGAGTAAGACAGGGAGCAGCTTTAGGATTGTGGCTATTGGGTAAAGGATCTTAAGCTCAATAGTGAATCCACAGACTCTTCTCCAGAAGTTTCTTTATTAAATACAAAAGGGCTGCAGGCTGACCAAAACAAGTCACTGTATTTGCTTTACACACAGCTGGAGATGCAGGACAGAGAAAGATTGTACAAATGCCTCTGCTTTGCACTCCAGTTCTCCTCTCCATAATCTTGGAAATGACTGGGATGCCAGGTGAGCAGTTGTGGAGGTGGGGGGCAACCCTGTGGTACTGTGCAACAGGCAGTTATGACTGCTAGGATCTGGCGGTGTAGCAACTTGGTAGCCAGAAATTATTTTTTTCCTGAGCCCTTCCCTTCTGGAACTGTATGAATGCAGGATAACTCTCAGATGTTCTGGAAAATAAACACACAAACAAACAACCCCCAGCCCAAAATCCATAAAGCAAGGTCAAAAGAAACTGCATCATTCCCCTGTCTTCCTTCCTAAACAGAAAGGCCTCCCAGAGATGAGCCACTTCATTCCCTCCTTGCACATCAATTTAAAGTCCCTGTTCCTGTAGGTCTTCTCTGTGTTCCTTTCCTGGACCTGAAATCTGCAAGTCTTTCCACCACTGTGGATCTAGTCCACCTGCCCCATCGCTATTCTGGGTTGTCCACACTGCTGTAGTGGTTACTGAAATGAAAAACAACACAATTGAAAGAGTTAACAACAGCAGCCCACAGAGCCCTTTAAGAACCAAGAATTTTGATGCAAGTAACATTTCTGCTTGGTTTTGAATGCTGGGTGCTATTTCTTAGAAGATACTTTCTCTTCAAACTGGGAATACCAGAGATGGCAGAATTCAAGGAACACCAAAGAGCAGAGAATGTGTGCATGTCAGAGGGAGAGGGAAGGAAAGACAATTAACGGGATGTTGGGACCAAGACAAAGAGAGCTAGGAGTATAACTAACAAAAGCTGTTCTCAAGAGTCCTAAAATAAGCACCACTTGCAAAGGGTACAAGCAATAGAAAGTAAAGCAGCTCATGGGACAGCAGGGAGAGGAAAAAACGGAAGCACGTGCTAACACCTGCAGCAGATTTTTGGCAAGCACCAAAGCAGCCCACAACTGATGAGGTGACAGTGCAGCAACGGGTGGGCTTGAGTGTGAGATCTGATGAACTGCCTAGAGATTTTAGACATTTATACTTTAGACTCTGGGAGAGAATAAAGACCAAATTGAACCAATTAAGGTGTCTCCACAGGAAGAACGAGACTGCAATGTATTTCTCTATTCAGTGTGGAATTGGCAATGTACATTCCAGTACATTCCAGTGTCACTGCTTTGTCAGGTCCAAGTGTTTTTTATGAACCATGTGGTAAAACAAAATTAGATTAAGAGCCAATCGTGCTGCAGCCCTGCCAAAGGGGAAATGACTACAGTTAAAACTGTAGAAGGACTGGCCATCAGGCACAATGAGATTTTTGGTGATAATCGCAATTTTTATCATAGTTTCTTTATTATTTTGAATTTCCTTATGCATCAGCTTCCATTCAGAACTGTTTTGACCTGTAACCACACAGCTTCCCAGCCAGTCGCTCTGCATGCCAAAGTGATTCTGTGCTAAGTGAGGACAGCAAACGTTGTTGCAAGAGCAAGGTTAAACAAGGCCATGCCAAGCCTGGAAAGTAACCCTGGAAAGAGGTGGCACCAAGCAAGCCATGGAGAGGAGACCTACAGCTGTCACTTGCCCTCGTCAGTCCAAGAAAGAAGATGATATGGAGTGGCCATGCAAAGAAGAAGTTGGCACCGTCCTCCCCCAAACTTGTCCAGTTAGATATTCACAGTGGTATTTATGCAAATCCAGAAAGCACTTCCCCAGCCCCATGGCCTGCCAAATCACACCCCAGCTGCAGACGACTCCATTAAAAGCTGCATACCTGCTGTCCCATTTATTCCTCTCCTCCCAACCACTCCAGTCCCTGTGAAGAAGTCTCAATAATATGTCTGCTATGTCTCAGCCTGACTCCTCATTCTGCTGGCTCACCCAGTTCTTGGAGCTGATGCTCTCTTCGATTATCCTCGTCAGTGCACTGCATGGCATTTCTGGGCCCTCCAGATACACAGCAGGCTAGATAGACAGAGAAGTCCCAATGATTTGGTGGTGTTCATCATAAGACAGACAAGATTTTCCATCCCAAGGTAGAGACATTGCCAATGACGTGTTTCTTCTGTCTTTTGGTCCCTTTATTTTCTTGTGCTCCTACTTGCAGCTCTTGATGGCTCCCGTTGAATAGTTGTTGTGTAGCAATGTACTGCATGTAAAGGAGGTGAACAGGTCGCAGAATTTCCTCTCTCTGACACACCAGATGTCATAGCCTCAACCTCATGCCTGCTAGTAGCATGTTTGTCAGATAGCTTCCCCTGAGACCAAAACTGGAGATACAATCACTTGTACTGCAGATAAACCCCAGGAACGTTCACTGTGAAAGCAGTGCACAGCTGAATATATAGAGTTTTGTGTAAAACATCACAAGCTTCTGAAGAACATAACCCTCAAGCAGTGGAGTGCAGAAAACAGCCCACCTAAACAGCACAGACACTCTACCTGCATCCTTAGAGCTGTGGAACTCCCTGGTTTTCACACACAAGAGACCATGACTACACCAGGGGAGAGGTGAGCCTGAGTGCATGCCTTATCTAAGTCTAGTCTGAACAGCAAGCAGCAGTATCTGAGCACTCTCAGCAGCAAATGCATCAGGACACAAGATGTGTTACTAGCATCATAGGACAAAACACAGGACATACCAGGTTTGTCTGAGGAAGACAGCTCCAAAGTCATTGATGTACTAACAAGCAAATCGAAGCTATAGTCTGCCACTGCTGAACCCAGCACCCAGAAGCAGGAATTGGAGAGCACAAGTCAGTGCAGATGCCAAAAGCCACGCTGGCCACCAAGGAAAGCTTTGTCAGCTCTCCCATGCCTAGCTCCAGCAGCCTATGGGGCTTTCAAGTGCCAGACAGAGGCAATTCTGCCCAGTACACTCAGTGAGTGTGCAGAGTGTTAGGCTGTATCACAGTGTGTTTTCCCCTAGTACAGGGAACAGCATGCATAGCTTCCTGTTGCTGTACCTATACAAGAGGCAGCACAGGTAGAGAGAGACATGCAAGCCAGCAGTATCAGCAAAGGGAGGCAGTGTTAGGGCTGCAGCATTCAGTTCTCTATCTCATACTATGACAGCTACGGCACTTCAGCAATACCAAGGCCCTCGCATCAGCCTTGCTTTCACATGTCTACAGAAACAGAAATTTGTTTTCCTCGTTTCAGACCAAATTCCAGCCACAGAGCTGGGTATGAACAAGGGCATACCTTCAGTCCCCCAACTTCCCTCTGCTACAATCCGTCAGACAGAAGCTGTGCATGTGCAGTTTCCCCTTTGCAGCCAAACATCCACACGTCTCCCAGCTCCACTAACACCTTGCTATAGCCTGCCCACACGAAGTGCTGATGTACAGCACCTTCAGCCCTGTCACTATCAAATGCCAGGGTCTAGACAATGATGGAGAAACAGAGATCTGTCCTGTCAGCTCAGCTCAAGAATGATCTGATAGACTGCATTTATCTGTCCAGTACATGACTTAGACACTACCTACTCCCTGCAAGGAAAGTGCAAATGACTTTCTTTACGTTATCTGGTAGGAAACTGAAGCACACTGAGCCTCAGTTACATGCCCAAGACCAGTTAGATGACTCTGTGGTAGGGCAAAGATCAGAACCCAACACTTCCTGGCTTTCAGCCACACACACAAACCACCTCACCTAGAACTTCTTTTGCTATCCAAAACAGGCCAAAGCCCCAAAGTCACATTTCTTAGTGCACTACCTTGCACTTTTGATGGTGTGAATGCAAAGTGCACCCACAGACCCTGCACATACACACCTACCTTTACAGTGTTAGTTGTTTGGTCAAGCCTATCCCTGTCCTGTCATGCCAGGACACAGCCAGCTCCCCTGATGCACAGAGCTCAGTTTCTCTTCTTACAGTCCCTAAGACAAAACATGAGTAACCACCATTCCCCAACAGACTACACCTTTTCATCATCCCCCTCCTCCCCATCTCACTCCACAACAATCCAGTTAAGGCAATGACTCCACGATACTGTGTAACGGAATACTCACAGTGAACTTTGTTAGGAGTGGTCTGTTTCCGACGGGACATGTTTCCCTGACCTGGGGGCAGTGTTCGTCCCCTCAGCAGAGGGCTCACCTGAGAAGAGAAGAGCCTGTCACACACACCACTGGTACTCCCTGAGCCTCTGGCCAAAGGCAGCTGGCTGTCACTGGTCACTTTCCACCCTTTTGTCTACAGGGCTCATTCTGCATCACCTCAGCTGAATTCAGTGCCAACACCCAATACAATCCATGAGCATTTCACAAACCACCCTCTATGGGCAGTCTCATCCAGTTCTCAGGCAAAGTTATAAGCAATTCTGTCCCCAGTATATAGAAAACTCAGAGTGCCCCACTTAATGACTGCAATCCCAGTCCAGACACCCTTCTCCCTCCTGTCCATTCCCACAGCTGACAGGGCAAAAGCCTAACCAAATGTGTAGACCCTGCCTTATCTCTGCCCTCTCACCCAGAGAGAGACTAACAGGACACAAGGCCAGACCACACTCTGAAGACTGGCATAAGACACTGGATAATCCAGCCCAGGCAGACAAGGGAACCAAGCACCTCACAGTCACAGCTCCAGACACAGCAGCAGCAGCTGATGGGATGGTGTGATCAGCCAAGGACAGGTCTCAAGCAGACAGATATCCTTTGAAGGGAAAGGCCTCACTGCCCCCACAGATTGGCATATGGAGAAGACAACAGTGGTGCTGCTCATCCTCTCTGCTGCCAGGACCTCCCGGGGCAGGCAGGGCCAGAACAGGCAGTGGGGACACAGGGAGGGACCGCTGACACCCCACCTCACATGGGGAGGATGCACCTCCTGGTCTCACACAGGTAGGGACACACTGACCCCCTCAAACTTAACAAGCAGGGGAAATGTCAACTCCTCATCCTCAGACTGCCAGAGGATGGAATCAGTTCCAACAGCCTGCTCCAACAGACAAAAGGAGGAGCTGAACCCACTTACCCCTAAGCAGGACACAGGGATCGTGTCAGCCTCTTCAGACAGACGGACACAAGGACCCCCTCAGCCTCCCACCGACAGACGGATACAGGGATGCCCTCAGCCTCCTCGGAATGATGGACACGGGGATCCCCTCAGCCTCCTCTGAGGGATCCAGCCGGCGGTCCCAGCACACGGGAGGTGGCTGAAGGAGGGATCCAGCCCGAAAGAGGATGGATATACAGACAAACGGACGCCGCTACTCTAGCAGCGGGACGGAAGGCGGAACCCAGCCCGCGCCCCAGAGGATGCTGCCGGACCACCGTGGGACGCAGCCCGGCAGCCGGACAGCCAGCCTGGGCAGACAACCTCAGTCCGGCCCCGCGCGGGCGGAGGAACCAGCGCGGGGACCCCTCCGGCGGACGGGCCCGGCCCGGCTCGCCTTACCCAGTCCCGCTGCAGGCGCCGGGGAGCCGCAGACAGACAAAGGGCTGCCGGACAGACAGACGGGCAAGATGGCGCCGCCGCCAGAACGCGCGGCGCGGGCACGGGCGCAGGCACGGCCTCAGGAGCCCCCGGCACGGCCCGGGAAGCCCCGGACCGGCAGCGGCAGCACCGTGCCGGCTGTCAGAGCCCTGCCGGCAGAGTCCGACTGCAGGTTGCTCGCAGCGTCTCACCTGTCAGCCATGGGTCCGTCCTGGCCGGCAGCGCCCGGCTGCCCGGAGGCTCTCATTCGTACCGCTTCCGAGCCCAGCGCCCGGGCCGGGAAGCGGCTGTCCCCGCTATATCCGAGCTCACCGGAGTCTGGCTTACCCTGCAAGGTCAAAAATCACGATTTTACCATTACTGTCAAAACCACCACGTGCGTTAAGAACTCATGCATCCGTTCAAAAACGAACAGCCCCGCAGAGCGGGGGCGTCTGGGCTTCCCCACCTCAGGCCACCATCCGCCTCGGAGCGGTCGCTACCGTAGTACCAGGGCTACGGGCGCCCGTCTTTCTGTCATGGAGGCGTCACCGCTGCTGCCTGGCCCTCGAGAAACCGGAGACCTCTCCGCTTGCCTTCGGCTCTGCGCACTGCCTTCAATCGAGCGTGTCCCGTCTCTGTGGAGGCGGGGCTCACGGCAAGGGCAGGGGCAACCTCCGCGGAACGCCATGCTCCCGGAACCTCCACGCCGGGGACGAGTACCGGGCGGGCGCCTATGGGTTGGACCACTGTACACTCAGTTGAATCACTGTATACTCGATAGGAATCCCTCCGCCGGATTATTTAGTTCCTCAGCATCGCTCCCCTCGCTCATGCCGCTGACGCTTCTTTCCCAGAACTCTGCCGCGCCTGTGCGGGACGAGATCTCTGCGATTTTTCAGCCCTAGCTGCCGCACCAGCTCAGTCGTACCCCAGGAAGGAGCTGGGAGGGCCGGGCCCGTGGATCCCTCCGCATCAGCGAGGTGGTGCGGCCTCGGCCCGCCATTTTGGGTACCTGAAGCCTGCGCGGAAGGGCGGCCGGTGAGTGTGGCTGTGGTGTGGTGGTCGAGCTCACTGCTGATGAAGGTGCTGGTCGTGAGGAGGGTACCTTGCTCCTAGTGTCGGGTTGAGGGCAGGCCCAGGGCTGTCACGTCCGCGCCGTGGGACACTCCTACGGCGCTTCGTAGTTGGGGACGGCAGCGCTGGGGGCGGGGGAAGTCTCTTCCCCTCAGCCTCGTCAAAGTGCAGCAGAATCGGTGAAGCTATCCCGCGGTATCCTGCCCGCTTTTCAGAACTGGCCCTGGCCGCTGGTCAGCACCGCGGGCGAGCCCTGATGTAGCTTGCGCAGCCGGACCCCATCCTGGCCGCAGGCTCCCTGCTGCGCGGGGCAGCAGCTCTTCTGCAGGGCGGGGAGGGAGGGCGAGGTACGGGGCGGAAGAATTGGATCCGTCTTTCTGCAGCAGCGCGGTCGAGAACCAGGGAGTGGGGACAACAAAAGTTTTTTCAGAGTGTCTGCAGGGTGGCTGCGGAAGAATGTCTGGTGAGCTGGAAGCTGCTTGATGGCGGTGTTTTGAGTTGAACTGTTAAAGCAGGCTACTGTTAATCAGAGTAGTTATCTAATCGGTACATTTACAGACTCGTACTGAGACTTTCTCGCAGCACTATATAGCTATTTTGATGTTGTAGGAGTATGATCCAGTTACAGAAGCGCAGAACTTTTTATGGCGTCAGACATGCATATGTATTTCTCTAGCAATGTCTTTTGAACTTGGCTGGTTCACTGCGTCAGTGAAATAGCTGTCTGGATGTGGGAATAGATCACCTAAATAAAGTGGACATACTGTAGACAGTGATAAACCTTATGTAAAACACTTGTATAACAAATGCCCAAAAGTCTGTTCCAGTCTGTCGTTCAGGTACAAGCCAAGGTCCTTCTATTTAATGTGATGGCTCTTAAGAAAGCATTTTTTGATTCACAGTTCTTGGCATAACAAAATATTATAATAAAAGGTCTTCCTGGGTAGGTGTTTTGTTTTTTTTTTTTTTTTGAAGGACTGAGCCAGGGTTGTACTGGCTCATAAGAGACTGGAGAAGCACCAGAACATGTGTTCAGTGAGCAGGAAGAATGTGGGGAATATGGAATTACAGCAGCTTTTTCCTTCCGATGACAGGACTTTAACAACCTTAATTTGTACAGTCCTTAATTATACATCTGGTTTACAACTTGCATATTAACAGGATAGAGTTTGGCTTGGTTCTTGCAGATGGCCTTCACATTTTTTTTAAAAAAAGATTAGTTTTGTCAATGAAGTAAGAGAGAGAAGAGGAGATTTGACTGTGTAATATTTGACACAGATGGCATCTTGAGGCATTGGTTTACTTCCCTCACCTTCTGAAGTAATGGAATGAAAACATGTCATCAGGAGCTGTGCTATTTGCAGTGAGGGTGGGGGTTCACTTGAGCTTCTTAGAAATGTAGAGTTAAATGGAACTTCAAAACACTGTCTCAGTAAGCTCAACTTATTGAACTGAGGCACTATCACCTTCTCCTAGACCACTGCTGGTAGGTGTTTGTTTAATGTTTCTTAAAACCTCACTGTACTTTGGCATTCACATCAGTGGCTAATGTTACTTATCTGGATTGAATAGACCTAAGCTTTAACTTATTGCTTTATGTTATGTTTTCTAACTCTGTTCCTATTTGTGGAGTAGTCCCAGTTTTTGACTGTCTTACGTCTTTTCTGGGGTTAAGATTCAGTCTTATCTGGGAAGTTTTTATTCCCTGTTGGTGTTGGGCAGATGCAGGTTTGTAAAGTGGGAAAGGGAATGGTGAGTGCTGTAGGTCCAGTCATTTGTAAATGACCAGATTCAGGAATAGCAGGCCTGCGTCTGGCTGTTTGGGGATTTTTTTTTTCTTCCTGTTCTTCCCCAGGAAAAACAGTGACTGATGTTCTGACTAACAGCCCTTGATTCCAGTGACCTTGTCCTCTTTTCCTGCAGAGCGTTTATCATGTTGGGCTCTGGGTTCAAGGCAGAGCGCTTGCGAGTCAACCTGCGCCTCGTCATAAATCGCCTCAAACTGCTGGAGAAAAAGAAGAGTGAGTATTTCAGGGGGCAGGTGTGACCCAGGATGCTTTTGGGGCTCAGGAGGCTTGAGGAGGTCTTTCTGGAGTTGTGGTACTTAAATGTCATGAGCATGGGTCAGTCTTTTGCTCTTCCTTGCAGCCTGCCCTGGTGTGCAAGTACCCAGAACTGGCCAGAATGTGCCCTCTTGTCTAGTCTCCTGGCAAGGGTTACAGTGCAGTTTATAGGGTGCATGGGGTGGTAGTTGTGGACTCTCTGGACAGACATACTGTTTTGGCTCTTGGGCCTTCTGTACTCTCAGTGTGGAGGAGAACTTCCTGGGGGCTGTGGGGGTCTTTCCCAAATGTCCTGTCCTGTCCTGCCCTACCCAGAGTCCGAAAAGATTCGTGCAGGAAAATTGAAGGTGTAGGTGTGTTTCTAACAGCTAAAAGCCCACTCACTCTCCTTTCTTCTGTGAGTTGTTGTGCTAGGACGTAGACACAGAGGCTCCACCAAGCCGTGGCTGAGTGTGTTGCACTGCAGAGGCTCCATAAAGGAGAGAGAGGAGTATGATGTCTTTGTCTGTGGTAGGGGCTGTGGGTGGGTGCAGAGGCAGCAGCCCCTGTCAGCAGAGTGATTGACTTCGGTGATGTTTGCTGTAGCTGAGCTGGCCCAGAAGGCAAGGAAGGAGATTGCAGATTATCTGGCAGCTGGGAAAGATGAACGTGCCAGGATTCGTGTGGAGCACATCATCCGTGAAGATTACCTTGTGGAGGCCATGGAGATCCTGGAGCTGTACTGTGATCTGCTGCTAGCCCGCTTTGGCTTGATTCAGTCCATGAAGTAAGCTGTGTTCTAGAGGTTGTGCTGTGGGAGAGGGCCCAGGGCTCAGAGAGGTGTACTCCCTAGGGAGAGGTGTGGGGTACAGAAGGGCATCTGTGCTTGTCTCGGTGTCCTGGGGCCTCCAGAGAACTTTTCTTCTCCAGGCAGGGAAGGCTCTGGACCCCAGCGTGTAGGATGGGGACTTGGATGCTAAGCAGATTGAGGAGAACAAAGTGTAGGTGCTTGGTGTGGAAATAGCATTGTCTTCTGTTGTCCTCAGGGAGCTGGACTCTGGCCTGGCAGAAGCAGTATCTACACTGATCTGGGCTGCACCACGACTCCAGTCGGAAGTGGCTGAGTTGAAGATTGTGAGTAGGGTTGTTTGAAAGGTGTTACACATTCAGGGCAGGAGTTGCACTGCCAGAAGCTGGTGGAAGCCTTTGTCTAGCACTTTGTGTCATTAATGCAGAGGGTGTGTTTCTGGACTCTGCAGATGGACATCCCAGTATAGGTGTCTCTGGAGCATCAGGACTGGCTGAGGGGTCTCTATGGCAGAAACGAGGGTGATCTGGGGAGGGGGTAGCTGTAGGGGCTACAGGAGCTGTGCAGTGAGTGATGGGGAAAAGCAAGGGTGTGCGTGTTCCCAGAGTTTCTCTTCTGCTGCAGGTTGCTGACCAGCTGTGTGCCAAGTACAGCAAGGAGTATGGGAAGCTGTGCCGGACAAACCAGATCGGGACAGTCAATGACAGGGTAATGAACTGGTGGAGCTGGCAGAGTGGACAGGCCTGCTGTGGCTCTCTGCCCTTTTTTCCTGTGGCCAGTGGCTGATGCCTGTGGCTCATTGTGGAGTAGGGTGGGCCAGCTGAGCTGCTGGGGCCTGCCTGCAATGGAGCATGGGAACAGAGTGCTGCAGTCCCTGCCTGTGGGAGGAAAGGGACAGAGTGCTTACAGCCCTGGCTGTGGTTGCAGCAGCCTCCTCTATGGCAGTGCCATGCTGGGAGGAAGGGCCTCTCCAGGGCTGCATGGTGCTCCCTGCCACAGTGCCCTGGCACATAGGGCCGCACAGCTGAGCTCTGTCCCGCTGAATCTCTGCACTCCTGTGTTCCAGCTGATGCACAAGCTGAGTGTGGAGGCACCACCCAAGATACTAGTGGAGAGGTACCTCATTGAGATTGCCAAGAACTACAATGTACCCTATGAGCCTGACTCCGTGGTGATGGTAAGTGAAGCACCTGCCAGCCTGGAGCTCCCTTCTGTGTTCCTGTGGCTGAAATGTCCTGTTAGTGCTGTGTGGGCTTCCAGAGCAACAGGGCTGTGACATTGCATCTTGTCTGGTGACAAATGATGCATCTAATGCAGTTCAGAGGGCTATGATCAGAACAGAGATGTGTCGGTGAGCAGAATCCTTCCCCTCCTCTCCAGGCTGAAGCCCCTGCAGGTGGAGAGGCAGACCTGATTGATGTGGGATTCACAGATGATGTGAAGAAGGGTGGCCCTGGAGGGGGAGGAGGTGGTGGATTTACAGCCCCGATGCTTGGTCATGATGGACTAGTACCCATGCCAGTGATGATGCCTATGCCCATGCCAACACCAAATCCACCTTTCTCTTATCCACCTCCAAAGGGACCGGTAAGTGCCTTTGCTTTGAGTGTTCCCTTTTTCAGTGGAAGACTGACTGTGGTGCTTTGCCCTGTGCCTGCTACCTGGGGGGTGTCCCTACCTCACAGCTTGATGTCTCAAAAGGTCATTGTGTTGGTGTGAGACTGGGGTAGAAATTGTGAGTGATGCAGCTGAAGCTTCATGTTGCTTGTTGAGTGTGGAGGTTCCTATTCCTGTTCTCCAGCCATCCCCCTTTGCCTTCAGGGAACAGAGGAGGCCAGACTTAACTCCTGAGGCAGTCTCTGACTGCCAGGCTCTTGGCCAGAGGTTGGAGCTGCACTTTGGAGTTGGTAGGCTGGTAGTGTGCCAAGATTCAGTCAAGGAAATGAGGTGTTTTGTAGGATGGGAGCAGCACAGACGAATGTGGAGGTGCCCCACCTTCAGGCCTGCAAGTGAAGGGCTCCAGGCCAGTGGCTCTTGGAGATGATTTGTTGCGAGGGTGGAGGTGGGAGGTGAACAGAACACTGTGCTCTAAGCTCAGTCACTTACAGGATATCTGTGTAGACAGGGGAGTGGCCAAACAGTGGGATGTTTGGAATCTTAATATGGTCCAAACAATGCTGCAGTTTTTGTAGAAAATCTGGGCTGAGGATCATCAGCTGCCTGTTGGCCCTGGCATAAGTATGCTGAGGACTTGTGCCAGATCTAGGTGTTTGAGGCACTGCTGAGTTATGAGTAAGGCTAATGCAAAGTCTAGTGTGAGCCAGTGACCTCCTTCCTGTTTTGTGATACTGCAGTGGGGAGGTAGCTGGGGTCTGATTAATGCAGGGTATTGCCTGGAGTCCTGCTACTTCTGATGCTTTGAAAGGTGAAGTGTTCAGTCTTGCTTATTCATTAGAATAACCCACAGTCCTGTTAGCTGGGTCTGGTTGCTCCATCTGACTGTATCTAACCTCATACTTGAGAGTTTTTTTCTAAAGTATTAACTTTAGCAGATTCTATACTTGCCTGCATTTATATGGTATTACTGCTTTCTCTGACTCTTATTGCAGCTAAAGGTGTGCTGTGTCCCATGGTCACTCTCTCAGGTGAGTAGTCTGATGCATGGCTGTAATCTCTCTGTACAGGAGAACTTCAATGGCCTACCGGTGGGGACCTACCAGCCTTTCAGTAACATACATCCACCACCAATTCCAGCAACTCCTCCAACATATGAGTCTGTAAGTGCCTGAGCTGAGTCTGTAGGCAGCAGGGGGGAAGCTCAAAAGGGTGCTTTGGTAGTCACAGAAGAGGCAAAGCACACTGCCATCAACCTTTGGAGCTTTCAGGGTGGTGCTTGGCATTGCTCGTGGGTGTGGTGAACTACTCTGTGTGATGAGATCATCATCATGTGATTGCAGTATGACTTGTGAGAAGTTCCTCATTCAGTTATGTGTATTGGCTCTAAAGGAAAGCCAGGATTTATTTTACTGTGTTGTTAAAATGGTGATAAACAGTTGGCAAGTGGAGTCCACAAACCCTCGTTTTTTGCAGTGAGCACAGGTTTATCGCTCATATGACATATATTGAAACACTTTTGCTTTCCCAGACATTTCTTAGCCTTGAGGGAAAATGAAGGAGAGGCTTGAATCTTTTCTGTGCTTGGCTATGTTGCTTCCATTCATAATTATTCCTTCCATTTTGCTTTTGGTGATGTGCTGCTTGGTTTTCAGTATCCTGAGTAGGGGTGAGTGTAGCCAAGCATGAGTGTGTGCTGGCACTTTGTACAAGCTGCGCAGCAGCCCCTGAGTGCAGGAGATGCAGATGCAGCAGTTGTTAGTGGGTGGGGATAGATGTCACCAACTGTAGCCACAGGGAATGATGAGGAGCTAAACTGATACAAGTGACTGTGCTGCAGGCCTTTTCCCCAGCTGGGCAGAGACCCGAGGTGGCCTCATTTCAAACCTTGCTACTGGTCACAAGGACCTGTCTGTTGTTTATGAAAGAAAGGAAGCAGTAGCTGTGATGAAGAGGGCAGTACTTCAGACCTGCTAGCAGGTGTGCTCTGTTTACCCAGGTCCAGAATATGGCCAGTGAAGCTGCTTGGGTTGACAGGGAGGGGGAGGAAAGTTGAAGCACTGATGCCTTTACCTGGGAGAAGAGAGATTCTTCTGAGCGTACTGGATGCCAGGGCTGCCTGCCTTGCCTGCCTTCTTGGGGAGGGGTGGGGTGTGCACTGCTCTGTGTGAGCATGGTTGCTATGGCCCAGTGCCTCCACAGGTTGTGAGCCTGTGCCTGGTAGGAGAGAGAGCTGTAATAACAGAGTCTTTTTCAGATCGACGAGCCCAGTGCTGACAAGGATACCTCTGCGCCAGTGGTGGGTGAGTGTGTGGGGAGGTGTGGGAAGCAAGAGTGGAGAGGGGATGTGGTTATTCTGGTGTCCCTGGGAGGAAACTTTCCATAGAGGAACTGAGGTATAGAACTTGGTACATCTTGGGAGCAGGATTTGAGTTTGGAGAGAAGTCTCATGGAGTTAGAGAGTATCCTTTCAAAATAAGGAGATCCACAGGGAAACTGAAGACTTTGGAGTCATCAGACCAGCTGATGAGGTGTTAGTCTGAGGCAGAATAAAATAGGAAAGCAACAGCTATAAGTGATGGTTTTACACACTGTAAATAATATTGTTCTGCAGCAACATAATGAAAGAAGCAGGTGCTAAGAAGATGGATAGGTTTGTATTTATGTCAGTGTAGAGGCTGTGCACAACAGAACAGGACTAGTAGAGATGGCTGTTACTTGTTGGTCCATCTGCCTAAAGGCTCACAAAGTGCTTCATGCATCCATGACTGGATCATAACAAAGGTCTGCCTGTCCAGTGTGAGCCTGCTCTGTGTGTTCTAAATCACTTGTTACTGCTAGCACTTGATACGTTCGGAGAGGGATTTTGGAATAAGTAGACACTTGCCAGCTCCAGCAAGGATTTCTGACTGTCTAATGGAGTCCTGTGGAGAGTGTTGGTGGTGCATGCAGAAGGAAATAGGGCCATGGTTGCTCTGGATCTGGTGGCATGTTTAGTTTTGGCAGCCATGTGACAGCTTGTAATTCTGCACCTGTCTCCAGGAGGTGTCAGAATGGAGAAAAACAGGACTTTGAATCCCTAGGATGCAATCCAGACAGTGTAGACCTCTGGGAGCTACAGCGTACCCCTTGCTGGCTATGGGTAGTGGAGGAGAATCTCCTACTGTCTGGTGCAGCCATGAGATAGGGTCGCAGTCTAGATCTGCCATGGATGCACCCTTGAAATGTGGTGCTTTTGCCCATTGATGCTGTGTGCAGCTGGGGGATGTGTGACCACTGGTCCTGTTCAGACAGATACACTGGTACTGCCTTTTTGGTACAGCCACCATTCTTCATGTGGCTGTTCAGCCTGGTGAGAGTGTGGTGATGGTGAGGTGAAATGATACTTCTCTTATTACAGGACCTGGGCCCAAGTCAGAAGCTTCTCCTAAACCAAAAGCTGGAGCTCCCAATACCATCGATAATTTTGTGCTGCCTGAATTACCATCTGTGCCAGACACGCTGCCCACAGCATCTGCTGGTGCCAACTCTTCTGCCTCTGAAGACATTGACTTTGATGATCTTTCTCGGAGATTTGAGGAGCTAAAGAAGAAAACATAAAATTGGGCTGTAAGCCCAGTGTGTGGGGCAGGACCTGTGACAGCTGCTTCTCTCTGAAAAACACTCCCCTTGAAACTGGTTTCCTCTATTAACCTCAAATGAACACGCTCTTCTTTTTGAGCTCTCTTCCTGCTGTACTTAAACCAAGTGCTGCCACTTTCCTGATCATTGTTGCTCCAGGAAGTGAGACATAGGGAATCTTGTAAGGCTGGAGCAGGGAATAGCCTTGTCCAGTCTGAGTAGCTATACAGGAAAGCTGTACTGATCTGGGTGCTGTTTCTGGCTCTGTGCTCCTCCTACATGGAAGGGAGAGATAGTGTCTGAGACAGGATGGGGCTTTCTCCTCTGACCTGGTGGGCTTAAGGGCAGCAGCATCCGCACACTGCCATTCTCTGCTCTGTGGCATGTGTGGTGGGGACGGTTAAGTCCCTTTTGTAGGACCTTTGACTAATGGAGGCTGTGGTGGGGAATATGAGGCAGAGGAGGCATGGTGTTGCCCCTTGAGGGTGTGCAGGATGCTGGTACTTCTGCCATCTCCTTCTCTCTGGTTCTGGTTTGCCTAATGTTCTCTTTGGTTCTCGTTTGGGGAGTCCTCCATGGCTGTCCTGGTGTTCTTGGCAGGGAGTCTGTGCCCTGTTCACAGAAGGGCAGCACTGTACAGTTTAAGCAGTGCGAGCCGGGCAGGTGTTGGCTGTGCGGCAGAGTGCACCGGCTGCCTTCCAGCTGGGCGCTAGGCATAGGAGGGGACCCTGGATTTGAGGTAGCACCTTTGCTGTCCTCTGATCGAGTGCTGGCAGCTGGACCCGCTACTCACGGGAGGTGCTCTGTGTCTGTACCCGTGCAGAAACCTTTCACACAACCTTTCTGTGGAGCTGTTGGTTTGTAGCTTACAGTTGGTTCCTAATAAAGTCGAGGCCTGCGAGCAAGAGTGGCACGCTGTCACTGGGGGTGTGCGGCTGTGGGAGTGCCCGGGGTGTGGAAACGGGTGGCGGGGACAGCTCTGTTCCTGCTGGGTTTCGGGCCTCACTTGTGGCCTGGGCTCTTGAGGATAGCTCCTAGAGCTCTGCCGGCCGGGTCCCCGGGGCAGAGTTAGGGTGGGCCCACTCCAGGCGCCGTCCTTGCCGTTTCGCTCCCGCCTTGAGTGCTACTGCGCCCCCTACTAGGTGGCCGCGTCCAGCGTGTACCAACCACGGGGGCGGGCTCCCGGAAGTGCCGCTACACGTGTCGGGCTGAGCAAATGGCGGCGGTGCTGCGCGTGAGCGGCCGGCGGGACTCGGGGGGTGTCTCGGGGTGACGGGGACGGCCGGGCTGGTGCCAGCTTCTGCTAGAGCAGGCAGTACCGGGGCGGGACGCGGGATAAGGGCTGTACCGGGGCGGGAGCAGGTACGGGATGGGTGTGTGGAGTGCGTACCGGGATGAGATGGGTGTGGGGCCGGGATGGATTTGGATGGGGTACTAGTATGTAATGGGGAGTGGGGTGCTTGTGCGGGCGCTGCTGACGACCTCTCACAGGGACGACTGAGGGCGCTGGCGGCGGCGCTAGGCGGCTGTGGGTTGCTGCTGGGCTCGGCGCTGGCTGCGGGCGACGAGCGACTCTACACGGCGATGATGCCCGCGCTCCGCGTCCTCCCCCCAGAGGTGGCCCACCGCCTGGCCCTGCGCGCCGCTGCTCTAGGGCTGCTGCCGACCGCCCGTCCCGACGGCCCCGCTCTGGTGCGGCTCTGCGGCGGTTAGGGACCGGTGTGTGGGGCGGTCAGGGACCAGGGCAGGAGTGGCCGGAGGGGGCGGCGGGGTGAACAGGGTTCGCGTTACAGCGTGACTTGTTGCAGTCCATGCGAGCCATGGGTTTAGGGGGGGGCTCCTGGGCCAGGCCAGGGCGCAGGAGGCAGCGCTGGCGGGAGCTGTGCGTCCCCAGGGCAGGCATTCGGTGAGGACACACTGCAGGGCAGAGGGGGTGGAACGAGGGGGCTGGGGCGAGACCCTCCTGGTAGCGGCTCCTGGTGGTGGGCTCCGGCCTTTCTGGCTTTCGCCTGACGATGTGTAATCCAGCCGCTGCCCCGCAGGAGGTGCAAGTCCTCGGGCAGCGGTTCCGCAACCCAGTAGGCCTGGCGGCTGGCTTCGACAAGCACGGAGAGGCTGTGGACGGACTGTACAAGATGGGCTTCGGTTTTGTGGAAGTGGGGACTGTCACACCCAAACCCCAGGAAGGGAACCCGAGACCCAGGGTCTTCCGGCTAGTGGAGGACAAGGCAGTCATTAACAGGTGGGATCTGAAGGTGGCTCCCCTGTGGTGGTGCACAAGCTGCCTGCCTCTGGTTTATCCTGTGTTCTTCTTGGGATTGGTGGATGCTAACCCAGCCCTGAACCTTGTCTGTTCTGGCGCAGATATGGATTCAACAGCCACGGCCATGCTGCAGTGGAGTGTAGGCTGCGGGCCCGCCAGGAGACACAGTCCAGGCTCACTGGTGGTGAGACAAACTTACAAGCCTTTGCTCTTGGGGTCTGCAGAGTGGGTTTAGGGGTTTCCCAGGTAGCTATAGGCCAGGAAAGGTATGTAATGGTAGTGTCCTGGCATGGAAGGGCCCTGGCCAGAGTGAGGTACAGCTGGAGAGCAAAAACCCACTTGGGGCGGTAGCCTCATCCCCTTGGGACTGTGACCAGGCACCTTTCTCCTTGCACATCTTCTCAGTTATAGATCCTCCTGCTTGGGGCACGATGTGTCTGCTGAGACTAGGCAAAGCCAAGAGGGCCCCAGCTGGATGGTTTCCAAGGACAGCCTCCTCCAGGTGGCTAGGCTGGAGGCTGCAGTGCTGGGAGATGCTGACCAGGGCAGCTATGTGGATGGTTCTGTGGCAGCAGGCCAGTCCCAGGCTCACCTCTGTGAAACACATGGGCTGCATCTTCCCAGAACAGGCTTCGGAGAGACCTCATAATAGCAGTCTTTCACTACCTGAAAGGAACCTACAAGAAGGCTGGAGAGAGACTGTTTACAAAGGCCTGTAGTGATATGATATGGGGCAATGGTTTTAAGTTGAGAAGAGCAGATTTAGATTGGATGTTAGGAACAAGTTCTTTACCATGAGGATGGTGGAACACTGGAAGAGTTTGCCCAGGAAGGTAGTTGAGGCCCCATCCCTGGAGATATTCAAGGTCAGGCTTGACCAGGCTCTGAGCAACCTGATTTAGTAGAGGATGTCCCTGCTCACTGCAGGGGGGTTGTACTGGGTGACCTTTGGAAGTCGTTTCCAACCCAGACCATTCTATGATCTCAGTTTTAGCTGGTCCTGTGGTCTCCCTTGTCAGGCACCCTGGCCTCTTGGGTAGTAGTTGGTCTTGCTGCCCTGGTTCAGCCATGTCTATTTTTCAGCGGGGATGCCCCTTGGAATCAACCTGGGCAAGAACAAGACCTCCACTGATGCTGCAGCTGACTTTGTGTCTGGTGTCCGGATGCTGGGCCCTTTGGCTGACTATCTGGTTGTAAACGTGTCCAGCCCAAACACCCCAGGGTTGAGGGACCTGCAGGGCAAGGTTGAGCTGCAGGAACTGCTGACCAAGGTGGGTGTCTATCACAGCTATCCTGGACCACAGCTGCAGCACCGCATGCCCACGGTGGCTTCCTGGAGTGGTAGGCAGAGCCACCAAGATGTCCCCTGACCAGCTGCTATCACAGGGAGTCACCGGGGCACTATATTCCAACAAAGGACACTTGAGCAGGGAGGCACTGACCAGTGCAAGGGGTTAGCAAGTCACCCAACCCATGGCATTAGGAGTCACTGTGGTCCTCTGTGGGTCCTCTGGCCCAGGACCTATGCCATCGGTGCCCATTCCATTGGCATTGCCTTTCAGGGAGAGCAAGGCCTGCACGGTGCTGCCTGTTGCAGTGGGTGCATGTCTTCCCAGTCTGGGGCAGGAGGTTTTCCCCATGTGCTTCTCTGTGACCCTGCATGTGCCACTGCAGGTGCTGGCAGAGAGGGACGCACTGCCCTGCAAGCACAAGCCAGCTGTGCTGGTGAAGATTGCCCCTGACCTCAGTGTGCTGGACAAGCAGGACATTGCTAGTGTTGTCTGCGAGGTGAGGAGGTGGGAAGGGCAGGCTGGCAAGGAGCTATGCTGGTAAGTCTCACCTGGCTATGCTCACCTGGCATAGCGCAAGGCAGGACCACAGCGCTCCTGACAAGTCACTTCTCTGAAGGGATAGGTGGACCTACAGCTGTTGACATAGTGTCTTGGATAGGTCTGACTCTGCAAGGACCTGTGTGTGCACACAGACCTTGGGGACAGTCCAACCAGTGAGGGGCAGCTGCTCTGTCCCCAGGCATGTTGTTGAGGCATTGGAGTTCCTGGCATGGCAGCCTGGAGATGAGATAGGGTGGCCTGCTGGTGTCAGCTGTGTCCTCATGCTGCTGCTCCCCTCAGCTAGGTGTGGATGGGCTGATCATCAGCAACACCACTGTGAGCCGGCCCAGCAGCCTCCAGAGCAGGCAGCGCACGGAGGCTGGAGGCCTTAGTGGAAAGCCCCTGCGGGAGCTCTCTACCCAGACCATCAGGGAGATGTATGCCCTCACCCAAGGTAGGGGCAGAGCAGGTCTTGGGGCCATGTGCTGGTTGTCACCCATGCTGTCTTGACCCTGTGGCTGCCTGCAGGCCGGGTGCCCATCATCGGGGTGGGTGGAGTGAGCAGTGGGCGTGATGCCCTGGAGAAGATTCGTGCTGGAGCCTCTCTTGTGCAGATGTACACAGCACTTGTGTACCATGGGCCACTGGTGGTCGGGACAGTGAAGCGGGAACTGGAGGAACTGCTGAGGTGAGTGAGGGGCGTGGCACCTCCACAGGGAGCCCTGGACCCAGGATGGATCTGGGAGCTGCGTGCTCATGCACGAGCAATGGTGCTGCAGTGCCAGGCCAGCAGTGCCATCACACTGTCCCTGGTTAGGGAGCAGGGGTTCAGGAACGTTATGGAGGCGGTTGGAGCAGATCACCGGTGCTGACATGCTGACAAACCAACGTCTAGCTGGGAGAAACTGCGGCCAAGCAAGGGCAAGACTGACACTTCCAGTGCTGGTCAGGCTGGGACTGAGCTGAGGTCCTGCTCCAAGCCTGTGAGAAGGGTCAGTGATGGGTGAAGCTGGGGACGCAGTGGTGGGGTGCAGCAGGGGTGGTGGCCTCCACACTGGTCCTGCTGTGCAGGGCCTTAATTTGGCTTTCTTGTGATTGGGCTCCCCAGCAGACACCAGTGCTGGGTCGGGCTCTGCTGGGTGGTGGGGAGGGCTCCTTTTGGGGGCAGCAGTCCTGTGCCCTGGCTCCTGCTGCAGCGCTTTCTGGAGAGAGCACACCTTCCCTGCTGTTACTGCCCAAAGCTGCGGGACAAGCAGTGTCTTGGCCGTGCCTGCTGCCAGGGATCCTGCAGCCTGTGCTGCCAGCTCTGGCTGATGCTTAGTTCTGCGCTGCAGGCCCTGCAGCAGGCTGTGCACTCCCTGCCCTCCCTTCTCCACACATGATCCTGTAACAACCCGCAGGCCCTGGGTCCTGCCTGAGTGTCAATAAACTTTTAGCTTACCGTGTCCTCTGTGCTGGTCCAGGGACACCCCTTAGGCTGGAGGGACACAGCTCTCCTTAGCTGTGCAGTATCAGCTCAGTCAGTGCATTTTTTCTGGTGGTAGAAGCTGCAGGGTAGCTGGGCTTGGGGATGGATCCACACAAAGCTCATCAGAGCTCCCTTCACAGAGACCTTTTCCTGAAGCTGGGCCTTTGAGAGGTGCTGGGCACCATTTATTCGCTTTGCTGCTGGTACATAGATATTAGGAGGCAGCTGTGCCCTGTCGCTTGTTACAGAAAGGCCCTATTCATTCATGCTTTTGGAGGATGGTTTGTCTTTGGGGCCTCTGCCGTTGATTGCAGTTTTGCTCCAGACTTTATGGACATCTTGGGCTTTTCTTATGCAACACAGCTTGACCTGGAGATGTTGCTCCGTCTTCAGCCTCTCACAATCTACCCTGCAGAGCAGGACTGTGCCAGCACTTCAGCAGGCTTGTTTACAGGAGGAGCAGGACTGCTGAGACAGCTCTCAGTGGCCCTCAGCTCACATCAGGGCTGTCATGTGCCTCTTCCCTAGTTTCTGCAGCCCCCTGCACCAGCTTCTTTGGTTCCTAGAGACTCCTTTGGTGTGGTGACTACTGCTGCTCTAACAGGGAATTGATCTGGCCTGGTCAAGATTTTGATGTGATTTTCCTGGGGAGGGTCTGCTCTCGCAGTCTGGAGGTGGCTGTCTTGTCTGTGGGAGCGTGTGTTTGGGTTTCACCTTGTCCCACAGCACTGGTCTGTGCTCTGTGCCATGGCAGTCCTGGCAGCTTTGGCCTCAAGCATGGCCCTCTTCTGCCATAGCCTGCTGTCTGGGCTGTGGTCCATGTCCCATGGGCAGGCTGGGGCAGCTTCCACCACTCCTGCAGGCTGTGCCTCTGTCTGAGCAAACTGAGGCTGACGAGTTGGCACGGAGGCAAAATTGTGTTGCTTTTTCCCTCTGCCAGGGCATGGCAGTCTCCTGTTGAGGGACAAACCTGCTGCTCTGAGACAGTGCTATGTCACCCTGTTGTCATCAAGTGCTACAGTATCTTTGCAAGTGCTGGTGTGTTCATGAATTTGAGCTCTCAAGCCCTGATGTGCCCTGTGCTGGGCTCCAGACTGTATTTCAAGTGTGGTTGCATGAATATGGGTGGTGCTGGGCCAGAGATCAAGAAGAAGAAGAATCAAGAAGGTTGGAAGAGACCTCAAGGATCATCGAGTCCAACCTGTCACCCTACACCTCATGCCTATCTAAACCATGGCACCAAGTGCCATGTCTAATCCCCTCTTGAACACCTCCAGGGATGGTGACTCCACCACCTCCCTGGGCAGCACATTCCAATGGCCAACCACTCTCTCTGTGAAGAACTTTCTCCTCACCTCCAGCCTAAACCTCCCCTGGCGCAGCTTGAGACTGTGTCCTCTTGTTCTGGTGCTGGTTGCCTGGGAGAAGAGACCAACCCCCTCCTGGCTACAACCTCCCTTCAGGTAGTTGTAGACAGCAATGAGGTCACCCCTGAGCCTTCTCTTCCCCAGGCTAAACAGTCCCAGCTCCCTCAGCCTCTCCTCATAGGGCTTGTGCTCAAGGCCTCTCCCCAGCCTCGTTGCCCTTCTCTGGACATGCTCCAGCAATTCAACATCTTTCCTAAACTGAGGGGCCCAGAACTGGACACAGTACTCAAGGTGTGGCCTAACCAGTGCTGTGTACAGGGGTACAATGACCTCCCTGCTCCTGCTGGCCACACTATGCCTGATGCAGGCCAGGATGCCATTGGCTCTCTTGGCCACCTGGGCACACTGCTGGCTCATGTTCAGGCGGCTGTCAACCAGTACCCCCAGGTCCCTTTCCACCTGGCTGCTCTCCAGCCACTCTGACCCCAGCCTGTAGCTCTGCATGGGGTTGTTGTGGCCAAAGTGCAGCACCCGGCACTTGGATTTGTTGAATGCCATCCTGTTGGACTCTGCCCATCTGTCCAGCCTGTCAAGGTCCCTCTGCAGAGCCCTTCTACCTTCTAACAGATCAACATCTGCTCCCAGCTCGGTGTCATCTGCAAATTTACTGATGATGGACTCAATCCCCTCATCCAGATCATCAATAAAGATATTGAACAGGATGGGGCCCAGCACTGATCCCTGGGGGACACCACTAGTGACAGGCTGCCAGCTGGATGTGGCACCATTCACCACCACTCTCTGGGCTCGGCCCTCCAGCCAGTTCCTAACCCAGTGCAGAGTGCTGCTGTCCAAGCCACAGGCTGACAGCTTGGCCAGGAGTTTGCTGTGGGGGACAGTGTCAAAGGCCTTGCTGAAGTCCAGGTAGACTACATCCACAGCCTTTCCCACGTCCACCAGGCTGGTCACCTGATCATAGAAGGAGATCAGGTTGGTGAGGCAGGACCTGCCCTTCCTAAATCCATGTTGGCTGGGCCTGATTCCTTGGCTATCCTTCAGGTATGCAGTGATTGCCCCCAAGACAATCTGCTCCATGATTTTCCCTGGCACTGAGGTCAGGCTGACAGGCCTGGAGTTCCCAGGTTCTTCTGTCCGTCCCTTCTTGTGGATGGGTGTCACATTGGCCAGTTTCCAGTCTTCTGGGACCTCTCCAGTGAGCCAGGACTGGTGGAAAATGATGGAGAGAGGCTTGGCCAGCTCATCTGCCAGCTCTTTCAGCACCCTAGGATGAATCCCATCAGGTCCCATGGACTTGTGAATATCCAAGTGACTCAACAAGTCTCGAACTAATTCCACATGGATTTCAGGAGTACAACACTGCTCCTTGACCCCATCAACCAGCTCAGGAGGCCAGTTATCCTGAAGTCCTCCTGCCTTACTGTTGAAAATGGAGGCAAAGAAGGTATTTAGAATCTCAGCCTTCTCCTCATCCTTAGTTACAATGTTACCCTCCACGTCCAATAAAGAGTGGAGGCTCCTCTTGCCCCTCTTTTTAGCATTAATATATTTATAAAAATGCTTTTTGTTATCCTTCACGGAAGCAGCCAGTTTAATTTCTAACTGTGCTTTTGCCTCTCTAATTTTTCTTCTACATGATCTAGCAACATCCTTAAACATATCACTAGTTGCCTCCCCCCCTTTCCAAAGGCGATAAACCCTCTTTTTTTCCCTTAAATCCTTCAGGAGCTGTTTGCTCATCCAGGCCGGTCGTCTTCCCCGCCGGCTCGTCTTACGGCATGTGGGAACTGCCAGTTCCTGTGCCTTTAGGAGCTCCTGTTTGAAGTAGGTCCAACCATCCTGGACCCCTTTCTTCTTAAGGGCTGTTACCCAGGGAACTTTCCGAATAAGTTGCCTGAACAACCTGAAGTTTGCCCTCCGAAAGTCCAAAGTGAGGGTTCTGTTACTGCTCCTCCCTATTTCCCTGCATATTGAAAACTCCACTATCTCATGGTCGCTGCACCCTAGACAGCCTCCAACCATCACATCTCCCACCAGCCCTTCTCTATTTGAGAACAGCAGATCAAGCAGAGCCTTACCCCTGGTAGTTTCACCTAAGAGCTGCATCAGGAAGTTGTCATCCATGCACTCTAGGAACCTTCTGGACTGTCTC
The DNA here is from genome assembly GCF_027791375.1 of Indicator indicator. Taxonomy (NCBI): domain Eukaryota; kingdom Metazoa; phylum Chordata; class Aves; order Piciformes; family Indicatoridae; genus Indicator; species Indicator indicator. The sequence goes on along the minus strand of NC_072028.1, from coordinate 11,265,914 downwards.
CTCTCTGCTGAATTAAGTTCCCAGCAGATGTCTGGTAGGTTAAAGTCCCCCACAAGGACAAGGTCTGATGATCTTGAGACAGCTTCCAGCTGCTGATAGAATATCTCATCGGCCTCCTCATCCTGGTTGGGTGGTCTATAACAACTCCAACCAGGATGTCAGTTTTGTGTGGCCTCCCTCTGATTTTAACCCATAAGCATTCAATCCTTTCATCTGCAACCTCGAGTTCTGAGGCATCAAAAGATTCCCTAATATACAGGGCCACCCCTCCTCCTCTTCTCCCTTGCCTGTCTCTCCTAAAGAGCTTATAACCCCCCAGTGCGGTACTCCAATTGTGAGAATCGTCCCACCACGTTTCTGTGATGGCAACTACATCATAGTTCTCCTGGTGAACCAAGAGTTCCAGTTCCTCTTGTTTGTTGCCCATACTGCGTGCATTGGTGTACATGCACTTCAGCTGGGCTGCTGATTTCACCAGTTTGTGTGGTCCTCCCTCCTTTCCAGGGAGACTGGTTTCCACACCCACCCCCTTCAGACCTAGTTTAAAGCCCTCCCAATGAGTCCTGCCAACCCCAGTGCCAGCACCCTCTTACCCTTTCTAGATAAATTCAACCCAACTTGGTCCAGCAGGTCGGGTGCAGTAAGAGTTGCCCCGTGATCAAAGAAGCCAAAATTCCGCTGCTGGCACCATCTCCTAAGCCAACTGTTGATGGTGTGGGTTTTCCTGTTCCTCTCAGTGTACACCACAGCTGCTGAGGGAACTGAGCAGAACACCACTTGAGCCCTGCACTGTTTAGGGGTATGGGCACCCCATGAGATGGGAAGCCTGCTCAGGAGGGGTTGGCCCTCTTCTGATGTGCCTGGGACCAGTCACATAGATCTCTCCTGGGCCTGAGGGACTGCAGTGTCTGAGTGGCAAGGAGCACTGGCAAGACCCCAGCAGGCCAGGCTTTGATGGCTCAGTGCTGGAGCTGGCCCCGTACACTCCTGACAGTTTTGGGGTGGCCTCACTGCAACACTGGCACCTTGGGGTAGTTAAGAGGGTGGATGCCTCTCTCCTCTCCTGCTGCTCCTTGGTTGTGCTTCTGCTGGAAGGAGACTCCACTGGTTGGAGCAGGCTCATGTGCTGTAGCTGGTGCCCTTGCTGCTGACCACCCACGTCCAGCTGGGCACTGGCCAGCGATTGCTGCTGCAAGTTCCCGTAAGGCTGGGCTGGCCCTTGCCTTTGCTGACAAACAACATGTGCCCAAGGGACCAGGAGCTGCCAGGGTTGGGGGCTGGAGCTCACTGGGTGGAAAGAGGTGGGGACCCTGGCTTGGCCACATTCCCTTGGGGCCTTCAGTGAGCTGGCATGGGACATGCAGCCCTCAGCCAGCCAGGCTAGCACTGGTTGGGACACTGATGGTGCTGAGCTCCATGGTGCCCCACCTTTGCAGGGTGTGTCCAAGCTCTGGGCAGAGCTAGGCATGGGATGGAACTTGGCTCCTCTACCCCAGCTTCCACTGCCAGCACTGGGGTGGCTGCTGGATGCCCACTTGGGGATGACTCTAGGTGGTGGCACAAGGCAGGGGGAAGGGGCTGGCTCTGCTTTCAGTAAATCTCAGCAGGTGTCGCAATGCCAGGGCACCAGCGTCAGCAGCCAGATCCCTCCCTGTATGTTTGTAGCTGCAAAATCCGGGAAACTCTTGGCAGAAAGCTTCCCAGAGGGACTGGCAGGCTTCCCAGGAGCTGCTGCCAGGCTGGCTGTGAGCCAGGTGGGGCTTTTTGTGCTCCTGCTGCTGGGAAAGGTGCTGGCTGCTTACAGCAGGGTCAGGAGGTCTGGAGGACATGGGGCAGGGGGGTGGCAATATAAGGCATGAGGAAGGAGCCCTGGCCAGCATCGACCTGCAAAAGGACGCTACTGTAAGGAGAGGAAACTGCGAGCATGGGGTGAGTGATGCTGATGCACCCTGCGTGTGCTTGGTCCTGCGTCTGTCCTGCATGTCTGGCTGGTGACCTGGCCCTGCTGTGGGCTGCAGCAGGACCCATGGTGGACCTGGAAGCACTCCAGGTCCCAGGGCTGCAGCCTTGTCCTCCATGGCAACAGGGTCCAGTCAAGTTCTCCAGGCTGTGTCTAAGGGGCAGCCCTAGAGGTGTGAGGTTGGTGTTCTGCCCTTCTGGGGAGGGAGACCGCCGGGCTGGGTATGAGATGGGGCAGTGTTCCAAGTGGAACCCACAGGCAGGAGCAGCGGGTGGGAGACCACTGCTGAGCGTGTTCTCTCTTCCCTACAGACCTGTAGTGCTGCTGATTACTGGCCTAGCCTGGACTGTGCTGGAGACTGCAACTGCCACCGGTACTTCCAGGGCAAGGGTGGAAGCACTGGAGCCTGGCAAGAAACAGGCATGGGGCAGGGAAGGCAGGACTGGGGAGGGACCTGCTGGAAGTGGGGTGGTATCTTGGGCTGAGTACTCTGGGCCAGCTGAGCATCATCTGCTTGCAGAATGGAGTTGTGCAAAGCCTGTGGAGATTGAACATGGCTATGTGGAGCACCTGATCAAGTACCACTGCAACCCATACTACAAGCTGAGCAACTCTGGTGATGGTGAGGCATGTCATGGGCACAGCACCCATGCTTGTCCTGGCTCCAGGGGATGCTTCGGGCTGCCCTATGCTGGGTAGTGCAGCCCCCACCATCCTCCTGAGAGGCACGAGTGGCTGCATACCCCTGTGTCTGCCTGGCTGCAGGGCAGACATGTGGACTCTGATTTCCCTCCACAGGCACATACAAGTGTGATGAGAATAATGAGTGGGTGAGCCCTGAGGCTGTCAAGGAGATGCCTGTCTGTGAGCCTGGTGAGAGCAGGGCGGCAGGGGCTGGGGCTTTGAGGGGCAGTGCGGGTGGGAAAGCATGAGGGGCAGGGCACATGGGAAGCTGTGAGCAGCCCTTTGGTTGTTGGGACTGCTTGCAAGCCCCCTGTCTTCAGTACTGCTCCCTGGAGCTGCTGCAGGCCAGGAGGTACCCAGCACCTGCTGGCCCTGGAGAACTCATCAGGGTCCTGCTCTGCTTTGTGCAGTGTGTGGGAAGCCCAAGAACCCCCCCACGCAGATGCAGCGGATCATTGGGGGCCTGCTGGCTCGAAAGGGCAGCTTCCCTTGGCAGGGCCGGCTGATCACCCACCACAACCTCACCACGGGGGCCACACTCATTAGTGACCAGTGGCTGCTGACCACGGGTAGGAACGTTTACCTGAACCACAGAGAGGATGCCAAGCCAGAGGAGATTGCTCCGACACTGAAGCTTTTCCTGGGCACCCAGGAACAGCCTGCCTTGGACATTGAGCGTGTGGTGCTGCACCCCAGCTACCCAGAAAGTGTGGATCTGGCCCTGTTGAAACTCAAGCAGAAGGTGCTCCTTGGAGAGGAGGTGATGCCCATCTGCCTGGCCAAGAAGGACTATGTGCGCCCAGGGCGGGTGGGTTATGTTTCAGGCTGGGGCCGTGGTGCCACCTTTGCTTTTCCCAAGATGCTGAAATATGTGATGCTGCCGGTAGCAGAGGGGGAGAAGTGCCGTCAGTACTATGAGGCACGGAATGGGTCCTACTGGGTCCAGCCCATCCTCAGCAATGACACCTTCTGTGTGGGCATGAGTGAGCTGCGGGAGGACACGTGCTATGGGGATGCGGGTGGTGCCTTTGCCGTGCAGGACTCCGATGATGACACCTGGTATGCAGCTGGCATCCTCAGCTACGACAAAACCTGCACGACCTCCAAATACAGCGTGTACGTGGATGTACAGCGTGTCCTGTCCTGGGTCAAGGAGACAATGGCATCTGGCTGAGGCAGGGCCGTTAAGAAATAAAACTGCTCCACACCTGGCTGGAGGCTCTATCTGTGCACAGCACTGTGGGAACCGCACGGTCGGGATGGGGGTGGTGAGTGGGTGCCAGCCTCTCGGGGAGGCGGTGTATGCCTGTGCGGTCCGTGTGGGTCCCAGCAGGGCGTTATTGGGGGATGTCTAGCAGACCTTGTCTGCAGGGGCGGCTAGGGCTGTTGTGTGCCCCCCTCCCCTGTCTCTGGAGACGGCCGTGGCTTCTCGCCCCTGTTTGTGGGTGCCCTGCTGCTCCCCCCGCCCCTCTCTTCCGGCACCGCCCTCCACGGCCGGAATTTGTGCAGCAGGCACGTGATACCGCGGCTTCCTCACGCCGGAAGTCCGCCGACGGACGGGCAGCAGGTCTTCTCTGGCGAGCTTGGACTCTATGGTGTGAGTGGCTAGAGCGGCCTCTCGCGGGGCATTGTGGGGCGGCCATGGCGGCGTTCTGCGAGGCGGCGTATCGTCGCTGAGGCAACTGCAAGCGGGTGTGGGGCTGCGGGAGTGCGGCGGGGGCGGCGGGATCGGGGCAGCCTGTCTGCCCGCTGACGGTCGAGTAGGGCTGGCGGCGATGGCGGCGGCGGCGGCGGCAAGCGAGGAGTCGCTGCACCGGCTGGCTGGGACGAGCCCGGAGGCCGAGGCCGGTGGTCTGGTGCTGCGGAACCGGAGCGCCGCCGCCGAGCAGCACATTTTCAAGGCGCCGGCGCCACGGGCTTCTTTGCTGGGCTTGGACGTGTTGGCTGCCCAAAAGCGGCGGGAACGCGAGGAGGAAGCGGCCGGTGGGAAGCGGTCCCGGGTCTCTTCATACAAGGATTGGGAGGAGGGCCGTGACGAGGTGGGCAGCTCTGAAGAAGACGACGAGGAGGAGACTGCCCGGAGCGGCAGGAGCACTCGCAAGGACAGGTGGGATCTGCTGGGATTTCTGAGAAGGTGGGGGCACGTGGCGCGATCCCAGCCGGGGAAATGGGCAGAGCGGGGATTGTGAGCACAGTCGGTGTGAGTGGTGCTGAGAAGGGTACATGTGTGAGGGCAACAGCAGGGTTAGTGAGCTCTTAGGACTTTTAAGCTCAAGCTTCTGCTGTAGTTGAGGGTAGAATGAGAGTTGGATGCGACAAGCCAGCCGCTGGCCCAGCTGTTCCTCAGTGCTTTAGAGCTTGCTTTCTTTCTGCTCCGTCTTTCCAGGCATTACCGTTCTGTCCATGTGGAAACACCCTCCTACACAGGGGGTGTCAGTGAGGAGTTTTGGGAACGCAGTAGACAGCGGGAAAGGGAACGTCGGGAACATGGTGTCTTTGCTTCCTCCAAGGAGGAGAAGGACCGAAAGAAGGAACGTAGCAGGGATCGGGACCATGACCGTAAACGGGACCGTGGTAACTGCTCAGAGACCCTTGTGACTTTTCTTACTTTGGGTTTGCGCTTGTCCCTCAGTCTGTTTGTAGACATTTGCTGTGTTTGTTGCTTGGGAAGCTCGTTTGTGCACTGGGCACTTGATTTTACTTCCTTTTTGCAGAGGAGAGGGACAGAAGTCGTCACAGCAGCAGATCAGAGAGAGATGGCTCATCGGAACGGAGCAGCAGGAGGGGTGAGCCAGAGAGCCCCAGACATCGTCCCAAAGGTAGGAGTGCGACCTGATAGAGTTCTGGTGTAAGACCTAACGGGATCGTGCTTAGGACAGGTATAGAAGTCCTACCTTGACTGGGGTCTGGGAGCAATCAGCCAGCTCTGCATATGTGCCAGTCTGTCTGGTGCCTGTGTAGTAGAGTCTGGTTTGGATTTGTGTGACAGGAATGTGGTCCTTTGACAGTTTTTCTTGAAATTGCTGGGTCAGCCCCTTCTCTTAGAGGAAAGGCAAAGGAGTGCCCTCTCTCTGCACTCCTGCTGGAAGCTGTAAGGTGGTTCCAGGTGCCTGGAGTCACTGTCTGAACATCAAATGCTATCTTCTCTGCCAGATGCAGCCACACCATCTCGCTCCAGCTGGGAGGAAGATGATAGTGGCTGCAGCAGCGTGCGCCGCTCACAGTGGGAATCTCCTTCACCCTTGCCCTCCTATCGAGACTCGGAGCGCAGTCACCGATCATCATCTCTCCGGGACACGGACCGGAGAGACCGTGAAAGGTATAGGTGCCAGGGGCTTTGGCTGTGAGTTACTGAGCTGCAGAAAGGGGAGGGTGTGTCTACAAGTAGTGTCTGGCTGTGGGCACCATTTCTTCCCTCATGCTGTGTTCTCAGGTCTGTGAGGAGCAAGTACTCTGATAAGACGCCATTGCCCACTCCCTCGTATAAGTACAATGAGTGGGCTGATGACCGGAGACACCTGGGGTCCACGCCACGGCTATCCAGAGGGAGAGGTGAGAAGCCTGGGCTGGGCTGTGGTAAAATCCCTGTTTCCTGTGCAGTATGAGGTTGGGCTCTGTGGGATTTCTTGTGGAGCTGGTGCCTGAACTGACTGGCTCACCCCGTCCAGGACGGCAAGGAGACGGAGAGGAAGGCATTGCCTTTGAGACAGAGGAAGAGCGGCAGCAGTGGGAGGATGACCAGCGGGTGAGAGCCTGAAGGCGACCGAGTAGCGAAGTGGGCAACAGGCTTGGGGCTGCTGGGCTGAGCTGGCCAGACTGTGGAGGGGCAGGGGACAGTGGGAGCAGTGGGGCAGTTGGGTGGCCAGAGGGCTCCTCTTAGCAGCTGGACCAGGCGTAGTGGGAAGGCCTGGCCCGGGGAGCATCTCACCAGTCATGAGCTCTGGGGGCTGCCCAGCCTGGGCTGCAGGGATAGCAGAGCTCAGGGCTGCACCTCTCCCCTCTCAGCAAGCTGACCGGGACTGGTACATGATGGATGAGGGCTATGACGAGTTTCACAACCCCCTGGCCTACTCCTCTGAGGAGTACGTGAAGAAGCGGGAGCAGCACCTGCACAAGCAGAGACAGAAGCGTATCTCAGCACAGCGGCGGCAGATCAATGAGGTAGGAGCGAGAGTTGGGCTCAGCTTCTCTGAACATATGAGTTTTGTTCCCCTTCCAGAGATCAGCTTGCTGGCAGTGAAGGCCAAGCTCTTGCTTGGGTGGGGAAGGGCAATCTGTGTCCTGGCCTGGACTTCAGAGAGCAACTGTTAAGTTCCCTGGAAAGCGCAGCGCCACATCTCCTGCCTGGGGTGGAATCCAGTCAGGATGACTGTGGAGCGCCGCAATGTCCAGGACAGAAGAAACGTAGATGGCTGCACTCCTATTCTTCTGGGCTGTGAGCTGCGTTGCTCATAGTGCTGTTTGTTGTTGGCCTAGTGGATGCTGGGGGCTGCTGCCCTCAGCACATGAGTGGGATTATGTCCAGGCTTCCTGGCGTGTTCTGAGTGCGGCAGGGGCTTGGTGGAAAGTGTGTCCTGCGTTTCCTTGGAGATAGTCCTGTTGACTGTGCGCTTCATATGCCCAGGCTGTTTCCCATACCCTGCTGCTTTCAATCACACTTTATTCCCTTACGTTCATGCTTCTGAGTCTGGAATCATCAGTTTCATCCTATTGTCAGTGCAGGGCTCAGACCTGAGCTTGATCACACCTGATCTGGTGTGATCTCCAGCTTCCCATGGAGTTTTCTGGGCTTTCTATGATGCATTATTTCCTGCAGGATAATGAGCGCTGGGAGACGAATCGCATGCTGACCAGTGGTGTGGTCCATCGGATTGAGGTGGACGAAGATTTTGAGGAAGATAACTCTGCTAAAGTGCATCTCTTGGTTCACAACCTTGTGCCCCCTTTCCTAGATGGAAGGATTGTCTTCACCAAGCAGGTAGAGTCTGTGGATGAAGGCATTGATGACACAGAGCCCCACACTTGTGAGTTCTCTGTAGTGAAGCAATTCCTCTTTCCTCTAGCCAGAGCCAGTCATCCCTGTCAAAGATGCCACCTCAGATTTGGCCATCATAGCCCGCAAAGGTAGCCAGTTGGTGCGCAAGCACAGGGAGCAGAAGGAGCGTAAGAGGGTATGCATTGGTTCACTGCTGTGCTCTACAGGGGGTGGGTGGTGCCTCACAGTTTTTGGGCTGTGTGGAATACAGCCCTTGGCAGATGTGACAGTAAGCAGCTGGTATTTTAAGACCTGGGATATGCTGGAAGCCCAGCTCATTGAGTTGTCTCATAAGCAGCTGCTGTGATGTGATTCACTATGTATCCAGAGCAGCGTCTAGAAGCTCTGCTCCAGCTCCCTTGGGAGATGGGACTTGGTTTAGGAATGGGGTGTGCATTCTGCACTGTAGCATTGAGTTGTTGTGGGCCTTAGGAGTTGAATTGGAGGAGAGTTATTTGTTAGTTCTTGCTACGGCAAAGTTAAACTGCTCTCTGCCCTTCCAGGCTCAGCATAAGCACTGGGAGCTGGCAGGCACAAAACTGGGAGACATTATGGGGATCAAGAAAGAAGAGGAGAAGGATGAGATGGTGACTGAAGATGGCAAAGTGGATTACAAGTAGGAGCTTGCTTTGAATTAATCATGCTCAGCTGGTGATGGGGACTGTAGGCATAGCAAAGTGTGTGGAGAGGCAACTTCAGGACTTCTGGTGTTTCCTTAGGACTGAGCAGAAGTTTGCTGAACACATGAAAGAAAAAAGTGAAGCCAGCAGTGAGTTTGCCAAGAAGAAATCAATTCTGGAGCAGAGACAGTATCTACCCATCTTTGCTGTGCAGCAGGAGCTGCTCTCCATCCTCAGGTATGGCTGCCAGGAAGCTGGTCCTAGAGTGGATATCCCCAGCCTACCTCCCAGCAACCCATATGAGAAATCTTCCTACACAAGCAGCACATTGAAGCTGTGCCCCCAGGAAACAGGCCACTGCTTTGTGTGCTCAGTGGTAGCTCTTCTGCCTGAGGAGGATGATGCTTGTTTGGCCAGCTAGGGCTGTGAATGCAAAAGCCCTTCTTTGTGATGCATGAAGAAACACTTTTTCCCTTTCTTCAGAGACAACAGCATTGTGATTGTGGTGGGGGAGACAGGGAGTGGGAAGACAACCCAGCTGACGCAGTACCTCCATGAGGATGGCTACACAGACTATGGCATGATTGGCTGCACCCAGCCCCGCAGAGTGGCAGCCATGTCGGTGGCCAAGCGTGTCAGTGAGGAGATGGGGGTGCGGCTGGGTGAGGAGGTGAGTCTGGCAGAGCTGAGGGGTGCAGCTGGAGGGCAGTGAGTGCCTGGGACTGTTGGCAGACTTGCTGGTGTCTCGGCTCTCCCAGGTGGGCTACGCCATCCGCTTTGAGGACTGCACGTCTGAGAGCACAGTGATCAAATACATGACCGATGGGATCCTCCTGCGGGAGTCACTGCGAGAGGCTGACCTGGACAACTACAGTGCCATCATCATGGACGAGGCACACGAGCGCTCTCTCAACACCGATGTGCTCTTTGGCCTGCTTCGGGAGGTGTGTGAGAGCCTGAGCCTGGGGACAGCAGCATGGGGCACATGAGCTGGTCGTAAAGCAGAGTATTTGGAGGAACAGCCCTTCTCTACCAGGTCTGAGAGAGGGAAGCAGAGCTGCCACACCTGTTTCTGCACTCGCTGCTCCAACATCTTGGTCCCTTGTTCTGAGGGGTTAAATCTCCCCTAGTGCCCAAGTGCTGCTAAGGCCTTGCTGGCAGAAGCTCTAGGTATAAAGATCTTTGCTGGATTAAGGCTTCCTGGAGCGAGGTAGATGAGTTTTACCTGCACAGAACACAGTGCATTCTGTTCCCTGATGCTGATGGCCTCTACCTCTAAGAGTACAGTGGAAGCTCTGTCTTGTGCTCCTGTCTCAGTGCTAATGGAAGCAGCCTGCAGCCACGACCAAATGCCCCCTCGTTATTGTTCCTTTAATCTCGTTTCTAGGTGGTGGCACGACGTTCAGATCTCAAACTCGTCGTGACCTCGGCCACCATGGATGCAGATAAATTTGCATCCTTCTTTGGGAACGTTCCTATTTTCCACATTCCTGGGCGCACTTTCCCTGTGGATATCCTTTTCAGCAAGGTATCATCGATGTTGCGGAGAGAAGTTCTGTTGTGACAGGAGGGGGTTGTGACTTGGGTGTGCTGTATGCTCTGGTGGACAAAGGACAGAGGAGGAGTAGCCATGTATGTGCAGTCTTGCACACAGGACAGGGCAAGTGAGATTGTTGGTGTCTGTAACATGGGTTGTGCCTTTCAGACCCCACAAGAGGATTATGTGGAGGCTGCAGTGAAGCAAGCCCTGCAGGTCCATTTGTCTGGTGCTCCTGGAGACATCCTTGTCTTCATGCCTGGCCAGGAGGACATAGAGGTGAGCTAGGAGGGCAGGCACTGCGCTACCCCCTTGACATTTTAATCTTATATTTACACCCCTCTTTGTATCTAGGTGACCTCAGAGCAAATTGTGGAGCACCTTGAGGAGCTGGAGAAGGCACCTGCTCTTGCTGTCCTGCCTATCTATTCTCAGCTACCCTCAGACTTGCAGGCCAAGATCTTCCAGAAGGTGCTGATGTGTGCTCTGTGATAGGAGTGGGGCAGGGAAGCTGGTACAGGGAAGTCTCTTGAGCATGAGTGGTGCAGATGTGCCTTTTGTTCTCTTGGCTTTTTGGAGGCCAAGAGAAAGCATGTTTATGTTCCTCACCTTCCCAAGAGTCCCCGCTGCCCTTCTGGGTTCTGTCTTACTGCTCTGCACTCTTCCTTGGTGGTACAGAGGCCCATGCCCATGGGTTTGACTGATGTGTGGTGTGCTTGCAGGCTCCGGATGGGGTCAGGAAGTGCATTGTTGCCACTAACATTGCAGAGACCTCACTTACAGTGGATGGCATCATGTTTGTGATTGATTCTGGCTACTGCAAGCTGAAGGTAAGCCAAGACTTGCTGGTGCTGATCTCTGGGGTTGGGTTGAGGGAGTTCTGTGGCAGTAACCTAGAACCTCTTACTTCATTCTTCTTTTCTTGTGCCCTGCAGGTTTTCAACCCCCGTATAGGCATGGATGCGCTGCAGATCTACCCCATCAGTCAAGCCAATGCCAACCAGAGGGCTGGCCGAGCTGGCCGAACAGGCCCAGGCCACTGCTTCAGGTAGGTACATCACTGCTGTTCCTCTTCCTGTTGTATCTGCAGCTCTGATCAGGTTGTACATATTTTTCTTCTCACTGAGCTGTTGTTATCTTGAACTTCTGGGGGCATGAGGGCAGTACACAGGCCTTGAGGCCTTCTCTTTTGGACCCCATGCCTCTGCAGAAGGCAGGACCTGTTCCGGTTTCTTTCCTTGTCCATGCTCACTTGTGTCTGTTTCGCCCTTAGTGCTGTGAGGATAACAGCCAGGCCAAAGGCAGATTTCTGCAGGCTTTGCTGTGAGAGTGGTCTGTGCCCAGGGAGGTGCTGCAGTCCAAGCACCTTATGTGCTGGCAAGGCCACTCTTTGGCCAGGGTGGAGGTTTCTCCTGAGATCCTGCTGGCAGGCCTGGCCAAGAGTGGAGTCGCGGTCCTATGCCTTGCGTGGCTGGGTTGGGGAATGAGAGGAGCATGCTCTTGGCATCTGTTCCCCAGGCTCTACACCCAGAGTGCCTACAAGAATGAGCTGCTGACAACCACGGTGCCCGAGATCCAGCGCACCAACCTTGCAAATGTTGTGCTTTTGCTCAAGTCTTTGGGTGTGCAAGACTTGCTGCAGTTCCACTTCATGGATCCACCCCCTGAGGACAACATGCTGAACTCCATGTACCAGCTGTGGATCCTGGGTGCCCTGGATAACACAGGTACTGGCTGCTGGGGCAAGCTGTTAAGCCCACGGGCCTGGGACCTGCCTGGCTGCTGACCCCTTTGCTGTTCCTACAGGGGGCCTGACCTCAACAGGACGTCTCATGGTGGAGTTCCCACTGGATCCTGCACTCTCTAAAATGCTCATTGTCTCCTGCGACATGGGTTGCAGCTCTGAGATCTTGCTCATTGTCTCCATGTTGTCTGTGCCTGCCATCTTTTATCGGCCTAAGGTACCAGTTTGCTCTTTCAGCAGTCTGAAGCCTTCTCCTGCCCTCTGACTAACTTATGTTTGTTCTTCACTTGCCCTTCAGGGACGAGAGGAGGAGAGTGACCAAGTGCGGGAGAAATTTGCTGTTCCTGAGAGTGATCACCTGACTTACCTGAACGTTTACCTGCAGTGGAAGAACAACAACTATTCCACACTGTGGTGCAACCAGCACTTCATCCATGCCAAGGCCATGCGGAAGGTGAGGTTGTGGCAAGGAGGCTGGGGAGGGAGCCTCACATGGGAGAGGGATCTAACTGTCACACACCTTGGCAGGTGCGGGAGGTGCGTGCCCAGCTGAAGGACATCATGGTGCAGCAGCGGATGAGCCTGGCATCCTGTGGCACTGACTGGGATGTCGTCAGGAAGTGCATCTGTGCTGCCTATTTCCATCAAGCTGCAAAGCTGAAGGTGAGAGGTTTCTGTGCTAGGTGGGGGCTGAGAGACCCACTCTGGGAACTGGTGGACCAACCACACTTCTCTTTGCAGGGCATTGGGGAGTATGTGAACATCCGCACAGGCATGCCCTGCCACCTGCACCCTACAAGCTCGCTGTTTGGCATGGGCTACACACCAGACTACATCGTGTATCATGAGCTGGTCATGACCACCAAGGTGAGCTTGATCTGAGGGCTAGCAAGAAGAGGAATGTTCTGAGAGAGATGGGAAGGCTTTGCTGTGGTGCCAGGATCTATCAGAAGGGCAGTTGTCAGTCTTTCTCATCTATACCAACTCTTATTTGTCCATTTCCCAGTGTTTTTCCCTGGCTTATGTGGGACATGTTTGAATCTCTTTGCAGTCTCACCCAGTCCAGCCCATAGCAGCTTCCAAAGAATTGTTCAGAAGGGATGTAGTTCCTGCCTGAGAAGTATCACCAAGTGGGGAAGGGAGGGAGCTGCCATGGCTCTTTAAGTGGTGCCCAGGCCCTGAGAGTGCTATCCTGCTACCCTGATCTTTCCTTCTGTCCCTGCAGGAGTATATGCAGTGTGTCACTGCTGTGGATGGAGAGTGGCTGGCAGAGCTGGGTCCCATGTTCTACAGTATCAAACATGCTGGCAAGTCACGGCAGGTGAGTCTCCTATCCAGGATGAGCTGGCAGACAGCACGCTCACTGCATACCCATTTTCGTGCAGTCTGTGTATTTTGGCATGGAGGGAACAGGCCTGTGGGCTTGCAGAGAGTGCGGCTGCTGGCCAGCCCTCTGCCTGTCCCTCACCTGCTGCTGCCTTGCTCTAGGAGAACCGCCGCCGTGCCAAGGAGGAGGTATCAGCCATGGAGGAGGAGATGGCTTTGGCTGAGGAGCAGCTCCGTGCCCGCCGGGAGGAGCAGGAGCGACGGAACCCACTGGGCAGTGCAAGGTGGGTGCTGACCCTGCCTGGCCAGGGCTTGCCTGCTTAATGACAGCAGTGAGCTGTGTGGAGGACCCCAGCTTCCCCATGGGTGTTCTGGTACGGGGAAAGGTTGTGCTGTCCACTAACCACCCTTATCCCCTCCTGGCAGATCTACTAAAATCTACACCCCAGGGCGGAAGGAGCAGGGGGAGCCACTGACGCCACGACGCACCCCAGCCCGCTTTGGCCTCTGAGAAGGCAGTGCCCATGGCTTTGAGGCTTAAAGACTTCCAGGAGCAGCTGAGCCTTAGGAGAGCACCCGGCTCCTCTGATCAGTGTATTCTGTGAGGATCTCCACAGCTTGTGGCCCAGGAAGGCTTTGGCATTTGGCACTGATTTTGCTAGAGAACACAAAGAATTTATTTGTTTAAAGGTTGTCAGTCTAATCCTTGCTTGGTTTTGTGCTGCTCCTTGTTCTGGAGGCAAGTCCTGAGTGGAGGCAGCCCTGCAGGGTCATGTTGAGTTGTTGCTTTGTGGAGCCTGAGATGAGGTACAGAATTACACTGACAGAGGGCAAAGACAGCCTGTCCCTGTCCTATACTGCTACAAAGGCAGGTCTACGACCCATGCCCTGGGCAGGTGCCCAGTGGTTCCTGTGCACAAAAGACCATAGGCCCAGGCCCTGTCTCAGGCCCAGACCTGTTTCTGGCTCAGCTGTGCTAGGAACTCATCTCACCTCCAGTTGCTTGTCCTGCTTCTGTGTTCTGCCTGTGAGATACCTGCTTTCCTCCTGCATCCTGCTCAGTGTGTCTTGAAGATGCCTGGAGGAAAGGCAGGGGAGATGAGGTGATGCAGTGGTGCAGAGACAATCCTCATCTGCTGTCCTGGCAGGACCTTGAGCAATCCAGCAGTTGTTCTTCTGTCCCACACACCTCTGCTGGCAGCAGTAGCTGCTGTGTGCAGAGAGCTGAGCCCTGCTCCCTGTGTTCACCAGGTACTTCTTGCCTGTCAGCTCTGTTCTCTGCTTGATTTGCTGCTGAATCTCCTGCCCTTGTTTCTCATTTGGCTGCTTGAAAGTAGCAGGAGCTGAGGGAGTTGGTGTGAGGAGAAGACAGCCACCTGCTCCTCTGCTCTGGTATGACTTCCCACTCACATTTGCTCCTTCACGTGCTGGCTGATGTTGAGCAGCACGAGCTCCCTTTCCTTGCACATCCTGCTGTTGTCAGAGCATGCCAGAGTGCAGCACACTTCTCCCGAGTGTGTTCTGGGAGCAGTGCCCAGAATCACAACCTGGTGACCTCATTCACTGGAGAGCACCTCCTGGTGCTGGTGCATCTGGCAAGCCCCATCCTGCCCCACTGGTATACCCTGCACCAGAGTACGTGGTGAGCCTTGCAGCATCCTCATGCCATGGCTCAGTGTCGCCAGCCTCACACTGCCCTTGCACCCCCTTCTCTCTGTGCTGCCCTCCTTGTATCATGCTTTGGCCCCATTGCTGGCCACAGGACATGCTGCAGGCCTGCAGCTTAAGGTGGGTGCTGGTGAGGCCAGCAGGGGTGCATGCTGGCACTGTTTCTCTGGGCCAGCTGTGCCAGCCAGCAGCTCCTTGAGCTGTCCCCTGAACTGCCCTGAGCTCTCAGAGGAGCTATTGACCACATTGACCGGGGCTGCTGCTCCCTGTCCAAAGGGTAAAAAAACAGGAATGAGTTGTTGAAAATGAAATTTCACTTTCCCCACACTCTTCTGTGGCCATGTGGCTTCCCAACACAGATCAATAGTGTTTAGACAGCTGAGGAGATTTTTTTTCCCCCTCTTAAGGTACCGGATCAATAATAGAAAAAAAACAAACCCAAAACAAACCTTCTGCCCTTGTGTGCATTACAGTAAATGTGAACACATTGGGCCTGGGGCTGCCCAAGCGGAGTGACAGCAGTGGCTGGGGGTGGGAGGCCCCTTTGCTCTGCACACCATGCACAGGTCACTGCTGGTGGAACTTGCTGCAGGGGACATCCTGGCAGGGCTACAGGCCATGGGCTCCAGGGGAGGCTGAAGGTGCCCCAGCACAGCACCCATAGGTCATGAGGGGCTCTGGGGGTGGGGATGAGCTTGGCTGTCAGCCATTAGGCATGACAGAAACCCAGGCTGGCAGGCACACGTGCAGCATCGATCTGCTGGGGAAGAAGCTTTTGCAGAGGGGAATCCTGCTGCGCAACGCTGCAGGAAGCCTTCACCAGGGCTTTCAGGAAATCAATCAGCCGGCGTGCAGGGGATGGACTGGTGCTGGTAGGAGGAGTCAGTGTCCAGTCATGACAGGCAGTGACCTCCAAGCAATGTCTGGCCACAGGGGACCTGCCCTGTCCTGTGGGGCTGCAGGTCACCTGTTGCAGCTGGGAGGTGTGGGTGCAATTTCCTGAGCTGCCAAAGGACCATGTGAGATGGTGACCAGAGAGAGGCAGGGCTATCCCAGTGCAGGAAAGTGTGCAGCAGTGTGGACACACCACACCCGTGCAGAGGGGCTTGCTGACTGGAGCAATGGGTCTGCAGTGCCTGAGCTGGGGGGCTGCTGGCTCACCCTTGCACCGCAGGCTACTGAGGTGGGGGGAGTGGATGGGGCAGCTCTGGGCAGTGTGTGGTTAGTCTGCCCATCCTGCCTGGGGCTGCAGGGCAGCAGCCTGTGTGCCCCAGGGTAGCAGAGTGGGGCTCTGGGTGCCAGCACTACCTTGTGCATGGCTGCAGAGTGATGTCCTGGGCACGCATCTGCCTGTGCCATGGGGCTCCCTGTACTGTCCTCCCCCTTGTGGAGGCTCAATGCAGTCTCACAGGTATGTGTTCTAACAGGAAATTTCCAAGGCCAAGCTGGGCCCAGAAGGTGAACACAGATGTACCATAATAGAAATCATCGGTTGCTATGGCGACCTGCTCCACCAGCGGCTGCAGCCACAGGCGGTAGGTTGGAGCGGGTGAAGCGCCAACAGTCCTGCAAGCAGGGCCACTTAACCCCCACCGTGCAGAACATGATTGAATTTAGCTCTAATTTCTGACAGTGCGAGGGAACAAAATTTCCCTGCAGATTTCAATCTTCTGGCAGTGGCAGCCAGGGCACAGAGCCTCCACAGGGCACAGAGCCTCCACAGGGCACAGAGCCTCCAGGACTGCCGCCCTCTTTGGTGCTCCAGCACGGCCTTATTGCTGCTTTAATTAAAGGTGGTTGCTCTCCCTGGCAGGGCCCTGCACATTTCACTCATGCTGGGATGGAGCCCAGAGCAGCCCACACTGCTCTGTGGCACAGCTCTGCCCAGCACACGGTGGCACAGCTTGGCATGGCTTGATATAGCTCTGCTGTCCTGTAGCAGGACACACACATCTGCAGTTGTGCAGCTCACTTGCAGCCACCTTTGCCACCTCGTTTGCCCTTTTTACTGCAGCAGCAGCCCTGGCCATGCCGCTGGGTTATGCCCACTGCCAGCTAGTTATTGCATGTGCCATGATCATGAAATCACAGAATTTTGACTGGAAAAGACATTTAATATCACTGAGTCCAACCATTAACCTAGCACTGCCAGGTCACCACTGAACCATGTCCTTCAGTAGTGCATCTCCATGGCTTTGAAACTCTTCCAGGGACAGGGACTCCACCACTGCCCTGGTCAGCCTGTTCTACGGCCTGACAACTCTTGCCATGCACTGCTGTGCACCATGCTGAGCTGTGCTGCACAGACCCAGATGCCTGCTGCTGGAGCAAGGGAGCTGCAGTAGGCCTCTGTGTTGGGTTGGTGTGTCTAGAGGTGCCCATTGGTGCCTGTGCACACCTGACCCACTGCCATATCTGTCCTCTACTCCTGCTGCTGTGCTGATGAACCTGTTGCCATGGGGCTGGCTGCTGTGAGACTGTGAGCAGTGCCTACCCTTGGTTGGGCTCAACCCTGCTCCAGCTCCTACTGTAGGGAGGACAAGGGGACCAAATTGGACTCTGCAGCTCTGCAGGGCAAGCTGGCATCATGCAGTCCTGGGGTGGGAGTTGTCTCACTTTAATTACTGCCGTAATATTATTCTTTTCAGTGTCACGTTAATTGAAATTAAACAGCTGCCACGTTCTGGCTGGAACAAAAGTGAATCCTTTTTGATTCCACTCCAGTTGAATGAAGACTGACGTATGGAGAGGAAACAAAGGCAATCCAGCTGCTGCCTCTCACTGGCGCATGCTGATGCAATTACTGGGGACCCTGTGAGCCAGCGGAGACACACTGGAGCACACCACAGCTACCAGTCCCAGCAGGAAGGAGGTGCCCATGTTGTGGGGGATGCCAGCTCTGGGGTGTCAGGGAGAATTGCAGCCTGCCCAGGCACTGAGTTCAGCCTTTGGTAAGATCACTTGAGAAGCATCCAGCCAGCAGCCATGTCCCACTGTGGCTCCTTGGCCCTCCTGCAGTGCCAGAGTCATCTCATCCCTGAGGGCTTGGCCACCTTTAGCCTCCTGACACTGCAAGTCAGCAGCAGGCCCGTACAGCTTGAGAGCCTGAGCTGAGACAGCAGTGTCAGCTGAGGAGGGTATCTCTCTCCAGCCTTAAGTTTTTTTCTGGTTTAGACCTAGACACTTGCTTGTGATGCCATTCAGTACTTTAAAATATGCAAAATGAGGCGCTGGTACAAACCTCATTAACACCCGCCTCCAACATCATTAAGATGTTTCCAAGAAAATTAATTGAGAGACTCATTAAAAATAAATTAAGAAAAATGTGTTGCAGAGCGCCTGCTCTGAGCTCGTAAATCACGGCTCAAAGCTCCAGGCCGCTGCACAGGCAATTAACGCCAGCCAATTTGTTTTATCCTGACTGCGAAAATTAGAAAGCAGACATGGAGATTAGATTAGGGACGTCTGTCAAGCGGAACTCGGAGTGAATATTTTAGGATACAAAATGGAAATCAGGAAAACAAAGCTGGGACTTCATTTGGAAGAGCTGACAGGCAGAGGTGGGGAGGGAGGAGAGAGATTTCTGTTTCAAGGAGCGGCACCATGCTTGTATTTAGCTACTGACCCACCTCGTGCTCTCACTATCCCACCGCTCTCCATATTCATCTGCGCATCGCTAGTCCTTTGTGGCCGCCTGCACAGACACTGCCTGCCCCTCTTGGAGAGCCTGGGCTCGTATCGAGAGTGTGCTTTGAAGTCGCTGTGTATTACAGAGCCCAAACCAACATGTCGCCTGTGTATCTGCCGATTACACACTTGGATTAGCAAACACAGTGCAACTGGGTGAGCCACTGCTTAGGACTTGCTCAGCTTTGTGCCATTAGTACCCCTTTGTCCACCTCTGGCACCTTCCACCAGAGGATCTCAATCTACTTTATATTCATGAACTGAACTGCAGAGCCCTTCTGCGAAATGAGCAAGCGTTATTATCCCCATTTTGTACAGGGAAGCCGAAGCAGAGATAAGTTAAGGTCTTGCTTGTAACTGTGTGAATGCATAAATAGCTGTGCAGCAGCAGCCATTGTATTTGCACATACCAGTGGTGTGTTGGACACACTCATGGCTCTTTGTTCAGCCAGATGTCCAGCCATGGCTGCAGCAGAACCAGCTGTGGTGCACAAGGTGGGGGGGGGGGTGGTCGCTTCCAAACATCCACACAAACAGCTCGCAAAAATGCAGGTCAGAGCATCCTATGCTCAGCTCTGTAACAGTGCCAGGGGAAGTTTAGGTTGGGGTTTAGGAAAATTTTCTTTACTGAAAGGGTGGCCAGGCATTGGAACAGGGTGGCCAGGCATTGGAACAGGCTGCCCAGGCAGGTGATGGAGTCACCATCCCTGGAGGTGTTAAAAAAAATGCGTGAACATGGCACTTAGGGACATGGTTTAATGTCCATGGTGGTGCTGGGTTGATTGTTGGATTTGATGGTCTTAGAAGGCTTTTCCAGCCGAAACAATTCTATGATCCTAAGATATCTGGAGTGACCTGTCAGTGTGGCCCCGGAGCAAATGCCACCTCTCTCTCATTGAAGCTGCTGGGCAGCTTTCTGTAGGTTGAGGGGCTGTGTGTGGCCTGTCAGGTGTTCTGCTTCTCAGTCAGCTGATGCTGGCCACCTCCAGGACTGGGTACTATTTCCTAGCAGCCCACCAAATGGCCACCTTTTGGAAAACAGCAATCATGCTTTTGCATAAGGGAGACAGAAAAAATCCCTCGGCAGGGCAGGCTTTATTGCTTTCTTACTTCACACTGTTCTAGATGTGTCCAATGCTTGTGTCCTGAGGTCCAGCTTTGTAATACACCTGATGGTTTTGGATGGTATTTTAAAAGGAGAACTCTCCAAGTATGTAAAGTGGTTAACAATTTAGAAGTCTTCTGCATTTTAACCTGCCTCTCTCTGACAGCATTTTATCTACTGTCCCCTCCCCAGGATGCCTTTGCGCAGCCACTCTGTGTCAGCTGTCACATTTCAGTATTTAATGTGTGTGCCAGTCATATGCACCCCCAGAATCCTGTCTGCTTTTAACCACATACTTCTACCCACACCAGTGCAGGTCAAGTCCACCAGGGCAATGTTTGGTTGTGGTTTTGCTTGTTTTGTTTTGTTTCCCAGTGCAGCATTCTACTGGAAGCACCTTTGATCAGGAGCTTCTGCCTTCCCACCAAATATGAGCCATCACATTTGTTCACATGCTTTCCCATATACCAAACACTGCCTCACTTCTGCATGTGGTTCCCGGACTGCTTGGTCTCTATGCCACTGCCCAATATACTGCAACTGAGCAGATGGAGAGGAAAAAAAACAGAGAGAGAAAAACTCATATGGGATCACTTTAATGTGAGCAAGCTCTTGCAGCATGAAAACAAGCACAGCTGATGGTGAATTCCTCCTGCAAATGTAAGCACCTATGCTGGAGCAAACAGTAATATTTTTACCTACCTAATGGTAGAAAACACAGACATGGCTGATGTCCTGGTTTTGCTGAGACAGAACCATAGGCCAGGCACCAGCTGCAGGCCATTAGTAGTTTGGGGCCAGCTTGCAGGTGTTCTTCATACCATAAACCACTCACTGTAAAGGGGAAAGTTTACCGAGGATCAGTTCCTGTTTGAGTTCCTGCTGGTTTGGACTTCTCCTGACCCTGCTCTCCTTCTTCCTTCTGCTCCTGAGGACTGCTTTCCCATTCATTGTGACCACTGTACATTTGCTGGGTTAAGTATACCTTTGTACACTTTATATTGACATTGGAATTAGTTTTGTTGTTTCATTCTTTTCAACCCATGTGTCTTCTCTCCTTTTCTTGATCCCTTCTCTGCTGGGGAGGGGTCACTGGTTGATAGAGCAACTGCTATGGTTTATCCCCAGATATGGGCTAAGTGTAGACAACTGATTAAATTGTTAATGACGAATTCATGCACATGGATGGGGAGACTGCAAGGCAGGTGTTTCCCCACTGCTGAGACTCTGGATACTGTGGTAGGCCAGGTGCAGGCAGATGACATCAGGTCTCTCCTGCTTTCAGAAGCAAAGCAGAGATACTCCAGCAGTGCAAAGACCTGTCCTGGGAGAACAGACTTGGAGGAAGATGTTCTGGTTTTGGAGATTAATCAATGGCTTGTGGAAGGTGTGGGCTCATGAGTCAACACGATTGTTAACAACAGGAACGTCTCAGCAAGGATCTGTGGTCTTTGGATGGCAGTGGGGGCTTGGATACTCCTAGGGGTCATGGTACAGAGAGATGTTAGAGCTGTGGAAAGGGCCTCAAGAGGAGCCACAGGCACTGCCTCAGCATGCAAGACTCAGGGATACTGCGTGCAGGTACTAGTGGAGGGGAGAACGAGGAATAATTTGCTCATGCATCTGTGTGTAAGTGGTTTTGTGGAGAGCAGAGATGATAACAGAAGGCTCTTAGATCTAGCAGGCAAAAGTTCTCTCAGTGTGGTGAGCGTAAGATGAAACAGACTGCACTTAAACTGGAAATAAAGCATTTGCATTACTGGCTAACTCTTTGCAGAGTAGACCGAATGCTGCAGGACATGTGTCATCAGTGAACATGTAAGACAAAGTTTGGATGTGATTGTGTCACACTTGGACTGAACTCTGAGACACTTCATTTTTGCAGCTAAAATTCTCCATGCTGAGATCTTGTGTGAAGATGCATTTAATTCAAATGTTCAATTAGCCTTCTTTCAACTATTTCTCAGTTATGGAATGAGGGGAAATATACTTGCATGTGAAAAATGACTAGTGTTAAAAATAATTCTAACCACAGGAAAAATAGCTACATCTTTTTAGCTTAACCAGACTTCATCCTCATGTGGCTCAGCTCCTTCCTGAGAAACACACACTTGCAACTAGAACAAAATTGCTTCTGAGCAGTCTCCCTCTGACTGACAAGAGCGAGGCTGTTTGTACAAGAAAACTGAGATAAAATAATCTTAAAAAAATCCAAAAAAACCAAACAACCAAACACACCCACAGCACAAGCCCTAGCCCTAGCCCTACACACCTAATCTTATCCCTAACCCTACCCCTAACCCAAACTGTATCCCTAAATACAAACCTAACCCCAACCCTAAACCTATCCCTAGTCCTAACACTAGCCTTAGCCCAAACCCTAAATATCTGAGCAGCCTGCTCTGGTGGAAGACATCCCTGGGGGTTGGGCAAAGATTAGCTTTAAAGGTCCCTTCCAACCCAACTTGTTCTATGATCCTACTAAAGAGCAGTAGAGACCAGCATAGGATAGAGGATACTGGAGCCAAGCAGCTTCACGGAGGCAAAAAGGACGCCTGTGCCCCTCACTACGAGAGGGACATGGAAGTGCTGGAATATGACCAAAAAATAGCCATGAAGCTGAAGGGTCTAGACCACAAATCTTGTGAGGAGCAGCTGAGGGAACAGGGGTTAGCCTGGAGAAAAGGAGGTGCAGGGGAGACCTTGCTCTCTACAACTTTCTGCGGGGGGTTGGAGTGAGGGGGGGAATTGGAATCCTCTATGTAACAGGAACACGAGAAAATGGCCTCAAACTGTGCCAGGGGAGCTTTAGGTTGGCCATTAAGAACAATTTATTCTCTAAAAGAGTTGTCAGGGTCTGGACCAGGCTGCCCAGCGTGGAGTCCTCACCCCTGGAGGGGTTTCAGAGTCGTGTCGATGTGGCGCTGAGTGCCATGGTTTAGTGGTGACCCGGCAGTGCCGGGTTCACGGCTGGACTCGGTGACGGTTAAGGTCTTTTCCAACCCCAAGCGATTCTTTGATTCCGGATCCCGGCATTTCTCGCCCTCTCGTGTTGTTGGTGCCGCCGCCCGGCAGGGGTCGCCCTCAGCCCGCGCTTCGCTGCTCCTCCAAGATGGCGGCGGCGGCGGCGGCGGCGACCCTCAGCATGGCGGCGGCTGCGGCTCCTCCCAAAAGCCGCCGGGGCCGCGCTGCTGCTGGGGCGGCTCCGGGCACCTTTGTTCTCGCCGTACGGCGAAGCGGGGGCTCTGAGACAACAAAGGTGCCCGGAGCCGCCCCAGCGGCAAGATCCGTCCTCGTCCTGCCGTTCTTCGAGCCGACGGTGCTGCCCCGGGAGGAGCTGCCCGAGCCCGAGGGGCAGATGAGGAAAAAAAAAAAAAAAAAAGGCGGGGTGTGCGTGATTGATAAAAGGGGGGAAAAAAGAAAGAGAGTTTGCGTCGGTGGAATTTTAATGAAGCCTTAAAGGTTATTTCTCTGCGGCTGTACTGATAATTTCCAATTGTGTTCATAGGGAGCTAGTAGCTGTGGTCTAATCACATTTGGGTACTGTCTAGGGCACACTATGTGTTTGGCTGGGGAGGAATATCAACAAACATAAATTATCAGGAGCATAGGCAGAGTCTACAGGGGAGAAATAGCAAACAGGGAAGTCGTGCATGGCTTTGCATTTGACAATGAAAATGATCTCATTATCCTTTCCAGGGTCTCAGCCAGCTATTCAAAAAATACTTATTAAAAAAACATTGTGGCTCTTGGGAGAGGGTCCTCTCCAGAGAAGGGGGAAAGACCTGGATGTGTAAAAACAGAACTGGGGGGGATGGAATCTATGGTGGCAAAAAAAAAAAAGGTGGAACCTGCCCTGCTGCATTTCAAGCACAGACTGAGTGCAAGCCAAATACAGATGGTTTGTGTTGGAAGGGGCCTTTAAAGGTCATGTAGCCCCTCAATGAGCAGGGACATCTTGAACTAGAGCCCCATCCAACCTGGTATGGAATGTTTCCAGGGATGGGGCTTCTACCACCTCTCTGGGCTAGTGTTTCATCACCCTCATTGTAAGAAAGTCCTCCACTTGTTCCTTTGAAATCTCAGAGTTGTAGTAGAGTGTCAGTGGTGCCTGTGGGAGCCACCCAGCCCAGTCTGACAGAAGCCAATTACTCACCCATTACTCAAAACACCAGGTGCTTTGACTTGTCCCCGGCGTGATGGTGGAGATGCTGGTGCCATATGAAGCCTGGGGACTCTGCTGGGGATACAGAGGCTGCTGTCTTTCCAACTCCCAGGGCTTGGGGAGAGATGGGACAGGCTCAAGGGCACAGAAGCACAGAGCACCTCTTGAGATTATCAGATTCAGCTGTTGCCTAGGGTGGGTCAGCTGGCACAGGCTGCCTAGGGCTGTCTGTTTGGGTTTAAATACTACCACCCAGGACAAGAATGCACAGGCAGGTGTGGGACTGACCCTGCAGACCCAATGGGGCTGCCTCCTGCTCAGCACTTGCGTGCTGGTGCTGAGGGCCTCCTCGCCAGCCAGCATCAGTGGCAGCAGCATGTGGGAAGAGATAAGAGGAAAACAGGGAGGTTGAGAGGAAGCAGAAACCAGAGTAAGCTCAGTAAGTGGAAAAAGGCTTTTCTGATGGGGACCACAGTGAGAACATTCACCAATTGGGTGGGCATGGGAATGCAGAAATAAAAGCAGAGAGGATATTCATATTCTTCCTTTCCTTATGGTTGATCTTAAGTCTCTGGTCAAAAAGAAAGGAGTATTCCAAGACGCAGAAAAGATGAAGCTTAAAGCCACGGAGAAACAAAGTTGGTCCCATCCTGCTGCTGCATGGAAAGCTTTGTTGGCCCCACTGGCAGAGGTAAAAAAAATTAGTAGGAATGATGCAAAGAGATTGACTGCCAAGGGAGGAAGTAGTGCTTTTGCCATCTCTTGATGTCTTCAAGTCCAGTTGAGCGCCCTCCGAAGCTACCTTTGTCAAACAAGGTATTGAATTCAGCAGTAACGTGGTAAAATTTTCTTGACTGCAGGTACAGAAGGTCAGGTCCTGCTCACTCTGTGAATCTACAGAAAGAAAACGTGAAGAAGGACTAGGAGAACAGGCCATTATTTTTGTTCTTCAATAGTGACTTAATGTCAGCGTTTATCTGCAGGGGCTCCAGCTGCATTCACTGGTTAGGTGAGCTTGTGCTGAATACTGAAAGGTTATTGGGAGCCACCTGGCAGAACTCTTGAGCAGTAAAGCTGGCTGCTCTTCAGCACTGACCTGGCAGCTGAAGAATGTGGACCTGTCCCTGTGCCACGTGGGCCACTGGTGGTCCTGTGGCCTGTATAACAATGGCCTTTGTGCTTGGTATGGTAAGTGAAGGTGGGATCTCGGAAGGAGTCCTTGCAACAAGGTTGAAAGGGTGGCCACGTGTAGCAGGTATGGGTGTTTGTTTAAGGGGGGGTTGGTATCAAAGTGCAAGGCAAATGTGGGCTGTTCATTGCAGTTCTGCCTGATATGACCTCAAGTTTTGCTTCAGCAAAGGGCAGGCTCCTGACCTCTTCCCATAGTATTCTGCAGCCTCACAGGCAGGGATGGGACTCAAGGGTAGATATGCCTGGAAGAGGATAGGGCTGCAGTATTGTGAGGCTGATCTTAACTCATTATTTCTTGTTTTTCAGATGTTTAGCAGTTGGTTCTGTGGTCTGGAAGGTATGAGGCACAGCCAGGTGGTCTTAACTCTGCTAAAGTTCTGGGGCTTTTGCGCTTTCTTTTCTTACAAGATTTCACTTGCAGTCCCAGCTGCTGTAGCTCTATTCCCTCCTCAGGAGTGAGGGCTTGGGGCTGTACTAGATAAAACCAGACACAGATGGAGAGATGGTTCTATGGAAACGTTTGCTCAGTGCCCAGGAGCAGCCCAAAAGGCAAAGTGACTGTTAAGAATTATTAAGAAAATAATGGAGAGCAGATCACAGTTACGCCACTGAACAGATCCATAGTGGAAGCTGCACTGTGATTACCATATGCACCTCTGGTCTGCTGCTCAAGAAAAAAAGGACTTGGAAGCATTTCAGAGAAGAGCAACAAGGATGATCAAATACAAAGAATATTTTCCATGTGAGGAAAAAGTAGACAGTCTCTTTAGCTTGGAAAAGAAGTGACTGAAGAGGATTATAAAATCAAATTTGGCATATAGGGATTGTATGCAGTATGATTTCTCATCGTCCCTTCAATACAAGAATTGGCAGCACCCCACAAATGAGCAGCTATCAACTGCAAAACAAATAATAGTTCTGTTTTTTTAATGTCCTGTGTTGTGTCAGACTGCTTTGCATAGGATATGGTGGGCTCCCAAAGTTTATATGCATTCTCAAAAAGAAAATAAACATTTTAATGGGAGAGAAAAGATCCACTTACACTGATTAAATCCAGGACCCCATTTTTGCTTTCAAAGCCTCTGAGCTGTGGATCATTGGAGGATAGTGAAGTGTTCTGGGCAGCACGGTGGTATCTGCACCCTCTTTACACTGGCCAAGGCAGCAGTTCTGGACTACTGTCAGAGATGAGACAGTGGTGGGTATGAGTGAGCTAGACAGGCTTCCAGCTGGTCGCAGAGCTTTCATTCTTCACTGCTCCGAGTTTCCAGGCAGGGACTGATCTTGCCCTCAGTATCAGCCTGTTGTTCTTCTCTAAGGAGCTGTATCTAAAATCCCTAGCTTACAAATTTGCCGTGGTGGTCTAGCACCCTTACCTTTGCACTGCCATGCTGGGATACAGGTGAGTGGTCATGGCCTAGTCTGCTTTTAGACACCACTTGCTCTTAGCTAAAGCAGAGCTGGTGGTAACCATAGCAGGAGCCCCTCCCTGATAAGCTGTCAGGATGTCCAGCAAACAGGTTGCTGTTGTGTCAGCAGCTCAACCTCAGCCCACGGTGGGTCCAAGGGAATTTGTGTTCTGAAAGTTAGGGAGCACCTCAGCACAGGCACAGGGCACTGGTTTCTGGGTGTGCAAGCAGAGCGCTGAGGCTCCTTGAGCCTTAGGGGCTGCCCAGTGACCTCCTTAGGGGAGTCAGCTGTGCCACAGAATAACAAGTGTTTGCCATGGTACATGTGGGAGAGGCAGCCCTCTAGCACTGATCTCTGACATTGTACTAGTCACAGCCCTGGATGCCTAGCCCCCCAGAGATTGCTCTGGCAGTCAGAGCAAATTCTTCCTCTGTCTGGGGAAGCTCTGCTTGCACTCCTCCCCTCTGGGCTCCACTCTGATTACTGTGAGCCCACCAATGGCTCTTAACTTCTCAGGGCTGTGTGGTTGGGTGAGGACACAGGGTTGAGCCTGCTCAGTTGTCCCAGGCAGTGTGATTCTTATTGCACAGTTCCCACTATGGAAATAAGAGTATCTGGCTTAGGAAGAGAAGAACTGGGACCTGTCCTGGGGAGCATTCAACTGCACCACAGCATGAGGTGAGTGGTGAGGAGATGGAGTGCTGGCAGACATGGGCAGAGCTGTACAGCCACACACTGCTGTGGGCCCCTGGCATACACCCAGATTGCTCAGTTGGGAGATTTGAGAGAACTGTGGAGCTTTGCTTGCTGCCTTCAGCAGAATGAAGGTTGGCTCAGCCATGACTCTAGTTGTCTGTATTGTCATGGTCATTGCTTCAAGTCTGCCCTCAACACCACTGAACTCAGGAAGCTCTCGTTGGCCAATTCTAGCATAAAGAGGTACACAGTATGGGCAAAAGGAGACTCTCACAGGCACTCCAGTTCCTGAGCTCCTGTAGACTGCTCTGCCAAGTCATGCTCCTACTGCATTTGCTGCTTTGAGCTTTAACCTGCTTCTAACACAAGCAACTCTTGGGTAGCTTTCCAGCAGGCTGTGGGTTTACCAGATTAGTGTAACTGTACTGCTCTTCCTTTGGTCAGCTAGAGTGCTGGTTTTGGCCACAGCAATTGCTGTCTGTCAGGAGCTGGTATAAGAACCTACAATAAGCTGCAGAGAGCAAGATGGATCTCAGTGGCTTCCTGGTGGGTGCAAAGCTGTGCTGTTATTTCTGCTGCACACAGGACTGGGCTCTCTGTCACATTTCTCATCTTCATGTGGAATTTGTCTGGGTAGCTGCCATTCCCGCAAGACAACTTGAAATGAATCAGATGAATGACTGCTTTTCATATTACACAACATGATTCCAAATGCCCCAGCACAGACGTGCTAGCCAGATTCCAAGAATCAATCTCCAAATTGCACTGTTTCCTTCTGGAGCAAGCTCCCAGTGGAGAAGCTGAAAACAGGGGGGTTTGTAGCTATACTGAAGCTTCACAGTCGATTTTAAGCCTCTTAGACTGTATAATACTGAATGCAAGTTCCTGCTGAGGGCTATCGACTTCAGTGTGTGCCAAGCTGCAGGGAGCACCCTGTGCCATGCCTGCATGTGACAAAGTGCTTCCCTTCACCAGCAGTGTGACTCGGATCAGAGACCAGCTTCCTGGGACCTCCCATCAGCATCCTTTAAGATTGCCATCCAGCAGAAGGGATCTCTGCAGCCACGAAGTGAAATGCACCAGGAAACAGCATCATCTTCAAAACACACAAAGGGATTAGCACAGTCTGAAATCAGCAACATGCTGCCTTCTCCTCAGGGGTGGAGGCATGCTGCCTGCTGGGGCCTTGGGGATGGAGGGGGCCAGCCCTTCAGATGTCGCTTTCCCAGGTCAGGGGTGTGTGTGTAGTGCTCACCACGTCAAAGGAGTTGCACATTCCTGCAGTGTGAATCCTAACCTGACTTCTTTCAGCTCTCATGCTGCCACTGTGCTAGGTAATGTCTGAGTGGTGGAATGCAAGGGTATACCTTAAATCTTGTAATTAATGAAGAGCAGTGGTGTTTTGGTGGTGTAGGACTGCACCAAGACTGCAGATTATTCACAGCCCCTGCATGTTACAACAGCAGGCAGCATTCATTGCTGCAGCCCTGCTTTGGCAGTTCTGGTGACTGATGTCCTGTGCATGCAGGGTCAGAGTATGAAGTGTAACTGCTGGTTATGTGATCCATACTGTCCCCAGCCTGCCCTGTGCTTCTGCCCCCTCTCCCACCTAACCTCTACAACTGCTCCAGTGTGTCAGAGTTCCATAAAAGCTCCTGGTATATGGAACTGATGGGACACATTGTCAGTCCTCTTAAAGCATCCATATGAGTGGCCTTTTAGCCAAGCCTTTTCTTATATCTCTTCCAACAGCAAACACAAGAGATATGAGTCAGAGAACCCCTGATGATTTCCCTTGGCACTATGTAGAAGAGCTGCTCAGTGGGCACTATGGGCAGACTGTCACAGCAGCTCCTGGAGGTGAGCTGCTTGGTGCTGTTCTGTTGTCATTCAGGCAGTGCCTCTGCTTTGTCACATGCTTCCTACTCTGCTGCACACAGCTCTCTGCAGCAATCTAGCAATAACAAATCCTCCATCTTTGTATCATGCAGTGATTCCCCTACACCACTGTTTTCATACACCATCCACTAGGAAAAGAGGACAATACTGAGCTGCAATGAATGTTCACCCAGTGTTTCCCTTTCCTTTCTCTGTGAGACTACTCTGTTCAGTGGCAGAGCATGGTAATCAGACAAATGTCATGTTAGTTGCATGGTTTTAACAAGGGGAGCTCTGCCCAGTCTGCTTCCACATGGCAACCAAAAAGACAGCGAGTGAAAGGGACCCCTGCTCCCCTATTTCTGCAGTTTGCAACCACAATATCAGAATTATGGATTGCAACAATTTCCATTCCTTTCCTTCATTCTGAATTAAAGACCATCTACTGAAGACCCTCACTTCAAAAACCAGCCAGGCACTTTCTAATATCAAGCAAAATGCCCGAAGAATAAATTGCTCCTATCAGAAATAAACCATTTTAGTTCTGCCACAAGCAGAGAGATCTGTGTTTATAAGTCTCTCCAAAGGCAACTCCATCTTTCCTGCTTTCCTCTCATTTTCTTTTGATGCACAAAGCCTGCATACTGCAGTGCTGTGATTGGATTCAGCTTTGGAGCAGTGTAATTGTAAATATTCATTGGAATCCTGGCTAGTTTTCCCAAGTCTCTCTTAAAGGCTCTGCAGCTATACAAACAGCTGTGGCTCTGCATTACCCTCACAGCCTGGAGGCTGCCTGTTTCTCCACAGCCCCAAAGCCTGCTCCTTCAGAGGCTGCATGGAGGGAGACCAGCCTTGCAGACCATTTTAGTCAAGGCTCTATTATTTTCTTTATTCCCTCTTTAACATCTGCATTGTAGAACTGGCCCCAGACCTATGTACCTGATAGGGTTCCTTCACCAGTGTCCACACAAGTAACACAGGTCGCTGTCACTTACAGCTCCCACTGGCTGTTGTGGCTGTGTGTGTTTCTAGCCTTGTCTATCTGCTGATGGTGCTGGGATGTCTGCACCAGCTGCTCTGTGTCATGGTGTAAGATACATGGTATAAGGCCTATGTCTCTGCACGTTCCACCTTCCCACCAATAAGCCACCTGGGTGCTGCTTAGAGCTAACAGTTGCTACTCAACAGACAGCCGTGAGACTCTATGGGTGGGCGATGCACTTCTCACTAGGAACTACACTGTGGGTTACTGAGAAGCAGATGGATCACCCACTGATATCCAAACAGTCCCACTTCTCCATGGCTGCACTCAGTAAGCAGTAGGCCAAAAGCAGTGTACTGCGGCCACTGAGGAGCAGAGGTGAGACCTTTCCATCAGGCTCTAACCTCCATACTGCCTGCACAACAAGACTACATGGCATCAAGCTGACCTTACTCTCCAGGTGGTCTGATAGCCATATCCTGCACATTTCATTTGCAAAGCAGCACATGTAAGAAACTGCACACAGCTGCTCTACTGAGAATGGAAATGGAATCCAAACGTTCTGATAGCAAATCAGCCCTCCCATCTCTGCCTCATCTACTCTTATGTTTACCACCAAGGGCGGAACTGCAGTGCCGAGGCCAAAGCCTGAGGCACAGCAGCACATGTCATACAGATGGTGGTATCAGAGCCTTCATCACCCACTGGCAGGCTTCAGGCCCTGTTTGTTCTTTCAGCATATGTTAAAGCACATGTTCTGGCTACTGGGTAACCTGTGACCACATAAGTAGGTAGTAAGAAGGGTAAAATCCATCCCTCTCTCCACATGCCAGTTCCTGGGTACAGCTCAGCAAGCAAGCACCTGCCAGTTCCAGCTGAAGCAGTGCAGATTGCTGGATGTGTGACTGAAGGGAGCAGCTCAGAGGGTGTCAGCTGTACACATATGGAGACCTCCAGCCCACAGCACTCAGAACAGAGAACACTGTTCACTGAGAAGAGAGCGGAAGGAACATCACTAATGAGGAAGACAAGTAAGGAATTTACATGGGAAAACACTAGTGTGTGCTCCCCAGCAAGCCTCTCCTGTGAACGAGCCTGCAGGACCAGAACACTGAGGTGGAAGAATGGTCCCACAAACCAACAGGGCTACCCAGCAGCCAGTACTGCTGGAGATGTGACACCATCTGAAACACAAAGCTGGGACTAAGTCTTGTGGAGGTCAGGTGAACCACAGCAGGACGAGCACACATCCTAGACTCAAGTGCAGTCACTTTGTTAGACAGGGGAATGAGCTTGGGAAATGGCATGCTGATATCACATCAGTACTGAAGGAAATTATGGTGGGACTCTGAAGAAGGCAGAGCTGGATTTCAAGGTACAAGCAAGGACAGATTTAGGAAATGAGCAAGGATGGCAAGAACCTCAAGAGACTGATCTTCCAGTTCTGAGACAGAGGAACCTCCAAGTGTCCTGTCCTTAAAGGTCTCCTATGACACAGAATCCTCAGGCCCCTGGCAGCCTGTTCATGTGTTTTGTTCTCTTCCCCATCAGAAAACTGTTTCTAACCTGAATCTTTCCTGATGCAGGCTACAGCCATTAGTTCTTGTGTGTCCCTTCATGGACATGGAGAACAGATGGCTTTGTTCTTACATGCAGCTGGTGGTGTGATTTTCTTCAGTCATGCAGGAGAAAACACCAACAAAACACCAGATCAGAAACAACAAAGAAAACCTGTCTGGTGGAACTCACTGCCACACAGAGACAGCAGCTATGAGCTACAAAGTGATGAGGCCTTCATAAAGATAACAGTTCCCAGAGTCAAAACAGCTTTGCAGAGAGAAATGCCCTGTAGATCTAGATCTCCTTGGGGAAGCCATCAAATTGTCCCCTTTACATTCTTTCCCACCACAAAGGCAGGCAGCTGAAGGCTAGATGCCTTCAGATGTGGTGAAGGAAACAGCCCTGGAGAAACTCCATCTGAAAGGAGCAAACATGGAAGGAAGACCATGTGGTCATGAGCAGGGCCTGGATGGCAAGACATGCCTGGTGGCTGGGTGGTGGAAGAAGCTGTGGAAATCCACCTTCTCCTCTCCCAGCTACAACCACCACAGCACAATCCCATGACTGCTCTGGTGGCTTGCATGCCAGTGGACTCTCCAGCCTTTTCAAGTGTCCAGGACCTCACACCTGGCCTAGAGC
This sequence comes from Indicator indicator, assembly GCF_027791375.1. Taxonomy (NCBI): domain Eukaryota; kingdom Metazoa; phylum Chordata; class Aves; order Piciformes; family Indicatoridae; genus Indicator; species Indicator indicator. Next base: position 11,234,027 of record NC_072028.1, on the reverse strand, counting down.
AGGGTCCCTGGCATGAACAGTCCTTTGGCTGCACAGCCCCAGTGCAGAGAAGCTTTTCTGGCACAAGCTGGGAGCACAGTCCTTCCCTTCCAGCTCCATTCCCCAAAGCAGTGAGAGTGGTGTTCTTCAGAGCTCCTGCAAGGATGATTTATCCAGGTCATGGTGAGGACAGCTGGCTAACTGAGGTTAACAGCTTTCTCGGTTTCATTTCAAAAAGACATTAGCATGGGGGCTGTATTAAACAATGATATGCCAGGTCCTGATTCATTCACCAGGAGAGCTCATGATCAGGTGAGGGACTCAGCTGACAGGCAGGGCTGTGCTGCTAGCCTTTCCTTAAAGGGCAGGACCATAACTCATGCTCCCAGTGCTAAATTACACATGACATTCCTTGCAGAGGGCGTCTGGTATGTGCAGCCTGCTACAGGCATCCTGGGACTGCCAGTCATGGGAGCCCAAAGCCCCCAGAGCTGGAAATTTATCAGCAATTCTGTGTGACTCAAAAAAAAAACCCAAAAATATTGGGACCCTTCTATCTGGAAGAAGGATGATGGAAAGGAAACATGACAGAGGTCTATAAAACATGAAGTGTCACAGGGAAGGTGACTGAGGAGTAACTGTTCACAGTCCCTTCCAATAAAACAACAGAAACTGTCAGGGGACAGGTTCAAAATAAACAAAAGGAGGTGGCTCTGCACCCCACACATGGTTGCACAGTGGAACTTGCTGCTAGAAGACACTGAAGAAACTGCCTGATACCTGAGTTGCAAAAACAGTTGGACATGTTACGAGGAAAATTCCTCAAGAGCTGTTAAACACAAAGACTCCTGCTTGGGCTCAGGAAGCTCTTTCATCACATGCAGAAGGTGGGTGAGCATATTGTGGCAGTATCATGAGCTTCATATTTTTCCCAGAAGAAAAGAGCTCTTTCCCAGGCACTGGCACAAGCTGCTGCCAAACACAGAGGCAGGTTGGGACACTGTTCCGACCCAGAATAGTGTTACATTTTATGAAACAGGGCTTGATGTTCAGCACTTTAATTTGGAGTTTTTAAAGAGAAAGTTTAGAGTAAGGCTGATTTCACTGCTGCTTCCACACTAAACCCAAGCAGCTAGGCTCAGCTGAACTTGTTATTGATGGATGGAGGGATGGGAACGGAATAACGCAGAGTAGCTGTAAGGAGAAACAGAAGTGTGATTCCTGTCCTGCTGTGCTGTCCTTGCACAAATCAATACACAGTCACCTGCATACAAACACAGGACAAGACTCAGGTATGCACTGCCACACTGGCAGTTTCGCTTGTCCTCCCCATGCATGCACACAGACAAAGGCACACAAACTTCCCACACCCAGCCCTCACCAGCAAGCCGCCGGGAAGCAGCTCGCCGTGTGCAGCGCAGCCCTCACCCTGTGTCTCTTTACACACACACACAGAGAACAATGGATGGCTGGGCAGTAAACAGAACAGTATCCTGCTATTGTCCTTCAAATGCAATGAGCATAATCATTGCATCATATCCATATGTGATGTAATATAGATATTGTTTATACATGGTCGTGCTCATATGAACATATTCATCATCACTAAATTGAGTGAAACAAAATGGTTTCACTTGGATTAACAAGAGGAGATCCTCCCCTCGATTTTAAAATGCTGCCCTCTGAGCTGCTGCTCAGATGAACCAGCTGTGCTGAGCTCATTCCTCTGTCCAGCATGCTGGTACCTGGTACTCCAGGGACCAGAATACCTGGTTTAGTCTTCCAGAATACTGAGAATATTTAACTATCAAGGTATTAAAATAGATATTATGTTTCTATCTTATGGGGTGCCAAAAGAGATTAGAAGTAGGTGCAATGGAGGACAGATACAGTTGAGTAAGCAAACCTGCTATGTGCAGCAGCAGTAGCTGCAGAGATTTTTCAGGACCAGGTCTCTTCATCTCTTTGCTATATGGATCTGAATGACAACATGTGGTCAAAATCTGCTCATGGCTACAGGAGCCCAAGTGGACATGGGGCACAGAAGCCTGTGGCTGAGGAACCAGGGGAGCGGCATATTCTCCCAAGCCAGATTAACATGCAGAAGGGATACGCTGTCTGAGCAAACAGTCTGACTCCTGCAGCTCCTGAAACACTGGGATGGTAGAGAGGAGATGTGGCAGGGCAGAGGCACATAGACCTGACACAGAGTGGACTGGCACAAGTGCTGCCCAGAAGGCTTCTGCTCTGCAGGGCAATGAGGGAGCTCCCACCCTAACTGTATGCATGTCTTGGAGCGAACTGAGGATTTCACCCACAGCAGCCCAGCTGAAGAGATCCAAGCAAGCCTCATCTCCTGCCTCACTACACGTCACTGCTACCACCAGCCTGGACAGCTCTGTCCTGGGAGGCACTGCCTCTGCCCACCACCCTGTTTGCGTCTCTCCGAGCAGGTCAGCAGCAGGAGCAACACCCAGGACACCTGTGCCTTACAGCAGTCACACCCTCAAATCAACAGCCAGCAGAGCCGTAGCTGTCTCCTCAGTTCCCTGGACTCTCCCCTCCTCACTGGGAGTTGACGGACTCCACTTTTGCATCTTTAGCCCTTCCTTATGCTGCCATGTAAATGAGAACAGTGGATGATCACTATGGCTGTGAATGCATTAAAAACAGTTCCCTTCCCAGCCTGGACTGCCAAGCTAGAGTGGACTGGCACCTTTTCCTACCTGCTTCTGAGCCTCCTCCTGCAGCTGGTGGCTGGCCTCTGGGTCCTGGCTGAGCTGCTGGATCCGGCTGCATTTCTGCTCCAGTTCTGCCTGCCTCTGCCTCTGCTTGGTCTGCAGTTGATAGATCCTCTGCTCTTGAGCATCCAGCTATTGACCCGCCCAGGGAAAGAAAGAAAAAATGGAAAAAAAAAATCAATTAATACTAAACGGCTTAACAAAACCCCGAACAGCACAGGCCTGATGCTGCTGGGGGTGGGGATTGTCGGGAGGAGACACCCCCCGCACACATTAGCTGCAAAAACCTGATGTTCTGGGGACAGGAAGCCAATATGGTAGGTGTGATCTGACACGCACGCCTGCGGCAGCAGCGATATGTCCAACTCAGGGACGGCAGAGACTCTGCCACACCAGGATACCTGCCTCCTCTGCTCTCTGAGAGGGTGTCAGACTGTCTGGGTGAGGGAGACAAAGAGCAACTGAGCAAAACCAAAGTTATTCTAACTGTAACTAAATAGCCAGCTCCTGATCTGGCTGTTGCTGAGGCTCTGTGCTCCTTCACCCTGCACTATGGACCCCTTTAGTCATTTCCCCTGTGCCTGCTGACCACGGAGCAAAGAGAAAGGGAGCTCTGGCACCCTGCATCTTTGTTGTCCACCCCACTTGTCCTGCCCAAACAGGAGCAGGCTTTGAGGGTTCAGTGTTTTCACTTCTTAGCTGTAAGAAGTTTATACAGGGAAGAAGCAGAAAGGACCATGAATGTCAACCAAGGAGCAATTACCATGACAAGACTGAAATATTGATCTGCTGGAGCTTACGGTGCTGCAGCAGTCCTGGGTGGAGCACATCCTTGGCTACTCACCCCATGCCTTGCAATGAAAGTCTCAGGGGTGCTGCCTTGGCTTCTTCCGACAGCCAAGAGGAGCCACAGCCCTTGGGTGCAAAAATGTGAGGTAGGGGCAAATGCCCTGCACAGCTCCTGCCCTGCTCATGACAGAGAAAAGAGAAAAGGCTGGCCACAGAGGTCAAGAACTGGTCTACCTGGTCTTGTAAACTCAGCATTAAATCCTCTGCACTGCTGGCCAGAGGCTGTGCAGTGCTTTGCTATAACCAAGGGTCCTTTGTGCAGAAAAAAGTAATCACTGTAGGTGAGAACAGCTGTAGGTGAGAGCAGCATGCTGCTTTACCTGCTCAGGAGTGACTGGGAGCAGTCCTAGGCCATGGGGCAAGGGGCTCTCCAGGGCTTCTTGCAATCACTAACCAAGTAATGTGCATGGGACAGACTGCAGACATCTCACTGAGACTGGATCAGAGCAGTTCCTGTGCTGCTGTACAGAGCTGTGGGGACAAGACAGGACATACAAAGAACAGATTTCTAGAAGAGCTCTAGTATATTTTTCTCCCATCAGCAGGTCCTATATAGGTTATACATCTCCTCCTAGAAATGGGAAGAGCAGAGTCCTGAGAGCCCACAAGCACTGACCCATTCAGGATTCTGGTCTCAGACCTGTTGTGCTGTGTGCAAGGTTCCCCCAAGAATGGCATCTCCCAGAGACTTCTCCCCTGCAGGCATGTGTCCCATCCATCCTTAGGGCAGTGCTGCTGCCCCAGCTGCCTGGGCCCACTGGCTGCCCATGTCCCACAGAACTGCTGAGCATGGCTGAGCCCTGCCAGTGGCACTGTGGACACCCTGCAACACAGGCAGGAACTGAGGGGCTTAATTAATGCTCACTCACTGTCTTACTAAACCTAGAGAGATTTTTGATATTAATTAAATGCTAACTGATTAGTAAAACATATTTACTGAAGACTATCACCCAGCCATCAACATTCAATAAATACATTAATAATCAATTTGCATGTAATTAACATACAATGACATTAATGTCTACATTAAAGATGTATTGGAGACATTGTGAGGAGCAGAGTGGCCTGTGTTTCTCCAAGCTGTGTTCTGTACACACACAACCCATTCCAACAGGTTCGAGCTGGCCAGCAAAACGCCCCCAAAAGACAAAGCCCTTTAGATTTGGAGTGGATCCGAGCGTGAGCACATCTGCAGCATACCTGCTGGCACACCTGCACACTGTGATAGGCAAGACTCCCTCTGTGCTGAGCCAGGAGCCCCCTTATACAGTGTCAGATCTCTGCTGCCTTTGTCTTTATGGAGCTTTTCATTCCTCCTCCTTGCTTTTCAGTTTCCCACTCTTTAACACAGGGAATGTGGCCCTGGAATACACCTGGATGGAGGCTGTGGAGGAGCAGAGGGCAGGGAGCTGCACTGAGGAGCTCCTGGATGGTGAGGGACTGGCTCTGTGTGGCAGCTGGACCTGCCTGGGTGTTCCAGCAGCCAACGCTGTGTGCTCTGATGAGCAAAGGATGTGCTTGGGTGTCGGGCAGAGGACAGCCAGACTCCAGCATGGCACTTGCTCTCCTGGCAGTGACAGCTGGCTTCCATCACAATGTGAGCAGGGGTCGAATCGAGTGCTGGAGATGTTCTGCAGATCCTTGCTTTGCCTTGGAACAACCTTATCTGCAGCTTCCTAAGCTGGGAGGAATCCCCAAGACTCCCACGTGGTGGTTTCTGGCTATGTTTGCCAGAGAACAGAACAAGCACTAGGGCATGGAGGACATTTCACCAACCACCTCATTCAGCCTAGCACAGACAAAACATTAGTGCCATAGTCTAGTTGATTGGATAGGGCTAGGTGATAGGTTGGACTGGATGATCTTGGAGGTCTCTTCCAACCTGGCTGATTCTAAGATTGGATTCTATGATTCTAAGATTCTATGTCCCTCTCCCTCTCTGCTGTCTGCAGCTGCCAGGCTGTGGCCAAGCTGTCAAGCTCCACACTGTGAGCCTCAAGCCTTATCTCCTGGACTGTGGTGCCACCTTGCTCTCACAGGCACAGCATTTCCACAGCAGTCCTTGGCCGCCTCTGCCCACTGGTAGAGGCTGATGGACAGCCAGGGAAATTCCTGGCAGCTGGGAAAACAGTGAAGGCAGACATTGGCTGTGGCTGGAGTCTGGACACACACCAGCTAGCTGCCATGCAGAGATGAAGAACAAAGAGACAAGAAAGTAGTGAAGCATCTAGGGAGTGCTTGTTCTTCCTCTCTGAGAGGTCAAGCAGCAGCAACATTTAAGATCCATGGAAGGACATAACTCTGCCCAGTTGGCCCTGGGAGCCTGCTGCCACCTGACAGCACTATACCCAAGAGTACTACAAACCCCAAGATGGCCAATGCTTGCCCAGGACAGCCACAGCACAGGTCTGCAATAGTGAGGGCTGGCAGCCACAGAACACTCTTCCCTTCCTGCAGCCCACCCTGCAGCACTGGGCTGCAGAAGGACAACCCCTCTCTACAGCCCCCCAGCTTGGGGGGGGGTTGTTGTGCAGCTGTAGGGCAGGCAGAGCACATCCGGGAGGGCTGCACCTCCGTACAGCTGGCTTCCAGCTCCCACACCAGGTAGCTCCAGGGGAAGCCCAGGGCCCTTGGCGGAAGGGTGGGCATCCACCAGCAGGCACCAGGCTGGATAGCTTCCAAAGCATCGGACTCACAAAGCTTTATCCACAGGGATAATCTGGGATGCATGAGAGATGGGGAGGAACTGATGCTTCCTCAGCTTGCAGGATAAACACCCCTTCCCCCAGCCACCAGGCAGGTGAGTGGGTTTTGGAGGCAGAATAATTCTGTGATTTTCAAAGCAATGAGGCTCCCTACCAGCTCCTCAGCCACAGAAACGTCTGTGACAACAGGAGATGTCATATAGCTTCATGAAGCAGCAGCTGCCTTTGGGGCTGAGTTATCTGAGAGGATGTATCCTGCTCAAAGCAGCACTGCCTGTCTGAGCTCGCCTCTGTCCCCTGTGTGCCATTCAGGGACAAGCCCACCTTTCCTTCATCCCCACACAGACCCACAAAGCGATTTGCTTGCAACAGGGAAGAAGGTGGCATGTTTAGGGTGAACATCCCCCACCCCCACCCCTTCTCCTCTCATTTAAGTGGAATCAATTGTGCCATTTCTGCTTTGCTTTTCAAAAGCAATTACTTTCATGTCATTTCTACAGACATTCACAGAGAGCAAGAGAGTGAGGGCTTGATTATCCCCCCTCCCATCCCCATCCTCTGGCTTCCGCAGTGGCGGTGAAGTATTAAATTAAATGAGGTGTCTATGGAGCGGCGATGGTTTCAGGTCAGAGGCGCTATGGAAAGCTGTATGCTGCACTGCTCCTGTATATGTAAATGGATATATTAAAACCACTGATGTCAACTTGCAGCACTCATCTCCTCTGCTCTTGGGTGATCAAAGCTGATTGCAGAGGCAATTACTGCAAAGGAAAAGAAAATCACGGCCTCCTGCTCATCCCCGAGCTACCGGAGTTTAATTGCTTAGTGTAGCTGAAACTGCCTCTCCATCTCCCTGGTGTACACACACATATGTGGGAGCACGGCATGCCACAAAATGCAGACCAGAATGGACATTTTTGAGGAGAGCAGTGAGAAGCACCCCAAGTAGGGGAAGACCACAACATGAAAAATAACGGTGCTTAAAAATGGATGCAACCACTACAGCAGGCAGGCTGTATCTTTGCAACCGCCGGATCGATAACAGGCATAAAATCAGGGCAGCATAATGCACATCTGTAAGACATCTCTACTCCCTGGTCCTAGATTCACAGTAAGACAGCTTCAGTCTTTTACAGGCTGCAGCTAATCAGGCTCCCAAACCCTTATGACGCACATAAGAATCGTGACCCCTGTTTTACAGCTGAAATGACTTGAAAGAAAGGTATTGGTGCCTGCCCTGAGAAGTCCTGACTCCTCGCCCTGTTCTTGCCTTTGTATTTCACCTGCACTTCCACATCAGTGCCAGCAAAGACAGGGGACATTGTAAGGTAAGCACAGCACTCAACCAAGCTGTCCAGCTGCACCACAGGTGGTGCTGGCTGACATGGTGCTGGCCAGACATCATATGTGGGTACCAACTCACAGGATGTTCACCCAAACAGCTTCTCTGGGTGAAGCATGGAGAAATGGCTCAAGCCAGGTGTCTGCATGCATGCCCTCCTACCTGCCTTCCTCCACCCCTTTCTTCTGTAGGCTGCACATACCAGGATCTGTTCACACCCTGGTGCTGTGCTGGTGCCCAGCATCCCTGTGTGGGCATGCTGTGCTGGGAGTGTACTGGCTGATGCGGCATGCTGGTTGGCATGGTGTGCTGGCCAATGTGTGATGCTGGCCAACATGGCACTCTAGCTGACACATGCCGTGGCTGTGGGCATGTGCTCTCTGCATGAGCATCTGGAAGTGTGGTCTGAAGCACAGCTGTGCAAAAATGTAAGCCATAAGATCTGTCACTAAGGTGGTACAAGGGGCCAAGGATATCAATAAAGTAGAGGAGGGGCAGCAAACAAAAGGCCTTTCTACCTGAGGCAGGAACACATTTTGGAAGAAATACCTTCCAAGAGGACCACCCAGCTACTTCAACCTGTTTCTGAGCCAGTGGGTTGGGACCTGAGCAGCATGAGCAGGTCCTGCCCAAGCACCTGGTGCCTGCTCTGAGATTATGTACCAGCAGCTTTCTTGTTGTCCCCCCAGTACTGCTAGAAATGCTGGTGCAACACAGTTCCTGGCATTGTACTGATAGCTAACAGACTCAAAGCAGGCCTGGATATTCTCCGGGTAAAAACCCAGCACCCCATCAACTGCCTCAAGGTCTGGCTGGTGAAAGCTTGAGCCATGTAGCCCTACTGGCAGCCCACAGGTCACACACACAAGGACATTCTGGGCTGTGATCAGGAACAAATCTTGCCCATGTGCTGTGTCCACAGTGGGGAAGAGGAGAGGATTAGGACATGTCAGTAAGCTCAAGTTAGTAAACATGTTAGAGCTCTGCCTTGTGCCAGAGTAAGTGCTGACAGCTGTCCTGCTGCTGTGCTGCATTTGCAGAAGTGCTGTGCTGGCCTGGCCATGTGGAGGATTTTTGTGCAGCTATAGTGGACTGAACTGCTGCAGCACCTGATCAAACAGTAAGGCAGCACCTTAGGAAAAGTCTTACTCTCTCCACAGTCAACGTGACGCTTGCTGGAGGCAAAAGCAGGGCCCATAGCCCTGGGGTGACTGCAGGCTAGGTGGAAGGAGCCAACAGCTTGAGCAGGGTGAAAAGTAACTGCCTCTTCTGTAGGAGGGAAGAGACCTGGCTGGCGAGGAGCACAAGCTGAGTGAGATGGAGACCGGGAAATCTGAAGGAGGGAAGTCTGCCTGTTCCTGTAGCAGAACAGTTCCTCTCCCTTCCCTCTGGCAGTATGGGGCAGGCACTGCCATCATGGCAGGGTGCAAGGGCAGCACCTTGGAGCAGGACCTGCAGGGTGCCACCCCAGAGACACCCAAGTGTGAGGTCTGTCCCCCATGGGCCAAAGTGTCTAAGAAACCTGCAGTGAAGAGAGGTGCCACTAGCTGTGACCTGTGCCACAGCACTGCAGACAGTACTGTGGTAGAAGGACTAACCCAAGGGAAGGGCAGGGGCAGCCTTGAGACACCTGATGCTTTGCTGCGCCTTAAGCTGCTGGAAGCCACCACCATGGCAGTGGTGTCACCACTCACACACAGGAACACAGACCCAAGAATTTGTTTCCTCCTGTAATCTAATTCTCTCGAATGGCTGCCACTCTCCTCTCAGGCTCAGCTGGGCTGAGTGGCTCTCTCTGAAAGCTGTCCTCACCTGATGCCTGGGGAATGAAAGCCAGACCCAGAGAAAAACAAACACTGTAATGCATGACCAGGACAAAACCAGCAACAACTCCCTCCTAAATGGAAGCACCTCATGATGAGCACAGTTCTGACATCCTATGACTGCATTTGGGAACCACGAGCCAGGCCCCAAACCGCAAGTGTTTACAAAATTCTAAGTGCCAAGTTACTTTTTCTTCTGAATTTTTGACCCTTGAGGGTTTCACTTTTGCACTTTTCTCCTGAAGCACTGGAAAGTGAAGTAGATATTTTTTTAAACAACAAACAAAGCCTGGGACTCTGTTCTTCCTGCTTGATTCTACAACAGGAGCTTCAAAAAACCCACAGAAAATCATGAAACCCAGCAGTAAATCCTGTGATCTGCTCAGGCTGCAGGAACACTGGGAGCCTTGGGCAGCACCTGCCCTCCATGCCGCCCGTCGGGCTCTGCCGCGCCTTCTCCTCCCTTCCTTCTGAATCTGTATTTCAGCCCAAGGATGCAATTCTTTTTTTTTATGAGCTGCCTGTCTCTTTTTGTTTAGCTGAGAGTGCTCAGAGCCCTTCCCCCACCTTCTTTTCCACCGCTGCTGCTGGTTTTATTCAATTCAACACTTGAGGGAACTGCAGATGAAATGTCTCTGAATCTAAATTGCCAGCGATAGATCTAACAGCCCTTTTCCCTCTCCCCCTCCCCAAACTCCCCTCAGACAGAATCTCAAGCACATTGTCTCTGCCTCCCTTGGCTTCAGCTGCACAATCCCAGCACAGGAACCTTGCACAAAGCTTACCCAGCCCTTTGCAGCAGTGCAGGCAGGAGCCAGCACCTGCCTGGGAGAAAGGTGCTGTGCCTGAAGTCCAAAAGGTACCTGCACAGGCACGTCACATTCTGCTCATGGCCACCTACGTGGGGCACCACAGACCATCACAACACACTGATTTTGCAGAGCACAGGCCCTCCCTGTGCTCTCCTGGGTCTCCTGCACGTGAACAACCCATGCCCTGAGCTAAGCATGGGCTGCTGCAGCCAGTCTTGGTGCTGCACAGACACCCCCACTGCAGCCAGACCCACTGTATCTGCAGGGGCAGCTGGCAGAGCAGCCACTCAGCACACAGTACCCCAGAGCCTGGGGGAGCAAATCCTGATTGCATCGCTGCAGCCACAGTGAAGGGCACGCCTGAGAGCTGTGGGTGCTGAGCCTAGAGCAAAGGGAAAGGAGATCACTCAGTCTGAGCAGGGAATCCCACTGGCATTGGCCTGAGGAGAAGGGAAACCTGCTTTTAATTCGGGTGGGAAACAGCGGAGAACTCTCTATCGATAGCATCTCTCTGCTCAAACATTCACATGCTTAGCACACAGTGCATGATATCACATAGGCAAATGGCCTGGAAAAAGATGGAAAATGATAGGAAAGGATGGAAAAGGCACACACTCTTTGTTAAGAGAGGAATCCAGTGCAGTTCTTGCTAAAGGACTGCACGTTTCTCCAGTAAGCAGAGCACATCTGTCCCTGCCTGCATCCCAGCACTGAGCCCTGAGGACAGCTACAGAGCAGAGCAATGCTTGAGACACCTCTGTCCTTCAGCTCAACTTAGTGCTTTGGGAATGCACCTGCAGCATGGAGGAAAAAGGGAATCCACCAGGTGATTGTTCATGCTCTCTGGAGAAACTTAGATTAAATCTCCCAATTCTTGGCTAAGCTTTGTCTTTCCACAGGGCAAACCCTTGACCTTCGAGCACAGAAAATGGTCAAAAGGAAAAACAACAAGGCAAAGAGGAAGGAGGGTTACCAGCTGGGTGACACAGAGGAATCAAAAGCTTGAGGGAGTCACTACACATGGGAAGAGACTGCTGCAGCAGTCTGGCCAAACAGCTCCCTTCACAGAGCTTGGACTCAGGGCCAGTCCTGTGGGTCCCCTCTGTGCTGGCCCTTGCTGCTCGTGCTGCTGCTCCATGAGCAGGATAACCATGTTTCCACGGTGCTCCTAAACCTACTCCTTAGCTGAGAGCAGGGAGGGCTGGGCAGCAGCACTTTCCCTTTCTGTGCAGGGGTACAGAAGCACCGAGATCACCCACGACTGTGTGTGACAAAGGGAGGCTGTGGGGTCACATTGTCAGTGCGCGCTCAGAAGAGAGAGAAACATTCAAGATGTTTTGTGATTTGAAACCATGCAGGTTGAGCAGAGAAGACTGGAGAGAGCAGCTATCCTTTCCTGTGCAGACAAGCACAGGCCTGGGTACTACACCAACAGGGGCTGGCATGCTTCCTTGTGTTCATAACACCTACGGTGCTCTACCTGGGGAGAGCTAACCCCTTCTCCAGCACCTGAAACTGGGCTGGGTACAGAACCACAGTTAAGCCACACAAACACACAGATAACTGCACCACCTTTGGTGCTGGGGAAATTAAATGCTTTTTGCCCTTAGGCTGCAGAGAAAAATATTAAAATGCATGCAGAATATTACTGAAACAATAAATATTTTTTTTCTTCTGAGCACAGAGACAGAAAGTGAAACATTAACTACAGGAGGTATGAAACACTTCACTAATCTCAGAAGCCTGCTAATTCTAAAACTTAAAGGCAGCAGCTAAAAAATGCCAACTTTGCAATTTCAGTATTATTTTAAGAAAAAGGACTAGCTGGCACATCTATCCCACAACTGTAAACAACACCCATTTCCACTCAGATATTAAAAAAAAAAAATCAACTGACCTCTATCCTGCTCCCCAAGTCCTTCAGTCCTCTCTGAAATTCATTGTAATGCACAGATGGTCAGTATAAAAATTTCCCTCATAATGAAAGCATATGTTGAGAACAAAAGCAAATAAATGGGGTATAAAAATAAACAAACCAAGAGGCATCATGCTGACTGCATTATAGGTTTTCATATTTAATTAAAAGAAAATCTGCCTTTGGGTATCTGTCATGAGAACAGTCCTACTGACTGGCTGGCTGGGGTCTGGAGTAGAGCTGCTTGCTGCTGCCTTTGCGTTCCCAGACGGGGCTGGATCATCCAGCTGGTCCCAGTGCTGCTGTCACCAGGTCTAGGTGAGGAGCAGTGCCTGGTGTGAGGGGCTGTGGCAACTCTGGGGCTTTGCAAATGCCTGAAGCAGGTCGTGGGTGGCACATGCCACAGTGGCTCAGAGCAGCAGCAGTGTCCTGGACAGCAGCAGTGAGGTGGAGGACTCTCAGTGAGGTCAGGGGGCTGCAGAGCACAGCCCTGCCAGCCCATTGGGCACACACATTCCACAACTGTCTGTTACATGGGGAAACTGAGGCCCAGAAAGGTTTCAGAGACTCACATACCACCACATTGGGTCTTGGTGTAGCCTCATGAAATGGCTGGCTCCTGTCCCAGAGGGTCTGTGACACTGCACTGTCCTTTCAACAAAACCTGTCATTCCTCCACCTTATTACCTCTACCTGGTAATCCTGCTCCTGGACCTTCCTGGGAGAGTTGGCAGCTTTTACTGAGCTTCAGAAGGAAAAGACCCAACAAAAGTGTTGGCACTGCCTGGAACAGCAGGGCTGGGAGGCACACAGGGAGCACAGCCCAGTGATGAGAAGACAGGTTTGTGGAGGGCAGGATCTGCAGGAACTTCAGCAAAGTGAGTCTGAGACGTACATGAAAAGGCAGGAGGAAGCAGAGCATGGGAGAAAACTGCACATTTAATTTGGCTGTTACAGAGCTCTTTCTAGATCCCACAAATTAGCAATCCCTAGTATTAAATGTTATGTAATTAGACTTTCAGTGTACAAAATAGATTGGATAAGAGATGGGGACAGCCAGGGATAAACCTCCATCCTGGGTCCAGTTGGACCACAGCTTGCACCTCAGTACATCTGTACAGACCTCCACAGAAATTTGGCTTGGTATCTGCAATGAGAGCTCACCCCTCACAGGAGATTTTCTACAGCAGGGCTGCCATGGATCCAGGCATCTTTACAGCTGTCATGAGGAATAATCAGACAGCCCTGCCTGGTGTGAAGTGCTAGAAGGGAAACTGCTGGGGAGATGCTGCATGCGTGAAAAGAAGCGGAAAAAGGATCACAAAGCAACATCTGAACACCACCAAGACACAATCCCTCTGGCAGATCTCTGAATTCCCTCCTCAATGGAAAATTCAGGCCTTTGTGATGAAACAAGAAATCTGCAAGTAGGCAGCTCAGAATATAGAAATCATCTTGCCCAATGCTCCTGCATCCTGACTCCCTATGTGAAGGGTGTAGACACGTTCCTCCCACCACTCATTTCCTCTTACTGCAGCATCCCCATCCCTCATCTCAAACCAACACATCAGGTGATAATAAATGAAGTACAGTTTATTGGGCACACTCTGACGTGACAGGCAGAGGGTCTGGTTTTCAGCAGCAATGGATCTCTGCAGCTCCCATAAGCATCAGTTTGGCTTGCAAAAGCCTGGTGCTGAGGAAGCTGTAAAATGACTGCACTCTTTACTGACATGCACTTGCACTCTCATGTAAGTGAGGGAAACCCTGGAATAAGAAGATGTAAGACAAAGAGGAACACAGCATGTCAGGACACTAACTGTCTGACATGGAGGCACGGCTCCTGAGACTGCTGTGGTTTCCAGCAAGCACTTCTCTTGCACTTGACTCACTATTTCAGAGGCCTTTAAAGAGGTATCACGATGAAAACCCAACTGAACGAGACCCTGAGCAACCTTATCTAACTGAGATTAGACCTGCTTTGAGCAGGAGGTTGGACTTCAGACCTCATGAAGTCCTTTCCAACTTCCAGTACTCTGTGCTTCTCTGATGCTAATTCTTAATTCATCCTAAATAATACAATTGAATGGGCTTAACAAAGACTTGGTATAACACCACTCAGGATTTAACACCTCATAAACTGGAGAAATGAGATTGAAGAATAAAGTGAAATACAACAGAGATGAGTGCAAGGTCTACACAGGCAGGAATCACTGCTGCACTTACAGAGCATCAGCAGTTGCGGGGCAAGAGCTTGCTGAGATGGGGCCTCTACCACTGTAGACCCAGACAAATGGAAATTGCCAAATGGCTAGGTGAAGAACATCAGTGAAAAAGGCCTCCATATGCCAGCTGTTTTTCATCTATTTCCTGATGCCATAAGACAGTCCTGATGCACACAACCCTGTCTCCACTGAAGCATCTGTGAACTCGTCTGCTCCACTGACCGCCTGTGTGGCTGCAGGCAAGTCATTCTGTAACCTCGTGTGGAAAAACTGCAAGCAGGAACTTCACTGGAAAACCTTCAAGAAAACTGTTATCAATCTATCTCAAGATTTCCTGAGGAAACAAATTCCCCAGCTCTTCTCCAAGGAAACATTTGAGACACACACATGAGGAAAGTGGAAGCTTTTCATACACATGGCTGTATCATCCCTGTGGTTCATGGCAGTGCCTGTAAAGTCAGCTAATTATGCTCCCTGGAGACCAAGGACATGCAGGAAAAAACACAGGTGATGGCTGTGGCTTTTGAAGTTGGTGCCAATGCATTAGTGGTTTGCTGTAAGGAAAACTGTGGCATCCCTGCCAGTATTGAGGACCCCATGGTGCCCTGATGAAGAAACACACAACATTTATAAACACTGTTGTGAAATACACAAGAGCGCTTTGTGAATATGTTGCAGATATGATGCAGAGCCTCACTTCACCCAGTTCCATGGCTGTGGCTTTTGCAAGAAAACAAAACCCAGCTCAAGCCTCCTGGCCAAACTCAATGAGCTATGTCCCCAAAAATGCCCACCACATTCCAGACGCTTCTGATTCAGCACAAGTCCTCACGAAAACAGCTTTTCTGACAGGACAGGGTATCTGAATATTCCTTTGAACCCCTGCTCCTGTATCCAAGAGAAATTACCCGTCTTGAGCATGGCCTACTGTTGAGATAACATGGCTCAAACTACCGAAAACATATGGGACCTGCAGACTGTCAGAGCAGACCATAAGAAAAAAGCTTCAGGGCAGCACAACACAGAAAATACAAGACACTGGTCTTACTGGGGCTACTTAAGGCATAGAAAGTTCCATATAAACATGAGGACAATTTTTTTTTTCACTGTAAGGGTGGCAGAACACTGGAACAGGCTGCCCAGGGGGGTTGTGGAGTCTCCTTCTCTGGAGATACTCAAAACCCACCCATTTTCCTGTGTGATCCTTCTCTGGCAGTAGAGTTGGACTGGATGATCTTTTGAGGTCCTTTCCAACCCCTAATATTCTGTGATTCTGTGAAAATGCTCTGCTAAAAGGTTGGCCAAGCAGAGTCCTGGGATGGGTGGCTCAGCTCTGTGCCCATTGCCCAGTACTCCTCACTGCACCCAGAGCTGCAGCATGTCCCAAGGAAGGGGCAGCAGCAGGTTCCATCAGCAACAGCCAGGCAGGCTCTGGGCTGGCAGCAGACCCCTGCTCCATGCCCCAGGCTGGGATCTGTATGGCCAAGCTCCAAAGAGCTCAGGATGATAGAAAGGCTTCATGGCACAGGCTGCTCCCCAGAACCTCCCCAGGCGTTGCCAAGGGGAGGTTGTGAGGTGAGATGAGAAACTATCACACAGGTAAAAGCAGAGATAGGAGGAAAATCTTAACCTCACTCTGCAAATTGTAACAGCTTTGTCAAAATAAAAGTCAGAGCTAAACGCCCTCACTGCACACCTTCCTGCTCTGGAAAGCCTTCAAGCACAGACATTTTCTCCTAGCTGCAAACTCTGCAGATATTAGGGAGAGGCTCAAGCATAATATCTGCACAACAGCACCTCCACACAAACACGGTACCAGGAACGGGAAATTTCCATCAGGTAAAGCAGCGAGGTCACACCATGTGTCCAGGCAGCCTTTGGAAAGGCTCAATCTCTCCAGATATTACAGGCAAAAGCTCAGAATTGTTCCTGGGTCATTAGGCTTTGCCTGAGGGGTTTTCTTCTACTATTAACTACAAACAAGGTTTGGGTTCTTGTTACTCGATTCTGTGCATGCAATGCAAAAAGGTGAAGGGGAAGGTTTACCAAAAGTCTTCTGTAAATATGCTGAGACAATTCAGATACGTTTCAAAACCCTGTCAGACATCCCGTGTAGTAAGCCACCTTAAACAAGAAGACAGAGGAAGCTCTGTCAATACAGCAACATCTTTTTCAGCAGAGAGATTTTACATCAACATTGGCAGAGTCTGTGCATAAATTACGCATAGCAGAACGCACTGTGCAATTCCCTTCCCTCTAGGCACTGACACTGTGTTCCCCTGCAGCCTGCCTGTTCCTCCCAGCTTTATGACCCAAATGAGATGAGCTCTCACTGGTTTTTTCCTTGTTACATTTTGATATTTCAAAGCATGGCCTGTTTCTCACTCCCATCTCCCTGCTCCACATTATTAATGAATTGGAAAGCAGACATCATTAGTTTTTGGAGACCATTTCTTTTAAAATTTACAGAACCCTTCATCTGAATCCCCAGAGCCAGTCTGCTGTTCTCATCTTGGAATCTTATTAGCATCATATCTCCTGGATCCTGCCATGCAAACTGCATTGCTATGCACTTTCTAGCACTTGACCCTTTTGCGGACGGAATTAATTTCCTCTTTGAAGACAGAGCAGCAGGCTGTTGTGCTTGTTAAGGAAAGAAAACTCAAGCTAGAAGACAGGAAACAAGCAGAGGATATTCTCAGCTAAATATAGGCCACCGTAAGATTTTATACAGGCAGGCTGAGAAAGATTGGTCAAAAGAAATAACAGATGGATGACGCTTTACCTGCCATGAGAGCACGCAAACAAACCAACTGACAATACTCATGGGGAACTGCTGGTTTATGGCATGCTCCTGTTCAGCAGCCTAGTCTTTGTCTGCAAGCCTCTGCATCCTCTACCTGTTTCTGTACCCAAAATACCCTCAGACTTTTGTTACAGAATTAAATGTGAATAATGCAAAGAACCAAAATTTGCTTGCTGCTTGGGGCAGTGAAGAGGTGCCCAAACTGTGTGTGAAGTGCGTAAAAAATCATGGCCCTGATGAAAAGAGGTGTTTCTCTAAAAGAATATAATGCTTAGCATCCCCTGGTCACTGTCCCCTCAGAAGTTGCAACATTCCTAACATGGTGTCAGATAGAAAATGCAAAGTGTTGTTGCTCAGTTGGGCTATTTTTTGTTCCACAGGACTACTAGAACTGAAGAACTTTTCTCATCTGCATTGATTTTTCAGTTTTGGTTCTGCTGTCTAGTTTTGGCAGCAATCTATACTGACTGCTGCAGAGGAAATTCCTTAGGATGAGGGCTTTGTCCCTTTCATTAAGCTCATCAGGAATGTGATAACAAAAAACTCCAGAAGTTTGTATTAAAGTAACTTCTTGTAAAAATACAACACCAAAGAGCACAAAATAGCAGAGCAAAGCTTAAACCTTCTCCATGGGCAAAACTACCAGACTGCAGCACTTTGCAGCACACCAGAGCATGTCAGAGAAACTAAGAGCCATATTCAGCAAACCCAGTCACCTTTCCTTCCCCTTTCTATCCTACCATAGCCTGTAGCATCAGCCTTCCCCGGAAAGCCAAGTTCCCAGGCACAGATTTCTCAGAAAGTAATCAGAAGGTGCTCTGTGTTGTGTAGAAACCCCAGACGTTTTTTTAACAGGCTACTGTGCTTGTTATATTGGATGAGAAAGTATCATGTCCATCATCTTATCCTTTACTGTGCTTCCAAAAGAGCAAGAGGAGAACTGCCTGAGAACTGTGACTCACTCTTTTCTTCTTGTCCACCACTCACCTTCTGAAAACGTGGGGGAAGTTTGTGCAGAATTCATCAGGCAAATGGTGCTAGCAGCAGCAGCACAAGTGCCAGACACAGACTGGCAGGAAGCTTATGAATAGCACAATGAATGATCTATAGCAAAAGCCATGGGCAAGAGCTAGCCATTAGTCTGGGGCTTAGTAATGCACTCCTCAAGTACATTACTCACCAATCCATCAGGCAACCTGCTGAAGAACTGAGAGATTCCAGCACTTTTAAATCTGTAACGCAATGGCTGGCAGCCTGCACTACATGCCCTAGGTTACAAGGGCATGGAGGAAGACAATTCATTTTGTGTCATAGCCAGTATTTCTTCTTCTCCTTTTCTGTGTGTACTTAAGAAATGGACCTTCTATTATCCGCAGATTAATAGCCAGGAGAATGCTCTGGTGTCTCGGTTAACATTTACTACTGAGGAAGGCTTTCACAGAATGCCAAACCCTTGCAGTTTTCATTAGCTGGACTAAGTAAGGGATCATGCATGAGAACAGACATGATTTCTTCATTTAACAAGAGTGTCTGCAGCAGAACTATTTTAGAAAAACACTACAAGACACTATTAGAACACTGGAGATGACAGAATCAAGGTTGCTGGCATAATTTGATTCCCTCTGTATAAGCATGTGATCTGGACTCCAGTACATGATCCTGTATTGTCCTGGACTTACTCATTCACAGGGTGGACAATGTGCAAACGGAAGGTAACCAGTCACTATTTCCTTCTCTTTCATAGCTTAGTGTATGGCTCCAACTTCCATTTAGAGCACACTTTTCAAATCTCACACAGAACATTGTTATTAATCCCCTTCTGGGAATTTCTGTGACACTCATCATTATCTGAATTCTGCAGGAGTATTACCTAATCTCAGCACCCCTGTGAGGAGTAAGTTTTATTATCTGCACAAACAGAAGCAGAGAAAGATTCAAGCACTAGATGTGTCCTCTAATTTTAGGTGCTTGATTTGAGGTGTCTAGTTCTGATTTGTGAAGCACTTAACAACTTTATAGCATTTCATATGTTTCAAGCAAAACTGTGAGTGCTCAGCAGTTCTACAAAGAGACACCTTTGTGTTCCAACCTGAAAACTTTGGAGATAAGGACAATTAGAGCTGTCTGTGAGGGTCCTGGCTTGTCCACTGTCTCTAGTCATATAAGCCCACAGCTGCACCTGCCACTAAATCAATTCCCCACTGAGACAATTCCCAAGCCACTGTCTGTCATTCTTTCAGCACTCCTAGGTTTCCAAAACAGCTATGTGAGGAATCCCACAGAGTGCAATCCCACCTTTGCTGCACGTTGATCCACTCACAGAGCAGTAACCACACGCAGTCCATCATCAAAGCAGGGTGGCTGAGGCATATGCAGGGAGGCTGAGCTGAAGTGGTACCATCATGGCAGGCTTTGTGGTTTGGGAATGCAGCCAGGCTGTGGGACCATGGACTTGCATGGGGTCAGAGCACAAGCAAATGAGCTGGAGGAGAGTCCCAGGCACTGCAGGGTGAGAAATGTCCATGCTAAGGTTGATTCTGAAGGCAGGATGCAGCACATCATTGCTAAAATACTCCTGGCAAGACTACTGAAATCTTTACATTGAAGCACAGAGGTTTTTATGCTTTTCAAGGCAACATCTGTAAAGTTCTCCCCCCCAATTTTGAACAAGTCATGCGTTTTTTTATCTTAAGATAATTGTTGTCAAACCCTTGTGGTTTTTTTTTTTTTTTCAGAAATACAAAAAAACAAACCAAACCAAACAAAAAAAAAAAACACACAAAAAACCCCAAACATGCCCAGACAAAAATTAATGTAAAAATTTCAGGTTTAAAGTGGGTAAAGAAATGGCATGGAACCACAGAGAAAATCTAATGGAAAATGTCAATATTACCTTTATGTGATGAGTTAATATTGGCAAGGAAATTAAACACAAGAATTTCAAACATTAAAATTTAAATCGTAAATTAAGTTTGAATACATCATTCTGGGCACCCAAGTGCTCCCTGTTTTCCTCCCTAACCCTTTTTTCACCAGGCATAGCTGCTTGGATGTCTGTTTTATCTGAGACTCTGAGCAGAAATAGGAGATGCTACTCATATCCAACATGGGTGGATGCATCTTGCAGTAAGTGCCCTAAATTTCTCGTTTTATGGCTTTTGAACACCCAGATCTGCAATTCAGAATCAGTGCCATATTTTGGCTTGTTTTCCTTTTTTTTGGAATTAATCTGGCAGCAAGAGAAAACAGAGCAACCTGAAAGGACATGACCAAAGGAGCCCAAATGAGCTCTGCTGCATGTCCATCCTTGTTCTGTGCTCCTGCTGCATCCACATCCTTGACCCTGATACCCACAGCTGTGGCTGCAGGAGCTCCTGTGGCCTGCAGCACTCACCTTTCTGCTCCCAAGCCTTGATGGCAGCTGCACACATGCTGCTGGAAGAGATGCTCAGCATTATGCTATTGCATTTTGCTGTCACTCCCACTCAGCACCTTCCTTGTGCACTGTTGATGGACATGGATAAATCTATCCTTCCTTTAATCACCTCTGTGCACTCCACAGGGCAGGAAAATGGACTCCACAGATTTCAAGGAGGAAGAGGGAAGACGACCTGCAGGTACATGCTGCTGATAGCCAGGAAAGCGGAGACCACAACAGCTGCAAGTTGTCAGTGATGTTGCAGAAAAAGGAATAAGCTATGAAGAAGTAAACCCAAACCACAGCAGTGGAGGGTAAGAGCAGAAGGCTGGGAAGCAGGGAACTGGAAGGAGGAGTGAAAAATGAAAGGAATGTAAAGAGAAGCATATAGCCATGGCAGACCTGAAATCAAAGCCTTGTTGAGGGTAAACCCAGTATCACTTAAAAGTAAGTTTGAAAAGATTGTTGCAAAACCTAGCACAAACTCTTACTTTGGGCTGAGGATAGCTTAATCTGGTAACTGATCAAGGTATGTTTCTTTTAAATGAATATAAGAATGCTTAGACAAGATTTCATGCCCGTTAAATAATTAATTTTTAAAGACAATTCCAGTTTTAATATGGATAATGCTTCAAAGAAGAACAAACCACAGAGGAAACAGAACATTCTTAGTTATAGAAATATAAAGAGAAAAGCTGAAGTTAAACCAATAAAAAAACCCCATGGGATTTCTTGGAATCTTTTCTGAAAGGGCAGAGAGTTCTCTGCAGGGAGGGAGGTCATGGCAGCCTTGAGACCCCTACACCTACTGAATTTGTTGATATTGGTACTTCTTGGGTGTTTCTGTGCATGTCTGAGGAGCAGAAGTGGACATTCACACTCTGCTTTGGTGAGCAGGCTTAGAGTTGTTCTTTATTTTAAAAAGTCTTAAACTACTCTAGTGTAGGACAATTCACTTGAATTTCAGCATTTTGTGGGCAAACATACTGAAGCCTTGGTCTAGTTTTTTCATGCGCATTTTATACCGATCTCATCTCCTTGGCCAGGTGGAAATGGCCATCCCCAAAGAGCTGTCCTGACCTTCTTCAAGATACTCACCTGCCTCTGACTTGTTTTCCAGATTCTGAGTGTAGAGAACTGTGAGGGAACCCAGTACATGGGCTGTATCTTGGAAATGGGAGACACAGCAAGAGCCATTTCTCCATACTGGAACATATTAATGTTTGAAGGTTGCAAATCATTCTCAGAGACTTAATCTCCACCTTTTGCATGTCGTCTATTTCTCTGTCCTTGTCCCTTGCTCTTTGCACTTTAAAGACACAAAATCAGGCTACTGTGCAAAGGCACTACTGGTAACCAGCCACAGGGCTATGCAGGTCCCTGCTGCAGGGTTAGAAATGAGGAGGAAGTGGCACACAAGGAAATGGGAGCAGGAGGCATTGATTCACCTTGAAGGCTTCCCTATGCCTGAACTCACACACACAGAACAAACACAATTCTGCTGTTCCTAGGGGAACTCTCACCCTCAGGCTAACCCTAAAGCAAGCATTAACCTACTTATTGTGCCCTTGGGCAGTTTGCAGGGTGAGGAAGATGACTATCTGGGGAGCAAGGTGAGCAGATCTCAGCATTTAAGTACAATATCCTGTGATCACCTGAGAGTGACAGTAGGATTCAGTTTGGTGGAGTTGGGGGAGAAGCTGGACACCCTCCTGTCCTTGATTTCAGCCATCTTCTCCTGTGATTAGACAAAGCATAACTTTATTAGCAGCATCACTGGTTTAGGAGACCAGTTGCTATGGCAGCTTTGAAATCTTCAGCCAGCTGCTTCTTTCTACCACTAAAGATCTAGCTGCTCAGTGAAGCCCAGGCTGATTCATCTGTATCAAGTCTGTTGTTTTGCCCATCTTGTAGCAAGAGGTAGAGAAGGGATGTGTCCACCTGCTTTGCTGGTCAAGCAGCACTTATACTCTCAGAAGATTTATCCTGCATCTCTTCACTTTCCTAGTTTATCATCAAACTCAGAAAAGCTGCCATGGATGTGGTGTCACACTGAATCTTCAGGAACTAATGGCACTGTTGCCATTCAGACATAGGACACAGAAGCAGGGGGTACTGCTGCAATTTTGTGGTGCCAGTCATCGTGGTGCCACCTTTGAAACGCACATATATAGATGCTAGAGCAGAAAGTCCTGGTCCTTGTTGGTCTGGGGACAGCATTGTGACAAGAGCCAAAGGCAAGGACAGAGAAAATAGAATCTCTGAACTGACAATGAAAGTGGGCACCACTGAAACATGGGACTGGGGCAGACAAGACACAAGAAAGAGCAGAAGACAGCATATGGCCCTGGGTGAGCAGGAGCCATGGACAACAGGAGGGACAGATGGGTGAGCAAAGAGGGGAGCAGCAGCCAAGAGCAAGGCCCTGAGTAACCACAGGGACAGGTTACGATGATGTGTGGACTTTGCTGAGCAATTACACTGGTACCCGTGACACCCATGGCCAGCAATGCCTGTGTACTTTACACCTCAGAGGATATCCTTAGAAAAGGAACATGTGGTTCTAAGGAAGAGAAAGCCCAAATCACTCAAATAAGAGTTTAATCCTACAAAATCCACTCCTTCAGTTACTGAAGCAAAATTCAAGTGTTTGGCTGAACTTCTCTGCACTAAGCTATTTAACCGTATCATTGCCAGAGTCACATCCACAAATACAGACCAGTTCCTGTGACCACCACAGACAGTACTAGAGGCCATGAATAGGCTCTTCTGATGTTCAGGACCTTAACACCAGGATGTACTTTGAAAAGGATCCTGATTTGCATCGGGGGCTTCATCCTGCCTTGTTTCTCTGAAGATGCCTCTCATACAGAACTTCATCTTGGAGGTCTCTTCCAACCTGGTTGATTCTGTGATTTCCTGAGTCTGCAGTAACGGTCCACTGCATCTTTGAGATTTTGAATCATGCTCTACAGAACCTGCTGTACCTTTTCATCTCATTGCATCTTTGGCTCCACTGAACCCAGGTCCAGTGGTCTGCCTGCCATCCTAATTTTCTCTATACTGGGAACAATAGAACAGCACAGTACAGCCTGTCTGCTGCTCTTTGTTGTATATATTTTCTCTGTCCTACAAGTGATCAGCTTGCTTCCTTTTAAAGCCTGCAGTCAGCTTTAATCTACTTAGCTGGGATTAATGAGAGATTTGTTAAAGATTTAAAGATTTTTACACACTTTGCTTACAACTGTTGTTATCTACAACCATCAGGCAATAAGCCCCATGCAAACAAGCTGTTCTTAATGCCAGGCACCTCCATCAGGTACCAGCATCAGTACTTGAAGGATGGAAAGTGGCAGAGGAGATATGATTCTTTAAAACAAGGACTCTACCTTGGGTGTGGGAACTCTTCCTGGTGGAAATTATGACCACAGACAACGTCAGGAGCCACATGACTAAAATGAGCTCTGTTTGGGAGGCTTCCATGTGCAGAAAAGCCTCAGTTTATAGATCTGCTGGATTAGTTTTTCAGATGGCTTACCTCCACTGAAGTCCAGATAGAAGGAGCTGCAGACAGATGGATCTGGATGGATCTGCAGGGAATTCTTCCAATGCCAGAGGTGGAAAACTGCAGAGGCCAAACACAGGGCACTGGAAAAAAGCAAGAAGGGTCTGTCAGGTGCAATCTGTTAATCTGGGAAAAACCCACCACCTCAACAGAAACACAGACAATAAATGAGTGACACTGTGAGGGATTCCCCATGCTGCTATCCCTTGTTACCTGACCTACAAAGACCAGGCAACCTTGTCTGGCAGACATGGAGGTGGCAAGTGCATGTGCTGGGTGAGCTTTCACCCAAAGAAGCTGTCTCCTCCCTAAATGCACAGCTCAAGACATTCACTAGTCCTCAGTCAGCATCAAAACCATAAGAAAATGGTCCTGAGTTTTAGTAGGTTTATAAAAATACCAAAACCCAAGACATATATAGAAGGCCCTGCCCACTGGAAGGAGGGAATACTCTAGCAGCCCACTGTCCCTGGGGACATTAGGGCAGAGGAGGATGACATGGCAGAGCTCCCAGGGAGCCCTGTGATGGAGGTGACAGGGGAGGTGGCAGGTTAGTCTGAGCTGTGCACTATGCCTTGAGGAGAAAAAGAGAGCTCTGCTGCTGCTTCTGTCTCCGAGTTTGTTGAGATTCTTCTTATGCCACATGGGTTAAAAGCCGCAGCAGGAAGCAGGACGCCAGGACCTGTGCAGACCAGAGCATGGAGGGGTGAGCTCCGGCCAGAGATGTGGCTTCCTCCCAGTTGGAGACCTAATTCCTTTGATGCCTGCAAATTGCTCCACAGGTACAGGTCCTCCTTGGCAGATACCAGGCATTCCCCATGGCCCTGATCCTGCTCAGGCTCCAGGCTGGACTCAGCTACTTCTCTGCTGACAGTCACCCCTCAGGGCAGGAGTATGGCACCCAAGCTGGGCAGTCTATAAGAGCTGCTGTGGAGTCTAGGTGTGCTGCTGCCTCTTGCTGGCTTCTCTCTCTCAACAGAAGATGTCCCAGTTTTGCCTTCCTTACACCCAGTGCAGAGGGACCTTTTATATCCCCATGCCAGGAATCCAACAGGCACAGGTAAGAGCAGTTTAGGAATTCCCTTTGCACTGGATATGTTCAGGGTGACACACACTGTCAGAGTCAGATCTGCAACTACTAAATAAACCACAGAAAGACTCACATTATTTTGAAACTGATCAAAAGTGAGAGACTTCTCAGTTTAGATGGTAACTAACACCCAAAACACTTGTTTTGAAACCAGGGAAACACACGGATTTTACAGCAGAAATGCAGATTCTCAGGAAAAGCAAACCATGCTTTCTCACCCAAAAGTCCTTTCAAAATCCTCCCAGAGCTGAGGGAGGCTGGTGCTGAGCTGCCCTGGCCCCTGGGCTTACCCACCCTGCTGCTCTTTGATGGACCTTGCCCGGTGTGGGCAGGTTGGGATCCATACACCAGAGCCACGCCATGGTCACAGCAACACCAGCACCAGAGCCATGTTATGGTCACAACTATGCCATGGCCACAGCCACACCACAGTCACATCCATGCCACAGCTTTCCATGTATCAGTGCCCGCTGTTATTTACCCTCTCCCTGCAAAGACAGCTCAGAGCTGTGGCATCCCTGAATGAAACAGCCTACCTGCGTTCTCCTGATGCTCCCAAGATCTCCAAATATGCGAAGAAGAAAAACAGAAGAGTCTTGATAATTGTCCTGCATTTCCAGATATTCCAAAAACCTTCTCAGGGCTGAAGGTGACTACTGCCGGCACTGGGCAGAAAACTCAAGGTCTCTCCACTGGCACTGACACCCCTGCTCTGACCTTGCACCTCTTCTGAAGGTCATGGGTCTCTGACTCAGAGCACAGGTTGGACGTGGCACCTGATAAAGCAGCAGTAATCCCACCATGCGTGTCTCCATGCACTTCCTGATGCACACTGTGCCCACGGAGCTTGCTTGCCTGCAGGGCAGGGTCTCTCCTGCTGCAAGAGCCCCAGAGAGCCCTGAAGCGAGACCTGCTGAGGCAGCCCGCAGGGACTGTCTGGTTGATGCAGCCCCAGCTCCCCTGCACCAGTCAAATGCCTTCTGGAGAACTTCGAAGGGAGCAGGTCAGGGCTTGGTAGAGGGAGAAACAGGAAATATACCAAGGGGAACAGGGTGAAAAGGGGGGCTCGTTCTTCATTAATGAGCGCTTGAGCTGCTGATCTCAAGGAAGATTTTGAAAAGAAAGCACAGAGCCCTCCTGGCAGGGCAGCCAGCCCAGCTGCCCTCCCCGTGCCTCACTTTTTATAAATTCTGGGAAACACTTTTAGACAGACACTGGCACTCATAAATTATAAAACTAATTTGCATATTCCAGTCACGAGACATTATGCAAATGTGACCTGATTTGCATAATGGATTCCTCTCGTCGCTTCACTTGCTTCATGCTTTTAAAAAACCAAAACGAAATAAAATGAAAGCAGGAGAAGGTGAAAGCAGCAAGTTCCCAGCACTGCTGCGTCTCCTCCCCACCACACCGTCACTCACACAGGCTGGCGGCAGAGATTGGGGCGAGGGAGAGCGAAAGCGAAAAAACAAAGCCCTCACATGGTTTATTTCTCTTATAATTACAGCGAAGTAACTTTGCCCTGCTCGAGATGCTTCACCCCAAGCAATGCATCCGAGCCAATTAAGGGAACGCACAAGAGCCTGGGCAGAGGGGACAAGTCCCTGATGGGCAATGGTCCTGGCAGCCCCACCTCAGCTATGGCAGAGAGCTTGAGATCGGAGCCCACAGAGGCTGGTCACTGCTGTGCTGAGCCTGGGGGATGGCTTCCCCACCTAAACTTTGACAGAGCTCACCTCTCAAAGAGGAGGATGGCAGGAGAAGCAAGGGGAGGGGTTGCTTTGATTTTTTATAGCAAAATAGAGCAGTGCCATGTTGGCAGGATGAGGGAGGAGTGCATCAGCCTCCCCCAGCTGCACTCCAACACGCGTCCATCCGTCTGTTTGTCCATCCAACCCTCCGTTGTCACTGGTTTGGCTGCGGGGTCTTCTTGCCCCCCTGCACCAGCCTGAGCGGCAGAACCGTGCCAAGCGGCTGGCGTCCGTACCCTGTGGGAAAAGTTAACTGTAATTCTTCAGCTTTTAAAATCAATTAACCCGTGTGTTAATTAACATCAAGTCGACGGGAGGAGGAGGAGGAGGGGAGAGCAGGAGGGAGGAGGGAGGAAAAGAGCTGCAAGGGCGGATGGCAGCGGAGTTGGCACAGTGCCATCCATTCAGTGGCAACGCCACAGCTCCCTGCGATCGCGGCAGCGGGTATATGTTACGGGGGCCCTGTGCGCGGGCCAGACAGTGCGGTAAAGCCAAGGGAGATTATCCAGACCCCCAGGAGCAAACGACAGGCAGCAACTGGAGGCGCAAGTGCCAGGATTACAGACTAGGCTTCTCCGCTGCGAGCCCTTCCTCGGATGCACGCCGTGGTGGGGATGGGGGCTCCCCTGCACAACTCAGACTTCCAGCACTTTTTCCCCCTTTTAAACGTCATTCTGCCGCAGTGGAGCCAGCACAACGGATGCTTTCACACCCTGCGAGACAAAGGCCGCCGTCTCCGCCATGACACCGCTCCGTTCCAAGCCGAGGCCGGCATCTTGGAGTCTTTAAAAATAAATGGAAAAGGGAAATACGAACAATAAAAACAGCAACAGAAAAAACCTCAACAACAACCCCCTTGTGCCCGCTCTCCATGCCAGGGGCAACATGGGCATCTGTCGCAGCAGAAGGCGTTTGCGTGGGGCTTTCTTTTTTTTTCTTTTCTTTTTGCAAGCTGTTGGCGCGTTTGCCATTCAGGTTCGTTTACAATTAACTCCAAAAAAAGCCCCAACCGCACCCAGCCCAGTCAACAACAAACAAAAGGAAGTAGCCGACATGAAGAGAGAAATGCCATAAGAAGCTGCAAGAATGAGAGCCACAGATGATGCCAGTTGCCATTCGGACAACCTCAGGGAAAGGTGCCAAATCTGCAGCTTGGGAGAGACTCCAAGAAGGGAGCATGAAGGTTGGAAAGAAGGAAGGAAGGAAACAAGGAAGAAAGGAAGGAAGGAATCAAGGAAGGAAGGAAGAAAGGAAGGAAACAAGGAAGGAAGGAGGGAAGGAAGGAAGGAGGGAAGGAAGAAGGGAAGGAAGGAAGGAATACTGTTCTCATAGGGCAGGATCACAGCTGCATACAGCCTCTGCTGGGAGGAGAGGGAATGTTTATCGGTGTAGCAGAGGTGCCTGTGTATGCACACACGCAGAAGGAGCAGTGTGTGTATGGACACACATACACAAACGCACACAACACCTCAGATAATTGCAGAGTAGGTGTGTGAGTGTGGGGAGTGTATGGCGGGGACATGTATGGAGCTCTGTGCACACACACCTCTGTGTGGATACAGGTTTGTGTGCACGCGTGTGGCACACACACAGAGGGAGATGTACTTTTGTGTGCTTGGGGGAGAGAGAAAGACACAGACACAGGCACAGGCACACACACATTCACCCAACGTCAGAATGCATCCCACTTTTTGACCTAGGTATACACTGAAGACAAAATAAAAATCATACTCAAGCAGCAAGCAGGCAGCCAGAGATTTATCTACATTCACTGCTATCACCAGGGAGATGAATGGGGCCGATCTGAAGCCCTTTACAAGATCCACTATGGGAGTGAAGGAGGAGGAGGGATGCCACACAGACATGCACAAACTTGAAGACAGAGAGATTTGGAAGGTGCTACTTGTGAAACCCAGGTGGCACTCCGGAGGGTGAGCGAGGGAAAGAGCCACACAGGCACTCCGCAGGGTCCGAGGGCTTGGGGCTTCAGGAAGAGGGCGTCAAGGGACAGCTGGCTACTTACGTTGTCTGCGCTGCTGAGGATCCTGCAAGGTGTTCTGTTGGCACCGGGCGCTGAGCCAGGGAAGGGCACTGGAAACAAAAGGGAGAGACAAAAAATAAAGTCATAC
Organism: Indicator indicator; assembly: GCF_027791375.1. Lineage (NCBI taxonomy): Eukaryota > Metazoa > Chordata > Aves > Piciformes > Indicatoridae > Indicator > Indicator indicator. Next base: position 11,204,874 of record NC_072028.1, on the reverse strand, counting down.
AACGGGAATGTTAATTGCCTCTCTTGCGGATTTTACAAAACACACAAAATGTTTTCTTTTTGCTTGTTTTTGTTGTTGTTGTTGTTGGTTTTTTTTTGGTGTGGATTGGTGTGCTTCCCTTCTCCATGGAAAATACTAGCATGGGATTTACAGCCCAGCTACAGGGCTCAGGATTAACAGCGCTGGCATCTTTTGGGCATATTTTTTCTTTTAATGAATGAGCTTTCGCTGTTAATGAGGAATAATCGTTTGGCTAATGAGCTTTGAAACATTAAGAGAAAAGAGGGTTTTTTTCCCCGTTAATCGCCCTGGTGCGACCGCATGGATGGATTACAAAAGACAGCAGTAGGAACGCAGTACAAAGGGGGGGAAACGTCTCCTGGAGTGGGATAAATACAGAGATGGGTGATGCGTCCCCGCATCTCTTCTTCCTTCTCTCTCTTTCTCTCTCTTACTTTCTCTCTGCCAACTGCTATGGGTTTCCATAACTCCGCAATCAAAGTGGATGCTCGGCAAAGATTATTATAGTCAAACAGTGAAGCGTCGGCAGTTAATGTCTCCAGTGTTTAATCATCATACAGTAGAATGGTTTTATGCATATTTCATTTGCATATCATTAAACCGCGCTGGCGCGGGACGTTCAGAGCTGGAGAGGTACAAAGTTGGGGGGAGAGAGAGGGAGAGCAAGAAAGAGACGGAGGGAGGAAGGTCCCTATGATGCCTATCTTCAAAAGCCAGGGACTTGTTCCATGATCTGTCTTCTACTTTTACTAAAATCATGATGACTTGGAAACCTTTGAAGTTGGATATAACCTTGGATTCTTCTAATTCCAGCAGAGTGATGTATTAGAAAGGGGGAAATGATGCTGCGCTAGACATTTAAAGGAATATAAGCTCCAGTGGAATGGAAATAGGAGCTCTTTGGGGAACGAACTGGCAGAGCCAGACACAGCTTCGACAAACACCACACCTCTGGGTTAATGCTAGTGAAGGATATCAGAGTAATACAAACGAAATGAAGACAACGTAGACATTAAGATGGGGATTATATTTCTCGACTCTTTTTCTTTTCCTTTTTGAAGGTACAAAGAAGGATGGAACCAGCGGTAATTTACACACTAATTAGCAAAAAATTGCCTCTTTTTGTGTTTGTTTTTCTTCTCTCTCTATTTTGGAGAGGGGTGTTGTCACCACTGAAGTGATTAATCAATTATTTGGTAGCTCAGATCCTCCTCCACTGGCACTGATCAGGAAGAGAAGGTGGTGGCTGCGGGGGGAGGAACACAGTGGGCTCTTTGTAGATCTTATACATGCACAACATATTAATTGGGGTCTTTATAAAGCTCCCTCAATAGACTGTTTCTTCCCTGGAAAAACAGCAGCTGGTTAGCCACCGTTGGCGACTCTTCAAACATCACTTTTGCCGCTGTTTGTTGTTGTGCTTTATTTTCTATCCCCACGGAGGGGCCACGCGTGCGATGCAACCACTGCCCACCACTTCCGAACGGCACAGACGGACGCCGTCGCTATCAAGACATCTCCTGGACTGGAATTGGAACTTTGCTGCAAAATGAAACGTTTTGTGTTTATATTCTCCTCTTTTTCCTCCCCCATGTTTCTTCTCCTCCACGTCTTTGTCTCAGTTATGAATATTCAGATGAGCTGTGATGTGATTACCCTGTACAATTACTTGTGTCCATGGTGGTGATGAAGGCGCTGAGGAAAGACGGAGGCAGATGAGCTTGGAGCTCGTTTGGGATTTGTTGTCCGTGTTTCCCCATCCCTGTAGCGCTGCGGCACATGCAGATGTCGCTGTTGTTCTTTATAAAGCCCTAATGATATGCGAGAGCATAACGAGCCCATTTGGGTGCATGGCATCAACGAAATATTAGTGGTGGTGGGGGAGAAATCCTGACTGAAGGAATGTCCACATAAATTATTTTTATTTAAATGAGTTGAAGAGGTGGCAGTGAAGAGAGGAAGTCACATGAATACATGCATAACATTAATATGCAGAAAGGTTATCGGCAAGGAGAAGAAGGTTTTTTGCACTGTGCTTGGGACAAACAGGCTCATTAGGGACTTGCACAGCCCACTGCCTCCGTTACTTATTTATCAGTGCTCACAGCTAAGCCAGGGCACCAGGAACCTCACCACCTGGGGACTGGAGCACTGGGAGCTGGATGCCTGGATGACTGCTGGTTTTCATTCAGAAACCCCAGTGAAGTGTGTGGTGGGAGGGAGACAGGAGAAGAACCACCAGAGGGAGAAGGTGTTAAATGCCACAGCTGGGTGGCAAAGGAGGGATCTGATGACAGCTGTGAGCATTAGTGCTGGCGTGATCTGAGCTGATCACAACAGAGGTGGCACTTGGACGCAGGCGTTGATGATGCCAGGCTTGTGTGTGCCTCCCCAGGGAAGGAGCTCTGACACAGCAGATCCCTGCCTGCCAGCTTTGTGTCCTCACCACAGGACAGCAGGACATGGGGCTCAGCAGCAGCTGGGCAGAGCAGCTCCTGGCTGCTATGCCATTTGGAGAGAGCCAGGAGCTGTCCAGATCTGCCCGCATCCATTTTTCTCACTGCAGTGAATGTTATCACTGGATACTACAAATACAGAAAGATGTCCATGAGGAAACAGGGCTTATTTGCTTCTCAGTCCTCCTAGGAATGGCTTCTAGGCCAGAAGTTTGCACCTAAATAAGTCAGCAAGGGGTGGACAAAGTAAGGTACAGTGGATCAGCAGCAAACAGCTGACGTTTGAAACCAGCTTTCAGAAGGTTGTTGTCATCTGTGCTTGCCCTGCACTGGTCCTGAATGGCTCCTGCCTTCACAGCATCCTCAGCCTCTATCACCACACCCTTGGTCATGGGTGAGGCTCTAGCTGCAGCCATTCCTGGTCTTTAGAGAGGGAGCATTACTGTCCACTGAACAAGGAGCAGGCAGGACAGAGAAGACAGAGACTATTGCAGTCAAGACCCATTGTGAGGGAGCTCTCCTCTCATGCTGTGGGCACATGCTGACTTAACCGGGGCTCGAGAAGCCTTTCTGAGCCATCCTGTGTTCCTCAGTGCCAGAGTGGGGTTGTCTACTGCCCCTAAAGGCATCTGTTTGTCACAGACATGGAGGTGGCATGAGAGCCTGTCCAAAGGAGGCTGTGGACAGTAATCAGCTCTCCTCAGGGAGGTCCCATTGCAAAGAGAACACTGAGGGCCCGAGACAGGAGGATTATGTTCTAGCCTGTATCTGTCTAAGGTCCAATGTGCAGAGGATATGGTGACCCACAGCAGAGGGAAACTGCTGCAAGACTCCTAACCCCAGGCCGACCTGCCTCCAGTTTTTCCTGTATCTCAGCCGAAGCATGCCTGTCATGCGCATGCACACAGCCTTCTGCAAAGGCACCTGTGAGACTGAGTAGAAGGCAACAGTCTGCCAGTTCTGACCAAAGCCAAAACACCAGTACTGCCTCTCGACAGCAATCTGAAATCTAGGTTCTCTCTGCTTACACTTTAAACAGTGTGCAAAAATTCAGGACATGAGGGATATAACCCAACGGTCAAGCCAACTCCAAGGTTAGATGTGAATATCCTGTCCATGACCACGCAACCCTCTCAAAGGCACGGCTAAGATGAAAAGGAACTTATGTGCTAAAATCAACCTGGACCTAAGCAAGCACCCCAAAGCTGGTCTGCTGTGAGGAACTGAGCAACCATGATGAGGTGGAATGATCTGAGCAGATCACCTCCACCCCATTTCCCCTAATTGACTGTTTCTTGACCTCAGAACAGTGACACTGATGGTCTGTACCTTGTGAAACAGCAACTCAGAAGGTGCCACCCAACCCTGCTATCTTTCTGGTCTCCAAGCTCAAAGCAGCTTAATGCAGAGGTCATCTATCACACACCAAATGGAGCCTCAGAATATGAAATAATCAAGCCACAAAGTGACTCCCCAGAAAGGCCATTTGGTGTGCCATGTACTTGTCATCATTCCAGGCATTGAATCCTTCCCCTGTCCTGGCTTTTCCCTGGCAGCACAGCGGGGACCTTGATCTTCAGCAGTGCCTCGCACACCATGAGCCTTACTTGTTAGAGAAGGGAAGGGGTTAACAGGGCAAGTGACCAAAGACACATCTGCCCCAAGACAGAGGTAAGTTTAGGCCTGAAAGAAAGGCTATGAGGTGCAGAGGTGGCGGCTGTCTCACAGTCCCCTTCCTGTACCTGACCTGACAATCCTCACTGCAGAGCACGGACAACTTTCACTGTAGATGACAGCTTGCTGCCAAAGTCTCGGAGGATTTTCTGACCAAGGTGGCTGCAAACCAGATCAATGGCTCTAGTAAGTGGCTTCACTTGACTGACACTTCTCCTGCAGTCTTGAGGACTCCTACCGAAATTCCTACTCCCATCACATGCAGGAGAGCACATTGACACTACAGGAGGCAACCAAAGGAAGGAGAGCCTGGGAACGGTCAGAAGTGTTCACACACCCCGCTTGGGTGAGATGAACCCCAATGGAGAATGGAGTCAAGCAGTTTAGGACCAAAAGCCCAGTCAGAGTCACTCTCTGAAGAGAAGCAGGAAGGAGCCTGCAGCTGGGAGAAGGCGCCCTGCAGCTGGGAGAAGGTGCCCTGCAGCTGGGAGAAGGCGGAGCAGGGGTGTACCATGTACACAGCGGGTGGGTAGATGAGGCAGGTCAGTGGTAGGAGGCAGTGATGCTCACTCCATGACATCCACGCTGGGCATTCTGCTCTGTACCACACTTAATGTGCTCATACACCTCCTGCAGAGGTGGTCTCATCTGTACATCCCACTGCCACTTTTGGACATGCAGAGGTGTGAAATATTACCCCTGGTGTCCCAAACATTTCCTGATTACAAGCCTGTGACCATTTGGAAGTGAATCTCCTGATGGAAGCTTTAGGAAGGGGCACCTCCTACAGCACTACAGGAACCATCGCTCTGCTTGTCAATTTACCAAATACCCTGAAGAAATTGCTATTTAGAAAAGGGAAATTCAAGCATTTACAGAACATATTGCTATTCAAAAAAACAAAAGAATTGTTTTGCAAATAGTAGCACTGCTGAAGAGGGGGAAGAAGTACATCAGTCATTTGATATTACATATAAGCAGTTTATTAAAGAATTAAATATTTATAGACTATAAAGCAAGCAGGGCGATGAGTCGCAAACAGCTTGCTGAGAAGTATGTTATAAACAATGAGTCTGTCAGTGACTAATAAAGTATGGAGAACACAAATGTTTCATAAAATCACCAAGCCAGCTATGAATCTCCAAAGCTGAGATGCTGCAGGACCCACCAAGGTTCCTGCTGCAACGTAAGCCTGAAGCCAATATGGGAGGGACAGCATCTGATGAGATATGTGGAGTGCAGACACATGCTGAGCACTCGTGGGAACGCACATGATTCAATGCCTTGGAGAGATTTAATTTTTCACATTACTTTAAACAAAGATCTATTAATAGGAAGTTCAGGAATTCTCAAAGAGTTCAAGGCACTTCCCTCTCCAGTTTTTCACTGCCTCTACTCGTCCATTTCAAACACAATTATAGTCTGATTCAGACTGAAATTCCTCTCTCTGCCAAGTCCCTTCCTCCCTCCCCAAAAGAAAAGGTGTAGATCCCCAAGGAGCTAGCCTTCCTGCTCTGTGCCATCCTCTGGATCAACTCAAGGGCCGCAGCATGACCTGAGTTTGAAGAAAAGCTGCTCTCTCCACCACAGCCACAGCATGTTCACAAAGGACAACCAGGATTTCCAAAGGCTGGACAAGAGGAAGAGAGACTGCAGCCTTCGAGGACAGGAGCACCTTTTTGCTTGCAGGCACTGGGGGAAACTGCATGACAATGAAGGTGTGCAAAAAGGACAGGTCCCCTTTTCCAACAGAACACAGACGTACAATAGTAATTTTTCTGGGTATTGCTGTTTTGTTACTGGTAGAGATGAAAGACTCTCCAGATTACTTTTTATTTTTGTGAAGCCAGTCCAAAGCCTAGAAATTATTTCTGACACCTTTGGTCACATCAAAGCTGATCCCTACAGCTGTTCCCACAACTTCAAGGCTGGTTAGACAGCTGAAGCTTCCAAGTGGTCTAGGAATTCATGGACTGTCTGAATTCCCTCTTTGGAAGCCAGCAGGACTTGGACCCAACTGAAAAATCCTGGTTGTCACAAATGTCATTACTCAAAGCATCGCTGCAGTGACCACTGTCCTCCCAGAGCAGCAAGCCAAAGTGGTGTCTGTTAAGCAAGGAGGGGAGAATCTGCACAGAATCTCCTTCTTCCCCTCAATTAAGGCTCTATGAAGGGACATCTTTAATTAACACAGGAATAACAAGCTAAGAACCAACTGGGGCTGGTGAAGACAGATTCCATCTTGGATGTAGAGAGAAACCTCATTTTGCCAGCTGTTCTTTCTGCACTTAGACAAGGTGGTAGATTTTAATTCTCTGAAACCTAATTAGGACAGATACTTTTTTCACTGTTAAGATGCAGTAATTATTCAAGCTTATTTGCCAGGGAAAGTATATCAGACTAGATTTTGGTTTAAAGAGCAACCTTTGTGGTATTGTGCAGCAATGACTACAGCATAGTTCAGATCTCACCAGACTTCTAGGCTGACACAGAAGTTACATAGAAAATCATGGTCCAAAGGCACAAATCCCACTACTTCCAGATGAATTGTGTGAATGGTCACTCTCTTGAGAGCCCATTATCTTCAGAGGTTTCTACAGGAGACTGTGGTGTCTCCCAGAGAGCACTACAACCAGTCAAATACTGTTCTTCTGTGCTGGCAGAGCCACTGTGATCTGCATCAGCTCCACCAGTTCCTGAGCCCTGCAAGAATCCTTAAGCATGATGCCCACACCAAGACAAGCGCAGTTGAGCTTCACTGTTCTTTTCTTCCTTCTTGCTGTCCAGCTCTCATCTCTCAAGTGTAAGCTATGACATTCTTCATCTCTCAAAATGGTTTCTTTACCACCATGATTTTACCAAGTATTATTTTAGCCCTCTCCTTCCCTGCAATCCTAAAATCATGGAACACACTGCAATGTGCTCAGGGTTGGCTGTAGCAAAAGTCACACCTCCATTTCATAGACAAGCTCTTTGCAGGATACAGAGGTCTGTTCTTGACCTGTCCTCATCTCTTTTGTTGCAGATTTCAGTACTGTGCTCATCTTCTAGCTCAACCCCATGGGGCCATCAGGACACATCAATTTATGACATGACTCACTAACCTAGGATGTGACACACTTTTCAAGTCAGTCCTCCCTCTTCAGTCCTTTGCTCCTCTGGCCTTTATCCCATCTCCAGGCACCCTTCAGCACTCATAACTCCCAATATCCTTCTCCATTACTGACTCTCTTCCTTCTACGCAGGTGATTCAATGGGTTTTGGTGATGTTGCTTGAAAAATAAGCACTGCTGAGCCTAAAGCTCCTGTTGTCCCTTCCTTGTCTGTCACTGTCACACATCAACATTGACATCTGTTCCTAACATCCACTCATAGCTGATCTCACTCCTCACTTCCACGTCTCTGCTGGAGCTGTACTGCTTTGGACACAGCTGCAGCTTTCCCTGCTCCATAGGTGTGGGTGGAGTAACACCATCCTACTTTAACACCAGCATGGTGGGAAGATTACTAACTAGTACTTCTTTTGCACTTTCTTCTCCCAATCACACCCTTGCTTGAAGCCTCGCTGGCACCCTCTTAATCGCTGCAGCTACTACTTCTCTGTCACCCAAAGCATCCACCTTGACTTCTTTTTCAGGACCTGGGGAGCATCCCCACTGTGCTTATCCCCTTACCCTACAGATCTAACGGCAACACTTTGCACTCTGAATCCCGTTCCTAAGTTTTTGAGAAGGCCCTTAGTTATGCCTCACAATCTCAACAAAGCAGCACAACCTTGCTAAAAGACAGAGAACATGACACCCAGCTCCAGCACACAGGGGGGAGATTTCTGCTTCTGAAGCTCTGCTTGTGCACAGGCAGTCCCATCAAGCAGACCTCCTGCAGGAGGAAGTTGCCTTTTCACAAACACAGAGCCAAGCTTTGCTTTCAACACTTCAGGACAGATCACATCCCAATGGAAAGGGCTCCTGCACTGGGAATAACGCATGCACGGCTCACCACTTCAGGACCTGAGCTTTCCAGACCACTTCCCACTTGCTGTCACACTTATAAGACACATGCCTTGTACTACTGGGAGTCTGGCACATGGACGGACCTGACACTGTGGCAGCGCTATGCAGAGCCAAGACTGTGAGGTGCCACATACATTCACCTGCCTCCCAAAGGAACTAGGAAGAGACAGAGAAGTGAGGGCAGTTGTGTGAATGTCCAGAGAATGCTACAGAATCAGAATTATGGGCACTCTTTATTAGCATCTTCCCACTTGGCAGCATCATGACCTGCACAAAAGAAGGTGAGGAGTCTCACCTAAATATGGATTGAACAGCTATGTGCTCAAGTAAGCGTCAGGTGTACAGGTGGAGTCATAAAAAGGTGATACTTAAAGGTGTGCTTACTGTTACTCCAGTAAGCATTCTGCAGATGGCTATATGATGCCAAGCATTAGTCAGGCAGGTGATCTGCAGCACTCAGGCCAGGAAACCACAGGAGTAATGTGACAACTGCCAACATAGCATCATGCTGAGCTGACCCTCTTGCAATCAGCACTGAGTGAATATGACATTCCCTCACATGTATTAGAAGGTCATTGCCAATCTCCCAAGCACATCTTTCTTATCCACAGCCAAAGCCTGTTTGTCCTCTGTGGGCTGTAGCCAGGACTTCATGAATGGGAGAATGAGCTGCGTAGACTCAGAGATCATCTGCTCCCAAGGCTGTGGAAATGTGGGACAAAAATTGCCCTGGGAGCATGGGAAGAGGACAGTCAGCCTCTAAACCCTAAAACTTTATCATATGCCTTCATGATTAGAACAGCTGTCTTGTCTTGAGCAGCATGAAGTGCATGCTCCAAAGGCTCATCGGACCAGCTGGATCACATTTCCATGAAAGCAAATACTTTGTTGTCCTGTATCTTACACACCTAACTCAAAATATGAACATGGTTCAGAAGACAACAAATTGTCTCCAGGCACATCATGTCCCTACTGAGCAGCTCTGGAGTGCAGCTTACAAGAAGCAGATGCTGTGCCATTCTCACCAAGTCAGGCTTTCAATACACACGTGCCTCATGCAGTTTGTTATATATGTTCCCACATACATTAAGATGGGTTTATTTTACTTTAATGGACTCCTTTAAGGAATATTTGTCATCCCGGAAGCCTGTGAGTGAGGCTACTGCTTAACACACTCCTTCTGCCTGCCTGGCCAGATATATGGCCACAGGATGCTCACAGAGCTGGCACGCATCCCACGGAACCATTGCCTCCCGGCAGAGCAGGTGGGAGCAAGCGCTCTGTTTGCTCATCTGATCTATGGCTGTCGTGCTGCCTGTCAGCATTGCACCAGAGTCCTGGAGCACTGAAAGTGGTTTGAAGTTCACCTTGCTGTCCCTCCATCCCCAAGCAGTGAATACAAAGTGTTCTGCACCCCTCATCAAAGTCACAACACGGTTTAACCATGGGTTTCATCAATATGCCTGGGTAACTTCTAGGGAGAAGAGGGGGGAGGCGATGTCCTCCACTTCCCACATGCCATTAGCCTATGTCAGCTCTCACTTGGATTTCCTCTCTGGTCTGGCTTGGGGTGCAGCTGATAGAGCACCAGTGCTGGGGCAAGAACAAATTCCAAGGGAAGGCAAGATGGGGGGGATGGAACTCTCCCTTTTAGCAGGGTCAGTTTTCTAGGTTTAAACAGCTCCAGAAAGTGCACCCTTAGTTTCAGACGAAGGGGTCCACAGCAAAGATCATGAGTATTTAAATGTTTGCATTGTGAGGACAGAAACAAGATAACCTGAAAAAGGGACAACTACAAGACAGTCCTCCCTACCAGACCTGATTAGTCTTTTTCTGGCACTGCTGCAAACACTGCAGTGTTGTTCTTTTTTAACGAGGGAATTAGAAGGAACTTTTGGCAGTGGACAGGCTGCCTCATAATTGCCTGCAGAGGAAATTTTCTGCATCTTGTTAAAAAGATCATGATTAAGTCAACTCATTTATCCCAATCCATCACTTCCCTATATTCCTATTGTCTGACTGTTCTCATCTTTGCTGAAGACTTTGAGAAGTGCTGAGCAGAGCTTCAGATAGCCAAGTTCAGACCCAGAGTCTGAGCTGTACAGACAGTACCTCAATAAACATCCCCAAACTTGTCTTCGATAACAAACAGTGCTACAATATAAAAGCTTCCAAATTGAAAATGATCAACGTGCTTTTAGGAGCTATCAAAGACAGATCACCATGACTGACTGAAAAAAAGAGAGACTATTGGAGAAGCTTGTGTTAAAGTCTGCTCTCTCCTCCTCCCTTTTAAACCAAAGAAAAACACATAAAAGAGGGACAGGGGGACAAAAATAATTCTGGCAACACACAGCTTCAGTCTCTTGATGCAGCCTTACCAAGATTAAGGTGTGGTTTGGCATGCCCTTGTTCCTCCTTGCTACTGTGGGTTTAGGGGGTTCTATGTCCAGGTTTATGTCAGATTCATGAAATACAAAACAAAGGAACACAAGAAGCAGAGCAAATGTAAGGTTTGAGGAAATGCCTAAAACATCAGTTGTCCCCATGTATTGATAGCACAGCTTCCTCTCCTTTCCCTCTCTCCACCATAAGACCAGAGGAGAACAGTGATATGAGAGGTCATGAAGTGTCCTGTCAAGGACTAAAGATGATGGTGTGATAACTGTCTTTCCTTCTCCTCCTCACTTAAATGCCAGAAAATAAATTCTCGTTGCAAGATTTACATTTAAGCTCTCCTTTGGAACAGGAATGATATCAATGCCTATTACAGAAATAAACTCCCCAAATGCCCATTAGTACTCCAAACAATTTTTTAAACTTAAGATGCCCAGGTTTCACCACTGTTTTTGTCTTCAGACTTTTAAGGTCAAAGTAGACTTGTGCCACTTTGCCCTAAACACAAAATAAAGGAACAGGTTAACAGAACTGTAATGTTTCAGCTTGCAGAGGCCTAGTCATTCAACATGCAACTCAACATCATGTGCAAAGTCATGCCATGTGCCACATAGCCCCAGTATCCTTGGGGCAAAACATACAAATCATAGACTAACAAAGGTTTAGGGTGGAAGGGACCTCCAGAGGTCATCTAGTCCAATGTCCCGCTCAAAGAAGGTCTAATGAGACCAGATTGCTCAGGAACTTGTCAGTGTATGTCCAACCTTGTTCCTGAAGGTCATAACCAAAACCTACATACGAACCACTCCACAGTTAACTGGAGAACACACAACTCTGCTAACACAGATAGACAGATGGACCAGAGAGCTTTCAAAAGAACCCCAGGGGTCCACGGACTTCAGACCCAGGGCTGCTGGTCTAACCTAGCTGCTATTTAAGCCATTAATTCTTAAACACTGAAAACAGATTACTCCCTTCCCCTTGGCAGCAGCTTCTTCGTGTTTGAAAGCTGTTGTCGTATCTGCCTTCTCTACTGCCATCGTAAAATTTGCACCTCAGAGCCAGCAGGACGAGACAGAAAACAGCTTGGCACACTGCCTGGTGTTCTTCTGCTGATTCATCAGAAGTATCACACGAGCAACTGTTCTAGAAGCAATATCACATTAGCACCAAAAGTTTTCCAAAGCTGATTCTGAGCTTCCATTTACTTTCATAAATAAACACAGAGGTTCAGTTTAATATCTTGTTATCAAACACCACAAAAAGACTGGACCAAACAGCATTTAGCAAAAGGCTCTCACTACTTTGTTCATGCCTGCAGAAATAATCTGTGCTGTGTGTACACACATGCTGAAGCTACTTGCTCTTGAGCACCCATCCTGCCACTGCTGGAGAGGTAGCACTGGACTAGATGGACCAGGCAGGGTATCTCTTCTGTTCTTTCTGCTTTTAGAAGTGACTGATACAGCAAAGCAGCTCAAAAAGTGCCTAAATTCCCATGTAACATTTTATTTTTTTTCTGTCAAATCACCATTATTCAAAACTGATTTGAAGGTGTAACTCTGACAGGTATGCCTAGAATTACATGAAAGTGGTTCTTCTGTTGGCAGCATGAAACACACAATTCTTGTTACTACCCAGCCTCTCCTCTGTGTCTACAGTTAGCATGTTCCAGTCATGGGACCCTGCTTCAGAGGAATCCTGATCCACCTCACCAGGGCAGCTGTAGACCCAGATGGTGGCTGCTGTGAGCAGCACTCATGCTCTGGGGTGATGGGATCTGCACTTACTCCGTGGGCTCCTCTGCCCACCTACAGCCTGGCTGAAAGGACAGGCTGGGGTACAGATCCAGCTGGACCTGTCTCCATCCCAGATGCTGTCTTGTCTGGTCCCTGCCTTCTGTCTCATGCAGCAGATGCTGCTGCTGTGCTCTGTACCTCCCCAGTCTACTGCTTTCTGGCACAGGGGTCTTGCCAGGATGTTGTTCCTGAGGACGCTGGCATGAGGTCTGAGCCTGCCTGCAGCATGGACAACCTGCACCGCCACCAGTAGGTCTGTCTTGCTGTTCCCTTACCCAAGTATTCCAGCTTCCCATGACTGCTGTTATTACTTTAGTCTAAAAACTATTCTAAGTTGTCAGAGTCACAACCTTTATTCAGCGTACAGCTCTTCAGCACAGCTGAACAGAGTAATAATGATGACAATAATAACAACAACAATGCTAAGAATGAGAGACGAGATGTACAGACCTTCATAAGAAGGAACTCAAAGCAGAACTCTGCTCCTCAGGATGCATGCATGTCACCCCTTCCCGGGGAGAGCAGAATGATTGAGAGGCAGGACAAAATACCGATCAAATTGAAGGGGACCACCACAGGCAGACTTGTACTCAGATATACTCTTCAAGATACATGGATTTAGTCTCATCCCTACTGTGCACCAGACCCAAGGCTGGGTAATAAGCCAGTTCTTGTTTCCTGTCTTCCAGAAAACCCTCCAATACCAGCATGCTGCATTCTCCAAACAGTGCAGCAATTATACTCCCTTCCATCAAACCTTGGTTTAGGTTTCTGGTGAGAAATGCCTGTAATTAAAGTGACAAAAATCTTCCTTTCCCAGATGTAGAGGAGACCTTTATCATTTGCTGCTATAAGGCAAAGCCTAGGGTTTTAATTTCAAGCACTTTTGGTTCAGAGATCATGACACACACACTCCCCTTCTTAAATAAAGACCCTTCAGAGGTTTAATTCCCACACATCTGGCCAGCTCCATCCTGCTCACACAGCAACTCTTTGCGCCTGGCTGTAAGCAGAGAAGTGCAGGTGCTCCTGCCAGCTCCCAACCACCCTCACGCCACCCACTGCTATCATTTTTGCGGAGCCAGAAATATTCTTTAGATTCCTCCACTGCTGTAAAGTCAGAGCTGTAAAGTCAGATCTTTTCCTCCTTTAAATGTGACTAGCTATTTACTCCCTAACAATTCTGCTTCAGAGCTGATTTAGCATTTTTATTGGAATGTGAAAGCTCTTAAAAGAAGAAAAAAAAAATCTAATCAGGCAGAAGAGATAGAAAACTTGCTGAATTTTTTCTCCCCCCTTTGCACCCCTTCAATCCTATCAAAAGCACATCTTCCATTCATTGCTTCCCGATGTCATTATGACAAGCGGCTACAAATCAATAGCAGAGGCAAAGGCAGCCCAGCCCGCACTCACCAAGTGATAAAGATTCACTCTCAACCCCGATTTGCTAATAGCACATAATAGCAGCCATTGGCGCCCCGCATTAAATCATACATTTCACTCGGCGTTTATTATGGGATTTTTAAAACTCCTCACCAAATTGGATTTTCTCGACGGTCTCTAATTTCCACATTTATCATTTAAAATTAAACTCCTCTGTGGGGAGGGGGTTGGGGAGAAGGGAAGGAAGAGAGAAGCCATGCAATTCCGTATTTCCCTCTTTCTATTTTTATGAAAACCCATAAATAATCCCAGGTATCATTGCCATCAGCCCTGAAGTTTTATATATATATAAAATACCAGAACTTAGGATAGAATAGCTCTGAGACTCAGCTTACCTTTGTGCAGCCCTGCTGAAGAAGAATAAATTGGAGGGTGCCATAAGGAAACAGATTTTAAATAAGAAATCCAATAAACAAAACAGTCAACAAAGTAAGGTGATATGTCAAGCATTATGGAAAATTACTGTGAATTTCCTTGGCTAAGCAGGGAAAAGATGGACCAAAAAAAAAGTTAAAAATACCACCAAAACCCACACAGATAAAACCTTTTCATCTCTTTTTGGTTGATGGAAAATTCATTTGACAAATCAAGAGAAAACTTCACAACAAAGTCATCTTTTAAAGCAGGTTTTCCTTATAACTAATTTCCTTGTCATCAGGACCAACAAAGAAATGCGACATACCTGAAACCTCTGTCTCTGAAATTTATTTCCATCCCACTCGTCCTACAGGTGCCACCACCTGCAAGACCATGGAGTAGGCAATCACCCTTAACAGCACCTGTGGAGCAAACACAAGATTTTAAGCCATCTAGCACCTGATTAAAAACAAGCAGACCTGTCTGGCAGAGGTCCCTGAAAGAGTCCTCAGAGCAGGCAAAGATGACTCAGGTTTGGTAACCTGTGGCCATGCAGACAGTGCAGTCTTAGCACCTCAGTTATGAGATCACTTGCAGGGTTCCAAAAGACTATTTGGAAATGGTCTCTTGCCCACTGGTACAAATCAACTGGGATCCTTATTGTTCAGGTCAGTGTAATCCTTTGGTATTACATGAAGGATTACCAGCTTTGCCAAGGCTGGTAAGGGATCTTGAATGCAAGTCCTCAAAGAACTTGATGCTTCAGGAGCAAACATCCTATAATCTGAGTAACCAGAGGACTCTATCAAAGAGAAGTGACCATGCACATTCTCTTCCTCCTTTCTGCTCCACTCCCAGTACAAGACACTTGTTCAGAGGACACACCTGACAGTTACTGCTCTTACCAAGCAGAGCTGTGCTGAGCTTATGAGTATGGAGGTCCAGATTCATGTGTTAACATACAGAACTTCAAATGGCCTAGGATCTGGATGCTTCTTTCAAAGCCAAGACAGACAGAGGAGTCTGTACTACTGGAAGCACTGCATGTTACGACATGAATTTGAGTGAAATGTGAACAAAGGCCTGGGACTTCTGCAGCAGAAGGTGATGTGATAATGGCATGGTGAAATAAGCTTTCACTGCTCATGATTTCCAACCATGAGATGTGAACTCAATCAGCCCTCTGTCTAACACCCAATTAGTACATCACCTCAGTTCACAAACTACTAAGCAGTTTAACCAGGACTCTGCTTAAAAGGACTTAGGAAATTTTTGTTCTAGTAAGTTTGGGTTTCACTAAAGAGCTCTTAGAGATAAAAAGTCCTCTCAAGGACTTGCCAGTTCAACTGCTATGCACCAAACCACATCACAGGCAACACTCCAGCAGTTTCTGGCCTTTTTGTGACTGCATCAATGTCATCCCGAGTCCCAGCTGCATGAAGGGGCAGCTTCTGTTATACTCTAAAATGATCCTCTCCTAAAACTTACAGTTACAGTCATAAGATTCCAGAGTCTCTCCTCTGCATTTGTTTCCCCAAGCACCTACAGAACAAACAAAAGCTGGCAAGTGTAAATACTCCCAATCCAGTCACCTCTCAGGAAGAAAAAGAGCAGCCTAGCATGGGTTTTTCCTCCTTGGAAGTGCTGGTAACTTCCAAGAAATGTAAGTGTTACAGGTATTGAACCTGAGTATTGGGCACCACTTGATTTAATGAGACACAAACTGGATCTCTGGTATCTTCAGAGGAGGCAATGTATATTCCTCATCTATAGCCAGCACATGGATCTGGCCAATGAAAAACTGCATTGCTACTTTCTTTCACTAAAGGCATCTGCTTAAAGTTAGAACATCTGTGAAAGTTCACCTAGGGACAGAGCAGAAGGGGAAAAAATGTCCTATTTTATATAAAGAGCCCTTTTTACCTCAGTCATCACATGACGGGCAGAGGCTCAGCAAAGAAGCATCTCATTTCACATTAAGTTACATGCTGGGGTCCAGTTTCTTCCCCTATGCATTTTTCTGTGGCCTTGACAATTTTGGGGCTTTTTGCTACCATTTCTTATCTTTCAGTTTTGCACATGTTTTCAGGCCCACGAACAGTCCCTCGGTGAGGACACAGGTTTGGGAGAGAGCTGCACACAAGTATCCTTCCAATGGCCTCCCACCAACAGCTGCATTGTTTCTTACTGCTCCAGAATCCAAAACTTCCCATGGTTTATTGATCCACCTCACCATACATTACCACTGAGCTTTATGTTTTGCATTCTTCCCAACTAGAGCATCAAAAAGGGAAGCATGTGACACACTACTCTCCAACTGACCTGCGAGGTTTTCATACCACATAGTCAAAGCTCCCTCACAGCCACTGTCTTACCTTTCACTGCAATTTATGGAAAAGGATCCTGAACTCAGAAACAGGAATTATCAGAGTAATTCTGCATCTCT
This sequence comes from Indicator indicator, assembly GCF_027791375.1. Classification (NCBI taxonomy): domain Eukaryota; kingdom Metazoa; phylum Chordata; class Aves; order Piciformes; family Indicatoridae; genus Indicator; species Indicator indicator. Next base: position 11,188,268 of record NC_072028.1, on the reverse strand, counting down.
TGAATAGACCAGCCATGATAATGAGGGTTGTGAGACACTGTAACAGGCTACCCAGAGAAGCTGTGAATGCCCCATCCCTGGAAGCGTTCAAAGCGTTTCTAGGTTGGAGCAACCTGGATTAGTAAAAGATGTCCATAGCAGGGGTGGTGTACTAGATGATCATAAAAATGTCCCTTCCAACCCAAAACAGTCTGTGATTCTATGACTATAGGAAACAGTTCCTTCCATCCTGCCCCAAAAGAGATGTACTTCTCATGGGTGGGGGAATCATCCAACAAGGAACAGTGAGTTATATGTGAACACCTTGTTTAAAAAGGTGATCTTGAAATGGACAGCAAGTCTGCAGTAAACCATGGAATAAAAGTGACTCAGAAAAAGATTTCTTAGGAGCAATGCCACAGAAACATGGTTTCAACAGTTCTGACAGTTAGGAAATCACATCCTAGGCTACCACTTTTGTAATAAGAATATGGCAATATGAAGGGGATGTAATTTCTCTCTTATTATCATCAAGATTTGGTGTACTCCTCTGCTGGTTAACCAGGTCTAAACTGTACCTGACCCAGCTTTGCTCACAGTCCTGTGGTGCCTGCTGCAGTAAGATTTGATCACCAAGACCTTTTCTCTGCAGAAATTATTTTCCCCATGAAACTTCCCAACCTAGAGTCCGTACAACACGTTGGTTTAAACTCCTTTGTTCAGACATTTCAGGTTTAGAAATGATGATATGTGTAAGTATTTCATGAATGCTTTGGGGTAATAAAATAGAATAAGCTTTTAAATGATCTGCCTATGTGAACAAATAAAATAATAATAATAAAAAAAGAAGCTGAATGTTATGGCATTAATTGCTCCTGCAGAAAAACCTGCATTATCAAACCAGTCACAGCCACCATGGGACAGCAGAAGATCTATGTCCGAGTGCTGTACTGCCACATTCGTACATCCCAGATGAGCACTCTGAACATCAGGCTGCACAGGGATGTCTTGCAGCCTTTCCTGTTGGCGCTAAGGCACTTCATAAAAGAAACTGAATAATCACTGGGCTGATGTTATAGCCCAAGGGTCAAAGTAGTACCTGGAACATAAAACAGTCAAGTTCAAGCCATTACTCCACTGAGCACCAAATGACTTATAGAAATGACACAGCTGCAACTGAGCAGACCACAAGAGGCTCAGTCCAGCAGAGTTGGCACCCAGTAGCCACAGCACTGGCTCCCTACATACAAGGCAGGGACATGAGCCCTAGCTGTGAATCATGCAGACATGGGTGCTGCCAGCCTACAGATGCAAGACAGGGTAAGTGGCTGTTCCTTCAAACCTCCTTTGCATTATGTTTGTTCCCACCAGCTGCTGCCTCTTTCTCCATTCCTTGCTTTCCAAAAGAAACCCAATCCCCTGCTCCTCAGGTGCACATCTGGGCACTGCACCAGGCCCCTCAGAGCCCACACCAGCTGCATTTCACAGGTAGAACCATCCAGCAGCCAACAATCAGCACTGGTTTTGCTCAGACTTTTGGAAACATACAGGAAACACAAGACTCTTGTATGGGCACATAGATTGATTTGTAGGTTTACAACAGAAAAAAAAAACACCACCACAACTAAAATATAGAATCTTAATGGTTTCAAATCTAAAAGGCAAAGAGCCTTCCAAAAATCCTCACAATCTAGAAGACCTTAGGGTCAGCAAAAATGTAAGACTGCAAAAGCTCCCTGAAGTTTATCCTTATTTTACCATAGCAAGTAAAAGGTTTTGCCAATAAAAATAAACCAGGACTTCCACGAGTTGGTTTCTTAAATCAACTAGTACTGTTCTCCCAGTTCTGGTATCAGTGGGCTGAAGTATGGCAGCCAGCTCTGCCAACTGTCCCTGTGGGACAAACTGACAAGATTACAGAAAACAGAAGCTCATTTGCAGGCAAGATTCTCCTTGAACCTTATTAAAGAGACAAATTCTGGCACAAGTCTAGCAAGAGCCAGGAGCACTCTGAGCCGTGGTGAACCAGTACATGGCAGGATCTACATCAGGCATGTTGGGCTAGTGAGGTCTGGAAACCTTGCTGGCACACAGTGTGAAAGCTCCCTTTTCACACTGAGCAGCTCACACCATGACAGTAGCTTCTAATCTTTCTGTGAATGATCTCCAGTGCTGAGGTTTAATGCACAAATGGTCACCCACCCAGAGGCTGCAGGGATGCTGAGATTCTCCATCCTCTTCTGTGGAGTTTGAGACATGAGCTAACACACCCTGGCTCAAGCAAAGCCAAGAATTAGACATAGGGCATTTTCAGCATCATGTCCTCGGCATTGTAATTTGTTTCTTTCATTCTGTCAGTGCTCAGACTTGTTGACCTTCCAATCATACTTGCCCTTTCTATCCTCATCTTCGCTTTCAGGGAGGATAGTGGTTTTATTACAGGGCAATTGGGACTGTTCTTAGTATAGTCATTTGTATGAGGCAGTTACCACATTACTGTTACTGATCAAACAGTGACAGGGAGCCCGGACTCGGGTTAAGTGGCATTCCTAATTTTGGAATTCTGAAGGCCAAACAGAGCCACATTAGCAGAGTTATGAACAAATGTCTGCAAACCAAAGGCAACTCTGTGAACTGACTGTCTGCAGGTTCCTGCTGGAGCAAGGCTCCAAGTTAAATGCATTCATAGTGCAATGCAAAGAAGCTGAAGCAATGTTAATGCCTGCTGAGGAAGATGAGAAGACAAAGAATGTAATAAACAGGTAAAACACGTGAGTATCTGCCAAAGCCACAGCTTCTGCAGTGCACGAGTTCAGCTTGACTCAATGCCACCCTCCCAGCATACAGGAGAGGTGTGTTAGCAGGACAGTCTGTCATACTGCTGAAGTTTTGGCACTGGAAGGAAGCCATTCAGTGCTTCAAATAAAAGCTGGCAAAGCCCTCAAACAGCTCAAAGACAGGTCCTGCTTTAAAAACTTTCCTTTAAGTGAGCCAGACCAGCCTTGACCAGCAAAACCCAAAGACTCTAGCCAGAAGAGCTGGTGAGTTTTGGGTTGTTTTAATTGTGTGTAAAGGTCTCCTCCATTTCCACATCATACTTCGCAAGCAAAAAAGTATGAAGAGTCACACAGAAAATCTGTGTCCTGTGCTAATGCTGTGCCTGAACTAAAGAGCCCTGCCAACCAGCAGTGTGCCAGTGCAGACTGGGCTCTCCTGTGACACCAGTGTGAGGGCTTCAGTCACCCTACTAGTGGGGTTGCTCCTGTCCTGCTGCAACACACCAGGAAGGCAGGAGCACAGAGGAGCTGGTCTCACCCTGGAATAATATGCAGATAGAAATTAAGATCTGTACCTTTAAAGTTCCTAAGCATTAAATCACTGATGCAGAGCTGCAATTATATCAAGTTATTCTGCCACCATGAATCCTGGAGATACATATCCAAACCAGCAAAGCTGATTAGTAGTGTGGGAGCTCCCTGCATGCTCCTTCAAAACACAATTAAAAAGAGTTTTATTCAGAGTAACACAGGGGTTATAGGGTCAGAAGAGTTTCCATTTCAAAAGGCAGCAGGATACAAACTAGCAGGAAGGAAAAGTAAATTGCTCAGATTTTGTGCTAGAAATATCATGGGTATTTAAGCAGCTGGGCTTCAATTTCTTACCAAAATTTTATCTTGTAATTTCTGAGGAAAAGAGAAAAATCAGTGCAAAGACAAAGCCTTATATATTGTGATGGTGAATGACTATTGTTCTACCTATAGCAAGTACAGATTCTGCCATCTTGCTTCAAACTTTAGGCTTCCCCATAGATTCTTACAGACAATAATCCTTTTGACTTTCTACATTTGAACATTTACTATGATTAAAACTGAAAAACAGTGACTTAAAAATCATGGAGGAAGCTCCAATAAATGTTCTTCTTGTCCAGTACTGTTTTAAGAAGTCAAAAATGCAGTCTCTTAAGCCAACAAAAAGAAGAAATATTGTTCGGTGTTTGGCAGTCAGCAACTTCATTACCTTGCCCCACAACTCTTCTTGTGGCCTGGTCTGTTGCAGTCAGCTACCTTCCTGTGGCCTTCATAGAAGACTGCTTTTAGCAGATTATATGTTCTAAGCCAAACCGATGTACAGAGTTTCTGTGAAATGTGTTTCTGCACAAAACTTTGAAGATGTACCTGGATATCACTTCGAGAAGAGTTGTTGGATCTAGAAGAAGCCAGCTAATATCAAACAATATATGTAAGGATCATATAGGTATGTAAGTGTACTGTACTTTTTTTTTTTTTTTTTACAATTAATGATTCATAGTTTATGAATGTGTAGGTAGATTAAGTGGTTTAGGAACAAAGATATTACCTTTAAGATTATAATAATAAGAAACCCCTCCCTCTTATCTGAGGAAACATATCTCAGGTTTCATTTTCCTGCTACTAACCAAAGGAATTAGCAATGATTTGACTACTGGTAAAGGTTTTATCTTGTCAGCAAATGCAGTGCCAGAAGTGCACAGCATTGAGCTCTCCCACTGTTTCCAATATGGAGACACACAGCATTTTCTGTAGTGCTTTGAATAATTCCTCCCACTTGTTTGTTTGGTGTTTGTTTTTGTTTGTTTTTTGTTTTTGTGGGTTTTTTTGTTTGGTTGGTTTTTGTTTTTTCTTAATGGACAAGAATGATTATTGAAAGAAATATTTAAGTAGCCTGTATTTTCCCTTAAGAACTATAAAAGGGAATGAAAGGTTTGATGATTTAGAACATAATTTTTATACGCTATAAAAGCACAAGTAGCTTAACCAATCATAAGTAGGAGCTATCCAAAATAGTAAAGAGTGTTTGAAAATGTGTGGAAAATTGTGTGCTCCACAGGATTCTGACATACTTGGTTATCCTGAGAGGGAAGTACAAAGAGAATACACTTACTGGACTCTGATGGCTAAGGTCTAAACACTCTCCTGCTTTTTAAAGAAAAGAAAAGAATTTTATCAGGGCCTCAGAATTCAGATTGGTGGGGTTTGTGTGGCTAATTACACGTTAGCAATAATGACTCTACACATCGTATTATTAATGCTGCCATATAACTTAAAACATTCTTAACCTGGAGACACAAGAAAATATATGAAGTAAAGACACAGGTCCCAGCCCTAAGATACTTCTCATGTTTCCATGCCCCATCAGTTACAAGCCTAAATGGTTGCTACTGCTTTCTGCAGAAGAACCACATGGTTCTTAAATCAGCTCACAGTGATTTCTGCAACATGCCTCAGACCTGGTCTTATTGTTTTGTGAGATCCTACTTCAAACAACATCCCACATTCAAGGCAGCCTGGTGGACGCTAACTTAACCAGGCTGCTAAATAAGAGAGCCCTGGTGCTATTTGTCAAGAAGGAATTCTGCAGTGAAAATGGGACTGGGCTATTCCACATAGCCCAATATATCAGAATATACCAGTATATACTCTCACTCTCCTCCTCTCTCTCTCTCTCTATATATATACATACACACACTGTTCCATATGCTAATTGTTTCATGCAATACATAATACCTAAGTCCATGTACTATCTTTTGAAGAGCTAGCTTTGTAAAGGTAGGTTTCATTTCAGTACCACTGATAAGCCCGAGTTCAAACCAGACAGCATGACACCCTCAGGTAAGGTGGCAAAACCCCATCTGTGTGTCCTCTTCTCTGATGCTTCCTGGTGCTGCAAGAGACCTGCCCAAGCTGCACCGCCACAAAACAGCTGAGCTTAAGTGACAGCCTTTGTTCTTAATTTCTTGGAATTTGTCAGCCACAATGACACAACCCGGGTTTTGTGCTTAATTTTACAGAACCTTCCCTCTCATCCCCTGTTCAGCAGCCCACAACTCTCGCCTTTCCCACGCTTACTTCCTAAGCTCTGGCCCTTGGGAAAGGGAACAAGAGGCAAAATGTTTACAAGAGACAGACGTGTCACAAGCTGCACCCTGACAAAGCTTTGGCAGCTGTGTTCCTGCTTTCAGTCCAACCAGCATCTAAGATCTTCAGAAGTTTTCATCCTTAATCACACCAAATCAGCTTATTTTTCAGACCAGCTAATCGAGACACCCACCTCCAGTGGATGTCAGAAGGGCAACATATTGTTTTTTGCCCAGAGAGCAGAGCCCATTATAAATAACACTAAAACCTTTGTGAGGATGACTGTCCTCTCCACAGCTTACAGCCTAGAGGCTTCATTACTGCATTGACCATAATTCAATTCATCCCTTCCTAAAAGGTCTATTTCTGCAGCCAACCCCCACCCTTGAAAATACGTCCAACTAATAATTTCCGATTAATGCAGTCAATTACTAACTCTCCCCCAGCCCCTGAAGATCACCTGATTGGGCCAGAAGGAAAAGGAAGCAGCAACTAGCTGGGGAGGAACAGAGGTAGGGGTAAAATAGCAATAAAAAGTAATTACATAAAAATGCTAAACATATTACATCTGTTAGTTTGCTTAGCCCAGTGGGCTCGACAATTCCAGGTTTCTGCCATTGTCCACGCTCAGACAGACAAGAATAAGAGAAACAGGGAAAGGATCTTTCAATAAGATTATTAAATCAGTGCATGAAAAATAAGTCGTCATTACATTGCAAAAGGGAGAGAGAAACTCGCTGAAATTTCTTTCTGCAGATTTGCCTTTGTGATCTGCAAGGTGCTGTTCTCCTGCTTACACTCTGTTGCCCTGGCAACGTACTCCTGTAAAATAAAGATTATTAAAGCGCATATGATTATTTGGCCGCACAGTGAATGAGGCAGCCGCTTCTGAAATTCCTTATCAGAGAAATTCAATTTTAGGCCAAATTGTGTTTTCACTGCCTCTCAGCTTCTCCCTCCCCCCTGCAATACCAATAAAACCATCATCTCCCCAGCTGTACATGATATTTTGTCACTAACTCTTTCATGCCTTTCCTTTCCCATTCCAGGTTTTATTTTTATTCTGTCAAAGCAGAATGCTTTCCCTAGTTTGTAGGCTTTCCTCTTTACAGATTTTTTTTCTGGCAGCCTCAGGCTTTTCCTCCCTGCACACAAAGGCAGCACCAGCCTGCAGAAGAAGGGACATTTCATGCCAGGGGTGCCAGTGGCTGAGGAGGCCAGGACAATGTGGCTGGAGTGCAGGGGGGGTCCCTTGAAATGTGGCAAGCACACAACTGCCCTTTGCACCACACTTCCTCCTGGAGCCTGCTTTGGTGGCCTTGGCTGCCTCTCCTGCAGCTCAGCCCAAAGAGCCTCCAGGGACCTAGTGCCAGCTCATCGAAGCTCCAAGCTGATGTGATATACAGTGCCCAGGCTACGGGAGCCCTACACCTCCCACTGACACAAGCAGGAGCCTCTGCAACGAGCAGCGAGCTCTGGGCAGAGCATGGCTCTGTCGGCTGACCTCAGCAGCACCAAACAAATCGCGACAGAGAAAAAATCGTGAGAAAGGGCCAGGATAGTGCTCCGGCTCCCACTCCTAGTGATACTGAGCGCGGAGCCGCATTACAGGTGTTGGCCCAGAGCGCATCGCATCGGGCGCACGCTCCCACTGCCCCTCACCGTGTGTCTCACACTGTTTCTGCCCTCACATGGTGGGCCTATGTCCGTGAGCAGCGCTGCGGCACCAGCGGAGCCAGGCGGCTCCTGCCCTTTTCCCACCGCCTCTCCTGACCGCCCCTTAAGGAAGAGCTGCCGCGGGGAACCCGCAGAGTGCGGAGCTGCCACGAAGGCACGGACTCCCCTGCCGCTCGGGCTTCCGGAGCCCAGGCCTGGCTGCGGGGCCCGCGCAGGCGGCGTCCGGCCGCCGCGGCGCAGCAGGGGGCGCTGCCGCCCCGCCGCCGGCGTCCACCGCAGGGCGGGACGGGCCCGGGGGGACAGGGTCGGCGCAGCGGGACTGGGCGGCTCGAAGAGATGGGACTCTCCGCGCAGGGCGGCTGCAGGGAAGGAGGTCCGGCAGAGGAGAGGCACAGCCCTCCGGTCCGGAGGGCAGGCGGGCAGGCAGCAGGAGCTGGCAACGATGGAAGGCCCGAGGGTGGGCAGGCTTTTAGCGTGGGAAGCTGCAGACATCGACTCCTGTTACTACCGCGAACCGTTCGCACGTAGGGCTGGTCCCTGTCCTCCACCGTGCTTGGCGTGGCACTTATCCGGTTCTGTCCCGCGGGAATGAACCCCGTGCCCGGCCCTGCAGTGTTTTGTGCCTTCTTGCCTCCTGCAATTTAATTAACGACCCATTCAGGAGGATGAATTAAAATCTATATACACACAGAGAGATACATGCATGCACACATACACAAGTGCAGTACCTGGGCAAAGCCCTGGGCCTGCACCAAGGGCATAAGGGCCCCAGGGCAGTGGATCCCAGGACCTGCTCAGTCCCTCTCTTACCTCTGCACAGTGGGGATATAAATTAAAGCCAGGTTACACGTGCCTGATCTGATGCACAGGGAATTCTGCTGCTTAGAATCATAGAATTGCCTGGTTGAAAAAGACCTTAAGGTCATCGAGTCCAACCGTAACCTAACATCTCCCTGTACACAACTGTTAGACCATGTCCAAACATCTGAACTTCTCTAGGGATGGCAACTGCACACTTCCCTGGGCAGCCTTCCAGTGCCTGAGAACCCTTTCAGTGAAGAAATTTGTCCTAATACCTAACCTAAACCTCCCCAGTGCAACTTGAGGCCATTTCCTCTCCTCATATCACTTCTTACCTGTGAGAAGTGCCTGGCCCCCACCTAATTTCAGAGAGCTGTGGAGAGTGAGGAGGGGTTGTTCCCCTCAGGCACACCTCACAAGACTTGTGTTCAAAACCCCTCACCAGCCTCGTTGCCCTTCAGGTAGTATTAAAAAATTACACTGACTTCAGAAATGACATGAAACTGCCTCCTTAATGTTAAATTTGTAATTGTGCCTGGTTTTCCTCAGTGTTTTATATCTGACAAGCCTAAGCAACAAACAGCCTTGGTGCAACTAGTAGTGGGCAATAGAAGTGCAGTCAGGATGACGGGAGATTTCTGAAGGCAGTAAAGGTAAAAGTGATTCTCCAAACTAACATATGTGCTTTATTTTTTAAAGACAGAACAGAAAGGAGGCACAATTACCCCAGATTTAGAAGATCTGAGTGCAAGGCACGACCTACTGGAGCTTCCCATGCCTCAGCTCCTCCTCCCCCTGCCTTAAGCCAATTGGAATAGCTGTTGCCTACCTTGTGGATAATTTGAAGGATAAATACCTTGAAGGCCAGAGCTAGTTTGTACAACAGAAAAAAAGCCTCATATTGTCAACACAAGGTACCCCAAATTTGGCTTCCAGATTTCATATGCTCAGCAGGATATAACTATGACTAATAACAAGAACAGGATCAGAAAGGAGACCAAAGAGGATGAGTAAATTTCAACAGAAACAGTGTGGTTCACCAAGTCAACACCTGGAAACATTTCCTTTAGGATGGAGTGTCATCCACCCTCTCCTTAATAAACACAAATACACTGCAAGGCAAGAAACTTATTTTACAGTGTAAAATACACAAAGATCCCAGTTCCAAAAAGCTAGGGATTTAAAGCAGTTAATACAAGCAGGCCAAACAAGCTAAGAGCAGTTACACAGATCAAAGCAAAAGCCCACCTGGTCCAGTTCCTGGGGTCTGACAGTGGCCAGCAGCAGCCTAGCCAAAGTACAAGCATCAGGACAGCAGGTAGGAGATTCCTCCCAATGGATTTTCAGGGCTCTCTCTGCTTGTTGCTCTGAATTTCCCAAACCAAGCATAACATCTCCATGCTTAAACTAAAGGATGGAGAATTAAAAAGCAATGTTAAACCTTAGGAAAAGTGGACCAATTATATATCACATATACTTTAAAAAAGTAAATAAAATAAAATTGAGTGCAAACAATTTCTTCTCCAATACCCATGCAAGAAGCCAACATAACGCCAGAATAAAGTTCCAGTGGATTTAATAGATAGATGTCTTGGAGAAGGGTTACAAGAGCCCTTCCAGAAGCAAGCAGTGCCAGCAGTGCCTGTCTCTCAGAAGGAGAAGGCAGTCTTCCAGACTGAAAGCATTGCACATACAAGGTTGCTGAGTTACACTTATGGTTTCTTCAAGCTGTTTTCCTCTCTCAGGGCACCCAACACTATTCCTTGATGAACAGTGCTGTTTCAAAAAGCCAGTAAAAATACTACTTCTCCATCACAAGATTTCCAACAGACTGGAGCTCCAGAATGAGTGACAGAATGAAATAGCTTGTGGTCAAATAAGACACTTAACTGGATATTCATAAAATAAACTTTATCCATTTTGTTTCTCAGATGAAATAATATTACAATTAAAGCTACACAGGACAAGAACTGTGATAAGGATTAAATTTGTTTGGTACCCCATTATCTGTCCTGGAGCACTTCTGGCTCACCTGGAACAATATACTGTAGTGGTCTTGGTTTCTAGGAGCTAGGAATAATAAAAATAGTCTTTTGCAGACTGGAAAAATCATACCATGGAAGCCAGAAAATCTAAAGAATGTGGGGAAAATGGATAAACAGGTAACTGTAAATTCCCTGAGTATCTTTGTTTCTGGTGTCCACATCTTTAAAAGGACTCAGGAAAACTGAAGACAGTGCAGAGGCATTAAAATTATTTGAGAACTGGAATAACCACCTCAGACAGAGAGACTTAAGGAGCTCAATCTGTTTAGTTTATTAAAAAGATCAAGAGATGGCTTGATTACAATGTATAAGTACTTTCAAAGGGAGAAAATACCAGGTCCTAAAGAGCTCTTTAATCTCGCTGAGAAAGGCATAACAAGAACCAATTGCTGGAAGCTGAAGCCGGGCCAGTTTAAATTAGAAATAAGGCACAGTTTTATAGTGAGAATTAGACATTAAAACACCCTACCCTATGAAAGGAAAGAAGATTCTTCATCTTTTAAAATCAAGACAGGATGCCTTGTAGTAACATAAGCTTGAGTTTAAGAAAAGGCTCAGGACAAGTGTAATTGAGTGATATTTAATGACTTATCACAGGTAAGGAAAGCTCTAACATTTTAACTTGGAAGGAAGGCTTGAAATTTGGCAGCATTGCAGCTTTGGCAACAGGTACATGCCACTCGCACTGGCATGTACAGACTGCCTAGTTCTGGCTGTGATATTAGCCTCGAAGAACAATCCAAGTGTGGATGCCCATCAGAGACCTGATAGTTTAAAAACTGATACCATTTCTTATTTAGCACATTCCACCTCCTGGAAGGCCTCATCGTCACCAGGGCCATGGCAATGTCACTATAACAAGTCTGCTGAAGCTCAGGGCCATGAGCACACTGGGTAGTTAGTGTTCTGGATGTGGCTGCAGCTGCCAGTTACAGCTGAAAACACAGCACCAACCCTCAGATGAAACCTGCTGCATTCCATCCCCTTTGGGTGTTCCTTATTCCTTGGGTGTTCCAGGACCCACAGCTGCCTGACTGCTCAAACCAGGCCTAGATACTCCATGTGACAGCAGTTTGGTACAAGACATGAGGCTGCCAGCAGCAGAGCATCCATTGCTAGGAACCAGCAGACACAGGAAACCCAGAAGGCATTTAACTACCCAGCAGCTGTGGATTTGGATAAGGCTAAAATAAATCCTAACCTACATGAGGAAAAGTTCTTGCACTTGGATGACAACACAGGGAACCCAGAACTTCCCAGCAGCGCTACTGAGGTCTCCTTTCATTACTTTAAATCTCTACATCTGAGGCTGTGTAGTCTTGAGAAGGGAAGGCTGACAGGGGATCTTATCAATGTCTACAAATATCTGAGAGGTGGGTATCAAGCTGAAGGTGCCAGTGTGCCCAGGGATAGGACAAGGAACAGGTACAAGCCAGAACATAGGAGGTTCCACCCCAACACAAGGAGACACTTCATGGTGAGGGTGATGGAGCACTGGAACAGGCTGCCCAGGAATCTCCTCCTCTGGAAACTTTCAAAACCCATCTGGATGCTTTCCTGTGTGACATGTTCTAGGTGATCCTGCTTTGGGTTGGACTCTTCGAACCTGCAATGTTCTGTGATTCTGCAATTCCCTTTTAAAAAGTTAATATCAGTCTTTAGGATTTTCTTTGTGCCACAGCTATTACCCTTATCTTTCTCTGAACATCTAGATCACCCCCCTCATCAGTAAAATATTTTCAGCATGCCCAAGAGGTGTATTTATAAATTATATATATATATACACCATTGTATTATGCACTGTATAAACCACTCAAGAATAGACAAAGGGTGACAAGCAATTTAAAATTTTCAGAATTTAACTGTACAAAAAAAACCCCATTCTTCTTGTACCCCTATGGACTTCCTGTGCATCCCACCATGAAGAGCACTGATCTAGATCTATGAAGGACCTTTCAAGGAGAACCATCCCTCTAAATGTTTCTATAAAGTTACATGTGGTTGTCCCAACCCTGAAGGGAAAGTAGTGAGTTGCTCAAGGCTGAGCATACAGCCTTGGTAATGGGACACAAGTGAACTCACAACACTGTGTCCTAGAGGGCTAAAATGGGGCAAAGCCTGACCAATCACTACCATACAGGAGGTTTCTAGGAGCTGAACAGTGCAGCCATGTTCTCAGGTAAGAATCTAAATAAAACTGCTGTTACGACAACAGCACTGACCCCAGAGCCTGTGATGAAGCCAATTGTGGAGAGAAGCCCAATAAATACTCAGAAGTTCTTTTGTGCTGAGCATGATATAAGATGTGGAGCAGCGCCAAAGAAACACTTGGTACTAGATGCCAAACCATCAGTCTGCTTCAGCTCTGGCAGCAACTGACTCCTGAAAGCAAGTTGCTGAAGGTGAAAAAGAATGGGACCACTTCCAAGTCTACCACTTAGGCTTATCACCAGACTACCAGAGCCAGAGTTTTCTGAAGCAGTGCCAGGCCACCAGACTCAACACTCTTGAGCTTCTGAAGTGAGCTTTAAGAGTCTGGGAGACCTCCATGCAAGTACCTGCAAACTGGGAAGCAGAGTGAGATCATCTGTCACCAGTTTCTCTGCAGATGGGTTCTGGGACCACTCACAGGGTGAAGGAGCATATAACCACAGTATTATTTATGAAGACTCACTGCTACAAGATTCAGATGGAACTTCAGCTGAGAGAGAAGCCTGTGCTTTGCATGACCAAGGCACACTCACTCAGTGACTGTGCACCCAAATCCTTACACCAGCATAGAACCCATGCATCAGTGAAGTCGAGGGAGACTGAAATGTTTGTTAGGCACGTGACAATTTCCTCTTCAGGGCTGAATTGTTCTACATCTTCTAATCCAATTTCAGTTGACTCAGTCAATGGACTTTCCATCATTTCGTTCACATTCCTATCATGATGGGTCTCATAAATCTTGCTAATGGAGGATTACCTGATATCTGAGATACATTTTCCTTCTTGTACTATGATCACAATACATTTCATTTGCATTCCTTAGGCCCTATCCAAAGCAATTCTTCTCTATGGTTTGTTTACACTCTTCATGTGCTTGTGGACAAGTACAACACTCTTCATTTATCTTGCCAAGTTAAACATACTTAATTTTTTCCACATTTCTTCATAAATCATTACTTCCAGCCCTTAAACGCAGCTTTACTCAGAAAATTATTTTAGCAATGGTGTTGCCTGTGATCCACATTTACTAATCTCACAGCCACTGTTCCAGCATTTTTCTAACTGCCAGGGCTTTGCACTAATTCCACTTTATTTTTGTGTCTATGCACTCTGCCTAGTAGCATGGGGGAAATCTTAGGTTTGTAATGGCAACCTGACATATTTTCATTCTTCATATCGTTCAGCTCCTGAATTTATTTTTGCTATCTTGCACGCAAAAAGGAATATAAAAATAATTGAGAAACGTACATACAATGTAAATTCACTGCCTTTGAGGCACAAAGTGACATGGTACCATCTGTCTATCCCCCTCTCTGTTTCTGAGGTGGTTCCCAAGCCAGCAACATGCCTGGTGCTGATTGAGGAGGGTGAGTGCTAATCCAGTTCCCATCTGGACTCTGGACCTTCAGCAGCCTTCTCCACGTTTCTGTCTCTGGTGATGGTAGAACAGAAACTCAGCCATGGTGGGAATGCCTGTCTATTCCCAGCTCCTCACTTCTCAAGCACAAAAAATACCTTGAAGATTGTAGATTTGAGTTTGGGATTCTTTTTAGGGAGCATGCCTCACAGATAATGAGACAAGAGAATTGTGACATTTTACTACATACTGAGTACTACCAGCTTGAGTCCCTTTTCTGAAGGGAGGAAAAGAATTCTGCACTCCCTTGCTATCTCAGCAGTTTATTATCCTGCAAGTTAATTTTCAATGTTTTGCAAAAAAAAAAAAAGTAATTAATTTCTTTAACATAAAGGACACATATAATACATAGACCTGTTTTTCTATTTATAGTCACCTTTTCCAAGCATTCTATTACCATCCCACATTCTGAAATGTCTTCATTACTTATGAATAGGCTATCTGCTGCTGTGTTTTTTTTCCCCTTTGTAAATGCCCATTTATGAAATCAGTTCAGTAGCTCATCCATTTTAGATTACTGGTTGACTCTCTGTTTAGTAATGATTTCTTTACTCTCCTCACCCCCACACTATACACGATAAGCCATTTCTTATTTCTTTTAGTTCTCTGCAGAATTTACTCAGCCTTTTTTATTACTGTCCCTCTTGCTACATCGTAAATAATATTCTGATTTTTGCCCTATTTTCTTTCATCACTTCAAGTAAAGGCGCCTTTGTACCATCAAATCTTTGAGCTACATCAATCACTTCTTGTGTCTTGTATCTTCCTTTATCAGATGAATTAGTTGTGATGTGCTTATGATATATTTAAATCCTTCCCTGTTTCTCTACTTGTGTTCCTTATCTTTTAAATATTTCTTGCACTTCTATTTCACCTATTTAGTTCCTTCAAATTTTTTAGAATTTTAAATATTTTGGTGTTTCACATCATGACAACTTCCCCTCACAGGCTCAGTACCATGAAGGCAAGAATTCCTCGTGTAGAAAGCTAACACACAGCTGCTTTTCCTCTGGTCAGACTCCAAAGGACTGAGACACAGAGCTGCAGATCTGACATGCAAGTTTTCTGTCTTCACTCTCCTTTTGCAAATATCATCTCAGCAAAGGAGATTAGTGTTAATATTCTACTTCCATTTCATTATTCTGAGCAATTACTCGAAAGATTCTACTGATACAGATTTGGAGAGCAAGGAAAAAAAAAAATTAAAAACCCACTGTAATTACTAAGGAGAAAATGAATTTCAACACTTAACATTAAACTTAGGATAAAACTTATTGTTTCATGTTGCACCTCAAAATCCTTGTCAGACATTAAAGCTTCCACTAAATTCTAAGGAAATCAGGGCTGAGTAGGGTCTGCCCTGCTTCACATCATCTTAAACATGGTTTGTCTCTTCCCATGCCATGAATTGTGTGCAATGTGCTATGAGGGATTCTTCAAGATGTGCTATCGTGTTTTATCAACACAGACTACTTATCAAGTGTTGATGCAAAAAGCCCAAAGGAACATGTGTAAACTGAATTCTTCAGAAGAAATGATGGGAAAGACCTGAGGGAGTTTAATATAGACACCAGGAGTAAAATTTGGTTATTAGAAACACTCTTCCCATAGTGAATATATCCAATTGACTAACAAAACCCCAACATGCTCTTGGAAAGGAACAAAGAAAATAAAAGACATGAAATAGACTACAAAGAGACTCTATCAGAAGATCCAATGAGACAGAGAAGTGTCAGACAACTGGATATCTTAATTTCAGTTCTGTCAGAAATGCTGGCACCTCAGGGGTTAGACTCGATCTCTTTGGGTCCCTTCCAACCCCTGACATCCTGTGATCTGTGATCCTCAGTCTGTTGGGATGGGAAGAGCAGGTGAGAGAGGGGAATCGTTAAGATAAACGTATTTGAAGTGCCACACTCCCTCATGAGCCTGGGGTGGCATTTTTATTGACAAAGTAATCAGATATCTTGAGTGTTTATGAACTGTGCTTATGAATTGATTAAACAAAATAATAATTCTGCAAAAGTAAGTAAATTACAATACTTTAAAAACAAGAAAAGTTGAAGCTTTAAGATGCAAAGTAGCTAGCTACCAGCTATCATTCTGCTTAATGCTGTTTGCCCAGAGATGGTCTGTAGACTTTGGCAAGCTGCTAACTGGTAATGCTCAAGTAGATGAAGACAAATAGTTAGTTAAGGGTGCCTGAAGAATACATTGTCACTGAGTTTTTCTAAGATTAAAAAAAAAAAAAAAAAAAAAGAAAAGGAAGCAAAAGAAAACTACACCAGTGCTGAGAAGATGATATATGTAAAAAACTGAAGAAGATGCTCTGAAAAGTGGACTGTATGGACTGTATTATTTCCCACAGTAAAATCTGAGCATCGAAAGCAGTGCTATAACAGAAAAGCAAAGTTGAAGCTTACTGTGTCTCGATGATCACCAGAGTCTATCTGCTTAGTCTGCAAACCAAAGGAGGATTTTCCCACCTTCTAGATATGAAAATCTGAAACTAATTCTGTGTTCTCTGGCCACTCATAATGCAGGCTCTACAGTCAAAACATAATTAACAACATTGCTGCTGCCACTAATGAATAAGCTAAGACACAATCTACCTCACTCTTATCTAACATTTTCAAAACAAAAGATCTTCCAAGGAGAAAGGGAGAGAGAAAGGCAAGGATGACAAAGTAATATTTTGAGGTCAAAGCAAGCAATTACAATACCATTCAATAAAGCAGGCACTCTCTAAGTGTAATTAGCAATAATTACAAATAGAACCTCACCACAATAAAAAAATGAAGGTCCGTCCACCTTTTGGGTGCTCCTGGTTTTCAACTTAACAAATAGACAACCTTTCTTGCTTACTATGATCTCAGTTGTGTTCCTTAAGCCAAGTGTTGTGCTTGTGGCATTGAGTTCAGCTTCCACAATGACAGAAGCACAGAATAGATTTCCAAACCATGGTCACAACCAAGGGAACTGATGATGTTGTTGCCCACATCTGCATACTGGTTATAGAGCCTTTCACAGCTGGAGCTATGCACACATCAGCACAGGAAGACCAGCAAGCAGAAACAGCTTATAAAACATTTCCTATTCATCCTCAGACCTTTTATGCCTTTTTTTGGTATTTTTTGTTATTGTTTTGTTTGTTTTTTTTTTTTTTTGTGGGCTTTATTTTTATGTTGTTGTTTTTTGGGGTTTTGTTTGTTTTTTTAAGTGATAGTGGCTACAAGGATATTTTTTTCCATTACTTGTTCCTCAGTTTTGTCTATAAACTCAACAACCACTGTCCACTCAAAACCCAAAAAACCAAGCACATACACAAAAATCCCAAAGCAACATACATTCCCCTCCTCCTCTCCTTCGAGCAGCACAAGCCCTTCTCAGTATCAGGTCAATAACAACAAAACTAGGAGAAAGCTTTTCAATATTAATTTTTTAAGTTAGTCCAATTAAAGATAACACCTTCAATCTCCCTTATGCTGCATTTTCCAAACATTTTAAAACATTGGATACAAAATGCTGATCATGAAAGAAGCTGAAAGCTAGCTGCTAAGCTCTGCCAGGAGTGAAAACTTTGTCCCTTGGGAACTGGCTAGCAATCAGCCACGTGATCCAGTAAGTTACGCCAACCTTTGTCCTATTCCAAGGGCTTCCTTTAATCCAATTGTTTAGATACAGCTTGACATTATTATCCCAGATCTCATTACCACATTGCAGAAGAACAGACTGGAAGTCCTGAATCAAGAATAAAGAACACTGTAAAATATAGTCAGCTATAATACTGGCTAAGCTAGAAAAGAAAAAAATCTCTGCTAACAAAAATGCCTCTTTACTTGGAGTAAAGGGTGGACAAAAGTGTGATAGAAAAAACAGTGCCGATATATTATTGAGGAACTACCAAGAAAAGGAAGTCCAAAGCTCCTCTCCTCCTCCTCCAGACTTTTTAGGTGTTGTTTGCACTTTCATGAGTCTGATATCAAAACCCTGTGCTGCAGATCTACCTGCTTCTCTTGCAGGTGCAGACAATAACATGCCATGAAACAACTTAAGCAATTATTTGTTGTCCCCAAGTTATTACATTTACATTTGTATCTTCCATCTCTTCAGTTTGTGGGGCAAGCTCAGTATTTTCTCTTCCTAAATAATTTGAGTTGTTATCAAATTTAGCAGGACAGCAAAAGATGATGTAAAAATCTCAGCGCAGTAGTCACTGCGAATGCTATTCCTTAGAATTACCATCTCATGCAGTGATTTATCATTTGACTCACAGATCGCAGGAATCATTGCACAGAAAAGCATCTGTATTTTCAGCCTTTACAATAAATTTTACTAGATATTGTTAAAAAGTATTTCCTTTTGTTTTTGTAAACCAATTGTCACCTATACGTACCTGCATGAGAATAAAGGAAGACAGTCGTTACCTAATCACATCCATCATATGCCATGATCAAGCACTTGGTGAACTCTGTACCTCTGAAGTGTGCACATACATGGGTGCTTTCCTCCTACCCAGTGGTGGACTGTGACAAATTCCAGTTCTACTCAGCCAAACACACTCTGATACAAAATTTGGAATTCTGAAGATAAGGAGAAAAGAAGATAAATTTACACATACACAGTATAATATGAAAGCAACCTTCCCCTTAAAGCTTTTGTATGTATGTACATTAACTCCAGAAACTACTCCAAACAGATTCTTTCTAGATGCTTAACAGGAGACAGGTCATGATAGCTTCAAGATGGACAGTGAGGACAGGCTCACTCTGCAAAGCCCAGATGCTTCTGCACTGGCTATCAAGCAGGTGTGATAGAAGCAGCTCAGTAGGGTTGAGACCTCTTTCCCCTTGGGGCAGTTCTGCCTCTCAAACATGGCACACAGCCCATTAGCCAGTTTACATGTTTCTAGGTGAAGGCTTCAACCACTTGGCTATCAAAAGAAACAGTCAGTGTAATTATTTGCAAGGTTGCTGCTGCTTGTATCTTGATTTTGAGGGCTGCTATCGTGATAAACCTTGGCTACAGTCCTCTGGAAAGTGAAAATAGGCTCTCATGACATCCCAAGTAGGATTGATACAGCACAGAGAGATATGTCTAGATGAAATTCAAATAAAATCCTAAATGGAAAAAAAGGCAGTGCTGAAGCTTGACCCCAAGATTGCAAAAGATGGTAGAATGTGGGATGCAGGGAAGGAAGGAGTTCCAAAAATCATTTGAGCTAGTAATTCAGACCAGACTTGGCAAAGGAAAGGGCATTCTCCACAGAAACCTAGCAGCAAAACAGAAATCAGGCTTTTACTAAGAATCTGTTCAGTCAGTATGTTTCATGCTAACAATGCATAACTTGTTGCATAAGCCACTTAAACATTTACTGTAAATAGTAAGAAAACTATTATAGCTAGGAAAAAAAATATACCAAAGGCATGCAGCAGAAATAAGAGTTCAGTGAAGCTCTTGAAGAGAACTGTCTTGGAAGCTGCATTTGCACCTCTGTGACAGTAGATTAAAGAAGGGTCTGAAGTTACCCCAGAGTAGCAGAGACCCATCTCCACTACTAAAATCCCTCTTCTTTGAGTGAAAGTACTAATAGTAGCTTAAGAGAGGAGACATGATATAGGCAGTTCCATCCCAAGCCAGGACAGAGCAGGGACTCACAGTGCTGCCAAAGGCTAGGAGCCTGCAGGGGTCCCCAGGTCCTCCAGCAGACGAAGGAGCAGTTAACGTAGAGCTGAAGTGAAGTCTAGGATCATGTCTTACTGCAACTCCGTTCCTGGTTTTGTAAACCAGAAATCCATCAGTCTAGGATATAATCCTTTAGTTTGCTTGTGGTTTTCCATTTTAAAAAGCATCCAGTGCTTAAAGGAAGCCCAGTGGATGACATGTCCAGAAGTTCTCTCTTCCCCCTTAATAATGAAGTAAAGCTACACTGCAGACGAGCCTTCAGCATGTATGCAACCCTAGAGAAGTTCAGAAATCTTACTCATCACTGAGCTTCCTACAGCAGTCTGGAAGCTGCCATCATCAAGTACCAGAGCAAGCCTCTCCTGGCAGCCCACTGTCTAAAGGTCGGAAGCAGAAAGGCAGCCTAGGACTCCAGGTGATTAATAATCTGGTGTCATCACAGTGACAGACATTACACCAAAGAAGAATGTTTTCTTCAAGCCATTGGCCAACAAAGCTTAAGACATAGGAAAAATGATGGTTATCAAGAAGGACTCTTCAAGGAGATGCTCAGCTGGGTAGAAGACTAGAAGCTCAATCAACCACTCCCTAAAGGCTGCAAGATAAGAAGCAAGCATTGTTTTGAATACCCTCCCAGCCTCCAATTCATGCATCCCAAATCAGAGGGATTTTCTTTCTGTGTTAGTCCTCAGTGAATTATTTCTCTATCTTTTTTTTGTCACTGTTGAACCCATGTAAACTTGTAGCATCCACAACTGCAACAGTACTGCAAGTTCTGCAGCTTAATCATACAGCATGAAATGCTACCTCATTATGTTTGTTTTTAACCTTTTATTCAATGTTGCCTCAGTCCTGTGCTAGTGTTTGGGGTGTGATTGTTCCCTGTTCATCTTCCCCAGGCAACAAATGGGTTTATACTTTGCTAGCACACCCTTTTCCACACCCACAGTCACCCAGAAAACGTTCTAGACCCTAAAATGTCAAGTCCTTGAATCTGAGGGACCAAATTTCACTCAACAGCTCTGGGTTTGGGGCATTGCTAATGCTGTAGTCATTATTGCCACTGCCATTGAGATGGATCAGGCGGCAGGACAGCTCAGGGTTAAGTACGTTTGGCTAATGAACATGTATGAGCTAACCCAAAACTGATGTGGAGGTTGCTAGCAAAGGACAGATGAGTCTTAAGTTGTTTGCCAACTGAAACTGAAGCAATGCCAAAAAAAATATGCCTGCTTTTCCAATATATCTAGACCAGTAAAGTATGGGGTGGGTTTCTTCCCCTCAAGATGATGTTCTTGAGTTGTTTCCCTTACTTGGAAACTGCAGCAAAACTTAAGAGCTGCAAAGCAGAAGAATGCAGAGCTCCTCAGCAGTACCTTAAAAAAACCCAGCAAACTAAACCCCAACCAAACCAACCAAAAAAAACCCCAAACAACCCAAACCACTTCAACAATTTCCTTGCTCATGGGATTACAAGCTATAAATTTTTACCAGAAAGGGTGGGAAAGCTCCATAATGATGATGCTGATGGAAGTGTGCCCTTGGCTGATGAAGGATGATGACCTTTTGAAAGAATTTCTGCAGGGAAGCACGCAGGAAGTACACAACTCTTCTCAATTGTTCCAAAGAGCCAGAAGCAGCTCTAGGAGGAAAGAGAGTGCTGCTAGTTGTAAATGTTTCAGGAGTGCAAATGATGTGCTCGGAAAAATGACCTAGGAGATATTCCAGCGTGACAGTTTCAGTGCTGAGGAGATGTCTGGGGCCTGGAAGCCAAGAAGCTGTGTCCATGAAGTTGATGATCCTGGTCCTCTTAAAGGCTGTAAGGTGATACCCAGAATAAATAGGCTAATGTGTGGAATAATAGCAGGGTTTGGGTGGAATAAGCAGCAGATTCATTGAATAACTTTAGTTGCTGTAGCTGAAATGATGTTTTAAGTCCAAGTTTTTAACAGTGTTCTGTACCAAGCAGTGTCCCCAGCAGGACACAGCAGGAAAGCAGTGGCCATGGAAACAGTTAATCCTTGCAATCAGCTTTATAAAAGGTATAGAAGTGTGCTACAGCTCCACCAGACATTTGGCCAGCTACAAGACCAGAACTTTCAAATCACACTCTTGCCTGGGACCATGCTCAGATTGTGCTGCACAGATTTCCACACAGAAAAGTGATGGATAGGGAATGCCAGAACCTGGAACCTTCCACACCAGCAGTGTCATGCAAGGCTAAGTAAAGAATTTAATTCGTAAAGATCAGTCAGGGCCACCTCCCTCAGAGCTAAAATTGTGCTGTGGACCAGATTATCCCATTAGCCCTCCCATGTGGCGAAAAATGTACTTTTTTTTTCTTCAATAAAAGAACAAAGACCATTGATTTTTCTGTTTATAGAGAGAAGGAAAAAAACCAACTCAGGCAGAGTCCTCACTCTCTAGTAGTAGTTTTAAATGTGGTATGTGTTTGGGTTTTTTTATTGCTGAAACAACTGTGTCTGAAAATACAAAGCCTGAGTGTTCTCTAGCTCCTACCTGTATCAGTACAGTGACTTCACTGGAGTTTTCTCCAAGTTATAGAAACTTCTGAAGGATGTCCAGCATCTGACAAGTGGCCTTCTGACCAAAAGAAGAGACTGCAAAGCTTTCATATATTATCTGAATCACAGAATATATCTGAATGGAAGAGACCTCAAAGATCATCCAGTCCAACCTTCGACCCAGTACTGAAGGGTCAACACTAAACCATGTCCCGTAGCACCAGGTCCACATGCCACTTGAACACCCCCAGGGATGGTGACTCCACCACTGCCCTGGGCAGACCACTCCAATGTTTGATAACCCTTTCAGTGAGGAAATATGTCCTAATATTCCCTGGCTCAGCTTGTAAGTGTTTCCTCTAGCCCTGTCACTTGACACCAAGGAGAAGAGGCCACCCCACTCCTCACTCCAACCTCCCTTCAGGTAGTTGTAGAGAGTTACGAGGTCTCCTCCCATCGGATTCCTCTTCTCCAAACTGAACCACCCCAGTTTCCTCAGATACTCCTCATAGGCCATGTATTCCAGGCCCTTCATGAGTCTCATTGCCCTTCCCTGGACACACTCCAGCACCTCAATGTCCTTCCCATAGTGAGGGGCCCAGAACTGAACACAATACTTGGCGTGGCCTCACCAGTGCTGAGTACAGGGGGATAATCATCTCCCTGCTCCTGCTGGTCTGATTTACACTATTATTTGTAGCCACCAAAATATTTAAAGTATATATATAAAAAAGGTATTAGTTCTTTTGTGGATGCAGATGGAGCCACGGTAGCACTCTGACAGCAATTGTATTTCACCACCCTTGAAGCAGCTGCTCAGTGCAAGTGTTAGGTAAGAAATTGCTGAGCAGTTCTCTCAGTGACTGTGCTGAGCCCATAAAGCAGCAGATGGGTTTGTGCAATGCAGGCACTCTGTCTAAATCCACTGAGAAGTGCAGCTCCAGCTGAGTAACTTTCCTTCTAAGAGCACATCACTGTTACAAGATTACTTGTCAAAAGTCCTTGTGACAGTAAAACATAAGACACTGGGACTGGTCTCTGGAGGTAGACAGTAACAGTGCACCATGCAGCAGCGTTCCATATGCCTGTAGAAAAAAACCTCACCAGTAGCTGTTTTGAGATGAGGATATTGCAGAGCATTCTGCTTTGAAGCAGCTGTGTCGATCAGTATACTGCAGGATTACTTATGCTAAAGTTTAATTTAAATTAATTTAATTCCTCACTAATTTGGGGAATTTGATCCCTTTGCAAAGGGTGGCACAGGCACTTCACAAATGTTTACTCCAGGATTAAAATATTTTTTGTTTAATCTGCATGGGACTCACTAGCACCTTCCTAGATTGATCTGGATTATTTGTTGAGTTTATTGAAAAGTACACATACTAAATTAATTTTAAAAATATCATCATAGAGAACTACTGTTCAGTAAATAGGAATGCCAATATCCTCAGTGCTAACAGCCCCAGCTGAAGCAGTTTACTTAAAGAGGAGGAATTAACTTCAGGGCAGTTAGTCTCCTGAATGTCAATAGACAGGAGCCCTGAGAAGATGACTTTTTTGTGCTATTGGTTTGGGAAAAGGAATCTTTGGAGGTAGAAGACACCAAAGAATAAAACCAAACACACTGGTCACTAATGGATGAATTCTAATACCAACTATTAAAGATAATACTAATATTTATCTCCCAGAATATGGACTTTTCACGGAAGAAACAGTAGAGGAACAAATACCAGCTAACAGGGAAGTCTTGGATTTCTTTTAAATTGTCAGCAGGGGAAAGGCAGCTGTAAAAAGACAGCAACTCCTAATGCCCGGTTACCTGCCTCCTACAAAAATAAACAAAAGCATCCTCATCCCTCCACCCCACCCAAAAATCCCACACACACAAACTTGGGAGGCCTCTCAGATCATTTAGGATCTTGGAGAAAGCTGCTGCTAAACCTGAGGAGTATCTTATGGATCAGAGAAACCAGAGGGGAAGAGTCACTCAGTCAACATAGCATTCACCTTGACATTAAAGACCCAACTCTCTCACAAAAGGTAATTCCATTCAGATTTTGCCACCTCAGAGCAAAGCAAATACTTTGTGAACTCAACCTAATGACCTGAAATCATAACCAAATACTCAAACGCTTAGCACTTTATCTTCTACCTTTGTCTCAGTACCAAGTGAAAACTTGATCTCAAGCCACTTGGAACTTCTCATCTTTTTAGACCTTCCTGGATATTTTCAGACTCAATTGAATCAAGGGGACTCCATCTGCAAGGAAGGACCTAGACAACAGTTCCCTCTTATCAAGGAAAACCCAAAGACATTTGGCAAGTGATTTTCTTCTGGGTACATAAAGCACAGGATAAGCAGGTGCCCAGACATTACAATTGCAGAATTAGGTTTGAGGCGATACTTGTCTTTGTTTCACCTACAGAGTTTTATTTTAGCCAAACACCTAAAGGACAAATACAAGCCTTGCTCTATGTTGCAACACAAAGAGAGATGTTACCTCAATAAACAACATACTGAAATTCAAACCCAACTGAAGTTCAAGCAAAATTAAAAGTAGCCCAGAAGTAGGAGGGGTGAGGGGGAAAGTCAGAACATGTAGAAATACTGCTTTTCTCCATGAGATACAGGAGAATGATGTGGCTGTTCCACAAACCTGTTAGTGCTGAAATCTCAAGAAACAATGTCAGTTTTGTTAGGTTCTGTGAAACTTACTGCCTTTTTTTTCCCCCTCCAATAAATTAGGAAACAAACCGCAAGACACACTGGCAAAATACATTTGTGTAGCCACATCAGTAGTCTAAACAGGACATCTGAGATACTTTCAGGTATTCCAGACAGATGGCATTACCCATGTAGCGTGAACACGCACTTCTCCCTGGAGTCATCAGCCAACCTGTACTATAAAAAGTTCTATTATGCAAATATGCTAAACAACAACCAAACAAAAACTAAACAAAAAGCCCCACCACAGGCCCAGCATCCCATTGCATGCCTGCTGGTGTACTCTTTAGACTGACCAAATCTCAACTAATATTTTTTTTTTGTCAACATACCATGCAATGGGAGCACATAAACAGAGGGAAGGTCTGGAGGTGCAGGCACAGGCAGGTTTTTTCCTCCCTCAAATTTTCTGAAATTTCATTTTGCATACATCTCAGTGATGAAAATGTTTAGCCTCCAGATTAGGCTCTCAGAGCTCCAGAAACATTGACATGATTATCCCATCTGATATTTGCAGTATGCTGTCTGCAACAGACATAAGTACAGGAAAATTATCTGTCAAATGAGGGCCTGGGGGAAAGTGTTCTTGGCTTCACTGGCAGCCATGAGAGAAGGTAGCACAGTATTCCAGTGCACATAGACAAAATCACTATAAACCTGAAAGTCCAAGGAGTGAAAATATCCTAAAATATATGGGCTAAATATTTGAGATGAAAATGTAACATTTAAATGCTATACTACAAGCTACTGCACATAGCACTCTACAGTTTAATTAATATGTATTTCTGTATTCATTTTAATTAATTTGCTATTGAGTTTTAAACCACATTATGGAGCAGCACTCCTTTCACATTAGTATTTTGGTGAAGAATTTTGAAACACCCAACTGTGCTATGTAGCTCCATCTGTTGATGTTTCTTTCCTCCCCACTTCATCTGATGAGGTCACTAGTAATTCTCCCTTGCCAGCACACATTAAGTCAGTCAGTAACCTCGCTGCCACCCCACGTCTGTCCACTCTGAAGAAGTGAGGAAATGGTGTGTGGCTTATCTGAGCAGCAGAGAGACAGGGAACAGCCTTTAAATATTTAGGAGGTTTTGACATAGAGTGAAAACCTTTCACCATATTTATGGAACACAAAAAGTGGAAGTAGGCATGAACTGGACCAAGGAAGATTTATAGTAAATAAAAGAAAATGCCCCTCTCAAATTGTAAAGATAATTAAGCACTGGGATATGATTCCCATGAGGTTGTCAATCATCTCCATAGAAGGAGAAACCTTTCATGGACTTTTCCAGCCATATATCCAGCAATAAATCCCTGACTTCCCTTTCAGCCTTTTATCTCCTTACACAGTTTCACAGACAGTTCTTCACCATTATCTCACAAGATAACCAAGTTTGATTTTTTCATTTAACAAATGGTGTAGGGTTACTAAATCTTTTGGTATAAGAAATTGCTTGTCTACCAGACACCAGTGATCCATAAAGTCTGACAGCTTGTCTGCAAGAGCTGCAGCATTAGTTTTGGAAGAAACTTTACCAAAGGGACTTGAACAATAATTTGTCTCCTTGTGTCCTCCTGGTCTCCAGCCATGAGAGCTGGTAGAAGTTACATACTTCACAAAACTCTTTTCAAAAGTATATCATCAGAAGTTAAGATTTTTTTTTTTGCTGTAGTTCTGAATCTTACCACATTCTTCATCTGCACAAAATAATCCTAAAGGCTAATTTTAAATTAGGTGGAAAAAAGATTTCAGTTTATTAATTCTGATCTTGAGTTTTGAATTGTATCGAGTGGTCTTCTGTGTTTGGACATAAAGCCTGAACAGGAGCCTCTTTCATACATTGTGTTTTTGTGCACTAAATCTTTCAGGAACACTCCCATTGTTTTGGCAGATCACACATGCTATTTATCTACACAGAGTGTACACTCTTCCAGTAAATGGGACGTATACAGGTCCTGCTGTAAATTCCTGCAGAGGAACTGCAGAATAAGCATTCATGCCATGCTCACAATGGAAGATAAGTATCTGATCAGAAATTTCAGCACTGTGGTGGTTAAAACAGTGAGAGAAAAACAACATTGTTTTGCACTTAGAAACCTGTTTCTAATCAGCTGAGCTACTCCTATGGGGTCAAATAAAAATGATTAGCTTATTAAAAGCATAGCTTTGCTATTTAATAAGCAAAAATGATTGAAAATTCTGTTCCAGATCCTGATAATTTTAGTGTTTCTAGTTAAGCCTGCAAAATTGCATTCATTATTAGTGTCTAGATTCATTAACAATTCAATTTATAGATATTAATGCTTATAATGCATGCTTCGCTTGCCAAAACTTGAAGAGAAATTGTTTCAATTAGCTTTCATGGATCATGAATCCTACCGGCTGGGTATTTTTAGACAAAAGATACAAACACATCCCCAAGCAATGCTAATGCACAGCTGGGATTCGTATGTAAGGTCAGCTAACAGTTTAAAAGGAAAAACAATAAATGAGCTTTACATGGAACAGTTAGACGGGAAGGGAACCAATCAAACATTTGCAAGTCACACTACTCCCCTTAAAAAAAAAAAAAAATCCAGGATTCCCTGGTTTTAGTGCTGTGCTGTTAAAAACCAAACTGGGAAGATATAAACTAGTGGCTAGGTTCAAGAGTGTTTTTTCAGCATGTGACTAAGCATGCCAGGTACATGCACAGGCCCAAGGCAAATCGTTCTCATTTTCATTCAAATCATATAATTAAAATCAGTAAAGATGCTCACATGTAACCAAGGACATCATTCTGCTCAACATTTTCTCTTACTTCCTTAGGTCAGTTACAGTCAGAGAGAAGAAACCGAAATCTGTAAACAGTTTTGGTCTACATGTGCAAAGTAAAAGCATCACAAGATCACAGCATAAACCACTACACTGAGCTGACTGGATGGTGGGTCCAAGCACACTGTAACCAGAGATATGCATGGGGGCACCAAACCCTCCCCACCACACCAGAAATAGCTGAACCCTCCCAAACTCTGAGATCTTCTGCAACTGCATGTGCTGTACATGAAGCAAGAAGAGCATTCAGCCTCAGGACAGAGATCAGCAGTTTTATCTGATCACTTAAAGGAAAAGCAGCCAGAATGGCTTAGGTCCACAGGCTGGACTTTATTAATATACAGAAGTTACTATAAAAAGTTAGCCTTTATTATTGCCAGTAATCCATTACCCTTCCTTCTCCTCTCCTGAGCACTGTAAGCACCAACTGAAAATGCTGAGATTCTAATGCAGCTGCTACACAAAAGATACCGTGAGGTGAGGTACATCAGATACCTCCAAAGTCAGTGCAAGGCCCCACAGACAAAGAACTGACCTGCTGCAATTCCTGCTTCCTCAGCACAGGGTTATGTGGCATGAGGACTTCAGCCTGTGGTCCATAACTGCTATGCAGCACCACAGCCTCTCCCACAGGGCACATCTTCCAGTCCTTACAGGTATTAACTCCTCCATGATTCCATGGAGCTGAGAACCTAAATATAATGAAAAGATGCTGGCTTGGCTGCAATTTTCGGTTTTGGTGGTTTGCTGCCATTTATGTGTGTAGAGTCTCTTAAAATTGAGGAGGTATTTCCAGTTCAACTTTTTAACACTGGTCAGAGGGAAGGGGAAAAAAAACAAACAAAAACCCCCAACCTCTTCAACATATGAGCAGCATAGCTGAGGAACAGTTTGCTTTCGATTCATGCCTATGTTACTTATCTAGAAGGTACTGTATTCTCTCTGAAGCCAACCTAAAGAAGGTGTTTTCAGAGACAGGAAAGATTTAAAAACCCCTAGTGTTTCTGCAAACAGATAACTCTAGTTTGGGTCTCCCCTCTCTGAGAACAAGGGAAAATAAATTCCAGGAATACTGAAGATACTCAGTATTTTATCCAAGCAGCCTAACCAACCATTCTTCCATAAAGCTGGCCTTTGTTTCAGAAGTGGCTAAACTATACAGACCAATGAGGTTACTTCTTTTGCATTGGCTTGTTTTTGGAGAGCAGCACTCAGGAGAATACCACCCCAAGGGCTGACCACAGAGGTGTCTCAGTCATTTTGCCATGAGGCTGGAATGTACTATCTCATGTTTATTTGTAGGGCAGAAAGTCAGGCCCACACTAAATTCTTTGCCAGTGACGTGAGAGCGTGTGCTCAGCTGGAATTCCTCTGCAGAGAAAAGCAATTAAGAAAAAGATTTAGAGGACTAACATCAGCACTGAAGTTAGCTGGAACCTGCTCTACAGACCAGCAGCGTTAGCAGCTGACCCCCTGCTCAGGACAGCTTCAGAGCCAGCTAGCTCAAAGGAAATTTTCCTAATTAAATTTTGTGTATTTAGAGTCAGGGTAACCCTGGTATAATTTGAGAGAAGACAAAACCAAATGATCCATATTCCACAATTTAACTTCACCTAAATTTGCCAGTGCGTTAGGAGTCATGGCCCACACTTCTAGTTTAAAACACATTGCTACTTAAGCACATGGCACAAAAAGCTGCTGAGTGGGGCAAGGAGAAGAAATTAAGATCTTCTCACAAGTTCTCAAAAGGCTTAAAAAATTTTCAAACCCTCACTCCTTAACTCAGATATTCACTCTGAGATTCTGATTAGGGGCAAACAGCAGTAATCAGTGGTTCCAGAGAACAGAGAGCTCTCTTCATGCTGATACTCCAGCAAAGCAGATAGCATGAATTAGTCCTTGGGCTACTTTTACCTATACCCAGACTATTTCAGGCCTCAGAATTAATGCAGAAAAATCATCTGAAGTATTTTTAACAATGTGGTGTGTGTCCTCACCAGCATCACCCAAAAAGGAACGTAAGCTCATAGACCTGCATTATCCACACTCCCAAATTTATTAATTCAAGATGATAGCTTGACCAGTATGTAAAAACAGTCAACTAATTTAATAAGAAAAACACCTCAAAAAACATCAGGAATGAAATGACAATGCTAGCCTTGCTGCCAGCAGCTGTGGTCAGCTATGAAATCATTAGCAACACCACATTACTATTCGAGACCATAATTCATTTGGTTTAGAAAGCCCACAGAGGCCTGACTTGTTTTGCCATGAAAAGGAGAGCAGATTCCAATTACAAGAAGATCCTGTTTCCACCTCTCCTGTTTCTTATCGACATGCTACATTTCCTACCAGCCTCTAAATGGTTTGATCGTTGACTATGTATTATCACAGAATAGTCCATGTTGGAGAGATCATTTGGTCCAACCTTTCATGGGAAAACAAGCCTACATCAGATTATCAAGTACCTTGTCCAGTTACATCTCAAAAACTTCCAGTGACGGGGACTCCACCACATCAGTGACTGGTTGTAAAAAATTTCTCTCTTACATCAAGATGAAACCTCTCTCAGTACAATTTCTATTTCTTGTCCCTTGTCTTCTCCCTGTGAGGAGAGAGTCTCTGTCCTCTTTGTAGCACCCTTTTAGTATTGGAAAACTGTGATGGGGTCTACCTTAAGCCTTCTCTTCTGCAGGGAGAAGAGATTTAACTCCATTTTTTTTCTCATATGGCAGGTTCTTCAGCCCTTCCATTATCTTTTTGGCTCTCCTTTGGACCCTCTCTGTCTACTCACATCTTAAGTGGCAAGCAGAACTAGACGAGGTACTCCAGGTGGGGCCCAACAACTGTCTCTGCTAGCAATGCCCCTGCAGGTGCAGCTCAGGATCTGATTTGCCTTCCTTGCTGCAGCAGCACGTTGCTGACTCATGTTCAGCTTGCTGTCCACCAAAGACTTCCAGGTCCCTTTTAGCAAGGCTGCTCCCCAACCAGACAGGTCCCAGCCTGTACTGGGCTCTCTGGTTAGGGTCATCCCAGGTGCCAGGCTTTGCACCTGCCTTTGTTAAACTTCATACAGTTCTTAGAGCCAACTCTAACAGCCCAGGTCTCTCTGAGGTGGCTCTCCCTTGTCATAGGTCTCCTTTATCACCCACTTCAGTGTCATCAGCAAACTTGCAAAGAGTGTTTTCACCATCCAGATCATTTATGAAGGTCTTGAACAGTATGGAGCCCAGTACAGATCCCAGGAGAACCCCATTTAGATATGCTGCCAGCCAGAATAAACCCATTGATCAGCACCCTCTGAGGTTAGCCTGTTAGCCAGTTTCCTACCCTCTTCAAAGGCTACCCATCCACAGTCTGTGTTTTCCCACATGGATACTGCAAGAAACAGTGCTGAACACTTTGCTGAAAAACAGGTTAACAACATCCACTGCTCTCTTAATGACAACAGAAAGCATTAGCTTGTTGTAGAAGGTGATCAGGGCAGTCTGGCATGACTTTTGTTAAATCTGTGCTGGCTTTTCCCAGTCACCTGCTTCATCTGACTTAAAATAGTTTGAGATGACTCCTTCCATTACAGAGACTGAAGTAAGACCAATGGACCTCTAGTTTCCTGAATGCTTTAGGGCCCTTTGTGTATATGGGTGTGATATTCACTCTCCTCCAGTCATCAGGGATATGCCCTGAACCCCATGGATAGGAGTCTTGCACTAACATCAGCCACTTCTCTTAACACCCTGGGGTGCACTTCCTCTGGGTCCACAGACTGATGTGTGTTAAGCCCTCGTAGGAAGCCACGGACCAGATCCTAAGGAGACCAGCAGAACTCCTTGTGCTACTCCAAAAACTCCAGAAACCATCCTAGTAGATTTAATTAGCAGCATTCAGAGGTTTGTTTAGTTTATCAGTTCATATTTGCTTTTCTCCCCCACTTACAACAAGGTTTAATATAAAACTCTACATGAGATGCTGCATCTGCAGCCTAAATGTAGAGACATTTAACTCATTTCAAGCTGCTACCACTGTTGGCCATGTCTTCCCCTTGACAGTGTTCACAGCCCTATCCCTAAACTGGGTGACACACCACCCACACATGCTAAGCCCATCCACATTGCAGACTCACCAGTGCTAACCCCACTTGTATTCCTCACCTGCAGAGGTACCAGTTTTAGGCTTGACTTTCCTGAAAGAATTCAGAACTAATTGCCAACACTGAACAAAATGCATCCTTTTCCTATTCTTAAATCATACATTTTCATGTATCTTAACTCATTAAGAATATTTTAAACTGTAGTCTTAAAGATTAGTAGTAACAAAGATGGGAGAACATATAACACCTCGGGAGAAACATCTGATGGCAAGTAGCATCACTTCAGAGAAGGTTCATGCAGCTTTGTTGTACTATTAGCAAAGTGGTTTTGTTCTTAATTTCTTGGAGAGTAATTCAGGGAAAGCATTTGTCAGGGGGTTTGGTGATTGCTGTTGTCAATTACATCTGACACTGAGTTTGTTTCCTTTGGTAGGAAATGTAACCCCAGAGTCAGTTCCCTAACAAAGGGAGCACACAAGCAAGTTCTCCAATACCCCTCCCTTAACTTTCACACCAATTTAGTCAGAATTAAGGATCCAAGGTAATACCAGACATTAACATTTAAATCACTGGGCCAAATCTCACTGTTTTTCCACCCTTACTAAACAAGAATTACTTATCTGTACTTCCTATCCCTACTCCTAAGCACACCCACACCTGAATAACGATGGGTAGATGAAGAATGAATCCCAGCATCTTCTGACACATCCTATAGCCAGGAGTTTGTACATTGATGACACCATGCTGGAGGTCACCTGGAAACTAAGTAAATGGATAACTACACTCAGAAAGGAAAAGGCTCTACTGCTAGATTATGTTTAGGCTCAGCATTTTAAAAGGTTTTACAACTGTACAGACAGGTCAATGCTAAAAGAAATAAAGAACACCACAGAGAAGGGAGCAGCTTCAGGATTAAAAAGAAATAAAAATTAAAAAAACAACCCTGTTCCTAAATAAGCCCAGACAAGCTTGCTAGAGACAAAAGTGTGCACAAACACTCAAGAATTGTACAGAGTCTTCCCTAGAGTCCTATGTGAAGAAAACCACAGTGTGTCAAATTCAACTCCTAAATAAATGTTCTGAATTCACCTCAGTTTCCAGATGTTCTTCAGATGGCCTCAAGATGTTGGTCAATCTACAGCTCATTTTGATTGTCTAGTCCTGAAGTAACTGAACTGAGGTCTACATATGAAAGCAACTACACAATTCCATTTGTCTCATTTTGAGCAGATGGGAAGCCAGCACACATGCCATAGCTGTTAAGTACCCAGAAGCAGAATAAAAAACCAACAAAAAGTAAATTAAGAACTTATGTTACAAGCACCTTGTCCTGCTTCCTTCCAGATTGTGGTATAAGCTCCTTCCAACCTACCAGCATTATCCCCAGCTTGTCTAGTTCTCATACAGTCTCCTACTGTCACCAAGTAACACTTTCATTTCCAGCTCATCAATAATGAGGCAAAGCTGAATGCTATTAGCATGTAAAACAGCCTGTAAGAGATGCAGCTCAGAGAAGGAGCAATACAGCATGAAAGAGGAACCAGACCAAATGAATGAGTGTCCCAGACTACTGTTTAATGGGTAAGTCATGGAAGGACAATTCCATCTACTGCCAAGTGCTGTAGGTACAACAAAACTATCCATCATCTGCAGAAGACTGGTGAAATGGCACGTGCACTCTTTGATTTATCTTCCACATGGCTGGGGGGTCCACCAGCCAGAGCTAACAGTGTCTCCATTCCACAGGTTTGAGACTGCCAGGTTCTGCTTATGAAAACAAACACAAGTCACCCCACTGACCTGGGGATACAGCACTAGCTTGCAGGCTGGAGCCTGGAAGTCTTCCAGTACCTGCAACACATCAAACTAAAATGTTGTGACCCTTGAAGGGAGTGACCAGAGCTGGAAGGTGTTACTGTGATGCCTACCCCATGCAGAAAAAGTGTCAATTTGTGTTCTTCAGTCTTGCACTTAATAGTATCAGATTTTGGACTGACTTCTACAGCTTGACATGAGACACTTTGCAAGCCCAAATTTTCCTTTATCTCAGGATGCAAGTTTCTCCTTGGAGTGTCTACAGACTTATTATCTCCAAAAAGATACAAGTATCCCAAGTTTGTCACTGCTATCTGTACTCATATCTGACACAGGATAGCTCAGTGGTTAAAAATAATACAGAGTCAGGAAGATCACATTTCCAGTTACAGTGCTAAAAATAAGATTTAAAGTAATTAAGAACTGCATATGTTGTGTTTAAACCAAAGACTATTCAGTAAACCCCACCTAGAATGCCTCTGTGTTTTGCTAGCCACAGCAGCTGTGGACAGAGTCCACACATTCACCCTGTTTTCCATGAGACCATTTCAGATCATAAACATTCAGCACTGGCAGGGAGGAGTGACAAACCCTGCCCTGTCCATCCCAACCATGTTATCTTCCTTCAGCATATTCTATTTTCTCGTGCATTCTCTCCTTTTAAATGTAGTTTCCCCATTTGCTTTCTTAAGAAAGAACAAACGTAACTTCCATGATTTACTTCTCCTTACACCAACTTTTATTTTTGTTTTCAACTAATATGAGCAGTAGAAGCATTACACTGAAGACACAAGAGCAATAACTTAGCTTCAGGATGCAGAACATTCTTTGGTATTGACTTTTCTCAGCTCACTTTAAGGCAGTCTGTTGTATTGCAGCTTCAATCATCTCTTCCATGTATGGACACCCAGGACATGGTTTAAAAACACCTCAGACTTGCAATACTTCACATTAATATTTTTCTGATTTTCCTCTCTTATGGAAAGCAGGCACAGGATTTAGACATACCAACAGCAGAGACAAGAGTTGGTACCAAGAAATTTACGCTTACAGGTTTCCCATTTCAGCATCAGCTCTGTCAATTTTAGGTGCTTCTGGCATCAAAACATCTTGTTCCAGCTGGGGTAGCAAACAGCAGACTTCCTACTGACCAATACTCTGTTTGGTGCTTTTCAAGTAGCTTGCACTGTCACACCTCTAATGTCTTTCTCATCTTTCACCAGCACTTCTATTCATTTTTTAAGTAAAGATGCAAATTAGTTCTAAAGTTCAACTCAAGGCACCAAAAAAAGTATAAACTCAAAAAACCCCAAACCTAATCCAACTACTTTTTAACAAGTGAAGTAAACTTTGTTAAATAATTATTTCTACAGAAACATTTTAGAACAAAGTCAAATTCTTTTGTCAAACAGAGCATAGGCATTGATTTCTCTGAGTACTTATTTTTCTGACTTTTTTTTTTCCTTCCCCTATCCAACACTTGAATGATTCAATACGATGAAATTATTTTTTGGCAAAGTGCACTTCACACCAAGGATTGTTTAAATGCTTTTCTAGAACAGTTTCCTTTTGTCTTTTCTAAATTCAGGGATTAGCTTCACAACCTTCAAACTTTTGCAGCTCTAATTCTATGGTTACAAATTTCCCCTTCCCTTGAAAACACTCCACCCATGTAGCACTACCAAGTACAGCTGACTTAATGTTTGAATTTTATTTTTTGCAGGAGCAGACAGGGCAGTGGCTAGCTTATGTGGTGAGAGGATGATGGAAAAGAAACAGCAGAGATGAATGAGGCCAGAGGGAATTTAGTTGCAGGATCTAGGCTAGATGGGCAGAAATGGTAATGGGCACAGGCAAAGATAAAGCACCCCCCCCTATTTTCACTGCCACCAGAGACATTTGCCTATATATTTCCCAGACGCTCCTAGCTTTCCATTCTGCTACCCGTTATGCCAAAGCTTCTTCACGCTGATCCTCAGACTATGCTACTTTCCTTTTTCCAGGATCCTCAGGGCTTACTGCTACAATGATGCAAACAGGAATCAGCTGAAGGGCAACTAGGAAAAAAGGCTGTTTGGTCCATTTTCTCAAAGTGCACACCAAAGTTATCAAGTACATTAATCCAAGGTGGCAGATCGTTGGCAAAACACTCAGCCCTTGTTCAGAGAACAGGCACTGGGACTGTGAGTGCCAAAATGCTGAGCCATGCTCTAGGGTTCTTTGGCAGCCCAAGTCAGGTAGAAGCTGACAAGCTAGACCAACCTTATCATCAAAGGAGCTGCACATGGTCTAAACATTCAACTCAAGGCACCAGGAGATGACAAACTGCCTTCCTCTAGTCATTAAGAAAGGTTCCACTGACTCTGCATCCACTACCAATCAAAACCAAAACAGAAATGCTTTTCAGCAGCTGTCAGTTTGAACAGTTTACAAAGCAATTTCATCCCTTCTTGGGATGATGGAAAACAAAGCTCCAGAACAGGAGCCAAAACACAGGTGATGAAAATAAATGGGAAAAGGAGGATGGAGATTCTGAAAAAGGTCAGGTGTATCAGATAAGCTGTCATGAGAAAGAAGAGTTCTTGTACTCATGAGTAACTCAATGTCATTCCTGAGCCTCAGGTTTTCACTTCCTTCAAGACAATTCCTGTGGTAAGCTCAGCAGGTCCCAGCCCTAGTTACTTTGTGCACTGTGGAAAACACAAAGTTGGGTGCTCCAGATATCCCCATGGGAAAGAGTCCATTTCAGAACCATTTCAGAATTCCTAGAAGAGCAGACAAACAGTAAGCCTACTCTTCAATACTTTGGTTATAAAATATAAAAAAGTTTGAAAGCTCTCATCTCTGAAAACATTTGATTCTGACATCATCAGAAATCCCAAATTTTACCTTGTTGCAAAGACTGGGAACCTACAGCTTGCAGTAAAAAAAAAAAAAAAAAAAAAAAAGTTGTGTGCAGGACCAACTGCCCAGTTTAGAATAGCCACCCTCTGCCCTTCTCCTCTCACACACCCAGGCCCATGTTCAGGAGCCAGGCTCCTCGCTGGTATTTAGACTTAGGAAAGGAAGCCACTTCCTCATTAAGACATACCCAACTATGGTAATAACACGGAGAGCCAAAAGTAGTAACTGATTTATTATTACCACTGTGTGGAAATAAAACGTTGGGTTTTTTTCCTCTGTTACTCAATCCAGTTAATTATCCATGCAAAGTAAAGTCATTTCTGGCAGCCACAGAGGCAAAACTAACTTCAGTAATGCTGGGGGTGGAATGGTTGTTATGCAGGAGAAGAAACTAAATAGTTCAGTAAATTAGCCCAAATAGATACACACTGGGATTGGCCTCTAGAGATCTGAGATACCAAATTCAATGCTTTTAGGCTTATCATACTTTTTATTTAATAGAGGAATGTCTGATCTGGGACTGCGTCATATCCCAAAGACTCTACAAAGAGGTAATTTTTTCAGAGAGTGCCCTGAGGGTAGCAGGGAAAATTACAGAAAGCTTCAAAACCATTCAGCTCCCGCAAGGATCCTGCATTCTGGACTTTCACTTAAGCAACAAAGCACAAACAGCAAGGAATTTGTGGTGGTTACCAAATACTTGGATAGGCATAACAAAGCACAGCACTAAATGTTTCAATGCCCAGTTTTCCTGGAAAAGCATGGTCTGATTTCAGTGAGGGGAGCATCA
Source organism: Indicator indicator (assembly GCF_027791375.1). Taxonomy (NCBI): domain Eukaryota; kingdom Metazoa; phylum Chordata; class Aves; order Piciformes; family Indicatoridae; genus Indicator; species Indicator indicator. The sequence continues at coordinate 11,150,889 of NC_072028.1, read as the reverse complement.
GGCTGAAACTGCAGCATCTTCCCAGTTACGAGCCTCAGCACAGCCAGAAACACCACCTACCCCTGCTAGCTCCCAAGGCATTCCAGAGGCACTGTGTGTTTGCTCTTGAACCTTATTTGTCCTAGACAGTGTCCCCACCGTCCAGTCTTACCTTGGGAAAGACAATAAAACACAACTCCCCACTACACACCTATGACAACTGGTGGATGGAGAAACTAAGCCATAGAGGGAAAAACCCCAAAGTTAAAGATATCCAAACCCCAAACAAAGCAAGGGCTGAAAGTGAAGAAAACCACAGAACTTATTCAACTCTAATTCAGCTGTCCACAGGCACAGTGATTATATACACAACGAACAACAGGAACACAAATGAACACTATGGGAAAAGAAACCCCTCATTTTTTTCACTGCAGTAAAGTACAGACCACCAAGAACAGCTTGACTCAAATACCCAGCACCAGTTCCCACACGAGAGCTGTTATTGTTGGCTTCAACACCCACGTCCAACAAGAGCAGTAAGAACATGCACTCTGCTAATGTTTGAATAACCCTTGCCAACAAATTGATCCCACAGCAGCAAGGCTGTAAGAGATGGGTTCAAGTAAATAAGCAGGAGAGAAAGTAAGTAAAGGGGAAGGACATGCAGCACTCCTCATTTCATAGACATGTTCAGTGAGAACTCTTCTTATTTGCTTTATTTTAAGTGGATTGTTTCTTCCCTCCTTCCCCCTTAGGAAAGGAACAACCCAAAAGGGCATTGGTGAGCATCTGTAATTTACATGCAAGGGAGACAAATTCCAGAGAAATACAGATTCCACAGATGTTAACCCCGAGGGCAGCCCAAATTAAGCAAATCTCTAAATAAGGTCTGGGAGGCACTTTCTGAAGAAAAGCAGCATTTTTCCAAAGTAGGCAATTAAGCTGTCAGCTTAACCCCAGTCCAGAAGACAACCTTCTACATTTACCTGGTTACCCCACAGTAAATCCATTGCTTCCATAGGTAGAAATGATGAAGAGATCATGAGATAGGAAACAATCCCCCATGTCTTCTGTATCTGAATTCTGTTCCCTCTGTCAGAGACAGTATTCTGAAATATCAAAATGAGCTCAACTAGTCACCCCTAAAGACATGCCCCTGTTAATGCAAAGATTCACTGTGGCAGTGAGGGATCAAGGCTTCCAACACATGGGCTAATGGCTCAGCAAAGCCAAGTGAAAGGAGCTGGACTCATTGGCACATCTCAACCAGCCAAGAGAACAAACTGGCAGAAGGCAATGGTTTTATTCTTGTGACTATTTCTTCTCCAGGAAATACAACTTCCTTCTCTAGAAGGAGGTCATGTAGCATCAAGACAGCACTGAATTTTGACCATCCTTCATTTTTTTCCATCTGAAACCCAGTCACCTGTTGGGCATGCCAGCTGATGCATGGACACTGTGCCACAAATGCAATGAAAACAGAACAAGTCATTAAAAATACAGTAAATTGGTAATTATTTCAAACTGCTTTGTCCTAATATAGCCTGTTTCCTGAAGAGATTGCATCCCTTCAGTCTTTTCAGTCCTTCAGAAACTCGATATTAAATGGGACTCTGTGTCTTTAATTGTGATTTTTTCCGTCTTGCACACATAAACCTTTTCCATAGAACAGTCTCTTTTTAAAGTTTTATTTATAACTATTTTCTTTTTCCCACAGATGAGAACATTAAAACATTGACATTTTAATCTGTTCTATACAAGAGTGAGTTGTGTCAGCACACTGCTTCCAGCTACAACAACAGAAAAACCCAAGTTTAATTAAAGACAGAGTGGAGAAGCTGCATTGTGGTGCCTGAACCACAAAGATGCATAGCACAGTCTCTGGCTCACTCACCATTTTGGGCTCAGCTTTCTCTTTGGATAACTACTTGGTAGACAAAAAGTGGTTGAAAAAAAGAGGAGGGAAAACAAGAAACAAATGTATTTTCTCACGTTGCAAATGCAGAAGGTGAGACCACATACCCAAGACTTACTTATATAAACATTTTACCTAGAAAACAGTAAAAGCATAGCAAGAACATCTACCACAAACAGCAGAAGACAATTGTGTCCACGTCAGCACTGCCACTTCAGTGCTAGGGCTCGCTCTGATCCAGGCTTTAATGCTGTGAATTATTACCCATTTCCACTGACAAACTGTCTTTAACAATGAAACCACAAAAATCCAGGTAAGCAAGAATCACAGTCTGCCAGGTAGCACCCATGCTTTAGTAGGAATCTTCTAGCAGTTCATCAGCCAAGGCCCCCTCCAGTAGACTGCTGGAACAGGGGTAGAGTGGGTCCTCTGTCCTGTGATGGAGAATATCTGGAAGGAACAGCTGGCTGCTCTGCTACATCCCTTACTCCCTGCCTGCGCTCTTGTCCATGAGCTAAGAGATGGGGGCAGGGGTTGCAGACGTCAGGATATTCCAACCAGCACCTCCATATCAGCTTAGGCTAGCTGATATCCCTAAGGTAGGACATATGCCAAAGTGAATAAGAAGTTGTATAAATAGTAACAAAACAGAGTGGATATGGAACTGAAAAGTAAGTAAATAGAAGCAGAAATATACTAACACTGTTCTTTACTTTAAGGATCAGCATCAGTGTTTGCAAAACTCCACACCAGCCTAGTTCCAGTTACAGGCTGCTATGATTATCCAGTCTGAAAATAAAGCTGGAGTGCAATAACGTGCAACTCAAAACAGTATTAGTCACAGGCAAGTTACATTCTATCTTCCAAAATGCAGGATAAAAGCTTTTCAGCTAGCAGGCAGAATAGCCAGTAATACAGGTGAGGATGTGAAGCTGGGGGGGAGTTGTCAGGGGTGTTGGTAAATAAATTAAATAATTTATTAACCTCAAAGTATGTAAAATTATTTCCTGCCCCATCCTTTACAGAAGAAATTTATATCAAAGACCAGTTTCTAAAAGAAAACAAAACAAAAACCACAAAAGAAACCACCAACCCCAAAAAAATGACCCCCTCCCCAAAACCAACAAACAACCCACCCCCAAAAAAACCCAACATCACCCAAAATACCTACCAAACTGTGATGGTTTGAAACTGTCTTTTTAATTTTTCCTTGCAAAGTTCAGTACAGAGAAAGTGAAAGAATGTAAATAAGTCACTATTGGGTGTAAGAAAGCAAAATAACGATTGTTCTAAACACTTCCATTGGATAGATAGAAATGTTTAAGAACTATTACCCAAAACAAGGTAGGCACTCTGCACATTCTGCGTTCGGCAGTGGGGGCAGTTGCTGGGCTGTCTGGCTGCTGTTTCTTCTTCTCTTCTGGCTGAAGATAACACACTGACCTTGGCAGCTAAGTTAACAACTTTCTGCTTAACTAACTCTGCTTCTCTGTCCAGGGGGGTCTGGGGGGGAAGCTCCTGGGAGAGGGAGGCCCCTTTGGGAGGGTCCCCTTGGGGGGAAGCAAAGGGAGATCGATTGTGCTTTTTCTGTTGATTGTATATATTTGTGAATGTTGTGAATTTTGTATATTTGTACATATTCATTGCATTTCATTGTAGATTTTAGACTCTGCTTGTAAATACAGCTTTTCATTTGCTTCCAGACTGGGCTAGCCTGGTTATTGTCGGTGGGGGGGGAATTTCAGCTCACACCGACACACTTTTTATTTTTGGCGCCCAACGTGGGGCTCGATTGCTTGTTTGATTTATTTCTGCTCAGATTAGGAAGCAAAATGAAGCTGTTTTGGATTCTGAGTAATTTTATTTCATCTATTATCGGTGCAATTGTCTACAGATGGGCTGTTACCTGCATGATAGACAAGATTGTGAGATATGTGGCATATAAGTCGTTTCTTTGGGTTAAGAATAAGCTACTGAATGTTGGTGAATTCTGTTGTGGTCTTATTGGGCTAAGAAGCTATGGTAACTCAACTATGGATCTGCTAGCAGACACATACGAGTTTGTTACTCCTCTTACAACTACAGAGGGTCCTTGGAACCACTGGTACCCTAGATATCTTGTGCTTGCCTTAATTTTGTTGCTTCTTGGAATAATCATATGGCTACTGATAGCACTGTGTCAGGAAAGACATAAGGCTACTTGCTCTTCCAACTCTGCTGTGAATGTGAAAACCAAGCCAGTAAATTTGGTGGCCACTGTAACCAGAAAGCATAAAGGAGCTGCAGGAGGAGATGCAGATGCTGCAGGAGATGGTGCAGATGGAGATGAGGGTCCTTCTACTCAGGGTCCCTCTCTTAAGAAAGATCCTTCTGATGAGGAAGAGAGGGTTAGCCTTAAAACTCTGGTAGACCTCTTGAGACCCCACATGGATGATGGAAATGTAGGTCAGGATGTAGACCATAGTAGATTAGCAACTGCTGGTAGTGCCTCTGAACTCAAAGAAATTCAACGGAGGATTAAAATAGGATTATGGGGACAGCGACCTCAGGATGATGATGATGATGATGATGATGATGATGAGGATGACATACAGTCAGCTAATGCACCCAGACAGGAAATTAGACATGTGAGGAAGGATTACATCAGAGGAGATAATGAGCCAGTCCTGTCTTGGCTAGCCAGGTGTTTTGATATGGGAGCCCCAGCATTGGTGGTAGGTGACAAGTCGGCCTCTCAGTTGGGGATGCTCTCAAAGGATACTGGCATAGACAGGCATCTAGGCAAGTGCATTGGTAAAGTTTCTCTGTGGGCACGCCTCCTACTGGCAGTCTCGCTGAGGTACCCCAGCAGAGATGATTTACCATGGAACCCTAAGCCTTGGACCACAATAGCTGAGGGAATCAAGCGTCTGAGAGAGTTTGCTGTGAGAGAAGTAATGTATGGAGATCATAAGACTCTGAATCCTGATGAAATTCCTGTTGGAACAGGCCTTGCCAAAACACTCATTAAGCTTGCTCCTCCTAATTATGCCACTATTCTGGCAAGCAGGATTGTGGCAAGAAATTATGGTGGAGTACCTCCTACTGTTGGCCATTTCACTGACCAAATGAGGCAGTTGGAGGATAGTCTTGCACGTACTTCTTTGGTTTCAGCCATTGAAACTCTGTCTGGAAAGATGGAGAATTGCATGAAAGAGCTGAAGGAGGAACTTAAAACCTCCATATCCAACTTGATGAAGGGGGATGATTCTAATTCCTCTTCCTCCAGATGGATACAAGTTTCAGCTGTTAGAAACAGACGTGCTCCAAGGAGGCCATTCCAGAATAGGTCAAACCAAAACAGACAGCAGAGGCAATCACGTGGCAGTATCTGGATAACTCTGCGTGATCAGTTTGGTGAGAACATGAACAGATGGGATGGTCAACCAACTTCTGATCTTTTCAAGAGGTTACGGGAGCTGCAGAGGGGCAGATCCCGAGGTAGCAATACCAGGAGGGTAGCTGTCGCTTCCTCAGTTTCCCAGAACAACTCTGATAGCTCCAACAGTGATCCTAATTCTGGTGCTGGACATTGTGCCAGCTGTACATGTGGAGGTAATCCCCACCATTAGGGGTGCCCTGCCTTCCGCCAGGGGGAGGTAAGGGATAATGGAGATAACAGAATCTATTGGGATGTGTACATCCAGTGGCCTGGCACTTCAAAATTTCAGAAGTACAGGGCCTTGGTTGACACAGGAGCTCAGTGCACCATAATACCATCAAATTATCAAGGGGGAGAATCTATAACTATTCAGGGAGTCACTGGTGGATCTCAAGAGTTGTTTAAGATAGAGGTTGATATAAGTTTAACTGGGAAGCAGTGGAAGAAACATACTATTGTAACAGGTCCTAATGCACCTTGTATTTTGGGAATTGACTTTCTGAGAGAAGGGCGTTTTAAAGACCCTAAGGGTTACAAATGGGCTTTTGGAATAGCAACTGTAGAAATTGATGGAGGAAAATTGAAGTTGTCCATTAGACCTGAGCTTTCAGATGAATCTGCAGTTGTGGGACAACATGAGATAGAGGATGTAAAGCTGCCGGTTGCTTCTCAAACTGTGCATCACAGACAATACAGAACCAACCGTGACTCTTTGGTGCCCATTCAAAACTTGATTCGTCAGTTGGAGAGTCAGAAGGTCATCAGCAAAACTCATTCACCTTTCAACAGTCCAATCTGGCCTGTGCGAAAGCAGAATGGAGAGTGGCGTCTGACAGTTGATTTCCGTGCCTTGAATGAAGTAACTCCACCCATGAGTGCAGCTGTACCAGACATGATGGAACTCCAATATGAGCTGGAATCCAAGCAGGCCAAATGGTATGCTACCATAGACATTGCTAATGCTTTCTTCTCTATTCCCATAGCAGAGGAATGCAGGCTTCAGTTTGCTTTCACCTGGAGAGGCATTCAGTACACATTCAATCATTTGCCCCAGGGGTGGATTCACAGTTCAACCATCTGCCATGCAGTGATCCATGATGCTTTGGAGAAAGGTGGAGCTCCAGAACACATTCAGTTCATCGATGACATCATCGTCTGGGGTGAGACTGCTGAAGAAGTCTTCGAGAAAGGTAATAAAATCCTTGACATTCTCTTGCAAGCTGGTTTTGCTATCAAGCGAGACAAGGTGAAAGGACCTGCCAGAGAAATCCAGTTTCTGGGAGTGCGGTGGCAAGATGGTCGCCGTCACATCCCAATGGATGTGATAAACAGAGTCTCCACCATGGCAAATCCCATCAACAAGAAAGAAACTCTGCGTTTCTTAGGCATAGTGGGATTTTGGAGACTGCACATTCCTGGATACAGTCAGATTGTGAAACCTCTCTATGATGTGACTCGAAAGAGAAACAGTTTCCAATGGGGTCCTGAGCAACAAGCAGCCTTTGACCAGATCAAGCGAGAGGTAGTCCAAGCGATGGGTCTGGGACCTGTCCGAACCAGTCCAGACATTAAGAACATTCTGTACACGGCTGCGAGTGACAATGGTCCAACCTGGTGTTTATGGCAAAGAGCTCCAGGGGAGACACGAGGACGTCCTCTTGGTTTCTGGGGTCATGGCTACAGAGGCTCAGAGGCAAACTACACTCCAACAGAGAAAGAGATTTTAGCTGCTTATGAAGGAGTGAAAGCTGCTTCTGAAGTGATCGGAACTGAGTCACAACTTCTTCTAGCTCCTAGATTGCCAGTTCTGAATTGGATGTTCAAAGGCAAAGGTTCTTCACCACATCATGCAACAGATGCTACCTGGTCTAAGTGGATGGCTCTGATAACACAGCGAGCTCGAATGGGAAATCTCGAAAGGCCTGGTTTGGTGGAGGTGATCACAAACTGGCCAGAAGGCACAAGCTGTGCTAAACCTCCAGAGGAGAGAGTAACTCGTGCAGAGGAAGCTCCTCCTTACAGTGATCTGTCTGATGATGAAAAGAGATATGCTTTGTTCACAGACGGTTCCTGTCGTCTGGTTGGGAACAAGCGGAGATGGAAATCTGCAGTGTGGAGCCCAACGCGCAGAGTTGCGGAAGCGAGAGATGGAGAAGGAGAATCCAGTCAATTCGCAGAGGTAAAAGCTGTCCAGCTAGCTCTTAACATAGCTGAACGTGAGAGATGGCCAAAGCTTTATCTCTACACCGACTCGTGGATGGTAGCCAATGCCTTGTGGGGTTGGCTGAAAGACTGGAAGAAGAATGGCTGGCAGAGGAAAGGAAAGCCAATCTGGGCTGCAGATCTGTGGCAAGACATTGCTGCTCACATTGAGAGAATCCCAGTGAAAGTGAGACACATCGATGCTCACATTCCTAAGAGCAAAGCTACTGAGGAACAACAACACAACCATCAGGCAGATCTAGCTGCAAGAGTTTCCCAGGTGGACACAAACTCTGATCCTGATCCTGATCTTGACTGGAAACACCGAGGTGAGCTGTTCTTAGCTCGGTGGGCCCATGACTCGTCAGGACATCAAGGCAGAGATGCAACCTACCGATGGGCTCGTGACAGATCCATTGACATTTCCATGGATGCTATCACACAAGTCATCCATGACTGTGACATTTGTGCTGCTATTAAGCAGGCAAAGCGGATCAAGCCCTTGTGGTATGGTGACCGATGGTCCAAGTACAAGTATGGTGAAGCCTGGCAGATTGACTCCATCACTCTACCTCGTTCTCGATCTGGTAAGCAGTATGTGCTGACTATGGTAGAGGCAAGCACTGGATGGCTGGAAACTTATCCAGTTCCTCATGCAACTGCACGTAACACCATTCTTGGCCTGGAGAGACAAATCCTGTGGAGACACGGAACTCCAGAGAGGATTGAGTCAGACAACGGAACTCATTTCAAGAACAATCTTGTAAAAAACTGGGCCAAAGAGCACGGCATCGAGTGGATATTCCACATTCCCTACTATGCACCAGCTGCAGGGAAGATCGAACGCTACAACGGTTTGCTGAAAACCACTCTCAAAGCCATGGGGGGTGGATCTTTGAAAAACTGGGAGAAACATTTAGCACAAGCAACCTGGTTGGTGAATAGTAGAGGTTCAGTGAATCGAGCTGGACCTGCCCAATCAGATTTGTTGCGAAAGGAGGAAGGTGATAGAGTTCCTGTTATCAGAGAAAAGAATCTGTTAGGCAAAACTGTTTGGGTATTTTCTCCTTCAGGAGAGGCCAAACCTGTCCGAGGGGTGGTTTCTGCTGAAGGTCCTGGTCACACCTATTGGGTGATGCAAGAAAATGGTGAAATTCAGTGTATTCCACAAAGAAATCTAACTTTGGCTGAGAGAGGTTAAATTCAGAGTGTTGCGCAGATACAGCATCGCGCCCAAGACGAGAGTTCATGAGATCTACGGTGCACGAACCCTGAGAGCCCTGAGTCACCTGAGAGTCCCTGTTCCTTTCTTCGCTCCATCTGCGAGGAAACAAGCTGTTTGCTGTTTTTCCTGTAATTTGACTCTTTTGAATCATCTACATCTGAAATAGCCGGAATAGACTATGGTCTTTATTCACCTATTGTTGTAGATATTATTTTAGATTAGATAAATGGTAGTAGCAGCCAATGGAATTGTTTAGAAGGGGTGGACTGTGATGGTTTGAAACTGTCTTTTTAATTTTTCCTTGCAAAGTTCAGTACAGAGAAAGTGAAAGAATGTAAATAAGTCACTATTGGGTGTAAGAAAGCAAAATAACGATTGTTCTAAACACTTCCATTGGATAGATAGAAATGTTTAAGAACTATTACCCAAAACAAGGTAGGCACTCTGCACATTCTGCGTTCGGCAGTGGGGGCAGTTGCTGGGCTGTCTGGCTGCTGTTTCTTCTTCTCTTCTGGCTGAAGATAACACACTGACCTTGGCAGCTAAGTTAACAACTTTCTGCTTAACTAACTCTGCTTCTCTGTCCAGGGGGGTCTGGGGGGGAAGCTCCTGGGAGAGGGAGGCCCCTTTGGGAGGGTCCCCTTGGGGGGAAGCAAAGGGAGATCGATTGTGCTTTTTCTGTTGATTGTATATATTTGTGAATGTTGTGAATTTTGTATATTTGTACATATTCATTGCATTTCATTGTAGATTTTAGACTCTGCTTGTAAATACAGCTTTTCATTTGCTTCCAGACTGGGCTAGCCTGGTTATTGTCGGTGGGGGGGGAATTTCAGCTCACACCGACACACAAACAAAACAACAACAACAAAACCCCAGAACCCAACAAAATCCCCCAAACCATGCAACCAAAATATCTCCCACAAAACACAACCCAGCTCTCTCTGAGACAGTTAAATAGTTGGAGAATTTGGCCAACTCAGCATACTGGATGCACATTGATTGTTCAGCCCAGTTACCTAGCCCAGTTACAGATCCCAAGCCTGATGTACAGACAATCCATGTGTGCTGCGTTCCAGTTGGGCAGCACCACCATTTGTACACGTACCAACTACTTAAAGAGGCCTCTGTCATATCATACTTAATGAAAAGGAAATCTTTAATATCTGTTCATGGGGGATCTCCATTGAGATTATAGAAGTCACTTTACACACCTGCTTTCCTCCGATGGGCACCTCTCACTATTTCCATTTTCAAGAGTGTCTGCAACATCTGTCAGCTGTGCAATTTTTTTCCTGCGCAAAGCACCATGTTCTAAACCTGACAGTTACGAATGTAAATTAGGAAGGAATTTCCAAGAGTGAGGGGGAGAAAAAAAAAAAAAAAAAAAAGAAAAAAGATAAGCAAATCCAAGCAGAGACTTTCAGAAGTCCTTTCAGACAATCAAAAGCAGGATTTTGCAGCCAGGCAGCTGTAGTTCATTAGATCTGCCATGGACCGTGAAAGCCACTTGCCAATAGCGTTGAAAGACTATTACTCATTTCAATCTCTCTGAAGAGGACAGCACTCTGACAAAGCATTAGTGAAAAACAGTGAGTCTGGGGCTCTGACTAAGCACACAAATGGAACTTCAGTATTTAACCCAAAGCAGAGTTGTGGAGACAATTGATGTCCCAGTTTTTCACCTTCAGAGATGAGAGCTTCTGTCCAGATTATACATAGAAAAAAAAAAAAAGTGTTTTGGAAACAAAAATAAAACAGCCATGTGGATGATAATCATACTCTACAACCTGGCAGGAGCCTCTTTCTGAATTGCAAAATTTCTTCACCTCTTTGAGTCTCACTAATCTGCAATGGACAGCAAAATAGCAATTCTGGGACTAGTAAAGTCAGCTAAGAATCTCATAATCCAGCACTTGGCTTCATCAGAACACCAAATTAATACAAGATCAAGGCAAACATAAGGAGGGTATCTGGAATATACTAATTTAGTTCCTTTCATGAATTAGATTTCTGCATAAACAAAAATAAGATTTTAACCATACTCTTCAGTTCCAGGTAGTATTATGATGTGGTCAGACATCACACAGCAAGCTATATCTCTCACAGAGGATAAATACACCTAATGTTGAGGCCTTTCCTACTGCAGACCATAACGTATAAATATTCCAGTTTCCATCCCCACTACCATCAGCCCTGCTATCCTGTATGCAGTAGTGGCTAGGAAGAGCTGTCAGAGATCCAGCAGATGAACTAGAGACAAAATTATTTCTCCATTAGTGCCTGTTAAATCAAACACCACCTCCCACCCCAAGCCTCCAGATATTAGTATAAAACCTAAAGCAATGAAAAGGATTTAACAGAAACCATTCTCCTTTCATCCCAAGACTCAATAATTCACTTTGTGCAGCTCACTTGGATGCCTATGTTTTTACAGATTACCAGGGGGAGACCAAATAGTTATCATTCCTAACATACACCTTTAGAGAAGAATGTTTGTAGAAACTTACAAAGCAGCATGATGAATATACAGCAAATAGCACAGACTCAAATTATATAATTCAGTATTTTCTTAGTTCTTCAGAAAAGGTACAGATTCTGTACAGAGGTGGCCAGCAAAATAAACAATGTTGTACCCACAGTAGAGCTGATTTTTTTTTTTTTTAGTAATATTTTGTTCTGACTGAAGTACATTCTATGGAAAGGACTGGCAGCATAGTCCCAGAGCCAATGTTTCACAGCCTGGACAGGTGACAGTGTCCTCTTAGCATGGGAAAGTCTTTTAGGAAAAACCTTTAAGAGGTTGTTGTCACATAAGCTGCATTAAATGACCTTATATACATGTTATTAAAAAGCCAAACTCCATAGTACAGAAACAAGTAGCAGACAGAAAGATTGCTCTTGCTGTACAACTGCATATCAAAGGGAATCTTTTCCAAGAAGGTATCAGAAAAAGGACATTCAATTGTGAGTTTTATGAGAGAAGGATAAAAACCAGGTAGTTCAACAGATTCCTGAAATCCCAGTAGTGGTCAATAAATCGACTTCTGCTTCCCATTATATGAAGAGGCTGTACTTAGCAAATCACTGTGTAAGCTGCTTCAATAACAGCACTCCTGCTATCAAGTTTACTTGCAATGATTCCAACAAAGAAATTAATTTCTTAGATGACAAGAAAAGGTTATCTAGAATGGGGAAAACACAAGAGACGAAAATTTCCACTAATAAAACAAATATCAGACTCTGAACTGAATTTGAAGCTATCTTTTTTCCTCTGAAAGATTTGAAATCCCCATAGCCCAAACACTAGAGCTACGAAGAAAACATCCTGCACTGCTAAAAATACAAGGCAAGTGTAATGAACTAGATCTCTTCTCAACATGTGATTCACTAAAGCATCCCCATACATACTACTCCTCAGGCAAGGCCCTTAACAAGAAAATTGCCTTCTACTGCAATCAGAGTTCTAGACTTAAAAGCATACCTTACTTCGAGCTCGTAGCTGATTTATTCCTTTTCAAAAACTTTAGTACAATGTAAGAAAAACCTCTGCAAGAGCTTTCCCGAATTGAGAATATTTCCTTTTCACGAGTATAAAAGTGTTTCTCATGACTTCAAGTAGGAAAACACATACCTGCCTAGTCTGATATTGCTGGATTTATTGATCTGTTTATTCCCAAGAGACATTCAACAGGTATCACTCACTCATCTTATCTTTCAGGTGAGTCATCAATTTCTGTAAGTGTTTCCATGAAGGGCCACCATTTTACACCCTTTAGTCCTCTTACTGTAACACAAAGCTTTCAATTATGGTTCTCATTTTATCCTCTTCATATTTATCTTGTGCATATAAAGGAAGTAATGTTACATGTTTTATAGACATGCCAACTGGAAGCCAGCCATAAACATGGGACAACACAGCAGCTTGATTCTGAAAGTGATTATGCTAAAGTGGATTACATTCCTCTATTTCCCAAAGATCTACTCCTACCAGATCTCCTATAGCAACTCAATCTGACATCTGAGAACCATGTGATCTGGATATTGGAATCAAACAATTAGCCTCTGTGTCAGATGGATTGATTACAATTCTTTACTTGCATGATCAATTTCTATAGATTTCATTTTAACTGTAAAAGTTTGTTGAATTTCTGTATTTCACAGCAGCAAAGATTAGCATTGAAATATGAATCAATTACAAACCAAAGCAATGCAATTCACCTAAAATAGCCAAAAGAGATTTAGACCTTCAGTTTCTGTTCCACCTTCATCTGGCCATAGATGCCAAAACCAGTGACAAGGCCTTCAAGGTCAAACCCAACCATTTAATGCTGCCTATCTGGCCTATTAAACAGAGGACCTTCAGGAAACATCACAGTGATAAAGGATTAATGCAAGCTGAAGTCCCACAGGAAGTCATACGACTCCGCTAGGACATTTATAAATTAAGTGAGTAGCTAGAACTAGGTCAAACAGGAAAGAGTTAAGATCTGGGTTTCAATTTCCATGGTGATTAGAAGAGACCTTGTCTGAAGAGCTGTTTGGAGCATTAATGCTCATTTTTAGTATCCTTTGGAAAACACAGGACATTTGAGAGGGCAGAACAGCAATAAGAGTATTTTTATTTAATTCTGGCTACTTGAATAACTATAATCTTGTCTGTCTGGCACTGATCTCTAACAGAACAACCAATACAAGACTCTAGCTAGAATGAAATGGAGAGGAGAATGTAATATTAATGACATGAATTTTCAGAAAATATATTATTGGACTAACTTGATTTTTAATTATGAGTTTATTGCTAATTAATAACAGATACAGCAGATTTTTGCAAGGCAGTTGATTTGATGCAAAATGACATTTGATTAAGAAACTCAAAATCAGCATGACACATCAAGTGGGCTACAGACTGATAGGCCTCAAAACATAATTGCAGATGAGGCCAAACACTAAATGTTTCCATCTTACATCAATTAAATATCAACGCAAAAGAGAATAGTTCCTTTTATCCCACCTTCAAGAGCTTGACCCTATATTATTCAGTTTTGTCTATGCTCTGGAAAAAGAAAAAAAAAAAAAAACAAAAAAGAAAACCACAAAAATGATTACTGAACAAGTTTGCAGATTAGAGCGATAAAAGCCATTTAGTTTGCCTAGTAGAGTCAAGCAAAGATCATAGTTTTTAATATAGAAAATATGCCTAAGCCACACTCACAGGTTGGAAGCCTCTTCTGAAAACAGGTATTCTAAAAGGTCAGTGTAGAAAAACATTTGCAGGGAGCTTCAGTGACATACTGCGGGTAAACAGGACTATGGGGATAATTTTACTTTCATATTTCCTCCAAAGCTAAAATTACACAAGCAAGGTTTAGTTGGAAAACAGCAGACAACAGCTGGTGGCAGGAAGGGCCAAATGCTGTACAGAAAGCAAAGGGGATCCGGGAGGCTGGTGTAGGCAATAATCAAGAACACAAGCCTGGTGGCCCTGCCCTCTCTCCCCCTTCAGCTGAGGGCAAGCAAGGATATGGGAGAACAGTTACTCTACCAGGCACCAACCTCTTCTGCTTTTCCCTATAGCATGCGGATGCAAATTGAAACCTCAGGAGAAAACCCAAACCAAAACATACCACAGCAAACACATAGTTCAAGAATATACTGCTTTGTGTGGGCTGGAGACTGACCCAAACCATAAATGGAAAGAATATGTGACACCTGAGCTAGAGGTATGGCTACACAGCTCCTGAGAAAGGTGGCAGGACTTCAGAAATAAGCAAGGAATCATTCAAAGAGCTACTGCCAGTACCTTAGGCAGCATATTTTCCCTTATCAAACACAAGGGTTACCAAAGTGCCAGTTGCCTCAATCTTGGCCCAAGATGGGAAAATAAACTGGAACCACTGGTGGGAAACCATGCTGCAGGACACAAAGCAAGAAAAGCCTGTGTCCTTTCACACATTTCAGGTGTCTGTTAGCACTTCAGAGTGAATTTCTCAAGTTACCAAGCACCTACCACATTCAAATTCTCTGCTATGTGTCAGCCTCTGCTCTTGCTGGCATTGACCTTGTTCCCGCACCCTTAACAGAACTCTTAGAGCACAGAGGACTACTTTAAAATTGCTTGACATCAGCTTTAGCAAGCTAAGTTCAATATAAACTCACATACCTAAACAAACAAAACCCTCCCCTAGAAAGCTACCCAAATTTAAATTGAAACAAAGGAACCGTTTTGGCTTCTCCTGTCTTCCTTGAAAGTTAAATTGGACAAGACTCCAGCATCTGAAAGACATTTAGGAAGCAGTGCTGAGGCTAGACAGTACACATCTTAACTAACCCTAATTCTCCAAGTAACATTCTCACATGCCAATAACATACATTCAAGCTCTCCTGCTCATTCTTTTGTACCTTGCCTTTGCAGCTAATGGAGCATTAACACTTCCTCTTCCTGAAAAAAATCTTGTATCCTGCAAAGATGTGCTCAGGAGGAGCTACTCAAATATGGTACATTGCTTGTCTCAGCAATGAAATTCTACCATTAAGTTTCACAGCTTGTTTCATCTGACACAGAAATATCACACAATGCTATGATATTACTCACCTGTTACAAAACCTACAGAGCAAGCTTTGATCCCACCCCACTGCTGACAATCCTGGGACAGGAAGCACGCCAAATGCATACAGAACATCCATTAACCTAGGATCTCTTTGTACCAAAACCCATCCCACCATGCTCTTTCAGCAAACGCCTCCATCTTTATGTGGCATTGTCTTTAGTACCTCACACACAGCTAAACACCTACTCAAAGAACACATGAAATGCAGGACATGTAAAAAGCACAACACAGCTGACGGATTACACCCCTGACTCCCAATGCAGGGCTTTAACACTTAGGTTGAATATGGTCAGAAGCATCAGTCTGTTACAAGTTCTGAGGTGACCTCCACCACCAGTCAGACTCAGAGATGGGATTCCTCGGGTTCCCACCCAAGAGCAGCTGTCAGCAACAGCCACATCTGAACTGTGTTGAACAGCTTGATTGAGCCAGGTACAACATCACTGCAGCAGCTGCGATTAAACAACAGCTCTGATGCTTGCTCCCCCTTTTAATAACACCAAGGGCAGATCTCTGCTACGAGAAGTATTACCACAACAGGACCACCTTGACATCTCCAAAGCAAGTTTCTCTCAATACAGCCTGCCTGCCAGACAAGATCCAGCTACAATGAAGACATTTGTGGTTTTCCCCATTTGCCACCTGCCTCCCTCCAACATCAATATACAGCTTCAAACCCAAAGGGACACTCAAACAAAGCTGGAGGGACAGTGAGGAATCAATGGCAAAACAAAAACAAATAGCTTTCAAATGATTTTGAACTCTAAAAATGAGGGGTTCTTATTTTTAGACTGCATACAAGCATCTCCAGGTGCTTTTTCTTCCTCCCCATGGCAGTAGTTAAGTGAATACACCTGCCTGCCTCACTCCCTTCTGATGGTAAACAGAAGGTCTTGCATTTAAGTTACAACACAGAATACTTCAGAGCAGCCCTGTGCCAAAATAGCACATTTCTGAGGGATGCAAAGGTATTCAATAAAAAGCTTTTAAAGGCATATTTTTAAACTTGCAGCAGGAAAGCTTTTCTGTGTCAAGACAGTAATTCTTTTAACAGCATTGATCAAAATGTCATTCTTTTATGAGTGTACAATACCTTTTAATGGCATACAACAAGCCATTAGGGTTATACACCTCCGTGCAGCAGACAGCTTACTGGAAAAATCAGGAACAGTGGCCAAGATACAGTCACTTGTCTTTATGCTTCTAATAAGGCAGTTTCCTCCATTTTCCCCAGTTCTGCTTCACCCTGATACTCACAAGAGGTGTGATACAAAAATTAAGCCAACCATCTCATCGCTTCCAGCAGTCATTGTCACTCTAACCCACTTATTTTCCCCAAGAAATACTCCTTACAAATACAACGACTGAGGAATCAAAGGTGGTTGGATTGCACATAATGGTTCTGATTTTCAGAAATGGGAAAACCCACCTGCCCTTTCCTCACACTGAGGTCTGGGACAGAATCTACAAATCACCCAATTCTTCTCAATTGCTCCAGCCCTACAAAACAGGTAAGAACACTGGTGATTGCATTTGCTCTGCTTGAGTGGAAGGTGAGCACAGACTCTCTGGATAGATTCAGCATCGCTTTACAGCCCTATTATAGTTCCAAATACCAACAAGAAAGGGAATGATTTCTGTCAGCACACCTTCATGGGTAAGGGGGTATCTATGGGATTTAATCAATCTTAACAGAGCAGTGGCAGCAGGAAAAAAAACTTCATTTCACACTCTGAAACACTTATGTAATACTGAAGTACCAAGATCTAAGCTACTTTTTGGAAGTCTATCTAAGCCAGGGGTATAAGCAAATTTGAAAAAAAAAAATTTCCTGATGAGAACAGAAGGCAAAAAAAAAAAAAAAAAAATCAAAGAAAGCATAGCTGACTAGAAGGGACACAGAAAAATGTGAGGCTCTGAAAACGAAATTTGAATGAAATTAATTGTAGTAAGTATCAGCTTAAGGGGCTACTTATCTCTTACCTATGCTGCTCTGCAACACAACAGTAACCATTGTCCCCATGAATTCCAGGTATAAGACAGCTGCTCTAAGTCTTCTCAGTCACAGCAGCTACATCTAGAATGTAAAATCAAAGTTAGTGTTTTTTTTTTCCTTTAAAGATATGTAAACTGAACTCAATCCAAACAATTTACACTACAGAAGAAGCAATTATCTCAGACAGAATAACATAAAGCCAAGGATGTTTATATCTGCCCTGTGTTCATTATTAAACATCAGCCAGGTACAAAGGGGTCTCCTTAGAGAATTACCAGGTCACCCACAAAGAGCATGACTCTGCTAGACACTTCAACTGGTAATTCAGACCACAATGTAGTCAGAATGAGACATGGCCCACATACAAGGACATGAGCCTGAGCATGCTGTGTTCAAATAAATACCTCACATGTTGGTAAATGTTATTCTGGGAGCCAATCTGCAAAATCTGAGCCAACCTCTGAAGATGAGGACTGGCCAAGATTGTTACTCTGTGACACAGGGACTCCTACGCTCCAGTCACAGCCAGTGGCAAGGAGCAGTGTGCAAGCATCAGTAACTGAACAAGCTTGGGCTGCCCACAGTGTATTTACCAACCCCAGCTCATCATTCACCTTGTGATTTCACACCTATTTTTAAGCCATGTAACTTACAAGAGCAAAATAAAGACTGGAATATTTTCTGTGAGGCAATATAACAAGAATGTCCACGTTGTAGTTTCCATTTAGAAGCAAAATGAGTTGATGTTCAACAGCATCCTGAAGACACAGGCAAAAGACAAAGTTTTCTTTTAATTTCAGTTAAATGCAACCAGTGGGCCTTGGAGAACTTTCTAGACACAAGGAACAGAGCTGAAATTTAGAGAATTGAGTATTTAGTTTCCTTAGTAATATTCCACACCCCCTACCCCGAGCTTGGTTAAGTAAAGGCAACTCCCTGCTTCTGTATCTCTTTGCAAAAACAAACTAAAGTCTTTAATTAAGGTGGCCAGATATGACCAGTGTAAACAGGAATTAACCTTATTTAGCACTTCAGCTTTTAACAAACTGGTATTTCACTTTATATCTCCGTCCCTGAAAGCCTTTAGTAACAGCTTTTAATATATTTGCTCCCTCTTTTCAGCAAGAAAACAGAGCAGTTCGTGGTTCCCAATATCTTTACATCACAGCCTGTCTAGAGAAGGACTTTTGCACCCAGTTGCTAAAACCAGTCACCACCGGCTTACCGTGCATTGTGTCCATCAGCACTCTGCCAGAGGTGCTGGCGGCCAGGCCACTCTTTCCTACAGGAGGCCTCCTGGCTAGATAGGATTCAGCCAGCCATGAACCTGTTATGCAGTTTGGTGTAGATTTTTCCAGGTTCTGGTAGTACAGAGAATCTCCACCCTGCCGAGAAACTGCAGTGGTGCCACCGCCATCGCCTTTTCCAGGATGGCGACAGAGAGGTCCGCAGGAGTGCAGCCTGCCCCAGAGCTGGTCAGTGCAGGAGGCACCGAGGACCGAACTCTGGCCTTTCCAGCCTGCCCGAGGAGGAGGAAGGCGAGAAGGCGGCATCAGACAGAGCCAGCCCACACCCAGAGCGTACGAAAAAAGCCCAAGTGAGAGCTGCCCGCTCACCGTCCCCTCTGCGCCGGGGTCCAGCTGCCACAGACCCTTCGGAAGGCGGTGCCAGGCCCCCAGCGAGGCCCGGGCCGACGTCGCTCAAGGACGGAGGCAGATCCGGGCACGAAGCCCTGACCAGGTGTAGCCCCAGCTCCTGTTCAGCTTCACCTGGCGGCTGCGGCTCTTCACCCAACGCCCACCACGCAGCGCCGTTCGAACAGAGCCGCCAAGCTTTCCCCCCGCCCCGCACCATATTGACGCCGCTCCTGCCCAATCCCGAGGAGAGAGAGACAAAACCCCACCCCGAGGATCCAGCTAGCCATTCAGAACTCGGATGGCACCGCCTGTGGGAACACCTTCCCGTGCGGAAGGCCTCGCGATCGTGCTGCAGCCCGGGGTCGTTGATTAACGTAAGCGCTGCCCAACAGGAGCTCAGTCTCCCGCCCATGCCTGTCGACGATTTGACAGCAGAGGACAAGAGGCGGGGCTCTCTGCCAAGCTCGGTGGACGCGACAAGCGTCGGGTTGCCATGGGGACGGGCGGGGAACGGATCGCGTCGCATCTCTGAGCCCCAGCTCGCTGCCCGTTCAGCACCGCCGTGTCTGATGAGCAACGCGGCCGATGGTGCGCCCTCAGAACGGCAGCAGGGCTGCCTCCAGCCCCTGCCCGTTATGCGGCGGGGTGGGATGCGGCCGGCCGGATCCCTGACCCGCTCTGGAAACGGCCCTGAGACTGGGGAACCTGCCTAAATGGTGTCCTATGCTTTGAGAGAACAGGTAAAATCTGCTGCGGTCTGTGAAACGGCTGAAGGGAGCAGCGCGTCCAGCCACTGCTCTCACTTTGGAGCCTGAAGCAGAGACAGTGTGCAAACTATCCTAGTGTTGCACTCTAGAACGGGCACGGTTCTCTCTAAAGAGAACCCAGCCCCACCAGCCTTTACAGGGCATGGCTCTACCTGCTTCCAATCTTTTCCTTATTAAGAAAAAGCAGACACGCACACACACACACACGCCAAAAACACCCAAACCAAACCAAACCAACCTCCTGGGACCTTACCTTGGCCAGACACTGAAGCAAGAGGACTGAAGGTCTAGGTAGCACACGGCTGAGTATCAACAACCCAAGAGCCGTCTGGAGAACAGCAAGGCTTGTGTCCTCTGTCATACAGAGAAGCCACAGGGAAAAACAGACACGATGATTTGGGTGTCTCAGGTCTTATAAGGAACTGTCCTTCAGTGTCTCATGGCCGTGGCTTTCCTGAGAGCAGCTGCTGGAAAGCAGCCCTCCTAAGTTCCGCACCAAATTGCCTTGCGAGTTTCATATCACAAGTTATAAAACAAGCCAGAGCTATCAAGGCAGGCACCTGTTTTATGTCTCTTACAAGCAGTTGAAGGAGTTACTGCTGCCTCTAAGCCATACACAGATCTAAATCTAGATAGGGGAAAGCATCCAAACCCAGCAGATGCTGAAGTTGGCTTGCTCTCCCTTGTAAGAGAAGCAGCCAGTTTTAGAAATGGAAAGGTGGATGGAAAAGATGCCTTTAGCACAGGTGAAGTATAAGCCAAGCTTTGGAGCTGGGAAACATGCATGATCAGGCACTTGTTGACAACACTATAGAGAAAACCCAACTGCTGTAGGCAAAAAAAAAGAAAAAAAAATAAAGAAAAAAAAAATTTACAGACAAAGATTAAGTCATGAGAGAGAAGGAACTGCAAGGCTGTCCCAATGCTCTTGACAGAGAAGCCTGGAGTGACTCAGGCTTACTGAAATTCTAATGGCACAAGTACTGACAATGGAGCTGCAGTTCCTCCCAGCCATAGCTCCTTAGTAGGATGTCTTGCTTGTCCATGGCACTGCTTGCAGTGATGGAACTGGGAGACAAAAGCACTGGGCTGTCATCTGGGCAAAGAAAAACAGCAATGAAAAGTCACTTCCTTTTCCTTCTTTTAAACTGAAGTGTGACTGCAAAGCAAGAGAATGTTTGGAACTTTGTCTTCTATTTGAAAAGGAATGAAGAAAACCAAATATTTTTGTAATAAAAATTTAATATCCTCTTTTCAGACTTTGTAATCAAAGCAGCTTTGTAAGCTATGTGCGCATGCACAGTAATTCTTCACTAATCCTGCTTGCCTCAGGCATTCAAGATGCTCATGAAATAACAAGACAATTCCTACTACAGAAGAAACTTCTGGTTTCATTTGGGGATTTTTGGTCTAGCTCATAATAAGGCCAAAAGACCCAAGCTCAATGGACCATCACACTAAAAACGTAGAGAAGCTCAAATGTAAAATATTCCTGTACCAAGTATGTGGCTCAAACAGAAGATGGCATAAATGAGGGTCACAGTGTGGTACCATATTGGGAGTGGAAGTTCAGTTCCAAACTAGTTTTAAAAAATAGGATGTCATTCTAGTGTGTGAAATCCAGTAAGAAAGCAGAGTACTGTGGTGGTCAGAGCACAGCTGTGGCCACTGCTGGGTTCTGAGCTTTACATCATATTTTGTGATAATTTCCACTACAACTCTTCTTCATCACTCATGACTTTCTAAGAATTTCCAAACCAGAAACTTTCCTGTATTGATTTTTTTTTTCTCTTACTGTTCCTTCAGCTGACATAGACAAGGGTCAAAAATATGAAATTAGGCACACTGAAAAGCAGAACAAGCCTTTAGGCAACTTGGCTTTGACTGGGCATTTGTGAGTGTATGAGGTTCAGACTGTTTTAATAAGCTGGTTGAGACAGTCAGGGACATCTGCTAATGCCTCAGTCAGGGAAGATCCTTTCGGTTCTCCTTCAAGGACACATGAATTCAATGAAGTCTGCAGAAATGCACCACTGGTTGCCCTGTTCTATTATCAAACCAGCGTGTGATGTTGAACCTTTGGTGTCCAATCCAGGTGTAAGGAAGCCCACCAGAGGCCAACACCTAGTTTATTCTGTTGCAACCAATAGACTAAGATCCATCCTAGTTTGGAATTGAGCCAAGGCCTGAAACTGCAATTGCTTCCTCGTAAGTTAATATACTGCGGTCAATGAGTCAAGAGAAGACTTCCTTTCTCATCCTCTAGACCTGCCATCTTGAAAAAGCTAATAAAATAGGCCCTGACCAAGGGGAAGTGGCAGGATACTACTTCAAAACTCTCTTTCCTGGAGAGTCATCAAACAGGTTGTCCACAGGAGCTGCACTTCTCCCAGCCTGCCAGGCACTCTTCTGTAAGAGTCCTGCAATAACCACAGCAAACTGCCAGAAGAACTGGTGAGCCAGCGATGCAAATCCACGAGCTGCAGTACTCAGATGACATACGATGCTGGCTCTTTGTCATGAAGTGCCTCAGTGTCCCCTCACTGAGGCATGATGAGCTTGCAGGTGTGCAAACCAGCAGGTCTGACCCCAGGTAGGGCAGAGGTGGTGCTGGCAGGCTGTGGAAAGCACACCAAGCCAAGTTCCTCAGCAGTTTCTCCAGGCTGCTGGCAGAGGCAGTTCCAGGGCTGTACCCAAGCCATGGGCTAGGAAGACTTGTTAAGCCTGAGCTCTCCAACAACAGCTCAAGCAGCAAAGCTCCCTCCCTCTCTTCGTGCTAAAGGAGCCTCATCCACCAAGACATGACTGAGCCCAGTTGCAAGGCTTAGCAGCCACAAAGGTACAGCAAAGAGCTGAGGACAGAGAGCAGCCAGCAAGTGCTGGAGCAGTTGGAGAGAAAATCTTGGCAGCTGCCAGGCAGGTTGCTCCCTTGGGCACAGTCCATGTGGCTTCTCTCCCCACTGAAGGGTGCGGGATGCACAGGCTCATGCGTGCTGTTAATCCAGCTGCCAAAAGGTGCACAAGTGTGCTGGTGCTGAGAACAATCCTTCTGGTGGAGCCTGTTGTGGCACTTGTGCAAACAGCTGTGACAGCTTCACATGGGGACCATGTCATGGTGGGGCCATCACAGGGACCCTGCAGGGTGTGCCAGGGGGGTTGTCTTGCATGGTGGCCAAAGGAGCTGGCAGTGTGCAGGGGTGCGGCAGCACTGGGCTCAGTTATACAGGACAGGCAGTTCTGACAGAGCTTCAGCTTTTCAGTTTTTCATTTGGAACTCCATTAGAAAAGACTCCATTACAAAAATAGCAGGGTTACACAGTTAAACACTCGAGATGAGGAATGTCTTGGAGTCAAGGCTGTACACCAAGCCCTTAACTCTGCCCCTTACATGTCTGCACCCTTCCAGCACCAGCTATTCCTCAACTCACACAATAGTTTGTAGTCTTTTCAATCTGTTCTATAACCTTGTTCATATGACACCTTGTAGCACTCTCTACCATTCAATGTAGCCCAGACAAAGAGTCCATTAAAGTAATTTATGTGAAAAATATGCAGTAAATCACAATTAGACAATATACAACTGGTGAAGTAAAAGAACAGAATAAGAGTGAGGATAGGTACTGCATTCAGGAGGGCAGAATTAGATTATCACAGTAACCACTTTAATGCCAACAACTTATGTTTCAGTGATACTACCCTCTGAAGGTAAAGTGGAACAAAAAGAAAAAAAGAAAAGAAAAGAAGTAAAACAAACACCATCACCCCACCCCCTTTGATAACATGAAATGCTTTGTTCCTGACTAGTATTTCACATAATGCATGGGTTTTACCTAGACATGGCAGTTGCTGGTCTCCTGGTGGAGTGTAGGGTCCCTGACATGAGCCAGGCTTCCTTCGCACTGTCCTCAGATGGACTCTCAGCTCTCCTGACCACCCAAAAAGCCTCTGGACCATTGCAGGCACCTTCCTAAGGGATGGAGAAATGCTGCTGCCTTTCCCAGATGGCTCATACAGCAACACTGCAGGTCTTCCACCCAGAGTCAGCTGTGATACCAGGTCTGGCCATGGTCACAGGTGGGTGCCTGGGGCTGGCTCTCAGCTGAGGTGAATCAGAGCAAAACCACTCCATTCGCTCAGGGCTCTTGCATTTGGGGTGAAATTAAAAGTTGTAATGTAAGCTATTACAATACTAAAATGGTATTTTCCTCCTTCCTGGGGAGCAGTGACATGTAGCAGAATCACAGAATCACAGAATGTTGTGGGTTGGAAGGGACCTCTAGGGATCATCTAGTTCAACCCTCCTGCCAAGGCAAGAGTCACCTAGGTCAGGCTGCACAGGAACACATCCAGATGGGTTTTGAAAGTCTCCAGAGAAGGAGAGTACACAACCGCTCTGGGCAGCCTTTTCCAGTGCTCTGCCGCCCTCACTGTAAGGAAGTGTCTCCTCTTGTTGTTGTGGAACCTTCTGTACCTGTTCCTTGTCCTATCACTGGGCACCACTGAGACTGGCACCTTCATCTTGACACCCACCCCTCAGCTATTTATAGATGTTAGTAAGGTCCCCCCTCAGCCTTCTCAAGACTAGACAGTCCCAGGCCTCTCAGTCTTTCTTCATAGGAAAGACGTTCAAGTCCCGCAGTCATCCTTGTAACTCTCTATTAGACTCTCTCCAGCAGATCCCTGTCTGTCTTGAAATAGGGACCCCAGAACTGGACACAGTATTCCAGGTGTGGTGTCACTAGGGCAGAGTAGAGGGGGAGGAGAACCTCTCTAGACCTGTGGGATACACTTTTTTTAATGCACCCCAGGATGCCGTTGGCCTTCTTGGCCACAAGAGCACGTTGCTGTCCCATGGAGAACTTCCTGTCCACTAGGACTCCAAAGTCTTTCTCCATGGAGCTGCTTTCCAGCAGGACAACCCCTAGTCTGTACTGGTGCCTGCTGTTATTCCTCCCCAGATGCAGGACACTGCACTTGTCCTTATTGAACTTCATGAGGTTCCCCTTCTCCCAGCTCTCCAGCCTGTCCAGATCTTGTTGGATGGCTGCACAGCCTTCTGGTGTGTTAGCCTCCCCCCAAAATTTTATATCATCAGTGAACATGCAGAGGGTACACTCAATCCCCTCATCCAGGTCATTGATGAAGAGATTGAACAAAACTGGACCTAGTACTGATCCCTGCAGAATACCAGTGGCCACAGGCTTCCAACTGGACTCTGCGCTGCTGATCACACCTCTCTGAACTCTGTTGTTGAGCCAGTTACCAATCCACCTCATGGTCTAAGACAGCAACTAATTACTAGAGAAGATGAGATCCAGCCCTGTGATTCCCTGGTATATCTGCTGAGCCTCTGTGGTGAATGATGCCTGTGCCCAAGACTACATCCCAAATAGTGCCAGGACGTGTCCCTACATATTCAGCTTGAACCCCCTCTTCCCTCTCCCTTCTGGAGTTGGGGGGAAGTCTTGGCACCACTTAGTCTGGGTAAACAACCTCCCTGGGCCCATTGGGGTAAACAAAGCTCAGGCGACATGCTCGTGGTGGCTTTGTTTAGGGGTTATGCTCACACTACATTTGGGAAAACATCATTTCATTGGTTAGTTACTCTGTTTACCAAGGATGCTCACTGGACCAGTGTTCATGTGGCAAATGTTAAATAGGGGTTGTTTTGGTAAACCAGTGTTCCGTGCTCCTTGCTCCGTGCTTGTACCTGTGCTTGTTCTCATGTGCATGCCCGTGTTTGCCTTGCGCTGCCGAGAGATCGCTTTTACCAGGGACTAGAACCGGCGTGTCCAAGTGCATTGCCACGGATTGCCACCGTTGCCCGACCGACCGCTGAGCGAAGGGACCGATCGCCGAGTGAGGGAACCGTGGTAACCCGGGTGCACCGCCTGTCCTGGACCGCTACAGCCGCCCTGAAGAGGGGACGTTGCTTCAGCAGGACCCACACCTCCCTGGCCGATCCCCGTGGATCGTGGAAAAGGTCACCCCAACCTTGCAGAGAAGCTGCTTTTGCCATGCCCTGCGACCGTAGCGACAAGGCTTTTCCCCTGGAGCTGCAAGCTCATTTTACACAGTGCACTCCGCGAACTGAGTTGCAAAAGCCTCCGGGGACTCACTGGCAAACTCCCAGGACCCTTTTGTTCTGAGAGAAGCTGCAACCACGCGGCACAGCGCCACGCGGTCGGCGCCATTTCAATTTCTTTATTACGGTACATCCGTGCTACAATTTCCGGAAACACAAAACACTATTAAGAAAAGACCTCGCGAAGTTCTTCAGTTAGTTTGTGCCAAACTGCCTGTTTGTGGTCTTGGCGATCCCCGACAAGCACTCACTCCCCCTCTCTCACCTATTTCCGAATTAGTTTCACTTTCTAAACTTGTAGATTTCCTCAAACTGTTTAAAGCGCCCATATATATACATTCTGCAGAACTGATTTGTTCCGACTGAATACTAGGACCTGTAAATATCAATTATAAATAACTTGTAATATAGTGTAAATAAATATTTATAAAACCTCTATAAACATCTCTGCCTCTCATTTTCGGCAAGAATTTACATTTCACATCAGCTTCAGGACAGTTTGTATATGTTTGAGCCCCTCCTGCACAAAGAAAAGATAAACAGAGTGAGAGACAGCAATGAAGCGAGCAGCAGCTCTGAATAGTAACTGGTCTCAGAGCTAATCCAGAATGTGGTAAATAAAGTTGCAGACAGTTAATAAATTAGATGAATAAAGCCTAAAAATAATATTTTACAGTAGGATTAGTTCATCTAGAGGGTACCTGGTGAACTTATAGGAAGTATGGGTTGAGAAGTAAAGAAGATACTAAATTACCTTCAGCTCTTTAAATTATTTCTGCAGATTCTGTTACAGGAGAGAAAGGAGAAATGGCTGCAGAACAAATCACATGAATTCCTGCATCCAGCAGTCCGGCAGTTCCTTTAAAAAAAAAGAGAGAGAAAAAGCCTGTGTGCAGGGGAAGCAATAAAAGACACTTTGGTCTCCCATTCATCACCATGTCATCTTCTGGTGCGTGCAGATGTTGCTCATCAGGGGTGGGGTGGGTGGGAATTAACAGCCTGCCCCAGTGTTCTCCCCCTGGCTCTTTTTAGGGGTCCTTGTTAGCCCTGCTCTTCCCCTGGCCTGGTCTCATAGACAGGACAGTGCTGGGCACAGAGCAGGGTCAATAGCCATGAACCATGGCATGAATCCAGGTCTGCATGAATACCACGACTGCCCTCTTTGGGCACAAAATCCTGAGCTGCAGCATCCCCGGTCATCTCATCTGAGCCATATGCAAACTATAACAAGCAACAAAGATGTGGTAAAGCTTTCGCACAAGGTCCTCACAATTATTTGATTCAACAAATGGAAGAGAGTTTGGGTGGTGTTTTCCTGCTTGTCTCACTGACATGTTGACTGGCAGGGCTCATCCCTGCTCCGCCTGTCTGGCCCCACAACTGAGCAGCAGTGTTTCCTCAAGGGACGGGGCCTCAACCACCTGTGCCTGTTGGTTGCATGAAGATAACTGCACGTCACTTACGGCTGAGGACGTCTGAGACCTAAACATGCTCTCAGGAGTCAGGAGTTGTTGCCTGGCTTAGGCACAGAGTGGGCACTGCATGACCTGCAGCTGTCCCAATTCTACCACTCAGAGAACTGAGACTGGCCTGTCATTACAGCCAGTGGTCAGCTTCAAGGTGGGAGAGATGGCAGTGCCCATGCCCCAGCTGTTGGTCAGAGACATGCAATCACTGCCTTTTAATCCCAAAATATCAAGCATGAAGTCGTAGCCACTGGTTTCAAAGCTGCCTGTGTCAGCTGCCAGTCCTGCCACCCACTGGACACTGCTGTCCCATGGGACATGTGGTCCTGGGGACAGGGATGCAAAACCACTGTGGTAATGTCCAGAGAAAGGAACAGCTCTTTTGCACTGTTCTTTCAGGCCCCTGCATTCCTGTCAAGATCTGTGCAGATTTCCAGATGCTCCTAGGGTCTCGTGGTAAATTGCTTTATGGAAGTAATTTACAGCACCTGGGAATTTTATTATTTCTTGATGTTGTGTCCTGCTTCGCAGAACACATGCTGCTGCTTCGCTCCTACTGTGATCCCTTTGCTCTCCAGCAGTTAACTGCATGTCCAGTGCCCTAGACAAAGTGATCCACCTCCACCTGCATCTCTTGCACGCACTCACATGCTCACACCATCGCCTTTGGAAAATAATTACAGCACGCAAGCCGATCCTGTTAGATTAAGACAAATTAAGAATCTAATATATAGGTTTGCTGTCAGGTTCTCAGGGTCAGGGGTCGATACAGTATATTGCAGTGAGGCTATAGGTTACTCTTGCCCCAATATTTTATCATAATAAACCAAATGGGGACGAAACACCCAGCAGTAGCCCATAAATCTATTAGCAGTGAACTGTCAATGTCCCATATACCAGGGTAATTTGTTAATTCAGAGCTGGGTCTCTTTTTTCTCTAGACCTTGTAAACTCCTTTCTAAAACATCAATAAACCATCTGCTTTGACTTGTTAATCAAATGACTTTATTCAGTCCAAAGCAATTTTTTCCTAATAAAAACAGAGTATTTATCTCCATGGCTATAAAAGAGGATTGTTTTCAACTGTTCACTTATAGTTAAGAAGCACATTTAGTTTGGATTGATTTCCAATGCTTCGGTCATATCTTGTCACTTCCCATTTCTTACACACAGCATCTCAGTTTAGCTCCTTAGCAGGGAAAGCACAACATGACCCAGTGCTGGGAGTGGCACTGGGGGAGCAGCAGCCAGCAGCAAAAAAGGTCATGGAAATCAAACTTTAAAGAGCTGAACACATCCCCTCTGCCTCTCAGGCTGCTCCCAGCACTCTCCCTTTCTCTAAGCAGACTTCTCTGTAGCTGCAATGCTTTGCTCTATCCCTGGGCAGTGACTTTCCCACCTCCTCCCCGTCCAGACCAGGATTTTATGTGGGACAGCCTTCCCAGGTTGGTGCCGTGGTGAAGGTCTTGCCCAAGCTTGCCCAGCACAACCAGGGCACCAACCCCTCAGGCCATGTTGGTGAGCATCTGCTGATGGAGAGCAGTGCTGGGCCATGGTGGGAGGCTGGGGCTGTGGTGGGGTCTGTGTCTGTTACCCACCCCAGCAGCAGTTCCAGGGGCAGCAGATATGGAGACATGCTGCCTTCCCTCCCACCCTCAAAAGCACAGGGCTGAGGTCATGGGAAATCCATCAAGACACTGTTACAGACACATGGAATTTTGTGGTGTGGTGCAGAGGGGCAGGTGACAGGCAGAGGACCTGGGAGATGCAGTAGAGAAGGAGAGCATGTTTTCATTCTGGCTGGTTGTTTGCTTTTCTCCAGTGGTAGGGTCACATCTGCATCAGGAGCTGATGAGCTCAAGCAGCCCTCCAGCACCCTACAGCACAGCCGGAGCAGCTCATGCAGGGCCCAACATCACCCCAGCTACAGGCCCTTCTTCTGCAGCGGGATGTTGCTGATTCCCTCCAGGACACCAGCATGACATGGGCCAGCCTCTGCCATGCCCACAGGACTCAAGGAGCCATTTGAAGTAACCCCTCAGGCCCACCTTGGCTCAAGTGGAAGGCATTTCTGAGGCTGATGGCCATGACACAGTTTGTAGCTGGTTTCTTCCAAGGGCATCCCTGGACTCATTTTTGGAATCATACTTGGGGTGCAACAGGCAGGAAGGGCGGCCTTATGCCATGAGGTGGCCCTGTAGCATCACAGGCTGTGGACAGCCAGGGGCTGTGCTAGTGTTCCTTGGCGATGCTCATCACTCAGACACATTGCAGAGGGGTGTGCCCAGACCACCAAAGTGCATCAGGCTGGGACACTGATCACCCAAGCAGAGACACTGTGTCTGTGGAGAGCTGTGCACAGCTGCCACCATGAACCCAACTCTTCTCTGTGGCAGCTTCAAGGAATCAGCAGGAAACCTGTTCCCCAACCCAATCTGATCCTAACCAGATCCCACCCTTGTCAAGAACCTTCCGCTGCAGACTGAGGAATCCCAGATCTCCTGCCTGGAGCCTCCCTCACCAATGCCTTTTACTAAACACAGAAGGTGGTTCCTGCAAGCAGCAGCTCCCCAGTGTGGTGCAAACCCTCCCACTGCTGGGCACTACCTCACTGCCTTCTGCTTACACACTGCACAGCCCAGTCCTGTACTTGGCACCCCCAGCTCAGCAGATGGTATGAACGGCACTGCATGATGAGGATGTCTGTGGGGGCACCCCAGTTTTCCCACTTGTCCTTGCACAGTGCTTGTGCTGCACCAACAGTCAGCTGAGGGGCTGCACTGAGCTGCTGTGTGCCAGCTGTGGCTCTGACCTGCTAAGGGACATCTGGCCAGAATCACCTGAGTGCCACTTGGCATGCAGCACTGCAGCCTGGGCTGCAAAAAGTGCTGTTAAGGGATATGTCACCAAATACTCTAGGGATATCCCCATGGCAGCTGGGCTAACAGGGTCTGATGGATGCTCGGTTGCCTGCACAGCCATCCTGTAGCCCTAGTGAGCCTGGGGACATCAGAGACCGCAGCCCCTGCAGGCCTTTGTGGCTCTGAGTGTACCCAGGGCCACCAGCCAGCATGAACATAGGGGCACACCGCATGGTGGCAGAGCAAAGGCAGAGCCTCGGCCCCACCCCAAGGCACCTCCTGCTTGCCAGGGTTGTGGCTGCAGAAGGGTCTCTGCGGACAGTCCCTCAAACCCTGCCCACCCTGCATCCGCATGTGCCAGGCTGGCTGGGGTCCTGCAGCCATGCTGCGCCACGACGGCAGCTCTGCACCAGACACACGCACTCCCTGGCATGTGCAAATCAGGAGCCCCCAGCCCCGTCCAGAGCACCCCGTGGGGGGGAAGGGGCAGCGAAACAAAGTCATTTATAAATGTGTCTCCCTGCTGAGCCCCTAATGGCTGGCGCTTTTGTTCTGCAGTGGCTGGCTGGCTGTGATGGGCAGGAAGCTGCAGTCTCCCTTTGTTCCACAGCCTTATTCAGCAATTTAGATCCATCATAAAAATCAAATATGCATGTTGCAATCGCCTTGCGTACAACAGCTTCAATTTTCGCCTTTCTTTAATTTGAACTCCATGGGAGAAAGAGGCAGGGCCAGGGAGCAAGGGGCAGCAGGAGAAGTGCTTTGTGTTTTTGTTCAGCAGGCTGTGAAAATAGGGAGTAATGAAAATACAGAATTTTTATCTTTGCCTCATTATTTTAAAGAAAGAAAGGCACAGAAATCTTTAATGAAGCCTCCCTAGTAAAAGGATAGCCTGTGCAGGGAACAGCCTTCACGTCCCCCCATCCTGGGCTCAGCAGGGCTGGGGGACAAGGGATGGCCCCAGGGGCTGCAGCACCATGGCAGGGGCTGGTGACGGAGCTGCCAGCTGCCTGCTGCTGTGACACACGCGGCTGAGTTGACACACCATGGCTCTCTGCTCACAGACATCTTTTATCCTTCCAGAATATCAAGGTGCTCTTCTGGTGCTGCAAGCAAGCAGATATCCTTAAAAATGTCACAGCACTTCCCTGTGCTGCTCCCCCTGGGGCTGGTGAAAGCAGCTCCATGGTGCTCCCGACCCATCCTGGAGAGGTGCATGGCATTGCCACAGCCAATGTGTTGGGGCTGCGTTGCTGCTGCTCACCCCACACCCTTACCATGGCCCCATGGGGTGAAGGGACAGAGCCGTCAATACCAGGTGTACAGAGCCAGATCTGGGGTTCAGACTGTGCTGGTAGGTGGCACATCAACACAGGAAACTTCCACCTTACATCTACTTTTCTGTGATGTTCCCTCCATGTGACACGCAGACCCAAACTGGGAATACCCTCCCTAGGACACCTACTTGCCTCAGACATTCATGGCCTTGAAAAATGGGACACAGAGATCAAACCAGCAAACACCAGTGATCCCCAAAGCTCTACAAGCCCAAGCAAGCTCCAGGCCATCCTTTGGTCCCTGCTCAGCTCCTGCCACAGCTGTGCTCCAGCAAGGCTCCAGCAACCCATGGCACTCCACCCCTGTGATGCGTGGTGGGCAGCCAGCAGTCCACAGCCATGATGAGAACAGGCCGTGGGCAAAAAAACTGCTGACTGTGGCAATTGCCAGCCAGCTCTGTCAAGAGGCTGTGAGAGATCTTTCTGGGGATGCATTTGCCCAGGCACCTGGGCTAGTGGCAGGCAGTGGCACCAGGCTGAGGCCAGCCTCCAGGTCTGCTCAGGTGGTGGCTCTGGGAGGTGAGAAATGCTGAGGCAGGAGGCTGTGAGCAGCTTGCATATGCACATGTGCATGTATGTGGTTGGCCTGGCCAGCAGCACTGTGGCAGAGGATCCCCTCCCCCATGCTGAGAAAAGGCCCTTTTTGCACTGTGACAATTCAATACAATTGAAAGTTTGCTTAGGAGAGAGTCTTTTTAACTGAACATGCTCGCAGCTGAATCAATATGAATTATACGGCACAGAAGATGCCTAGGGTATTAAAACATTAATTAAGTAACATCATGCTACCATCCAACCAACAGCACAATACCATTTATAGGTACTGCCAGCTTTTCTCTGGGGTGTGCTGTGAAGTCTCTTCCATCACTGCAGACTCTGTGGAGAGCCAGAGCACTGCCAGCTGCAGCTCAGGCCGGCACCTGCCCTTGGGGCAGCCATGGCTGGGCAGGACAGCAGCATGGATGGGCGCATGGAAGGGCTCCCATGGTCGTGGGACTTCCGTGGTGTTGCCGACCTCCTGCCACCTGCCCCATGGATGGTGCCAGTGCCTCTGTGCAAAGCTACCACCTGCAGAGCCAGCAGAGGCCATGCCCAGGCGGTGCTGTTGGATTAGCTCACCACAGCAGCCCAGGGAACTAATTCACCGGTTCTGCAATATACCAAAATAGAAAGTCATTGGAGTGAAATCAGTGTCTTCACCACATCCCCTCTGGCAGAGCGTTAATTAAAATGACTCTCTAGTGCTTTAGATCATCAGGTGTACATTGTTAACGAGCTTGGAGGAGAGAATGGGCTCCACATTCCTAGTTTAAGCGCTGATGGAGTTAACCCTTCACCACTGCTGGCACAGCCTGAGCCTGGTGGCAGTTTCTCAGCGCATCCGTCTGCATTAGAGCAGTTGTCTCTCTTAGTAGACTTCAGATGTCATTTAGCAAAGATGTTAACGTGGGACCCTGCTCAGCTCAGCAGAGATCTGGCTGCAGAAGTGACATGGCTGCAGCTGCTGCTCTCTGGCCTGTGTCCAGCCTGAGCTGCCTGTGGGCTCCTGTGACCTCAGGGGCTGCAGAATCAGCTGCCCAGGACTGTACTTTCCCTGTGCTGCAGCAGGTCTCCTGCAGCAACCTGGCCTCAGCTCAGAGGTGTCCCACAAAGTGCAGCAGAACCAGTCTTAATGCAAGTTGGCAACTGGCAAGGTTCTGGGGTTTCTTTTGTCCTTTATTCTCCATGATTTGCTGCTTCATGCCCCAGACACCTTTAAAAATGCAGCTCTTCTGTCACTTGGTGGCATCAAAAATGTGTCCTCATCTGCATCCTGGGTCCCACGGCAGGGGTCTGGCAGCACTGGCCATGGCATTGGCCTGCCAGTGAGGGAGGCAAGCTGGGTGCCACAGCTACTGGAGTGGACCCTCTGTAGCACTGACCTGTGGTCTGCATGCTGGGTGGCACGATGGCATTGCCATGAGTGCTGCTCCCCCCTCCCCAGCCCTCCCCCCTGCCCCGGAGTGCATCCTGGGTGCAGTGCTGCATGCAGAGGGATGCCGGGCAGTGTGAAGGGCTCAGCCACTGCTGGGCAGCCTGGAAGTAGGATGGCTCAGCCTTTACATGGACCAGCTGACTACTGCTGTGATGTCTAGCAGGGCTGTGCCCCAGGAGTGGGTGCAGGAGGGACAGCATTTCCTGAAGGCATCCTCTGTCCTTGGCTTCTGTGTGCCACAGGACTCTGCCTGTTGAATGGGATAGGGCCTGCACCAGCATCTGGCTCCTGCACCGAGTGCCCAGGCTACTGACAGAGCTCATGTGCCTGGCTCACCTCTGCTGTACATCTTGGTAGGATTCCCTGGGGAAAAGCTGGTTGGGAACAATGAGTAGGCACAAAGAGTTTCTTCTTTTGGTGTCAGCGCACTCCAGGCTGTGACACGGGGGCTGCCTGGGACGTCTCCCCAAGGCAGCCGGCCAAGGTCCTGCTCCTATAGTGCTGGTGACAGCGGATAACGGGCTGCAGCCGAGGGCAGCAGCACCCACCAGCCAGGACCTTGGCTCCAGATATCTGCACTGGACTGCTGATCACACCTTTCTTTTGGTCTGTAAGGCTGTACTAAAAAGAGCTAAACCTCTTGTCTTCTAGGTGATGGCAATGGAAAGTTATTAAAGATCATTCCCAGTCTCCACTTACCAGGGTCACAGCATGGAACCCCCTTTTTCTTTCTGTTAGAGGTTTACAATTTCTGCTGAAGCACAGCTCTGAGCAGAGAGGCTCACACAGAGGTTTTTAGTTTGCAGCTTGTGCAGCTACTAGAGGCCATTTACACCTTTCTGAGCATTAGAAAGGTGCTTTCTCAAGCGTAGCTGTTTTAAACTGGAATTCAACCCAGGAATAAATAGCAACGTTACATAATAAACTTAGAGAACCGCAGGCCGAGGAACAACAGTGAAGTCGTCACTAACGCAGCACAGTGCAAACACTGGTGGAAGGGTCACGCTGGCAGCCTATTACTGCTGCAGTCCCATCCGCTTGTGGGAAATGCAGCCTGGATTTTCCCATTAAAAAAGCAAACAGCCAAGAGGCAGTCCAGATGCCAAACTGTTCAGGCTTGTGCCAGAACAGCAACACCCAAACTGGGGATAGGACTTGGCAGCTTGCCCCATGGAGCATTGGGCTACCCAGCTGCAGCATGCACTTGGGTGCAATTGCCCTTGCTCTGTTGCCAAAGTGCAGGTCTGCTCCATTTGGCCTGTAGACCAGGGCCAGGACCTGGCTGGTTTGGTTTACATATGCCATAGCACCAGGAGTCATCCTGGGCTTGGCAATTCTGACCCTCTTAATTTTCTATGTATTTCCAGAGGCTGAATCGGTACAAATGGGTTTTGTGTTTTTTTTTTTTCCTCATGAAGGTGCATTAGCAACCTGATTATTGAACTTACTGACTTGCAAGTGCATTTCCTGACCTGTTTAATTAAAGGAGGCTCTCATGCCCTTGCTAACCACAAGATTTCCCTCTCTGTGACCACTGCTGCATGTGGACAATGCTGCAGAGCTCTGGCCTCTGCTCCCCAAAGAGAGAGAAGCTCCTCACTGTCCAAAGCAGATGGGACATCTATACTGGACAGGCTCCAGGCTCCTCATCCCACCTGCAGCAGTGGGCTGGGTTTTCTTTTTTAAATTATTTATTGCTGCAGTTATAAATTAGAGATGAATAGCAGCCCCCGGGGCTCTCTTTTGGATGTGGTCCTTATTAATAAATTTCAATTCTGCTGCAAGGGGCAATTTTTGGTAAGAGAATTGTGTGTTTAACCCTCAGCACTTCATCAGCTTTTCCTCCCTGCTCAGGAGGCATAGCAAGTGCATGGTAGTGAGTCAACCACTTACCTTCCTTACCTTTGTCTCCTCCTGGTCTGATCAGTGGAAGAAAACAGATGGTGATTTTAGTTCACTTCTAGTTTACAGGTTTCAAGATGACCTCAACCCGTATCAGCATCATGCTTCCCCTCTAACCGTTAATTACAGCGCTGTGCCCAGAATCTTACACAATCATTTACTGAAATTAAATGCACTTATCATGTCTCTCACACACGATGTATCCCGAAGCTGTAATATGAATGACGCTGCTTGGCTCATTGCTCCCACTTCAGCACTAATTCGCAGCATGGGCCCAGGTACTCTCACACCAGCGGGCACCTGCGCACGGGGAGGGATGGGGACATGGCAGCATAGGCAGGTCACACCAACAATGTGGACACACCGAGTAGTGCCTGAAGCTTGGGTGGACACAGGCGTTCTGCCGAGCTGAGCTGAGGCAAGCCATGCCGAGCCGAGCTGAGCGGCACGGCACTCACCCACCCCGAGACAGACCCTGCACCGCACAAGCGGGGACATCGGAGACGAGAGCTTTTGCTCATTTTTGTTTTTTAATGTATCACAATGAGCAGGAAACATACGTGATGAAATATTTCCAAAGGAGTATATTCAATTACCATCTACAGTCAACTCAACTATGACAACAAAGTCTTTTGTGACAAATTTTTTAAAGTTCTGAAAGTTCCACGTGGTTTCTGTTTTCTGTCCGTCTCCATGTATTTTGGTACAGTTCGAGATCAGCATTGTTACAGTAACAAAAAAAAGCTAACAAGACTACATTATAGAAAAACACCAAGAACATCATTTTTGGTTTCACTTGCTCTATTTTTTGTACATTGCAAAGGCTGTTCATATCCCTCTTCACCTCATTTATGCCTTCTGTTCTACCCAAACTTGCCCCCTGAAAATAAAAAACAAAAAAAATATTCAAAGCTTTGTGTTTCACAGTGGGCAGTATCTCAGTGCCAACAAACCAACCAACCAGCCAACCAACCAACCAACCAACCAACCAGCCAACCAGCCAACCCAGTTTCTGCTTCTAGTTAGAAGTTTAATTTATTTTTTAAAGCAAAATATACTCCCATAATCAGCGAGCATGCTGGCTTGCATCATCGCCACCCGAGCCCCCACCTGCCCCAGGAGTGGGTGGCCCCCACACACCCCCTTGCACCTCTTTATTCTCAATTGTATGAAACTTTGGCCATCTTCACCACTTAAAAAAGCTTTTTATTAAAAATAAAACAGAAACCCGCTCAATGCTCAGTTTAAAATTTGTTCCTTGTGCCCTGCTCGTCCCCACTCTGACACCTGTCAGAAAGGCCACGTGTGGGCAAAGGGGTCGCACAGGGGGACCTTGTGCCGGTGTCAGTCCCGCAGTCACCCTGGAGAGGCCGGCAGGTCACAGGGCTGTGGGGCGCGAGGCTGGGGCTGGCGGGGTCTGGGGGTACCAGCGGGAGCCAGGGGTCCCAACGCTGGCCCTGGGCTGCAAGAGGAAGAGGAGGAGGAGGCAACCTCGCACTGAAAGTCTCTAGAAAGGTTTAGAAAAAATACAAGGAAATGAATTTATAAAACCTTTGGGTGGGTGGGGAGGAGGAGGGGGAAGAAGGAAGGAGAAATTGCACTATGGCCAAGCAGTATAATTAAAAAACAGAAACAAAACAAGACAAAAGGATTTCCAAAAGAGACCGTGTGGAATTTGACAGATAAATCTAGTGTTAGGTTGTTAACTTGTATCACATAGAGAATCAAACCCAAAACAAACAAAAAAAATTCTATATGATACAGACACAGTAACATACAACAGTTAAATGGCAAAAAATATATATATATATATATTTCATAGAATTACAAACAAGATAAAATAATGGAAAACAAAAAAACTGTACAGCTTTAGAATTTAAAAAATGTTCATCTCAAACACGGGGAGAAATACAAGAAACTTCTCTTAAAAGAAAAGAGTTTGTTAAAACAGCAAACGCTTTTTGTGTACGTGTTTCTGTTTTGACACCGTATGCTACAGCTGCGTACTGGTAGGAATTATCTGATGGTACTCTCTTTAGTATCGCCTACTTAAAAAACAATTAAAAAAGGAATTTGCACTGTGCATTAGCCTAGTTAGAAATATGTACAACAGTTCAGGATCTAGTCTTTCATTGAACTAAAACCAAAAATCCATTAAAAAAAAAAGGCGTCCCGCTAGCACATGAACCCCACGTTCGTCTCTTGAATGCTCCAGTCTCTCGTAGAGTCGACGAGCGGCTTCAGCACGGGGAGGAGAAGCCAGAGGCGGCGGGAGGAACCTGCGTTCACAGTCTTCGAAGTTCCCTTTTGAAGCAGGAGGAGGATGAAGATGATGGGAGAAGGCTCTCACACTTTCAGGTCAGAGGGAATGGGGCAGGGAGGGGGGGAAGGAGATTGTTTCTGTTGACATTTGGCTACGGAAGTGAAACAGCAAGCATCTATTTCCAAAACCCTACATTTTAGCAGCACAAAGTTTTCCTTTCAAAGTCCGGGCCATATGAGACCGCGTGTGTGCGTGCGTGCGTCCGCGCGTCCCCACAAGTGGGGTGCGGGGCCGGGCAGGATGCCAGGGCCTGGCAGCCCCTCGCCCACCTCACGCAGCTCCGGCCACTCCACCGCCCACCACAAAGAGACTTGGAAAGAGAAACCTGCCTTGGCTAAGAGTTGTCTCTCTGCTTGCAGAAGAAGCACAGATAACAACCTGGGTACTTTTTTTATTCTTTATTTAAACTTAGACTCGTTTGTTTAAATCAGAAACAAATTCTCAAGTAAAAAGAATCCTTTTTGCTCATTCTGCACCAGTGGTGAAAGGGTATGTCTTTGGATTTTATTTAAAGCATGAATTTTCTTTAGAGAAAAAAAAATGTAACAAAACCTCTTTTTTAAAAGAAGGAACAGAGTGCAGCCTAATTACACGAACAGAAACAAATGCTTATCATTTAGGAACAGAGTCTTTGAAGCATTTACAAAATGAGGAAAAGAAGAGGGGAAGAAAAAAGAAAGAAAACAAAAGGAAAAATGGAAAATAAGAAAGATAAGTGCACAAGGGTAACAGACATAGGTAAATCGTATGTATACGCCTTAAAAAGTCTCAAACCCCCAACAAAAAATATTCCACAAGGGATCCTACTGACCCCCCAAAAACCTTTGAACTTCTTTCTTTAGTTTTTATAAAATAATTATGCAACCACCCTCTAAGAAATGAAGGTAGCGACCATAAGTGGAAGATTACAGGATGGGGGACCGGGGAATAAAGGTACAAAGGGGAAAAAAGCTCAGGCGAGTCGATGGATTGCAATCTATCTGGCTAGGAATGAACAAGACAACATCAAATGAGAAGCCGTCAGCTGGACCATACAAAAGCTAAATGTACACAAAAGGGTTTTTTCTTTTAAATCTACCATACTGCTTCAGTTCATTTCCAATGCAACAATCTACTCAACACCAAAAATGGTCATATCTATCATAAATACAGAAAGTCAGTTGTTTTAAAACTTATTTTTTAAGCTCCAAGTCCTCAACACTCTTTGTGTGGGTTTTTTGTTTTGTTTTGTTTGTTGTTTTTGTTTTTTTTTTTTCTGGAAAGTGGGAGTGCTTAACTTTTCCCCTCGAAATTGACTTCAGCAGAAAAGCTACCCTTAAAATCCCCGAAAAGCTAAAGCAGTTCACATTGTGGTTTTTTTTCTCTTGAATACTTTCTGCCCATTTTAAATAAAAAAAAAAAAAAAGGAAAAAAAGGAAAAAAAAAGAAAAAAAATCCTTTTCTGGAACAAAAATGAAACCAATCAAAACCCCCAAAACAAACGAAAGAAATTATATATATATATATATATATAAAACAATGATTCTGAAAACAGAACAAAGTGTGAGCGATTGACCTGAGAATAAAAAGATATTACATTTCTTTTTTCTTTTAGCAAGCCATTGGTATCTGAATGCTAAGATAGCAAGAAATTTAAAACTGTGACCCGGTGGGCTGCTTTCCCATACAGTGCGTGCCGGCCTCTGCTGTGCTATCGACGTGGGGTGGGATGGGGCAGGGGCAATGTACAAGGGGCTCAAGCTCCGAAGACAGTGAGGAGGCAGCACGGGCTTTCATCTCCCAGACCAACAGTACCTTCGAAAGGACAAATGTAACAGATTTTTTTTCTTTTTTTTTTTTTTCTTTTTAAAGTTTTATTTTATTAAAAGGAAAGGAAAAAAGAAATGTAAAACCCACCGGCATCGTTATATGGGAAAACAACCCACGCTTTTCTTTTTTCTTTTTTCTTTTTTTGGTTAGAAGCTTTGGAATTGCAGTTAGTCTATTTTTGAAATTGGTTTGTTATTAACTTTTTTTTTTTTTTATTTAAATTCATTTTCATTGTTCATCTTC
Source organism: Indicator indicator (assembly GCF_027791375.1). Taxonomy (NCBI): domain Eukaryota; kingdom Metazoa; phylum Chordata; class Aves; order Piciformes; family Indicatoridae; genus Indicator; species Indicator indicator. The sequence continues at coordinate 11,111,135 of NC_072028.1, read as the reverse complement.
AAAGCTTACAATCTGAAGGTGTCCATTCCTACGCTAGCTAGACCACTGTCCTTAGGGCAGCCGGGGTCCCGGGGCCCCTCCGCCGGGCTCACCGGTCCATCTGACTTTTGGCTAAGATCCGTGTCAGACTCCTCCGAATAGTCGTCTGTTGGCATCGAGGGCTGAACCCCTGAGGTGCTGCATGAACTTGAGGTAACCGTTGAAGATGAGGAGAGAGGAGGGAAAGGCGGCGGCGGCGGCTTCCCCGGCGGGGTGCGGGGGGCCGCTGGGGGCCAGGGCTTTCTGGAGGCGTGGGGGGAAGCCGGGGTGGGCCGGGGGGGCGGGGGGCTGTCGTTTGAGTGAGCGGCCGACTGCGAGGTAGATGCGGTGCTGGGGTCGGGGGGGCAGGCAGAGTGAGGTAATAGACTGGGGTGCTCTTTGGCGTTTCTTGCTGCTCTTGTGATTGTTCGGTGTTTGTGCGGGGCTGACTCGAGATGCTGACTGAGGGCTTCGTCCCCACACACCGTGCTCTCGCACGCCACGCACTGGTACGAGCCGCTGCCCTGGCCGCTGCCGGTGGGCACGTGAAGCACCATCTCTTGCAGGTTCGCCATGGACTGGCCGAAGAAGCAGAGGGACTTCAGGTGGTCGCTGGCCGTCTCCTGGTCACTGAAGCCCGCCTGGCACTTGCGGCACACCAGCTTGTACTGCACCTTCGGGACGATGAAGGGATCGCAGAGGGAGTCCGTGCCCTTGCCTTCTGCTTCGGGCTCTTCTTGGGGTTTGGGCAGGAGGGGGGACACCTCGCGGGGTGCATTCTTCTGCTCTTCTTGCTTGGGGGGTTCTTTGGCAGGGTCTTTGTCCGGGGTGGCAGCCCCCGTGGGGACGGGGGTTTGGCTTCCTTTGGGCTGTTGCGGTTTCTGCTGCTGCTGCTGCTGCTGCTGTTGTTGTTGCTGCTGCTGCTGTTGTTGCTGCTGTGCCTGCCGCTGTTGCTGCTGCAATGCCTCCTGCAGACTCTGCTGGTATTGCTGGTACTGCTGCAACAGGGAGCTGGGAGACAGCCCCAGCAGTGCCTGTGACAGTGCGGGGCTGTAGGGGAAGAGCCCCTCCATCCCATACATGGGCTGCAGGTACCCGCTCTGCAGGGCACCGGGGATCTGTGGGGCGTAGTAGGGGGAAAAGCCAGGGACGAAGTAAGGAAGGAACTGACTCGTCAGCAAGGTGGTGGGGTCTGAGTTGAGGGCAGCCTGCAGCGCCTGGAGCTGGGCAGGCTCCACCGCATACTCCATGGCAGGCAGTGGGGCTGAAAGCGCGCCCGCTGGCGCCTCCCCCTTCTCCTTCTTTGGCCCTGGCAGGGGGTCTCCCTTTCCCTTGGGTGCTTTCTCCTTCTCTTTTCCCTTCTCGCTCTCTTTCTCCTTGCGCTGTGGTGGGGGTGGCTGCTGCGGCTGCGGCTGTGGGGTCGTTGCCGGTGGCTGCTGCGGGGCCACGGCCACTGTGGCTTGTGCCGGGGTGGGTGAGCTCAGTGCGGCTGGGGGCTGCTTATTTGGTAATCCAGAGGTGGGGAGGCCAGGCGAAGGGACGCTTGTGCTGGGCAGGCCCATCAGGTTGGGTTTGGGAGAAGTTAAAGCTGTGAGAGGGAGGAGAGAGAGGTGAGGAGTCATCAGTGCTGGGCAGGCAGAAAGCACGAGCTGGGGTGACCCTGGGCCACCTTGCAACCCTTTGGGAACTGCCATCCCCTCTGCATGGAGGCAGTGACCAGCCCAAGCTCATGTGCCACAGCAGTGCAGGTTGGTGAGCTTGGCAGCTGTTCCCAGGACAACTGCTCCTCTCCCCACTCCCTGAGGCCCCATTCCATGAGGATAAGCCTTGCCAGCCCCCATCACCCATGGCCAGCTCAGTCAGGCTGCCCAGCAGCACTGAATGGGGTGTCTCTGCCAGGACAACCACCAGCCACCCAGGATGCTCAGCACAACCCTTGTTTTACTGACCCCTCTGAAACTCCCAAATGATTAATGCCTGTGTCAGGGACAGGTGCTTCTCCTACATCTGTACAACTGGTCCTTCAGCCAAAGGACTCCAGCAGAAGGAAAGTGCTTTGCCAAATGGCTGCAATGCTGTCAATCCACCTCTGCCGTGAAACTGCTCAGCAAAATACAGCCCTCTGTTAACAAAGTCCAAGACCTCACAGCTACAACAGCAACTGCTTGGAATCTGGCTATGGACAGTCACAGATCTAGGAATTGGCCACAGAGGCACCATAACTTTTACTTTAGGCTGAATCTCCTTTGTGATACATCCAGTGGGAGAGGAGAGGGGAAACTGATCCTTTCAGGGTTGGTTTGGGGCACACTGTCAGCCTGAAGTCTTTTCCAAGGGGATTGCGCCAGTAGGGACATTGCTCCCACTGCCAAGGTGGGAGTCAAACACAGCCAGGGGCTGCATCCAACAGCTCTGTCTGAGCTACAGCTGCCCCATTTATCTTGGTGAGGTCTTTAAATTACCACAATTGATCCTGAGGAACAGGCGTAGACATCCTCCATCATCTCTGCCCTGCTGCTAGCAGGCAGCCTGACACTCAGGTCCTTGGTCAGAACAGATGGCAGGACCTGGGGCAGAGGCTGATGGAACACAAGATGTAAATTCTATGCAAATGCACATGTGCTCCTCAGGCATCTGGAAACCAAGCCCCAGAATGCTCCTGCACTGCTGTATTGCAAGAGCCTGTTACTTAACCATGCCCTGTAAGGCTGGTGTAGCCCATCCTTCTCGCTGTGGAGCACAGGAAACTGCTTCCTCTCTCTGAGCAGCAGCTGGCAGCTCAGGGAAGCAAAGCACTCTCCAAAACCTGGCTGCACAACTTCCTGTAACAAACAGCTCATTTGTCTACAGCACTGCATTCACCCACCAGTGCAGGACACCTGCCCCTTCTGCTGGTGTCCCAAGCAAGGGGCAGTGACAAAGGTGCTGCGACTCCATAGAGGCCAGCTGGGGCAGGAGGACTGGCAAGAGGATGGCCACGGGCTGGAACCATTCAGCAATAGCTGAGGCAAAGCCTGCCTGAAACCTGTATCTGAACCAATGCAGTACCAAGACAATGGTGATTTGTGAAGGTATGAGGTGTACAGAAGAAGCCTCCATGCAGCAGCCTCACAGATTTCAGATAAGGGTATATTATGGAGAGATACCATTGAAACAGTTCCCCAGCTGAACAGGCCCTGGGAGGTTCAAGCACAAGAGCAGCAGCTAATTCATAACATTCCTGGATGCACAGCCTTATCTGCTTCGACAGGCTTTGAGCTGAGATGGCCTGACCTTTGGAGCTTTATCTAAAGGCCACAAATAGTCTGTTTGACTTTCTAAATAGCTTAGTCCTGTCTAGGCAGCCACTGATCACTTTTAACATTCACAGTATGTAGCCCCATCTCCCCAGGACACATACTGCTCTTCTGAGGAAAACAAAAGCAACCAGATAGAAGTGCAAAAAAGTAATTTTAGATATCATTCTAAAATTGGGGTACAAACTAAACTGCACAGAGCTATCTGAGATAAGCCGACCACGTAATTTGCCAAAGAGAACCTCTTGGATCTGGCCTCTAGAATCAGATCTTTGGTAAGAAAACTACTGAATGAGAAAGTCCTGGCATGCGGAGGTGCCCTCAGGCATATAGCTAGGAGTAGAATCATAGAATTGTTTTGGTTGTAAAACACCTCTAAGATCATCAACCTAACAGCACCATTAAATCATGTCTGGAAGTGCCATGTCCACTCATTTCTTGAACAACTCCAGGGATGGTGACTCCCTGGGCAGCCTGTTCCAATGCCTCACCACTCTTTCAGTAAAGAAATTTCTCCCAATATTCAACCTAAACCTCCCTTGGCACAGCTTCAGGTCATTTCTCTTGTCCTATCACCTGATACTAGGGAGAGAAGAACGACCCCTGCCTCATTCCAACCTCCTTTCAGGCAGCTGTAGAGAGCAAGGAGGTCTCCCTTCAGCCTCCTCCAGACTAAATGATCCCAGCTTCCTCAGCTGCTCCTCATAAGGCTTGTTCTCTGTGTCCTTTCACCAGCTTTACTGCCCTTCTCTAGGCATGTTCCACCACCTCGATGTCATTATAGTGAGGGGCCCAAAACTGAACATAGTATTCAAGGTGTGGCCTCACCAGCATTGAGTATAGGGACATGATCACTCCCCTACTCCTGCTGGCCACGCTTTTCCTGATACAGGCCAGGATGCTGTTGGCCTTCTTGGCTGCCTGAGCATACTGCTGGCTCATGTACAGATGGCTGTCATCCAGCATCCCCAGGTCCTTTTCTGCTGGGCACCTTTCCAGCCACTCTGCCCCAAGCCTGTAGCTGCCTGGGGTTGTTGTGATCCAAGCGCACGACCTGGCACTTGACTTTGTTAAACCTCATACAACTGACATTGGCCCATCAATCCAGCTTGTCCAGATCCCTTTGCAGAGCCTTCCTACCCTCAAGCAAATCAACACTCCCATCCCACTTAGTGTCATCTGCAAACTTACTGAGGGTGCACTCAATTCCCTTGTCCAGATCATTGATAAAGATATTAAACAGAACTGGCCCTCACTGGGGAACACCACTAAGTGACCAGCAACCAACAGGTTTTAACTCCATTCACCACCACTCTTGGGACCTGACCATCCAGCCGGTTCTTAGCCCAGTGAACCATGCACCCATCCAAGCCCTGAGCAGCCAGTTTCTCTATAAGAATGCTGTGGGAAACAGTGTCAAAGTTTGAAGGGACAGGAATGGGCAGCAGCCCTGGACAGAAAAATTTCTAACACTGAAAGCCTTCTGGCTTGTGATTAAGAAGCCAGGAAGATGCTCAGATCTTATTGAGGCTTCACACCACAGACTGTAACTCATCATTAGCCAATTAGTTCCGTACAGTAAAAGTTGACATTTCTGCACACTGTCTATTAGTGACAGACAGGTGTTGCTGCAGTGTGGAAAACACAGGTGTAGAGTACATGGTGTAACCACACCAGGTGTTAGGCTGTCATGGGCCTTCCAGCCCCAGATGGACTCAGCCTGTTCCTGAGACAAGACACTGGAATTACTTCTCAGGATATCTCTGTAAATGCACAGCAGCCCCGGAGAAAGTCAACCTGAAGAGGGACCACCAGAAGGAAACAAAGAAGAATGCCAAGTGAAAGTAGGTCTCCTAGAGACCATCAGTTACTCTGTTGTGAGTGGCATGTCTCTGGGATGCCACAGATGTAGCAGGGGTGAAATAAGGCCCTTCAATGAAGTTAGATTCTAGGTCATTGCTGGTTTACTGAGCAGTATCTTCCATTGCCAGTGTTTGCCACACATCTTATACTTTCCACTCACCCACGAGGTACAAGAGAAAGGAGCATCCTCAAAAACAAACATCCAATATCTGGGATTAGGCCACCTAAAAGCCTATGCCAAATTTCCTTTTTTTTTAGTATTGTTAAGAAAAGCCCTATTAAAATACAAAGCAGATTTGTCCCATGATTACACTGTTGTTTCTTAAGTAGCTACTTTTAGGTTATACGCAGCCACTGCTCAAAACCCAGCCCCCAGCTGCATCAGGATGTGTCCTGGAGGTCACTATTAGCTACAGATGCTCCAGTTTTCTGTCACTGGTGCTACTATGCACATCATACTTTTCCTTAGAAACAGTTCAGAATTACTGAAAACTTGGGATGGCACTACAGAAACTGATCTGAGCACCAAAAGGAAAGGTAGAATGACCCAGGTGCTCAGCCCATTTGTTCTTTTCCTGCTCCATTATGATAAAGCTGCTGTTTTCCACCTCCTTGAAGGTGCTTCAGAATTCTTGTCTGTGCTAAGGGAACCAAGACAAGCAGCATGTCTAGATCTTGCTCTATTTCAGACTTCATTACAAAACCTGAGTTCAGGAATTAAAAAACGTTTTGCTTATTTGCTGTCAAGTCAACATGCTCAACTAAAGGGCTGATATCCTACTGTCAGCCATTCTCAAGGGACCATCTGCTGTGCTAAAGCTGCGTCAAGCTCAGCTGTGTGTCTGAGCAGGGTGGTAAACATCCATACCCACCTGTGTTGGATGGAGTGAAGCCTGGTAAGGATGGGCTGTTGAGTCCTGGGAGCAAGACTGGAGGGATGCCCTGTAGTGCTGGGTATGCAGCAGGAAGGTTAAGAGCTTGAAGAGGGGCGTTATCAAACATGCCCTGCTGTTGAGCTGCCAGACCAAGAACCTCATTGGCTTTCTTGATCCGGTCCAGCTCCTGCTGAGCCATCAACTGACGTACAGTAGCTGGGTCAAAATACTCCTTTTCCTTATCCAACTGGCTTCCAATGGTTTCTTTAACTTTGGAGATATGCTGTTGAGAGAAGATATGGTCACGTACAGACAGTCGAGCGCTGTACTTGATGCCACACAAAGTGCACTCTGTTTTGGGTCCCTCGTAATTTGTTTGGTTTATACCAAAATGCTTGGCCATGCTGAGTTTGGACTTCTTCTCCTTTGCCCTAGCATTCTGGAACCAGACCTGAACAACTCTCTTTGGCAGTCCAATGTCATTGCCCAGGACCTCACACTCCAGCATGGTAGGTGTCCTGTAGTCATTAAAGCATGACTTAAGAACTTTTAGCTGGAGATTAGTCATCTGAGTGCGAAAGCGTTTCTGTCCGGGCCGATCACCGCTCTCTCCAGACTTGCTGGCTGAGCCACTTGCACCAGGGCTGGGTGAGCAGGGGTCTGCAAGGCTGGATGTCTCACTATAGTCCACAGTACCTTCATTATCGTACTCTTTGCTGTAAAAGCTGGGAGCTGGGCTGACCAGGCCAGAAGACAGCCGATCTTCATATTCAGACATTGCGATCATGGCAGCTTTTGTCAGACCTTCACTGGGTCCTGATGCTGATTTGGTTTCAGTTGCAATCCCTGTCGCGCTATCATTGTCAGCATTCCCTTCATCTCCCGTTGTAGTGTCTGTGATTGCAGTGTTGACAGAAGAGCAGTCATCATTGTCCAGTTTTGTTTGGTCAAAACTCAGGTTGACTGAGGACATGGAGGGACTCTCGAAGTCTTCTATCCCTTCCACCTTAATGGAGGACGGACTCAGCAGAGTTCGAGGTGACAGTTCCATGCTCTTGTTCACTGGGGAGAGGGGAACACTCTGTCCATCACTGCTGCTTGGTGGCATGTGGGAAAAGCTTGCTCCATCAAAGATGTCTCCCTTCATTTGGAGTCCCCCATCACAATCTAAGAGCATAGCAGATAACGTCAAGTTGTATCCAGCTCTCTTGGCCTCATGCCAGTGACGGGATCGGATATGAGCTTCCAGAGCTGTCTTTGCTTTAAAGAGAGCTCGGCAGAAGGGACACCGTCTGTGGGCTTGGGCAGGCCCTACAGCCCTGAACTGTCCCTTCCTTTCCCGTGCACGGGTGTTCTGAAACCAAACTTGCACCACGCGTTTCTTCAAGCCCACTTCATGTGCAATGTGATCCAACATTTTCCGTGTTGGGTTGGAGTCAAGCAGGTATTTCTGATAAAGGATTTCCAGCTGCTCTGGGGTAATGGTTGTCCTTAGACGTTTATCCCTTTGTGGTTCTTCTCCTCCAGTCCCACTGTCATTTTCTCCAGGGCTTGCACTGGCCTTTTCCTCCAGCTTTCTCTTCAGTGTGTTCATTGTGGATGTTGGAGTTGATGGTGAAGTGGCTGAGCTGGCTGGAATCTGCGGTAATGTTCCAGACAGCAGCTGGCTTGCAAGTAGTGGATTACTGGGATCAAAAAGCATGAATGGCATGTCCAGTGTCCTGTCCAGGAATGGGGGGTGGATAAACTGGTTCTGTGCACTCAGAAAATGGAGCTGCTGATGCTCCTGCCAATGCTCAAAGGAAGGAAATGCCAGCTTACACTGGTCACACTGGTATGGGATTAGCTGAGGAGGTAGGTTTGCCAGCTGTTGAGGGGTGGATGTGTGAATGGGTTTGAGGGAGAGATGTGAGAGTTGAGATGGACTTGGGTTTGATTGTGGCAAGGAGCACTGAGGGGGCTGAGGAGGGGGAGGTGGCTGTTGCAATGAAGAGGGGGAGGATAACTGTGAAATCTTTTGGTGTGCTGAACTTGTCTTTTGTTCTCCTTGGTCCTGTTGCTGCTGAGACTCTTGCTTTGGTTGCACTTGCTTCTCTTGAGTTTGGTTTTGCTGTGTACTTGGAGGTTCAGACTGCTTTGGTTTCTCATCTGTAGCTTCTACTTTAGAACTATAGGTGGAGGAATCATCTGCCTCTGCTGTGAGCTGCAGAAAAGCTGAGGAGGTTGCGTTGGCTGAAGACGTAGGTGTGCTGTAAGCTTGCGAGGGCATTGGTGTGCTGCAGGAGGAACTGGTTGGAGTCAAGAGCTCCATTGCATCCATGGAGTCTTCATTCTGGCTATCATCCTGTCCATCCTCATCCTCATCTTTGTAACAAAGCTTTTTCTGGTGTTTAATGAGATCAAAAATGCGCTGAAAGACTAGACTGCACTTTTTGCACTGGTAGTTCAAGTTGCTTGTTCTAATGTACCTGTCGTTTGTAAGCTCCCGCCGCTCCCCATCTTTGCCTTCTCCCTGATTCTCGTAGTTCTTCCTAGCTTTTTGACGGGCGTTCTGGAACCACACCACTATAACACGTGTTGGGAGGTTCAGCAGGTTCGAAAGCTGCTCAAATTCATCATCCTTTGGATAAGCATTGGCATCAAAGAAGTCCTGCAGGACTCGGAGTTGGTAGTCAGTAAAGCGTGTCCGGGAGGACCGCTTGCTTCCCCAGTACTCCTGCTTTTGAGGTTCTGGAGAAGGGGGACGTGAATCTATCTTTAGTTCTTCCAGGCTGGTAATGGGAGGATTACTGAAGTTGTATGGGGAATCCTTGTTGCGCTGGCGTTCTTTGAAAAGAGTATTTCTGAACCAGTGCTTGATCACCTTCTGGGGCAATCCAGATTTGTCCGCCATCTCTTTGATCTGCTCCTCACTTGGGGAATTGTTAATGTCAAAATACTGCCGAAGGACTCTGAGTTGGTCATCGGTAATCCGTGTCCGTGGCCTCTTGTTCTGCTGCTGCTGGAGAAGGCTAGGGTTGAGCTGGTGCTGGTACAACTGGGCCAGGTCGGCAGGCAGAGGGTCTACAGGACCCAGCTGGGGTGGCAGCTGAGCAGGTAATGTCTGTAGCGGCATGGTTTGCATCATAAGTGGTGAAAAGATGGGGAGCTCCATTGGCATGGAGAGCTGGGTGAGTGGCACAGACGGCTGGGCTGGTGCGATTGTAGGAGAGGTAATCGGTGGGGCAGAAGTAGGAATGGTAGGAGTAGAGGCTGGCTGAGGAGGTGCTGGAGGGAGCGGAGGTGGGGGCGGTGGGGGAGGTGGTGGTGGCTCCGGGGTCTGAGGCCGCAGTGGGTACAGTTTGTCATAGTGTTCTCTGTACTGCTTGGCAAATCTCTCTAACTGCTTAAAGGGAAAGTATTGTTGGTGAACGTGCTCTTGGTGGCTCTTCAGGATGAGGATGTTTGAGAAGAACTTGCCGCATGTATCACATTCAAGCTTTTCCAAGTTATCACCTTGCTCTGTCTTCCCATTTTTCTTCTGCACCTTCTGCTTGTTCTCGTTGTACTGGATGACAAGCTCAAAGCCAAAGTTCTCCAGCAAGGCTTTCGTGGCGTTCCCTCTGGCATCAGAGGCAATACGTGGAGGCAGTAAGGACGGCTCCGAACTACTGCCTGGTACAAAGTCCTTCTTCTCTTTGGGCTTCAAGTTATCGGGCAGAGACTCCTTGGATGCTACATTATTGTCTCCCCTCTCCGCATTTTCCCTTTCCCGTGAGGTTTCTTTTTCTTTCTCCTTTACTATGGATTTATTCTTCTTCTCAGAGTGCTGGCTCTGCTGTATAAGGATGGAGTGAGGTTGTGACAAGGACAGCTGACCTTGCTGCTGCTGTAAGAGCTGTGGATGGCTCTGTTGAGGGAGCTGAACTTGAGCCTTCAGATCCTCCAGCAAACCGGGACCTGTACCAGTCAATGTCAGCGCACCACTGGTCACAGGCAGGGTGACATCTGGATTGAGCTGGAACTCGGCACTGGGGATGTAGAACGGAAACAAAAGATGCTGCTGTTGCTGAAGCTGCAGAAGAGTCTCAGTGGTCATCGGAAAGTGTGGCAAAAGTGCTGGGTTGAACAACTGAGACTGTAGGAGAGCAGCTTGCTGTTGCAGTTCTTGCTGCAGATGGGCCTGGACTTGGGCCTGTGCCTGTGCCAAGGTCTGAGCTTGCTGCTGCTGCTGCTGCTGTTGCTGCTGCTGCTGCTGCCTGGATGCAATCATGTCTGCCAGCTTCTTCCGGTTCATCTCTTTGGGCTCCGAAGAGGAGGAGATATTAGTGCTTATAGGGTTACCTAATGGAGGGATTCCCACGTTGTCGCTGGATACCTGGTTGAGCAGGTTGGGAACAGGAGCTGTGCCTGAAGTGCTTGTGTTGGTGGTTGTAAAAGTGTTACTGTTGGTGGCACTGTTGGTGGCACTCACTGGACTTGGTGTGGAGGAGCCCAAGGACAGACTGCTGCTGCTGCTGTTGCCAGCGCCATTACTGCTGCTGCTGCCCCCAGCTGCCTCCAGCTTCGCAGCCCGAGCCTTGGTCTGGTGCAGGACGGACCTCATGTGGATCTCCAAGGTTGAGCTCTGACTGTAGGCCACATTGCAGGTGTTACACTTAAAAGGCTTGTTGTCCGGGCTGCTGGTAGGTTCGGGCTGCCCAGTAGCAGATTCTTGGAGGGCTCTTTTCAGTTTATGCAGGTGAGAAACTGAATTGTAATGGACCAGGAGAATGTTCTTTTGTGTGAAAGACTCCTTGCAGACTGTGCACTTGTATGGGCGAGATGGATCTAGGAATTTCTCCATAGTGAAGTTAGGGCCCTTTCGGAAGGGTAGGGCCCTTTTAGGTTCTGAGCCAGAGTCCTCTTGCACTGACCCTGAATCACTACCTGTTGGGCTCTGCTTATCTTCCAAGTCACTCTCCTCCTCCTTATCTTCCTCAACTATTATAGTGTGGTCTTCTGTAAGTGAAGGATCACCCATAGCAAGGAGGTCCCCGTTGACCAAGAGACCACCATACAGTTGCTGAATGTCCGCCTCGCTCAGCTCCAGATGGTTGGTTTCCAAGTGCTTCTTCAGAGCCTGGAAGGTTCGGAAGCTGCGCTGGCAGAGGCAGCACATGGTCGCTGCCCGGATGACGTGGTACTGGGAATGGAGCTGCAGCTTCTCAATGGTTTTGAAGGCCAGGCTGCACTGGTTACAGCGATACTTGTACACGTGGCGATCCGATACTGGCAGCTGAGGTCGCTTTGCATGGACTTCGTTGAAGTGTGTCTGCAGGGCTGCCGAGCTCTTGAACACCTGGTTGCAGCCCTTCTTCCAGCAGAGGAAGCTGGAGTCTTCCCTGGCAGAGCTTGGATCAGCCGGGACAGGCTTGGGATCACCGCTGTGCTCTGCACTTTCTGATGGCAAAAGACTCTTCCCCGAGTCCTCAGAGATCTCTGTGAAAACAAAATCAGAGCAAACATGAAAATTACACCAGCACAGGAGGGCAGATCAACACTCTCTTTTTGTCCCTAATAGGTATGTTTTTTTTCCTCTGAAAGACAATAGGAATTTCTAACATTGCTTCTCTAATTTATTTATTTTAATACCAGCCCATTATCCTCATTGTGGCCCATTGCATATACCTACACAATTTACTTTCTTGCCCACTTTGAGTATCCGGAAATTATTCACACACACACATTCCCTCAGTGCATTTATCACCTTTAATTCTTCCTTTTAAGTGAAGGGCTGTTGAGCTACCTCTCTGTCTTTGCTGTTTTTCTTTGATGTACTGCCTATTTTCCAATAAAAAGGTTCATCAAATTTAATGCAGTATTTGAGCCTTGGTCCTATCAAAGCTAAAAAAACCAGGAATGACATGCAAGACCCACTGGCAGCAGCTCTAAAGGTGCTGTTTTTTGGGAGGATGCGAGAAGGAACAAGTGATCAGCATGCAGCCACTTTTCCAGGGTCTAAGGGCAGACTCCTGCTGGAAAAGACAGTGTGATATGGGTAGGGGCCAGAAAAGGGATCCCATTGCACAGGGCAGCATTAGCTACCCTGGCTGTGCCAGCACTGCCCCACCAGTATCACTGCCTTGGGGCGCTCTTCCTGAAAGGAAACGATGTCTGTCTTAATTTCCAGATTCCTTACAGACTTTCTAGAGGGGCACAGAAGGAAGACTGGCATTGCTTCCCTGCCAGATTTGAGATCTGACACTTCTGCCTGTGCAGAAAGATGTTCTTGGGATGCTCTCACATCACATGACAAAGCCAGGACTAAATAGCCGTGTTTTTTCAGCCATGCCTTCATAACACAGCAAGGCAATGAAAAAGCTGAGGAGATCTGGGGAGTATAAGGACAGCAGCAGCTCAAATATCCCTTAGTGCAGAGCCAGTGTCCATGCTTGAACTGTGATGGCAACAGAGCAAGTCAAGCAGAGGTGGCAGCACAATGCCAGAAGCTGCAACCTTTGGCATTTCTCTCCAAACCCCTTCAGCCCTCTACCACCTCTGCTTTTTGCTGCTAACACCTGGTCTTCTCCTTTGCACAGATTCATCACTGTTTCACCATGAACTGCCAGGGTGGTGAGCTGTGAGCTGCCCTGTCCTGCCCTGTAGCAGGGACACCCAGCTTACCAGCCTGTTTGTGGCACAGGCAATGGGAGATGGCCCTGCTGGGCACTGTCTGACTGTGGGTCTCAGGAGACAGCTGGGCTCATGGAGGTCTCCTAGGTAGTGATGTCCCCAGACACAGTCTCTGTCCAGGTGATGGGAGCTCAGGGAGTAGTAGGACCCATGGACCTCATTGACCTGCACTCACCAGGCTGCTTCCCTGGCTCCTCTGCAGCTGAGTTCCCATCTTTCTCTGGAGTGGCTGCTGGGAGAAACATACTGCTGGGCATCATCACCTCAGGTGTTGTCACCTGGAGACAGGAAGGAAAGGATGCAGGAGAAGAAAAACACAGGAAAACATTTTAAAGATCTTCAGTGGCAAAATCAGACACCAGTTTTTTAAAGTCAGAGGCATCACTTTTCATAGCTCACTGAAGACTCATATTTATTAGACAAAGCTCACATCAGTCAAAAGTGTTTCTACAGTTACATTCTGGACATAATTAGCAGTGCACACTTGAAGAATAATCTTATTATTAATATTTTTCCTTTATGTAGAATTCAGACTTTGATCACTGACAATGTTTTGTCATGGGCTGTGAAACTTCTTGTGCAACCAATTAGGTAGATAAGTTGAAAGGCCCACCTTAAGCTGCTGAAAACATAATAAGGCCCCTAATTAAATCATACCTCGTAAAGTACACTGTAATCTTGAACTAGGGAGCATTGCAGCACTGTTTTCAAAGTGTATCGATGCAGGAAAAGGAGGGGCATGAGAAAGAAAAGTACAAATAAGGAGAGAGGTGACAAAGGAAAGGATGAATAAGGAAAGACTAAAAAGACAGCAAATTGTCTGCAAAATGAAAAGCTTTTTGTAACCCTTTCCTTGCTCTGACTGATGTGTTTCCTTTGCCTCTCTTCGAGTGTTTGCCTAGAACCTGTGCCATCATAACCAATCTAGTGTTTGAGCACCAACATTTTTGAAGAGCTGGGGAGTCTGTGTGCTTCAACTAGAGACGCTCTTGGAAAGAGTCAAATACATGTGCCCATCTTTGCCTGGAAAACTGTGTGTCTTTGGGTGTATCTGGTCAGACACAGAACATACAAACTACCTTGTCAACTGTTTGCACATGTTTGGCATCAGATGCAGGCCCTTCTGAAGATGCAGAGCCACTATCTCATACCACCTGGAAAGCTGCCCCACAGCTCTTCTCCCCAGAGCAGCTGGAAAGGCAGACCAGTACCACTATCTCCAGCCATGCTGTATTCCAGTACATGGCTGCCAGCACTTCACCTGGATGTCTGTGCCAAGTGAAGACACCTCAACAGCTCCAAGTAGCTGCATGTCTCACCCTGCTGTCACCCAGGAGCATCTCCCTTTCACCAGGGCCATGGTATTTGAAGGAACAAAGATCCACAGTGACTCGCACACTTGTAGCGCCTCTGACTGCTGGGAATTCAAGGCACGAATAAATGCTCTGAGACAGGCACGTTTCCTACCAAAACAAGTCCCTCCATCCTGTCAGATACTCAGAGGGCATTTGAACCTCGGATTTGAGGAGAGAGTGAGTGAGTGAGGTTGTTATCTGCACACTGTGTACCTTGCTTGCTGCAAAGTCAAGGACCACAAGGCTCCAAATGAACTGCATCTGATATTAGCAGATCTGTGGTGGAGCTTAAGGTAAACCTATGCGCAGGACGTGAGATCTTTCTTATCTACACACATGTCAAATCCAAGCAAAAACAGACTAGATCTTGATTTCACTAAGCGAATGGAAGCAAAAGCAGTCCACAGAAAACCTTGGAAACAAAGGTTCACCTGTGAGTGGCTGCAGACACCTGAAGTCCCCGGGAGGGACACTGAGCTTCCTTCCTGTTCTGGGATGGCTGGTGCACAGGGTGAGCGCTGGGTCCCACCGATGCCTGCAGGAAAGGCAGCTGACACTGACATATCAACTAGGAGGGAATCTGAGCATGTACCGCATTCATTCCACCTTTTCCTCTAAGCAGGAATATCTGATGGCTGTGGGTGTTGGGTTGGGAGACATGAAAGGTCACTGGTTAATTCCTGGTAGCCAGGCTTGGAGGAGGGGGACAAGCAGGGATGCCGGAGGGAAGCAAGAAGGAGCCGTCCCCGTCAGCTGTATCAGCAGGGTGAGTGCTTTTCTAGGATCTTTAGAAATGATGAAAAATAAATCACAAGAAATGAAAAAAACCCCAACAGAGTAGAAAAAGAATAAAATTATCTAACACCTCAGCTGCACATCATTATAGAGAACGGTGGGCTTTTCATACGCGTTACAGTACAGCAGCCATCCCCACTACCACGCTCAGTACGACGGATCAGTAATTGTTTTCATACACTTTAATTAGAAAAACTCAGATGGCTATGAATAATAATGGAAAAGAGAGACTTTTGCACTTGAAAGGTTGAAGTCAATCAAGTGTGAATGACGGCAAAAAAGAAAAAAAAAAGACACCAATTCATCAGGCCTCTGTTGTCTCGCCGCGTCTTTAATCATAATTCCTGATTGGGATTCAAGAAGGCAGTAAGCAGCGGTTCTTTGTCTGCCTTCACCTTCCGTCAATTAACTCTCCCCGAAATATAATCATCAACCTCACATGCTCCTCTGCATCTTAATCTGGGTCTCCAAACCAGTAAGTCCTGCCCTATATGTGTTTAAGTAATTACCTTTATCTACCTGCATCTCCACAGCCACAGTTCTGATCCTACTGCTACCCCTCCCACTACAACAAAAAAAAAACCAAAAAACCAGAGAAAAAAAGCAGGGGGAGATAAAAAGCAGGCAGTGGCACATTAAATTGTTGCAGACACAAAATCCCAAAAGGCAAACAGAAAAAAGCTTGGAAAAAAAGTGCAGGAAACCTGAATTCTGGGTATGGATGTAGGGCAACTGCCAGCAGTCAAGACACCACTGGCCCTGGGAAGCAAAACCTTGAGAACAAGGTCTTGCTTCAGCAGCTTGAGCCACTTTAGTCCTCTATTTGTTCAGCACCACTCAGGCTTCTCCTGGAAATGCTGCCTATTTCCTACACCATTCTCCAGGGCAGGGCTACTCTGCCTCTTCACCCTCATGGACCACCCCTAGCAGGGAGCGAAGATAACAGTGAAAACAGGCTGCACATCTCAAATCCTTCCGCAGTTGCACTGAATTCCAGACTGACCATTTTGAACTCTTTGTCCTTCTACACTGCAAACTGGCCACAGGATGCACCATTTCCTTGTACAGAGAAGCCTCACACGCTGTGGCTGTTTTTAATGTCAACAAATGGTTGGAGGACCATGGGACAGGAGGGTTTAGTAGTCTATGGCTCCCCAGCAGATAAACAAGGAGCGGTGCTCTGTGACACGCTGTTCTGAGTTTAGGTGTATTTAAACAGCATTAACTGTTCTGGTGATGGAGAGGAGGGTGGTTATCTCCAGCACAGCCTGTGTTAGCACGTGATGCTGTTAAACATGCTCTGCCTTCTCTCACCTGAGCAGGCAACACCTTGTATGTGATCCCAGCATCCACCCTCAGCTCTGCTCAGTGCCTCCCCATCCCCCCCATTTCAACATCTCCTCAGTACCAAGTGTTCCACAATGGCAATACGTCAGCCAGCATGAGCTGTTGTTAAAACAACCACCCTACAGATGTCTGACAAATGTGATTTGTCTTCACCCTTTCCTTCCTCTGTACATGTTTTGCTCTAACATTAAACTGCACCCCCTTTGCAGCTGCAGATGTGATATTCTGGCACACAGGCCACTGGCAAAGTCTTCCAGCTTGGAAACACTACTGTGTGACACCAGATCCACTATGTACAGCCCTGAGAGCGTTTGTCCCCCATGCTTTTCATGCCACGTCTCCTTGAGGTTGCTCACCCAACGCTGTGGCACAGAAAGCATACAGTCCCCTTGACTCACATCACTCTTGACCTTTCTGTCCAAACAAAACTGAGCAGTGAGGAGGGACTGACAGGTCACTTCCGCCCACTCTTTCCGACTGCTCTGGCATTTGGATACCAATACATATATCAGGTTCTGTTTATTGAGACTTCAGTGACTAGAGCCAGTGTCTCCAGGAAAACCCTTAACATTGGGGCACTCAGGGGACACCCTTCACTCCAACCGCTCTGTCCCTTTCTCTGCCCTATCCCACTCACTGAGGCAGGGAAATTGCTTGAATGAAGAATGAAGGAGGGGGAAGTTTGGTGCAGAGACTGTGGCAGCCCCTCCTGTGCCCCACTTTGAAACATCACCCCCATGGTTTGCACTGGAGATGGGAACACTGGCTGGAGAACTTCCCTTTAGAGCAGGATGCAAGGAAGCCAATTACCTGCTTTAAAAGATGGAGAGTTGTTGGGACCCTCTCTTTCAGATGAAACTCAGATCCCCTTAAGCAGGTAAAATGTCTTTATTATGCTGAGATCCACTGAAGAGCATGGGTACCCCATTCAATGGCTACTTCTACGGACAACGTGGTCCAGTGACTGTTACAAAAGCCCAAGGGTTCACAGGACATGTCTCCTGCCTCCCTGCCCTGTGAGCATCCTCCGCAAATCACACATGTCCTGACACCTACAGACCTGTCACTGCTCTAGAGAACAACCTGCAGGTCCGCTCCTCACTGGTGACAACCCTCAGCAGTGACAAGCACGGTTCCTGTCATGACTGGATCCACCAGATTTTGGAGGTGATGAGCTGAAGAGCTGCTTATCAGCACAGGCCGGAAGCTTGCAGCTCCAACATACCTCTTGTGCTGGCCCTGGCAGCATGACACAGGCATATTCTTGGCACGTCTGAAAAATTAATTTTGGACAGTGTGAAGAGCCAGCTCTCCTTGTGCCCTGCTCTGCCTGCTCTGACTTTCCTCCTGACCAAGTGACCAAATGAATGTGCAGTTCCTCTGAAAACGTCCCAAAATGCTGAAATTGTGCAGCTTAGAAAAGAAAATCTCTAGAAGGGGTCTGAGAAGATATGTTACTATTCCTATGTCCATGCAACCAGGGGGAGATACACATGAGATGCAAGGTTCCCAACCAGACAAAGGAGGTAATTTCCATTACAAAGAGAGAGAGAGGGTGCTGGAGTGAAAAGCTTCATTAGACTCAGAGAGGCAAAGCGATGGCAGTATACCAAGGTCACTTCTAATTTAGACCATCTAATTGGCAAACATGGCTCCAAATGGCTATCATCTCACAGGGCTCAGAATTAATGAAGCCCGATTATTTTCATTACCTTCATCCGAGATGGAGAATGAGACACAGAGTGAGAGGGAAAGGGGGGAGTGAGAGGGGGTGAGAGGAGGGAGAGAGAAAAATTGAGTGACAGCAGAAGGGAGAGAGCAATAAGAAAAGACAATAGGAAAGAGGGAAAAAACATAAAGATGGCAAGGAGAAGTGAGGATGGCAGGGACATGCAGTAATTACTCTCAGAGAAAGGGAGGAAAAGGAGAAGACGGAAGGACGGCTGAAATGCAGGGAAGATACCCTAAAAGGAGGAAAACTGACAACAGAGACGATGGGAGAGGAATGTGCAGAAGGATAAAGCTGGCCGTGGGAGGAGGGAGAGCTCTCCACTGCTGGAGGCTCTCGGGAAGCCATCCCTTCTCCCGGCCTGAGCCCATCAGTCTTGTCAATCGACTGTGCGGGCGAACTGCACTTCACCCTCATTAAGGGGCTCTCTGCTGAAGCGGTGCAGGCCTGAGATTAGCAGAGAGGCTGTTATGTGGGAAGATGGCGATTAGACCTGCTCTGAGTGGCTGAAACGCCATGTCAGGTGAACCTGGCCACATCCATTCACCAGCCCTGTGGAAGGGATGCTGAAAGAGATGGGGAGGACGTAGCAGCCCCTGCCCCACGAGGGCTTCCCTGGTTCCACACCATGCTACTCACCCCTCAGCCCACGGATGTAGCCCTGCCAGCCCCTGTGCCAGCAACGAGGCCAGTGGGGAGGACCTGGTGTCCCATGGGACAGCCAGGCTGGCTGCTCGTAGATATGAGAAGGATGGGGCACGGAAGAGCCAGCCCCAAGATGCTGAGCACAGGCAAGCAGCTGTTACTATGGCAACAGACATATTAGACACTGCAGGTTCCTGAAAGGCGTCTGATAAGGTATTATTAACTGGAGCCTCCTCCCAGCGCCGAGCCCAAAGACACTGTGTCGAAAGGGACCTGGCTCCCAGATACCGGATTGCAGCTCCCTCATGGTGGCACAAAGACCCAATATACATGTCAGACTTGGACAGGAGCCTTAGGAACCTTGGTGCAGCCACATTCTGCAGAAGTCACACTGACTTCTCGACATGTTTGTCATTTAATGTAAAAAGAAAACTGCCCTCTTGCCCCTCACACTACTTGACTTGAGGCTGGAGGGGTGATCTTCCACCCCAGACATCTCTGGGTACCAACAAAACCAGGGCTGGTGGCAATGGCAAGGTGGAAAAACCAGGGATGAGCAAGAGGATGAACTTCACAGCTATGCTGGCCTCCATGGTTTTCAGCAGAAGTTCTGGTCTGCAGCAGCAGATGTGCTCACCTAAGGGGACTGTTCTCCTCAGTACTGCAGTTGCTTTGGCCATTAACAAATAGCTTCTGCCAGTTTCCCTGTATCCTGGGATATAGACACACTCAGGCCAAGAGGATGCATCAACCAAACCGTACCCATTTCAGACTGCACCTTCTTCCAACAGCCTAGCTCAGCACAGCTGATACCCTTAACAAACTGGTTATGCATGCTGGTGTAAGAAAGGGATTCAGTTTCTGCTTGCTGCACTTATAAGGTCAAAATGTCTTCCATAACTTAGTCACAAGCTAACAAGATTCATTCGAGTCCTTGGAAGGTATTTACACACTTAAGCACCATCAATCAAAACAGATGCACGTTGCAGAAACTGAGGTCTTGTGACAGGAAAGCTTCTTGACCAAGGTGCATGAGTGGTCAGTGGAGCAAAGCTATGCCCTACTAGAACCTGCCGGCAGGGTTGGCTTCAGAGGGGCAGGGAACTGCTGGTGCTCTTCTTCCCCTCCACTCTGTATTTTGTCATTCATAGAGCACTGGGACCTTCTGGCCTGGTGGGATTTTTAATAGGCTTTATGATGCAGCTCCTACTTGGTTGGTGAAGATCACTGGTCCAACAATGGCCACCATGGGCGTTTGCAGCCCAAGGGGCACAGGACGCATCTTTGGCTCTAGCAGAGTCTGATGGGGCAGACAGAGGGGGCACAAAAGTGACACTGGTAAAGCAAAGCAAGAAAATAAGAGCATAAAGGTGTTTAAGAAAGACCACGAGAAGGCTGGAAGGGTGATAGAAAGGGAAGAGAACTGTAAGAGAAAAGCAGGACAATGCTGCATAGTCTTGCTTAGATGATATCATTGGAGGGGAGCTGATAAAGAACATGAGAATTACAACAAAGGTGATTATTATTTGTCTCCATTGTCAGGAACTGGCAAAGAAGGGTGAAAACAAGCAGAAAGAACAATCAGGAATCAACATAAACACTTATTTTATATACATGGTGACAAGTTCCTAAATGCAAACACAACCTTGCCTTGAAGATTACACCAAAGAAGAGTGTAGAAATCGGCGAATACAACCCATTTGTGAACTAAGCAGGGTTTCTGCAAAGTGCTGCCTTAATTCTACCTGTACCTTACACTCACACTAGCAGGTGGAAATGAGCACTCATCTGAATCCTGGGAAAGAGGAACTGATGAAAGAAGCATGCTGGGACTCAAAATGTTATTTACTGAAGGAAGCACCTGAACACTGGAGAGGGGGGGTCAGCCTTTGTAGGCATCTGCACTGCCACAGCAGGTACAAGTACCACAGAAGAGGTCTGGCAGCTGCTCACACAACTCCTGGTGCATGCCACCAGCAGAGCCTCTGGGTCAGCAGCTCTGAGGTAGAGCCAGCCAGAGCACAAACCCAGGTTTCACAATGAGAACCTGGGCACTGCATTATGAATTTGCTTCTTCTCACTGAGCACCAGCTCATGAGTTAGATGAATTTTGATTCTTTGAAGACAGTGCTGCAGGATTCCCAAGCTAGGTGCTAAACCAAGGGTGTGGGGTAGAACAAGAGTCTGGTGCAAATATGTTTGTGCTGAACCACAATCCATGTCTGAAGCTTCTGCTCCCCACCAGAAGTCACACAAGCAACAGCAATCACCACTAAGACACAGGCACAATGTTATTTCTCCAACAACTTGAGAAGTGACTCGGTTGTTACAAGTTTTGAGCTCTACATGAGGACAGTTAACTTGATCCAGAGAATTTTCACTCCACACTTCAGTGGCTGACTTCCTACCTCAGAGGATTTTAAATGCCTGTGCTTAAATTTTAATTTAAACCCAGGCACTTCCAAACATTTTAAAAAGCACTTCAAAAAGCAGCTCTAGCATTCAGTGAGGTCCCATAAGGTTCCACCTCCCTCGGGCCAGCAGCAGTATATCCCTTCCTTGTTCGGGTTACCCACAGAAAAGGGAATTGTTACACAACAAAAGCATTGTAATTTTGGATGGAGCAACTCTTCATGGAAGGAACAGATCCAGCTTATCTCATACAACCCTAACAATGATCCTCATTAAGTGAACAGAGCACAGAACATGGGCTGCACAATAGGACTGTCTCCCTCCATGAGATGAGACCGCCAAAGGAAGTTACTCCATTGGTTCTCAAAATCATATTTTAAGCTGAAACCTGATATCCAATTTCCTGTAATGTTATCTTAATCACCCTGTCCTTCCTGGGAAGTGCTCATCAACACAGGAGCACTTTCTCTCTGCCACAGCACAGCACATCAGCTCCTGCATCTCCCAGAAGCTTCTGTGCAGAATGTGATCCCATGCAACGAGCTCAGTGGTCACAGGAAACAGTATTTTTTCTAATCTCTTCACAGGAAAATTACTCGACATTGAACCGCTGCCAGCTTCCACAGTTCTCAAGCATGGACGAGAGACTTTGCAGACAAAACAGGCATGGGAAAAGCCTAGATGAGAGAGCCCTGACAGATGAAGGAGCTGCCCACCACAGCAAAGTCAGCCACGTGGGTCAGGCCATTCCTCTGCTCTTCATCTCTGCTGGAAAGGCAGCAGACACGCTTGACTACGCAGCCACTTACCGTCATGATGAGCTTCTCAACACAGTCAGGTGACACACTGTGCAGATGGGTGAGGTGCAGCTGCAGATGGATCTTGTTGTTCAGCATGTCCTGGCAGAGCGGGCAGCGGAGCATGGGCTGCACTGAGTGCTGGGTCATGGCGTGCACCCGCAGCCGATTCACGTCCGTGTTACTGTACTTGCAGTATGGGCACTGATACATCTGCAGAGCAAGACAAATGAATCACCCAGCTGCTACAGCTGCTGCTTCCCTCTTTCCTTACAGGTAGACTTTAATAATGTGATGCCTTCTCCTACCACCAGTTATCACCTTTCATCTTCTGTCTCCTATTTTACTCTTTGCTTTCAGCACATATGGAACAAATTACCTCCTTGTAGAAGCTGGGTTCTCCTTCCTTACCTGCTCTGCTTTGGCCTCCTCTGAAGTTTTTGACCATTTAAAGGGGAGAGGCGACTCAGAGCTGCTGGGAAATGATATTCGTTTAGAGGATGCTGGAGGCTCTGTCAGCTCCTTCTCTGCCTGGCTGGCTGGTGCTGCAACAGAAAAGAGATTTGTATCAAGACATCCCCGAAGAGGCTTCAGCTGGACAAAGACAGTATTTCCATTTACTCTGCTGCTGTTGCTTGAAACATACCAAAGACTTGGAGGAGGATAAACCTGTGGACAAACATCTGGCCAAAAGAAGTTCATTCTTCATGATCTTCCATAGTATGGGAACCACATCATTTATAGCTAGAAGCAGAGAAATCTCAGCTGTTCCCATGGGCTGCTTACGACACATTAGATGCAGAAGAATTTGGTCTTGTGTTTACATCGGACACAAAAATGCTTGGCCAGACCTGGAGGCTCACGTGTCATCTCCATGAGTAGCTGGACTGACTCAACAATGCAGAACTCACGCTCCCAGTTCACCCAGGACATTTTGCATAGAACACTCTGGATTATGTTTGCCTTGGTGACAGCTGTAGCCATCAACCCAACCGCCATGCACTCTGTGCTGTATGCAGTAGCACACTGCCATGACAGCCCTGCTCAGCTCCAACAAGTGGTTCCACCAAAATCCTGACAGGAGAGACCTGGCCTGCAACCAGTGGTGGGATGAGACTAGGACACTCTCAGTCTCTAACCAGCTAAGGAAAGGTGACTTGACTTCAGTGAAGCACAAAAAGGCAAACGAGCCTAGAAGCCAACAGCAAAACACTTTGCAAGTTGCGGTACTCTGAGAAGTGCATCACTGACCTTTCCCCTCCTCCGAACCCTGACAGCCTGCAGTACATAAATTTGTGAGACATCTATTATTTAAAAACTGTAAGGACAAGTATATTATACACAGCCCCCATCTCCTCCTCCCCAAACACACATTCATAACAGTACTTTAATCTGTCTCGAATCGACTTCAAACCCATTTCGCCCTTAATGGGAGTTATTCATTTTCACTTGAAAGGTAATATCTGACAGCTGGATATTTAATATGATGGATCGGCTGCCGATTAACAAGACACTGTAGCATTCTCAGACCGGTCCCCCCATACTCTTCCTCGTCTCTTACTCTCTTTGTGAACCCGCTGGTATCCGCTCCCTACTTCAGAAAATGCCATCAGGGTAAGATCCAGGCAAACTGCTTCCTTCTCAAAGATCCTTCCACTCACTGCCATGAGCTGTACTTTGAGAGGTGCCACATCACAGTGAGAAATACAACCCCCATTTCTAACCACCTTTCCTGCCAGACTGCGCCTCCAAGTGCTCACAGAATCATAGCATGAATATTAGGGGTTGAAAGGGACCTCTAGAGATCATCTAATCCAATCCATCTGCCAAAGCAGGATCACCCAGAGCAGGCCACGCAGGAACTCATCCAGGAGAGTCTTGGAAATCTCCAGAGAAGGAGACTCCACAACCTCTCTGGGAAGCCTGTTTCAGTGCTCTGTCACCCCCACCGTAAAGAAGTTTATCCTCATATTGATGTGGAACCTCCTGTGTTCTAGCTTGTACCTGTTCCTTGTCCTATCACTGGGCACCACCGAGACTGGCACCTTCATCTTGATACCCACCCCTCAGCTGTTTATAGATGTTAATAAGGTCCCCTCTTTGTATAAAACAAGTCTGTGGTGGCAGTGACAACGCATGGACACTGACACAGGTTCTGCTCTGGCCTGTGCAGAATGATGGACTGCTTCTCAGGTCACCTTCTAGCTTGAACCTGAGAGCCACCCTGGGGGTCATAACTTTAAAGTCATTAAAGATATCTATAGGACCAAAGCTAATCTTCCTTCCTTCCTAGCAATTAAATGTTCTTGGAGCATGAGAAACATGGCTCTGCCCTGGACCCACACGTGCTGCTTCTTCCAGTGGGTTTGGAGATGCAAGGACCACCACTAAGAGCTGCACTACACTGCTTTAAAATGTCCTGCCTGAGCCTTGTGTGATATGAGTGGCCACAACAGGGAGGCTAATTGCTGCTGATGTCATCCACTCCTTGGTGTAACTTCAAACATTGAAGCATCAGCTCATGTCTCCTTTCCAAGCTGTGGATGACAACACTTTCAGCTTTGGCAACAGCGTGCGAACCATGAAATACCCACAAAATGGCATCATAAACTCGGATGAGCTTCAATGGAGTGAGCTTGGGATACTTACAGAACCCCTACGTCCGCACCAGTGGTGGGATCTGCGCTAGCACAGCCAGCCCGAGGATCTCAGGAAACCCCTGATCCTCACCCTCTGCTGCCAGCTTCCCTGTGTAGCGCTTGTAGAACTCACTGGTGTGATGTTTTCATCTGCAGTGACTGAATTCAGCAACTGCCAACTACCCCATAAGCAGCTGTAACTTCTGGAGTCACGATAGGGCATTTTACTACGCCCTTTCTGCTGGGACACAGTGTGCTTAGAATTAGGGAAAAGTTAAAATCTACTTTTACTTACCATCTGCAAAGTGCTCAGTTTTATTAAATGCCCTTGATCCAACCCATAACTTTAATCCTTCAAACCCAGAATTATTAATGGTTGTCCAGACCCCAGAACAACTGGTCTGTTGCAGAGTTCTGGAAAATGCATACAGAATATTTGCTCTAAGTATTCTTTTTTGTGCTGACAGCTCAAGTGGGAATTTTAACACTGAGACCAAAGTTTATTGTTGATAAACAGCCAAATGCATGAAGTGACACATTCAGTCCACATCACAGATCAGAGGAATGAAGAACTCTCTTCTGCTTGCAGAAATGAGGACATGGAGCTCAGTGCCTGCCTGCAGAGCTCGCTGGCAGCTGCATGGGACCTTTGTGTCTGTATTGAGTGCACGGGACAAAGTGTCCTCACCAGAAAATGCCAAAAGGGTCCCCAAACAGCACCAGAGAAACTGGAGCACAACACCCGTGCCCTCGTCATGTTCAACATCACGCTTAGAGATCCAGGCCTTGCAGGAAGGAAAAAGGAACCTGGGTTTAAAGTACAATGCATCACTTGGTATTTTTATTATTTTGACTCTGTATGGATTTACAAACCTTAGAGGAGAAGCTGCAGTTCTCAACAAACGTACCCAAAAGCCAAGTGCAATGGTAGAGCACTGCAGGTGTGCTAGCCTACCACAGCACTTCTCCTGGAGATCTACTTGTCTTCTCACTCTTCTTCAGCAACATCTGCTTTTCAGAGATGAGGAGAAATTTTCCCAAGTGTTACTTCAGAGGTGAGATTAAATTGGGATCCTTTCCTCTGCTAGGTCCAGAAGCAAAACCAGCCAGGGTCCCCAAAGGTGCCTGCTCTCCATCCTGGTGGGAAGGGAGTTGCCACCCCCCTTCCAGACATCAGATTCTTTTAGCTAAAGCACCACTGACAGCCCCTTCATCTAAACTTCCATCTCCCAACCAGGCAACATAATGGAGAAGCCAATTAAATGATTATTAATTCATGCTGCTTTCCGTAAGCCAGAGGTTCTCATCTCCCTGCATTCCGTAAACCAGCTTGCCACTTGCCCTAGAAATTTACAGTGGGGTTTCTGCTATCTCTATTGATTTAAAATCAACACCCTCCCTGCCCCTAGCCTACTGAGAAAGCTCCCTTCCTACTAAGTTCAGCTGCTGGCTTGGGAAAAAGTTTTCAGCAGGACCAGGGAACTGTTTTTGCTGCCCGATAGAAAATAAAATTCCATATTTGGTGGTGCCTCCCTCCTCAAACCTCCTCTGACATTTTCTCAGAGCAATTACTCAGCATCAAGAGCTCTTGGACCAGACTGACCTGCCTGCTGTGTCTGCATGGCTCTGGTGATGCTCATGATGGCAGCTGTCCAGCCATCACCCCAGCACAGGTCTTGTGGAGAAGCATCTTTACAGAAGCTGTGATTTTCCTACCAAAATCCTGAGACTTTCCATGCTCATGCTGTTTTCATCATGGAGGAAGGGCAAGACCAGGCCTTGTGGTCCAGACCAACCTACACAGCTCCAGAAGCAGCAGCTCAGGAGTTGAGAGTAACAGCACAGGAAGTGCTGGTCTCTAGAAGACAGCTGCTATCCCACAGAAATACACAATTTGTGTTCATGCAGCAAGGACAACTTTGAGGCGACTCCACTACTGAGACTTCAGTGACACCAGACTGGCCAAAGCCTCACTGAACAGGACCTGGGCAACTGGCACAGCTCCAGTGCTGCCCCTCTGTTACCTCTTGTCTTAATAATACATGGCTGAATGTTTCTCTCTGAAACACAGGCTGTTTACATCCCTCATTCCCCGAAGGTACCATCCGTTCTAATAAGATGTTGTAGCCATACTAACAGGCCTGTACATTGCCTGTTGCTCTACAGTGTTCTTTCAGCTCCCTGTTTGATAAATAACATGATTGCAGGATGGACAGAAGTAAATACACAGAGATTTGCACAAACACTTTTGTACCCAGACCTTTATTGCCAACTTTCAGAAATGTGGCCCTGAAAGCTGTCGAATAATTTGTTTTTCTAATGCTGTGTCATATCTTCCAGCCTGCAGTGAGTATGAACAACTGAATTATGATTAAATATTCATATCACAGTACCCAGAAGCCCCAGCTCTCACTAGGCTTTCCTGCCACAAACACAGAGCAACCAGAACACACTGTGGGGAAATACTGGGTAGCACAAGGGGCAGGAGGCAGCAATGCTTTGCTTGTCATCAATCTCAGAATCCTGACTCTGACTTGGGGAGCAAGGGAGTCACAGGTGGCCTGGCCATACTGGGACCAGGGTCCAGGTGCTCACAGATATATAGGTGGCAGTGGCTGCTGCAGAAGCTGACCTTGGCACACAAGTAGCAAAACACTCTGGTGAACACACCTGAAAGAAAAGCCCTGGCTTGAAGTCAGGAGGATTCCCTGCCGTGGGAGCAACAGCTCCCACTTTGCTGTACAAAGATGTATGCTGGGCAGGAGGAAAGATGAGCAACTCAAAAAACCATCCCAGCTGCTGCCCAGTATGACCTCACCTTTGCAAAGTGGTAACCCAAAGCACTGCAGCTTTCCTTCCAGCAACGGTCTCTAAGTTTCTGTCTTTAGAACCATGGGAAAACTTTTTTTTTTTAATATCACAAGGTGTCTGAAAGGAAAGATGCAACAACCTTTTATATTTACCTGGTTCTTGAGCCAGCTACCAGTCTGTGTGCATAGCACTGTCCAACTCAACTAACAAATATTTCAACTAACCTACCATGAGAGTCCATCTCAACTAATCTATTAAATCAATGTGTTGAGCTTGGCAGATGGTCTAAACAATAGTAATTCTGCTAACTCCTTACAACTAGCTGAAAGACAACACCAGCACCAATGAGCAGCACAGCTACTGGCCAAGCAGAAACTACTGGTGACAAAAGAGCCAACACAGAATGCAGATGGCAGAGACTTTAGCAGAGATCTGCTCGCTAAAGAACATGCATGAAAAGTATCTGAAAACAGCAAAGCAGCTGTGAGACAGGCTCTGGTGCAGCACAGCAACTCATCCAGCAGTGCCAATGAGAGGGTCCCTCCACACTGCTAGGTGTCCCAGAGAGAAGAGACTGTTGGCATTTTAGTATATGTTATCACTGCTGGCGAGGGAGCAGTGAGGTTTAATGGGGTGACCCCAACACGAACATGTTTTCAAGATCAGCAGCTGGCAACGGCAGTGGAGAGCCAAGGAGCCATGCAGGCAGGGAGGGGAGGAAGGGAGCTGTGCAGGCAGGGAAGACCAGGAGGTATACAGGACCATGTCTTGCAACTATAAGTCAATATTCGTTCCATTTGGGCCAGACTGGTAATTTTGCTGCTTTTCATTTTTTCAGCAGCCATGCTTTGCTAGGTATAAACAGCAAAATAAAGCCCAAAAAAGAGTCATAAAAATGATCCGGCTGACCGTGAGGACCAACCGAACACACCGAGCCTGGTGTTTGGCTCAGCAGGGAGCAGCATGGAGGGACCAGGACTGGATGAGCCTGTCAGAGCCAGGATGCTATGTGAGTGACCAGGGATGTTCTGGGGCTGGCTGGCTGCAGAGCCCAGGGAGGATCCCATGGCCAGCTCTGGGGAAGAGCAATGGGCCTTTGGGGTCCTCCCAGAGCCACCACTGGCCATCACCTCTCCTTCACTCCCCTAGACACCAAACACCCAGTTTCTGCAGACAGTGCTGGCATCAAGCATGCACCCAGCCCAGCCTCCCCAGTTAGCTGTGGCACTGAGACCCTCAGCCCTGGTGTTTTCGTGTGCTTGAGCCTTTTGTGCTTTGTAAATCCTCAGAAAGAAGCACAACCACAGTCAGCCTTCCCATCCCCTCTCCAAGGTTTCCTTCACTCAGCACCGGGGTCAGGAGCCCTTGTTCCCTTCCTGGCTGCCTGCTCTTGCCCTTGCCTTCACGCTGCTCCACAGAACCTCCAGCCATTAAGTGCTCAACAAACGCCATATATTAAAAAAACGAGAGAAAAGCGGCCGGGGGGAGGGGCAGTAATAGATTTCCGTCAGGATGTGCCTGACCTGTTTTTTTCAATTTCAGTAATTAGAAAGGCAGTGGGCCTGTAGGAATTATTCATAAACTGCAGGAGCTGTGCAGTATACATTTATGTTAAACATGTCAAATCCGATTGAAATCATGCCTGCCAGCACCATACTCCATAAACACACTTTCTGCAACAATTTCCCAGCTCTCGGCAGCCCATTAATACCTCCTTTAATAGCAATCTACCACGGATTCGAATCAGGGACGCTCCATTGCACTAATTGCTCTGTTAGGTGAGCATCATGGATTAAAAAAAAAAAAAAATCATTACCAAAAAAAAAAAAAAAAGCCCTTCAGGCTAGTCCTCTAGAAATATTTCATTTCAATCTATATTTTAAGTAGACTTTGTTTCTTGTTTTTGTGCAAGAAAAGCTGATATTCTTGCATCTATACAACTGACAGTGCATTAAGGGAGTCTCTTTCATAGCTGGGTCACTGCAGATGAAGCACTTTGCTCTAGTTGGAAAATACACACAAGCCCCACCCCAAATCTTAAAAGTCTCCTACTGATCCATCCTGGTCTGATTTGGCTTTAGCTGGAAGCCAGTGGGTTGAATATTAATCACTTACATCCTGCCTTAAAAATGGAGTTGGGAAAAAAATGGAGTTGGGAATAGCCATGATCTCTCTCCTCCTTCCTGCTTTGCTTGTGATAAATCTCGTATTAGTCAAGATAAGATAATTTCTGAAGCTCATCCACCACGCAAAGTACATCTGCCTTCTCCAGCTCTGAGGTGGTCAGCTCTGGGGCAGAAAGAGACAGGGCAGGGTTGGCTCTGGGGTGAGAGGGCAAGAGTGGCTCTGGGGTGAGGGGGCTGCACCAAACAGCATTTGGGAGCTGGTCATCCCACTGTTGGAGAGAGGGGGAACAAGAGGAAGCAAACAGCTCGAGAGATGGGAACATCAGCCCTTTGCTCTCCATGCGGTGTTTGAGGAGTCCTGTAAGCGCTGCTGCACATTGGGAGCTGGGGATAACAGAGGCAGAGTGAGCGTGGCTGGAAACGGACAGCCCTGCTGCCTTCCGGATGTCTTTAGAAGCCACAAAGATGTATGTGAAAATCAAGGTAAAATCAACCTTTCTTTGGGATGGAGTTTTCCATGTGTATCTTTTAATGGAAAGAATTACCTAAAAAAATAAGTGTTTCTGCTTAAGATTGTTCCATTTAAAAATAAATAACCCCCCCAAATCAATAATTTGTTTTGCATCAGGGACATTCTGACACTTCCACATGGAGAGCAGAGAAGTCTTTCCTCCCAGTACTCACTGCTGCCCGTGCAGCTTGCTATGGAGAGATGTACTGTGGAGCTGCCAAACAACCCTGACCCACCACCAGCACATCTGGGTGGAGGCAGCCAGGGAGACACCCTTGACGTTTTGTCAGAGATATCACAAATCTAAAAGGAAGAGGAAGAAAATCATCACCCAGTGCACATCTAGAAACTGAGGCACAAAAGGTGTACAAATTGCCAAGGAACATAATGATCAAATTGTAGCATGATGAACAGAGAACAGGTCTATCAACCTCCACTTCAACACACTTATTTATTGGCTTTGAGCCTGCACTTCTCTCTCTTGCCTATCTCTCACTTTCACAGAATTGCACGGCTCAGAGACACCTTCAAAGGTCAGCTGGTCCATCCAGAACAGGATAAACTGTGCCCACTTCATTCCCAACAGCAGCTCACCTAATCTTCTTGAAAGACCTCTGAGGAACCTTCCCAGAAAATCTACTCCAGTGCTTCACGAGCTGTACCAGGAGAATTTTTTAAAATTTATTATCTAACCTCAATCTTTCTCCCTTCAATTTAAGCTCATTGCTTCTTGTTGTCTCTATCCTGAGCATGGAGAACAAATTATTTCCTTCCTCTCAGAAGCACCTTATGCACAAGAAGACTGAGCTTCTCCTCCCTTTTGTTCTTTCTGGGTCAAATAAACCTGTGTGTTCCATTTCCTCCTCACAGCTGACATTATGCAGACCATGTGCTGTTCTGGGTCATTCTTGCTTTATGGACTTTTTGAAATTGCTCCTCAAGTTTCTTGACACCCCAACTCAGAACCAGACAGCTTTCCAGGCATGAAAAAAGGCATCTATTCCACAATATTTTCACCTGCACCATAATACCTGTGCTTCGCTTTCAGAGTATCCTGAAGAGCAGCATCAAAAGTCTTCCTCAGCAGAAGACACAAGATACTGACTGCAAACAGGACCTTCTTCACACAGAAGGAAATTGGGTCGTGTTGACATGATTTGTTCTTGACAAATCCGTGTCGACTGTTACTTATCTCATTATCTTCCCATCAGTACTTACAAACAGTTGTTTGGTCATTTCCCAGGAAATCTGGGGCAAGCGGAGCTGGCAGGTGTGCGGTTCCCCAGCTACATCTCCAGCCACAGATAACACCACGTCTGTCCCCCTGCGGCGCTTCCCCTGTTTTCTGTGCATTGACAGGAGAGAGCAGCTGATGGGTCTGAGGATGCTTCAGTCTCTTTCTCAAACACCCAGGTAAGAGGCAGCAGGTCACAGATCTGACATCTAGTTTCACTAAGTACTCTGCAGCCTGTTCTGCAGCTCTGATGAGCTCTCCCTAGAGCTGCTGGCATGGGCTCTTCTGGGCTCTCACATGGTCAGACTGTTTAGTGAAGATGAATGCAAAGAAGGCTTTATGCTCTTCAGCTTTCTGGACATGGTGGTTGATGGCCTTCCTGCTCTGCTGAGCTGCAGACCATTTCTTTTTTGCAGTTTCCTCTTACAGCAGGTGAGTGCTTCTGTGATGCTGCCCACCTCCCTCCCTGGTACATCCCAGTTTGTACTGTGGTGTTTTGATATTCCTGTACATGCAGACACGGCTCTTCTGTGGTTGCTGTGAATAACCTGACCTAGTTTCCATTGCTTTCCATGTCTGAGGTCCAGAAGAGCATGGCAGCACAGCCACATTCCTCAATGGAGCTCGAAAGCAGAAACAATACAAGACTGAGGTGTGGTACCTGCTTCACATTCCACTTTACACAAACAGGGGATAACATTTTGTTTTGCTTTAAAGTTCAGGGTAATGTTGTTACATGTCTGAAAGCAGGACCTGAATTCAACACCAGCATGTCCACGCATCTTGCTGAGAAGGCACTCTTCAGCCTTGCAATGGCTCTGGGCAAGACTTGTCTGGAGCTCTATGCGTTTATGTATGTAGTCTGCATACTTCTTCATGTGTTTTCCTTTGGAGACTTAATGATGTGTCCATTTCTGATTTGCTGATTGACTGACAAACACCAAAAAGGGCTCAGAAATTTCACCAGCAGGGTGAAGAAATAAAACCATCCAAATGTAGTTTCTGGATAGTAAAAGTAGGCTCTTCACTTTCCCACATATTAAAAATAATCTTTTTAATGTAAGTCAGCTTTTGTAAGTGCTTCAGGTTTGGGCAAAGGGCCCCACATGCCCTTTAAGAGATTTAACGAATACGTGACACTACATCTTTCTGTGACACCTCACCTAGTGTGTTTTTGTTTAGAATCACACATTCCCACACAAGAGACTAAAAATCACCTACAGCCACACACAATCTGCATCTGTGGGTTGAAGAATGGGTCTGTGATGGGAAGCGATATACTGAGCAACCTCAGCGAGTGCTATGTAGACTGAGAGCATGAGCTTTGACCAGCACTAAAGCACAGCTTGCTTCGTTCACCACTTTGGACAGACCTTCCAGCTGACTGAGACTGGCTGAGATTAAAACCATCTTTAGCTGAAAGACCACACTTCAACCTCTTTAAGACTCTGTAAGCCAAAATATATGTTTGGCTGTGGCTCACTAAAGGACAACCATAAACACAGCAGAAGACGGCGTTGGAAGAAGGGTCTCTGCAGACTGAGAAGCATCACCCCAACCAACCCTAAGTCTGGAAAGCCACTGGGTTACTGTTCAGAAATTGGGGGTCAGAACTGCTCCATCCTGAGTCATGGAAAATGAGTACCACCCCCAGAGCCTCTGTTCCCCACATACATTGAAGCGGTCAGCAAGTGCTAGTTGATGAGTGAACAACTCTCTCCAGAGGACAGTCCTGCAGCTGCTTTCTGCTCCAAGGCAAGGAATATTTAAAAAATTCCTCCCACTCACCTCTGCAAGATAGCAACCATCTTCTGGGAAAAAGAGAGTAAACCAGTACCTTCATAACTAATCCTTCTAAGGATTTTGCTAAGAGAAACCTTCCAGATTGCACTGCCACAACATAAATGCTGCTGTGTATTTGTATTTGCCATTTCTGTTTCAGGATGTTGTGGCTCCAGCAGACACAGAGCAGTTAACAAAGGGACTGTCTCTGCTCTGCCCTTCTGCATCAAAATCTTGACACCAGAGCCAGGACCAGGACAAAAAAAGCAGTCAAAGAGTCTCTCAAGTCTTACCAGCATAGGGTGGAGTTTCACAATACATTTAATTCACCTCAAATGCTGGCTGCTGCCAGAATGACAGTCCCCTTTTCCTTCCTCCTCTCCTCGCTCCTGATCCCCACTGCTTGGGGCAAGTCCAGCTTCATGGAGAACAGGGAGCTCTGACCCACTGCCCCAGTGCTGGCCCAGGGTGGGGAGGGGGATGTGTGACTAACCACAGCTCCAACTATGCGAGTGTGTCATGAAGCTACACTTCAGGGAAGACAATGCCTACGTCATGCTGATAGTACTACGGGGAGGAGTTTTGCAAACCACTGCTCCTTCTGCTTTCCTTTCCTTGATTTAAAGAAAAAGAGGGACAGAAACCCACCTGTCCATTTACTCTGGTCCTTATCTGCTCCACTCTCTTGCTCCTTGGCAGGCTCTTCAGCATCACCGGCTGTTTCATTGGGCCCTTCCACATCTTCAATGGATTCTTCTGAAACAAGAGAAGCAGAAAGCTTACCATAAAAATGGAATTCAGAAGAGAAGAGCAAGTAACTGTCAGTGGGCAAAAACAACAGCCAGTGCTGAAGCACAAGCGCTGAGTGGCAGATACCAGTGTCATCCAGTGTTTTCCCAACACTACCTGCTAGCTGGTCAAGAAAGGTCAAGAAAGAGGGAAAACGTGAGAGGTGAAGACAAAAATCTCATCTGCCTCTACCACTTAAAGCTACTGATGTGCCCTACAGTGTAATGTAAACAGCAAAACATTTCCCTGGTATGCGAAGGTTCTACCCAACCATGCCATGGACTAATGCAGTGTCAGGGACTGACTTGAGCCTCCAGCACCTTCAGCCTCAGCCTTCCTCTGCATCCTCATCTCAAGATATTTAGACCAAATGTCACTGTAGCACTGACCCTGGTCACTGAGACCCCCAGAGTTCACTGCAGGCACACCACCACTCACTTCTGCCCAGACAAAGCAAGGAGCAGCACTGTCTTCTGTAGCCATGGCCCTGACACAATGCATGGGAGGAAGCTGCTGGCTGTCTCATTCTCATCCTAGTCACATGAAGAGTTTGAGCACATGGCTGGTATCACACAGGCACAAATCCATGAAGGAGAAAAAGCTCTTAGTGAAGTGCTGAAAGCTCAGAAGGAAACATGAAGTGCCCCTGCTCCAGCCATTAACCATGCCACTAGTGCGCTGAGGCTGGTGGCACAGAGCACGTCGACAAGGTGCAGCTCCACACAGAAGCACCGTTGGCTGGTGGGGCACCGAGAGCCAGATGGCTGCAGCCACCAGACCTCTATGCTAGGGTGTAAAAGCCACACTGTCCCCTAATACCGTGGGGAGTTATGCACAGTGTGTGTAGCTCGACAGCTACCATGTGATTGATGAGGCTTGCGTCCACATCAGGAGAAAAGAGCACTTTTAAGCCATTGCATCCTCTTTAAAAGCGGAAGAGTTCGTAATTTTGATTTGCATTAGCTAGTCATGGTAAAGCCTAGGCTGCTCTGGGCTTTATATGAATTACCTAACCAGTCAAACATCCCTTCCCCCACACCCCATCTTCCCTCTAACAAAGACAGGGCTGGAAATCAAGATTAGAAGTATGTATTAGGAGATTGCAGATACTCCACAGGACCCTTTGAGAACATGACAACCTGAATCAGGGAGGAACTTGTAAAAGCATCCAGAGATCAGCACTGGTATCAAGGGGAAGCACTGTGATTGATACTCTACTCCTCCTCCACTCTTTTAAAAGCTAGAAATTGTTTTAAGAGCTGTGGGCATCCCGGCAGCCTTCATCTGGGTCATGAGAACCCCAGAAGGAGAGGAGTGATGGGTGGCATCACTGGATACCTAATGTGTAAGAAGGTACAAATGACTGATGCAGGGGTGATCCGAGTGGTTGAGTGCTCAGGCTGGCTGGAGAACATGGCTGTGAAACAAGCAGCTGAATTCATGTCTCAGAAATTACAATTCAATTTCTTTTTTCCGCTCCAGGGAAAAAAACCAACTCCACCCCAACACCTTTGTTGCCTTCAAAACGCCACCATGTGGGGTGAGTTGGTTTCTCTTTGACAGAGGCTGCTGGCATAGACAGCAGATTTTAGACAGTTTTAATAAAAACGTTCGTTTAGGGGGTTCTGTTACTGTATTCAAATCTTCATTTTGATCTCTCTGGACTCCCAGCCTAGTTAGCTAGCTCTGACACTCCCTGGGTCCTCTGGACAGCTGGACAAGCTGAGGTGGGTGGGAAGTTGGACTTGCCCATCGCCCATCACCTATTGCCCATCACACAGCCTATTGCCCACCCCATCCCTGCTCCATCCTTGGCCCAGCTGTGCAGCACCGTACAGACTCCTCTCTGGGCTTGGCAGTGGCCACATTGGCCCTGCTCAGGGCCAACCCGGAGCCCCCTGGCCTGGAGCCACATGACAAAGATGCCCGGCTAGCGGCACTCCCGGCTGCGACCCGGAGGTGTCAGCATTGGCATGGGAGGAAGAGGAAGGGTGAGCCGGCTGCGACTCAGCCCTGTCTGGGCTCTAACCTGAGCATGTGGAAATAATACACGGCTTCAAGTGCACTGTCTGGTTCAAGGGGAATAAAATAGGGCATTCATAAGCAGTTACACCATCTGTCTTTAGACCATCATCATCATCATCAACAAGGGAAAAAATAGCTCTTTAAAATGGATGAAAGCCCAGCCTGACAGTAACTGGAGAAATGTGAGCGATGAATACCAACAACGCTAGAAAATGAAAAAAACCCAAGGCAACAGACAGCAAATCCTCCTGGCCCGCTGGGCCCACAGCCCCTCACATGCTGGCAGGCACAACTTGTCCCACTGAGCCCTGGCTTAGCCCAACAGCCTGCACCCAGCAGCCTGCCAGCACCCAGCACTGAGCCTGGACTCTGAAGCAGCTTCTCTGGAGGGACCTACCTCCCTGGCTCAAACGCTGCTGTGCCAGGCAGGAGGGCTGCTGAGTGCAGACACATGGTTCAATACCTGCTCCAGGCTGAGCTGTTTTGTTTTTTTTTTTTAAAGTAGGATGGGAAGGGAGCATAGTACAAGACACATCTGCCCAGGGAAGCTCTGAATGGGCCGGGAAAGGCCCTGGTACTGTTCTTTCTTGGCTTTTCACTCCAGGGGCCTTTGCTAAGGACAGTCCTCCTGCTCCTCTTCCTTGCACACCCTGGGAGCACCTTACACCCATCAACCCCAGGGATGCAATGCCTGGCCCAGAGACTCGTGAAAGGGAAGCATTAACTCCTGGCTGCCTTGTGATCTTCCTTCAGCAGACTTTTTTGGAAGGCTGGGTGCAGCTCTGCTCACCATGCTCAGCCTGACTTGCCTTGCATCCACCAGTGTTTAAGTTGACTCCAAGGATAGTCAGTAGAGTCCTCAGCCACCACTCCTCAGCTGGCTGTGTACACTGTGGAGGACTTTGAACTGCTGAGAATCAGTCTCCAACTGCATGTGGGGCTCGAGCATGTGATCTGACCCAGCTTTCAACTATGAGAGCCTCCATCACTGGCAATCAAAATGCAGCAGAGCTCCTGTTTCCAAAAGATTTGCACCCACACTCTGCCAACAGCTCTGCAGCTGCCCAGATGCAGTGGCAGCTCTGAGCACAATGGCAGGTCTAGGCAGCAAAGGCACATGTGAATGGCACGCAACCACCTATCCTCCTGCATTTGTTTGGGGCATCCTGCTGAGAGGACAAAGCCAGCATCCTACCTGGTAGAGAAAGGTTTGCTTTACTCCTCAGTCTCCTGCACAGGCAATAAGGAGCTTTTATTTTAATTGTCTGCAGCCCCTGGTGTTGTGCTGTTCCCACACTGTTTCCAAGTGGATCTGACCACTGGCTTTTACCTAACATCCGAAGAGCCCTATGGGACAGACCTGCAGCTGAGTCTGAAGAATACCTCGTGACTGGCTCCCAAAGACTGAATGAGGCCACGGTCAGAAAGAAGTAGGGAATTTATTTCCAAAGCACCATGAGCCAGTTGTTACTGTCTGACTATACCTCCTTGAAGCTCTATGCAACGTTAGGGCTCATTCACCTATTGTCTTGGCTGTATTCACATTAAGAAGACAGAGAACAACACCACCAGTCATTTTAAGTTAAAAGGTTAAGTTAAAAGCTTAAAACTGTACACCCTAAGTCCTCAGTCTGGGCTGCTATCCAGAGAGTAAGAAGTCTCTGCAATGTTTCAGCACTAGGCTGTGAGTCTCTGCCAGTCAAGGACTTTGACCAGGACTTTGGGGGAGCATGGTGGGGCACCAAAACCAGGGGTGGGGGGATCTGCTACAGAAGATGTTCTGTAAGACGTGATTGGGTTGACTCCACACTTGGGAACCTTAAAAGAGACTCTGGAAAGCCAGAGATGCTCTTGCAGCCCAAAAGATCCAGCTGCCAAACTGGTGTCTGGTTTCCAGAAACTCCATCTACACAGCGTTTATGAGTTCGGGACTGGTAAGTGGACTGCGTCCCCTGTGGGGAGCTCGCCAGGGCAGGTACAAGAGTTGTTGCTGTGGGATTTGCATGGGTGGGATTATGTCACACTGAAATAAAAACCACACCAGCTGAGCACGGGTCCCTGTGCTGGAGTGTCACCCATAAGGACATGATGCTCTATTAATACATTTTCTTAAAGGAATTTTTCAGTCACTGAAGTTCAGGTCAAAACCAAGAGCAAAAGCAAGTGGAACATTGGGGCACCTGGGGCTCAAGGACCCTGTTCCCCCATCATAACAAATCTGCCCCAGCAAAATTCTAGAAGTCTTTTCTTCCTTCATGAATAAATCATTTTAGACAGTGGTGTTTCTTTTTAATTTAAAATGAAACCATTCACTATGGGGTGGGTGAGGGGAGAAGGAGAAGAGTGTGGAAAATCACGAGTGTCTGACATCTGCAGATGTCAGGGATTCTGATTCAGTTACACACTGAAGAAGTGCCTGAACACCCCCAACGCTGCTGCAGGACCATGCTGCTGCCTTTCTGCCCCTTTCAAAACCCGGGAAGTTTGAGCGCTGGAGAAGCTGGCAAGCCCCAACTGGATCCAGGCCAGCTTGAAAAACCCACGACCTCTTGCCTCTCCCTCTCTCAGCTGTATTTTCCTTACCAAACCCAGACCTCTCATCCGAAGGGATAAGCGGCATTCCGGGGATGGCGGAAATGTAGGGATGGGAGAGAGGAGCGTGCGCTTGTTTCTCCACCCGCCGGCAGGCTCAAGAGCTGAGAAACATTAGCTGTCATGAACCACAATCAAATCAGGTTTGAAATATTTAGCAGTGGCTTGGAAAATGCGGTGGTGCAGCTCTGACAGGCGAGATGTGCAGACACCCATTTTCCATTATAATGGAAATATCAAGCCTGTTCTGAATATGTATAACCTAGAAAAATGTATTGATTTTTCATTCGGCATTAAAAAAATGAAATACCCTGCAGCTGTCAAAAGCCTTTTGTTAAAAGCTCATCTTTCCTGGAATGAGGTTTACCAGAAACAAGTTTTAATTGTACACAGGGTCTCTCCTCTGAAAAAAAAAGAATCCCTGATGATCCCTTTTTCAGGATAAGTAGCCAAAAAAGCTCACAGAAAGACAGGACTGAGACCTGGATGACTTCTGCAAGATGACACTGTCAGGTGAGATGACAGCGATGGTCTGTGTGCAGTCAGCTGCATGGCTGCACATGCACAGACACACGTGCGGAACCATGCCATGTTGGCTGCCCAGAAGCTGCTGGCTGGGTAGGGGCAGCCTTCCCTGCTGAGGCCAGGATCACATACCACTGGGCTATAGCCCAGCATGTTTCACAAGTTCAATTGCTGTAAACTAGTTTAAATGTGAGGTTCCAGGGCCTTGGGAGGAGATAAGCTGTGATCTGGGTCTTTACAGAAGCAAAAGAAGCTTCAGGTGGCCCAGGGCGGATTGATGCCCTTCTGGACCCTGAAAAGCCCAAGAGGAGCTCAGCTATCCTGACCCACGCCAGGGTCACTGGGCACAATCTGGTGTTGCTTGTCCCAACAGCAGCTTTTGTGTCTGCAAAAGTGTGCTCATGTGGGATTGTGATGCTGTCTCGGAAAGGTTTGCTCATCCTGACAGGGAAGAGGCATGGGGAGGGTAGGGTGGTTCCACCCTGCACCATGCCCACTGGCCAGGCGCTCTTGGTTGTGGGAACAGAGCAAACTTACAACCTGTGAAAGAAGTCTACATCAACTGCTGTCTGTCCCTGGTGCAGAAGGACATGAGCTTCCCCAGAGCCTGTCCAACTGCTGCTGCAGCCTTGCATGTGAGGTGCCATCTCCCTGCAGGGCTCCAAACAGGTACTGTACCAGACAGCCCCAGAAGCTGCAGCAGGAGGCAGGCTAGTGACCCAGGCCCAAGCAGTGGTCTGCTGCAGCAGCAGCACACACCCATCCCTGCTCCACTGGGCAGCTTGCAGGGTATCTGAGCTGCTGGTGATGGTCATGGGTGCTGCTGGGCTCCCATGTGGCCAAGTTCTTGTTTGGGGCACACAAAGCTCCCTAAACCAGAGGAGCAAGTAGTGGTTTGTCTTTTAGTTTGCTCTCCCTCTGTGCAATTCCAAACACTTGCCCTGCCAGAAGATGTGTGAGCACCCACAGTGCAGGCGAGCAGCCACGTGTGCTGCTGCAGCTGCTAGTGGCCCACAGCGTTACAGAGCAATAGCAAATCTGTCACCCTTCAACCTGCTGAAATCTGATTGAGAGCACAACCCTGAACAGTGCTGTGAAAGAAGAGAAGCTGGCAAAGGTCAGGACATGGACCAAACACCCTGGAAACAACTTGATTGTTTGTCTGTGAACAACCTAACAGAAAAAAAAAAAAAATCCACCTCTCCCTGCCTTGCAGGCTATTTGCATTTGAAGATGAGATGATCCACCAATATGGAAATGTAGGTAAATTCAGAGGTTTTGTGCTTCTCACCCAGCTCAAGCTTGTCTGGGGCACATCTCCTAAGGTAACCTTGGCTACCAGGCAGTCCCTGCCCTTGTAGCTCTGATCCAGGATGCATATATATGCACAAATACACTCTGTGCTAGCTCCTAACTGGATTATTCTACATAAACTTCTTTATTCCTATTGTTTTCCTGAAGGGAAAAGCAGGACTCCAAGAAGTGACAAGAAAGCACCAGGCATAGGTTACAAGAACCCCACAGAACTTCAACCCTGATCCAAAAACTGGTGGGTGAGTCCTATGGTCCGACAAAAGGCTGAGGAAAACAATCCCACACAGATCTTGGGCTAGTGACACATTCTCAAGATGGCCCTGCTTCAGGGCATGGTCAGAGTGGAGCTGTGCTGCTCTCACTGACAGAACAGAGAACGCTGACCACCAATGTGCCCCAGCTGATAAAGCCATCCTTGGTGGGCTGTCTGCTCAAGGCAGGGAGAGTTTATCTGGCTTTTGTGCGGTTAACTATAGTGTCAAGACTTCAGATGAATAAACCAAGAAATTCAACAGCAAATGGCAACTTTTAGCTTCTATTCCTTTGTTTTCTGCTTCAAAGAAAAAAACATCAGAATTTAGAATTTCTGTCTGATTTTCCCGAACATATCTGAAACTCCTTCAACAGCATCCAGGTCTCTGGTGATCTCCCAAACAAGATTTTTGCACCACAGAAGCGAGATGACCCTTTTCTAGACATTAGAATCTCTTGTTTAAT
This sequence comes from Indicator indicator, assembly GCF_027791375.1. Classification (NCBI taxonomy): domain Eukaryota; kingdom Metazoa; phylum Chordata; class Aves; order Piciformes; family Indicatoridae; genus Indicator; species Indicator indicator. Next base: position 11,070,284 of record NC_072028.1, on the reverse strand, counting down.
AGGAATGCTCTTACTAGTACAGTTATTATTTTTGCATTCAGTCACTGTCTGATTTCCAGCTCCAGTTAGAGGCCCCACTTCTGGCCCCACACAGCTGAGAAGTGCCCACAGTCAGGGGCAGGTGGGAAGGGCTGATAAAATCACACAACCTCTGACTCTGTGCTTTGCTAACAAAATGCAGCAGTACTAGGAAAGAGAGTAATGTTATCAAAACCAGGTAATTAGAAGAAAAAACATTTTCTTTCTTAAAAAACAGAAGTCAGTGGCAGTGAAACCTGCCACCATCTGTCCTAAAGGAACAGTTGGACAGCAAGCAGAAAGTTGAAGTTGGTCTGGGTGGCACTGTGCCATCACTACCATGGGCTTTATGGGTGCAAAAGTCCCATCTGCTTGGGTGGGTCTGGATCTCAGATGTGCAGGAACAAGCTTGGGAAAGGCCCTGACTGCTTTGTAAGGCTTCACCTCACTGGAGAGCTGGGCAGAGCCTTGTTCCAGAGAAAACAGTGTTATCAGAAAACATCTTTGCATGAACAAGCCACCAATGAGCTGGGCCCACCTCACAGTCACGGCCAGGTTTACCTACCAAAAGAAGACAGGGACAGGAACCTTGGCAGTGTGTTATGCGGGCTCAGGGCTCCTCGCAGTGCCAGTTCCTCATGCACCTTCCACAAGTGACACCGTGGGCATCACCGGAGATGCTCCCCAGAGGACGTTGGTATCTCCATGCACAAAGACAGCATTGACTTCTCCCTGTCCCTGGGAACAAGGCTGTCCATTTTTGTGAACTGGGCTAAATTTTAAGTCTGGAACACACTAAGGATTTGCCCCCTTCAATTTCAGCAGAACTAGAAAGGTTGCTGCTATTTTCACACATGAAATGCAAAAAAAAGGCAAATTCCTTGAGCATGTTTGTAGTGGAGCGTGATGTGATTGTGTTGTCATTTATGGGAAATAATCGCAAGCCCATCTCTCCCTTTCCCCCCATTTTCCAGTCCAAATAACCATGAAAAATTACACTTCAATGTCAGGAGGACAACAAAGGAGGGGCTTTCTCCTGCGGCTTGACGGCTTTTCAGCCCCCCTTTCTCTGGACAAAAACTACCTTCAATGCTATTTCATTTTAAACGTGATCTAACAAATGCATCTTGACAAGTTCCTTTCTTTTTTTCTTTTAAACAGTATTTTGCACAGTTTAACCTAGCTCCAAACCGGAATCAGCTGGAGAGGAGACTCATGCAAAGACACAAACATGGATCAAACAGCAAAACAAAAGAAAACCTATCTCCAGCTTCAGGTCTGCAGGGATAGGACAGTGTGGTCTCCAACACGGAGCCCTGCAGGAGGAGGGTTAGGAGACAAAGGGGACCAGCAGGGAGGAGAGGCTGGAGGAGATAAGGTGGCAGAAGTGACATGGCTGGAGTGCAGTGAAGACTGTTAGGGGAAAGAAGGCACAGTGCCCAGGCCAAGTTTTGTGAATGAAGGGAACAGCAGTAGTCATGACCCACTGCAGACAACTCCCTCCTCACAGGTGTCCTTACTGGGGCCAGACAACCCAGGTGCTGCCAGAAGATGCAGGGCAGATTCTCCCATGGTCACCTCCTCAGCCAGCTCATAGACAGTACAAGTCAACACTGCACTATTCTCAGTGGCTCCTGGCCCCTCTGAAGAGGTCTGCTCCCCACCAGCAGCCCTGCCCCACACCATCTGCTTCTTATCCTCTCTGGTCTCCGCATCTCTTCTTTGTTCACCACCCTCCTCGGCCACCACCCTCCTCACTGGATCAGTTTCCCTCTCCTAAAAACAGAGTAAAACAGCTGAAGCAGAAAACGGTGAAGTTTTACTGAACCTTTTGGTTGGAAAGGATCTTCAATCTTAACAAGTCCAACCATCAATCCAGTTCTGCCAGGTCACAACTAAACAGTGTCCCTCAGCACCACATCTCCATGGCTTTGAAACTCCTCTGGGGATGGGGACTCCACCATTGCCCTGATCAGCCTGTTCCAGCCTTGATAACCCTTTTGGGGAAGGTACTTTGCTTGATGTTCAGCCTAAATCTCCCGTGGCACACCTTCCACCTGTCCTCAGCTGGCTACATGCGTGGAGTATAGTGGTCAATGTAAGAGGTGCTCTGTGGTTGCTATGAATGGGCACACTCCAGAAAAATGTTTTAGGTGCATACACAAAACCAATGCTAAAGCCAAGCTGAAGTTAGAGCTAACTTTAGCAACTCTGGGACAAGGTACCTCTTGAGAATATGTAACTATAACAAAAGTGAATTGTAATTAATTCATGCTTTGCCTGAAGGGCTGGACATGCACAGGAGTGTTCACAGCAACCTTCATTTTTCCTGGTAACACCGTCATAACCCGTACTGAAATCAAACACTAAAATGTCCTTTTTCTGTTTTTTTTTTTTTTTTTTTCTACACAACCCCCACAACTCCTGCTCTGTTCTCACCCTCCATGATACCACTCCAAGGAAAAGTTAATTAATGTGTTGCTGACCCTTTTTCTCCCTCTCCCTAAATGTTTCCCAACCTCAGCATGTTTGGAGTTCTTTTAAGCTGACCTAAAAACTTAGGAAAGCCATAATTATAGTGTGCTGGTTTAGGGACAATTAAAATATTCTTGCAGCACATTGTACCATGAGGTACAGACAACGGGCAGCTGAGGACAGTGGTGGGGCTGGCAGCAGGGGAGCATGACCAGCTTGTTGTGAGGGGTCTGCAGCAGGTTGCCATTCCTTGTCCCTGCAGAGGGAAGTTTTTTATTACAAAGAATGGGAAGAAATCATCAAGGGTTCTAAGGAAGTGTTTCTAAGGATGGTTTGGACACAGGGTGAGTCCAAACGGGTCTGAAGCATGTGGCCTGGTTGGTTTATTCTGGACCAGGTTGCAGTGACGTTTGCTGCAGTGTTGTGTTGCTGGGTTCTTCCTGGAACTCACGTCCAGGAACTAACAGAATATATGAACATGGGAAATCATAAATGGCCATAAATAATGTATATAATAAAAAATAAAAGATGATCACCCCCGAGTGTGCTGCTGACTGTGGGGCAGAGCAGGTTGTGGAGGCATGGTGATCCTGCTCTGGCAGCAGGGTTGGACTAGATGATCTTTGGAGGTCCCTTCCAACCCCTAACAGTCTCTGATTCTGTGACTTGGCAAAGCTGCTTGGATCACCTGAGCAAGGCAACAGATGGGGTTCCTTCCTGCTGAAGCAGATGAGGAGTGAAACTGTGCTGACATGCAGCTGGTGGTGGCAACCAAAGACTTTTCAGCAGAGCGCTTTGTGGCTTCTAAGGAGACTTCTAAGTGACAGATTGAGGAGCGTCCTCCGGGGAGGACAGAGCAGACATACCCAGCAGTTCTAGATAGAGACAACACTGACTCCACCAGCTGAGGAGGTCATGACACTTTGGTCACCAGAACTGTGCTACCTCCACAGGTTAACCAGACATAAAAATCATCCTGATGGGAAGTTGCAATACCAAAGCTTCTTGGTGTGAACAGCTTTGGTCTCACCCCTCTGCTGAAGGACAGAGGCCATGGCAGTGATGCAGCCCCTCAAACGCAGAACTTTGTTTTCAGCCCTGCCAGTTAACAGCCTCTGATCCATCCTCCCCACACCTTTACCCTCTGGTATCTCTTCTGCCAGTCTCCACTGAGCCATGGGAGAGCTCTCTGAAACTAAACACACTTCGGGTTGGTACAGAGGAGGGAGCAGATAACATACACAAGCTCTGGTATACACAGCAAACACCTTTTGAGCAGAACAGGCAGTGGAGACCCAGAGACTCACAGCTCTAGAGCCCTGGAGCTGTCCTTGAGGACACACTTGAGGAGCCCTACATCACCCCCCAACACAGAGATAGCCATGTCCTAGGACTGAGCTGTCCCTTCCCAGGGTTTGGGTTAGTGGCACTGGCAGAACATCAGTAATTGCTTTTCCCCTTGTACTAACAAGCTTTCGGCAGCAGCAGTTTTCAGCTTCCTGAAGCCAACAGGCCCTTTTTCTCCACCTCTCTTGGCTTCGAGTAATTGAAAGCGACTGCAATCTCAGCCCTGACTCTCTGGCATTCAGCTGCGCTGGGGAGGTCAGGGAATGTCAAGTGAAGCCTTTCCATGCACCTCCCCACCACCGGTGCTGTCTTAAGGGCAGCAGCTTGCTCTGCAGCCCAGAGAACAGCAAAATTATAGGGGCTGCTCACAGCCCAGGAGATCCCAACAGAGCTTCTCTGCAGCAGGGAGGGAGAGCTGTCCACAGATTCCCACACCACAGCTGGGCTGCAAAGCCCTGCTGACCCCTCAACTTCTTTTTCTCTCTTAATATAAAACAGGAAAAGGGTTTTTTTGTGTTTTTTTTTGGTTTTTTTTTTCAGCAAGACAAAACACTTTTCCCTATAACGCCAGGGATGTCCCCTGTCACGCATCAGGAAAAGACCCTGCACTCACCATCCAATCTAAAGCACAGACAGAAGGTACTGAATGGCTGCTCTAACTCAGGAGCGAAAGGTAGAGGACCAAGGAAAATGGAGGAGCATGGAGAGGCTCCCAAGGAGACACTGAAGGTACTTGTGGCTCACAAGCTGCCCAGCCTGCAGCCACTGAGGTAGCACCAGCTCAGTGATGGCCAGTGGGCTGGGAGAACAGAGCCTTTTGGTCACCGTGGGACACTCCTGGTGCCCACAGCCCCTGTGCTTGGTTTCCTCAAACGCTAATGAGGGCACGCTGGGGGCTCAGGGATTCGAGACGCTCCTGAAACCTGGACCGAGCCGCACGCACAGGTGCCGGCTCCAGCCAAGGCCTGTGATAAGAATTTATTCCTCTCAATTACGAGCGCTTGTCCCCGGTCTCAGTTCATCAGCACGGCGCAGCCAAGTCAATGAAAGCTCAGTAACGCACTAATCAGATGCACAGCGACTTCCCGGAGCCATCGGCTGCGCACCAGCGGCCGGCCCATGCTCAAAACAAGAGGCAACTTTGGTCAGCAGGTCCTCAGCCCTGCCCACCCCTTGTGCCTGGACTGTGGGTGAATCTGGGTTTGTGGCCAATTCAGATGAGGTTTCCTTGCTGGGTCCGAGGCATCGGCTCCACTCTGCATGGCTGGCACATGTGCTTGAAAGCAGGCAGATGAAGCAGCCCCATCTGTACGCTTTATCTCTGCTGCCCACGCACGTCCCTCTAACAGAAGGCTTCCAATGGTGCTTTAGATATTTTCAGATGGAGTTTCTGTGGTTTTTTACTGGACTTTCATCTGAAATATTTGTCCCCTTCCACTCAAGACCATTCTGAAATAACCTGTGAATGTCCCAGGCAGACAGACAAGGAATCTAAATATTGCCCTGAAAAACCAAATACAGGATAAAACCACTGAAAAGACCAGAAGAGATTTCTTCTGTGTCCCCAGAAACTTTTGGAAACCTGTATTAATAATAAGTGTAGCAGGCTGTAGGTGACACGAATGGAGGAATGGAAAGATGAAATCAAACATGCTGTGAACTCCCCCAGGCCTGGGTGTCCAGGAAGCAGCCTTGCCAGCACTGTCAGATGATCCTAGGTTTATTTTTTTGGGGTTTAAAATAAACAAAAGCACTTCTCCTAGTTCCCCTTCCAAGGTGAACCATAGGAAGAGTCTGTTAGTTGGATGCTATGACTCCAGTCTGGCACAAGCTCCCCGACCTCAGCATTGCTGGTGTGGCCACCACCACCACTGCTGCCGTCACAAAGCAGTTCCTGACCTTCCCAAGCATTAACATCTCCTGGTGAGTGGTGCAGGGGATGCTCTCCCACTGCAGCCTGCTCAAGAGCTCTATTGATCTAACATGCACTTGGTGCCTTCAAAGTTGTTTATGATCAATATGCAAATTGCCCATGGCATTGATCTGGTATTAATTTTCAATTAGGGAATCCACAAGGGGTCTCCCAGGGTCAATATCTAACAACGCGAGGTAGCTCCACAGCAGAACAGTGGGACGGATGTTGCCCCATGCCTCTGGGGCTGCTTCTGCTTCTCCTGTTCAGACCCTTCCAGGCACCACAACTTCCCAGAGAGGGACCACTGACAGCCTATTTCCCAAGGTCCCTCTCCCACCTGAAGCCTCACAGGGCCATGTCTTCCCGACCCTGCAAACACGTCAGCCCCTTGCAGGCAGCACTGCAAGGAGAGAGCTGCCTTCAAAACCCCTGGCTGGAGGAGTTTTGCCTCGTAACAGTTCATGACCCTTCCTCCATGAGGCAGCCCAGCCCTGAACTGCAGTTGGCCCTCCCTAGGGCGCTGCCATTCCGCAGCTGAGGATGGGGATGGCTGAGCCACTGGCAGCAGCTGGAAACCCACTCACAGCTCTGCAGGGGACTCTGCTGCAAACCAGGTCACTCCACAAGTGGTAATGACCCCAGCAGCAATCTAGGCACACCACTGGCAGCTTGCAACTTATGGCAACTCCATGGTAAATGGTTTTAGACAACAGCCTTCAACATGCACACCATGTTTTCTGTACTAAGACAGTTAGTAACAGGGCATCAAAGTCCTGGAGTGTGTCCAAGAAGAGCAGTGAAGCTGGTGATGAGTCTAAGGCACAAGCCTTCTGAGAAGTGGCTGAGGGAACTGGGGTCATTTAGCCTGGAGAAGAGGTGGCTCAGGGAAGACCTTCTCACCTCAAGTTGCACCAGGGGAGGTTTAGGTTGGACATCAAGAACAATTTCTTCTCCAGAAGAGTAGTCAAGGCCTGGACCAGGCTGCCCACGGAAGTGGTGGAATGTCCATCCGTGGAGGGGTTTCAAAGTCATGGAGATGCAGTTCTGAGGGACTTGTTTTAGTGGTGATCTGACAGAGCTGGATTAACGGTTGGACTTGCTGATCTTAAAGGTCTTTTTCAACCAAAAGGATTCTGTGATTCTACAGTTCTACAGTGAGGAAAAAGCATAACTCAGCAGCACTACAGACAACAGCTCCTGCAAGCTGGAAGGAAGAATTCAAGGCCTAGGTGTAACAGACAAGCAGCTTTCCAACAGCACAGAGCAGGAACCAAGCTCTGCATTCTGCCATTGGAACAGGAGCTATGTAAACCTGCACATCTCTGCAGAACACGTTAGAAGACGAAAGGAGCCTCATGTGTGCTACACAAAGGTTTAACAAAAAAAAAAAGGAAGAATTCATTGAAATGGCCTCATCAATCTAGAGAAATGTGTCCCTTCCCAGAAAACAGGACCCATCACATCAGCCACCCTCCCAACTTTCTTCCTCTCACTGGGGCCCAGAGGAGCTGTTTGTCCTTTGACCTGGCAGCCACACCGGAGAGTTGTGCCCTGCTCGCACCGGATGGCCAGGCTGTGCACACCCACGGCTCTGCCACTCACTGTGCTAACCAGCACATTAGCTACCCAGGCTAATTGGTTTATGGATAACATTAATTACCATGTTGCTCATTAATGGATGAAATCTTTATTGGTTCCATTGATCAGCGGGACTTGTTAGCCGGCCTCCTAACCAATGGCGGATGTAACAAGCTCTCTTATTGGCATATCAATTAATGCAATCAATTTCTGGCCAGCGGCTGCCATTCGCTTCCCTGCTTGTTAGACTGTGGAAGACAGAGTCACGTCAAGTAAGCATTTATTTAAAGGGTTTCTAATTCTTCTTGAGCTGACTTCCCAGCAGGCTTTCTGCCACACAAGGGTTTTCTGCCTCCAGAGACCTTCCCCTTTCCTCCCTGTGCAGAATCAGATTTATAACAGTCACTGCCAATGAAACAATTCCTGCAAAAGCATTTACTGACTCGCAAAGTAGGGCAACCAGAGGTGCTGGACTAAGAAGCTGGGCTCTACAATTACCCCAACCTCGCACATCAGAGAGGTGGGCAGGAGTACAAACCCCCTCCTGAAGAGTGAGTGGGGGCTCGGGAGCTGTGCCAGAAAGCCTCCTTGCACAGGGATTCATTTTAATCACAGGGTCACAATCAGCATGGACAACAAGACCTTTTACTTCTGCACTACCCCACCTTTGGAGTGAACTTGGACCGCTTGGTATCTTTACACAGTCCTGTCACATGGGTCTGCAGTATCCACAGCCTTACTGGTGCCTGTATCCATTTCATCAGCCTCAGCCTGGAACAGGAGAGCAAGACTTGCACTGCTCTTATGCAGAATTAGTTGATGCTGGAAGATGCATGGAGACTATGACATGGTTTTGCAGGAGCTTGGCAGTCTTGGCTATGATGCTACACGCAGTACTGGGGGTAATACAACATGCCCCTTGCTCAAATCTTTGGGGGAAGAAAGCTGTGTAAGGAACACAGGACCTCAGCCTTCCCTAGACATAAACTGAAGAGATGAGCCCTGCCTTCCTGAGAAAGGTGGCAAAGGGTACAACCAGGTAGAAGAGCACAAAATTGCTGCTTGGCTGAAGAAGACCGAGAGAGATTTTCTGAGACATTTCTCCCACGAGCCAGATGAAAGGACTTTCAGTCAACTTGACAGGAGGCAAATGACATTCACAAGGAGTAAGAACACCTATTCTGACCAACTTTGTCCTCCCTTCCACTGGTCTATTGGCCAAAGAGATTTCAACAGCAGAACATGTTCTATAAGAGCTTGGACTATTCACTCTCCTTGGGGTCAGGATCTTGTATGCCCACCAGACAGATCACGGAACTACTATGGTTGGAAAAGACATTTAAGATCATCAAATTCAGCCATTATCTAACTCTACTAGGGCCATACTACACCATATCCTTGAGCACCATATCTAGACAGCTTTTAAATACATCCAGAGATAGCAAATTAACCACTTCTGTGGGCAGTCTATTCCAGTGTTTGAGAACCCTTTTGGTATAGAGGTTTTTCCTAAAGTCTAACCTAAACCTCCCCGCCATTTCCTCTCATCCTATCAGTTGTGACAATGGGATTCTGTAGCACAGGAGCATGATAGTGCTCTCAGACAGGAGCAAGCTGCCATAGAGGGCAACAAGGGTCTCAGAGATGTGCCACATCGACTGCCTCGATGCTGTAGGTTTTGTTATTCCCTGGAGTAGTGTTTGCACCATAGCTGGAAGCCTGGTAAACATTCCGGCAGCCAGAGAGGCAGATGGGAACATCAGCATGCTGCTCAGTGTTCCCAACCTCTGTCCCTCTCTCCAGCTGCTGACCTCCTCGGTGCTGCCTGTGGCAGTGTGTAAGTGCAGGAAAGCCAGCAGCTAATGGATTCGCGAGACCTCGCAGGTGAAGCAAAGATTTTTTCCTATAGAATTAGACTTGGTAATTGGATTGTGGAAATCACTGTCACAGGATGTTGCCGTGGTCAAGAATTCTGCAATATTCACCAAAGGGATTAGCTAATTAAGGTTAACGAGAATATCTAGAGATGTAATTGCTAAATCTAACAAAAGAATTTGGAAAAAATATAAACCTACAAGCTTCAGGGCACACGTGAACTGCCTTCTGTCTGTGCGGGCTGACACGGGCACTTGCCCTGTCACTAAAGGCTAGGGTTCTCCAGTACTCCAGCATGCCACCACATCCTGGTTCTACTCAGGCCACCTCAGCACACCCCAACCCACTCCATGTGTCCCAGAGCCTCTGTGGCCCTGGGGACACTGCTGGGTAACAGCTCAGAGCCCATGAGGCCATGGTGCCACTGCATGGCTCTCACAGAGTTCTCTGCCACCATGTCACTGGCAAGTCGTCTCCCTGTGCAGCTCAACACCTTGCCTGTGCTCCCAGGAAGCAGGAGGATGAGGCTGGACAAGCAGCCTCAGTGGAGATGTGTCAAGCCAAGACACAAAGGTTGAGCACACAGCAGCACGGCCACATGAGAGGCATGGGAGCTGCTTACTATGGCTGTGGTGCCATTGTGCTGCACAAGTCCTATCCCATGGAAGTGATGCTGGCAGGGTGTGAGGGTGGGAAGCAGCAAGCAGGGCTGGCAGTTCCACTGGAATGCCAGGAGACCTGCCATAGCCTTGTGTGCCCACAGCAATCCTTTCCGGATGAATCCCGCTCCAGATCTTCACCCAAGTGATTATGTAGGAAGGATCTTCCCCGACAAACACAATAATAAATCAAACCTTATCAGAGCTGAACTATAAATCTGTGAAGACTCCAATAATTTCTAGCCATGGGAATAACACCACAAAAGTACTTTTTAAACTAATTACTCAGATTCCGAAGTGCTGCCCTAATGAGCCTTCCTTCTGCCCAGAACTTACTAAGAGAAAAAAAAAAAAAATCTACCTTCAGTGCAGTAATTACTGCTTTCCCCTTCAAACTTCTAACTGGAGATCAATGCTGCATTTTAAGACTCATTGATTTACAATTAGCCTGGCTTTCCTGCTAAAGTGTTTTTAAAGCAGAGTTTACTTTTATTTTATTTTGAAATCTCAAAGATCTGGTTCTTGGATTTTACATTCTCATGAGAGGTGTGCTGGAGTGGGAAAGGAAAGAAGGGAAGGGAAAGGAAAGAAGGGAAGGGAAAGGAAAGAAGGGAAGGGAAAGGAAAGAAGGGAAGGGAAAGGAAAGAAGGGAAGGGAAAGGAAAGAAGGGAAGGGAAAGGAAAGAAGGGAAGGGAAAGGAAAGAAGGGAAGGGAAAGGAAAGAAGGGAAGGGAAAGGAAAGAAGGGAAGGGAAAGGAAAGAAGGGAAGGGAAAGGAAAGAAGGGAAGGGAAAGGAAAGAAGGGAAGGGAAAGGAAAGAAGGGAAGGGAAAGGAAAGAAGGGAAGGGAAAGGAAAGAAGGGAAGGGAAAGGAAAGAAGGGAAGGGAAAGGAAAGAAGGGAAGGGAAAGGAAAGAAGGGAAGGGAAGGAAAGAAGGGAAGAGAGGGAAGGGAGGGAAGGGAGGGAAGGGAGGGAAGAGAGGGAAGGGAGGGAAGAGAGGGAAGGGAGGGAAGAGAGGGAAGGGAGGGAAGGATTCTTGATAGGCTCACACCAGAAAATATTTAAGGGATAAACATAGAAAGAAAGATGGAGGAAGAGAAGTAAAACCAAAAGAAAGGAAGAGAAAGTAGAATAAATGAACTGTAAATGGAAACAGAAGGAAAGATGAATTGCAGGCTGAGAAAGCAGAGTCACTGTCAGTGGATCAGAAAGCTCCTATACTGCCTCTGCCATTTACCAGCTTCCTCAGGAAAAGAAGGCAGCAGCTTTGTGCATCTTCGCAAAACAAAGCACTGGTTAAAAATAGCAGGGACAGCAGGGACCGGGCGCTAACACGAGGGCCTGGCAGCTCCCGCGCTCGTACAATCTGTCCCACGAGAAGAGCACAACTAAGTGAAGCAATTAAGAATTCCATGCTGATTGCTTCAAACGTATTTTCTATGCTATAAAGATAACAGCATCACAGATACATCCGCCTCCTCTCCTGCCTCTTCTCGTCCAGCTCCATGTACTTTGTATCCCTTCCCTTGAGGAGCCCAAACACTGGAACAGGCCCACCAAGGCTGGGGAGTCTCCATCCTTGGGAGATACTTAAGAACCCCATGGAGATATCCTGGCGTGCTGTTGCAGCTGCTTGACTCTGAGCTGGGCTTAGGTGAGGTGACCTCCAGAGGTCCCTACCAACCACTGCTGCTCAGAGTTTCCAACTGTTCTGGAGCTCCACAGCAGAGCTGGTTTCTGAATCTCTTTTGTCTCATTTCTGCAGGAAATGAGCTACACTGGACAAGCCACTACAGCCCTCCTCTACCCTCCTTAGACTCCCACTTATTCCACCAAAAGAAACATTTGGAAAGTCTTCTAGGATTAGCATGAGCAGCAAAACAACAGGAGTCAGACTGATGTGCATGGAGGCAAAGAGAACTGCCTGCAAAGGTTTACAGTTTGGGAGCTGCCACAGTGCTCCAGCCTGCCACTGTGTCTGCTGCTCTCATAAATTCTGTGCTTTACTACAGTTGGGTCTCAGGAGTCAGTGGCAGATGATGATCCCAGAGTGATGAAAGCAAAGACAGAAAATAGGAAAGCCAATAACGTCTCTCTTTTTTTAAAATATATTTTATTTTACAGAAAGCTGCTTAGCCCCATTTCAAAGACTAATATGAAAAAAGTGCAATTAAATCCTTGAAAAACTGACAGATCAGCAAAACAAAACCACCCGGAGGAGAGCACGATTGAGCCTCATTAAGAAAGAGTTCAGCCTGTTTTTAAAACCTTTCTTAACACTTAGCTGGGTACCTCTCAGCAGCAACCGCTCCCAACGCGCCTGGCATAATTAGTGTCAGAACGGAAAGGAAAAAAATCAACCTAGGAAACAGAAATTAAAACACCAGATTCAAGTGAGAGAAAAAGGTTCAGCTGTAGTGAAACCATCTAAATTCTAGCAATAACCCCTCCTCTCAGTCTGCAGCAACGAGCTCCGGTTCCACTCTGTGCATAGACAAATACCTGCCAATTAAGGAGAAAAGTGGCCGGGGCAAATTTGTTCTGTAAAATTTCTCTCGCTAACCACTCCCAGTCTCCCCAAACAATATCTGTATGGCAGTCACATCCACCCGTGAGGTCATGTTAATGGCAGATGGACAGTAAATTACACTGACCTCGACAGCAATTAGGACTATCACCACTGACAATAAGGAAATTGAGATACAGGGACTGACTCTGCACACTTTTGGTGGCCGGACCCCTCTGCGGGCTGTGGCTGCAGATGCTCACACCTGGACCCTGTGTGTTAATCACCAGTCCAGGACAGGAGCTGAAGAGCTGAGATCTATTATTTTAGAGTGGGGGTGGGGATGAAACACATGGGAGATAGAAAAGATGGCAGAGAGATGAAGCCATTTTATTAAATCAGGCAAATTCTAATTTATTCTGGGGAGATGGAGGAGAGAAAATGGATTCACTCTCAGCATGCTCACTCTGCATCGTCTGATCCAATCCCGACTGCCTCACCAGAGGGGGAGGGGGCCTCAGCGCTCTGCAATTCTCCCACAATCTGAGAAAAAGATTAAAAAATAAGATGATTCTCCTTTTGGGTTTTGCAGGAGGCATGGGGAAAAAGCTTTTCCCGGAAATACAAGCTGCTAACCCCTACTGTCTGCTGTACTGGGTGGCATGCGGGGCTCAAGAGGTTTGCTTCCTGGCGGTGTTAAATCAGCAGCACAAGGTCCACAGCTCACCACAGGACTTGCACCACACAAGCAATCATGTAGGCAGAGAAACACTCATGGGAAGAATGTCCTGTGGCAGTCCTGCACTCTCCACCATTCCTAGTGTACACCACAGCACGCACCCTCAGCAGTTAGTAGCATTATCACCATCACCGTTCTTCACCAGGTAAGAGACACTGAAATAAAAGTGTCCTAGGGGCAGCAACGCAGAGGCTGTTGCTGCCTCAGTTATCCATGGGCTCACATGCTAGTGCAGAGCACCACCATTACACCATCACTACCACCGAGCATCACCACTGTAACACCACCTTAACATCACCACCAAGGACCACCAAGTGGCCTCAGCCAGCTGGTGCATCCCAGCATTTTGTACTTTGTGCCACAATGTCAGTCCTTCCCCAGACCTCAGCAGAACCTGGGGTCTGACAAATGTGAGCCTGGGAGCTCCTCTCCACTGCTCCAGCCAGCACTCCAGGAGCTGGGGGAGGTCACCAGTATGAATGTGCAGTCAAGCTGGAAGCCGCAGGCTCCTGCACCACTTGCAGCTGAATGGCTCAGGTTATTGGAAACAACACTGAGAACCTGGGGCCATCATGAGCTCACATGCTGGGGACACTGTCTGTTGCAACAGCCAGGTGGGGACAACTCATGCAGAGATATTTCCAAGTGAGGCTAGTATTTGAGCTTTGTGCTTTATGGATGAGGGTGACATGCACAGCTGCCCAACATGCAGAACAAAATCAAAGAAATTCCCTGCTCAAGAGAAAAAAACCGCAATGGAACAATCCTCCATAGCCTTTGGAACAGGGACCAAGGGAAAACACAGAAGTCTGGTAAAACACCACTAACAAAAATAGGCACAGCTCCTACTGCATGTCCCAGCAATTGCTTGGGCTCATGATCCCCCCCAGGAACAGGTAGCTGCAATGCTCTTGCTGCCTTCACGTGGGGAGAGGGTAATTTGTCACCAACAATGCAGATGTACCCTGGAGAAAGGTGAGACGTTGCATAAAGCTCCACAGGCACAAGAATAGCTCCCATTTCAGAATTAACCATCAGGAAGTGAGAACAAGTTGTAATTAATTACCAGTGGCCAAATAAGTCCAGAAAAAAACCCAAGACTTAAGGGTGAATTAGAAGAATGCTAAAGCTAGATGGGGCAGAACGTCCTGGGTTGTCACAAGGCCATCCTTTTGTGTGGAAATCAATTGTTTGCGATTATAAAATCCATGTTTTATACAAAATCCATCAGAAAACGCACCCTACAGGAACCCCCCCCTCTAGCCATCAACATTATCCCCAGTTCAGACCAAAGTGAGTGCTGCATTGGCACATCATGTGGGGTTCTGGGGTCAGCATGTGGTCCCTGCATTCATGAAGCCAAGGAAGCCATGAGGACACTGCCACTCTGAGAGTAGCTGAGCCCCAGCAGGCCCAGGGCTCCAAGTTCAGGCTCTACCTGCAATGCTGGACCCTTGGTCTGGCGCTGGCAGAGTCCCCTTGGAGATACAGTGCCCATCCTGTCACCTGCCCTCCTGTCTCTGTGGCCAAGGCTCAGGCAGTGTGAGGGGAGCAACAGTGGTTCAGAGCTGATCCCTGTGCTGGAGGTGAATTCCTACTGTGGGCAGTGCCAGGGGCAGCCCCAGCACCCATCCTGCTGCCTGGACAGAGGAAGCAGCCAGGAGAGCCCTAGGAGAGGGCAGCTGGCCAGGGCTCAGGAAGAGGCAGCTTTACATGAGGAAAAGACCACAGCACAGTGAGAGGGGCTGAGCAGCAGCACCTGGAACACAAATCCCTAACAGAAGAAATTCCTGTTTAGCATCCAACTCCAGTGTGGGCAGTGAAGCTGATTTTATGACTTATTTATTTATTTTGTCTTTGATGAACAGAAGGTTAATATAAGAACAACTCCTTGGCAAACCTTTAAGGGTAATTCAAGCGACACTGATGTGAATCAATGTTCCCTTTGTGAACGCATTACTTGGCAGAAACTGGCTTTTTGTAACCCCCTTAAACCTAGCTGGCAAAACAAAAAGAGAAAAAAAAAAAAAACAACAAAAAAATGTCCTTCAAACCAAAGGATGAGGTGAAAATAGAGAGAGTCGACTGCACTTTATTCTCTTTCATAGAAGCAAATGGATTTGCAGCTTTTTATACATTAATCAATCAATATCACTGACTGTACATCAGTGGCGCAGCCAAGTTATGAATGACCTTTCTGGCAAAGAGGACACTTTTAATGCTCATAAGACTGCTCATAGCTTAGCAACTTTCCGAATTTATGCCTGCATGATTACCCCTCGGAGGCAGGCGCCCGTTAGCGCTGCACTAGATATGACAAGGTTAGTCCTTGCCAATTTGTGCAGAAGAAAGGGAACTGTTGACTGTGTGCACTCTGTTGATGCAGTTGGTCACTGCTTGCTGGATGGTGGAGGATGGGCTTGCTCGGACAGTGGGCAGGCAACCATCTCGCCTGCCATGCTCCTTCGGACCACAAGACTCAGCCAGGGTCTGGGTTGCTGTGGGGGGGCAGGTGAGAGCTGTCCTGTGCAAAAATCTCAGTTAAGAGAGGAAGAGAGCTGAGCCCAGACCAGCTCTCCTGAGGGCTGAAAACATCTGTGGGACCTGGGGAGCATTTCTGACAGCCAAAAGGCCAGTAGCACTGAGAGACACAGGAGCATGTGCCAGGGCAGGAGGCCAGGCCATGGAGAACATCCTCCTCATCACTTTGCTGGCTGTATCGAGCTGGAACTGCTTCTTGGTGCAGAGCTGGGGAAAGCACTGCCCTACCCTGCCAGCAATACAATACACCATAGGCAATGACCTCCAACCCTCCTATGCTTTTTTACATTACTTAACAGGAAACAAAAAAGGATCCTGACCTCACACCACAATGGGGTCACCACTCCCCAGTGAGCTGTCATGACTCCAGCAGCAGTGTGGTGATGCTGGGGTACTGCCACACACCAGCTCCCATTTCACGTTTTTTACTTTCCCTAGTGTATGTCCCTAGTCAGCTCCAGACTCAAGTGAGATCCAAGCTCTCCACCTTGGGTCCACTGGCCCCAGTACAACACTTCTCCTCCTTGCAGCTCCCCAAGAGACCGTGGGGCTATCACTCTACATGCTCTACAAAACAAAATCACCTTGCTCATTAAGAATTATTCTGCTTACTTTTGAGATGTATTCTGCTCTTCCACTGGATTTTGACAATCTTTCTTTGTTTTTGCTCTTTCCCTCTGAAACTTGCATCCTTTGGAGCAGCCTTCAATCTGATAGGAGCTCAGCATACTTCTTATTTCCTATTAATTAACTTTCGGGGCTAGAAGTAGATTTTCTTCCTTGCCCTAGCTTTCAATCCTTACTCTCCCATGGTACCCAGTTTTGGAGGGCTCAATACTCTATGCCAGTGAGAGGCACTGCAAAAGCCCACTGCACCAATTGATCCTGGCAATTGTGCTAAAACTTCTTTTCCTCCTTTCCTTTCACCAGTGCCGCTCCCTGGTGAGAGATGGTCTGCATCTGGCCCTGTCCCTGGTCTCACAGCCCTGAGAACTGCACCCATGCTGCGGCTCTCCCCTTTGAACCCAGGCATGGGTTCACTGCACCACTGCTGTGGCTGGCAAAACAGCAACACAAATGTCATCAGAAAGCTTAGCACTGACCAAAAACCTCTGGGGAGGAGAGTTGGTCCCTGCTATAGCCTGTTCACACACCCACAGCTGGGGCTGTCACCTGGAGGCCTGGCAGGCTGGTTGGGGTTGCTTCCCCATGGATACCCCACTTCAAGGGGGAAAAGTGAGGACTCCCAGTGCTCCCCAACTGCACAGCCAGGAGGAAGAGGATGGCACGGTGGGGAGCAGGTGCTAGGCGACCCTGGGGAGCTGCTGCAATGCTCCTGACCTTGCACGTGTCCTCCCTGGCCATCCATCAGTTGGAAAAGTGAAATCCAGAGTGGAGCCAGCAGTGGCTGCTTACTTCCAAGTGCCTCCAGGACCTGGCACAAGTACTTCTGACACCTGGCAGCCTAGCAGCCACCCTACTGAGTTTAGGCAAAGATGACCCAGATGCAATGCCAGGGGCACAAGGGCCTCCAGAGCACTGGTGAGCACAGACAGCTCCCATGCCCTGCACCCAGCTCACAGTCACCCATGGGGACCTCTCTGGGGCTCCAGCTGCTTTCAGGGGCATGGCAGAGGAGAGCAGCCAGACTCCACACCCTGTTGCCAGCCATGGCCCTGCTCCCAGTGCTACCCACGGCCACTGTGTGCTTGGAATCCCCCGACAGGTCTGCACCAGTGCCCTTTACCACTCAATTCCATGTTCCTGTTGTTCCAGGGCATTGTCAGCATCCCTGTCCCCTAACCAGGAGAAATCTGCCCTCCCCACATCACTGCCTTCTCACGACACTACTTGAGGCCCTGGGAGAGGGATTGCTTCGGGAAAGGGGCAACAGGAGGGCACGACCCATTTCCCTCTCCTCACATCTCATCAGAGCCTTGGGGATGGTGAGGCACTGGCTCAAGGAATGAGGGCTCAGCAGGGAAAGGTTTGCTCGCTCCATGTTGCCCACATGCCTGCTCCCCTTCACTCAGTATCCCGGCTGCGACCTCTAACCCCTCTCAGACTGGGACAAAATAAACTGTGAGCAATCCACCACACCACACACACATAAAAGGGGTGGAAAAAAAGAGAATGGGAGGAGAAAAGTGAGTAGGTGATGTGGAAAGGAGAGGTGGCTGCACAAGTGAAGTGGAACGGACAGGCACTGTGCGCTGCCAGATTGCCGGCCCGCCTGCAAAGGCCAAAATTAATGCCATTGTTTTGCCACAAAGGAGGCAGCAAAGTAGCAGCAGAGGCCAGAGAACAATCCTAAACACCAAGCCCTAATTCACCCTTCATCACAATAAAAAGGAGGATGGAAAAGGCCAGAACGCTTCAGCTTAATTGGTAACCAAATGAGAGAGAAGTTCCCAGAAAAGGAGCAGAAGTGTCTGCCCTGGATGAATACCAGCAAGGCAGGACAGCAAAGAAAAGCGCCCACAGTCACGCTCAGTCCGTCCCCACTTCCCTCCCTTTGAGCCTGGCAAGCGAGAGCTGGGGCCGTGCAGGGGCCCCGCACACATCACACCAGGAGAAAGCCCAGATTTAGGAGCTTGGGGCCTGATGTGGGGCCAGTGAGGGCATCCAGTGGGCATGTATGTGGTGCACCATGTCCGCTTAGGAAAGGCCAGAACATCCTAACTCGCAGACAAAAGGAAATCTGCATCTGACACAGTGCATGGGAAAGAATGTGTGGAACAGGAAAAAAAATTAAGCACTCATGTACTTAATAAAGTGGCCACAGATGAATCAAAAGTCTGAGAAGAGGGACGGGAAAGGGCACCTACACAAAAAAGGAGATGACTAGAGATGCTTGGTCTGAAAAGAAATAAGGTGGCCTTGACAGGAGCATCCAAATGAAGGTTGGTTCAAGAGAGTTGGACCAATACTGCTTCTCTCATCCTCCAGTCTCTAGAGGACTGACAATGAATATGGAAAAAAATGCAGATTTGAAGCAAATATAGATTATACTTTCTTATACAGCTGCCAATTAACCTTTGGAACGTGTGGCCTCAAGAAATCATTGAGGTCAAAACAAGCTATGTGGCAAGGGCATCAAGATACACAACGTAGAAAAGCAAACTAACTATTTGAAAGAAACAGAAACATTCCTGCTCAAGGGTATGAACCAAACTTTAGTAGGAATAAGAATAAGACCCTTATTTAAGGTAGGTTGTAATTTGTTTAGTGGTGCCAAATTTCCTCCTGCAGCTGCTAGAGCAAGACTCTAGTGTTGCCAGACTGGTTTCCTACCACTCCTCCTGGCATGGACTAGCACTCTCCTGTGCTGGGGTTGCACAACTGGGCAGGCAGCCTAAGGCCAGGAAGGTCTGCCTGGTTGCCTTGCCCCACAGGACAGTGGGATGCTGTGGGAGGACATGGCTCCACCTCCACTCGAGCAACACAGCAAAACCCAGGACACATATTATGCACTGACAGACCAGGCTGGTGGTGTGGCTGTTTCACACAGAGTCCAGTGAGGCAGACGGTTTGAAGCACAGTTCTCATTCTGTATCAGCATTACACCTGGGAATCAGCTACTGCCAAGCCCAGCTGCTGGATCTTCCCATACAGCAACTCCTCAGCAAGGGCTTGAGTATGAAAGCCTGGCAGGCAAGTTCCCTCTCATACCCCTCCTCAACCTACTCCACTGTATAAACAAGTTAAATGTCCTTGTTGCCTCTGAAGACAAAGGGTTACGTTCAGCTGGCTGAAATTTTCTTTCTGCCACTGTCCCCACTGAATGTGTTACACTGGGCAAGTTCACAGGACAGAAGGTATCACGGTATCAGCTGTGGTCCAAGTCAGCTCAAGCTCCCTTTCAGCTCAGGTCAACAGCAGAACAGGAAAAGAGACTCTGAGCTAATACATCAATATAAGCATGCAAGTGAGGCAACTCTCTAAACTCATTAACCTGTTCACACAAAAGAAGGCATGGCAATTCCAGATGTATTTAATTTGAAACCCAGTAGTGGAAGAAAGGGAGAAAATAGCAGAGTGGCAATGGCTGAAACAGTCAAACCTGCAGGAAAGACACTGGAGATGATCTGCTCCCACGTGATACTGCGGAGATGAACATCACAAATTAGGGCTGACAAGTGAAGGAATAATCACTGGAGCATATGTCTAAGTTTTTGGAAGGTTTCTTTTTATCCTTACCAGAACATCGCAATAGGGGTCTCAGTCCGACACTGCACCTAACTGAGTGCAAGGTTTGGTCAGAAGCAGCATGGTCATGCTGATGAGACTTTAAACACGAACTGAATTGGCTGCTGAAATGAATCCTGTGTTACTCACACTGACATCAAACCCTTCGCCAACACATCTTGACACAGGACTTAAGTACTTATTGCTGCTCAACCTGCAATGTCTTCAGGACTGCTGATTCACCACCAAAACAGAATCCTTCAGTCTTGAATTTAACCTGCATCATCGCAACAACTATCCTGAACTCTTCAAGAGCTCCCTACTTTAAAACATGAAGGCAGAGAAGGGAAAGGAGAAACAGTGAAGAGAAGCAGAAAGTACAGCTGGTACTGGCCACAGAGCTTTTGGTGACCAAACTCAGTCCCAAGTGTGAGACAACAGGAGCAGGGATGCAGTTCTTCTGACCTAAAGGGAACAGCAGCTGCCTGAGCTCAGGAGAGATGCTGTGCTCCCACACAAATTGGTTTCAGTCTGGCTTTGGAGTCTGTTTTGATGGGGGTGGAAAAGCTCAAGTAGGAGAGAAACCAGTGGTTTCCCAGTGCTTCACTCCAGCATCTGGTGATGTTTCCCCCTTCACTTTCCTAAGTGGAAAGGGCTTTAAGATGCAGCTGAACAAGAAAAACATTCTGGAACAAGTCAGCCGTCAGAGCTTCCTCTCTTTCTGCTTAATGAAAGCCATGAGCTCCTGGTGACAAGTGTCTGCTGGAGTTAGATGGGGACTTTATGAGATTCCTGCCACGTTTCAGTGATATTGCAACATGCCTTTGGTCTGCCTGCCCCAGCCCAGCTATCTAACCACTTCCTTCCCGCCAGGCGCCTCCCATTAGAGACTTTCATTAAGCGAATGCTTGGGGGTTTGTGCAGATTTCTGTTACCCTTCCCCTGCTTTACCAGGGGCACATGAAAAAAAACATGATAAACTTTAATAAAAACAAAATTAAAATGATTAAACCTTTCATATCCTTTAGAGATTATCTATTCACTGCTGGTTGGTCAAAACAGAGCTGAGGCACTACTGCTTTTTACTTCAAACTCAAAACCAACCCCAAACAAGTAAGTAACAAAGGAAATCTGCCTCTGCCAGATATTAAAGGGGAACCAACTTTATCCCTGCACTCTGCAAAGCCAGATCTGAGCAGCTCCTGGCATCTTATGTGCACAAAGACAGAAAGATGTTGCTGGGATGGGAATAACCTTCTCCAAAATTGGGGTAGGGGAAAGGACACAAGGACAGAACCATGTACAAATTATGCTGCAGAATAACACTAAGACAGAGAGGTCCACTTATGTGGACTCAGTTCCCAAAAGGGACTGACTTTCTCAAAGCATGTGTCTTTCCTCATTTCTTCTGACCTTCCCAAGGAGCTAGCTGTGTGCAGCAACCCTGATCCACCACTTGCAGGAAGAACTTCTGCTGGGTTATAACCACCATTAAAGCAATATGAAACGAAACCAGAACCAAACATTTCCACCTGCCTCTCTGTCCATCTATGAAAGGGAGAGTTTGCTATCTGCCTGGCTTCTGGAATCCTCCAGAGCAGAGACCCTATGCTCCCATGACTCCCATCAGGAACTTGCTGGGAAGGTAAAAGGTTCTTAAGCTTGCTGGGAAGGTCAAAAGACCTTAAGGTCCCTTCAAAAAAAAAAGAAGAAATACCAAGGTTCAGCAGAACAACAAAGGGGAACGCAACAAGCTGTCCTCCTGCTTTAAATGAACACACGTGGCATGAGATCTTGGAAAACAAGTGGATAATCCTGAATGTGGAGGTATTTGGTGGGGCTGGCTTAGAGATCAGGAATGCTGCAGTAAAGGGAAACTGCCAGTTTAATCAGCTGAATGTACACATGGCCAGGAGCTATTCTCCTCTCCGCTGCTATTTCATGTATGTTATTGTGCCGCGGGTGAATGTTTCCTCAAAACAGGACAATAGCTCCTCTTATTCCCTGTGTCTGAGAGGAGATGACAGACACAGATTTCCTCTTCAGACAGTGAAGCTGTTGCACACTCCAGTCACAGGAACAGCTCCCAGCAGAAGGCTGGGTGCTGGTGACAATTCCCCATGGCCTCCTGGCCCTCTCCCAAGCACCTGCTGCAGCATGGACACAGCACCTCCTTGATGACTCACATCCCAGTGATTTGGTTGGATTTACATGCATCACTTGGGAAACAAAGACTGAGCAAGCTGCTGCCTTCAGGGGGTTACAGAGAACATAATAGGAAAATACAATATTGGGTTGTGGAGAGCGAGAGAGGTGAAAAGCCTGGGAGAAGCTAATGAAGCTGGGCAGCACTTGATGTTTGCGCACAGGAGCTCGGATTGTCATTTGGGTTGTCAGATTATTAAATGTGTCAATCAAGGACAAGCCTGGAAATGGCACGGGGAAGCGTGTGAAATGAGGTTAGCTGCTACACATCGGCAGAAGGAATCTCGTTTTGAGGAGCAGAGGGTGACTGGAGGCAGCACAAGACCAGAGGAGCTTCCCCAGCCATAAGAACAGGGGCAGTGGGAGGAGATGGCATGCAGAACATCACTTAGGAACTCTTGTTTGCACCAGGTGGGACATTTTACACCAAATCCCTCAGGTGTGCACCTCACACATTACTCTTCCCTAGCCCTCTACAAGGGTCACACATTCCAGCCAGACAAGCCTGTGCATAGCCAGCAGAGCCAGAGCTGCACTGTGCTTTAGGCTGACAGATGCCAGAGCACAAACTCTGCACACTGTTCTCCTGCAGACACTGCACAAGTATCTGCTCTGGGAAGTTTTAATTGTTATGTGCAATTAAGTCCCACAGAAAAGAGGAGAAAGGTTTACAAAAGCAAACTAATTATTCCTTTCTAAAACCTTCCATTACCTCTATCAGATGTAGGAGAGCAACATCCATGTTTCTCCAGCATTAGCCATGACCACATCTTCTTTAATTGAGACCAAGTGGAGGACATCAGATCTTAATAAATCTGAATTATTTCAAGCAGGGAAAAATATTGTTTGCCATTATCCACTTTTATTTCAAAAGTCTTAAAGTTCCACTGGAAGTATGGAGCCTGCAACCATGAAGAAGCCACTCCTTTGGAGTATCTCACATCCCTGTTGTAAAAAATTATACCAATAATTACTCCATGCTTGACAATAGTGAACCAGAAATGCCTTGCATGGTTGCCCACTCTTCAAGGTGGGAAAATCACAGGACCGTACCCCTCACAGGAGATTTCTGTGGAAGATCTCTTTCCTAACCTTTTGTTTCAATTCATTTTACAGCTGGCTGGTAGCAATTCCTAAGCTCAGGGCATGGCTGCCAAGGGAAGGGAGGACTTGGAAAGTGAGGACTTCAAAGTGCCTTGAGGAAGAAGATAAAAGCATGCTGCAAGACCTCAAAGTCCCCCATTTAAACCGATAAACATGGCTGGCATCAAACCTGCCTTCTGCTAAATAGAAAATTTTTGTCTAAGACCAACCTTTTCATACCTCAAACCACATCCTCAGTGTTTCATGAACAAATCTACTCCGATCACAGGGAACTCACTTCCCTTCCCCTCCACCATCACCTCCCTCTTGAGGAGCGATGCCTTCATGTCCCTGCTGCAGCTACAAAACTGCTGTTAGGAAAGAGGAACATGAGCATGTTCCTTCATATGACTCAGAGTGAAAACAGAGGCGCAAGTACCATGAGCACCCAGCTGTCTGCAGACACCCCAGGCAGAGCTGAGCCTGAGTTTGGTGACTACTATTTTTAAAGCACATGGGGTTTTCTGCTCTGGCAACTGTTCTAGCTGTACCTCAGCTGTTTACACTCTTGGTTTCATTAAAAATTCACATCCTGATTTCAGTCTACAGTTTGCAGCATGCCCTTCAGAAGGTTGGATACTGAAATATAAGGCAGGAATGGATGGACAGTGCTTGGGGGGCAGAGAGAGGAGAGAAGCAGGAGCCACAGGGTATCCCCTCCTCCCTCTGGGGTTCAGTAGCTTCCAGGCGGCTACCAGAACAGAGCTTTACAGTACAGATGTTCTTCTAAATAATTGTAATCAACCTGTTTGAAATGGGGAGAGTGGCAAGTCCCTTGCTGCCTGCTGGCAGAATGAGCAGCAGGGATGCTCCAGCAAGGCTGGGCATGGGATGCTGGGCAGTGATCCCGCTGCTGACACCCGCTCCAGCCCCTTTCCTGCCCAAACAAAGCAGCTTTTGACCATGGTTGGCTGAGTTTAGCAGAGGAGTTCAGAGAGCCTGCCCTCACCCTTCACACATGTCTTTGCCAAATCCTTCATGGCCATCTTCCTCCAACACACAGAGATCAGCAGGACTGCTGAAACAGTATGTCCACCACAGGGGACTGGTTCTCAGCACCAAGACAGGGAGACTGTGGCAGCCCCTGGAGAATACGTCCAGCAAAACAGTTCTTCAAATCGTTCAATACTTCTTCATGACAAGTAAGATCTCTGGCTGGCTTAGCCTGGTCTAAGGGGAACACTCCCATCTCCATAAGGACAAAGAGGCTCTCCAGAAGTATATGGTGCTAAGAAAAAATGACCTAGAGCCATACTCAACAAAAGATATTCCTTGACTTTTTTTTTTTACAGCCTTCCTATGGATTTTCACAGTAAAGACACAACTTCTATAAACAGTCTGTAGGGTGACTCTTGAAGTTGAGACATGGTCAGCATTTCCCACAAAGTATTACATGAATTTTCCAAAAGTCATCTTGCCTATCCCACAAAGCTCTGTAATGGCCTCCAGCACAACTGTAGAGATCAACAAATGTGACTTTTCCAGGCTCACTTGTCATATTTTTTGTTGTTATTTTGTCAAAAGCACTCTCAGCAGTCCCACAGTCCCAGCTGTGTCCAGGCTGCAATACTCAAACTGCCTTGGAGAAGGAGAAAAGCACACACACACACCTTTTCCTCATTGTGGTCTGCTCCAACTTGGACAGTGCAGATGGTCTCAGTCTCAGCCACCTGTGCCACAGGGGAGGAACCTCTCCTCCAGCCACGGTGGCTCTGCACAACTTTCTTGTAGCAACACAACTCCTCGGCCATGCGGGTTGTCCTCTGCATTTACATCTGCCAAAATCTGTTTCCTCTCAAAGATGTCAAACTCTGGACTTATAAGAAAGGATGATCGATGAAACTCTAGAGTATCATAAAAGTCAAGGCGGTCTCTTGCCTCACCTCCACCTGATCCTTATGGATCTAGTTATTGTCCATCTGAGGAATCTCTGGCCAGGCTTACCACAAGCAACAGGACTTTATTCTGACTTAAGGAGTATGTCAGACCTTGACACATGGAGCCACACAAAGCAGCAGCCCCTGGTGAGAGATGTCCAGGACTCTGGTGCAAGTGAGGAACACAGACACCTGACAGGCACCTGATGGACTTCTGTCCTACAAACTGGGAAGAGTGTGCAAACTCCCTCTGCTCCTCTCATAGGAGACAGCCACAGAAAGGGAGAGCAGAGAGAGATGGAAAACAGGAAGAGTCAGGAGAAATAGGTAAGGGAGGATGCAGATTAATTATGAGCAGCACTTGCCTAAGGAGAAACAGGCTGAGCAGTGGGGGCTGTAACAAATCCCCACCCATGGGACTGGGAAGTGAAGAGCGATGAAGGGCGTGCGGAGCTGTGCATGTCCCTGTGCAGCTCGGGCTGCAGACGAAGCAGAGTCCCCCTGCAGAGCCGCTGCTCCACGCAGGCTGTCCCAGTGACAAATGCCTGCCTGTGCCCCCTGCCTTCTAGAAGGAAACACTTTCAAAGCCAGGCTGAAAATTTGTTGCAGGTTGTTTCACTCTTATTTCTATCATTACCTAATGAGTCGTAAGTGCATCCATCCCTACATCTTGAGAACGTTTTGGTTTTTATTATGTGCTTATTTTTTTCTCCTCTTCTCTCAACCCCCATCATTAAAAATCAATTAGCTTATGGGTAACGTTACACAGATGCTTCTGCAGCAAGGGGCTGACATATGCAGTGGCAGCAGCCCAGATACTACATCAATAGATGTCCAAAAATACCCCACAGAAGAAAACAAACCTCCACCCCTAAAGCTGTACTCCTTCTGAAGAACAAAACAGCTAAATGTCCAGCCTGGGCCCTGCTTCCCTGTCTCCTGCATAATTAGCACACTTCTCAGAGCAAGCAGAAAAGTTTAATTGTCTTTAATTATCCAGTTCAAGGAGGATTTGGTTTCTTGTCCATATAATTTCCCTGCCAAAGACTTCATCATCCCTTTACTGGAAGCAGAGTGCAGCTTCTAAAGCTCTCTTCCATAAAAGACAGAGAAGTTTCAGTGAGGGCTGTACTGCTGGCAGAGACAAAGGTCCTTGTGTCTACCAGGCTGTTGCTCAGGCTGCTGCATGTGTTTTCTGCAGGGTGGGAGGGAATGAGTTGCAACTAATATGCAATCAAGAACCATCACAATTACAAATGTAAATGAACAGGCAATTGGCACTGACCTTTGTAGATTGTTAGAGGACTAATTAAGGTGTGATCAGATGCTCTCTTCCAACAGATTGAGATGCATCCATACAAGACATTATCTTCCCACCGCCCCTGAGGCAGCAATGCTCTTTTCTACATGCTTGCTCACACCAGTGAGTACATACACACAGAGCAACCTGGTGTCTAGCCCTGGCACCTGCTCTGTGCCACAGAGCAGCAGGATCTGCAGTGGGAAGAGGATCAAGGCAGCTTCACTCACCTGGTCAATGCAGTCCCACTTAGCACAAAGTTACAGCACAAGGCTGAGCTACTCATTACTGCAACCAGGTTAAACTGGGGAT
This sequence comes from Indicator indicator, assembly GCF_027791375.1. Classification (NCBI taxonomy): domain Eukaryota; kingdom Metazoa; phylum Chordata; class Aves; order Piciformes; family Indicatoridae; genus Indicator; species Indicator indicator. The sequence continues at coordinate 11,043,609 of NC_072028.1, read as the reverse complement.
GAGGAGATTGGCACAAACTGGATTAAATTATGGAAAGAGAAAGGAAACAAATAAACTTTTGTCATAATTAGCAAAGCCACAAAGGTCTCTAGCAGCAATGATGGTGGCTGCCATGTACCAGCACCTTGCCATGGGTCATGGGCTGGCCCAGGAGTCTGATCTGGAAGCTGGCTGAAGCCCCCTGTTCAGGGTCTCACACAACACAGTCCCTTGTGCCCGCCTGCTCTGGGTCACAGCACACCAGACTGAAGAGCAAGCAGAGGCAGGAGGCTTCACACTACTGAGGAGCAAACCAGCAGCTGGCCAGCCAGAGCAACAGTAGAAGAGAAGGATTTGTGCCAGCTCAGAGTGCCCTGAGCACTTGCAGCTCTACAGGGAGAGAAGACAAGCACTAGAGTCAGGATCCTGCTCAGGGCTTCAGCCTCAGTCATCAGGTTTGAGCATCTCCTAGGATGGGGACTCTACAACCTCTTCCGGCTCCTCTCAGGGAGGAGCTCTGCAGAAGGCAAAGAAGCTGGAAAAGCTGACATGTTTTAGGAGTCCTCAGAAAGAGCAGTGATAATAAAGCGGGATTCACTCTGGAAGAAAGCACAAGCTGATGTATTCCTAGGGAAACTGAATTCAAAACAAATGTAATTAACTAGAAGGGGAAAGAGAATCATACTGATGATTACCAGGGAGGAATAGCAGCATCAGAACGAACCACTGCACTTGTAATGCAGCAAAGCAGCAAAAATGTCACTGTCCCTCAAGCCCCTGGTAGAAATGTGTCACTGGTAAGAAAAGCACATTCTGCTCAAGGTGTCTGAAACACAGGGAAGATTTTCTCATGTTATCCATTACCACCAGAGACTCATGTCAAAAGGCAGTGAGGAAAGTCCATCCATCCCTCAGAAAAAACACTAAAAAAAACATAACAGGGGTACAGCAGAGACACCATCATCTTACATAAGAGGAGGAAATGCAGAGAGCCAGCTGCAAACCCCAGCACAGCCCCGCCACAAAGGAAGAGTGATTCCAATGCTGGCAGCATTTTGCTGGGAAGATCCATTGGTGAAGCCTCACCAGGGATCCATAGGTCAAGCTTCCTCAAGCAGTGTGTGCTGCTGTCCTGACCAGGTTGGAGAGCCAAATCCAAGAAAAATCAAACATCAGAAGAGTGAATTCAAGCCTAGGGACATGTGTACTCCTACTACACATCACTGACACTCAAACTATGGAAAAATAACACTAGCCAGCTAAATAATGAGGGAAGGATCAGCCTCTATGAAGCAGATCTTTTCACACATGGAGAAACTACACTGAACAAATCCAAGCTGGGAAACAAATTACTGTTCTGCCCTCAAGAGGCTGACCTTGCCCTCTGCCAGGATCCCCTCTGGGTGCTGGGCAGTGCCCCCACCTGCCCTGACAGCTGGGAGCTGACGCACTTGCCTGAGCACCCGCCAGCACCCAGAGGAGCTGCCCAGCTCCAGCTTGCAGTATCCTGGCATGTCATCCCTTGGGATACATTCTTAGCCTGGCCTGGGGTGACAGGGCACCCCAATTTCTGTTTGATTTGGTGTTCTGATTCCATAATGGGTTCAGAAAAGAGAAGATGAAAGCATCTGTTCTCCCCCACAGGGGTACTGCAGCTTCTCACCCAAATCTGACCCCCACTGCTGTGGGGATAACCAGACCAGTGCCTCGTTGGCATCTGTGGACATAGGCACAAGGTGTGCCTGCTTAGTCCTGTTCAACAATGGGCTAAAGTGTGTTTAAAATTCAGTATCTCGGGTCAAAGTGACCTGCAAAACACAGGAGATATTTTCCTGCTTCGCATTCTACAGAGTCTTACCCTCACTTGTATCTTTAAACTTTGAAATAAAATACGAAAAAGAAATTCTTAGTGTCTTGTTTGCTGTCAGTTTCTGCTGAGGAACCAACAAGCTTAAACAGAATTGTATCAAAGCATTTGCCAAAGTAAAATATTTTTCAACTCAGATTTCTTTCAGTGACTTGTCAAGGTTTTTAGTTAAAGAAAAAAAAAAAAAACCACAACACTTTTTAAAATGGTCAACAAACCATTTTCCCTCTCAGCTGGTCAACTTCTGCACTCTCCATACCTGCAATGTCACAATCCTGGCGGGCACACTGGCAGAGATAAGGTTTCTGAAGTAAAAGACAAGGTAAACAACAACTTCTAAAGTAAACAAAGATTTTCAAGACTGCTCTGTGTATTACAAAAGGGCACAGAGGGTTTCTCCTCTCTGTTCACTTTGCTTTTAAGAAAGCTCACCAACCATACAACCCTGGCCAACACATCCCTCTTGAAATCTGAGCATTTTCCTACTGTGGAGCACAGCAGAGAAGCAGACTAGCTTTAAGAGCTGCTGTCCCCTCTGGGATGGTGTGGCAACCACAGCACGCTTCCACTGTCACCATGACCTTTGGGAAAGCGTGTTCCATGCCCTCCACTCCACTGGGCCCCTGAGTTCACAGATAGGTCACTTTTTTCCATGAGACTGAATTTAACTCTTAGCAAAAAATCTCCTGCTCTACTTTTCAGGCGTTCTGTGACTATTTGAGATCCTTGTTACTAACACAGATGACAGCAACACAACCCAGGTCTGAATTAGACCCACATGTATTCTTCAGCTGGTGCTGCTCTGCTATCCCAGTGCCTTTAAGGTAAGATCCCCCTCCTTGTCTCTATGTGCAGTAACTGCAGAATGCCAGCTCCTCAGAGTCCCTTTCTGTAAGATTTAGCCATTTCCACAGAAGACATGGAGGGATGTCCTGGCTGAAGCTAACAGGAAGGTTGTGAAGGCTTCCACTGGCATCCTCCCAGCTACAGCATCTTCACATCCCTGACAGCATGTGTATCTGCAGACTTGGGCAGATTCTCCTTCCCCTCCCTCTAGAGGCCTTAATGAGATCTTGTTTTTCACTAACATAAAAACCTTCTTTATGAACAAAGTATAATTTCTGTTCTGCCAAGCCTAGCTGTCCCCTTTAAGGCACAGTTTCTCTTTCCAGGTTACTGGCTGCAATCTCTTTTCCTGTTACCTGTTCTTTCTGTATGAGCAAATGCTTCACTTGAAACATTCATCTTATCCACTTTGTCAAAAGGCAATACAGAAAACAGACAAACACTTGTCCCTTGTCCTGCTCAGCTCTTCCCATAAGCTCCTCCTCCCAGTTCAATGTATCTGAAGTATTAGAAATGAATGAACATGCTTGAACAGGTTCTCACAGCTGCACAAGACATCACCTGACACGTGGCAAAAATCTACAAAGTACAGTTCACTGTTCTGCTAGAGTCATCCAAATGCGATGGGTATCTTCAGATGCTCAAACAACATCCTCCTATTTAAAACACTAACCTGAACAAACACACACACTTCTACAAGTCAAGCCTGTATTTAGTTCATGGGAACAGAGGGTACCACTTAGGAGTATGGACTGAAGCGCATGTGTAAGTATTTGGTGTTTCTGACCCACCACCCACAAGGCTGTAGGGCAGAGCTCTGCTGGATGTTTGGGTACAGCACGCATCTCAACCCACAGCAAGGTAGCTGGGACTTCTGTTACTGAGAAGCAACAAGCATCATCCACACAGCAGGGAAGAGAAACGAAAAAGTCACCAAGCTTGCTGGTAGGTCTGATGCTGTGAGTCAAACCCTGTGATGCAGAACCTGACCTGTCCGTGCAACAGAGACACCACTCACCGGCCTCGGCAGCTGGACACTTCCGGATGGTGAAGATCTGTCCCAAGTCTTCCTCTTCTTCAGGAAGACCTTTCTGGAGGCGCTGCAGCTTCCGTAGACTCTCACTCCGTTGGTGTTTCATGGAGCGCACATGCTGGATGAGGTTCAGCTTGGCCTTGGTGGAGTAGTTGCAGAGGACACAGTGGTAATAGCAGCTTTCACCCTCAACCCCACTCTCATGATGCTGAAGGTGCTGTGAAGAAGAAAGAGAGATGCAAATTTCCTTTATCATCTCCAGTCTCCCTGGGTTAGCTAAGAGCCACTTGGGAATTAAGTAAGAAACCACATTTTGACAAAGACATGGTAAGATCAAGCCTGTTTATTCTCAAGGTACCACATGCCCTCCCACTTAGAAGCAAAGAAAACATAACCCACTGAAATGAGCACAGAAGCAAAAATCAAGATAGGCAAGATCATCTCCTTCAGAGATTAACAACTCCTCATGACCTTTGTATGGCTAATTCTTTCGTATTTAAAGCTTACCCTGGGAGGGGATCCAACTTCACATCAAACATTAAATTTGATAAATTCTCCTTGAAAACTAAGAAGAATAAAACCAAAGCAATCCTAGAACACAGAGAACCCATTAGATTGAGAGGTCCTGGAAATGGCATATGGAAGTGGAGCATGTGCCATCCTATCTATCATCCTGCACTCCATTTCCTGGCATCTAGGTTCAGTAGAACCCCTTGGATGTGGAGAAAGCAGTAGCCTGGCCTGAAAGATGGCCATGACAGAGATCCAGGCTGAAAAACCAACAGTGAGCATGCAGCTCATGAGAGGTTAGCACCTAGAAAAACATTTTGTCACCCTCTGAAGTTTTGCTGTCACAGCCAATACAGCCCTCCTGAGGGTATTCTACCTTAATTATTTGACAGAATCCATCAGTTGTCTGGCACATTGGCCCATGCCACCAGGGACACCAGTAACTTTCTTATATCGACCCTAGCAATTATTTGTTAAAACCAGAGGGAAGAACTTGCTGCTCACAGATGTGCTGGCTGCCATGGCACAGCCACTCTCCCTTTGGTCTGGGCAGCAGCAGGGCTGAGAGCTCACAATAGCATTCCCAATTCCCACAATAAGGGCTTATGAGAAGTCAAAGAAAAATGGATACCAGAGTCAAACGATACCAAAGACTCAGTAGTGAAGGCTATTTGGTGTTTCCATCACACACCTACATTTCAGCTAAGAAACAGTCCCTGCCAGCTCCTACCATCCTATCTCAAGACCTCTTTTCGTCCTCTGGGTCATCTCATGAAGCATCCTCAGGGCCCAGGGCATATAAGGAAGGTAATTCGGACATGGGCTCAAGGTTTGTCAATCAAAAATATTGCCTACGTGTAGCCAGGACCTTCTGGTAGAAATTCTGACGTGTATTATCTCAGTTACAGCTAAGATAAGATTAAAGACACATATTACCCCGTGCTGTGTGCTTAGCTAACACGGAGGAAAGAGAGCCCTCTGAGTTTAGGAATGATTAAAAATAGGGTAGGAGCTGATGCTGAGGCTTCTGATTGGAAGGGCAAAGGAAGAGAATAAATGTATTCTAGATCTGGCTAATTAGACCAGCCTCTTTTGGGATTGCAATGTATTTAATTAAATTCACTGTAATATTTGAAGAATCCACCAGGGCACTAATCCCACCGGTGCCCTCAAAAGATTTTTTTGCTGTTTTCCCTCATAAGAACTTCTTCTTCCTCCCACTTCTATTGTTTGCATGCATTACCCTCTTCCTGAGCCAGAAAGAGAGAAAAGGCTTAAGCACAAAAAGCTAAGGTTAGTGAGACACTCACAAGAGCCTCGTGACTGGCCTTGCACAGCCTGGGTTACTTTCCTGGCTCTGCCCTGCTTGCATCTGATCTTGGCAATAACACTTCCCTACTGTCCCACCTCGTTGAGGGCTGGGGGTCCTGATCCAGGAGAAGCACAGCAAGCCCCAGGGTCTTGCTCCAGGAGAAGAATTGGCAAGCCCCAGGGTCTTGCTCCAGGAGAAACACAAGCAGCCTTGTCCTCTATCCATCAAGAGATGGATTAGGGAAGCCCCTGTCCTACAAACACCATACTGAAGCTCAGGAAGTGCCAAAGGGCTCATGAGCAGCTTCTGTGAGAGGCTTAGGAAACCCCCAGTGAGCAATTAGAGAAAAATCTGGTCACAGGTTCAAGGAAACGTTAAGGACATAGTCTCTGTGGGAACCAGAGGCACAGTCTCACTTAAAAGAGGATTTTAGGAAAACATTTGTTTTAAACAGTCTAATAAATGTGTCATATTTTCTGCTCTATTTTTGTTCCCACTCCATGCATGTTCAAATATCCCTTGTACTTGGGTCAGCTTCATCTGCCTGTTGTGCTGGAGGAGACAACACCTGAGGGTACCAACACCACCAAGTCCACCCCAGATAGAGCATGACATCACACACCTTCCTCTGATTCACAACAGACTTCCAGCAGAGGAAAGGAGCAGGTCAGAATAAGACAACACAACAGACAAGCTTGTACTAGGCTGGGAGTGATGAACCGCTGGACAAGTATGTGTAGTTATTGCCCATCACACTGTTAAGCTTTCCCCTAGTGAGAACTTACCCATATCACAGAAAACAAATTCAAAATATTAAACTAGAACCTTGTTAGAAGACAAATCAGGTTGAAAATCAAAGGAACATATTGTTCCTAGGAAAAGCAACCAACTTCTGTCAGGGAACATTGATTTCTGCAAGTCTAGGGGGGTGTTTGCCCCCTCCCTCTCAACGATAGGAAACTTCCAACATCTGGTTCTTCACGCATGGCATGCAAAATATTGATCAGGTTTAGTCAAAGCTTCACTTTAAATCAGAAACAGACAGAGGAACGCTCTGATGGAAACCATACGGCTCACGAGTACAGTTCCCAGGGGACAGGGGCTGTTCCTCTACGTACACTAACTGCAGCACCGTGCCACTCACAACACCTATTCCTGCACACAGATCAAACCAAATCCTGCCCATCTTCACTTGGGAAGTGCTCGGGTTTCTGGACAAAGCCATGCTCTCTCTCTGGTGCAGCAACTAGTGCAGGAAGATCCCGCTCAGAGACCTCATCTCCTCCATTTGCTGTAACCCCTGCACTGCCTGAACGCAAGCTTCACCACGAACCTTCCTCACAAAACGCCAGCTCCTCACCAGTTTGCTACGCTTGGCAATTTTATCTCAACACCAAGAGCTCTGGCTCTGCCCCTCGCACCCCAGCACAATCTCCTCTGGGCACAGCTGCACTGGAGCAGGACAACGAATAAATCTCTTGGGCCAAGGAATAGCCACTGCAGAGAGCCACTGACACGTGGGTAGCCTGGCATTGCATTGGAGGTGCCACTGGCACTACCTTGCTAGCAGCTGGAGACTCTCCTTCAGCTTCTCACAAATAAAAAAGTTATTTTGAGGTGACCACACTAAACTGCACTTATGCCCCACATGATCTACTCAATCAGCATTTTGGGCCAGTTTAAGGGAGTATTGCATAACGATCTCCTCCTTCCTTTGGGTTTGGCTTGAAGCAGACAGCACGTTCAGAGGATCTGAAGATGCAGACAGTTTAAATAAGCAACAGGAAAATCAGAACTTGTGCCTGTACGTGCTGCAGAGCACTGGGGGCCAGCGAGCAGCAACCCACCCTTTCGAGGATTGCACTGTGTGGAGCCCCCAGTGCCCCAAACATGAAAGGAGGGGGAAGGGAGATGACTACTCATGGGTGATGTTCACACCAGTGCTGCCCACAGCCTTCAGTATGGCCACCAGCCAGGTCAGGAGGAGAAGGGCAGAAGAACGGGTGCTGAGGGTAGGGGTGCAGAGCAGCGAGGGTGGGAGGGGTGCTGGCACAAGCTAAGGTGAGCACATGTGCACTGGGACGAGCTGACCGGTGCTGGACAGACTTTCTAGCCCTTGTTCTCTGCTTGGAATTGTTCTCGTCTAATAAATAACAGCACAATAAATGTTTGCAGTGTATGACCATGAAAATCTGATTTTTAAACAAAGTCAGGAACAAGACCATACTCAGCTTTTCTTTCTCTCCACCTCCATCCTTCACACACCCTGAAGTTGGATTATTTTATCACCTAACACTGCTTCACCCACTGTATTTGTCAATAATCCTGGAATTCAGGACAACAGCTGTATTAATCCCCCTGACTGCAGGCCCCTCCTCACCCACATGTTCTCAGACCACGTTCTTTGGCGATGAGATGGTTGTAACCAGGACTGAGGATGCATGTTTCTGCCATCACACAGTAATGAACTCTCCTACCTAACACCCTTGTCACTCTGTCGTTAATGTTCACCATGCAATGCAATTTCTAAAAATATTTTTAATATTTGCCTTTTAAATTTTAAACGATGTCAAATCTGTACCTGCTCAGAAACTATTCTGCAGGAAGTTTATTACAGCCACCGTGTAAGGAACCCAAACACCTCCGGTCACCTGCATTTATAACCCCCCCTGCCACAGGCACAACGTTCCTCTCCAAACCCATTTGCTGTGTTTAGTGGGTCAGCCCCTGTCCTTTGAACTGTAACCCCAGCTCACTGGGGAGATGCAACAACCACTCTGAACTATCTTGTGGTTTTGATGTATATTATTCATTAGGAAGAAGGCCCAACTTCTATGCCATCTTAACTTCATCCCATATAAAGTCTCCCCTTTGGAGGGCCCTAAAAACTGTTCAGGATGAACCCATACTGACAGCAGTGGGAATCTCACAAACCCTTAGCCTGCAAGCTGTAATATGACCACCTCTGCAAGCAGTGAGATCCCATCTCCACTCTCAGGAAGCCCTGATGGTATGAAAAGCAGGAGAAAACGAGAAAACTCTCTGTAGGCTTGAGGACAGTCCCCTTCTACAGAACTCAGAATGTCTTCTAGAAGCAGCAGAGTCTCGATAACTGCCCACTTACATGCAGCTTGTGCTCTCCTGCTTCTCTCTCTCCCATGAACAAGGATTCTGCATGCATCAAGGTGTAGGGAAAAGCTAGTGAAGTGACAGGCCTGGGACCAAAACCCAACACAGGGCAATAATCTCATGAACCTTGTGTAGCAAAGAGAGAACCAACATGAGGAAAAAGAAAACTTTTCCTCACCACCTGCTGACTTAGAAGCATCACCAGTGTCAGCAATGACCCACATCCTACACAACTGTTGGGAGATCAGTGTGAGAGTGCTAATGGGAACAGTCAAAGTGAGTCCACCAATCCATGTTCACAAAAAAATCCTTTCTGCTTATGGGGATAACTGATCAGCAGTCTGGATAAATCTCTTCCAGATCACTTCTGATCACTTTCTCCAGCTGATGCTCACATTACTGGACAATCAGAGACCACTCAACTACCAAGAACTTCTTCAAGATAAAGTTTTCAATCTTGAACATCTTTGGAGGAGGTTCTTTCCACATGTAACACTCATCTTACCCCTGAACTCAGTTCAAGGTCTGCTCTATTAAAATGGGTAAAATTCATACTGATTTAAAAGAACTGACACATGAAACTGAGTAAGGAGGAGCCAAAAATCTGCTGGAAGCTTAGAAAAGCCATGGGAGCACCACTGTAGCCTCGTACCACTCTTACTTCTTGTGAGCACCTACATCTGACCAGCGTCAGTGACAAGATCAGAGCCAGTGGGGCCCTTGTGAAGCTCACAATGACACACAGGACCAGGAGGCACTGTAGAGGTTGTGCAAGACCTTGAGCCACACCAGGTTATTGTGAAAGCCAACCCAGCACACAGAGTTATGTTCAGGAGGAGGTGCTGGAGGCTTTCAGGCTCCACAAGCACATCTCAGCACAGAAGGATGTCCAGGGATTGTCTCTTCCTCAGAGTAAAGTCAGATATGGGTAATTAATAACAGGTTTGGTCAGAAACATTTCACATGCCAGCAAGACCCACACCTGTGTCAATACCCTCCTGGGGAGCAAGATGAGTTGTGACCCTTGCACCAGAGCTGGAGGGGACCTGCAGATCACCATGGAAAAGGACCAGACCCTGCAGCAGACCTGAGAAGTCTTGTAAGTGTCTCTCGGCCCCCATGTGCCTCTGATCTGCTGCACAAGATAAATCACACAGTCCTGGAAGAGAAGAATCTGAATTTTTAATTAAAGTCATGTGGATGCAGCTGTCTGATCCCAGTCTGTTCCAAGTACTCCATAAAACTCGGCACTGGCCCATCCGTCTTGCTCTCCTTTCACACCTGCAGCCCCGGCTGGAATTTCCTGGAGCTGATGGGGATGTGGGGCGGACGCGGCATGCAGTGAGGACCCATGCTGGCCATGCTGGAAAGGGCTGGAGTGCTCACAGCACCCCTCAGCCCAGATGTTTTGAATGGAGGGGGGGGGAAATTGATTCTCCATATGGCAAGTTCAAAAGATGAACTTACGCTCTTTTGTATTCCACCAATGTCCTGCAATTGTTTACTGCTTCTTAAGAAGGAGTGTTACAAAACCTTTCCCTCCTTCCAGCCTCTCCAGCTCCTTGTGTAACAGCTCACACATTGCCAGCCATGCAGTTCAGAATCGCATGCTCACAAGGTTTTACAGTTTAGCTTGTGGTAACTGGAACACCCTAATGGTGAGCATCACTCCTCCACTTCCAGCTAGAGCTTCCTCTGTATCACTCAAGCCCTTTAAAAACATCACCACGAAATGAGTACAAAAAGACTTTCATAGAATGGTTTGGATCGGAAGGCACCTGAAAAATCATCTAATTTCAACCATCCTGCCATGGGTAGAGACACCTTCCACTAGACCAAGCTGCTCAAAGCCTCATCCACCCTGACCTTGATCAATTACACAACTTCTCTGGACAACCTGTTCCAGTGCTCCACCACCCTCACAGTGAAGATTTTTTTCTTTACATTTCATCTAAATCTATGCTCTTTCAGACATTACCCTTTGTCCTATCACTACATGCCCCTGCAAAAGGTTCCTGGATCTGTCAGGTACAAAGGTGAGTCTGACTGGTCTGTTCTTCACCTTTTCGTAACAAATACAGATTTTTATTTCCTTTTTGGCTTCTGATCTTTAGTTTTCTTTCAGAAATGCTGGAAATGTAGCCTTCCTTCCTGCCAAAGAGGCTCAAATACACAATGTAAGTCCCTGCATCACACAGAAAGGCTTGAAGAACAGCAACAACCACACCAATTAGCAGCCAGTCCCTACATCCCTCCTTCTGAATCTGTATTGTCCATGCCCTCCAAACCTGCATGGTGTTAAGTGAATGCCCTCACTACCATGACTGTGCTAATGCAGTCACTGTACACAAGACCAAGGACTCTCCTCAAAGAGAAGCCCCACAGCAACACTCAAGGCAGGAGAGCAGAGACCTGCCATACCTGGGGAAAGGTCAGCAATAATGTACAAGGCACAAAAATTTTGGGCAGTTCCAAGTAGCACCCCTTTAGCATGGAGCTGTCCCCATGGGGTCCTACCTAGGCAGAGATTATGGGCCATAGATGTTCTCCCCACTGGCCATGAGACTGGTGCTTGTCACGCTGAAACACTTTTGGATTCCCCCATAAACAATCCCAAATGCCACTCAGCAAACTGAGTTCACTCCACCAGCCCTTGAAGTCTCATTAAAAGCCAAATATTGCTCAGCCTAAAGATGGAGAGCTCAGCATGGATTTTACTGAACGTTAAATCAACCAGCAAGCGTAGCCAGCAAACTCTGTGGCACTTTAACTTTAAATAATGCAATAATTATTGAATTTCCTTTTTATAACCGAAGTGCTGGAATGTAAACAATGGGGCTGTAATTGCAGGAAGGGGGGATCAATAGAGGCAATCGTTTTCAGCCATGTTAATTGTAAATACAATTGCTCCAAGATGTCAGACTCGTTCTTCTCGCTCCCAGAATCATCCTAACGGATGACAGAGTCCAACTTTCCCATTACAGCTGTTCGTTCCTTTAAGAGGTTCTCAATCAGGTCTGATCAATCTGTCAAGATAATGCATGGAGTAAGTAAGACTCTTCCAAACACAAGCTCCCAATCAATAGCCAGGACCTGCTTAATGAGGAGGGGCTAAAGCCCAGAGGGAGGCAACAGTCCCAGCTTCTGCTCAGCTCTGGCAGCTAACTTCTTCATGGGGCCTGGGTAAGCCCATCAGCTCTTAACGAGGACATTGTTTATGCAGACGGTGATGAGCAGCATCCCCACATATTCACTGTCCCCCAGGGTCAGCCAGCAAAAACCGACAGAGATTAACAGAAAACAAGAGCCAAGAAAGATTGGACTTGTATTCACACCCCCCCACCCTTTCAATTGTGCAACAGACCTGGAAGAACTAATTAATCATTTGTTAGAAGATGAAAACCTGTGTGGGACCATGGGATATATAAGATTCCTCCCACGCACTCCAGGAAGAACAAAGTCCATGGTAAGAAGGCCTATGCTTGCCTGGCTGTGCTAGCCATCCCCTTCCAGCCCAGGAAAAGGGGGAGCAGCATGGCTGGCCAAGTGGAAACCTCCCGAGGGGGGGTAGAGATGCAGGGGAGTTAAGGTAGCAGCCAGAGATGCCATTCTCCACCCGTACTAAGAGCACCCTGTAGCCAGGGTCCTTCCTACAGCCGGGAAACTTTCTTTCCTTCACTATTGCATGACAAGAGCTGCAGTCTCAACAGATCTACCCTTGTACAACTGCAACTTCAGAGAATTTTCCAGATCCCTGAAGTCTTCACAGCTCTCCCCAGGGAGGCATAAGCACTGCTCTATGTGAGGATGAATACAGGAGTGTGTGCATCGATCTTACTAATTATAGTGATAAAACCAAAGCACAACTGAAAGTACATTTCCTATTAGCTGTTCTGAAAAGTGCTGCCCTCAACCTTGCATGCTCCTGCTCCAGCCATGGCTCCCACCACAGGACCCATAACAACCCTGTGAGCCTGGAAGGGCACCTTACTGCCACTTGCTTCTGCAGCTCTGACTAACATGAATCAAATAAACTTCACATATGTGTACTCTCCTGCCACAAATGAGGGACACGAGGGATGTTAACCATGAGCTGAGCCTCACACAGCAGCTTCTGCAGAGCAGAACAGTGCTTTGGTGATGGTGGGGTTCCCCCTGCAAGTCAACCAAAGCCTGAACTGATGACATTTTGCTCCTCAGGAAAATGTCTGGTTTTGTCAGCTTGTATATCCATGGGTGTTGTCATCCCTGGAGAAACACGACAGAAAAGCTGCACTTTGTTTTTAAAAGCAAAATACTGTATGGGCAGCAACAGGATGAAGCTATAAATACAGCAAGAAAATGTTTGCCATGACTCAGCAGCGTCACTGAGGAGAAGGTCAGGTCTTCCAGTCTGCTCCTTCCTCAGTGCTGGGGACAGGCAAGAGGCAAGGAATTCGGGGAACCTTGTGTTTCCCAGGGTTAGGAAAAGAAACTGGAAAAGAACAGCTGAACATGAAGACAAGAGAATAACCAAAGGCAGGTTCAAGGACTCCACTACCCAGTTATTTTGCTTTTTTTAATGTCCTTTGTACAAATACCTCAATAAGTTCAGTATGAGCTGTTAAGCTGTGAACACTCAGGTGAACCAGAGCAACCTGTGAATATGGAAAAATCACTGGGTAAAAGGCAAATCATCTAATAAAAAGGGCTGGGGGGAACCCGAAAAGACAGCAGGATAAAAATCTGTTGTCCATATTGTAAATACGTGGCTGCTGAGTGATTGGAAAAGGCTTTCCCAACACAGAACAAGATGAGGACTACCCGTACAGGTGATGTATTATTTCCTCCAGCAGCAACAGGAACAATCCATATGTTACGCTGCGAGGGATCTCCAAGGAGGCTCTGCCTGTTCGAAGGCATGGCACGTACCTCTGGTGGTGCTAATGCTGGCTCAGATTAAAATCAACTGCCACAACCTCTCTGTGTGTGAAGCCTGATTGAAGAATTTAAATTTAAATTTAAACGGTATTTTACTCCCCTTATTAAGTCTACTGGGAACAAAACCACCACTCTCCACTGGAAAAGCCTGAGGAGCTTTTTGCACCAGGGGTGCTTCTCACCATGGCCCATGAGGCACCCACCTGGAGAGCGGCACAAGGAAACTCCACTATGAAGAAAGTGGATCCCACGACAGTGAAGGCAGCCAGCTCTTGGCACACGAAACAGACAAGGGGCTGGCCATCACCCCAGCAAGCCCACCCAGCCCTTTCATGTTCTAGCTTGGCTCCAGGTGCCCCAGTGACAGCAGCTGGAACCTAAGCAGCAGTTAGAGGAATGCTGTGGAAGTGAAGTCCTTCCAAAGGTGTTGCAGGACCAGGCAGGACAGGAGGCAGTAGTAGCCCCACTGCCCATGGGCAGTGTTCCCTGGGACACAGGCACAGCCAGGGACTGTTGTAATAATGCTCCACGAAACCACGTGGGAAATGGAAGCTGCTGCAGCAAGCCACAGCGAGTTCATGTTATTTAATAAAATACTACAGACACAGATTAACTTCCCTCGCCCAGCATTTATTGTTTCATCTATCTCTGGAGAAGGTACAAGCGTGATGATAGACTGAAGATTTCCTTGTTTTCATATCGTTTCTTTATAACTTCCTACAGCAATGTACCACACTAAATCCCACCAGATACCCATACAATAACAACAACAATACACAAGACAATTTTTTAATCCTCTCCATAAATCGAAGGATATCAATATCGAAGAGATGGATGACACAACCCTCCCCTCACAGGAGCCAACAAGGACGCATTTAGGAACAACAGATCAAGATCATCTTTCATCCACAGTCCTCACAGAGAAACATTTGTGAGAAATGGCTTCCACTTTCTCCAGTCAACTAGAGGACTCCATTCTCCTGCTTCACCACAGTGTTCCTGCCACACACAAACCCCCAGACACAAAGCACTTGCAAAACTCCACCTGTGGTGGTGTATGGTGGCACCTCCTCAGTAGGCAGGGCATCAGGATCACCACCAACCTCTGCTCCCTTCTCCAGCATCCCATCTCTTCATCTAATGCCCATGATTAAGCTGGGCTTACAGGGTCAGCCCAGGTCACAGACAAGTCCTGGATGAAGACAAGACACCATCTTCACTCTGGGGGTTCTACAACAAAAGGGAAGCTGGACAACAGCAGCAGTGGTGTAGCTGTGACAGTCTGAAAATGTGAGTAACGCAAGGATTTTCAAGAGCAGGTGATATGGGAGAAGGCAGAACCAAAGGAAATCCTTCACACACTATTCCCTCAGTCATTTACGTGAAATGAAAACTGGTAGAGCAAGACTAAGTCAGCAAAGCCCTCCCAGAGGAGCAGCCCCTCTTCAGAGGTGCAGACTGCAGGGTTGGACACCAACCCGTGCAGCCAAGATCACAACCTGAGATGCAGCTGTGCATCAGTATCCCCAAAACATAAGGACAGGAGCATGTCTGGTTTCAACCAAGCACTGTGAAGGTAAGTTCATTAAGTGTCTGTGAAACACAAACAGAACACAGAGCACCACAGAAATGCCCATGAGAAAATAAATAATTCTTCATTCAGTGAAAGGTTTGGATTGTATTAGACAAAGCCTGGGGCAATGTAATGAAAGAGGAAGATAAAAAGAAACAGAATAATTACTCATTCACAGAATGAGGCAAGAATCCTACTGGAAAAATATGTATGTAAATACTTATAATTAAAAAATATAATAATGCCTGCACACAAAGGGCTGAACTAAGGGAACCTGAAGTTTGATATTCCTATGTTTAAGATGCTTGTGAGGGCTTCCATGAACTGGATGGACAGTAACATGTCTTAAGAATTGTGTATACAAATTCAGGCAATTGCTCCTTACCCCACACTACTAAGATATTGCTCTGCGAGGGAAGCCACCAAGTTCTCAGTGAGGAGAAGCCTTCCATCCACAACTGTCTCCAAATCTAACTGAAGCATCTCTTCAAACCTTGAGCATGCAACTGTTCCTAGCACTTGTTTGCAGGCCTGGTTCCACCAGACAGGACAGGTCAATGACCCATAGCAATTCACAGCAGCAGAACTCTCTGGCCCGTGTAATACATCCAGCACCTTCAAGGAGTTTGCAGACTATGAATGAATTGGGTCATCCACAACAGGCTTGTGACTTGCAAGAATAGCAAGAATAGGGGAAATGTTTTCCATAATGCAAACAGACATTGTTATGGTAAATGCAACCCTCTGTGGCCCTGAGAGGCTGAATTAAAGAACTTCTGAGACAACTGGGGAACAGGCAAGACTTCCAGACTGCTGCAGCAGCCCCAAAACATGCTGGAAACTTGGGTGATTAAAATGAACAACACACTTGTACATATCATTCCTCAGCACAGGGCAGAGCCAAGTAAGCATTACAGAGAGATTTCAGTTCAATCCATTTACCTCATCTATGAGAAATTAAACAACTAATATGATCATGCTTGGCAAACACAGTACAGGCTTCTTTCACTTTCAGGAAAAGCCAAAGCAAAATCCAATGCTCACAACCTGAAGCTAAATAAATGCAGACTTGAAACGGTGCATCTGTTCTGAACAAGGCCAGTAGTTAACACTTCAAACACAAGGATACAGTAAGATATCCCTTACCTAGGACCTTCCAATATCAGTTTTTATAACTGAAAGCAGAAGTTTGAGACCTAATTCAAAGCATATGGTAAGGTACCACAGCTCTTTAGGTCAGGCTGTAATTGTCCCTCCTGTTTTTTCAAAACAACAACACCCCCCCCCCCCCCCCCCCCCAACTTTTGCTCTCTAGCTTCTGGTTCACATAGGACTGAGCATGACATGCTGTGAAGAAGGTTTCAGTGTTTGCACCTGTCTAGATTCCTACTGAAGGTGCAGCTGGAGCTTCCCAAGTTCATACGGTCCTTTCTGTTGGTCCATCTGGAACACTGATGGTCATGTGTGTGCACGTCTCCTCTGTGCATCCAACCCAAAATTCAATCGTAGGATAATTCTGTACTGGGATATTACTGCAGCTAATCCCTCCAAGACAGCCTACAGAAATGGAAGGTCTGAAGCCTGCAGAAGCACACTGGGACAAACAGAATAAAACCTGAGATGATTGTCTCTGCTCTTTGGTGCTCCCTTTGTTCAAGTGTATCTGCATCCATTTGCATGTGCCAGGCACAGGTACAGGAAATCCTGGGAAAAGTCAGGCAAGGGATTTATTTGTTTTAGCAGTTCTGGATCTGTAATCCACAATGTGAAGTCTGCAGAGATACACACAGGGTAAATGATAAACACTACGAAGGTAGCACTAATCAGCAATACTTACTGACTCTAACAATTAAAGAAATATCGGAAGAGGCAAAATCTTTTTTTGGGGCAGTGTCCACTCATGGCAGGAAGTGCAAGGAGATGACAGATTTTTAAATCCTAAATGGCATTGTATGTGTTAACTCCACTGACTCCTGTAGCCCGAAGATTCTCATTTCTGTGACCACAGAAGTTGAACTTCCTTACAAAGATCCTTGCTCAGGGTTAGCATACTGTGTCAAAAAGAGGCTGTCTGTAGGACAGACCCCATGACATGAAAACACCACCCACAGAAGGACTCAAAAATCTTTAAACATCTCCCACATACAGTCAAAGCATGATCAAGAAACAGTTCTGGAACAGACAGTCTTCTCCAAATGATTTCTACCAGGGCACATGCATCAGCATCTGCTCCATTTCTAGTAATGTAGCCGGTGGTCAAGAGCCAAAACTAACCAAGAGTACTGTCTTTTTTTTTCAAGCCTCCTCCTATGGGCATCAATTGTGGACTCAGCAGCAGGTACCACAGGCAGGTGCACTCTCCAACCATTCACAGGAGTACAAATACAGTCCTAATCTGACATATCTGTGTGGAAGTCCCCCAGCATCCCAAATCAGGACACCCTTGGGCTTTTTGCTGGAGAGGATGAGAGTCATAGCTGAAAGGAGGCTTTAGTCACTGAGGAGAGCTCCCTGCATTTCTTCGCTCCTCTGCTTACCCTGCCCAAGGATCCTCCTTTGCCTGGGCACACATATGAAATGCAGGTCTTGATGACCCTTTTGGAGAAGAAATCGTCCAATCTAATGTCCAATCTAAAACTTTCCTAACTCTCAAAAAGTTTTGGGCATGACTATGCAGCTCCTCCCCTGCTGGCACACTTTTTTTGCTGATGGTTGAGGAGTAGACCTGCACCCCAACAGCAACTGCTGGCACAAATCCAGTCTAGTGCCAAGTCTTTACAAGGCACCAGCACTGCCCTGGTTCCTGCAGCTGGCTCAGAAACACCAGCAACAGGAAGCAGCCACACATGGAGGGTCCCGTTAGCGAGGGGGGCTGCAGCCCAACCGGTGGTCTCGGAGCTGCCCAAACACGCGGTGCTCCCCGGCAGCCGTCACTGCACGTGCTGGAGCCTGGCGGAGCCGTGAGACACCGTGCCAGGCACGCTTGCTGCCGAGAGACGAGCGAGCGCCGTGCTCCCTCCCCACCAAAAACCCTGAGGCCTCCTGCGTGTACGCTAACCACAACCCTTTGAGAGGCTCGTGTATTTACAAACTGAGGCATGTTGAAATCAAAGGGGATACCATATGACATAATTCACATTAAAATGTCAACAGGCTGACAATTTATAGAGTCAATCCACTAAAGGTGGGGAGAACTAAGACGCAGTAATTGTTTAATTCCCGCTTAAACCAACAGCAGCTTTACCTTCAAACACAGTACGATGTGCAGGGCCTTTCAGGCGTGCTGTCAGCCAAGTGATGCCAGCCCATGGCACCTGGCCAGGAATTAGATAATAGCATTAACTATTTATAGGCTCTTCTCACCAGCAGCCAGCCAGGCTGCGGCTGGGAAAGCAGGATGCTGCTGGGAGAAACACAGCTCCAACTGACCCCATGGCAAATATTTGCCATCAGCACAAGGACAACCTGTTTTTTCAGGAAGGTAAAGTCAAATCCTTCTCATTAGGGCACTTGACATAGAGCCCTGAGCCTTGGCAGCCAGGCTCCCATCACTGCACCTCATGGCACACCCTCCCTTGGAAGGAGACAATGCTGGATTGATGTTCTGAGGGCATCAGCTAATGAACTAGCTTGCACCATGCCTGGCACTGAGTGGCCCTGACCCTGACTGGGACCTGCACACACCACAGTGAAACAGTGGAGGAACAAAGTGTCGCAGCCATAAATTACTTTAGGGCACACGTGAACTTTTTACCCCAGGTGGAAGGCAGCAGCTTTGCCCATATCAAATACACGGTGTTTGGTGAGACACAACACCGCCACTACAGCCTGCTGACAGCCCTTCCCACAGACAGGCTGTCTTGTAGCCTGTAATAATGCATATGGAAGGCACAAGAGAGAACTGTGCACCACTGGGAAAAATTTTACCTGGATAAACCACAGCCAATAAATTTTCTATAACTGCCAGCTAATGCTGTCCCTTGGAGAGCAATGGGAAGGGACCGCATGGGCTCCAGAGTCCTCTGCACAGACTTGCTGTCTGTACATAAACAGTAACACCTCATTCTCTCTTCTACCTCATTAACTGAAACACATTAAAACAAGTGTGCACTGGGAGCAGAAAATGAGACTGTTAAACCAAGCTGATATAATCCTCATCAGCTGTGGGAAATGAGAACACATCCATTACACTGAATCGAGTGCGCCAACTGTGATCTACCGATAATGTGGAGACCCCAAGAAAGACACTCTTCCCCTTCAGCTGCATCTCTGCTGCTTCCCTCACACCAGGCAGCTCAATTCACAGTTTTCAGAACTAACTTGTGTATTATGCCCAGAGCACTGGGGTTGTTCTCCCTGTTTCAGCAGCTGCCCTCTCAGCACAGTGCTGTGGGCCCTGGTCCAGCTCTGCAGACAATGCAAGTCTCCTACCCTCAGGAGGTATCTGCTCAGGAAGGAGCAGGGAATCCCCTGACTTTGCTAGTATGAAAGTGGAATAAAAGACCAAGCCAGAAGAGCACACACCCAGGAAATGAGATGTTTCAGAATCACAATCTCAGACTGGGACAGTCTTTGACCACAGTGGAGTTTACCTCGAGTGATGGACACACTGCTACAGCATTTGCATCTTGCCTTCATGTTGACAGCTTGCAGACAGCACAAAGGGGAGAAAATACCATAGCACCTACATGTAAAAAAACCAGTGCCACCACCACAGCATCATTACAGGTGTCCCCTAATCCCCCAGGCTGGTGGTCAAATGCAGGAGATTCAATCAGGGGACTCTCAGCAGAGAGAAGAGCTGCCATGCAGTGACCACTGGACTTCAGCAGCAAGGGACCAGCTCTGCACAGGTTAAGGAACTGCTGCCTCTTCCTAAGGGACAGCCAGGACAGGTCCCTGCCCTTACAAACAAAGAGTTACTCAAGATGTTGGAGAAACGCTCGTGTTTTTCTGAGTCCAGGGAGCCAGCAGATGGCCAGGAGGTGTTGGCTGTGGAGCCGGCAGACCACATGCACGTCAGACAGACACACAGCTCCAGACCCTCCACCAGCCTTGGGTCTGAGCCATTGCCCCGCCGGAGCAGCTCAGCTTTCCAAACTCCTCCTCAGGCCAAGCTGTGCTCCCAGTGTGGTGGGACCCAGTCTCCTCTGCTTCGCCTCCACACTCAGAGCAGGAATGTAAACAACCTCTTTGCCACTTGCATCTGCGAATTCAGAGCTTTCAGATCCAACGTAGCCATCAAGCAGCATTTCTCTCCCAGCACAGTCTGTTTGGAGCTCAAGTCTGGGCTGATTTCGCTGGGATTCGTTCCTTGGTACAAACCTCAGGGAGCAAACAGGACACACCAGGGGCTGAACCAGCAGCTTCCAGCAGCTTCCAGCAGCCTGTGCAGGCATTTTGAACCGGGTCCATGAAGTCTGTTTAACGAGCATGATGTATGCAACAGAATTGCAAAGAAACAGACATTTAAAGTGACATCTGTTGGATTAATTAGCTGTGTAATTAGCCTCCCCTCTGTGGAGATAGGCTTTGTTACTGCTGCCTGAAACTTCCCCAGGTGATTTTCTTTGTAACCGTTGTTCTCCAAACATGAGACAGCGAGGAGTGGGTGGGACAAGGCCGTAATGCCCTCTCTAAAAGAGGCAGGAACAGAGCCGTGAGGCCATGAGGCAGCTGAAAGGAAATAAATGGCAGCAGCTCAGAGGACCCTGACCACCACAGAGAACCCTGACTGTCAGCTCAACATGGGGGAATCCAAACAGCCACACGCATCAAACCTTCCGATTCTGTACCTTGGGCAGGTCTGCACAAGTGGTGAAAGAAAGGGACACAACTCAGATTTTTACATTTTCCTCAATTAGACCAGAGCATCCTGGCCTCTACCTCCCACTTCAGCTCCCTTCTCACCTCATCTCCCTTGCCAGCCCTGAGGTGACATGAGGAGAGGCATCAGTAACTCAAACAGCCTTGCAACAAGGCAGTGATGGCATTTCCACCCCAGCTGCTGCAGCCCCAGCTCGGCAGGAAAATTCCGCACTAATGCTTAAAACAAAGAGGAAACCAAGATCCTGAGATGGACTGCACATCACCAGGGACTCACTGGCCAAATGCAGATACCCTCTTAGAAAACCACCTCCCTGCTCTAAGTGCAGAACAAGAGAGAGCAGGAAGAAACACAGGCATTCATTTCTGGTATCAGGAAAAATGGAGCTGTACGACAACTCCAAACCAAACTGGTCCTAAACAAGAACTGGTACTGTGAGTTGGCTCCAGCAGCTTTTCCATATTGTGCCTCAACATCCAGACTGAATTCCTTACAGCTCATGTCGACAGAAAGGGTTCAAAATAGGGTTGTGGGAAGGCAGTTTTGGACAACAATAACACAGCACTGCAAAAAAATCAACTCTACTCTGCATGGATAAGCCAAGTCCCTGCCAGAGGACCAGGAGCTGAGTCTGCTCCTCCCAATACATCACAGCACGCTGCCTTGCTGTGTCCTGGGAGAGGGACATGCAGACTCCTGAAGGTGGTAAAGGAGAAAACTGGTACCACCATGCTTTTAAATAAATATTCACCTACATCCTCAAATGCTGGGGCTATGTCCCTGGGTACCATCCACACAGCGGAGTGCAGCCCAGCAGGCCCACAATTCCCTGTGCCAGCTCCAGTGGTTCAGGCAACGGTGCCCACGCGCCTGGTGCCCGTGGCTGTGTACTCCAGCGGCGTCACGGCACAGTACAGCATGGTATCCTTGCGCTGTGCCCCCCAGCTCTGTGGTGTGGGTGGCACTTTGGCAGAGAGGCAACATAACCCAGAGACAAGTATCTTCAAACAGCTGCCGTAAGGTTTACCAGAGCTTGTCCAACGACACCCAAAGGCACAACTTCCAGAGAACCTGTTGCACAAGAGTAACTCATTGCCTAATCTGAATTGCAGAACTTGACTGCACACATTACAGCATGAGGCCAGAATTTTTAGGACTGGCAGGCAGGACCAAAAGAACATTATTGTATTAAGTTATGTATTATGCATACATTATTTATTGTAATTTAATGAACTTCCTTGGAGCTTGTAAACAGAGAACCTTCCATGCTGCTTCCACAGTAATTTTGAGGACTTTAACTGTGACAAAATTCTATTTAGAAGTAGTTCAGTTGTCCCAGGAGAGGAGATGACAAAGCACCTCGGAGCCTGGCTGCACTGGCATAGTCCAGGCAGAAATCAGCAGTTCATGCCATGTCACATGGAGCAGGTTGGGGAAAGCACCTTATGGCTTCCTCCCAGCTTGCTAATCAACCCTCTGCTAGAGATGGATGTTAATGAATGGGCATCCATTATTTAATAAGCTCATCATCAAAGAGCCTGCAGCTCCACTGCTCTTACCTGGCCACGACATTACCCACCCTGCTGAAAGCCTGACCCCACCCCAGCCAGGAAAAGGAGTTAAGAGCATTTCCCAGGTCTTCCAGGCATACTGCCCAAAGAGGAACATGACTGCCCAGACGGGAGCACAGGATCATCTGGCAGGGAACCACCTGAGCACAAATCCCAGCAGGCACTGGCAAGCTGGGGCTTACAAACCCTGTGCTGCAACTCCACTCACAAACTTCAGCCTCCTGCAAAACTGTCCCCCCATCTCCTCTCCATGCTTACTCCAGCACTCTCACACTCCAGCTTGTTTCAGTCCTACTCACTTGCCTTCAACTACAGCCATTAGGTGTCTTCAGGGACATTGGGTGTTCATCAGGGTATAAACTCAACAAACAGTCCTGCAAACCTCACTTCAGCTCTCCTGACTGGAGCTCCCCACCATGGTGCTAAATCTGCAGACAGAAGAGGGTGGACACACATACTCTGTGCCAGCCTATGCTCAGTGACTGAGCACCCAAATCCAGACTGGCATCTCCAACTTATTCACCCTTCACACTTTCCTCTGCAGAGCAGCAATCTCCCAGGCTAGGCGAGGAGAGAGAGAAGGGAGAGCAGGTGCCAAACAATTTACACCACCACAACATCTGCTAGGGCTTCTGACAATGGCTTCACATCTAAGCAATGACCATAACCACCTTGCCCTCACCCTGGAAGTCTATAGAAGCAACATCATCTGAACTGCAAAAAAAAAATCCTGGCTTTGAAAATTAAATATTCATCCACATGTCCCAAAATTGCTGGGATTAAACCAACCAACCAACCAAACAAAATCCAACAGAAAAAAAAGAAAAAACACCAAACCCAAACCAACCAATCAATCAAAAAAGAACAATAAACAGAGATGAAAATGGCATTGTGCATCAGAAAAGGTCTTACAAGATTCACATTGACACCTCTTCAAAATGATGACATCTGCTTGTGAGAAAGCTGTTGAGGTCCAGGATAGCTCTGCAAGACCTTCCTCAGTCCCCAGCACTCAGCGTCTTCCCCAAACCCCACCCATCCTAGTGAACCACAAGAAGCCAAAAGCCTAAACAGCTGTGGGCAGGTCTTCACAGCTGACTGCAATAAAAGCTGTGAAAAGGTATCAGTTTATGCAGATTAGGGTAAAAGCTTGTCAAGGTGTTTTCCTGTTCTTTGGAATTTTTTTTCCTCAGGTTCTGTTTGTTTTTTTTTTTTTTTAAAGTCATTTCCACCAATATTTTGAATTCTCAATCCTGTTTGCCAAAGTCTTTAGCTCTGTTTTGGCTAACTCTGAGCTCCTGCTGTGTGATCACTTTCCCCAGTTGCAGTCTCCCTCATTTGTTATTCAAGTTGCTTTTACAGGGTGGTTTCTCCTCTAAGCTATTGGTTGCACATGGCTCAGTACTTACTGGAAAACTGTTGAAAGGAAAAAAATCTAAGTGACTGAAGTCCATAAATAAAACACAGAGCAAACAGTTCTGTGTGTTCTCAACAGTTCTGATTTCAGCCCCTTCAAAAAGCAGCACAGAGAAGTGTAAATTCTGTGATCCTGTAATGTACTTTATTATTGACCATCTAAAGGAAGGTAAAATCCTCCTTTAATGCCAGGGTGATGTAACGGAGCAATCTGTCACTCAGAGAAACATGTAGTCCCAAGAGGGAGGTTTCTGAAAGGGTTAAACAGATAGAGGGGGTTGGGGGGGGAGGGGGGGTGTTTATTAAAATCCTTGGCAATCCCAACAGAACATGAAAGTAGAATCAGATCACAGGGACTCATTCCTCCCAGAACCACCTGCACTGTGAAAAAACAGTTTTGTGTAGAAGCAAAATACTGCTTGATTGTCTCTAAGTCTAGAAGCTTGCAGGTGCTGCTGGGGTGATGGACCTGCCTGGGAAGCTGAGCCAAGACCTGAACTTGCCAGGTATGGGATCCAGCTCTAGAACTCCTCTTGACTCCACTCATGATGTATGCAGACCACAGTGTAGCTCACAAAATTTCTCCAGCTGCAGGTTCAGCAGGGCTCAAAGTTCATTCCAGATTTAAGCACACTCTACTCCTCAGAACCGCTTCAGCTCTTAAGCTCATCTTTCATCACGAGTTTAACCAAGCCTGGAGGATGGCAGATGTGAATTAAAGGTTTTGGAGACCAGCTTTAAAACAACTTTGTGGGGAGACTCAAATGGGTATTTCACTTGTGAAGCTGCTCTTGGAATTTTAACTTAAGACCTTGTAGGAAATCAGCTAACAGTCCCTTATAGTCTGTAATTTAAACAGGCTTCTGGCACAATTTCTGTTCCTCACCAGTGTAATTCAGAGCTCTGTTGCTGCATCTGTAGTTCAAAAGATAAACTTGCAAAAATAAACCCAAAACACACAGAAGGCAGACAGTGAGTAAATCAAAGGTTAACACAGCTCTAAATCCTCTGTAAGAAGCATGACAGACCCTTTGTGGGCAACTTTACCCTAAGAACCTTAAAAGGCAGAGATCGAAGGAAGTTTTTGATAAAAATAAAACCCAAACATGTTTCCTTTTGCCTCTGTTAAATCATCTGGGTATTTCAAAGCTGAATCACAGCAGCTATTCAAAGCTCTGGCAGTGCCAAGCTGAGCTCTGCCACAGCCCTGCTGGGTCCAGAGCTGGAGCTGGGCTGGTCCAGGACTGATGGCAGAGCCACCACTTGGTGGCAAGGGCCAGAGCAGAGCTGTCTGCTGTGTCCTGTGTGACAGGAGACAGAACTCTGCAGTTGCAAAAGGAGGGACTACACAGTGTTCTCCAAACTTCTGGTAGGCTGATAAAGACTCACTGAGGAAGAAAAATCCAAAAGCTTTCCACTTTAGTCTCTTGTATCTTGGAGCAAAAAGCCAAGAGCTCTTTTGCTTCTCATTGATGCCACTTATTGCCTGATCCTTTTAAAGCTTCAAAATCAAAGACATTTCTTTCAAACCCTGTACCTGACAAAATGCAGGGCTTTCCTACAATGATTTCTCGTCCTTCATCGAGCTATCCATTCACAGACCTCTTCCCCCAGTCACAACAAGCATATCTTCACTTAAGAGCTGTTCATGAAGATTCTTGGCAAAGGCTCTGGGAAAGCCACTGCCTGTATGCACCAGCATAGCCCTGCATACAGCTGGAGAGAACCTTCTCCAAAAGCCTGCTTTTTTCCCCTTTCTAATCCATATCCCTACTAAGAGTCCTACTAAAGTTTCTATCTATTTGCTGACTTAATACTTTGTGGTTTCTTGCACACATCCCTCCCAGGAGGCTGCCTTTTCACATGCAGGTTCCAACAGAACTCTTTAGTGAACAGTCCTGGTAATCCCATTGCCTTCCTCCTCCATCTGAGGCCACCTCTTGGATTTATCCAATGTAAAGAGGCTTCTTTCAGTTTTCTGAATGCGAGAAGCATTCACTCCTCATACTGTGGTTCTTCTTCCCTCTTCTTTTTTCTACCTCTCCTTGAAATACTTTCCTATTTAATCACGTTGGACTTGCTGTGGACTTTGACATGGTTTCCCCACTGCTCTGTTTTCAACTTTTTCTCATGGGTAGTATACATTCAACGCAAGCACCTAATGTTGTTTTACGTAAATCCTCTGTCACCTGCACGTACCACACCCTTTTAATTGCTTTAACAGTCGGTCACTCATTTTCATGTAGTTTTAACTTCAAAGCTAGATAGCATTACAGTAAATGGTCTTTGGCCTGTTTCTATTACAGAAGGATATTACTTGAATGTGCAATTATCATTCAGTAACTTCATGCACAACATTCCATGCATCATCTGGGATTAAAACCTTTTTCAAGATTTTCCAACAAGTTTCTTCAAGTTGACATTGGAGCCTCTAGAAGTTCCATCACTGTACCACACGCTGCTGTGATGCTTCACCCCCACCTGCAGAGTGGTCACTAAACTAAAGTGTCTCCTCTTGTAGGCTGTCGAGTATCCCCCAATACCTCACAGCCACCATTCTTGTATCTCTTCCTAACTGTGTGATGTAAATCACTGCTGGGGACTTTATGGTGTTATACGGGTGTCAAGTGAATGCCCACTGTCACCCCAACTCACTCTGTCACTCCTACATGTTCTGCACTCTCACACTGCAGTGTCCTTCCAGTTATCTTCCTTTCCACCAGCTTTCACTATCTTCATTTAAGACCATTGGCCCCATCACAGATCTTCAATTCACACCACACAGAACACAGGCTTTTGGTATCATGTGGAACCAGACAGCCTGGAACCCAGCTCCCATCACAGTTCAGCATCTCCCAGCAACTCCTCCAGCTCAGCTTTTGCTCCCAGAAGCTGACCACACTCCTGCTGCACCTGCAGGAGAGGCAGGACAGGATTCACAGAGCACACACCACTTCACCGGGGAACTGGGACCTCCCACCACCTTCTGCTGAGTCTGCTGCTGCACCTCTTGTTTTCCTTTTCACAGGCCATCTTCATTTCTTTCCAGGTCAGTACAGATCCACAAGGTTTCACCACCACTAGTGTCTTGCATTCTGATATTAAGGAATTGTTTTCCTGCATGCTCTTCATCTCCTCATTAACAAAGAGCTTCTATGCAAGGCATCACGTAACCCAAACCCTCTCCCTTCAGACTCCTTATTCCCTAAAAAACTTAACTCAGCACTTGGAAAGCCTGAAAAGGAAGACACTGAATGAACTCATTGAACGCACTCACTTGGCAGTCTGGCCAGAAATGTGTTTCTTCAGTAGTTCTTTGTTTAAACTTCCTCTGAGTTGAAGGTTTTGAACTAGAGATTTTCAGGAAGTTGTAGGAAACGTCCAAAACTTGGCTCTTGCTCCAGTAGATTAATTCCTTCTGGAAATTCCACCTGTGCAATAGATGCTGGAAACTCATGCCCGACCTCTTCCAGATGTGGGGAATACTGCTCTGCTTCAAGTCTCATCTAGTCTTCTGTGGTCATGAGGAGACAAGACTTCTGTTATAGTGAGCCTGCACTTGTCAAAGAGTTTGCACAGTTTCTGCCTCTCTGCTTACAACCACCAACATAACTCAACCCTGGTCTCACTGTATTCATCAGGCCGTCTTAGCCAAGAGATGGAGGGACTTCAAAGGCATCATCTGCCTTGAGCCAGTATATCCACCTCAGCAATTTAAGCACACACACTTACAATGGTGCTCTTGTATCCCCAGGTAGTTTCTCAGAAACTAGAAACCACCATCCATGCTGAAGAGGTAAGTGGTCATGGTGAGAGACACAAATGCCACATTCCCCCAGCAAGTGCAAGATAGACAGGATCTCCAGTTTAGTTGTAGGATTTCTGGGTGGCAATAGAGATTCAGGGAGAAGATAAGAATAACAGAAAGATTACCAGACCCAGTTTCTTATCATAAGCAAGGACCCCACTGTGGCCTCCCTGACCCCTCAGCACTGCCATGGGAAGAGGTGTGATGAAGCTATTGCAACGTGCAGGACAAAGATGGCAGCAGAAGACCAGACCTTCTCCTCCGGCACTGGAAACGTTGCAGGAGACTAAAACGTTGACCAGACTACAGGCTAGCAGTGTCTCTGGAGCACGGGTTTTTTGGCAGCAAGTAGCACTAACAGAAGTGGCTCTTGGGCAACGCAAGCAGCCAATAACATGTGATTTAAGAGAAAAATGGCAGAAAAAGCAGAATAAGGAGGATTGTGTGTGATAAGCCCAGAATGTGCTCTCACCCAGCAGCATCTGGAGAGGATTTTCTCCAGCAGGCAGGGAAGAACTCGATTACATCCAGTTAACTGTGCTCTAAACTGATTATGCATGTGCCAGGCTAATGGATTACATTAGCAAGAGGAAAAATAACATCCAATCAATCTCAATTTACTGCAGACCACACCATGGCCTGAGAGAGGAGAAACCATTCTGCAAACTACCCCCACTCCTGCTGCATCTTTCCTGCTATCACAGAGACATGACATTACAACCCCTCAAAGACTGGACGAACTGTGCTGAAGATTTTTTGATCCATGGACAGATTTCTCCATGGAGTGAAACACTGATCCAGCCGTGCTGGAGCAAGTTCCCGTGAATCCAGCCATCTGCTGTGCCCTGCTAAAGGCTTTACATAGGAATACTGGAAAGCTAACGTATGGACCACCCAACAGACTACATAGCTCTGAAACGTCTTGTTCTTTCTCTGGTGTTTCACTGCTTTTGTGTCAGAAGTGACGCGGGGCTGTAAGAGCTCTGAGAGCTACCCAAGCTGCTCTTATGGACCTGAAACCTGACAACTCCTTTTGCCTGTCTGAGGAAAGCATTTCAGGAATCTTTATTACAAGTATCTATGCTGTCCCTCAATCTGACTTTGGTGGGGCTTTTTTCTTTCTTTTTTTTTTTTAACTCAGAGGAAAAGAATTGTAGTGCCCTGACTGCTTCTTCCCCAGTAAAAACCACTGTAGATCAAGGCTCTAGATAAAGAATATTTAAACTTTTGCAGTGTTTATTTAAGGGAACAACATTATGTGCTAAAACTCATAATAGAGCTTTCAAACACCTCCTGTACCCAAATTGCATTCAACAGAGGAGATTCAGTTCCTCAGATGGCTTTTAGAAGTCTCTCTGGGACTCTCCTGCCTCATTTCCAAGTTGATTTTATTCCCTGAGGTCTCCTGCACCTTTCAGAGCAGGGACATACATGTAGACTTGACCATTCTTAGAGTCAGGCTCTGCTGAGTTGTGCTGAATCTCTGATGATGATGGTGCCAGCAGTGTTAGCCTCAACAGCAAGCTTGGCAGGAATGTATTCCTCTGAGCAGTTCCCCATCAACTCCAGGCAGGTCTAACAATCACAGTTCAAGGTAAACCTTGTATGATGCTCTTGGCTGTCCCTTCCTTCTCTGAATTTGCTGAACTGCTCAATCCAACAGGAAAATCTAGGAGTTTTGAAACCTAGCCTGTCTGCACTGTGACATGGGTGGGCCACTGTACAGTTCAGTGTCAGCATTCTCATTACATAAAAATATTCAAAGGAATAACTAAGAAGCACAAAACACAGTCTGTGTCTATATATGCACTTATATACATTATAAAAAGTCTCACCCAATTTAGAGGAAATCAGGAAGAAAAGAGTGAGGAGAGAAAGAAAAAGCTGAAGGAACTGAGAAGACAATGAGGGGACAGCACGTGTGAATGGAAGGTATGCGGCTGCCTAGATTTATGGCCATTTGTACCTGATTGTTCATACTAAAGCCATTATGGGATGATTAGAGAAAAAGGTGAAGCTTTAAGTCCAGTGAAAATCAATAGAAATGTCTGGAGCAATTCTGCTGCACGAGTGAAAGGACTATTTACTGTATCCGGAGCTCCTCTTGGGTTACAGCCCACAGGGCTTGGGCCAGCGAGGGGAGGGGTTGAAAAACAAGTTGGGAAAGTGAAGATGGTTATCAAGATGACACAAAACAAGGAAAAAAAACCCAAACCAATAAAAGAAAACAAGGTGGCAGTCACAGGCAAAATAATGCTGTGGATGAAAGCCTGCAGTGCCTCCACACACGATGTGTTCATGTGCATGGTCATCACACACACACGTACAGAGATTTCTCCTTCAGCGTTCTCCCTTTTCCAGCCTCAAGCAATGCTTTGCTTACAGATCCCAGCATTAACGTGCACAGAACATAAAAGTACACAGCCAGCAGCCCTCTTCTTCTTGGCTCCACCCACCCAGCCTCAGTGCCAGGATGAACACTGACAGCAAAAGCTTTTGAGTGCTCATGAAGAACCTCATATAGGTTAATGAAACCTGCTGTAACAGACAGGAGCCAGTGAACGCATAGCAAATACCACCTCCCAAAATGTTTTCAACAGTAATTGGTGAATCTTTGTGCATAACTATCATTTGTCTGCAGTGCTGTAAGACATACAAACCCCCATGAAAGCACTTTGACATGAACACCCACTGCCCGAAGACTAACAACCACAGTTGCTATCAGAAGGTAGGCTGAAGAGCAGCACCATACTAGTGAGACTGAGGCGCACTGGAGAGATCTGAGCAGCTTGTCTCCAAAGGATCACAACCCCCTAAGGCTCAAAACATTTTCCTTTGTTCCACCACTTGACCAATGAAAGAAGATGAAGCAAAGCCAACCCTTACCTTATAGAGCTTCAGGCTGGCCTCATGCCTTGAGTTCACTGTGTGAAGACGCAGCTTCTCTAGACTGTTGGTGTAGTAGTCGCAAGCATTGCACTTCAGATGTACCGGGTTCCCAATGGCCACACACTTCAGCCTCCACTCGTTGGCCTTGCCACCCTCCTTGATATGTGCTACCAGCTGGTATTTCTGCACATGCTTGTCTGTCTTACAGTGGAGTTGGAAGTTTGCCTTGAGTTGTGTGTTGTAGCGGCACAACTTGCACTGGTACGAGTCCCCCATCACTGCCTTCCACTCCTCTTCAGGGAGGCTACGCTCCACATTCATGTGGAGGCCCAGCATGTCCAAATTATCTGTAGTGAACTTGTTGCACACAGCACACTGGAAGAGCTTCAGTGATGGGTCATTTGTTTGCGTGAAACTCTCACCCAAGTTCATTAGCTCCTCAGACACCAGCTGTCCACCACCTAATCGCATGTCCAGGGGGATCTCTCCACCCACTGCACGAAGGAAAAAGGGGAGAAAGAGGTGAGAAAAGCTAAGCTTGTTACTTGGCAGAGGAGAAGCACAGAGCACAACATCTGCTGCCCTCAGTGCAACCTTCACACCCACCACACACAGCAAAAGTCAAGCATGGCTGTCCCTGTGCTTCTCTCTCCGCACTGACTGCGTACTGTATCTGGAGATAAAAGCAATCACAGTTGGTGTGTAAGGCTGGGGAAAGACCCCAGCAGCCCTTGCTACCCACACACTGAAGGAGAAGCATCTAACCCCCTGCCCACCAAAGGTGGCCAGAAAAATCCTACAAAGTTTCAGAGGACAAAGAACTGCTTAGTATCACACTGAAAGTCTCCATGGCCATTTCAAGAACAGCAGAACGCTTATCTTGCCTTTTTCTTGCCTGCCTGGAGAAGCAAGAAATGTTACCTCATGCAGTACCTGAGCACCATCTCTGCCAAATAAAAAGACATCAATAGTAACAAGTGCAAGTGATGGGAGTTAGTCAGGTCACTGCACTGATGTCAGAGTGTGCAATGGTGCAAAATGTGGCAAAAAATCTGAGAAGTGCCATTCCTGCACTATTGGATCTCATCTTTTGTCCAGGACCTCAAAAATGGTGAACAGTCTTCTAACACCAGTGTTGACAGATGCTTTGTGTGCCCAAGAAAAAGCCAACCACTATTAGTAATAAGAGTGCAAGAGCACATCAAGGAAAAACAGAAGGATGTTCACTGTCTCTAAGTGTCAACTCTGCTCTTCAAGAGGTAAGCTCTATTCACTTAAAAAAATGCAGCAAGCTCTTGTTTATATCAGAACACCTTGAAGATGTGGACAGGAAGACTTTTTTTTTCTAATATCAACTTTTTATGCCAAAGCACAGAGACCAACCACCAGCCTCTTCTCAGAGCCTTTGCTCCACCTTGTTCTCCTTTTCCATTTGAAAGACATTTATGGACTTCCTTCAACTTTTTGGTATCTTACATCATAGCTCAGCTTAATCTTATGAAAGGAACCTTCAGGTCAACAGTAACTCAGTCAATCAAAAGGAGATTTTATTTCTTTAACTTGTAGTTTCCTCTGTTTCAATCTCTTTGCTAAGAAACAGCTGACAGTGAGAGGACACTCAAAGTTCAGGCAGAACCGTACTAACCTTTCTGAAAGCCTATGACCACAGCTGGTGCAGCCCACAGCTTGTGGCAGTGCACACACTGTCTTTCTGCAGAAATGCAACACCACAATGTTCATTACAATCCTGGGTGGAGTGAGCTACAGCTTACAAGACAACCTGAATGCCGACTTTGAGGAACAGCACCTTGCATTCATCAAGCAGATCTCATGCTCGCATACAGAGAAACTGGCTGGAGAGGGAAAGTCCCACCGGCCAGGAACCTGTCTTTCCATCAGAGCAGTCAATATTCTCTTTTTTTTGAACCACGTCATCCCTCCCCACCATGGGAGAATTATATCCTCTGCACAGCTACTCCTGCATACCTGCTCACTAAGCATCTGAAGAGCAGGGAACCCACCTCTTGCCTTCCATGGTTCATTTCTCCTAATCACAGTGATTTTTCTAAGCATCCCTTTAAGGCTATATTCTGAAATCTTCTCTTTAAATCAGTCTCTCTTGAACACATCATGCAGTAAACCCCCACAAAGCAGATTTTAAAAAAATTATTAATATGCTACTCAAATCCAGCTTCAGACTGAAGTGTAAAAATGAGAAAAATCTGTTTCACTTCTAGCAAAGTTCTTTGTTGAGCGTACAGGAGTCTAAGAAGCTGAGCTTGTGTCAAGTGCTTATTGACATGGGAAGGACCTCCCTCCATAATCCTTGGCTTGAGATTTGCAACCATCAAGTGCACAATTCACAAATCACTCTCCAGAGAAGCTCAGATCCATTCAAGACCTTGTAATGTGCTTTAGGAAGCTCCAGTTAAAATACTCCAAACTTCTCTCATGCTGAGTGCCCTGTGTTTTGTAAGGGAGGGCTATGAGCTCCAAAAGGGCGTCTTCCACAGAACCCAACACAGATGGCACTAACTTTATACACTACAAGGTATATTACAGATGCCTGTTTATTGTGTCTGTTGGCAGCTTGGAGTATGCACTAAAGAAGATTGTGTCCTTGACCTCCCAAAGATGCAAGCTGGGACACCACAGGGACAAAAAGAAAAAAAAGAAAAAAAAAAAAAAAGATAATTAATTTATAGTCACTTGAGTTCCTCCATTTCCTTTTTCACTTTTTTTAGTACCATGTGTTGTTGTTCTCTCGTATGACTTTCATGCCCTTCTGGACTAATAATGAGCTGTGCTATGAATAGCTGAAGGAAAGGAGAACATGCATGAGCCCCATGAACCAGTAATGGAGTGCATCAGTAATAACGGCATTGATGGCTGGAGAAGGCTAGGGAGGGCAGAGTGCAGCACCGAGAAATCAGTTCAGAGGAGAGCAGGTGAAGTGGCTTGGCTTCTTTTCAGGCACTTTCTCAAGGCAACGTGAAAAATTCTCAGCAGCAGCAAACCAGTGTAGATGGGCAGCAACTGCACTCAGTCTGCCACGCCTGAAGTGTGAGGGGTCTGTTCCATGGTGCAGCATGGATCAAACATGCCGGGGAGCCTGTGCATGCTGCCAGCCCTACGTGACATAACGGCACAGGGCAGGAACCTAACAGGATTTGACCATCTGAGCCCAATTCTGAGGCTAAATTGCGTGGGCACCAGGTATGCACCTCCCAGTGCAACGCATAGTGCCAACGTGAACACAGTGAGGGCTCCTTTTCAGGAAAAATGCACCTTGGCATGGCAGCACGTTTTTAAGGGCTCTTGTCACCTGATGACAGAAATAATCTGTCTAGCCATTCCCCTCCAGTTCAGCAATTCTCATCTGATCACACCTCCAATCTTGTATCGCTTACTGGATTTAGAATGGTTTCAGCTCAGTTTGTTCAGCAGAATACCAGCCCTTCCACTCAGGTCATCACAGCTCTCAAATTTTTTCCTCTTTTTATTCACAGGACAACACAACACATAACAAACCAATCTGACATCTGCCTCCCGAGAGCTTCAGCAGCTGATCAGACCCTCTCACAAAACCACCCGCCAGACTACGCACACACTTGACCAAATCAAGGAGAACTCATGATGGAACACTGCAGTAAGGAAGCTTTCCACAGTGAGAAGGAACACATAACGTTTCTCAACAGTAAGCTCCCTACTATTAGCTCCCTATTATTGGCTCCCTACGAGAACTCTTGGAAAATGTACCAGAAAACTAACATTTTCCCAGGAAGAGAAAAACTTGTCTGGAGAAATGCAGGGGGATCTCCACTGCGTAGTCTCCATCTTCAACCATCACACAAAGATGCCTCACCACACTGCAGCTGCAGGACACAGGGGGCAACAGAGACAGAATGGAGGGACGTGGCACGAGGATTCTGTGGTAACGCAAACACAATCCCTCCCTCACACGTGGACACTGTGAAAAACCCTCCAGCCTCACCTAGAGATGGAGCCATCGTTGCCATGGGATTGGTGGGATCGAGCTGGAATCCACTCATCATGAACTGTGCATCTGAGGAAGTGCTGTCCATCTTCAAGTTGGGAAGGTTCATGTTTTGTGCCAGGTAGTACTGGTAGAGCTCAGCCTCAGCTGGGGATGGCAGGCTGCCAAGGCCCAAGTGCCGATTGTGTTGGATTTGGGACATGTTTTGCTGGAGCAGCATCATATTGTGCATGTGCTTCTCACTGGTCATGTGAATACGAAGGTTTCTAGCTACGTTGGTCTCATAGTCGCACACCTCGCACCTCCATGTAGGTTTGGTTTTTGGTTTGGTGGGAGAGGGGGCCCCACAGGTGCTACCGATGTTGGCAGCTGCAGCTGCTGCAGCTGCCGCAGCTGCTGCCGCCGCCCCAGCAGTGTGGCTGAAGACTTGCTCTCCCCCTCCGTTCTGCAGGTTTTGCATGTTGTTGAGATGCTTGTCGGACTGCATATGAATACTGAGGTTGCCTTTGGTAGTAGTGGAGTAGTTACAGACCTCACAGCGGAAGGGCTTGTAACCACAGGTGTAGCTCTCACCCCGTGCCAGCCGTGGGTGTGGCTGTCCACTTTTGCAGTAGACACAGGAGCCACCCGGCTCGGGATGTTTCTCCTTCATGTGCGCCTCAAGCGTCTGCTGGTACTTGTAGTGCCAATTGCACTTGGGACACTTGAGTGTCTTACATGAGTTGCGAGAATGCATCATAGTCATGTGGCCACCCAGCGACCGTGAGGAGCCCAGGACCGTGTCGCACTTTGGGCACTCCACGCCGCTCCCCGAGGGGCACTCCCCACCCCCAAGTTCACAGAGGGGGCCAGCATGCTGGTGATGGGAGATGTAGCTCCCGTCCTCACCCTCCGTGCTCTCATTTGGTTCTGGTGCTGTGGCATTGTCTTTATTGGCACTTTCATCGATAAAGTCCAGCCTCCTGCTGCCCTCTGCCACACTGGCTCCACCACCCTCATTGTTAAAGCTTAAGTGATTCCTCCTGTTTGCACCATCAAAGACAAAGGAAGAAGCAGAATTAGAACTAGTAGAAGCTGTGCCCCGCGACAGGGTCTGGAGCACATTAGGCATTAAGGGAGAGTTAGAAATGCTTTGGTTTGAGAGAGCAAGGTCCTTTTTGCTGCTGCTGCTGCCACCTGCCACAGCCCCAGTGTCCTCCTGGGGCCGGTCCTCCAGTTCGTCCTCCAACTCGCTCGGAAACAGTCCTTTGCAACCCTCATCATCCTCTTCTTCTTCCTCTTCCTCCTCCTCCTCTTCTTCCTCCTCCTCCTCCACATCCTCCTCCTCCTCTACCTCTTCAACTGGCTCTGCCTTTTCCGAGAGGCTGTCCTGATCACCCCCCTCTTGCTTCTCCCCCTCTGCCACTCCAGGGTCCTTCCCCTCTGAGGATTTGGTGGGACTGGAAGCCAGCGTGCCCAGGGGGACTGAGGTAATGGGAGTCTTCAGAGCTGAGCTGGTCAGCCCACCCAGGTTGAGGAGTGCACCAGGGGCAAGGACACCTGCTGCCGGTGGCTCTGTTCCACCGGCTGCCCCAGTCTGGAGGGCCTGCTCGCCCTCCATGCAAATACCACTGAATTTACCATAAAAACTGTGTCCAGGGCCTATGAGGTTAGCTGTGGAAACAAGAGGGTGCTGAAAGGTTTTGTTTTTTGGTTCCAGAAAGCTGACAAGGGGTTCCTTGTCTTTGCCTATCCCTTGGATGATAGCGGAGATGTTCTTATTGCTAAGAATTTTCCGCTCCTCCTCACTCAGAGTCATTCGGTGGTCATGCACCGCGTGGGTCACGAATGAGCGGACATACCCAAAGGAGAGCTTGCACAAGAAACACATCAGGATGGGCTTCCTCTTCCCATAGAGCACAAAGCCATCGAATTTGGACAGGTCCACATTGTTGGGAACATCTTTGGATACACAGGAGCTTTTGGCAGAACCGTCGCTGTTCAGGTAATCCTTGTTGCTTTTGTGTCGCACATCAAAGACGCGGAAGCTGTGCAGGACGGGGCTGATTCCCGCCAGGGCTGAGGTATTCGGGAAGGCCTGGTCTGAGCCCTCAAACCACTTCCCGAAGGATGAGGCTATGTGGAAGGTGTTGATGATCTGTGGGTAAACGGGAGCAGCAGCGGAGGGCTCTCCCTGCTTGGGCAGAGAGTTCGGGAGCAGCGAGGGGAGAGTCCCGCTGCTGCCAGCGCCCCCGCTCTGCACCAGCTGGCTGAGGCTCTCCACGATGTAGGCTGAGCCATCCGGCTGGTAGACAATCTCGCCAGCCAGGTTCTCCACGTCGCTCTCCTCCTCCCCGTCCTCACTGCTCTCGCTCCCGCTCTCCCCCCTCAGGGGTGGGGGCGGGCGGGCACCGGTACAGCGGTGCTCCATGTAGCTCTGCAGGCCGGCGAAGGAGGCGGCGCACTGGCCGCAGCTCACCTCCTTGCCAGCGGGCTCGGCACCAGGGCCGGCCACGGCGCTGCTCTCGGGGACGCGCTCAGGGAAAGGGACCCTCAGGCTGTCCAGGGGGCCGCGGCTCTCCGCTGTGGGCTGCTCCATGCTGCCGGCCGTGTCGGGGAGGTGGGTACTGTTGAGATCAGTCCATTGCTGGTGCTGAGGGATGCCACACCCATTGTCCTTCCCGGGGATGACGGGCGAGTCACAGCCTTCCATGGCAGGGCCGGCACGGAGCGCTCATTGCACCCGGTACGGCTCGGACCTACAGGCAGGGAAAGAAGAAGAAAGGCAGGTGAGTCAGGGAGTTTACAGTACCTGTAAAGACCTCCTACCACAAAGGCCGTCAACCTTGCTCTTTGGGATCAAGCGGAAGGCTGTGAGAGAGTTGGTGCCCTAAGACAGACTCTAAAACAGATGGCCTGGCCTTGCACAATGCAACACTGGGAATGAGGAATGGAAACACAATGGAAGTGGGAATACAATTGAAGGGACCTGTAAGGTGGCAAAAACCTCCCCCAACAACTTTCCTGAAGAAGGACAGGAAGACTGTAGGACCTGCACTGCTGCCCCCAAAGCCACAGATCATCAGAAAACAAACAAAACACCAAATAAAAATATCACGGAAAAGCTTTTGACAGAAGCAGAATTAAGACACTACAACAGAACAGTGCTGGAGCTTTAAAACATCATAACAACTGCACTCTGCTCCCTAAGCCAGATGCTGTTATTTTTTGGCAATTCCCTTCCAATAGCGATTTGGGAAGCACAAAACCAGAACTACAATATGCACCTCTGTGGTAGATCATGAGACTCAGAGCAACTCACAGAGATTTTGGAATAAGAAAATTTGGTATGCACAGGAGATGTAATTGCTGTGCTCTGGACAGAGTTTAAACAGATACATTGGGAGAGAAACCAAACAGGAAATTCCAGATCTGACAAGGGGTCCATCTTGGGGATCGGAAAGCAGTCAGCCCACCACACTCCAGGAAGCTCCTGGAGATCCTGCAGGGTGCAGCCACCTTCCCCTCACCCCAAGAAGCAAGTATCTGATACAAGCCCTAGAGAAGGAAAGACACTCTTCCCATTATTTCTACTCCACTAACTATGACGAGCTGGAGAACTGACTGCCAGGCAGCAGCAAGGACAGGCTGCTGAGCATGGCTGACATCCACGACTCCCTGACACCTTGACCCTGTCTGCTGCTGCATCCCGTCAGTGTCTGCAGTCCTAACCAAACCGGTCTGGCAGGATGAGCCTTTTGAGAGGTTACAGACCTAAGAGATTAGGCAGTGTTGCCGTTAGGAGCTGGAGCATTGTCATGCAGACCACAAGTCAGCAGGAGACAGCTGCAACCCCACCAAGAACCCTGCCAGCAAAGAGACG
Source organism: Indicator indicator (assembly GCF_027791375.1). Lineage (NCBI taxonomy): Eukaryota > Metazoa > Chordata > Aves > Piciformes > Indicatoridae > Indicator > Indicator indicator. The sequence continues at coordinate 11,005,070 of NC_072028.1, read as the reverse complement.
TTTCTATAGTTGGCTTCCTATAAAGAGCTCCTGCACAAGCCAAATGGAAGGAAACACCACCAGAACTTAAAGCACTATTAATTAATCTGTAAAAGTGAATTTTAACCTGTGGTCCTCAGATTTTTTTGGGTATACAGATACAGAACATCCCTAGAAAAAAAAAAAGGAGAAGCTGTGCAAGCAGAGGCCATCTACACCACAGTGTTACCATCTGTGACTAAGAAACAACTCATGCTGTAGGATCCATTGTCATCAGTGGCATGCACTAAATTTTCCAAGGCATTTTTACTTCTACCAACTAAATACAAACACCAAGCACCACTTTGTCACATTGTTCCAAAACTGGACAGACACTTGGGGAGAGTTTTTGCTGATACTCAGTACAAGGGTTTGGGGAACAGGGTGAGTTCTGAGTTGGCAATATGCTGTTACTCTTAAACTGGCTCAGTGGGATTTAGTCTAAATAATTCATTTAAGGTTACATAAATTGTTTTAAGCTTTCTTTAAACCCCTGTCTTGACTACAGAGCTTCCCCGAAGTTGCTCCTACCTGAGCATCCTCCAAGCAGTTGCTTCAGCTCATGAGGTACTCCAAACAGCACACAGTGCTGGAGCTCTGGCTAGACCAGACTATTGGTGTGGATCCCCCACCACCTGTTTGCACCCAACAGACTTGCACACATCCAGCTGACACCTCAGGGGTTTGAGGGCCCTCCCTTGAAAGGCTCGAACCACACTAGCAGCCTGCTGACACCCTTGGTCACTTTCAGTGGAGACTGTTAGTGTTTTGACAGCCTACACTGCTGTCTAAACTTAAACACTGTAATCACAGAAAATGTTTCCAGCCCTTTCTAGCTCCATTTGATCCCACAAAACGTGGAAGATCCTTGAGAGCTCCTGAAGAACAGCATGACTGTGCTGCACACAGCTGTGCCAGAGGACACGGACTTACCATTCAGACATGCAACTGGCACTTCAGCAACTGGGAAAAGAAGGAAAAGCATAAGAACTGAAAATTGTCCAGAGAAGACCTCAGCAGCTGCAAAGCAGGTGACATGTAACAGCAACACTGAATGATTTACCTGAATTAGTTCAAGCAAAAGAACATGGGGCAACATTCAGTATTATCTTTACCACCACTACCTCTCCCCCTCCCCGATTTCATCACCAACCACTTCTTTTTCCTTTACTACATGAAGCCATCCCTACTATTTTGATTTTATGGTTCTGGTGAATCTTGAGAAGAAGCATTTACAATTACCTGTTAAGGCAGAAAGTAACATTTCTCCAAGAGTGTGGCGAAGGACATGGGGACCACAACAACGTGATGATCAAGAGTGTTCACACACACTACCTCCAGCAGTTCCAGTCCCCACCTTCCCAGTATCCTATGCCATACACTGCTGTCTTTGTGGTTCCATCGGGAATAAACAGTGATTTGATCTGCAACAAAATAACCTTGTGTGCTGAGTGGAATAAGAGAGCACCATAATCTTGCTGCCAGAAGGCTCAGTCGCCTTCATCAGCCAGTTTTGCTTACCTGAGCTAAACAGGCACTTCAGCACTGCACTAACAGATCTTGCTTGTACCAGCTGACCAACACAGTATTTGTCCTTAGCTGTGAATTTTCTTTAAACCAATCCCAAATCCTTCTATGCTGAGGCTCCACATTCACCTTCCTACCACATGATACACTCTCTCCCTCTCACTGCTACCTTCTGCACTGACAACTGCAATCCAAATTAAACCAAAATTAATTCATATTGGGGGTGGGGGGGGGGAAAGGAAAAAAGAGTAAGAAACCCCCCAAACCTCCACAAGCCTTGCACTTCTGCCAAGAAAAGTTTTGGGAACCTCTATGCAGACTTCAAGCACCCCACAAACGCTTTCAAACAAAAAGCATTCCATGTGCCAGCACAGCTGCCCAGGAAACACACCCAGATGAGACACAAGGTGAATGCGAGTGTGTCCGTTATCAAGAACTCTTGATTGGCAGGAAGATGCCTGACTGACACTTGGGCCAGAAGGGTTAGCAGGGCCGGGGGGGGGTTAACAGCCTGATTGTAAAATCAATGTAATAAATGCTTGGTAAGTTACAGGAACATGCGGGAAGAGGAGGCCACGATTGATAAAGGACTGCGGCTTTGATGCTGCACTGGGGACTTGTTTATTGACAAGAAAGCCAATCTCTTCTCCTGGCCAGGCCAGGCAAACCTGCAAGCGTTTACCAATTAATTGGTGGGCTTTTCTGCCTTGGGTTGCTTTAACATCTCTCCTCCCACTCGCTCCAACTTAACCAGTTCAGGAGGTGCTCTTCCAAAGGTATCTCCTCTACCTTTTCTCAATATACAAGGAGCCCTTCTAGGGCAGGTGGATACACGCACAGCTGAAACACAGCCAGCCAGAGCCCTTGGAGAAAGGCCAAGCCCTTGTACACCCAAGCTTTTCTTGCCTCACCAGAGCTACTCCTGCAGAATAATGCTGAGGGAGCAAGAGGCACAGATACGGTACCTTTAAACTATGAAGAGCAATTTCCTTGTTAAAGCAAACTCTTAAGAAGCAGTACAAGGTAGTTGTTAGTCTGCTATGACAGGTCTTGCATCCCCCTCCATCCAAGACAACCCCTAGGAGACCCACATGGGACAAGGATAACTCATGAGGACCACCCGCCTGCTGCATGCTCCACACCTCCAGCCTCTCCCTCCCCCCCCTGCTCTGTTTATCAGCCAGTCAATAAGAAAAGGTAGTTCTTACTTAAGGAGGCAGAAGTCAACTCGTCAGGTCGATCAGCACTCTGTCTGTAAACATGGGTTCCCGTAAAATCAATGAACTCCAGTTACAGAGAGAACAGTCGAAGCACCGGAGACTCCCTGTGCTCCCGCTGCCCCAGCAGCAGCAAAGGGCTCTCCCTGGTCCCCTCTCCAGCCTCACATCTCACCACTGCTCCACACAGCTCAGGGTGACCCCCAAGGCTCCTGCTGATCCCACCACTGTGGTTACCATTCCGCCTGGCACACAGCTTGCCCAAGCTCCTGTTCCTTCCCATCAGCATCACTACATCTTCATAGCCCCTCCAAGAGGATTTGGGACCCAGCTGGAGGAGCAGGACACAGTAGGGAAAGGAGTTCTCCCCCAGGGCAGGAGCAGCAGCCATGGTAGTCCAGAGCTGAGGTATCTCTGTATGGCACAGTGCAAATGAAAGCACTGCACTGTGCGCCCCACACTTCCATTGAGTTCCTACTAACTACAGCTGGTGATTTGCAGCTACACTCTGTCCAGGACATGATCAGAGTTAATCCCCACATCCCCCCTGTCACTTCCTCACAGTCCCCAGCCCCACCCACACAGGGACGGATGTGCCATTCTACAGTCAGACGTCCACTGCCCTGAAGTGGCTGATGCTAAAGCAACACCCTTGGACCCACTCTGGCAAAATGGGAGCTGCTGGGGCAGCCCCAGCCCCCAGTGTGGGGCTGCTTCCTCCCCAGGGATGAGCGGGTGGCAGGGACAGGAGCAGGAAGGAGAAGGGGGTTCCTGCTGTTGCCCAGGCTTCCCAAGAATTAAATATGAACAGCCGTGCTGTGTAATTTTAAATTGTTAATTAGCACAGGGTTAATTAGGCGGCCCTTTCACAAGAGGCTGTTTGGCAGTAAACCAAGACTGGAAGCAATGAGGAAGGAGGAAAACAAAAGGAGAAAGAGACAGTGAGAAACTGTTCCCTCAGCTAATGACCCACATGGCACCATGAAAAAGAGTGCTGAGGACAGGAAAAAGAGACAAGCAGATGCATTACATCCACAGCCATCACCCTGGACAATACCCAGTGAGGCAGCCCCCCCTCACCCACTCCCCCAGCTGCAGCTCATGGAAGAGCTGAGCCCTGTAATGAGCAGGGTCAGCTCCTTGGAACATCCTGGCCAGCAGCAGAGGTTCCAGCCCCAGCCAGCTCTGAAGCACTTGGCCACGGCTCCACAAATGTGGCTCATGCAAATGCTCATTTTCAGCAGCTGGACTTGAGTGGTTCCTGTCAAAGAGCACTGAGCAACAGCCTCAGCACTGGGTAAACACAGACCTACCCCCTGTGCCAACAGCCACTCTGTAAATCAATACCATAAATACATGCTGAGGGACTACCCTAGATTAGCTCCAGCTCAGGGGCTGGTGTTCTGAGGGGAAGCAGGAAGGGATGGAGACAAGAGGACAAAGAGAACATAAGGACCAAAGGTGGACTCAGATGCTCCATGCACAGCCCTCCTGACACGCTCCATGCACAGCTCTCCTGACATGCTCCATGTGACCTTTGGCAATGCCCTCAGATGGACAGAACCAGGTGAGTGCTAACAGTCAGGCCATAAAAGAAGCTCTTGTTTCAGAGACAGCACATGGTGACACTTGTTCCAGCCTAGAAACAAGGGATGGACATACCAAAGGTGGCCACACAGCCAAATAAACTTTATGATCCCTAAATTTAGCTCCTGAGAGCAGGAAGTCCAGGAGGCAGGAAGCAAGGCCATTACAATGTCCGCATGGAGTGGCGACACATTGAACCAGGAGAATCAAAGCTTTCTGTGCTGCCTCCCTGCACCTGGTATGCTACAAACACTCCTATAACAATTAGGCAATTGAGTAAAGACATGATAAAAATCATTACCTACAATTAAGAATTCAGAAATTAAGGAAGAACAGCAGGTATGTTGCCAAAGCAACTTTAATTTTGCTCCTTTATACATATGCAGGATGGTACTGTGGTTAATTACAGGATCTCATGGCCTCACTTAGTGAGCAGCACAGTCACATAAGAGGGCACAATAAGGTTGTATGAGCATGTTGTCACTTCATGAGATTTATACAGCAGCTGTTACCACACAAATATGTGGAAAATCACCTCCTAGTACAGAAAGACCTTCCTAAAGTTCTTAAGGAACAAGGAATGGATTTTCAAATTTGGTACCAATACAGAGACGGTTTCAATTCCCAGTTTCATAAAATGCTTTTATCTTTTAACTTAAACAGAAGACACAGATGGCAGCTCTCTCCCATTCATTAAGGTGCCAGAAAGTAGTAAGAATACCTGCCAGCCCAAGGGGAGTGTTGAGGATTCTGCAGTGGGGCTTTAAATATCAGCATTAATTGATACTCATGAGCCAAAAATCTAAGCATAATAGTGAACATGGGACACGCAGCTTGAAGAATGATTTCTACTTGGGGGGCTTCTATCAACATTTAACAACATCAATGCCTTGGGATTCCTCTTACGCAATTCCTAACAAAACCAAAACATACAACAATAAACCTCAGCCTGAAAACACTGGTTATTTATTTGCCAAGTTCAACATTTTGAAGAAATTATAAAATCATCTTCCTCTTTCACATAGCAAGTCACATCTTGCACCTTTCCAAGCAAGACGAAGATGTGTTTTGGCACAGTAGAGTTGCCTCATCACCAAACATGGTTTGCCAAGTATTTAGAATGAGGTATCAGTTTTGCCAAATCCTGAATGAGCTCTGCATTTGGCCTTCTTCCCCTCTTCTGCAGTTAGGCTTTACCAACCAAAAGGCCAAGCTCAGTCTTGATTTCTCCTTCAGTTTCTCTGCAGACACTGCTCAGTTCCACAGTGCTGTTTTCAGCTGAACACACGGCTACACCCAACACCATTACACGAGGAGTAAAATCAGCAAGCCAGACCCTCCTGCTAGCGGAAGAGGTAGCCAAGCAACACTGACCTATGCTCTCCAACATCTAATTGACAGGAGTCTCGGGGCTGCAAGTCATTGTGAACCAGTTTGCTATCTGGGCACAGTCAAGAATTCACAGAAATCTAGAGTAATTTTGATTAGAAAGATCCTTAAGAACGTTAAATCCAACCATTACCCTAACACTACCAAGTCCAGCACTGAACCGTGTCACGCAGCACCACATCTATACATCTTTTAAATCCCTCCAAGGACAGTTACTCTACCACGTCGCTGGGCAGCCTGTTCCAGGGCTTGATGACCCTTTCAGTGAATTCACATGCCTCTTTGGAAGCCCCTGTTGAACACTGCATGCTCTCCCTTCTGAGGGATTCTAGCCAACGGATCTTGAAGGGCACATGGTCCCAGAAGAGGATGAAATAGCACACAGTGGTCTACAGAAAGGAGAGATTCATCAGGCACCTCAAAAGGACGGGATGGTCTTCTCCCAGCAGGAAGACAACCACATGGAGGGCTTGCCTCTGGCAGCCAGCTGCACTCCAGACCTGGCGTGCGGACAACACAAACACGCGCTGCACTGCGCACGCTCGTTAACAGGACAGAAAATCCAAGTGCTCTCTCACACACCAGCTCACATGCATAGGCACAGCCAGCTCCTCAGATCTTCACAGGATCATTAGCATAAACAGCTTTTCAAGCAACAGGAAGCAAAGGAAACGCTGAACAAAACAAGGCTGAAAGCTGTAGGGCTCAAGCACTTGGCATGGAACTAAGAGAAAGGGCCTCCTTGAAAAGGTGTACCTTCTGCATTATCCACACTTTTTTCCTCTGTCCTTCACACCAGCTAAAATTGAGCCAATGAGAGTACACAAGATTCAGGCAGCTTTTCAGAAAACATTTTGTTATGAACTATTACCAAGTTTGCTGATCCCTTTGAGCCAGCTACTGTACTACACGAAAATATTTATATAATCATCAACCCACTGCCATTGAGAGCAGTGTAATCCAGAGCAGTGCCAGAAGGGTTTAAGTGAGTAGCTGGGGAGAAGAGCGTTTATTCCTCCAGAGAGACTCTTTGCACTGCAAGTATTTTGGAGCAGAGGTGAACTCCCTGAAGTTGCATTTCTCTCTACCAAACAAAGCAAAGCAGTTGCTTAGTTCGTAAGTGACAGCATTTACACTCTCCCTGAACATGGACCTCATTTCCAGGTCCTGCACCAACCTCTCCTCCTGGGTAGGACACCACAGAAGTTTCAGATTCTATTTCCATGCCGGTTTCAAAACATTACACATTCCAGGGTGCTGTGATTGCACAATTCACCCTTTTGCTCTAAAACCCATCATCTCTTGTCCAAATGCTGTTTTCCAAGCTCTGATGCTGCTTAGATTTGCATCTGGTTCGTGTTTCAAGTGGACTGTTGTTGACCTAACTCCAAAACTAACCAAAGAGCTGTCAAGGACAAACTGCCTTGCTCTGTTGCACAGACTCCTCAGTCCCCATTTGCCCCTACACCTTTAGCACCTCAGGAGAGGACATCATGGCTCTCCCCTTTTACCATGGTCTGAAGCTTGCCTTTTCCCTCTCCTTCGTTTGTACCCCTGTAGTCTGTCCAGCAGCTTGTAGCCACTCAATTCCCACTGCAAAGGGCAGGTACATCCCTAACACTTTGCACTAGGCAACACCCGCAGCCACCCAACCCACAGAGATGCTTGCTAAAAGAGAAGCCCTGAGTTTCAAACACCACAAAGACACAGATCAACAAATCCAGGGTGCTATTAAATCTCCACAGCACTGCTCCTGAGCCCAATTAAGGAGTGCAACATTTACAGCAAGACTGGAGGACGCAAGCTATAGCAGCAACTTCTGACAGTGAGGTATTCCAGCTGGCTTCTGCAGCTCTGCTGATGGTTCATCACCTCCCATCTTCCAGTTACTCAAAGCACTGAGCACCCCGCCCAGTCAGAAACACTGGAGGCATTTGCACTGCTGCCCCAAGAGCCAGCTCTCCCAACCACCAGCTTCACCCAGTCCCACAGCACAGTCTCAGGAGCAGCTAGCCAGCTCCAAGGGCCCAGCATGAGAAGCTAACGCTCCACTGCTCAGCAGCTCCCTCTGAGCAATGCTCTTCATGTGTAGACTTCACATACTTAAGGGAGAAGTCCTGCCAACACTCTTCCCTTCTACTGATTTACCCAAACAACATGTGCGTTCCAGACCAGTGTCAAGGGCCAAGCAGAGGGTAAGAGCTGGATTCATAAGTCATGCAGATCTGCTCTGCCAGGGCTCAGATCCAGTCCTTGTTAGGAAACAGACATGCTGCCTGGTCCTGGGCTCCATTGCTCTTTCCCACCCTTCAGGAAAGCCAGCACTTTGGACCAGGAGAGCAGGCTTAGGGGTGTGACGTCACTCACTAACCATCCTGCTTGCTCTTCTGACCAACACTGCAGCTTTCTCATATGTTGGTTCTGAATTACACATGGGTGTTGCAAAGCCTCATTGCAAAGGTCACCAGGATACATGCTCAGAAAGGTTATTAACGTTTTGGTACGGAGTAAATTTTACAATCACAGATGTATCACTGGAAGATAACCTAAAAAATCCAGAACCCTAAAAACAGGTAAGGAAACCTGTCAGTATGGTTAGGAATCCTTTCCATTTGAGAGCCTTTTAGGCAAACTCTATCCAGGCAATCCCATGCTCCTCTGAACAGAGCATCTGTATACTCACCTCCTACCAAAACAGTGCCCTGCTCTAGACTTCCAGTGCAGTCTAAGCATTTGCTTTATCTCGTGAAAACAAGCCCTCCCGATTGCAGCAACCAACAGGAGTCAATAACCACATGCTGCTTGACGGCTCAAAGTCTCAAGTTCACACTCTCCTAGTCCACAGCATGCAGCTATCAGCCATTACAGCCACGGTACACTTCAGAGCAAACATCTCTAGTGAAAGTTTAACCATCCCATAAGGGAGAGCTGACACAGATTCAGATAAATGTGGCTTTCAAAGCATGTGCCTGGAGGATCCATACAGGACTGCGTGCTGGCGCACCTGCGAGGGATGCAGGCACCTTCAGAAGCAAGGGAGAAGGTTGCTACACACACCTCTCCACACCTCCAGGCCTGAAAGTGTTACTCTGCTGCTTGGCCTCTTGCTAATTGTGGGTTTTATTTTTATTTCCTATTACCCTCTTGCACGCTTGATGAGATTATCTTACCGGAACTGACACAGCTGGAGGCTGTAGCCATACATGTTGCCTCTCAGGAGGCAACACAATTTTATTTTCATTGATCAGAAATCAGCAGGGCAGTAAATGATGGGAAATTCCATTAGGAGAAACACTGGGCCACAAGACCCAACCATTTAGGTACACCCAAATCCCAGAAAGTTCGGTCTTTCCTTGAAGTCCCATCTGGATGCTGACACGGCAAGCCATCCTTCATCCTCCCAAAACGGAGTGAGCTACTAACCTGATATTCTTAATCGCTGGCTGCTCTGCCAGAAGCGGAGGCAATGCTGTCAGAACACCCCCAAGGGTTCACTTAGCTGAGACAAAGTCTCTGGTGCAGGCAGCAGCATCCGGATCCCCCAGTTCGGCCTGGAAGGCTGTGGTGGGATCAGTGGAGCTTTACAGCACATGCCCTAATGCCACGGCCTTGTCCTCACAGGCCAGGCAGGTGTGAGAGGTGCCAGCATGCCAGGGCATCAGCCAGATCTTAGGTAGTTTCAGCAGAGCCAGATGAAGCTGAAGGGATATCCAGCACCTGTTCCCACTCCTACCTCATTCAAAGCCCAGGCAGCCAGTAAAGCATGACAACATTGCTACAGATTGAGCAGCCCTCCTTCTCCAGGGGCTGAGTCTTGGGGCATGCACTGCTTGGGGAAAAGCCCTTCTAACAAAGCACAGGACTGTCACAAATTCATCGGAGCCCAAATCCAGAACCACATTTCAAACCTTTGACTTAAAAATACCACATGCAGAGAATTCATGCTCAGCTCCACGCTCCTGGATCAAAATGCCACCATCAAGCCTGTCTGATGAAGGGCTGGGTTTGACCTGTCCCCCTGTTACTTCCCACACATGTCTGGGTTGAAAGCTGGATCCATTGCTCCTGCAGCAGGATGGACCAGACCCTTCAGTGGGGCACGGGTTAACAGCAGCTGACCGCAGCACAGTTGTTAAGGTAATCAATACCAGTGAGATACTAAAGCAGCATAAGCCACATTATTGATTGCCAAGCAGATGATAAAACTGTTTATTATGATAATTGCAGGGTGCTTGCAAGATGCTCCGAGTGCTGTCTTGAGCTTTTTACAAAAATAAGAATTGCCACAGCATCATCTTCTGTCTGAAGCCTTTCTGAGCCTGGGCAAGAGTCCTCCACACTCCACTTTGCCAAAGCAGTAACCCCTAGCCACCACCACCTCCAAGCTACTGCTTGAATGAAGGTCACATTAATTAGACAGTCCCTGGACTACTTAGCACACATACACCCCGTATCCTGGGCTCACTCTTACATCCCCCCATGCTTGCCTTTTGCAGGAGCATCTCTTTCCAGAGAAGCAAGAGCTCAAATACCAAAAGTTCAGCTCTGGATTCTCCTCAAAATTCAACTTCCCAATCCAAAACATTTTCTTCAGGATTTCAGTTGAGTTTTTTTCGCTACTCTGGACTTTGCAGAATTTTCTACATCTTTTTAAGGAGGTTTAAACAGATATTTTTTTTTCCCCTTTTCAGGGTATGCAATACACTAAGAATTCTCTTTTAGATGACTGAACTCCAGATATCCTTGGTTTGGGAGATCCACCTCTGCATATCACTAGGTGCATGTGCACACAAGGCATACCTCAAAACAGGTGACATACAATAGCTTGTCACCCTGCCACCAGGTACATGAGCAACTGAACTATCAGCATAAAGCAAGACTACACTGATTCTGAAGTCACTTCAAATACTAAGAAGTTTCTCTCAAATTCAGCACAGTAACAGGCATCAACTGGTCTTCAGATGATAAGCAAAATGCAAGCTGCCAGATGATATCTACACTGGCAAAAGCATCTATTACTTCTCCATCAGCAGGAATAAGAACTATAACATAACTGGGCTCTATGTTGCCACCACTGCCAAATGACAGCTGAAAATGAGTTTAACAAGGGCTGAAGCTCCAGGGTTCTGTCAGCAGCTCTACAGGCAGTAATTACGGAGTATGGGTCCCATTATCTCCCAGTATGGACAAGGCTCTGACAGCTTCATCTCAGTATTAACCCAAAGGACCATATGCTACAGACTGCAGGCAGTACTCAGTGTAACTCCACTGTTTTGGCTGGCTGCTTTAACACAACCTGGGTTGTTTTCTCCAAGTAATCACAGGCAGCATTTGTAAATAAACTTCACACCAGTTAGAGCATGGGCAGGCCTTGTCCTGGATTAGACCACAGGTGGTGCTTCTGGCTAATGCTGTAACCTTTCCTCCTCCTCTTAGTGACCTCTCCCATCAGCATGGCCTCCCTACACCCTGGTGCTTCCTTCCACCTTTAAAAAGCTCCTACTTCCTCTGCAAGCAGATTCAGCACATGATTCTCAAGCTATGCTTCTCCGGGTGAAGGACAAAACTACACATCCTTGCAAACCTTTCATTCTTCAGTGCTGAACCAGTGCTGAGCCTTGTCTTTCCAGTGCACAGCAGACTGGTGAGGATAACTTACTTCTCCAGCTCACTCGCAGGGCAGTTAAAAGGTTAACAGTGAAACTGACAATGTGATCAAAATTGCACTCCAATGAGCAGCCCTAGAGGTGAGAGATTTAGATGTGAGCTTCTAAAATTTGTTCCCTCTCAGCCGAAACACTGGTGATGGGCTGCAGAGCCTCAAAGAACTCATCATGGAGGCCTCAGAGGGCTGGGGCTGCTCTTTCAGACTCTTAACAGCAATTCTGAATGTAATCAAGATGAAAATAATCCTCTCTCATTAAAATCTAGACAAGGAGGAGACCTCCCTTCCTACCCCCTTAGAAAGGGCCAGTCTCCACCTTTCCTTTCCCACTAGGGCCCGCAGGAGCAAGATAATAAACTGCAGCCAGCACCAAGCACCAGTGCACCAGGTTCTGCAAGCCAAGGGACCTGACTTGCTGTTCCCAGAAAATCCACTGTCAACCTCAGCTCCACATCTGCAAGCTGTCTGAAAGCTGACTTCTTTGTCTGAGGCACCGACACATGTCCCTCAACTGTACAAGTTATGCTTCTTGCATGCTTCTCACCATGCAGCAATCAATGCACCAAGTTCACTACAGGGCACAGCCCACAGAGCAGAGCCCCGCGGGGTCCTCCCTGGGAGATTACCAGCAACCACTGACCACACTCACTGAGACACAGGGTGGAGACACTTTCCTGAAGCCTTAATGGGTTTGCTGCTTTTCTCTCTATCATTTTCTAGAATGATATTCTAGAAAATGAGTCAGAGTCTTCATTTTGTTCTACTCCTCCTTTCAATGGAAGAGAACATGGACATTTCAACAATGGAGAGAGCACCTGAACAGCTTAGAAAGTCAAGGAGGGACCAGTAACACACGTGAGACAGTAAATCCTCCAGTCACCCAACGAAAGCTTCTGCAGAAGGTATCAACCCGCTGGCAGTGTGAAAGGCTGTTTCTACAGCACAAGAGAAAAAGCCAAATAACAGTCCTGAAGACGACTACTAAACAGCCAGCCCATCCTTCAGATACCCACACTTTCCCACTAAGGCCTGGAAAGGTCACCACTTAAGAGTCAATGAGACCAGGCAATGGGAGAGACAGATCAATCTTCTAAACACCAAACAAAAACCCCCTAACAAAGCAGCCAAACAAGGTCGATGAAATTTCAAGTGGTCTTCTCTGTCTTCTGTGTTGTTAATACTTCTGTGCTCAGAAAGAGACCGCAGAAAACCTCTTAAGCTAGGGACTAACCTTCACTGAGTAACTCCCAGCTCCCCAAGTGAACCGTTTTAGTACTGGGCATGGTGATTAGTGCCCTGGCTGGCATTAATCATGGTGGAACCAGAAAACAAAGACTCTCTGGCAAAGATCACTGGGAATTGCAAGCTACCTACCTACAGTTCTGCTCCTATCAAAACAACAACAAAACAAAGAATATAAAAAGAGAGACTCAACTCCATCTGAGTTAGATAACAGCACCTTCCCAGTTCCTAATAAACTAAACTATAGATGAGAAAAAGGATAAAACAGCTTCAAGAGGTGGAATTTCTGCCCTACACCCCAGCCCTGTGTTTTTTGCCCCTGCAAACCCCAGTGGCACCAGGATGGCTGCAGCAGTGATGAAGGCACAGAACCACAGAATGCCAGGTTGGAAGAGACTGCAGGGACCATTTGGTCCAACCCTTCTAGGTCGTAAAACAGTTTAAATGGCATAGCCCAGCACCCTGTCAAGCTGAGTCTTAAAACAGTCCAGAGTAGGGGAATCCACTACTTCCCCTGGGAAATTATTCCAATGTTTAACTGTTCTCATGGTGAAAAATTTTCTTCTGGAGTCCAATTGGAGTCTTCCCAGGAATAACTTGTACCCATTACCCCTTGTCTTTTCCATGTGACTCCCTACAGAAAGGGAGTCTCCATCCTCCTGGTAGCCACCCTGATACATGGTAGTAAGGTCCCCCCAACCCTTCTCTTCTCAAGGCTAAAGTCAACCTACTGGAAACCACCATACATGCTGGATTGTGAAGCACTCAGTTTACCCTGCTGTGGATCAAGTGATGCTTGCACCTCATTGCTTTCAGCATTATTTGTTGTTCATTCTGTAGCAGCATCTGTATGTTTCAGCCACTCCAGGGCACCCTGTGGCCAGTGGCAGCCTGCCTGTCACTCCAGGGTATGGTGGTCCCAGTTCCACCTTCAGACAGACACCTCTCCACACTGGGAAGGCAACACATGTACAGAGGTGGCCTTGTGCTGCACCTTCATGCTTTATAAAAATGATCCCCATGTGCTAAGGCAGAAGGAGCTGCCCAGGCTCCAGCTCTTCTGGACATGAACTTTGAGGACAGTGGCTTGCACTCCTCCCACAGAGAAGCCAGGGACAGCAGATTGGTCCCCCAATACCACTCACTTCTCCTGAAAACATCTGTTTTCATTATCACTATTATTTTTAATTAGCGCTTTACAGCAGCCTTAAGCCCTCCCAGCTGGAGGAAAGTTCTGCTCCTAAATGAACAATTAAAGGTGCACTACAGGATTTTTTTTTTTCATCTTCAGAAACAACTTTCCCAGCAGAGCTAAAAGGCAGCCACTGGCTACACGAGCTCCCTTGAAGGGGTATCTCCAGGAACTGCTCAAAGCCCACAGGTCACCATGGGATTCCCGCTGCATGAGCAGGCTACTGAAGTCAGGAACTTGAAAATCTGAACTTCAGCATTACTAATGAAGGGGTCTTAACACTTCTGCCCCACATCACTCACTGAAGTGCCTCCTCTTCTTCACCTGGTCACAATAATTGCCCTGAGAAAAATCAAAGGTTTTAATGCCCATCCTGCAGAAGGCCCCTGACATAATTTAATTTGCTCAGGAGTTCAGGCCAAGTACAAGCTGCAAAGACAGAGCCCCATTAAATGCATAAGAAAATAGGTCCATATGAGGCATAATTACTAGAAACGTGGTCTCCTGATCAAGTGCTTCTCTGAAATACCAGAAATGAGAAACATCCACAAAAAAAGCCCCAAGAGGCAGCCTCAGCCATTTTCAAGAAAGCAGAAAGACAAAGAGGTGAAATGTCAGCAGGACGCTGTGGGGAAGGGCTGTCCCATGGGCCACCATCACCAGCATCAGTGGATTCGAGGCTTTAATTAGGAGCAAGTCATGAAGCTCCGAAACTTTTCAGTCAATGTTGATCAAAATCACATCTATCGTCCCCCTCTTAGTTCAATCAGGGTTGATATCCAGCTCCCAAAGCTCCTCATCAAACTTGGGCAATCCCTTGGAGGCCATCCTCAGCTCCCCACTTCCACACCAGGAGGGCAGAACCTGTAAAGAATAGGTGATCAAGATGCTTCCACCTCATCTTTCCCAAATCCAGTTCCTTCTATTGATTATGAGACTGAAATCTGACTGGATTTCAAATACATGATAAAGCCCCAAAGTCCAATAGAACATGTAAAAAAGAACAGGTAAGGAACTAACACAGTTACCAACACAAGAGCTGTCAGTGGTGCCCAGTGACAAGACAAAGGACAACAGGAACAAACTGGAACCCAGGAGATTCCATCTGAACAGGAGGTAAAACATCTTTGCTGTGAGGGTGCCAGAACCCTGGAGCAGGCTGCCCAGATTGGTTGTGGAGTCTCCTTCTCTGAAGAGATTCCACACCTGCCTGGACATTGTGATCCTGGGCAACCTGCTGTGGGTGACTGTGCTTTAGCAGGGGGGTTGAGCTGGATGATCTCCAGAGGTACCTTCCAACTCCCTCCACACTGGGGTTCTGGGATTCTGTGACCCCACTGCCTCCAACTGCCATGTCAGGAGAGCCAAGCAAGTGTATGAGGCTCCCCGGATCCCCACAAGGTTCAGCCCACCCTGTGCTCCCTGTTCATTTCCTCATTTCCTCAGCTCTCCAGCATCTGTCTCTGGAGAAGGGGAAATGAACACCTCCAGTGCCCAATGAGCCCAGATACCAATCAGACCACAACGCAACAAGGGGAAAAAAGGAAACACAAAACAATTAATTCTTGGCTCCTTGTTGTGCCTCTAGGCAAGGGAAGGTGCATGGCAGAGTGAGAGGATGACTGGAACAGACTGAGGCTGGGACTTGCTCCAAGAGCCCCAGAGGCAACAGAGCTGGCTCCCAATCCCAGAAACGGGGCTGCTCTCCAACAGGTGAGGGTTCTGTCAGGCTCCCCAGGCAGAGAGAAGAGTCTTAAGGCAAGACTTCTTTTGACTTCTCCATGCGTAGGCCAAATGGTTAGATGCCCCTTAGAGACAGAACAGAGCTAAAGCTATCAAATAAACCATCTCTTGTGAGCAGGTCTGAAGACAGCATCCTCTACACCTCCCCTCCAGAAGGACAATGCTTTTCCTGTAAGACAGCATACAAGAGAGCCTCACAACCACAGGAGTTTTTCTTGTTCTGGGCAGTGTTTGTGATCCATCCAGATGAGTGTTTTCCCCTCTGATGAGACAACAGTGTGGTCTGAGCACACCAGGACCTGCCTGCACCAGGTGCCACCAGCATCAGCAGCAGGAGTGAGTGAAGGTGCTCGCCCAACGGGACACTAAGGCCTGGCTTGCCTTGAAAACTAAATCCCACAGTAAATGTACAGGTTAATTGTCAAACACAGGAATGTCTCAGTGATCTCACAGACTCCTGCACTGAAAACAAACCACTGCTTTTACAGCAAAGAAACAACCTCCATGAGCTGAGCATTTTAAGGATGAAACATTTAGGAGCATTCTAAGAGGCATCCAGGGCCACACACATCTCCAGCAGCCATGCTTCAGCTGCAACAGTAGATAGAAAAGCTGAAAAAAGTCCCACCAAAAAACAGAGAGAAAGAAAAGGAGTAAAAAGATGAGCATGAATCTGCAGAAGGTGAACCAAAGAATCTTACAGGAAAGCTATCCTAGATGTGTGATGGAGGGCAAGTGGATTTCCTTTGCTCCCTTGTTAAATCAGCCCCAGAATGGAAACCCATTCTGCGAGATCTCTGAAGGACCCAGAACAGCAGCTTAGACTAAACTGACCTCTTCCCACATGACAGACAGCCACCTGAACCAACCTGTGCAACACAGCATGCAAAAACCCCTTAGGTTGAAGAGAAAGTAAACTGAATAAAGTGTCAAAGTACAAATAACTTCTCATGTTTGAAAGAGAATTCTTTCTCAAAGAAGAAAAATAAGCAAAACCACAAATAACTAAAACTGTTAGGTGGAAAAGAAAGGAACCCCTTCAACAACTGAACAGTGTACACACTGGCGTCAGCAAAGGAAGGAGCTGGAGGAGAATGACATGAGAAATCCCCCACTTCTACATCATAAGCAATCTAAACAGGAGGCTTGAAATCCAGTCCCCACTTCTAAAGGCAGCTTATTTCTTTGTCAAGGTTCAAAACGGAACAGACATGTGAAACTCTTCCCTAAATCACACTCAACTGCTAGCCGTGCCAGCGTGCTACAGATCACTATGTACATACAATGACCATGGCCAACACTTCTGAAGGTGGCAGGAGTCAGACAGGTCACCTTTACTAAACGGAAAAAAAAAAAATCTCAGTCATAAAACAGCCTGGAACAATGTGCAGCTCTTCCAAGACTTGTAACTTGATTATCACAAGTCAACAAAGATGCATTTAGTCTTCACAACAGTTTCCTCACAGTACCTGCAGGCATGCTGATACAACTTCAACCATGCCCTGCCCATGCTGAGAGCAGAGCTAGTATTTTACCAGAATTTGCATATTTGATTTTATTTCCTCAACCCTGAAACCCCATGGATCACTCGTGGACACGCTGACACACCTGCTCCACACCAGACATCTCTACCACCAGCAACTGCCAGAGAACACCTCCCTGCTCAGGCACCTCCCTAGGAGCAATAGGGAAGAAATACAACCTTTTATAGAAATCAACAGCTCATTTTTTAAATGGAAAGACCAAAAAGAACAACTTCTGCAAAGCACCAAGAGCTTCAAAAGGAAATATCACCACACAAGATCTGATTTTGTGTTACCACACAGACAAGATCAGTAGATCCCACTACTCAGGAAGCCCTACTACTCATCATGGAGAGAATCCTGGGATAGCAACAACATGATTTTTCTGTGGAGAGAAAAAGGAGGCAATACACAAGACAACACAAGCTTAAGAGAAAATTCACTATGGTAAACAGCAAGGGAGTTAAACCAGCCAGAATAGATGTTAAATGAGAAAGTTGTTTCATATTTTTCTTTCAAAATCAAACCCCCAAATGCAAAGCAATTTTTCTTTCAAAAGCAAAATCCCAGCTGGGAAAGGTTTAATTAAGAAGGCCTTCTTCAAAGGTTTGTAAAAGAGGCAACATGAAAAGAAGGGGGGAAAGAAAGAATTTAAACTGTAGGAAGGTGTTGTCCTTCACTACAACACTCCTCTCGAAGCACCCCAACACCCCTCTTGCAATCTATGGCCATGCAGGACTGCAGGGGCCAATACTGCTGAGTGCTATGCTGAGCCCACCTGACACACCAGTGTGACCCAGCCACCAAGGGACATACTGTGACTGCTCCATCAATAGGATGATGGGGCTCTGCCCAGGGAGAAATGTCCCTGCACCACCTCAAAACACTCATCCCAGAGAAGCTCTGGGCCAGCACTAGCCTCTTGTGGCCACTCCTCCAGAGCTGTCATCTTTTCCTTCTTTTCCTGTTCTCTCCCCCTCACACAGAGTGGAACTGTCGTTATCACTGGTTTCAAAGCCAATGTGTTGCTCCTAACACAATCATCAAGAGTGCAATACTTCAGCAAGACCTTTCAGAGACTAGTGGAAGTCCAAGGATGTTTACCAATATTCCCTTATTTTGCAGCTTATCAAGTCCACAGAGAGGCTCCCAAGAACCTCAGCCTGGAAGTTTCATCTCATCACCCAGGCTTTCCGATTGATGCCCTCCTGCCTAGCTGTGAGGCAGAGGTATCAGCTTCGCAAGTCAGACCAAACAACCTAATTTACAAACCAAGTCTGCAATTTACAAACTCCTTTCCTCACTCCCACATCGCTTCCCTGGCAGGCAGGGAGCAGCAGCAGGCACCCTGCCATGTGCTTGCAGGCAAGGTTTTAAATCCCTGGGTAAATGAGGTTAAGGAGATACTGTCAGGAAGAAAGGCCTGACGGAATCATATCACCCAGCCTGGCCTCCTGTGCTTCAAAGGCTGAATGACTGCAGCTTTTTGCGAGCTCTATCCAAGAGGATCAGTCTGGAAGGGAGGCCGAAATATGCCATTTTCAAGCCATAGGTCATTCCAGCTTGTCCCTGTTAAAATGCTGCAGACACCTTTCCCACTATAAATGAAAAACCTCAAAACCACTGAGGTGCATTTTAACATCCTTTTAAGATTACTCTCTACACTAAAGACTGAACAACAGCATGCAAGCAACATCCAGTGCACTCCTGCCTCTCTATGAGCTCTCACCATGCCATGATCATACAGTCTGAGCCATCAGCATAGCCAAGGTCACCCATGCCACTTGACCCCATGAACAGGACTCGCAGGTGAGCCCAAGCCATATCTGAAGGATTTGACATCTCTGGACACCCTCCCAGCACAGTGTCTCTGCTCTGTGGCCACAGAGCTGAAGAAGTGGCACAAGGAAAGGCCAATGGTTAGCTCAGGTCCATTACGAGCATGAAGAAAAGCTGAGTTGAACCCCAGTCTCCAGCACCACAAACACGTGGCAGTTTTCCTCTTTCAGCTGAGCTCCTCTATCCCCTCTTGCACATTCGCTTTGGTAGCAATGATACACTGGCTGCTTGGGAAACATATGACCAGGAATGTCTAATGCCATATGCCCTCCACTCCTGTGCTGGACATACAGGTGTGGGGCACTGTCTTGACCATCAGCCTTGTCCTAAATGTCCTTCTCCTTACCCTCACTCGATTCAGTGATTCCTTCTCAGTGATACCATAAACCAAGCCACAGTAGGAGGCAGCTGGAACCTGACCAGCCTGCATTCAACCTCTCAGCTCCAAGAGGACATAAAACCAGCCACCAAATCTTTGAAACCTGTCCACCTCATGGCAGTATGGTTGATAGACTACACATCCCATCTCTTGCCACTGATGACACAAGACCCATTTCCAGGTCTCTACAATCTGCACCTACATGCAAATCAACACGCCATCTCTTCACACCTCAACCAAAGCTTCTCCTTGCACTGAACTCTTACAGGGAAGTGACAACTTAAAGAAATGCTACAAGCAACATTTCCTTAGCTCTGTTCCCTAAATAATTTCCTGATGTGGGCCACACATTACCATAGATAATCCTATGGATGACTCTCCATCTTATTTAAAGTATCTCGAGTAGTAACAGCAAATGCTGGCATTAAAAGATACAGTTGGGAACAAGCTATTCAATTAAAATCCAATTTTAACACAACTCAAAAAGTGGGAATAAGAAGGAAGACAAAAACTAAGCCTGCATTTTCTCCAAGGATTGCAGTTCTGGAAAACAATTCAGCCTATCAGTGTCTTGCAGTGAGGCACACATTATCCATAAGATACATGCACACCTTAGACCTTTGGGGATCTCTGACCAGCTAGTTATTTGGGTGAAGCACAGCAGGTCCTTCTCCTCTCTGATCATCCCTCATATCACCAGGGCTGTAGGGAGTTCCATGAGCTTGCACAGCCAGAAGCAATGACCATCATCATCAGACCCTTGGCAACCATGGAAACGCTGCTCTTTCACAGTGGTCAGATGAGATGCAAAGTTCAATGCTCTGAAAGAGGAGCTGCAAACCAGTTCTCTTTCCTAAAAGGGTGAGATGATCTCAGCTGCAGCCACCAATCTGCACTCAAATCGTGAAACCCAAGGCCATAGCAGGCAGTCCCAGCCCTGCCCAAAAGCCAACATGATGGCTCTGAATTCCCCAGAGAACCACAACACAGGGAATTTCCTGGGTGTGATCACACAGAAGCAGTAATTGCAATTCCTACCCCTCTGGTCTTATTCTGAAGCTACACACTGTCACCCTAAAGATCCAACCAAAAATTGGAATTTGAGGATCCCACAGGTCTTGCCACACCCTCTTCAGGCAGGAAAATTGTGTCTGGCTGTGCTAGTCATAAAATAAGATGAGCTTTCTTGTAGCAGCCTAAGTCAGAGGACAACCCTTGGGGCAGTCCTGAGTCTCAGATCCTCTGATGAGGAAGAAGCTGATGTATTGTGGATTGTCAAATCACTGGTGCTGGGGTTCAAGACAACAGTGACTGATTTTCTTTTTAATCACAAGCTGCAGCTGGCAGAATGACCACTCACAGCCACAGCTCAGATGACATATCGAGCACTGCTGGTGGTGTGAGCTTGCAGAAATCAGACGTGGTGCAAGTCAGAAGCTGGCATGAGTGCACTGCAAGGAACACAGGAAACAGCAGCCAGCTTTAACAGATCATGGAGGTCCAGAGACAAGGAAGCTGCTGAATAATCACCTCAGAAAGATGCAAGGCAGAAGGCACCAGAATACATAGCAGGACAACCATCCAGTGACACCATGTGTCAGAGATCATGGACCATACATGCAGCAGCATTATAGAAAAGCAGTAATTGAAAGTGAAAATAAAGCTAAAAGAAAGAGTGAGGAAACCACCAGAGCAAACCCACTGCTGCCAGCTGTGCAGGGAAGCTTGCACCACCCACCCTAGTTACAATGCCTGACACACACTGAGGTGCTCAGCCTGCCTGAAGGAACCCTTGGGGTAAAGAGATTTTTAGGCCTGACCTCAAGCTGCCTTCCAACCACCTCAGCAGCATGTTTGGGAGATCCCTACAGAGAAGGACATCTGCTTTAGGAGAATTTGTGTTCTTTCGAATGTTACAATTATAACCATTTCAGCTTACATTATTCATCATACTCATTTACTTCTTGTTTAAATTCTTGTGAAAATTGAAGTACAGAGAAAAGACAAGCCTCACTTTCAGGCCCAGGGTGCAGCACCACAGCACTCTGTCCCTTTCCTATTTCACACATTTGCTTTCATTCTGTTGGCACCTGCCAGACCTATGTAGCTCCATGATGGTGGTGGGATTGTGCAGCATCCTGGTGCTCTGCCCACGTCCCCTTAGTCCAAAATGGAGGAGCCTGTGGCTGGGGACAGGGCTACAGCTCTCTGTGCTGAGGAGCAACTGGCACTTCCCAAATCTGCTCTGAGGCAAAGCTTCCTGACCTGGTGCAGGAAGAAGGCTAAAAGGGAGCAGTGCTCTGCCCACCCCTCAGCAGTCCCAGGCTGACTCATTCCCTCCAGCCCTGGCACTGGGGACCCTGGTTGCCCCTCCACCATCTGGGTATCTGATGCATGCTCATAAACACCACGTTTCTGGCCTATGCATGCGACTCTACCCTTGGCTAGTAACCCCCAACAACGGAAGGTTCAGCCACTTTCTCAGAAATACCAGCCGAGGATGAGCCCTTCCAAACCAGAAACTGCCCAGGTTCAGGATGACTCCAACTTTCCTCAGGGAGACTTGAATGGAAACCTGAAGCACAGCAGCAGCGCTCAAGGACACACCACCCTCAACCCTGGAAGAACACAGCAGGCTTATTCATCAGATTCCCCACCAGCCAACAAGAGTCATGCCTCCCTCAAACCAGCAGCCACCTCCCTCAAACCTAAGCCACTTAAATCAAAGAACATACGTGGCTCTGTTTGCTTCAGGGGGGCTTCTGCTGCTAGGAGAATGGAGAGGTCTGAAGAAGTCACCCTGAAAGCAGCAGCACTCAGCACCAGGGCCTATGGATCAGTCAACTGAAAACAACCTCAGAATCAAGCCAACAAGCCTCCTTCTACATTCCCTGGCTTCACGGCAAAGCTCACGGTGAAACCGTTTTATCTAGAAGTTTGGCTGCAAAGACAGGAAGGATGTCCCACCCAATCCCAGTGTGTGATATACCTTCCCTCTCTGTTGTCCCAACATGATCAGATATACAATGTCAAAAAAATATCCTGTATTTGACACACATTTTTCATTATTTGGGCTATAGCCACTTTCACAATGAACAGTGCAGAATTTTCCAAATCACACCAAACTTTTCTTCTCAGAAGACAGACTGCAAAATCAGCAGAGCCTGGCAACTTCCCACTGCTATTAGCTATTAATAGTTGAGCTAACTTTGTTCACCAAAACCCTGTGAAAACTTGACCTTCCCCTCCCTGCCCCTAACTCCCAGGTGGGGACCATTCACCTCAACTTTCAAGATACCTTCACATTTTCTCTTAATGTTTGATGATTTGAGCCATAATTACAGCTGTCAGCACCTCCCTGAGGAACTAGAGCAAGACAATTAGGCTCACACTTCCCAGAGTTCACAGATGCATCACGAGTTACATGTCCAGGCTTCTCCTATTCAGGCATATGGTGTGTGTAAACAAAATCTTAACCAAGACCCCAAGATTAAATACGGGGGACGGGGGGGCGGGGGGGGGGGGGGGGGGGGGGGGGGCCAGGGGGGGGGGGGGGACAAAAATAAACAATGGGGGGGGGGCCCAGTAATCAAAAGCGGGGGGGGGCATAAGAAAATTGGAGGGAAGGCTTTTTGACTTGAAATGGTTATATTTGCCTGGGGGAAGAAGAAAAAAGAAAAAAAAAAAAAGGGCAAAAAAAAACGAGGCACACAAAAAGAAAGAGACACAGGCCAAGCAGGAGGGGGCAGGAATATATTTCAAACGTTCTGGATGATCCCCAAAAACACCCAGGCCGGGACAGGGTCATGTGGGGGATATTGTGGTTGGTAGTGTGTTTGTTTTGTATATGTTTGGCAGCAATGATTTGTTTGAAAAATCCTGTGTTTGATAGGTGGTTTTGGGGGTTGGCAGGGTTTCACTTTTAGGTTTGGGTGGAGTTTGTTTTTTTGATAGTGTGTATTGGTTGTATGATTTGGGTGGGATTTTATGGTAAAATGTATAGGATGGTTGTTGGGGGGGTGTGCGATATATTAAGGGGGTTGGTGGATTATAGGGGGGTAGGGGTAGGTGAGATATCATGTATTGACGTGTGTTCATTGTTGGGCTTTTTTTTTTTGTAAATTGTACCCGTTAAGTGGTTTCTCCCCTTTATGCTGAAGGGGTTGATAACTTGTATTAAGGCCTTTTCGTTCAATGGGGAGAAACGAACTGTATGCCATTAAGGGAAATTATCAGTCCATGGGGGGGAAGGTTGGGGGGCACTTATGGCTGAGGTTAGGTGGATATCATGCGGTTTGAATATTATGATATAGGTGCCAAGAGGTGAAGTGAGACGGGGGACACCAAAAATGATTTAAAGACAACATTGCTCTGGATGGAGGTTATTTGGAAGGGCCTTGGGAGTCATCTCACTGACTAACTTCACTGATGGTCATGTTGCAAATCAGAGGAAACCACAGATACCTGATGAAACCAAACGAGGAAGCACACTCAACACATTGGAAAACCAGAACATTACACAGAAAAACTTAGGCTTTGAAGCCTGCAATAACGGGAAAGTAAGTAAATCCAAGACTGTAACAGGAAAACTCTGAATTTCTGCAGTAAATTCAGGGTTTGCCTGTCAGGACTTAGAGAGAAGACTAGTTGGGATGGCAGAACCACAGGGATGCAGCTGTGAAAGTGGTAAACGTGATCTCCACATGTCATCCAGGGTGTTTGTGGAGATAAGAAAGTAATAAGTGACATGTTAACAGCACAGCCAAGGCCTCAGCTGGGATTGTGTGTACAACTGCAACCACACTACAGGAGAAAACTTAGCTGTGAACAGATGGAGGCAGCTAGCAGAGCGACCACAGGAATGGGTGGTCTCCAGCACACAACAGCACAAACCCAACTGGCTCTGACTGAGCCATATGTGGAGGGTGACAGACATGCACACCAGCAGAGCAGCTGAGGACAGGGACTTGTCTGTGGAAGCAGTCAGCTGCAGTCCATGTCCTGGGAAGACACTGTTCCATCAGTGTTCAGAGAGCACGACCTGCACCAGCAGCAGTGAGGAAGAGTATTCCCAACCCAGCATTAATGCTTCCAACAACAGGCAACTTGGGCAACCCCAGCTCTACAGAGGACCTGCTCTGGCAGACTTGCATTTCTACCTTTCAGTAAACACTGACAGCAGCTTTCAACCTCAGACACCTCTGCTCAAGACAGTTACCAGGTTCCTGTGTAGAGAGCCAGGTGAGGCTTAAAACCTGTTCTGTAAAGTGTTCTGGGGAGGGCAGGTAACAGAGAGATCCCCCACCACTGGAATCAGCTCCATGTGTGCAACACCACAG
Source organism: Indicator indicator (assembly GCF_027791375.1). Lineage (NCBI taxonomy): Eukaryota > Metazoa > Chordata > Aves > Piciformes > Indicatoridae > Indicator > Indicator indicator. The sequence continues at coordinate 10,980,410 of NC_072028.1, read as the reverse complement.
CACCTAAAGTAATTGTGTTGTCCTGTGTATTTAACAAGTAAGTATTTCTCTCTTCCCTCCAAGTTGAGCTTCTGGGAGATATCAGCCCAGGAGTCCTGGAGCAAGCCTCAGGCCACACTAACACAAGTGCAGTAACAGTTTATTGGTTCAGAAGTTAACTTCCCTACTTTTCCCTGTTTATTTCTTTGTTGGAAGATAAGTCAACAGGCCAAAGTGATGGTGCCATTTATTATGCAACTGTTTGTCAGTTAATATTTGTGTTCCAGTGAGGCAAGAACCAGATAAGTGATGCCTCACCCATCTGCCCTCCCTCCTAGAAACCAGAGCAGAGGGGCTGCAGAGGAATCGCGGGCAGGTCACAGCACAGCTGCAGCATCCTCAAGTCTCCATCAGTCTCCAAATTTCAACTGAATTGTCCTAGCTTGACGACTCTTACTGCTCACAACTGGTATCTGCCACACCACACAGCTGCACATGTGTGGAAATTTCTGAATTTAGCCCTGCTTCTCCTTGCTCCAACCTCTCCTTCCATAGCATGAGAATAATAGTGACAATCTCTTCTGGCAGGAAGCAGAACTAAAAGGATTAATCTGCTTCATCTCTGTGACAGTACTTCAGTAATTAAGAGGAGCAACTGCTGAACAAAATTAGCAACAAACTAGAACAAAATACAATAAGCAATGGAGACCTCCACAAAAGCTTGTGCTGAGGTGTCACACCTGCATCCCGGCCATCCAGCATCCCAAAGAACATGGCTGCTGCTCTGCTCTTCACTGACTGATGCTGAAAAGGCATCAGATATTTGTATTTCCTATTCCTTCTGTTCTCACCCACCACACACCACTGCTGCCATTCCCTCCAACCTCACCAAATCATTTTTTATTCTTTTTTGCTAGAGTTTTTTAAATATATGAAGGAAGCTGGTATCACTGAAAGGCCTCACCAGTGCAGTGTGGTCAGTTCCCAGAGGTCACCAGATGGGCTTCCCGGTCATATTGTCCATCCCCCAGCAATAGTTACAGCCAGCACACAAGAGCAGCAAATCTCCAGAACAGGCATCTGCTGCTTGTTTTGGCTCAGGACCACAAACAGGAACATCTGCCTCAGGATGAGAACCAGGCTGTTGAGGGAAGGTGGAACAGGCACACCGTGTCCGGAGCTTCCTGGCAGGGACAGCACGTTTAAAGAAGACAGTCAGTGCCTGACTGGTCAGCCAGCAAAGCCACCATGATCTACCATGCGCTGGGACCACAGGGCAGACACAGGGCACCCACCTCTGCTCCAGACTGAGCCCTGCTTCAGCAGGAGCCTGAAGACAGAGTAACATTCCCACAGCTGCTGGGGAGCTACAGGAGACAAACATCGCCTGCCTTGCACTTGCCATTTCACAGACGATCAGGAGCAGCTTCCTCTCACCAGGAGCAGACACCCTGGCGCGACTTGGTGCCCTCCTGCACGGCTGGGCTGGAACCAGACACACAGGGCTCCAGAGCACAACAGTTCCTCTCCTCCACAACCCACAGAGCCCAGGCAGCTGCACACAAGCTACACAAACTGCAAGCAAAAAGCAACAGATATATTTAACACATGACCTGCAGCATGACCTAAATTTTACTTCAGCAAAATGAAAACAGGAGCTCCAAGTGTCTTCCTCACACATCACATTTTCTTTGTTTCCTCTTAGATTTAGGATGCAGTTTTCTACCCCTCCCAGGAGGTGCTAGCATGTAAGCGAAACACAAAGGGAACAGTGTAGCAAAGAGCAATGCCACAGCTAGCAGAGAATGGTTAAAATTATTTGCCAGGCAATACACTGAAACGGCAAGAGCTGCAACTAAAAACCTGTGGGAGTTTCACTGCCCCACCACATTACGGCTGAGAATGTCTACTTGGTCTCCTGGTGGTTCTGACTGAGTACATCATTGGGACATGGATTTCCACTTCCTCCTTCTCCTCTCTGGTCATTTCACATTAGTACTCCAGCTCTGTCTTCACCCCATCCATTCTCCCTCATGTATTAGTCTCAATTTTCAGGATTTCAGATCTTCAAAGAAATATCCCAGAGTTTATTTTTCTCAGAAGTACTTGGCAGCAACAGATGATCCCAAGTTTCTCCTAAAAGATATGGTGAACAGCCCAGAGGCTGCACGTGCTTCAGGCTTTCAGTATGGAAGGACCAGGCACTCACATTCCTCTTTCTTCATTGAATATATGCAAGAAAAGGAAATGTATCTGCACAAAGTTCATTCCAGGTGAGAACAGCTCTCTAGAGTGAAAGTTTCCCACTGCCCCATGGAAGCTGGTCCCTCCCTGATGGTCCCAGCAGAGCAAGGCCACATGCATGGGCAGGCTTCTCCTGTGGGCAGGTATATTTGGAGGAGCATCAGCATCATCCCACCTATGGCTCCAAGACTGAGAGAAGGCAGGTGTGAAGGAGAGCCCAAGAGTGGTTCAGCAGGAGCTGCACCTCTGGGAATGGACTCGACGTCAAGTGTCAGCAAGTAAATTGCTATTGGCTTCTCAATAAGCAGCAGTAGTGAGCTAAGTGTTTCCCTGGGTTGTGCAGGCTCTCTCTGACTCAATACAGCAGTATTGACAGCACAATCACAGGGTAATCCAGGCTCCACTAACATCTCAGCACTTCCTCATTGAAAATACACTTTCCACTTGGACATCAGCCCATTAGCCAGGCTCCCATTGCAGGCGGCCCCCAGCCCATAGGACACGCAGTCGCGTGGCCCCAGCTGCTCCCCAGGCATGGCCCAGAGGGTCACAGCAAAGGGGCTCCTTTAGTGAGGAGAAATCACCAGCGGAGAAGGGATGAAAAGGTAATCAAAAAGTCTTTATAACTCAAATCTCTGTAGGTTCTGAAAAAAAAAGGGTATTTCCTTGCTAGACAGCAGAAGTTCATTCAGGGAATTAACTCTGCTCTTGCCCCTTACCCTCTGTCTGTCATCCTTCCTTGCTATCTTATCTCTAAACTCAGACTGCAGATTCCTCCAGGCAGAAGCCTTTTCTTTCATTCACTGAAATCCAGAGGCCTGCTCCCACACAGCACAGACACCCACATCCTTCTCCTGTACTACAGGGCAGGGATGTTCCAGTGGATCATTAATGCTCCTCTGCTGCCAAGGACACCTTCTGACAGCTGCTGCACTGCAAGTCCCCAGGCATCTGGGATACCTTCACCTGGAGGAAGCCTTTGGAGCTCTCCACCAGCCCCAGCCACAGCACGATTGCAACTCATTTTAACCATCTGTCACTACATGTGTGTGTGTGCTCTTGTACATGTCTCTGATGTGAAAGCCCTTCTAGACTGCAATGACTGCATGAAGGGCTTTCACTGCGAATGAGGTGAGTCATTTGTTTTGGATCACAGAATACAGAACAAGTTCCAAACACACAGGAGTGTTTCTTTTTGTCCTAATATACAGTCACCCACAAACTTCAAAACCTAGTAAAAAGTGATCATCCCTATTTTACATGCTGTAACTGTGTTCCACGCCATCCAGACAGCTCCAAAGTGCACCACAGCTCCCAGCACACCTCATCACACAGATTGCTTCCAGAAGGGTTATGCTCTAAGAACACAAGCCATGATGGGAACTGGTAAACAGACACAAGCAGAGGTTGGCAGCAAGGCAGAAGTCTTAATGAGTAGCATCACAAAATAGGAATTTTTCACTAAACCAGCTGCTTCAGAGCAGTAAGGGGGCCCCAGGGGCTCAGCAGGAAGCTTTTAGGACACTGGTGTAAGCAGACACTGCCACATGCAGAGAAAGTCCCAACACTTTCACTGGGGCACAAAAGCTTTCTCATCACTTCAAGCACACTGGTGGCAGGAAAAGCCACCCATGCCACTGGGGCATTTGGAACACTGGAGAGCAGAAGACCACAGACCAAGGCAAGCTTTAAACCATCAGGATTGAATGCAGTTAAACACATGCATGTCACCAAATCAGAGAGTCTCTTAACCACCCGTCCTTTAGCTCTCGCCTAGCTTACTGCAAAAGTTCCAGTTAGCCCAGTGATGCACAAAGCATGAAAGAGCAAAAATGAGTTTGCTCATTTACGTGTATCAAACACTACCAGCAACACGAAGACAAGATCAGAAGCTGAAAAGCAATGCAAAAGTCAGTTGCAGGACGCTCTTGGGTTGGACCAGCCACCTCGTGTGCCGCTGGGGCAGGTTTCCAAGAGGCCTGAGGAGCCACAGGCAGCAGTCACCCACAACTCCCTGCTCCACACAGAGCCAGCACAGGCACACGGCTCCACGTTCTCCACATTCAGAAGCTGCATTCATGTGGAAAGCTGGTGCCTCACAGCACGGCAGCAAAGGAATGGGACTGCAGAATGGGCTGATACATTCAATTTAGCTTTAATCTATTTCAGTAACAATAACAGCAAAACCAGGACAAGGGCTTCAAGGAGGGCAGCCACCCAGCAGTGCATCCAGGGCCTCCTGCCACCCCATACAACTTCTAAGAACCGTGCCACAGTCACTCTGCTGCCACTGCTGCTGTAGAAAACAAGTTAACCTAGGGATGCCTTTTACATTTTGCAACCACATCCTGAAATGCCTGGCACAACACCAGACCAAAATAACAAACTTCTGTTGTGTCTTAGCACTGAAAAGTAGTATCTTGAACCTCACCAAGGTCGTAACAACATTGCAAAAGAACAGCAGGTAACATTAAGATGGGAAACACCTCCAGTGGTGGTGCATCCCATAACCCATCTCCTGGCTGGCAGAGCACAATGCTGTGCCATGGACACAGTGTGCTCCAGCAAAGAGCCAAGTGGAGTGTCCAGAAGAGAGCCTCTCTCCAGCACAGCCACACTAACGTTGAAATGCCAGGATTGTGAAGGTGAGGTCAGGAAGCATTCTGTGGCAGACAGGGAAGGTCACTTGGTCTGGAGTCAGCAAGGAGCAGACATCTGGTTAGGAAGAGGTTAATACTGCTTCAGCCTGCAATCTGATAAATGGCTCTGCAGAAAGCAGGTTCTCTCACTTTGAGATATGATGTCACTAACCTTTATTGATCCACAATCAGAGAACTTTGCTTATCTCTCTCCTGTGATATGCTGCCCTCCTGTACTCAACTAGTGTTTAATACACTGCTGGGCATCTCACACTCTTTATGGCTCACACCACACCTCACCAGGCCACCAGGGACAGTATTTCACAGGCTGCACCAGCCCAGTTAACTTGAGGGATAAAACACAGGAACCTGCCTCTCAAGAGCAGTATTATATACCCATACTGGAATACCTGCTGAAAAGAGGGCACAAACAGCACACGTGGTCCAGTGTGGTCTTACACCTCATGCACAGTAGCAGGTCTTCAGTGCAAACCCAAGGTAAGCACATGCCCTCTAAAGTTTCTGTTCCTGCAGGAGTGTTTATTTTTACACAGCTTTTACTATTTGATGAAAACAACACTTCTAGCCTCAACTTCCTTTGTAATACTTGAGGTGAAACATGGAGTTGAGTGACGAATAAAACAACCATAAACTAACATTTATTTCTGCGTGGCAACAAAGCATTTGCTGTAGACTGTATGCACCAAATTTAGTGGCTTTCATTTCAAGTGTACAAGTGATGCTGGACAACAGCTCAATAGCCAGGCAGAAGAATCTGTAACTTAATCAGATCAACCATTCATGGGGACAACTGGAGAGGAGCTTCAGTCTCAACACCAGCATGAAAACCTGCATACCATTTTCCTGTTAGATAATATGCAGAGAAGTTGCCTATGAACTAGCTTCAGACAAGCACTGAACTTTCTTTTTTTAAATTAAAGGTCTTTTGAACCACGTGCTTCTTAAAATAGTAAATTACAGCCCTCTCCAATATGTGGAAATAAATTAGGAACACTGTTAGAACTTCCAGCCTTGGCAAAGATCATGAAAATCCCAAACTTAGATTTCCTGCAAGTCAAGAGACATTTGAATTAGAGGTTTGGGACTGTAACCTGCTAATATTCCTACCCAATCATGAAGTTCACATACAGGGTGCTGAATATTTCAGGATCCAAAGGAGAAATGCAAGGGCCAGTGGCCCAGTCATGTTCTGCCTCTTTTGACACTTGGAGAGAAATTGCCACTGACCCCACCAAAAATGTGCTTCAGCTGATCCTAAAAGCAAACCTGGATAGACACAGAGATGCTGCTAATGAATGGTTTTCATCCTGGCACTGTCTCTCCCTGACAAGTGCTGGGCAGTGTTTACAATGGAGATCACGCTGGGTGACTCCCCACTCCACTAGAGAGCTGTGGATAGCAGCTCCAGCCTTGGCCAACAGAAACCTACATGAAAACAAGCTAAATCCCATGTCCATTATCTGCACCACCTACAAGGAGTGGGGAATTATCTGCCAGACAGTTTCACAGACCCTTTAGTCCAAACCTGGACCATGGGACCCTGAGCTGCAGCCAGGAGGGAGGGCAGGGAATTGTGTCTTTGCAAAGCAGCAGCAGCAGGTCAGGGAGAAGATCCCACCCAGCTCCTGGAACTGCATCACAAGGGGTCTGCTGGCCTGGGCACAGGCCACAGGAGCACAACCCAAGGGCTCGACCTGGTCTGGATATCCCACAGGGTCTTCCTTAGGCACTGGCACTCTTTTGGCTGCACCACTCTGCACCCTGGGAACCTGGGATTGAACCACTGAGATAGGCTGAGCAGGCACTTCCTCCAGGTACAGCAAGTAATTACCCTAAGCAATTACACCATCACTCGGGGTGCTGAAATGCATTTTTCTGCTCTCATCACAACAACAGCCAGCAATTCACTGCTTCAGGGAACCCATTTGCTGCTTCAGGCCATCACTACAGTGGTAACTGAACGGTCACAAGCTGCTGAAAGACAGTTCACATCTTCAGCAGGAAACAGAGCACAAAACCCCAAGCAAACCCAAAAAACTTATTTAGAAACAGCAGAGAAATCTTGTTCCAACCTGCCCTTGCCTCAGGCACTGGCACCATTAGGTGTGAACAGGACTCAAGTATCTCTATACACAAAGGATAAGGGTCAGCTTCAACCTTTTTAACATCATCCTCTTCTGAGGATCTGGTCAGCTTTTAATCAGCTTCCCCATCGCTGCTGCTTCAGCAGTGCTACAGCTCTCCTAACCAGGGCAGGTAACCCAGTGCCTGAGGCTGCTCCTCTTCACCTTCACCATCACTACCAGGAATTTAAAGAAAGCATTCAGACAGTTCAACTGCTGAGATGTTTCCTCCAAAAAAAAGCTTTTGGTGTAAATATATCCTGCTGCAGCTCAGCACTTCTACTCCATTATGGATGGGATGGATCATGGGACTCAGCAAATCCCTGCCAGAACAGCAGTGCTTGGAACAGTTACAACTTTTAATGTACATCCTATATGGTAACTTCACAACACCAGGGAAATACAATTCAATATGTCTAGCACAGAGGTGGCCAGACAAACAACTTAATTTCTGGAGGATGCATCTTTTAGACGTAAGCATGTTCCAGGGCAGTCTGAGGAATTGTCTCGTACCAATCTCAGATACTAATTCCTACCAAGGTACTTCTGGAAACTGAATCTGCCTCGAAACAGACGCTGCCGGACGCCCAGCAGAAGAGACGTCACTGCCTGGAGCATTCTGCACAAGCTGAGGATAAAAACATCATAACATTATGGGCACATCTTCCACCTGCCTAGCAGCTTCAGAACAGCAAGTACCTTCACTCTACGGATTTACAAAAAGATTTTATTTTTTTTTTAAATCACTTCATCACAGTATTGCTCTACCACCAACTTCAAGACCTGGGTCCTCTACTCCAGCTGCCAGATCACTCTGTACATTAAACCCCAGAAACACCTTTACTTGGAGCCCTTCAAACCCAGCACATGCTGGGTTTGCAGCCACTCTCCCACCCCAATAAATGCCTGAACTAAACCAAAGGGGTGGACAGAACCCCCATGACCCATCACACTGCTCTGCAGATTAGTGTGATATAGCAGCAGCTAGGCTCTGCCCTGAGAGGCAGAATCAGGAGGGGAAGGCTTTGGCTTTTTCTTTTCTGTATTTAAAAGGTGCTGTTGGAGGTAGAAACACATAAAAGTCTGTGTAGGACAAGGGAAGGAATTATCCCTCCCATTGATTTTCGCTCTGGGGTATTAGAAAGAACACAGCATTTATCTGGAGATTTCTTCCCAAAGCCAACTGCGGACTTTCAAACGTAAATGAGACTTGAAAGGGGCTTATCGAGGAGGATCTGCTGAAACCTCCCCAGACCTGGAGCCCCAGCGGGAGCTCTCTGATCCACCCTCCTAAAGACCCACTGGGTTCCCAGCCTCGAAGGGCAGCCAAGAGAGACCAGCCAGGGGAAGGCAGAAGGGCAACAGCCACGGAACAGTGGGTTCATCTTCCAGCAGCACCCCTTCAGACTTGCCCACCTCTGGCACAGGGACCTGCAAGTCCCTCCTGCAGGGCTGGGACCTCGATGGCATTGGGATGTGACAGTATCAGCCACCCTGTGCTGTAATAGGCAATCAGAAGGCTGGGGGCAAGGCACTCCCGATATGGCTGGATGCAGCTTGGCAACAGGGACTTGTCATCCCTCTAAACCACCTCCTTCAGCAGACACAGCTATACCCCAGGAACAGCAGCAGGACAAGCCTGACCTGGAGAAAGCTTTCCGCAGCATTCCCCAATACGAGCATCGCAGAACCCCTTACTGCTGCCCCAAAAGCTGTTCCCAAGCCCCTCCACCCACTGCAGCCTGACTCTCTGGGAAAAGCCTCTGAAGCCTTGTCTGCTGTCCGCTGTCTTTCCCAGGTAGCTGGGAGGTTGTAATTGGTGAGGCAGGAGATTAGAAATATCGGCAGCCTCTAAGTAAGACTTTAATTTACTGGCAGATCAATAGCGCCAGGGTTATATTGGCAAAGTGTCTACAACTCTATTGACTCATGCAATTCCTCTTATCAATTTATCAGAAATCTGGAAGCCAGAAGATATTGTTTGAAGAAAAAAGGCAGCAGGAATTTGAACACTTAGCATGGGCTGCCCAATCAGGTTCTCAGCACTAAGCATTTTACAGCAGATGTGTCTACTGCAGAGGAGGCTAATATATGATATGATTAAGAGCTAACTTGCCTCCTCACATGCCACACAGCCTTTTCAAGTTCCTTCTTACCTTAGACCTTTGCACTGAGAAAAAGCCACTGTGACAGACACGGTCCCCACCAGCCCAAATGAAACAAGTTTAAAAAAATGTGATTAACACCACAAGATCCTAAATTCGGACCCTCCTGCCTGGACCGTGACCAGGATGACCTCAGTTTTGTTACACAATGTTAGCTTTATGAAGTTAAAAGCCCACCACAATGCTGGGAAATCTGCTCAGGAAGATTTTACACAAACCAGCATTTCTGAACTTACACAGAAAATTAGAAGGGTGACTATTTGCCTTTCAAGCCTTATTTCCAGCCCTCAAATGAAGAGTTCAAAGCACATGGACCATTTCCTTTCCTACTGCCACCACAGCAAACCTGCTGCTGTCTGACAGAAGGACAGCCCCATTCTGGGGGGAGTAAGGACACAACCACACGACCTCACCCCTGCTGCACATACCCCCAAAATCCCATTTGCTTAATCCTTATTTCTCTGTGCCAGAGGGTGTGTCCCTCTGTGGGGTACCCAGGCAGAGAGGCTTGGCAAGACAATAGGACCAGAAGAACGGCAGGAACCCAAGGAATTCAAATTAAACTTTGGGACTCTATAAGCAACGGATGGGAATATGTTCCACCCCACCTCCTCACTGAAGCACTTAAAGCAGCTGAAGCAAGCTGATGGAGATGATTGCTCTTCAGCCTCATCCCAACCAGAGGCAACAAATAATCTCTCCAGAAATCTTCTTACTGTCAGAATGAACAGGAATTGCCTGAAAACCGAAGGTTCCTCCTCATCCAGGTCATGCTCCAGTCTCTAACAGCAGTAAGCCAATCTCACATGGAGAGGAGCTGAACTACCTGCATTGAACATTCTTGTAACCAGCTGAAAGCCGATAGGTGCTGCCCCAGGTCTTCTGCAGAGCTCTGTGCACTGCTGGGAAGAACCATCTCCAAGACCCCTACCCTAGCTCAGTTCCCAGCTCTGCATCACACCCCAGCCCTGCATCCAGTCCCGCATCCTGCCCCGTTGAGGCCCCATGATGCTCCAGCAGCATGCCTGGGCTCAGCTCCCTTTCCAAAGGGACCAAATCAGCTGTAAATAAAGAAGTTCCAACCAGACTGGAGACGTCCCAACTGCTCAATGGCTCTCCTCTTTTTAAATGCAGATTTGAACTTTTCACCCAGGGTCAGGCAGCTGGAGACCAGCCCAGGCCCAGCAGGGACCAGGCGCCAGAGTCTGCTCTGAGCCCCTGGTCCCTAGCATTGTGGAATGCAGTGTCCCTGTCTCTCAGCATCCCTGGTCCCAGGCAGAAGCAGGACACACAGGGTCCCTGTCCTTCAGCATCTCTAGTCCCAGCAACAGGGGACACACAGGTCCTGGCCCACAATGTGCAGCTAAAACCTGCAAAGCTGCTGACACTGTCTGCTCTGCAGACCCCCTCACCCACAGCTTCACAAGGAGAGATGATGCCAACAGGAGCATGCATTTCAAGAGTGCTGGTGACTCAGCCTGCCTGTGCCAGCTTTAACTAGCCGAGGGGTCCCGAGCTTGCCTGACTTCCTGAGGAGTCAGATTTAAAGAAAAACTTAATGGAAGTCACTGAAGGAAAACCTGGACCTTTACTGCAGGCTCCTCAGCAGGTTCTCACGGCTGAGTTAAACAAGACCAGTGCATCCAGAGCATGAATTCAATGCTTCCAGCCAACACTTACAAAGAAGCCATCCCCTGGACTGTGGCTGTTCAAAGCTGCTGCTCAGGGAAGCACATTATCTGCTCCTCTGGGGACAAGTCTGAGATGTTCAGCTGCTCATTAAGGTAAACAGGTATTTAGCCCTTTCCTCCAACAGGAAAGTAGTTTGGAAAAGAAAAACAAAAATAGCAATCTGGTTGTGGAGACAGAATCTGAACTCTGTTCCCCAGAGTGACATTAGCCACTAACCCACACCACCTGGGCGCAAGTGTTGCTTGGACCAAAGCTCCCCATAAACCACCTCTGCTGCAAGAACTGGTGCTGAGAGCATTCAGCCCACCTCCTATCAACACTGTAGTCTCTGGAACAATCCTTTCTCCAAAATTTCACCCTTCTAAGCAGAGCATGAGCAGTACTGACCTCTGGTGAGTGCACCTCTGGTGGAGCACCTCACCTCTCCAGGTCAGTACCAGTGTTCCAAAGTGAGGAAACAGCCCCATGAGAGACTCCAACACATGAAATACCTGATGGGCAACCCCTGGGTACAGCTTCCAAAGCTGCCAAAGCCTGAATCTAACCTACCACTTTGAGGAACTCTTGAACAAGTCACCCAGAAAGGAGACATCAAAGAAGGGAAATCCCTGGGAAGGCAGGCAGTGGGAAGAGTGGTGGGAAGCACCAGTAAGCTCTGTAAGCATCTGTAAGGAATGCTTGGAGGAACAAAATCTCTCTCTGAACTTTTAAGGGAAAATTTGTCCTTTACCTGGAGTAAAGGATGCCTTCTCCATCACTGGACACCCCTGAAACCACAGGACACCCAGTCCAGGCCAGTGAACCCACCTGGCACTTGACACATTCCATCTCACAAACCATCACCAGCATTGATTGCCTGTGCCAGTCTGCAGCTGCTCCATGCCAGCTTCTCACCCCGAGGATTAGAGTCCTCCAAGAAAAAACTTTTATGATTCCAGATGCAAACCACCTCCACACAGAGTCCCTTGAGTACCTGGGCCAGCACAGGGGTAGGACGGAGCTGCACAGCCAAGGCTGCAGGAGAGCAGCGGGCTGGGTGTACCGTGCAAAGCCTGGGGCACTGCCCTAGCCCAGCTCCCCAAAACCCTGCCCAGAGCAGGTCTAGAAGCAGAAAGACAGGACAGGGGGCAGGGGAAGGCACCCACCTGCCAAGTCCCCCAGTGCTGCTATGAGCTGCAGCAGTGACTTGCCACAGTGGATGAGCTTTAGAAAAGCACCCGTGACAAGTGTGATAGGAGAGTTTTGTGCACCAGAAATAATTGCCTCTTCTAGAGCTTTAATCATTGGGGTTGCTATGAGAACCTGACTTTTCTCCCCCTGGATTAATCAAAACCATGTTATTCAGCATGGCAGCAGAGCAGGTCTGCAATTCTATGTCCCTTTGTCTTGCAGGATGCGAAATGGAAGAGTAAAAATAAGAGCGGGGGAAAACATCTCCCAGGTATAAAAGCCAACAATGACAAATACCACTGGATACGAGAAGAGTTTCTTCAATTCAGAGGGGCACAGGAACAGGAAACTGAAATAAAATACTCCAAACCCTGTCCATTTTACTAGCCGTGAGGTGACAGTGAAAATATGCAGCAATCAGGGCTCCAGAAACTAGTAAAAGCCCCTTGACTGCCTAGCTGCTACTTCCACCAGCTCTCATATGAGGATGTGATTCTGTGACTGGGGAGCTTTGCACCAACTTGGGTACCTTCTTACAGCTAGATGCAGTGTTGCAGAAGTTACTCAGCTCCTCCTCAAATTCACTCCTCCACCACCGCGTAACGGGTCACCAAGGCTCTGAGCATGAGCAAGCTGCAGTCAGATGACAAGAGTCAATCTAGGAGCAAAGGGTCACCACTTTCCACTTGAGACTGTCACTCTCAGGCCTCAAAGCGTTAAGTTCTTCTCCTGAGTTAGGTGGTACCTTAAGGTCTCATGTTCACGTTAAAAGAAATTTTACTGCGCCAAAACTCATGAGCTAAACAGTGCATAAATAAAAGATATGGAAGTGAATCAATGTAAGAACCCAAACACAAACTTTTCGAGTACCTGGCACAACGGGAGGGAGAATCACCACTTCTCCCACAAACTGTCTCCTGCCCCAAACACTTGCTGGCACTTCAGATGAGCTCTGCTTTTGTCCAGGACAGTCAGTTCCCATCACAAGCCACCTCAAGGAACTTGTATGCAAGCTCCCAGAGCAGGGAGCCCATGGAGTCCTGTCCCAGCCCCACCGGAGTGCTGAGGGGTATCGCTCCAGTCCTCCATTCAGGGCAAACACTAGCAGCAGGAAAGGAAGGCTGCAGCAGGCTCAGGCTCCTCCAGCACTAGCCCTACTTTCCAGAGTCAAAACAACTGCTTAAAAGCACAAAAAAAAAAAAAAAGTTCTGATTCAGTAACTGAGAGAAAGCCTTGGCTTGAGGGCAGAAGGGAGGAAGGATGGGACAAGCATGCAGAGCAGTTGGGAGTGTGAGATGCTTGCAGAACTTCCTGGGCTCCCATCATTACTGGGAACCACAGCCCTGGAACTGCTCATTCCAGCAGTGCCCAGTCTCTTGCTATAGCCCCCATCTCCCACCTCTGCCCCAAAGCAAGGCAAGTAACTCATCCAACCTGTGAGTCATGCAGCAAAAGGCAAACACCTACAGGGACCACACAAAAAGGATGGAATGAGAGAGTAAAACTCTCCAGCTCAACCAAGGAGACAGAGATGTGGCTCCTGGGAGGGAAGGAAATGCCTGCCTTCTCCTCCACAAAAGCGAAACTCAAACTCCCAGCGGATGTCAAAGGCCAGCAATTCCCACTCTATCCTTGTCATGTCCAGGTCACCAGACAGGCCCTCGGAGCCTCTCATCTGGTGAGAACCATTCATCTGATTGCATCCAACATGCTCCAATCCTGACATTAGAAAGCAAACACTCTGCATTTCCAGGACATAAAAAAGTTGGTTTGGTTCTCCTCCTCCACAAGACAGCAATCTCCAGAGCCAGGCAGCAAAACATTCACTCAGATGCCCAGAGTGCCCAGCCATGGCAACCACCTTGACCAGCTCTGCATGCTCACATGTAAGAGCCAGATTTCTCCTGGGGTTCAAAATGGTCTCAGGACAGTTCATGCAACCAAGTCTGAACTCCCCAAAGGAAACTGGAGTAGAGCACAGCCTGCTTCCTGCAAAGCACCAGTGACCATTCTTCCCGTGCTTTGTCATCACCCTTTGTGCAGGCAGCGGGGACACAAGGAGCCCCGGTGGGTGCAGCAGGGAACCCTCAGCATAGGCAGTGGGACACTGGCACTGGGGAGTGGGTGAAGCAGGTCAGACAACCAAAATGTGGAGAATAAAGACCTTTTGCTAAAGCTCCAGGAAGCAAAGAGAAAAAATGCTAATTAAGTTAGCAGCAAGTTGTTAGTATTTGCATATAAATGCAGCCACAAATCATGACAAACAATCCAGGCCAAGGCAAGCCCATCAGCACAGGCAGCTCCAGTCCTGCGAGCTTTGGTAGGTCAGGAGCAGGGCTGGCTACCAACCCCTCCTGGGGATGGCAGGGGACAGGGGCCTTATCTCTGCCAGCACTCCTACTACCAGCAGCAACAGAAGCCACAGGGATGAGATTTCTTTCCATATTAAAAAAAAAAGAAAGAAAAAAAAAAAGAAAGAAAAAAAAAGAAAAAAAAAGAAAGAAAAAAAAAGAAAAGAAAAAAAGAAAAAGAAAAAGAAAAAAATGGGATAAATCCTTCAGTCCCACTCAAAAGCAAAGTAAAAGCTGGCAAGAAAAAACCCAAAGCAGTGACCACTTATCACAACAGCCACACTCCTCACCCAGAACAAGGGCAGAGCCTTGCAGCAGTGATGGCAATGCCCAGCAAGTAGCAGGGGTACAGAGCAGCTGTCCAGCACCCTGTGGCTCTCCAATCCTGCTCCTGTGGCCACTGCAGATCCCTGGACATCCACCACCCATAGACATGCCATGGGTGAAGGCACCTGGCTCACATCTGCTGGGTCCAGCTGCTGCTCCCCTGTTTGACGGAGCACAAGGCAAGAGAAGCAGTGCGTGTTCAGGAGAACTTGGAGATGCAGAGGTTTGGCTCCTCGAGCCACCGTACAACCGCAGGAGCCTTCACCTCCGGGCTCTCCTCCAGGGAGGATGCAGAAAGCACACACATCATAAATAACAAATCACAAGCCCAATGTGCTAAGGCACAGCCCCAAGAGCCAGCAGCAGTAAGAATGACCTGAACAGAAAAAATCCAGGGCTATTGCTGCAGTTCAACAAGTTTACCCATCTAAAAGCCACAACTAGAGCAGTTTGCTTTATCATGCTGTATTTCATCTGACCTGTCTCCTCGCTGCTGAGGTTTTTGGCAGTTTCTCTGGCATCAGCAGAGGCTGCAGGTGCACTAGGCAGCGCAGGCCAACCTGTCCTGACCCTCCCCAGCACACAAGACAAGGACTAGGACAGAGCTGGACCTTCTATTTGCATGCTTTGCATTGCCCAATGAGTCACTTATTACCACAGAGGTCTTGGTAATATACAACATTTATTATTTTTCCTCTCACAAAAAGCCCAAATCTGCTATTCCACCAGTTTGGGGTTCTGCTTGTTCCCCCCACACACACCCCAACTGGTATCTTAGAATTTAAAAGAAAACTACAGTTTACATCAAGGCTTTAAAAAAAATTAAAAAAACAATTTCTAATTTTAAACAGGAAATCCTCCCTGGCAATATTCCAAGAACCCTTCCAGAGTGACTTTTATTAAATGCAAGTTTCTCCTCACTGCAACTGTGAGCACAGACTGTCAGCTCTGGCAGAAAGCAATTGGACACAGCCCTGACTCTGCAGAGCGTCCTGGCGCTGCCTGTTCCCCCCCAAGGACACAGGAAGCCCCCACTGCAAATGGGAGTCATTAAACTACACCCAAGCAGGCACTTGCAAACTAGTGTTTAGAAATACATTACCTCTTTATCTGCAACCAGGGAACATGCCTGGCTTCTTGGAGAGGCTGCAGCATGACACATCTAAACAAGAGCCAAGTTTGAACAATCAAGCAAGATAGAAAGGATGAGCTTCCCCACCACAGCAGATAATACCGACCTAAACTCTTCTGAAGGAGCAATGAAGTTGAAATATTCTAGACTAGTTTATTTTCCCCTAAAGGTAAAGTTTCAAAACAGACAGTATCAAAGAAATCACAACAGCTTCTAATAGCAATTTCTCCTCTCCTGTTCTGCACCATCTGATTTAGAAGCCATCCTTCCTGTTGGAGCTCTTGAGTTTGTGGTTGCAGGGGTAATCACTTGTTTGTCGTGATTTAGAGGCCAGTTGCCAAGCTCACACTTTCACTCTGGGGTATGAAGTTTTTCTTCACTAATAACTTTGTGCAGAATAAACTACTAAGAAATCATTGGTCTGTAGAAACAACCTGAAGCTGGGAGCTGTACAGAAGAATCACTCCTTAAAGCCCAGGAAAATGGGCATCTGCACAACGGATGTTGCTAACCGCTGAGGGACAGGGCTGAAGTCATGAGAAATGGAGCTAGAGGTTGCAGGAATGCAGCTAAATCACTACAGCAATTGGTAGAGGTAACTGAGTGTGATAACCTACACAGTGGACAACTGGTGCCAGTTGAAGGAGAGGTGCCAGCACACAGGAGAACACGTGTAAGTTGGATTGCTTCATCCCCATCCGAAACATCTCAGCAAACCTGGCTGTCTTCTCACTTGGCTGGGCCTTATCGCACGTTCAGCTTTGAGTCAATAAACCCTACACTTGGTCACAGACAGCTGGGCAGGGGCAACAATCCCCACGGTCTGGCCCCTACGGTCCTGCTCGCACAAGCAGTGAGTGACAGGGCCAAGCATGTGGCACAGTGCTGGAGCCGTTCAGGCCAGTGCTCAGCACATGTGCAGGGGCCTCGAGCAGAGCCCCCCCACCCAGCTGTGGATAGACAGACTGAATGGACCTTCCCATGGAGTCCAAACACACTTCACTTACAAACACAGACACCATACCATGCAAACACAGCTGATGTCAAGGAGCAAAATCCAACCCCAGTACAACCTGCCAGCAGAGGAAAGCATGTTTTATGTGCTCAGCCAGCCCTCCTCTTCACCAGTGGCCCATGCAGCTCTCCACCAACCCCTCCACTACCACCAGTTACACTCCAGACCTCTACAATGCTAGCAGAGACATGAAAGAGACTGCTTCTAAATGTTATTATGCAACTGTTCAAATAAAAGCAAAATATTTTAAAACTTAGAGCAAATATTTGGTTTAGAACTGCAAAAAACACGGAACAGAGGACAGGAGAAAGGATATGGAGATACCCTGGGCACACCTGAACCTCTTGGAGAACAGGAGACAGTTTCTTCACAGTAACATCAGCCAGTACTGCTGCAGAGGACCAGAGCAAGGCAAAGATACTGATTTATTTATTTCGGTAGGTGGAAATACAAACAGAAGTCACCTGGGCCAAAGGGACGCTCCACGTGCCTGCCCCAGTAGGGGTGGGACGACTGGTGGCAGAACTCTCCAGGGCACAAACCCATGGCGGAGCCTGGATCCATGCAGGCACAGCATCCAGCAGTGCCAAGGATGAGGCCCCAGGCTGCAAACGGCTCCAGCTGCTTGGCCAGCATCCCATCGGCAGAGCTGAGTAATTTCCACCTTTATCCCCAAGCAGAAGCAACAGCTCCCGTTGCAGGGACTCCCAAAAGCAGAACACTCAGAAGGAGCCTGTGACACTGTGGGGACCAGCTCCTCCTTCCCAAGCAGGACAGAGCTGCTGCACAGCCAGTGCTGGAAGGCTACACAGGGATCCTTTAGGTTTAACCATACACTGCTCCCAAGAGGAGATAGAATACTTCCTCCACAGCAGCCCTACACCAACCACACATTTGGGCACTAGCCTCATATGCTCTAAGCTCCACAGCAGCAGAAACAGCAGTCCCTTGCCATGATTTCTTCAGGAAGAGTCTTCATCAGCCCCTGCACACCCCCTCTCTGCTTCAGCACTGTAATTTCTGCAGCACACACCACATCACACAATTATTTCAAATTAAAGGGAAGCTGGCAAAAAAAGGCATAGAAAAAAGATTTTGAGGAACTTAACTTTCCTCCTTTGCCAGGTTTTCTAACCCAGATCCCTTCCCTAAACAACTTTCCCATGCCGCTGCACCAAATCTCTGTGCTAGCAAAAGGAAAAAGCCTCCGAGACGAGGCTGCCCACAGCAGTTGTACTGGCCTCAAACACAACATGCAAAGCAACAGCCTCTGCACCAGCCTCCTCTTCCTCCTGCACAGCACTGCAGACAGTGTCGAGCCCCCTCCAGGACCCAGTTGCCCAGAGTCCATGTACACGAACAAACAATGGAAATTCAACGTATGGCATGGGAACACAGCTCCATTTGCTCACCAGTGTAAACCTGCTTGTGGACATTCCTGTTTTGGTTCGAAATCAACCAGCTCCGGTACAGCCTGTAGCTGTTTCCAATTCAATTAAGCCAAACTAAAACAAACCATTCTCAAACTGAAAATAATGTCCACAGGGCACTCTGATGTGTAAGTAAATCCTTTGGAAAAATAATAATAAATCAACTTTTCTAAGTAGGAAGGGTTGCTAGTAAGCAGAGGGTATTTGTTATTAAAACCTCTGAACAGTTAGAGTTGGAACCAGGCACAGCTCTTCACAAGATGCTTTTCAGAGCCGCATCGCATTGTTTACTTAAGACAGTTAAAAGGATATCACCAGCGTGAAATGAAGTCAACTTCAAAGTCACACAGTCTCAAGTCCTAAACATGCCACAGCAATCTCATTTTAGGAAAACATATGCTCTATTTTTGTTAAGTGTTTCTCTTCCTCTGCTGCACAAGAGGCTCATACAAAGAAGAAGGAACCTTTATTTAAAAAAAAGGAGGAGGAGGAGGAAATACTTTTATACTCAATACACAATGAAAACATTAAAGAACAAACCCTCTGTCCTTTCTGTTGCAGTATCCAAAGTGCTTGCTTCTACCAAGAGCAGCCTTATTTTGTCATTATCTTCTCCCATTGTAAATTATCTGTACCACCAGACCCTCAGTCTCTTTCATTTCTAGTTGTCAGGAAGGCAGGAGCTGTCCCCAGGAGCAGTTACAAACATCACCTGTGCAGCCCTAGCATCCTCAGGCCACATCTATCAGGTGAGGTCACATTGAGGGTAACCTGGGAGCAGAGGCAGGAGGAATGCTGCCCTGGCCTCAACTGCACCCTTCCCTCTTTCAGTCTGCCATCAGAGCACCAACCCCAGATCTCCTCTTTTCCCAAGAAGAAGGGACCCTTGCTTGGCACAGCAAGGAGCATTGCTTGAGACCATTCACAAGGGCTGAACTGTTCCAATATCCAGAAACCAGCAGTAACAGAGAGTCTTAACGAAGGTAAATAAAAACAAAAGTGCAGAAAGAACCCATTCCTGCTCCATAATCCAGCAAGGCCTCCAACAAGGCACAGAAACAGCTTTTAATATTAATATTTCAAATGGTTAAAATTGTGACAAAACTACCACCTTTCACCCCATCATGCCACATTAGATAGAAACTCACTTTTGTTGTTTCCCCTCTTTTTTTTTTTTTTCAATTTTAAAATGCAGAAGACCCACTGGGCACCAGCAGTAGTAAAAAAAAACCAAAAAACTAGGCTCTGATACCTTTCCACACAGGTTCTTCTGGTCACAAGCCCAGTGGCCACTTGGACTAAACAGAAGGAAATCTCAGCTCTGAATGGCACCTGTACTACTTGGGAGCATCACTGGAGGAGTGGTTGGTTGCACATTTCCAATTGCATCACCAACCGCAAGAGGACCTTGCAGAGGGCTTCTGGCAACTAGGTCTAACAGCTCTGGGCACAGCTGGGAGGTTTCAGGTGAAGACAAGTCAGTTATACTGCCCCTACTGTGAAGCTGACCACAGTCAGCTCTGCACAGAGCAGAGCTCTACCTTACTTTTCCACATGCTTTGAGCAATGCCCTGGGCACTTCTAGGGCTTGGCTTAGTTGCACAAACATCTGCAGAGTTCCGGGTGAAAATGCTGCAAGCCCACCACAAAGGCAGCTTTTCACACTGGGCTGTGCTGGTGCTGGACCCACCATCTGGGGAATTTTCAAGATCTCATGCAAGCTCCAAGACTTCCATAATGCTCAAAATAAAGATGAAACACAGTGGAGAGGCTGGTTAAAATAAGGCAACCAAGGAAAAAAAAAATCTGTGGCAGCTCTGCCCTCAGCCAAGCAATTGGTTTCAGAGGGGCACAAGGGGACTGACCACCCTACCAGGATGGGGCACCCCACACCAGCACACAGCACATGTCCTGCTCCACATACAACACTGCAGCAGGCAAAGCACACAGGCTGGCAACAACCCCTGGTGCACCACCTGCTCTGCACTCTGTGAACCACACAGTACCGCCACAAACCTCATCCCACCAGTCCTCCTCCGGCACCAACCTGTTGTGAGCCAGCACACTCTTCTCCTCCACTATTCTTACTCCATAGCCACTAACACAGCCCAACTGCTGGCACATTCCTCCAGGCCACTTCTCCCTTCACCTGCACTGCAGAACAAACACAATGCCCACAGGAGCTCATCCTGAGGAACAGGATGGAGTTCAAAATGTACATCTGCCTACACCTTCATACATGGCTCTGCTTACACTCGGACTCTTTCTAAAACTACAAATCCTGGCTGACATCCCCAGGCCACCTACAATCTGCTCCACAAAGCAGCAAACCCAGGAAGGATGAAAGGATATCACAAAGCAAAGCTCAACCAACACTGTTTCTTCAGTACCAGAGAGCAGGCGTCCAGTATGAACCATCTGACAGGTGGTGCCAAGCTGTTCTTGGTGACCCCTCCTACACCTCAGCTGCCCCCAGCAAGGTAGATCCCACTTTCCCCATTGCCACCCTGCAAGGAGGGCTCACCACACCTCACCCCAGTGAAAAACTTGGCTCAGACAAGGAGAGACACCTGTTTCCTCCACCCCCACCCTAATAAAGGTGAGCAAAACAGGACTGGCAATGATCTGCAAAACAAGGCCTGTGACCAACACCAGTGGTCACTGCAGTGAGAAGGCAGAGGAACAGAACCCTGCTGCACCACCTGAAGTGCGGTCACTAATGTGACACACAGGTATCACACAACGTTTGGCCTGACAGGTCCAGATCTGCTGCGTTATCCCAGACTCATTACTCCAGCAGCATTCCTCCTCTCCAAGATGCGAGAACAAAATCCCCTGGAACCAGTAAAACAAGGAAGGCCTACAGCATGAATGACTTCATGCATGACGTGGATGGAGGAGGAGAAGACATCCTTCTCTAAGCACTCCAGTGCAGTCATGGCTAAAGCACTGCAGCCCTGAATAAGAAGGTATTTGTGTCCCAGAAAGCAGTGGGAACAAAGTGTAACAGCTTGTGAGTTGTCTGGAAGAGTGGGGGGGAGAAATTGACAGAGCAATGAAGAACAAGATTTGAGGATGTAACAATGCTTCAGGAATTTAAGACACGTTATGATTTTTTATAATTAACCCCCGCTCACAGTCTCTGCCTGTGAACTCTGTATTAGCCCATTTCATACTCCGGCTGAGGCAAACTTTTGGTGGTTTGCCCAAAGTCAGCGTCAGAGCTAAAACAGATCTTTTAACTTCCAAACAAGCTCACAGTGTTAAGCTGCTTTTAACTGTCTCTACGGAAGATGAAAAACAGCAAGAAGAAAGGAACTAGGGAGAGAAAAATGTAAGACTAAGAGGGACAAAATTAACAGGTGAAAATTAAAAAGGAGAAATTTAGGCTCTGACATCTGAATGAGCTTTTGAGGAGCAAATGCCTGGGTGCTGAAGACCCATCTCCCACAGAAAAGGCTGAGGTGAAATTGCTGACTGCAGCACCCTGGGTTTGCAGCAAGCCCTGGTGGGACCCACGAGATTGGGCCCAATTGTGCACTGAGCACCTGCCATCCCCTTGTCCCAGCATCGCTGGGGAGGGAAGCCCCACTCCTAGCCCTGGCATTGTAGGCTGGGAGTAGGCTCAGCTCTACTCCTCCGTGTGGCTACGTGTAAATCATGCTGGCTCCAGGTCCCTGGCCTGCCTTACGCTGGGGGCCAGGGGCACCGCGCATTAGCCACCAACAAAGCAGAAGGTTAATGTGAAACTGGCAGCCCCGCTGCTGCGCGTTGTCTCCTGGCCCTCCCTCCCCGCTCTCTTTCTGTGCAAAGCCTGACATCTACAGTTCTGTCTGGCACAGTCAGGGGCTGCCGATGGAACCGTGCAAGGACAGCGGGGACGCGTGGCCAGCCACCCTACACTCCTCCAGGCAGCCCTTGGCCATCCACAGGGTTCACTGGTCCATAGGCCAGCAGCACAAAGCAACCTCAGCCCCAGCCAGGAAACACTTGCTAGGAGCAGCGACCACGCACCAATGTTCACCCGGCTATAGCACTCCCCAGCAAGCCCCAAGCACCAGAGGCCATCGCACACCACTCAGCTCAGCTGAGACCAGGTCCGGCTGCTGTCAAACACAGCAAACCTATGGAGAACCATGCATCACCTCTGCAGCTGTATTGCAGAACTTACTGCACCCCAGCACTTCAGGAGCTGCCTTGCTGCTCTGCTTCCAGAGGTAGGCAAGGGTCTGTGCACCAGCTTCTGCAACACCAGAGGGACAGGAGAAATGCACAAGCTGGTGTGCACAGTCTGAATCCAGAACACCTTCACACCACAAAAGCAGCCTTGTTGATCAGATTCTGCAACTCTCAAATGTGTGCCTAAGACACTGAGCAGCTCTAGGCTTCACATACTCCCTGCTCAGTCTTCTAAGCCAACCTCCAGGCTTGCTAGCACATCTTCCCATTACACAGCATCTCACCAAAACCAAAGAATCCCCAGATCTTGCATTCTCCCAAATAACATGCACCGGACTGCAACATGCATCCTAAACAATATACACCTGACTGCAACTGAGCTGGCTGTGCCTCTGCACCCTCCTCACCTCTGTTTCTTTCACACTCAACTGTTACAACAAGAAGGAAAGACCAAAAGTCTCCAAGCTTGTCACCAGACGTCACAGACATTCAGGAAACCCAGCAACCCAAGCTAGCAGGATCAAGCGCATCATCACGATGGTACTATCAACATTTAAGTACGTGCTCTGAATTCTGCCGTGAGCATGTCTGTTTGCACAGCCCGTGGCAACATAGCAAAAGGAGGGTTAAGCTACCAAACCAAGCCAACCACCCATTTTGGAGCTGGGATACCACAAGATGGGGAAGTGGCTGCAAGTTCAAGACAAACACAGGGCAGGGCATAGGGTGCTTCACTGACAGGCACATGAGGGGTCAGGAGCAACTCCCAGAGCGCATCTGCTCCCATCTCTCCTGAGGAGGAACCAACTCTCCAGCAGGCATGCTTGGGCCATCAATGTAAACGCTTATTAAGAGCCCTGCAGGCTCCACTTTCCCAGATATTAGGGGGTGGGGTGGGGGAAGACGGGAGAAAACCTTTTACTGTTACTACCATGCACATTTTCTGCTCCAGCATCACTGCCAAGTGAAGGAACCCGTACAGCTCAGCCTACACTGGATCTGAGACCCGAAAGCATGGGTGCTAGAGTCAGCACCCTCCTGCTCCCCAGGAATATGCACCAGACAACTGGAAACACTGGGAAACATTTGTTTTCCAAGGGGAAAAAAAAATATTGCTGCTTTGCTTTGCCTTTTATTAGCAAGAGGTGTGTTTGGCACTTGTGACATAATGAAATTACAATCAAACAACTAAGAGTCTTTCTCCCAGCAGCAAACTCAAGGGCAAAGCAGGGTGGCTGCAGCCTGCCAGCAGCAGGGCTTCTCAGCACCCAGACCATCCCACTGTCCTTTCATCTTGCTGGCCAGTAAGGACCCGAGGGTCCTTCGTGGCAGCTCCTGGGACACATCAGCTGTGGCCTGGCACAGCTGCCACCACAGATCTCGCTTCCCAACATCCCCAATTGAAAAATAATTTCAGAAGGAAATGAGCTTTAACCTGTATTTGCAGTGCACCTCTGGAAACACACTCAGCACACACTTAGTGCAGAATACTACCGCTGCCCAGCCAGCACTGC
Source organism: Indicator indicator (assembly GCF_027791375.1). Lineage (NCBI taxonomy): Eukaryota > Metazoa > Chordata > Aves > Piciformes > Indicatoridae > Indicator > Indicator indicator. The sequence continues at coordinate 10,956,429 of NC_072028.1, read as the reverse complement.
TGTGGAGAACACCCACCTCTCACGTCTGTCCAGCCAAGCCAACAAGGAAGATGCTGGAAAGCACTGGCTCCTTGCTGGCATGGTGGGACTCAAGCAAGACCCACAGCATCTATGAAGGGAAGCAGAAACACCAATGCAAGTGGGCTGCATTGGGCTGAGCATGCCAGGGCTTCCAGCTCCAGTGGGATCCCTGACCCAGTGGCAAGGACCACGGCCTTCCCAGCTGCCAGCAGTGAGGGAAGCCTGACTCATCCACCCTGTTGCGTTTTTTTAAAATAGCTGAAATTTATCTTTCTCCAATCCCTGCCTACACACAAACCCAACCTCGGGAGCAAACAAAAATGCATGAATCGCAGATCAGAGACAAAGCAGGAGGCGGGACGGGCGGCCCTGCTGCCTCCTGCCCTCACCTCACCCCACGGCGCAAGGCGGTTATATTTAGGTACCGCCACGGTCTGCGGTGCCGCGGCCCCCCTCGGGCACGGCGCAGAATGCAGATTTTCCAGACAACAGACCACAACAGCTCCGTCAAAACCATTAGAGGCTGCGGCGCCCAGGCCTGCGCACAGATGTTTTGATTCCCACTCTCCTGCCACGACAACCCTCGACAGCCCTGTCGCCGCCACGCGCTGGACATCCGACCCCAATTTCAGCTGGTGAGGGGAGGAAGGAGAAGATGGAAGGGCAGCCCTGCTCCCCATGGAGGAGATCCTCTCTCTGGCTGCCCCTTGCCTCCCCGAGGGATGGAAGGGCCAGCCTCCTTGGGGGCTCCCAGGAGCGTGTGGAGACACCCCACCATCAGAAAATAGAAGCAGCGCATTGGGGGCAGCCCCCATGGGCACCTCACTCCAGCCCCAGGGCCTCTCCCAGGCTGAAGCCCTCATGGTCAGTTACCACAGACTGCAGCATGGGAACAGCCATGCAAGCGATGTTGGGGTCCTGTGAGTGACCAAGCTGGGGGGGGGAAGCATATTCCTGGCCCCTATTTCCCACCAGCTCAATGCACTCAACTAGTGCATGGCCCCTGAAGCCACACAAAGGCCGAATCTCAGCCACGCTCTGGCGAGGGAAGCAGGGAGTCACAAAACGCTCGGCCTCTCCTGAACCACACTGACCTCTCCAGTGGAAACACACCTCCAGCTCCGGCATCACAGCAGAGCCAGCGTGCACACCACCAACACCCACAAGAAGGTTGCTGAAAACTCTCCCACCACAGACAAGTGGTCTGACACCGGTGGGGAAACCGCTAACGCGAGGGAGTTGTTCGCCAGCTTGTGAATAAAGTTGATGTAAAAGCCCGCTGATTGCTTTTCAGCTCCTCCATGCAACATTTTTATTATTATTATTACTATGATTATTTTGGAAAGTGGAAGGAAGCGTTAACGGGAAGGCTAACACAGCTGGACATATGTCCATCAGTTTGGGATTTAGTGATTCTTGCTGAAGCCGTGCAACTGCTGACCAGGCCCAAAGTAAATCTGCTCCTCCGCACTGCTCCCAGCCTCCGGCACGACTGACAGGAACCAGGGCTGGGGGTCAGAACAGCAAGATGAAAGAGGGACATGCACCTCTGCTTTTGTCAAAACCGCTGCTGCTGGGCCCTGGTTTGACAGCAACCGCAACAAAGCCAGGCAAAGGTGCCAAACACACGGGGCCGCTCGCCCAAGCGGCACCTTGGCTCAGTCCTGCGGGAACAAAAGGCAGCAGTGGGCGGGAGGGAGGGTTCAGGGGCTCCAGTAGGCAAGGGCCAGCACTGCTGTGAGTAGTTTCACTGCCATGTGGGAGAGAGACTGGGCAAATGTCCTGCTGCCCACTGCTCCCAAAATGCCCACACTTAAAAAGAGGAAATAAAAAATACAAATAGAGCAAAGGAAGCTCTACATTCAGACACGGAGCTTCTCTCCCCTCTAATACGCTGCTGCTTTTGTTCCTGGCCAAAGGCTGCCTGCAGAGCAGGACCCAGGCAGGAGGGCAGCTCGGGAAGCCGGGTCCCTGCACTGAGGCCGGCACAGAAGGACAGCCCTCGGCCAGGAGGCCAAGCAGGAGCCCCAGCAAGTCTTAGGCCTGGCTAAGAGACTACTGCTGCACAGCAGCAAGGGAGATCAGCATTGCCCCACAGGGACTGCCAAGGGTCGGGGGCCCAGGACCATCCACTCCACCGCCTCCCCTAGACTCTGTGGGGCTGCAGCCAAAACGCCACGCTCCGTCTTGTGCTTAATGCCGGACCAGACAGTGCTCCCTAATGAGGGAGCATTACAATCAGCTTGTAATGCTGAATTTTTAATGCTGCCAAGGGCTCTGTTACATAATAAAGGGGGAAACGGGAGCAGAGGGTGGCCAGCAGGGCAGCTGATGCCCCAGCCCAGTGCAGGTGGCTGCCCTCAGCCCATCGGCCACCCTCATGCCCCCTGACCCACCGCTTACCGCCAGTGCCACGGGACGGGCCATGCACAGCACCCATCAGAGCTCCTGCCCAGCTGGGAGGGTGCCACAAACTTTCCTCAAGCGCGTGGAGGGGTGATGCCGAAGCGCTCGCACTCCTTTCCGACAGAGCTTGGCCAGGAAATGATTTAAAAGCAAAGTTCACGAGCATGTTCGCTGCATGCTCTCCTATGTTCCCATAGACGCAGTCTGCGCTGCTCCTCTCCGTAATACCCTAAGACTGTAAATCTATAACCGCTGCAATGATTTAGTGATTAAAAACATGATAACATATTGTGTAACTGCAAACCACAAAATCCCTGCCAACTCTCCTCCAAGATACGGGAACAAAAATACAGAAAATGTGTTGCTCGCAGCAGTCCTCCCAAACTCAACAGAAAGATTTTAATAATAATAATGAAAAAAAAACCCTAGACATCAGAAAAAGGCTGGATACAATGCAGGGCTGGAAAAAAAATTAGAAGACAGGGTTTTAAATATGATTCTCGCTCTAACAAATTACAATCTAAACATGCCTCTCTTTTTTTTCCTCTTTTTAAGTTTGTCGTAACTGGAATAACTGGTCTTGTGTGATGTCTTGAATATTCAAAGTGCTTTGTAATAGGATACGGAGACCAAACCTTATTTGCCTAAACTCAATGGGTTTTATTTTTTCCCCTTTCTGTTCCCCCCCCCATTTCTTTTTATTTTCCCTCCTCCCCTCCCTTCTCCCCTAACACTCTAACAAGGAGGGGGTAAGGGGGGGTGGGGGGGGGAAAAAGGAAGAGAGGGCTTTAAGCTATAAAGAATACCTGAAAGGGGAGGCTGCGATTTATAATATGGTGAGGAAAAGCAAATATTTTATATATGTATTTTTAAAGGCAGCTGTGGGAGTTTTGGCCTCTAAGCAGCCAACTTGACCCCATTCTCTCTATTCTCTTATTTCCCCCGTCGCAGGATTCCTGCACCTTCAGTCGGATTCGAACTCAATGTGACCCTAAGGAGGGAGGCACCGAGCCTCCAGAAAATTGCTCCATATTAAACAGGAGCGAGGAGAGGAGAAAGACAGCCGGCCGAGGCAGGGACGCGTATACATTACATATCCGCACAAAGTACAGGACATACCCGAGAGGAGCTTCAAGCACGGCTCGGAAGAGAAACAGACCTCCCTCGGCATCAAAAAAAAAAAAAAAAAAAAAAAAAAAGTAATTTTTAAAAAAATGAGGAGAGGAGGTCAACGATTTCAAAATATCCTCGCAACCCAAACGATAAATAATTCACACCAAGAAACCCGCTTGAGTGCCACATCCACCCGCGTGTCCACAGCGAGCCGAGCCGTGCCCGGCCCCCGCTCCAGCACCGGCTGCGTTCCGCGGGGCGAGTTTCGGGAGGGCTGAAGCCGCTGCCCCCCGCAGCTCGGGCTGAGCAGCCGGGCTCGGGCAGAGCGATCGATAGCGAAGAGCGTTGGCAAATATTTAGATAAGCGCCGTGCGATTCGGCATTAAGTAATTAAAAACTGAAACTGAGCACGGGGGATCGGCCTACAGAGCCGCTCGCTGCCTTCACCTCTCCCATCCCCCTAGCCGCATTCTTCCCAAAACTGAGCCTGCCCGCGGAAAACAAAAATCGGATCGGCTCTGGCTGGCAAGGCCGCTGCGGGGCAGCTCCGGCGGGGCCCGGGCGGCGGCAGGCAGCGGCGGTCCGGGCCGCCCGCGGCCGGGGCAGTTTGAGACACTTCGCCCCTTTGTTTTCCAGCGCGTCCCCGGCGCGGAGCGCCCGCGGGGCACCCCCGGGGCCCGCCCGCTCGAGCTGCCCCAAGCCCGGCGGCTCTCGGGAGGCGCCGGCTCCGCCGAGCCCGCCTGCGCCCGCCGCCGCCGCACAGCGCGGAGCCCGCGCGTCCCCGCGGGGCCGGGGCCGGGCCCCCGCCGCCCCGCCGATCGATGCCCGCGCCTGCCGCCGCACAAAGCCAGGCAGTGCCGCGCCGGCTCCGCGCCCGCTCCGCGCCCCGCGGCCATGGCCGGCGGGCGGGCGGGGCAGGGGGGGGGGTCCGCGGGACGCGCAACGGCCCCCACGGCGCCGGCACCTGCGCGTCCCCGGCGGCGGCGGCGGGGCTCCGGGACGGCGGAGCGGCACAAAGTTTGCTGGGGGATCCGAGGCGGTGGGTGGGAGCGGGCGGGAGGGGGGGCCGGACCAGCCCCATGCAAAGCAGCCCGGGCGCCCCGAGCAGGAGGAGCCCGAGCGGGGGACAGGGCAGAAAAGTTGCCACTTACGCGGTCGCTGCTCCGGCGGCGGCGGCGCTTTTAATCCCGGGCGGCGGCGCGGGGGCTACAGATCCCATGCAGGCTGCGGCGGCTGCGGCGGCAGGAGCGCGCTCCGCGGAGGGGCCCGGGGCAGCAGCAGCAGCGGGAGCCGGGGGCAGCAGCCGAAGCCGAGCGGGAGCCGCCGCCGCCGCCGCCGCTGCCCAGCAGCAGCATCGTTGTCGGGGAGTTTGCAGCCCCCCGGAGAGAGGGGGCCGCGGGCGGCGGCAGCAGCAGCAGCGGCGGCGGCGGTCGGGTCGGGGCGGAGCGGAGCGGCGCGGAGCGGGCGGCGGGGCTGGCGGTCGCCGGAGCAGGAAGCGCCCGGACTCAGATCTGATGATTGGGAAGAAAAAAAACTCTTTGGATCTTTATTCTGCTAATTAGTTTCCTGCAAAAAATGGCTGATTAGTGCAGTGCGCATGTGCCTCATTACCCAGGCACGACGGGAAGGGCTAATTAGCCACCTTCTGGATCAATAAGATTCAGCCCAGGCGGCGGGGGAGGGAGCGAGCGAGCAGGAGCGGGCGGGGGGAGCGCGGCGGCGGCGGCGGCGCCGCACCGAAACTTGGGGCAAGCGGCCGGCCCCCAGCCCGCGGCGGGGGGGGCGCTGCTCCGCGCCCTGCCGCGCAGCGCCGCGCCGGGGAGGGGGACGTGAGGCCGGCGGGCGGCTCCACTCCGCACAGCTCCGCGGGGCGCTCCGCGGGGCCACCTGCCCCCGCGCCCCGGGCGGGGCCGCGCCGCCCCGCACAGGGCAGGGCGAGGACGACCCCCGCCGCCGCCCCCACCGCTGAAGTTTCCCCGGGAGGAGCCGGGAAAGTTGCGGCCGGCAGCGAGCGCAACTTTGTACGGCCTCGGCAGAGCGCAGCGGCCCCGCAGCATCCCGGCCCCGCGGCGCGGCCCGCGCTCCCCCGCAAACTTTGCGGCCGCCGTGGCGACCGGGACACTGGATCAATACGGCTGCGTCCGGCCGCGCTGGGAGCCGGGGCTACAGGTTTCACCAGCCATCGCTGGCAACAGCTTTGTCATTTTCTAAAAATAAGAAGCTAAAAGTTATTGTAGAAGAAGGGGCTTTTTTTGTCCCCTGCACAATATGCCTTTTGTGAGTTTAATGCCATTCTGGGGCTCTCCATAGCCCCGGACAATGGGGAACTCCAGGAGGCGGCTGTGCCTCTGCCTTTTTTCTTTCTTGCTTTTTCTTTTCTCCCCCCACCCCCTCCTTCGCCCCCCCACACTCCCCCCCCCCCCCCTTTTTTTTTTCCCTTTTTTTTAGGAAAGGAGACAACATTCCTCCAGTCCCAACAGAACCTCTGGTTTGATTAAATAAATATTTCTGTAGCCTTATGGTAACATTTTTCACTTTCTCTCTGGGTCCATCTGCGATTGTTATTTAAAATTTTTATTTCCAGCAGCTTTTGTCTCCCACCCCTAGCAAAAAAATGTAGATGGTCGCCGGGAGCGTGAGGTTTGAATTTTAGGAGATGAAGCAGTAAAGAACCTCTGTCCAGGCTTCAGGAATATGTTTTCTTCATCTTTCTGTAAAATACTTTATTACTGCCAGAAATGCAGTGGAATTAAATCATCTCTCTTGCAAATCCACAGAAGCTTTTCAAATTGTCTTTTTTTTTTTGCCTTTTTTTTTTAATTATTTTTCCTAGTAACTCCAATAATTAACTTCCTGGTTTGTTTCATAGCACTGAACAAGGAATGCAGTTGCGGTCAGTTTTTCTACTGGGGAGAACCTTAATGTAGGTGTATTTTATATTGAAAGGTAATAAACTGCATGTTTGTTAGTGTTTTTAATTCCATGTGTCAGGCTGTCCGTGTTTCTTGCCGTGGGGGTAGACACTTGAAATTCTGACAAGTCCCTTTAAGTGGGATGGGGGATGAAGGAAGAGGACAGACTTGGAAATTTAGAGCAGGGCTGTTCTGTACTGGTTGAGATGTTTGTGAACTGTTTTGCTTTTGGGAGATGGCAGGTTTTAAGAGTCAGGATTTAATATGTGCCATAGTTATTTGGGTGTTAAAAATGCAACTCTGATGTGTTCTGTTACTGTGCGCATGCTGTTGTGTAAGTTCTTACGGCTTGTTTAATGCACAGGCTCTAGAATTTTACCAGTTTGGCTTTAAAAGCTGCCCTTAAAAATTTGTCAGTCCCTACTCACAATCTGGCTTTATGGAAGAATAATGTTAATGTGACTTGCCCTTCCCCCCCCCCCAAAAAAAAAAGACAAACTCCCACAAACCCCAACAAAACTAACACCAACCTGGAAAATAAAAAACCCAAACCAACAAGCCCTGGGGCCAGTAGAATTTTTCAGGGTGGCTTGGTGTGCTATCTGTAAAGGTGCTTGTGATTTGTAACTTCTTGCTGAATATGAAACAGGCGTGTTGTAGTGATGTAGTTGAGGTGAGAATAAAGTTCCCCTTTTAGCACTTTGTGTAAGTTAGAAGAAGTGCCTGTTTTCAGTGGGGGCTGTAGATCAGCAGGCGGGTCTGAGGATGGGTGCTGCTTCTGCACGCTGCGCAGAGCAAGGGAAAAGTAAACACGGGAAAAAGGTGGTGAGCACATCTAGTAACTGTCGGTCCTCCAGAAATAGGCACCTTCACAGGAACATGTGCAGGCGCAGTCTGGTAGCCATGTACGTTTTCTTTGCGTTTGCATCGTGCGTTCTGGTTGTGTATTGCTGTCCTCTGATTTCCCATGACAACATATGGATTCCATAAATGCAAACATGCCGAAGTGCATCTGTCTGGGTAGTTAACACAAACCAAACATCCCCCATCTCGGCGATGCTGCTGCTCCTCTGGCTGTGCTGCGCTGAGCCCTCCTGCGACAGCCTCTCGCTGGTCTTGCATTCTTCTTTCCTGCTCCCAGGGTGATCCCGAGTGCCCCGAAAGGGAGGAGGGCGGCAGGCGCCGGGGTCAAGGCGCCGAGACCATGGCCGCGCCCACGAACCGGGGGGGTTAAGCAGGGAGAGGGGAGCATGTCTTGTGGACCCCTCACCCTCCTGGGAGCTGGCGTCAAGTCCTAGGACATCTTCCCTCCCTTCTGGCAAGGGCAGGAGATGAATCTCGGCAGGGAAACAAGGCAGATGGGTGGCAGAGTTCTGCCCTTCATCCTGAGCATCCAGAGGCTGGGGAATGGAAGGGTTCCCATTTTTATTAAGGTGCATGAGGAGGTAGTGAGATGTGTGTGGGAAAGACAGGAACGGACAGGTGATGACTGCAGGACAAGCCAGATAAACCACTGTGCAAATAGCAAAATAAGGAATTAAGGAATAATTTGTACTGTAATCGTTAGGTGCGATTACATGTACGTGCATGCGTTCCTCCTCTAGAAAATTTACTTCCCTTAAGATTTCTTTGTTCTAGGCAAAAAGACAATTCAGTTGCTAACATACAAGAAGGGACTACCCTTGCTCAAATTAGAGATCTTGATACAGCCTCATCTGTAATGCCATAGATACTTCTCAATTCTATATATGTCTCTCTGCACATACATAGATAGGATTTTTGGTTCAAATAGCTTTTAATGTGCTTAGTAGAAAGAAGCTCTCAGTATCAGATCTGCAGGGAAAATAACACTGATTTTTCCCATAGGAAACTTGTTAAAGACACAGCTGAATTATTAGATTAACCTTATTTTTTCGTCTCGCAGCAGATCTATTTGCGCACAGATTTGTACAGTTTCATTACTCTGTTATTTTGAGCAGATGGATCCAATGCCAGCACTTTAAAGGAAGGTTATTATTTGTAAAAATGTATACAGATTAAGAGGAACAACTTTGAAGCAGAACATTTTCTGTGGCAGCGTATACGGCTTTCTGGACACAACTCGCAGAAAAGATGGTTGTTGTCTTTGACATATAGAATGGGGGTGAGCCACTTCATTTCCCTGGGTCCTGCCAGCAGACAAGTCCTCCCTTGGAAATAGGACATGGCTGGGAGCATCTGAGGAGCAGTCAAGGAGCAGCCCTGTCCCAAGGCGGGAGCGGGACTGGTCTGCACAGGGCTGTGCCCAGTCACTTGCCTATGGTGAGTCTTTTGGAAGCAACAATCCTCTGGCATTTCTTGGGCATCAGGCTGGCTGCCCACAGCCTCCCTCCACCTGGCACTAGGGGAACTGGACTGAAGCTTTTGGGTGGAAGAGGACGACTGGATACAAGGGATTGATGTATGGATACGGTAAGAGAAAAGTTCCAGGCTAAATGATTAAATTCAGCCTTTAAAAATTACTGTGGAGGAAGGAAAAAAAAATCCTGCTTAGAAAAAAAAATCTCCCTAATATCATCCCCTAATGCAGCTTTGTGCTTCTTGGAAATATGTCTGAAGAATTAGAACAAAGCGCAGAGGGCCAGAGTCCTTGAAGGGGCTCCAAATGATAAAGTCCGCCATTCATTTTAAACACAGCGTGCATTGTAAAAACACAGGTCAATTTGAAGGCATTTGTCAGATTTCCAGTTCCCTCTACTCCTTTGCAATGGAAATTTGCAATCAAATCCCTGTACTGGAGTTGGGATGTCTGGCTTTATCAGCTTTTATTACTTTATGCTCCAAGCATTGTCCAGGTAAGCTGTCTTTTCATTTGGAAACTTTGTTTGCATGAAGTCACATACAGGAGGTAGGGGAGGCTGACATGAATTAGCTGGAACAGATGTAGTTATTTAGGGGTTTGGAGGGGGGGAAAGGGCAGCTGATCAGCAGCGACTGATTGCAGAGGGCTGTCTAAGCTGCAGAAGCGATCAGATACCATTTAAAGACGCCCAGCGAGAGGCATGGAAAGGGATATTCCAACAGCAGCGCATTCATTGTTGGGATGCAGAAATGCAGCAGGGCTCAGAAGGAGAGGGCTGGGGAGACATGCTGCTGAGCAGTTCCAGCCAGAGAACGCTGGTTCTGGGGGCACAAGCGGGTTGTTTAATGGGCAAGGGGCTGCTTCCCTCACTGCCGAGGGGTGTGCGGGTGTGATTGAGGGGAATGGGTGTCTGTCTCTAGAAGAAATACATGCTGTAGGACTGGAGAGAGATTTAGGATATTCAGAAGAACGTTTGTTCCTTTGTGTTGTCTTCAATATTTCTGTATTTTTATCCAATTAAAAGAAATCTGTCCAACCATTTTGGGATCACTGGACTTGATGTACGCACTGGGAGCAATGGAGATCAGTGAGTTTCCAGCTTTCGCCAAACCTCTGGCCAGGCTCATCTAGTCAGACAGAGGAAACGTCCTTATGTCAACTAGCAGCTTTTTAATGTGAATTTGGTTTTGGGTTTGGGGTTTTGGTTTTTTGTTTGTTTGTTTGGGGTTTTTTTTAGGCCTTAGCACAAGATAAGTGCATGTGTTTGTGATGGAAATAAACACCTGGAATACATCTATGTGTTTCTTTTGCTTTTTCAGAGAAATGAAGAAAAAAGTCCTGGCATTTAATTAGGACTCACTAACCTAATAAATATTGAACATCATTTCTTTGTGAGCTGTTCTGTGTGCTCGGAGTGCTCTATGGATGTATTCTACAATTGCACTTGTTTAATGCCTGTATCACCTCATGCCTATTGTATTTATGTTGTCATCAATGTCAGATTTTAATTAAACAATTAAATCACTGTCACAGTAATTTCCCCAGAAAACTATTTTAAATGAAAAATCCCACAATAAATGTTTGGGAACCATCTTAAAAAGGAAAAAAAGAGGGAAATAAGTTACAAAAAAAAATTACAGTTCCCACAGAATTAGAAAGAAAAAGAAATAATTATTTTCAGCACTGAGAAGGATTCTGGATTACAGGGTAGTTTTCACAAAATTCAGAGTGTGTCAGTGTGGTGACTAAACCAAGGTGGCTTGTCCTGGGGCTGGTCTGGGTCTCTGAGGCTGAGCTGGGGGCAGAGGGACCCTGGCCCAGGGCTACCGATACAGTCCTGAAGCCATGCCGTGCTGTGGGCCAGGAGCAAGTGGCAGCTTTACACATCTTTCATCTTTCTGGCAAGCCAGGTATCAAGCATGTCTTGGAAAACATTTCATCCACTTTCTTCCCCTCCAAATTATTTTAGAATTAAGATGGAGATTTGAAGAAAAGCCTGCATCCAATTATTCAGTGAGTCAAGCACCAACACCAGCTGTACTTACTGTATAGCAACCATGTACTCAAACCCTAAGTCTCAAGCAGTGAGAAATCTGATTTGACATAGCATCTTTGCTACAGTTAATCAAACAGTCCATCTCTACCTCTTTGTAAATATATGCTCTTATTCCTCTAAAACCTGTACTACTTCGCATGGAAAAATCACAAACACAAGATGCAAAATTCATCAGACAAGAAATCTGAAAGAATCATGCTCTCAGATGTACATTCAGAATATTACCTGTATTTAACATAAGCACAACTGACATTTGCAGCACAGCCTCCGAAGCGAGGCGTGCTTATTGAAATTCGGGTTCCAGCCTGTGATTTCAGTGCCATGTACCCTGCAGCTAACCCCGGCCCTCCCCTATTAGCTGCTGTAGCTGCTTTGATTTGTGCCCCGGGAGGGCTGGGACAGGGAGCCAAGCACTGGGGAGCCGCAGCAATGGCTGGGGGGGAGGAAGGGGGGAGGCGCTCCATGGCTCCCCTGCACCCTAGCAGACACCCAGCCCTATGCCCGGTGGGGTGCATCCAGGGTGAAGGGTGCCTCTGCCCAACACCCAGCCCAGTGCAGGATTTCTTTCATTCCATGCTGCATTTTTATTGGAATGTAGCTTTGCAGAGCAGGCTGTGCTTGGGATGCGTGTGGTTTCTATCAGCCCTGAAGTGTTTTACAGCTGGAGACGATTTCGGGGGGTACCTCTAGCCTGTCCATTTGCAGCCAGGGCTGATGTTTGTCTGCTGCTGCCTCTCTAATTTCTTTTCTGTGTTGCCTTCATCAAAAAGTGAGATTAGCACTGGGGGGGTAGGCGATGACAATGACAACATGAAGCCCATCCCTCCCTCCTCCTCATTTTAGTTTGCTTCTTGCAAAGGCGATTCACTAGCAGATCCTCTTTTTTCATGCAGCCAGAACAAGGACCAGCAGCGATTCCTGGTGCTGGCTGATCCTGAACTGGGTAACTGGGGTGCAGGAAGCTGTTGGGGGGACCCCCCACCCTAGCCACCTGGCTCTACTTGTGAGCCTGGGGCATGAAATCTTGAAGCTAAATTCAGCCAGTGAACAGCAGTCTGACAGAGCATTCACTGTATCAAGGCTATAGCTGCAGCAAAGCCTCCAGCGGGCACCGCAGCAGGTGCCAGGCCAGGGCACCCACCTGTCCACAGCCAGCCTGGCTTTGCCAAGTGAGGCATGGCCACAACAAGTGTCTTTGCTGAGCATGTGCAGCCAGAAATACATATTTTTATACTCAGTGAAGGAAAGGGGAAAACTGATGAGGTTGCACAGAACCCGCCTCCAAGCAGGAGAGGCTGTGCTGGAGGAAAGTATTGCTCATAATGACACTTAAGCCCAGACACTTGAATGCTAAAGGTTAAACTTACATTCTTCAAGAAAGGGCTCCTTGCCAGCTTGAACTGTGTTGTGTGTTCACTATTGCCTCCTCCTCCTCTTCATCCACTCTCAATCCACTTTTGGTATTTGTTGAAATAACTGAGGTTGTGGGGTGGGGTTCCTCCCCACAATATATGTTCTCTGTGCCAGTCCTCAGCCTGATGTCTGTCACAGGGTTAAAAAAAAACCCAAATCAGTCTAACACCAGTACAAAAGTGAAGAATTTTTCTCTTAGCTGCAAAGCAGTATAGATTCAATCCAGGAAAGACCAGCCTAGGCACAATTAAGTGACACACAGTCCACAGAATGTGTGCTTAGTTGAATAACCAGAATATATATTCTGACAATCAGGCTAAATGTTACTAGGGAATTAAAACACAAATTGAGCGGCTGATATAAATACAGTACACAACAGGGTGGAGAAAACTTTTGGAGACAGTCATCACTGGGTTGGAGATTAAACTGGTGGCAATGTTTCCAAATGTTCAAGCCAAGAAAGGAGGAACAGAAAAATTCCCACCCAGGAGCAGCACTTTAGGATGAATTTCAGCATAATATGAAGAAACAGACACACTGTTTGGATGCTGCATTTAGATCTTAATGATCAAAGAGCACCTTCTCCACATACTTTCATGCTTCTCCCCAGAGACATTTCCCATTTAAAAAAGAATGGAAATAGCATTACAATTGTGCACGCCTTCTAAAGCAGCCCCTTTTACACAGCATCACGTAGGCTTTCTGTGGAGAATAAGTCTTAGGGGAAAGCAAGGAACAAGGATCCCTATGCCTCAGCAGCAGCAGGCAGAGGAGACCCAGACTGGAAGGGTGGATCAAATGCTTTGATGAGGAGCATGGAAAAGAGCCAGAGTGAGCTTCAGGTGTCAAACAGAATTTTTATTTGGGTTCAGAGATGATAAAAGGCCAGTGATGTTCATTTTTCCTACTTCCTGCAGCAAGAGAATGGGGGGTTGCAGTGCTCTGCATCCCTTTAAACAATAGCTCACTGCAGTGTGTTTCTTGGCACAGCCCTAATTGTAACTTCTGGTCCCAGTGGAAGTTCACACTTTTTAATATCTCTTATTGCTTCTGCAACTGCCGCCACTAGTCAGCAATCACAAACAGGAAGCTGTGACTCAGCAGAGCCATAACCCACCAGCTGACAGTGGCTGGAGGACAGGGAAGATCCCACAAAAACACCCACGAAGGGCTGGGGCTGGCCAGGCACCACTGTGAGCTGCATCATAGAACTGGTATGGGCTGACCCAGACTGGCACTGGAGACTCCATTCCTAGGTCAGCACTCCAGCTTAACCAAAACCCAAGAGATAAAGGCCCTGGTGTCACTCCAGGCCTGATGCCAAAGGAGAGGTTCCCCAAAGCTGGTCCCTGATGCATGAAGCTGTTATGGCAAGGCAAAAGAGCACAGGGACACTGGAGCCAGTCCCAAGAACACAGGGACAGTGAAACCAGCCCCAGGTTCAGTTGCCTGACCTTGCTCCAAAAAGCAGTACTTTTTTCCCCCATTAGAGAGAGGCATAGCAGAGGAGGCAACTGGTGACCCCTTGGCTGAGAGACACCAGCACAACCCTGTTTTCACACCAGTGGCACCCAGGGCTCAGCCACACCACATCTCATGTAGCACAAGGAATGGATGATCTATTCCGAGCGTGGTTTCGTCTGTTTTCCAACTGTATTTAGCAGCGAGTTTACTCCAGACTGAGCCTGCGTGAGTAAGATTGTATGTAAGGGTTGAGGATTGGCTGCAGCAGGCAGAGGGTTTGCTGAAAGGCTTGTTAAGGAAGCACTACTGACCATGCAATCCAATTACATAATGCTTCAAAAAATAACCATGCTGGGAGTCGTGTCTGGGCAGCCTGTTTGGGCAACAGAAAGAGGTATCAAATGTCTGTCTTCCAACCCAAAGGCTGATAGTGTATTTGTGCCACAATCTGACACTGCGCCTCAGCCGTAAACTGCTCTAAAGAGGAAACTTGCTTCCAGGGGAAATGTCTGCTGTTCCCTTTCAAGGCAGTGCTGCACCCTGCAGACCAACGTTATTTGAATCCTTGTAAAATTACCACTAATCTCTGCACTCAGGATGCCTTGCATTTTATGGGTTCTTGCTATGACGGCAGCTTTGTTTTCTGGGGGTAAAGGAAAGTGCTGAGCAGGGAGAAGCAGGCACCTGGCTATCGGCAGTGCTTCTGAGGGCGTCTTCCCGTTCTCTATCCTTGTTTCCTTCTACTGCTCCAGGCAGGACAGACATGTAGATGATGCACAGCATCATACTATCACACCTAGAAAATGCTTGAAAAAACGTATCCCATCCTGCCCTGAAAAGATACAGTCCCTGTCCCAGGCAGGAGCCTGCATTGTGCTCCATGTTTCACAGATTCATCGAATATTTTGGGTGGAAGGGACCTTAAAGATCATCTAGTTCTAACCCCTATGCCATGGGCAGGGACACCCTTGTTCCTTCTCCTGAGCACAGTGGTGAGGGAACAGATAGGAGGGCCAGACTCCCAGCTGCAGTGGGAGCTCAGTCCACATGTTGTGTTTGGGATGACAGGGGATTTAGAAAACCCCATCTCCAGGGAGTGCAGGTAGTTTTTATCATAGTTACTAATTTAACTGCTAGGCTGCTCTGAAAAGCGTCACAGAAAAGGCACATTCCAATAAATGAGGAAAGAGCAAACTGAGATTATTCTTGGCACGTTGTGGAGCTTTCTGTACCTAAGCTCATGTTGTGGTGCTGGGAACGCGTTACACAGTGTAAGCCAGCTTCTGTGCTTGCAACAAACGGCTGGATTTTAACCTGTTCCCAGCTCAGCCAGCCTTGACCAAAGAGGACCCCTGGGGCTTAAGAAGAGCCCTGCACTGGATAGGATTCCTCAGTGTTCTCACCACCTCACCTGGATTCTTCAAGGAAGGGTGGGGGGGGAGGGGACGAAGCAGGTCTGCTGCAACCAACTGCCTGGAAAATCAGCAAGCTCTGCCTCCTCCGATCTGCCAGCACTGTCTTTCACAGCAGGCATTGCACTCTAAGCTGTGACACAGGAGGGACCCGGGTTTGCACTACTCCTCTCTACTCTGTGTTCAGTATCTCTGCTCCCAGAGCCTCACTGAAGGCTGCAAAAGCCGCCTGAGGACTGCAGCGGGGAGGAAAGGGTGAAGGGAGAGCTCCTCCAGCCCGGCTGTACGCTCCATCCGCTGCCTTCCTCCCATCTATTTCTAGACTGTTTACCTGGCAAGCGCACATGACCGATCCAGAAGGAAACGCTGACATCACTCACCAGCGTGCCCCCTCCCTGCTGCTCGCCACGCTCAGCCCCTCTCTTCGCCTCCCTCGTCCCTCTGCCCAGCCAGCCCACGCCTGCAGAGCCTCTCCCGCGCGCCGCGGGGCTGCCGCTTCCTGAGGCAGCTCAGAGACATCTTGTCCTGTCCACCACAACAATGCGGCCTGGCACGCCGCTTCCCTCCGCGCCCCGGGGCGTGACGGGGGCCGCCGCGCCAGAGGGGACGCAACCCACGCTCGACCCCGTGCCGATGACTTGCAACCGTGCTACCAACAGCGGGTAAAGCACACGGCTTTTAACGCCAGCGTATCATTTGTCTGGTGCGACAGGCTAAGCTTACAATTGTTTCTGCTTCTCGACTGAAGCGGCTTCCCAACCCCCTTTACACCTACAGCTCAAACCTTCTCGGCCCATGGCACTGGATGAACTTTGCCGCTGTGGACCAGCTGTTCCCCACCCACCTCGCTGCCACGTCGCGTTTCTGTGCCGTTGAGCGGAGCCAGGCAAACCGCGTGGCCGGTTCCTCGCCTCCTTCAGTTTCCTCCCCACGGCCACTTCTGGGTGCTGTTGGTGTGGGGAGTCCAGCCAGCTGCATCAGCTTCTGCTGAAGGAGCTGGGGGAGCTGGCAGCCCTTGGGGACAGCTTGGGCCACAGCCGCCAGTGCAGGTGCTCACTCCTCCGGGGTTATTTATCCCGGGAAGTCTGCAGCAGAGCTCTGGACTCGAGCTGCTCTGTGGAAGCTTTCTTGGTGCATTTGGGCAGGGAGCCAAAATATGCAGTTTAAAGGAAATGTTTAATAAAGACACAGGAGCCTCAAACTGTTTATTTTTCCTTGCAGAAAGGTGGAGAGACGATGTCCCTGGAAACTAGCTGCCAGCCCAGTACAGGCCGGGAGGCTAGAGGCCAAGCCGAGGTGTGGGCTGTGGGGGCTGCGGGGTTGAGCATGGCCTCTCGCCTCTCCCTCTCCTGACAGCTCTGGCCTGCGGGATCATAAACCGTGGGGGGAAAAGGCAGCCTATTAGTAACTCTATTAAGTCTCCATTAGTTAGGTGTGAACTCATTACCCTAATACACTAGGAGGTAGGATTCCTCTTGCAGGACATTAGCACCGTAATAAGCACATTTACCACCAGAGCTGGACAAAGCGAGGGAGAGAAGCCCCGTGAGGTCCAGGGAGGCCTTTCCTGCCTGTGTTTGCCCTAAGGCAGCCATGCTGCTCCAGCATGGTTCCAACAGCAGCCTGTGACCAGATCCCCCAAGACCTCCTCAAGACTCTTTCTTCAGTAGTGACAGGGGTCACTGTAAAACTCCCTTTGCCTGTTCATGTTAGAATCATAAAATGGTCTGGGTTGCAAGGCACCTCTAAAGGTCATCTAGTCCAACCCCCTCTGCAGTAAGCAGGGGCATGCTCAACTAGATCAGGTTGCCTAGCCCTGTCAAGGTACACCTTGAATATCTCCATGGATAGGGCCTCAACCACCTCCTTGGGCAACCTGTTCCAATGACTGGCTGGATGTTCACAGGGAGGAACATGGGTTGGATGTGGCCACAGAGGTGTAGAACAGACAGAACATGTGGCTGTGAACATTGGCTGTGAACATCTCCTGTGGAGATCTTGAGGCACATACCCAAAACTAGAAGGGTAATGCAGGTGCGAGTGTGCTGCAGCCTGGCTGCACACCCGTCTGCTGCTTGTGCTGCTCTCCCGCCTTTGCCTGACTGAGTTGATGTGTTTGTACTTTGTGACAGGAGCTGTCTTCTGTTGTTTGCAAAGCTGTGTGCTGTGAGGAAGTCAAAGTGAACTAAATAATGAGCTTATAGGAAATCAATTAATTAATAATGGATAGGATGCAGGAGCAGGGCTCTGACTAGGTTTGCCAAATTAGCTCAATGAAAATATGACTGTATGTGGAAATCTGTGGATTTCTATATCCCTTCTCAGTCAGCTTTGACATGCCAGGGTGGGCTGCCTGAGCAAGACCTGCGCCTGCAAGATAGGAACCTGAAGCGTAAAGCCATTCAGTGAAGCCCTCCTTTGCCTTCTGCCAAAGCCCCTCTCAAACAGGTATTGCTCACTCTGCAGAAGAAAAGATCCTGCACTGTCTCCTCTGTACCCTTAGTCAAACTTCAAGGCTGCACAAAAACACAGTCCACACAGAACTCTTCACAAAACTAATTTTGAAGCCCATTTATTCCTAAATTGGGCTAAACTGTACATGATGCCTGAAAAAACCTGTCCAAGAGCACATAAGTATGATTTTAAAAATTATTTCAAGAGGAAGCATGATCTTGTTTCTAAGATCCTTGGCCAAAAAGAGTATGAAATTAATGGTATTAAGTGCCTAAAAATACTCTTGAGGATCTGGGACTTGGAACAAGGGCCTGGCTTCTATTCCTAGCTCTGCCACAGACTTCTTGTCTGCACTGCAGGACTAGCCAGAGCACTACACAGGCTGTGCTAGAAATGCCCAAAACCAAAGGCATATGGGAGTGGACTTCAAATCTCAAACCTTCACTTTTTGTCCTGTTTTCTCATTCTGTAGAGTGGGAATGAGACTAACTCAGTGCGAGGGAGCTGAACACATAAGGTGTGGTGTTGGTCTAAATTCTCCTGATATGTTTCCAGACGTGCAGACGCCAGCTGCGTGGAGTTCCACAAAACCACGTCCATCAGTGCACCACTGATCATGCTTACTTGCCCTTTTCTTCCTTTCCTATTTCCACAGAATTAGCTCTTACAATTCAAACCCCCATCAGGTCCAAACAAATACAATTAAAAAAAATAGATTGCTGGAGCAGTGCTTCCTCCCTCCCAGCAAATGCAGCACCTCCTGGCACAGGCCTCCTGGTCAGTGGCATCTTTTCTAATGTAAAAATGTTAAAGTCCAACATGCTGCAAAATGCAGGATTAAATGTGTATCTTTACCCCACCAAACAGGAGAGAGAGGTATCCTTAAAACGCAATGGTTGCGTTCAGCACTGGAAAATCCTGAAACATTTGCCTTTTCATACATTATATTTTATCTAGTAAAATGATTTTGTCATTTAAATATGATTTTATTGGACTTCCTCACCCTGTTTTACTGTTAGCCTATTAACTGAGGTACCTGTTTCTACATACAACACAATGCAAAAATCCATTAAAAAACCTGTGAACAACTTACTAATTGTAGGGTACACAATAACAGAATAAGAGCCCATCAGCAAAACCTGAGCTGAACTTACTGGTGGGTTTTCTATTTAGGAAAAATGGACATCCCAAAGCTAATTTGATAGGATCTCAGACCCCTGCCATTCCCTCTCTGTCTATATATAGACATAAAATAACTTTTCGCATAGTAATCGGAACTGTCAAACAGAAGATTCAAAATAGCACAATTCAGTGATAAATGGGAAAGTTTATGCCGCGGACTTGCTCTTAAGACAGCATGGAGCAAGGAGATGGGAAAAAGTCCTGCAGAATAAGTTCTGTATAGATCCCAGACACTGTCAGGTTTTTTCATCAGTAATGATACTCCAAGAGAAACAAAAAGACAAAACCTCTGCTCACTCTGTAAGAGGGAAAGAAAGATATGGACGTTTCCATGTGTGACTCTCTCTGATGAAATCAAGTATTCAAATGACTCCTGTTTACACAGTATTTTGAGAAATAATGCTAATTTGCAGAATTGGCATCTGGGGTACAAGTATACATATCCTGGGAGAGCACTTACAGAGCCTTTGTGAAGCTAAGTAATAAACGCTTTGTCTTCACCACACTATTTATGGGTTGCTTGGGGGCATCCTGCTCTCTTTCTGCCCCTACCTGGGCATAAAATTATTGCAGAACTAGGTTTTAATAAGACCAACAGTAAATCTGAATGACCACACATGCACAGCTATTCCTGCTCCCCTGATCTCCAGCATTAATTATAAAGTGGAACTGTTTACACAGTACATACTACTTTCCTGACTTCTTTCTTGTTTATGTCTAAACCTTTATGGACATAAAACTTTGGAATTTGCTTTTGGAATAAAACTGCAATTGAAGTAGCAATAACTGTGCTGGAAAACAACTCTGCTATTGCTCCCCTGGTTCTGTGATCATGGCAGGTTTGCGTCTGCACTGGAGCTCTCTCCCATTCGAGTGTGTTGTTTCAGGTCATCTGCTTGCTGTCCCAACTGGATGGATTGTTAGGAACTCCATCTCTAGATGGCTTTGAGAAAAGGCTCCAGTTTTTCTTCCTGAGTCTTTTTCTTTCCTGTTTGCTTTCCACCATGTCTCAGACTACTACAAGCATCCTGCACCCCAGCTAGCAGTGTTTTAGTGCTCCCCCAGGCCTCTGCTGACATGCTGTGATTCAGGTCCTTCCTCCCCCTTCCACAGTGTATTGAAATGGAGCTTCTTGGCTCCTCCAGATAAAATGGGTGCCCTCAGACACTGCCTTTCCACCCTTCCTGCCCCAAAATTTTCTGAAAGAGAAATTTTTCTTTTACCATGAGTTATTACAAAAGTCAGAGGCTTCCATCTGATGGTACACATGTGTGGATACCACAATGAAGTAACTTATGCTCTGCAAGCACTAAATTATTCCTGCTCACACTGCCCTGACTGTTTGTTTTGTCAGGCTGTCACACTATAAATTAATATGTTGGCTGTTTGGGGCTGAGAACTCTTTCTATTTGTTCAGTAAAACAGATACTGTACACCCTGGGCACCATATAAAAATAATAAATTACTCTAGTACACAGGCAAGGTATTGTTCTCATCTTTCCTTCCCTTTATTCTATCCCCTCCATCCTTTGCCTTTCCTCTGATCAATTCATCTTCCATTTATTTTCTATTTCTGTCTGCAGGTTTTACTCTAATACATATTGCTCTGATTTCCCAACCATGTCACCTGCTCCAGAAGAACAAGTGCAGAGGCTGTGCTAATGTCAAGAAGAAGGAATCAGCAAAAACTCAGGGGGAGAAAAGGGAATAATTTCTACAAGAAAATTAAGAAAATGGAATTGAGCCTTTACCTGGTGTTGTCTCTTATGCAGACTTGGATGCCTTCTAATTTCTGCCAGAATCCTTCTTTACTCTTCCCATCCAGGGCAGAAACATGGAGGCTTGATAGCCAGAGGAATCAAGTGGGCTTCTTGATGTAGACAGGTTGGGGTGTATTAGTGTTTGACCCAATCTCCCTTGCAGATTAAAATGTCTTTTAATTCTGGTGGGCTGTGTTGGGATGGGAATGAATAATTTCTCTCTTCGTTTCAAAGTCCAGCTAAGGGAAGCTGCACAGGCTGCATCTTAAGTCTGTCCAAATTCCTTTCCTCCTTGGCAAGATTATCCTACCTAGAGAAAGAAGAATTAAAAATAAGACTGTGTTTGGCTTCTTGCAACTTCAGTGTAAGAAGCTTCTTGCAAGTTCACTGTTTGTACATTCCACTTTCCAGGGCATGCTTCAGACCTGAGTTTTAACACACAGCCCCCCAAAAGCCCCCTCATGACAATGGTGAATAATTAATTACTTATAGTCATACTCAGTGTGTTGTATTTTAAAAGTATCACATAATTGTAACTAATAAAAAAATCAATTGAATTTACTATTTGTTCTTCTGAAAAAATAAATAAGCAAAGAAGTAAAATTTAAATATTTACTGAAAAACTAAATATTGCAGCCTTGTGCAGTTATTGGCAAGAGATGCTGCACAAATAAATCCACCACAAGCTGTTGCTTCCCACATATTAGAGCGCTGGCCTGCCAGATGCCATGCTACTCCAGAGCCAACACCATGCTGCCAGTGCCTCCAGTCACTTCAGCTTTGGACCCCTCCCCCTTTTTTGGCACATTCCTGGCTCAGGTACATGTTTGGCCTTCACCTCGCTTCCCTTTCATCCCATGGTAAGGTCTGTGATGTAACCAAGATACAACTCCATGGAGAATTTACAAACAGCAGTGGAATGCTTTGGCAGGAGAACAGCCCTATGGACTCAGGAGAAAACAAGATGTGTTTTCCTCATCTTCCTGAACTCTCTGCTGTGGTCAGCGTGGTCTGTGCTGCAGCCAACACCTTTTCAGTGTCTGGCATCAGTGTCTTGGTTGTTACCAAGCAGGACATCACCAGAGCTGGGCATGTGGACCAGCCTTTGGACCTCCAAGGATTTCAGAGCATCAGCATGCCAGGCAGGCTCAGCAGGTGAGGTCAGGCTGTGAGGAAGTGGAAGTTTTCCTGCTTCTGGCATCTTATTTCCAACCCTCCCATTCCACATGGCTGTGCATTAGTGATGGGCAGTGCAAGCAGATGGCAAAGTTCGAGTCAGGCTAATTAAACATAGTGAGCTAATAACCTTCCATTTTGGGACTGGTATAATTCATAATTTAATGTATTGCTACTGAGACATTAACCTTTCAACAACTGGCACAGTGCCCACAGCAGCCTGAGTGCTGACCATCTTTCAGGAAAATGAGTATTATTGTTAAAACAGGTATAAATCATTCATGGCATCAGCTTTTGTGTCAAACTGTACATGAAAATAAGTAGTAGGCTAGGTAATTTATTTACCTTTTGGTGGTTATTCTTATGATTTCATGATCTTATTCTGTGATTCATAAACACTGGCCAAATGCCATTTTATTCTCATTTTACCTTTTCAATATTGCAGTGGTTATTCTGATTTCTATCTTTAACAAATTCAAGACGGGTGTTGAGGGGCATATATAATCCCATTTCAAGGAGGAAACACTCACTTCAAGTTTTTAAGTACAGATTCAAAGTCTTTTCAAAACCAAAGCATATAGTAAATGAACTATATGAATAGTTCCTAGTTGAAAATAATGTGGAATGCTGGAAAGAAAGGACTGTAAGTTGGAAATTTCACATCAGTCCTGAAAAGCAAAAAGGTTGCTGCCAAACCCTGGTTACTGGGCTGATGTAGATCCTTACACTGACTTTTCGCACTCTGCTGTCCAATCACATCATATTTTGCATCCCAAACAACTTCTGCATTGAATTTATTTTCCAGTGAAAAAAGAATCAGAGCCAAAGTCTCAGAAGACACTTATACCTCAGAATTTGCCTGTTGGTACTCTGGTGTTAACCACTTTTATGAAGCTCCATTAATTCCAACTCTTGCTCATATGATCAGTGAGTAGGAATTGCTGAGATGAACTTGCTACAGGTTCATTACCTGCATCCTCTATAGCAAAAGTTTTCAGATACTTTAGACTAGAAGACTACTATTGATTCTCAGTATTTCCCACAGGAATATGATGCTAACCAAAGACACTACAGAGCTAAAATAAATTAAAAGCCAAAGTAAATGAGAATAATGTCCTAAACTGTGTTTCAGGTGCAGATTGGCCTCAAAATGGGAATACAAGAGTGCAAGTGAGACCAACTCTTTGATAGGGATATGTCTGAAGAGGTCCCAAGGTGGACCTGTTCCGGTCAGCATCACTGGAAAGACCTGCTGGAAACACATCCAATCAAATTTATGACCTATGACCTATGTACATGGATACAGCACAGAGAAGATCAGACACTGAACAACACAAATGTTTGTTGTGCTTACTGATTGCATCAACATTTCAAACCACACACCCCCTCTCTCCTGCGCCTCCCAGATCTCTGGGAAATCATCATCTACCTTTTGAAGGTATGAAACAGTGACTTGAAAGCTAAGGCTCACCACAACATTTACCTGCCCTCAGGTATCAGAGTACTGAACTGTCAGAGAAAAAAAATTACTTCCCTTTCTTCTTTATAACCTTAATCAGTGGAGTGAGTACTCAGCAGTTTTTGAAAGAAAACTTTCTGAAAATATCCAGGCTGGGGATGAGTTTCAGAAAAACATTCTTCCAAGATATGCTTTACCAATCTTCTGGGTTTTTTACTAAATTTGGAGGGGGTTGATAGTTTTTTTGCCCCTAGCTATGCTACAAAATCCACAACAGCAGTCTCAGGGCAAAGAGCACTGGCCTTTTGTCAATCCATGGGTGTAGAATTTGCATTTTATTGCATTACTGTTCAGAGATTTCAGCTTGAGTTAAAAGTAACAATACAACTTATTTTTGTGTGTGTTGTTCTTTACAGCCACAGATAGAACCTTGATTGCATCAGCAGCACAACTGGCAACTGCAGAGGCCCTGGAAGAATAACTCTACAATGAGCGTGTTGTACCTCTCAGCCCAAGTCCCACAGTGGTCTCTGACCATGAAAGTTGGCATTTTCCCGCTAAGTTCTCCTTCAGAAATAGCTCAGAGGAAGATCAGATGTTGTAAATGGTTTAATAAAGATCATTTCATATCTCTTCTAATCAAATGGTGAACAAAGGTGTCCAACACTCAGTCTGAGAAGGAAATTGTACTTCTATCATTGAAGACATACTAAAGATGAGTCTAAAAAAATCCTAAGTGGATGCTGAAGATCTAATCCATTCACAAAATGTCTATTTTTGAAGAAGTTCACAAGGAAATTAGAAAGCAGCTATTTGTAAGCATGTCTATTCACATTTAGTGCTCAGGATAATGCCAAGACCAGTGCTCAGGAAGCATAAGAGGATAAGGCAGCAACATCAGCATGCTTAGTTTTAGGCTTCTCCTCAGTGTTTTACATGGTCACTCAGAGGAGCACATGAACATGCCAGAACAATTGAAACATAAAGCATTTGAAGCCTCTTATGAGGACAGCACTCAGAATCCCCTCAGAACAGGAATTGTTTGAGTAGAGTTCCTCTGGATGCCCTCTTCATACTGCAGACATACAGCGTTAGCCCTCAAAACGTCCATTTTCACATTGCTCATGGTGGAG
Organism: Indicator indicator; assembly: GCF_027791375.1. Lineage (NCBI taxonomy): Eukaryota > Metazoa > Chordata > Aves > Piciformes > Indicatoridae > Indicator > Indicator indicator. The sequence goes on along the minus strand of NC_072028.1, from coordinate 10,932,127 downwards.
TAGACATCCTCTCGCTTCCACAAGTGACAACCCACATTACCTGTGACCTTGGACTGAGCTGCTGGGTCCACGCTATGGCTTTTGAGAGCTGTCATGGGACCAGCTGCACCTGGGTCAAACCCCAGCAGCTCCTTTCTTCATGGACAGCATCTCTGCATTTCACTCCCTCTGCTGGCTCCATTTTATACATCAAACAAAGTTTTTTGAGACCTTAAATTTGTTTAAGGATTGAATACCTAAAAGTTCACCCCAACTTTCAGGCTCCCAGGTCTGCTCAGCTCTCCTTACAGGCACTGAGGCTGGCAGGGACGAAGCCCTTCTGTCTCCTGTGCTGGGCCACAGCACAGGACCATGCAGCCACCACCAGTACCCCTACTTGCAAGTCTGGAGTGGGAATTAGGCAGCTCTGGTTTAGGTTTGGTGTTCCCATCTCCAAAAAAAGAGCAGAATTTCTCTTTGACATCTTTGTAACTGTTGGCTGCACAAGCCTTGTGTACCTAAACCTGATTGCATCATGGCCAAGGGCCGTGGTGAGCTATATGCATGCTGCCAGCACCTGTTGGCTTTATGTACCTGCCAGAGAAAACAGGAATATATTGAGGTGTTTTCCCTGGACACTGCTCTACAGTGTCGTCACAGAGTTTTATCCCATTTCCACCTGATATTGATCATTCCATAGCAGGACAATCGCTTCAATGAGGGAAATGTCTGCTTTCTCTCCAAGGAACAATTCAGCAGGACTTCATCCTTACAGTAATACCTCTCTTGGTTCTCACACTTTACTCAGTATTATCTTTACTTCTGCACTGACAACTCCATGACAGGAAAACCACTAGTTCTGAGCTGGTGAGAGGAGGTGGTGTTGGAAGACACGTGCTGTCCTTGTCAGCAGAGCAGCACACATCACCACTGTGCCACTTTCAGCTTTTAGCCAGCCAGCAGTGGTTTCATCCTGCCTGGATGGTTCTGATGGACACACAGCAGAGATGGATGCCATAGGTATGCTGAGGACACTGGCCGCAGCAAACTTAGTTGCCCCTAGGTTTCCACCTTCACTGGAAAGGGAGGACTTGCATTAGCCAATAATGTACAAATGCATGCAGTTTATGCCCATCTCACTGACTACCACTGCACAGAGGTCAGTCTGCTCATCCTGCTCTGACCCAGAAGGCTACTGAAGAGTCCAGAAATTCAAAATGGACAAACAATATTACAAATAACAGGAGAAAGTTTTCATAGAATCATAGAATGGCTTGAGTTTGAAGAAATCTTAAAGATCACCCAGTTCCAACCTCCCTGCCACTAGACGAGGCTGCTCAAAGCCCCATCCAGCCTAGTCTTAAACACTTCTCTGCACAACCTGCTCCAGTGTCTCACCACTCTCATAGTAAAGAACTTCTTCCTAATGTCTAATCTAAATCTACTTTAGTTTAAAACCATTGCTCCTTGTTCTATCACCACATGCCTTTACACATAGTTCCCCTCCAGCTTTCCTGTAGCCCCCTTTCAGGTACTGGAAGGCTGTCATTTTTCTTCTTGGCTTCTCCTGCCGTGGTATTCGCTTTCTCTCTATAGTTCCTGTTGACAAGGAAATGTGGCATGGCCACAGGTCTCCTCTCTGCATACAGACAGAGGTTCTGCCAGGGGAAATGACCTTCAAACAGGGTATTTGAAAATAAAATTAAATAAAAAAAGGGGGGGGGGGAGGAGAATCCACCCCTTTAACTCTGTCACACTTTTTAGAAACAAACCTCTTCAGTTTTCACTAACGGGCACATTAACAGTCTGTGGGTGTGTGTCAGCATAGCCACAGCTCTGTGCAAAGACTTGCAAAGTCAAATGCTTTCTCCACCTCCCAGGCAGCCCCTGAGGAATATTCACCCTCTTGGGCAATGCTCACCGATGCAGCTGGGCCACACATATTATTGTGCAATTCTTTGCTTTCCAGTAGCCACGTGACTTTCTATGGCAAGAATTACTCAATGTGCAGTTCCTGTCTGAAATGTCCCATCCAACGCATTCAAAACAAGTTTCAGGAAAACCACACATCTCAAGCTTCTGCATTTTAGGAGATATTATTGTTGTTGTTATTATTATTAATATTATTTAGTGTTGTTATTTTACAAGTGGGACAACTGAGGCATTATTTTTTTTTCTTTTAAAGGAAGCGTGTGTGTAGGCACCAAATGCCCTCAGTGATTGTCTAAAGCTAGGGAGAGGCATTGAAAAAACCCAGATATGATAGAGTCTGTATATTTGGACATGAATTCCTCCAAACTGTTAATGATTTTTGCCAGACACACACTCACCCTGTCACAAAAACGAGTCTTGTACCTCACTGTCCAATTTCAAGCACTCATCTGCAGTTATTTCAGATGGCAGATGTCACTATTTCCTCCTTGGTAACGTTACAGGCTGCATTCCCCAAACCAAAGTGAAAGTTGCTTTCTACCCTGTGGTTATGAGGGAGTTAAAGTTCAGGTTTCCAATTGCTCTCTTGAGGCCTTATTACTTGTTGATTAGGTCCTTTTGGGAACGGCATCAAACCTATAATAATAAACACTCATTTCACTGGGAAGTTTGTAGCTGCCACAGCAGCCCTGCGGCCCTTCTGCCTCTGTAACTGGCACAAGTACAAAACAACCAGAAATGGGGTTTGCAACTTCTTCAGGAGCCTTTCTGGGCTGGACATGGCTGATCTACAGGCTTTTGAAAACTGCATCATCCCCTATGGTGACGACACTTGCTCTTGCATGTGCTCCTTTCTGAGGCTACAGACCAAAGCTGCAGCATAGGTTTGGTTCAGGATGAGCGGAGCATGTCTCTGTGCAAAGACATCTGTTAGGATTCTTTCAAAACAGTCACTGCTTTTCTAAAGGCTGGCAGTTTAGGGGACAGCAGCAACTGCAGGAGAAGTAAGATTGCCAGCACACTGCTGTCTGCTGGTCAGTTTTGCAGCAGTTCCTCCTGTTGACATTTGCAGTGCTCTATCATAGAATCATAAAATGATTTCAGCTGGAAAATACCTGAGTCCGACTGACAACCTAACACCATCATGGCCATTAAACCATGCCACACTTACACAGTTTTTTAACACCTCCAGAAATGGTGACTGCAGCACTTTCCTTTTCCAATGTTTGATCAAAGTGTTAGCACTGTGTTACGTTATGGCATCTAAACAGGAAAGAAGACCCAAAGGTGCCATCCTGATAACTCTGTTTCAGGCTTCAGCAGAGTGCTGTGTCAGGATGCTTGATGTCTGTTGGTATTGATACAGTTTCTTGGCGCTACCCCTTGGTGCACTGAGCCTCCTCTGATGAGTGCCCCTTGGCTCCCAGCCAGCTCTATGGGAGCCACAGGCCATGCCTGGTACTGAGTTGGGGCTGGCTCTGTCAGAGGCCAGGAACACTGTGGCCTGCCAGAGCACATGTGGCTCAAGACGACACAGCCCCCAGACATCAAACTGCAACAGAAGCCATAAGAAGCTGTGGCAGGGCAGTCATGGATGTCTCCTTCCCAGCTTGTCATCCCATCCCTGTTTCTAATCAGCACTCACGTCTTTAATGTTCCAAACCACCAAGTTCCCTTAACTAGAATAGTTAGCAGTGTAATTTCAGTCTAGGTCCTTGGAAGGCATTTGGATAACCTCATTTTAACAGGCTGAATTTCAGAAGGGATGGGGAAAATAACAAGGTCTGGAACATTCTGGGGCAGGAGAGAAGTTGCTGTAAGCTTCAGGTCTCTGCGAGTCCCTGAAGAAGGACACCAGGTCTCCTTGAAACTCTCTGCTATGAATTAGCCTGAAGTAGAAGTAGGTGTTTATCTCAAGCCACTGCCTCAAATAGCCACTACCTGTTGGAAGAAGGGTCTGATCGATGCAAACGAAGGCAGCCATGCGTGAGCTGTTACACAGTGGTTAGTATTGATCAGAGCTAACGGCTGCCGATAGGAATGCGGGGCGGACTGACAGGCGGAGAAGAGGGAAGGAGGAAACGGCCTTCGCTGGTGGCAGACATACAGAGGAAAGCCGATAAAAAGTCAATTCCACTTAACTGAATGGCTGCTAACTAAATATTTTTGGGGCTGGAGCCTTCCCAGATAGCAGCTGGAGCGTCTCTGCTCCGGAACTGAGACATCAAGCAAGACTGGCATCGACGGCTGAGATAAGAGACGCTCATGATGGCTGGCAGAGTAGGAGAGCCTGACGAGCCTGCGTGCCGACCCTGCACTCTGAGCCTGCATGAGTCTGCACACATGCCCTACACACTGACCCCATACATCAACCCCAAACTCCGGCCCCACACACCGGCCCTGCACTCTGGCCTCACATGCTCTCCCCATTGTAATGCCTGCCACTAGCTCTTTGTGATAGGAAATTGGAACACTCTGGGAAGTGTTCATGAAGCAAACATATCCAGTTTTTAAATATCAACTTTACTTAGAGAAAGTAATGGTTTGATTTTAGCCTTTTTTCCCTAAGATTCTGCTAAGGACCAGTGCAAGAGTTACTTGCTTGGCACAGAGAAGCAGCACAGATTTTCCATCCCTAGCCTCTGCCAGCTGGAGACTATGACACTTCTCATGCCAGTGTGGGATCAGCAGTTGCCACAGAAGCTGTTTCAAGTCCTGAATGCACAGGAAGTTTTAAGAGTTATGCCTCACCAAAATTAATTTCAAAAAGTGGGTGAGATGCCATGTGGGCTTGTTTGGGTGGCAGTGCTCTTGCTGCCTGAAGCCATCATGTTCATGCTCCCATTTCCCAGTCCAGAGGTATCTCTGCATCAGAAAGGACTTTGGAATTCAAAACACATACATAACGGTTCTCTAAATGATGCAGCTCATTGTGAACTCTTACTGTATAAAAGGTGCTCAGAAACATGGTGGCATTGCCCCATGTCAGGAAGAGATGGAGGAGCTCTCCTGTTGCTGTCTGCTTCTTCCTCAGCACACCAGGACAGCTTTTGATTGTCTTCCTCTCTGAACTGCTCACATTAGTGCTGCTTTGGGCTCTGTCACAGCGTACAGTCGTTCACGGTAACGGAACACAAAGCAATCAAGCCCAGCACTCACTATTTAGACTGTTTCAGGCCAACATTTACTGGACTGGATCAGTGCTGGAGGCACCTAATATAAAGTAATTCTCCAACAGTTTGATTAATAGTGTCATAGTCATAGCTTCAGTTCAGGTTCAACCTTTTTAACGTTTTATTATTTTACAGAGTAATAAATCAGGACAGCAGGAAAAGACAGATGTAGGAATGTCCCTGTCTACCCATCTGTTCATGAAGACAATGGGTCACAGGATAACAGTTTCCAGGGTTGGGGCAGCTGATATTAGAAAATCTGCTAGAAAGGAGTTTGTAACAGAGCCAGAAATGCCCTGAGGAAGGAAGAGGAAGCTGGAAGCTGGTTAGCTGTCCTATGGAGCTGGAGTATCAAAAAAGGGAGGAGAAGGTCAGGATCCCAGGGAGCTAACCAGGATGAGATGTCTCCTTGCAGACTGCAGAAAGAAAGGCAGCTGTGTGGCACTGCCAACTATCCTGGAGTCAAGTGGAATGCTGCCCTTTCTCATGGAGCAAATGAGTCTGTGCTTGTCCCTTCAAGCACCAGTGATGGCCAAATCAAGCTCACCACATGTATGTCCTTAATGAGCTCAGTATTATGGTGATGGAATACAGCTCTGAGATCAGCATGGGAGACCTCACCTTGGAAAATCTAAATCATGCAGGCCCAGTGCAGACTTCAAAGAGGGGAAAGCAGAAGCTTTGCAGTTCAGTTTGTGGAAGATGCTATAGATGATACAGGTGGAAGAAACCCAGAGCTGTCTTTATGAGAGGGGTCAGATCATCCAGAAATGGTGAAGGGTAAGGGAAAAAATGGAATTCTGGTTTGGTCATACTAAGTTACAGACTTCATGGAGAAGTAAGAAAAATCTAAGGAATGCACTTGGCTTCTCATGTCGATTGGTTTGTCATGTGCAATGCAAATTTCAGATAGCACATAGAGATGCAAATAAATGCATGTGGAACATCGTGAGAACAAGTCAGACTAATGCTTGAAATCTCTGCCCTGTATTTATATCTGGCTTCTTATACTGTAGAGCAAAGCAAGTTTCATACAGAACAAACATTTCACCGTTTTCCATCTTTCTTTAACAGGATTTAATTTTACTTTTAAATTTTAATTAGTCCCATGAAGGGGCCTGGCAGTCCTGATGCAAAGGTATTCCAGCATACACATTATTTGTTATTATAACTTAAAGACCATTCAAGAGGTGTAACTTGCAAATCAGGGTCCTGATTATCAAAATAGTGTCATCAGCTGGACTCTTCCTAGGAGTGTATTCATATTTGTGAATGTTGGTGGTTTAGGTATTTATAAAGCAGAGCTATTGTCCTCACTTCTGTCACTGGCTGACTTCACTCTTAAAGGTATCTGGTTTTCATGCAGCTTTCTCAAACTGAACTCCCTGGCCCATAGGCATCAACAGTGCACAGACAATTCAGAAATCCTACACTTTTTGTATATGTGCTTTTTAAAGATAATGCTTTGAAATGTTATACTTGTTTTTATACTGATTTGATTAAAAGTTAAATGTGAGATTTAAGTCACTTTAGAGCAGTGAAATATTAATTACAAAGTGAAGGCATGGGCACAGCTAGAAGAGGATCTCTAGCACGCACATAGCACTTGCTGGACAATCAGTAAGGTGATTTAGTGAAGAAACCAGTTCTCTATTTCAGTATGTTCTTCTGCTAAATACTCTGCTATCTAAACTGGATTGAAAGCCACATGATAAGGCTCAGCCTATTTTATTCTGCTTTCTTACCAGGCTGCATCTCTGTACGGTGTTATATTGTTATGTTTTAAAGCTGACACAGTACAGGAAAAACTAATGAAATCTATTAGACTTACAGTACAAAAGAGGAGAGATTTCTAAGAAATACTGCACAAAAAAGCATAGATTAAAAAAAATGGAAGCAGCAGCGAACAGCAACTATGTGCCACAAAAAGATAAATACAAAAAAGCTCAGCTCTCTCTTATAAGACACCCACAGTCTCCATCTGTCATCTCAACCCTTCCTCTCCCAACTGTTCTTAAATTAAATGAATGCTTCTAATGGGAGATTTTCTCATGAAAGCTTATGAGAATTCATCCAGGGACAAATTAAAACAATGCAATGTAATCATGCAATTCACCTCGCTAACAGGTTGCCTGGCTCCAGTGTTCACATTTACAAAAGAAGAAAGCAACCAGACACTCAAAGAAAGAAAAATCAGCTGAAGAGCAAACCTTGCATCGACTGAAGCCACTATGGATGCAGGTTGCTCTCTGCCACCCTTCTTATAGTTGTGTAGCTGAGACTAAGGGTTATTTTCGTCTGCATGAGAAAGTGATGCACATATCTGATTTCATAGTTTTGTTTTTCATAGCCCTTGCAGTTTGAACATGTCTGAAGGGATCAACAATGCTAAAACTCTACATTACTTTTTCTTTATGTAAATAAAAGTAGTGTGGGGTACAGAGTTTAAAGTGCTTTAAAAGGACAGTTTCCTACTTATCAGTCATCGTTTTAGGTGCTTTTAGCATCCTGAGTCGCATCCTATTCATGTCTGGGCATGAATAACATGTCCAGAATGTCCATTTTCACTTTGGTTTCTGGTCAGGTTCGTTTTGGGGTTGCTGTTCAATAATGTAATTCTTCAGTGTTTGGGTTGAATGCATTTAATTTCTATCACTTGCAGCCCAGATAGATGTAATGAAATATTTCTATTAAAGGCAGGTTTATATGAGGACACTTGAAAAGGAAATGGATCTTCAATTCAGACACAGTCACCTGTCAGTGCCTCCTTAGTAACAGGTCTTAGTTTCCTCTATCTCTCACTGGTTTGCTCTTTGAATTCACAGGGAGTACTCTGATACCAAATGGGCTGTTTCTTAGCTAATAGTCCCTCTAAATTTAGATCTAGCAGCACAAAGGAACTTGGAGGAAGGCGAGCCACCCCTGCTACCCCAGCAAAGTTCCCAGCACGAGGAACAGGAGGAGATTGGAAGGACCTGGGCTGAAGGATGTGCAATCAGGGCATTGCTCCTCATCAGCCATTGCTATGAGCAGACCCTTGGCCAGGGCAGCACTCAGGACTGTCCTCACCTGCCAGAGAGGGCAGGGACAACCAGACAGCCACAAATGATTTCTGCAGCACTGATTGGGTAAGTCAAGGACTCTGTTTTCAGTCACCCCTGGTCTAGAGCTCAGTTTTGCTGCTGCAGCTGCTTCCTGCCCTTTCTTTGGGTCTCAGCACCTGACTGAAGTACTTGCTCACATTATGAGTCCCATTGGATTTCCTTCTCTGTTCACTTTAATCTCTCTTGCTCCCTTGCCATTCCCTCACTCTCTTTCCATGATCCCTGCACTCATCCTCTCCATTACTAAAGCCACTCGGACTGTTTGAGTTCACAGTGAAAGGGACCTGAAATCCTCCCCAGATTCCCTAGTTTCTGCTATCTTCTGCATTTGCTCTTTCAGATTGTCTTTTCCTGAAGTCCCTCACTGTTGTACTTAACCACTGTGAGTGACAGAAATCCAATGCTGACCACTTCATTATCTACCGACCTTGTCCCCCTGGCCTCCTGCCCCTCCATCTCTCTTGGGCAGTTTGCCCTACGTCACAAGTCCTTGTTAAAGGTCAGGACCCCAAACCATCTGAATTGGTTGTGTTGTTTTACTGTATCACCAGAGAAATCAGGCCTGTCGGATCTCATTAGAGCCCTATTTATGGGTGGAACAGCACTCCTGGAGAAGGATGAGCTGCTACCTTTGAAACGCAATCTTCACCAGATCCGATCAGCATCGTGCAGGGATTATATTCTACCAGTCAATCTCTCATAATCGCTCCCACCCTTATTGGCATGGCTACTGCTGTCCCTGCATGAGAAAGGAAATCCTCTTAAACAAATACTCTCCACGGGAATCAGACTCTACTTCCCCAAGGAGAAGAGCAGGATCCAGCCTTGTGAAGGACAGGTGGCCACCTAGGCTCAGGCGGAGCAGCCTGATCAATAAGCCCAAGCGTTGTGTTGTTACCCACGTAGCAGCCAACCACAGGGACACTTCATACTTAATACAGCACAAATGATGGAAAAGCGTTAACTGATCCTCTCAACGCGCCTTTGAAACGCAGAGGGAACTGTCACCACCGCGCTGGAGTGGGGAAGTGACGTGACTTCCTGAGCATGACATCGCAAGCCAGCAGCAGCGCTGGGAGTAGAGTTATTCCCAGCTTTATAAGAACTTCTTTAAATTGTGTCTCTTATTAGATTCTTCTCTGACATGACTATTAAAATGGTGAGAACCTTTCCCTCTAGGATTAGGGCACAGTTTTAAGACACAGACATGGCAAGGCTGGTATTACAGTGTGGAATTTGCATGGGACGCTGTCAGGTGAGTCAGGCAATAAATAACATTGTGCTTCACATCTCTATTGAGTGCTGGAACGGAAGTTTCAGGGCGGCTAGGTGTTGAATTGGTTATTTCCCTAGTGCACAACGCAGACAACGATGCAAACCCATTACATGAATTCTGGAGACAACGAGAAATCTCAGCTGCCTCAATGAGAAAAAGTCAAAAAGTAAACACAGGGACTAACAGAAAACGGGAGTAACACTGAGAACCAAATCAGATCCAAAAAGAAGCAAAGTGATCTCGATACAACATGACAGGGTGGGGGGAAGCAGCACATTAAATTCACAAAATGTGGATGCTTCACTAAAATGAAAGATTTACAATGATTGCCTGCTCTGCCATGTGAGCTCCAGCTTGTGCACTATAGGGGCCCGTGTCATAATTTTTTCTGTAATACACTCACAGTATTTTAGTATTCTTTGCCTGAAACCTTCTGTGTTGTTAGCTGATGTTCTTCCTGCTCAAGAACGGTTAGAGAAGTTCAGCTGGTATGCACAAGAAGCTGCTGTTGCTGTTAAATCCAACAGAACATAGATGGAAAGGGAGTGATTGAGGAAAGAGGGGTTAAACCTCTCTAGATTGAGGAACCATAAGGGCAACCAAGCCTGAGGTAAAGTTTGGATAGGGTTTTGTACCTACTTCTTTGGAGTTTTGTTATTAAACTTAATGCCTAGAAAGAGGATGAAGTTAGATGTTGTATGGTGAGAGGATTATGTTTGTGCAGCAGACTGGGAAATGCATGGCGTGTATGCAGTCCATGACAGTTTTTAAAAATCCTGCTTCAAAAAAAGCATAAAATAAGGAAAACCTAAGAAATCCTCAACTAAATGGAAAAAAAAGAAAAGGTCTTAGGAATTTTAACAGACAGCCCTAAAACCAAAGCATGTAGACTCGACATAATTTATTAGAGTGGCAAGAGAAGGCAGTAACTGCAGAGAAGCAGCTAAGTTATCCACAAGGAGATTTATCAGGAGCTCAAAGACATGAGAACATGGTCCAGATTACAAGTGAGCATGATGCCTGCTTTGCCCATAGCCTGATTCAGGCAAATGAACTTGCATTTTTGAGAAAGTGTGTAAAAGGGGACATGACATACATAAGAGGTGCAATAGTAAATGGCTTTAATAAAAACAAGCACACCTTTCATTCCAGATTCTCAGGCACATTCTGGGGACTGAGAGGTTGAGCTTACCACAGGTGTGGAAAAGCCAGAAGATCTGCTCTCTGGATAGGTCACTAATTCTGATATTTTTGCATCTATTTGGGTCAGCAGGGTCACAAGATATGACCTTTCCATTTTGCAAAGTTTCTTCTAAGTCGTTCTCTTAAGAGCTTCTTTAATCTGTTCTTAACCAGCAGCAGTGGGGCTATCTCAGCTGGCCTCCTTTTAAATTGTCGTGCACATTTACAGACGCTTACTGAAAAGGGGTATGATTTTCAATGGGAAAAGAAGAGCTAAATTAGGCTAAAGCATATTTTAATTCCATTTAATACAACTTTTGCTAATACTGGAAGTATACATATATTATGTCTGACATTGTTTAACATTTCAGTATTTGCTTAATTAACGATGCCTTATGAGAACAAGTGACTACTGATGACGGTGAGCACATTTCCTTTGGGGGCTGTAGAAGAGGAATTTCCAGCCCAAGAGGAGCACAGCGTGGGCTGTTCACTGCAGCCCCCATTGCCACACGGCTGTAGTGAATTTGCTGCTTGACTGCAACACAGAAACTATCTGTCAAGTCCAAAGCAGAAAGAGAGTTTGAAAGGCAAACATGATCTGTGATCAATATCCTAACAAATCCAAAGGAAGCCCCAGCTCCCGAAGGGTTAATCCAGAGAAGAAAAGGCATCCAAATGTTTAGTGAGCTAATGTGTTTATTGACAGGGAGGCCTTTAAGTCCTCAATAGGGAAAAGCTTAGATGAGTGACTGGAAGTTCAAATCAGACAACCTGGTCTGGCTGGAACATGGCTGTGTTTTCTGGCTGATTTACTTTTTGGACTCCTGGGGGTTCATCCTCTGGAGTTTCCTCTAGCAGGGGTCTGCACCCACCCAATGAAGAGTGAAGCCCATACTGGTGCAAGGATGCATGTTCCCAGAACAGGGATTGTCCAAGTTGGCCAGTGCAGACGCACCACAGGTGAAAAGATGGTGGGCAGGTACCCATCCAGTGTATCCCAGTGGCTTTCATATTCTCATTGAGTCTGACACTGGAGCATGTTATAACTGTCCATCAAAATGCTGCACTCAAAAGTGACATTCATGCTGATTTCTACAGGGTTGTTCTGCAGCGTTCCGCTGACCCACTGCTAACAGCACACCTCTGATATGTGCCTCCATGTCACAGCCTGGAACTAACTCACCGTTTGCCTGCCAGCATGTCCGTCACTGGACACTGGTACAGCTCAGCTGCCCATGAGCCTGTGGACACCCCTGCCCTGGACTAGACTGAGGAACTGCATCAGACCACCTTAACTCTCTGCGTCTACCCACCCTGGCTGCCGGTCAATGCCAGGGTCAGGGGTCAGGTGTCCGTCTGCTAATAGAGTGTAAGCCAACATTGTCCTCAAATTGCTGGAGTAAAGAGACAATGCCCACCTCCTGCTGATGGCTGTACCCCGGGGGAGGGGGTATCAGCTTTATTGGAAAACTGCCAGTCTGGGAGGTGATGGAAGTGGCTGATAGCAGCTACAGACGGCCTGATTGCCGCTGGAGAGAGACTGGCTGGTTGGAAACCTTCTGAAAGGCAGTTCATTGACCGGCCCCACAGAGCTGCCTATCGACAGCCGAGTTTTCCTCCTGTGATGAATCTCCTGGCTCTGCATGGCTCAGCCCTGTTCACCAGCCAGGAGCCTGCTGGTTCATGGCCAGCTGTGGGCTGGTCTTTCCAGCCTGAACAAAAACTCCTGGTGACAACTTGAGAGCTTCTGCAATGGCATTCGCCTCCCCACCGCTCCATGGCTAGACCCTGTGTATCAGCACAAGGTCTGCTGTCAGACCGAGTGCAAGGGAACCATTGGATTACACGCAGTGCCTTCTGCCATGAAACCATTCAAAATTGCTTTTAAAAAGAAGAGAAATTACAAAACCAGGAGGTGAGAGACACTACCAGAGTTCAGGATAATGGCAACATCAGAACTGTGACAAATGTACAGTTTTGGTCTATACCAGGCCATAGTACCACCTACTTTAAGATACAACTGAAAAGGAAGTATTGGTGGATTTCTCTGCTCTTTTGATGACAAACACCTATGACTTCAGGTTCCATAGCTGCTGTACACAGATGTAATGATGGTGTATTCATTATGGATTTCTAGGACCTGCCATATCAGGAAAGTATGGTAACCCAACCAGATACATCACATTTCTATACGAGTTAAGAGATTATGAGCAGATAAATTAACTGAATGGTCCATCTAGCCAGTATCTTGCCATGAACAGTGGTCAGTAATAGAGTCTTGGGAGCAAGAATATGAAATAAGGCAGGGGGGGACAGTGATGCATCCCCAGAAGTCACCAGTGACTTGTGATTAAAGGACTCTCTGGACTACAAGCTGTGTTCCACTTTTTAGTAGTCCTCAATTGATTTTTTTCCCCATAAAGATGTTGAGCTTTTTGAACAGGTACTGCCAGCACCTGTAGCCTTGTTATAGAAAAGCTGCTACACAGTATAATCTTGTCTTGTGTGAAGAAGTGACTTCATTTCTTGGTCTGCTTGTTTTTAACTTTCTGACTGCAATTTTCATTGAATCCCCCTCATTCTTTTACCAGGACACACAGGGACAACATGCCCTATTGACCTTGTCTATTGAATTATCATTTTCTGGTGGTCACCACATCATGCGGCAGCTGTCCCTTCCAGACTGGCAGTACCTGCTTCATACCCTTGCACTGTCCAGAAGCTCCCTACTCCTGTCACCTTTTTTGCCCTTTTCTGACCTTTTTCCCATTCTCTTACACCTTCTATTGACATAGGACCAGAACTGCAGAGGTTATTTCAGAAGCAGCACATAACGGATGTAGACAGAGGCACAATGACCTTTATGGTTTCTCTCTACTTCTTTTCTAATAACTCCTTACACTGTTTGATTACTACTATGCACCAAAAAAAGTATTTACAGAGAACTATTTATTGTATCCCCACAATCTCCACCTGACTGGTGACAGCTCCACACTCTGTGTTGCCTCTTCTTTTGCTGTTGTTTTCCAAGAGGGAATTCCAGATTTCACAGCTGCTGTGGAATTGCATCTGTGATAATTTGCATGTTGTAGATTTACTTGGGGAACACAGTATTGTGTTTCACTGTCAGAAGCCCTCACAGTTCTGCTCCTGTATGCAGAGATTATCAAGAGATGCCAGTGTCCCAAGTGCCTATTCAAGAAACAAATAAATACCCTGGAAAATTGTTCCCCATAGGCCTGGCAATCTGGTTTAGAAGAGACATGAGGAGGCGTGTGAGGAGCAGCACCACTGCAGCCCCGGAGAGACTGAAACACTGGCAGTGCTTCTGATAGAAGGTGGAAATTGGAAATATCTGCATCTGAGAACTATTTTCTCAAATAGAGTCATCTTTCACTAACTTTGTGTCAGTGCCAGTTCCTAAAGACACCGGCAGTCTTGCTACCCTTTAGTTGCAGACAGAAGAGGGGCCAGATCATGTCAGATGCTGAAAATAAACAGAGATAGCAATGACCTCTGATTGCTTATTACCGATAGGATTGGTAGCCTTAAGTCCCACATAAGAGAGGTCTCGCAGCATGCCCCAGTGCTGCATGGTGGGTTTCCAGAGGGTTACTGGAGGGGCTGGTTGGGATAATGGTGACTTCAGGCAGACTCCTTGGGCAGCTGCCATCCAGTCCCTCTTCCTAGGGCAGCTCTTTGAGGGGCGGGAGCGATTCTCAGCTCGCTATGCACAGCTCTCTCTCAGCCCTGGTTTCTGGCATTATAAGGGTAGTTTGGTAGTTCTGAGTGGTGTTGAGGAGATGGGATATGGGATTCAGCAACTTCAGTTTAGAACTTTCCTACTCTGGTTAAATCAGCACTGATTCCAGTGAAAACATGGATGCCACATCAATTCACAATTGTTTTGAACAGTTCTTCCACAAACCAAGACAGGTGGGCAGGCATCTAGCTGGGCCCGCAGCTACAGGCTAAACAACACATGATTCACCTTGGTGGAGAGGGAAGGGTTGGACACCCAGTTGGCACAAGGACTCCCAGATACACTGTGGCCACCAGTAAACCAGTTTCTTTGTGACTAAAGGTTTCCAAGAGCCTGAGCTGGTTCTTCTACAACTTTGCAACAGCTGTGCTGGATACAGGAAACCTGTAACCCATTCTGTGGTGGAGATCGTGCCTATGAACAAGGCTCTGGATTTGTCTGCCAGAGCAGGGAATAGAGGCTGTGGTCCTGTGCCTCCCACCTCACTGCATGGATCCCAGAGGAACATTTTCCTCCTGTAGGATCTCAGACTCAAGGACAGGGTGGATGTGCAACCTAAGCAGTGGGATCTGCAGATAGACTCACTGAGCACAAGGAGTCAGTTTAGCTTTGAGACTTAGTCACTCAAGATCCAGATTCTTCATACTTCTCATGGGTTGAGATGTTTGATTGACTGGACTATCAGAGGAGACACCATGGTTGGTTCCTGCTGCTCTGGCTTCTCCTTGCCTCAATTTGCATATTGAAGGATCACCACTGCTGCCTGGCTGTCAGAGATGGTGACAGTTGTGGGGTTTTTTTAGCTTTATCAAGGGGGATTATTTTTAACCCAAATTATTTTGCATTGTAAATGTTTAAATCCACATCAAATCCAGATTAATGCATAAAATAGTCCAAGAGGGTATTTACTGGGAAAAAAAATAACAATAAATCAAATTATTATGGCTAGCTCCCATCTGAAGTGTTTTTAAAAGGGTAAAGTCTGAGATTTCAGCTAAAATATCACTTTAAGGAGAAGATTCAAATAAACCTCTCTGCAAAACGGCCCAAGTTTACATACAAACTGGAACCCTTAGTACTTTTTCACAACATGACTGGAATTAATAATGCAGATAAATCCTAAATAAATCAGGATTAGTGTTAACTACGTCTTGAGGTTTAATACGCTCTACGAAAATGAAAGAGGGCCGACGGGGGAGGAAGGAGCTTTGCCTTAAACCTTGCCCGTGAGCGAGCAGAGCCGTGCCCGGGGAGAGGGCAGGGGCGCGGGGACTGAAGCCCCAAGGACCAGCCGAGCAGGGCAATCAAAGTGCCTCTAATCGCTGCCGCTCCGGGGATGGGTTCAAAGGATCTTGCCTGGCCACAGGCTGCCTGAGGTCACAAGTGAAACGCAGTTGGGGGCAGGGGGAGGGGTGTCTCGGATTTTTGGACAGCCCGGCTGTTTGGATCTGTTTTCAGGAGGTCAGCCGGATTGCAGTATTTTACTGTCTTATCAGCAAAAAGATTAAATTTCCCTTCGTGGTTAAAGAGCTCAGCCCCACTCTGAAGGAAAATATAAATACAACTGCCAACACAATCGCCCTGAGTAAGAGCTGCCGCAGCGTGCCGGCGCTCGCCCCGCAGCCTGGGGAGCCGCTTCCCGCTGACCTCTGCACCGCCGGCCCTGCTGGCCTCTCTGCTGGGATGTCTCCAACATCCTGCTCCTCCTCGGCGGTGTTCAGTGCACCCCTCCAGGTTCCCAGAGAACGGTTGAAGCTGTGAGGGAAGGAAGACTGCGGGAAGGACAGTTGGGTTGGTTGGCCCCAAGGATGGGGTGGCTCCCACTGTTGTCCCTGCTGGACTCCTGGGCCATCCATCACACATGTGAGCCAGGATCTTCTCCTCCTCCTTGTGCTGCACGAAACCAAGGCTGATGATGTGCTCTCACTTGCTGATACAAAAGTAGATTTAAAGATTTTTTGAAAATTTATTTTATGTTTTACAAAGATGCAGAGGGGTAGAAAAATTCTTCCTGTTCTTCCTTTGTTACCTGAAAATTCATTCAGCCCCTCTCCACTCTTGCTCTCTTTTTGTCCATCTGTGAGAGCACAACAAGCTGCTCTCTCTCTCAGGTGTGAGACTGGGCTGAACAGACTCAGAACTTTGTGGCATTTTAAGAAATCTCATCTCCCATCTGTTTCCTGTTCCTCTTTCAGCACTTCTTGGTGCTTCCACCAGCTCTGAGTCTCTTGAGGAGCCAAGGGCCAGATTCTCACCTGCCTCATACAACAGCTAATTACTGACCCTGGTGCAAAATGAGGATAAATGTATCTGGATCTCCCTTGGTACAGGCTGCTGCCATCCCCAGGTACTGCACAGATGCGTCTGGCCAGAGTATAAACCAACAGAGACCTTATAGAGCTGGGGTCAGAGCCACAAAGGTGCTTCCAGGGTGTCCACTGGAAAACAAACATAGAAATGTGAAGTCTGCATGTCATTTTTTTACCTCTGGGCAATCTTTTGCACATGATAACATGAAGATGAGTTTAAGTGCTGCTTCCTTCCTGTACTGGCAGAGAGTGTGTTGGATGCATGAGGTCATGGTGGTAATTTTTGAACAGGTCTGAATCTACCTAGCTCTAAGTAAAGATTTGTTCACTTTGAAATGAAGATGTTGATGGTATGGCAAGGATGTATGCAAAGATCTATGCCAACAAAAAGCCTAGACCTAATAATGTTCAACAACCTGAAAATTACCCCACAACTTCCCATGAAGCAGTCAGGTCACTAAACTTTAATGATAATTGTTGTTTTGGACTTTATGTGACATATTTACATATGATTAAACATTGACCAGTAAGCAAACAGAGCAAGTTTTCAGTAATTTTAAAATAGTTAAAGCTGGAAATCATCCTATTTTCTATCATATATAGCAAAGTTCCAATGGTTAGTAGCCCTGTTTCTCACATTAGTTTGTTGTGGTTCTAAAACACAAGATCTGCTGTGGGAATGAGGATGTGTCTTCAGTCTCTTCAAGAACAAGTCTGGAAGATTCATGTATTCAAAGCTACAGATGTGAAATGATCCTGGTGAGGGTGGGAAGTCACAGAGAAATGGCTGCAACACACACTACATCCACTGCCATGACCTGTCAATGCAATGCCAGACCTTGTCCTGGTGATCAAAACTATAATGAGTGAAGCACAAAGAGCCAAGCCTGGATATAACCCTTAGGATATAGTCCTTAAACTGACATACAGCTGTTCATATGCACTTAACAGGCGTCAATTCCCCCACCCTAAAGACACATGTGTGGAGAAGGGGCTGGAACAAAGAACCTGAACATGGTCTGTGAACACTGACCAACGTGTAGTAACAATTTACTTGGTGCCCCAAACGTAGCGTATTTTTGTGCACAAGGAAGCTTGTACATCTTTGATGAAAGAGGATCTGAAAGCAGTTATAAAAACCAGGAACCAGAGTATAACAA
Source organism: Indicator indicator (assembly GCF_027791375.1). Lineage (NCBI taxonomy): Eukaryota > Metazoa > Chordata > Aves > Piciformes > Indicatoridae > Indicator > Indicator indicator. The sequence goes on along the minus strand of NC_072028.1, from coordinate 10,914,246 downwards.
ATGAACCAAGGAAACATCTGTGACAATCAGCACAAGCCAAAACTAATACATAGGAAGAACTTGCAAGGAAATCAGATGGGTTGAGCACTACCAACAAAACACAAACAATAAACCAGAGATTTTTCAAAGTTCACTTTGATACAATAAATTCTAATAATTGATTACTGTGTGCAATAATTAACCATTGCTAAACAGAGAGGGTAAAAATGTCAATAACTGTGGAAGAAACATTCCTGGTTCGCATCTGTAATCAAACTCATTAATGTAAATATACAATCATGGTCATATAATAGCAAAGGTGTTGGTTAAATAGCATCTGTTATATATAAAGACTTTTAAATTACCAAGCCTGAACACTTGCATCTAATAATTTTAAAGGAATCAGTTGGAAACTCTTCAAAGGCTTTGGGCTAATCCTTAATATGTCTTTGAGAAATGGTAATGTATCCAGAAGACTTGGGAGGAGGTTCGGTTGCAGGTCTTTAAAAAGTACACAGGATTGACCTATAGATGTAATAAAAGGTCAACACTTGACATGTGTCAGCAAAGAGATGAAGGATGGAAATATGCTGAACACTAATGCCTATTAGTGCACTGGAAGTAATTATTTTTTAATTTTCTCAGTGCTGTTCATTGTGAAAATTCTCGAATCACCCGGTCTTACTTTAAACAGTGTTGTAAACCTATGTCAAGCTCTGATTTCCCAAAGGAGGTCTATCAGAAAAGCTTCCAGACCTCCATTCAGAAATGAAGAACCCAGAATTTTATGTGAGAGTCCTCATCCAGGATGCATGAAGAATTCAGTGGAGGTCTGACAAAAGCTGTCCAGGAAGGCAAGACTTGGGTGCTAAAGTGATTGCTGAGGAAGAACCCACCCTGTTCATTACCTCAGGGCTCTGCAGGTTAGAATATCATGAAACTCTTAAAACCATTTTGCTTTCTAGGGAGTCATAACTCTTGTTCAAACAAACGAGTAACACCACCAGTACTGAACACTGCAGGTGGTGGAGATGAACCTCTGGAGGAGACCAGAGGGAAGACAACATTGAGCTCATTGCACGAGGAAGGTTTGGTGGCAGATGAGCTGAAAGACATGGGAGAAACCAGGGGAAGGTACCAAACGTAGCTTAGAAACAAGAAAACCATCATTTGCTGTCTGATATTGAGAGCTAATTTTATGAAAAGCTAAGGGATGTTAGGAGAGGACTGTGAAACTCCAGCAGGAGGAGAGAGGGAAAACCACGTCATGGTGCATTGTGCCAGTTAAAATGAAATTTGTGACAGTGACTCAACACATAAATTATTAATCTGAAGCAGGTTCCTATACTGTGCAGCAACTTTTGATAAAGCAAAGTGTATTCTGGGAACTACTGATGATGTGGCTGTGAGTCACACTGATGTGAAGAGTCATTTATAAAGCAGCAGGCCACTGAGGCTTGAGGACCAGATACAGAATCGCAGAGTGGTGGGGGTTGGAAGGGACCTCTTGAGATCATCCAGTCCAACCCCCTACCAGAGCTGGTTCACCCAGAGCAGGCTGCACGGAATGGTGTCCAGGAGGGTTTGGAATCTCCAGAGAAGGAGACTGCACCACTTCTCTGACAGTTTGTTCCAGTACTCCAGCACCGTCAAAGTAAAGAAGTTTCTCCTCATGATTAGATGGAACTTCCTGTGTTCAGGTTTGTGCCCATTACCTCTTGTCCACATCTGAAGAAGACTGGTCCCACCCTCCTGACACCCACCCTTTAAGTATTTATAAGCATTGATGCTGAAAATGCTTCTTACAGCTTATCAAAATAATTATTTGTTTGTAGGTACAAATAATAACAAAGGCCTAATTGTAGTTAAGGGGAAGTGAGGCCACAAGGATCATAATTCAGTTAGATTGTTAAATAGTCATAAAATCAGCCCTAACACGTGGTGCTCAGCTTCAGCAAAGCAAACAAGGAGTTTGCTTCAGCAAAGCAACAGGGGCCAGAACTCAGTATAATGAAGCAATAAACCAAAAGTTTTTCAAAGCGAAATAACAACAGACCTATTTCAGCAACATGATTAATTTTGATGTTTGTGGGATTTATGTGCATGCTTAATATCTTCCCTGAACGGGTATGGATTTCTAATGCAGGTCTATGTGCTTCAGTGAATTGGGGCATTCGTCTTATGTTGGATAATTATGAAATTAAGAAGAAAAATAAACAGAGAAGGAAAGAGAATCTGGTTTGTCCAAGTCAAGAAAACAGACTATAGAAACAATAACATTTTAAAATTAAAGTTTTATACAGAATGTGTTAAGATTAAATATTTTAATTTACATAAAGAAAAAAGCAACTAAGGATTGCTGAAAGCTCTTAATGCAAAAATCGCTAATAGATCAGTTAGGCATTAAAATTACATCTGAGTTTTGTTTGACTTTTCACAAGGAATGGTGGGAACAGTTTCTTTTCTTTGGCAGCAAAGAAATATGAATAATAAAAGGAACAATGATCATGCCTCCTATGAGAAAATTGCTTTCTTGTTGGAAATTTTGACTTTTCTGAAGAGAAAGGTATAGCAAAATCTCAACTTTTGCTCTCTCTTCTGGGATACAGACCCAAACGTTTTACGGCAGCATGTGCTCCCCCTCCACCCTGCCATGCAATGACTTTAGCCATAAACACCACCCCACAAACACACACACACTAGTGCCAGGACATAAAAACAAACTGGTCATCCACCAAACTGGTGGGAGCTGGACTAGATGATCTCCAGACATACCTTCCAAACCCTACCATGCTGATCTGTGACTTCAGTGATTCTTTTCACTTGGAAATAAAAACTTGTGGAAAGTTAATGTTTTCCAATGACATTTAAAATGTAGCATTTCATTTGGAACTATCACTTCCTGTGCTCACTGATCGTGAGATTGCAATCTTCATCTTCCTCATCTCCTTGCCTTCATGTTTTTCATTACTGCCACTTTTCTTTGGCCTTAAAACTTGATAATAACATTTATGGAGTAAGTGTCATGGTTTCTCATGAGCTTAGTGACAAGCACTATGATGACCGTATCCTGATATGGATGCTATTGACACAAAAGCAGAATGTTATAACAAATAATAATAATAATTATTATTATAATGATGACGATGATGGTAGTAATAATCATAATAATAGCCCTCAACTGAGGTCTCTATCATTGCAAAACATAACATCCAGCAAGTGAATGATAAGGTGCACACTGATGTTACAAGTAACACTGAAAGGCACAATATTCTTTCTAGGGTTTGAAAAAAAAATAAATGTGGTCAATCTCAGGAAAAACTTCACTGACAATTCAGTAATAATCTATTATTATCCAATATACGCTGCCTCTAACACTTCTACCCAAGAAATCACATAGGTACATAACAGACACATATTTCACAGGGAGCACACAACGCCAGCCAGGGTCATACTGGCGTTAAGTGGATAAATAACGCCGATGTTCCTGGCACCAGCTGATGAACCTGTGCCACTGTAATAAAGGAGACAACGCCAAATAACAAAATAAAGAGTCGAGAATTATCTTCTCCCGCCTCACATCCTTTGGCTGCACTCTCCATATGGCCAGAAGGAAAAGCCATCTCCCATTTGCCCACCAAACCACATATTTAATCCATGTGCTTATGTCAAACTTAATTACAGCACATTTGGCATAAAATAACAATCCACATCCTTGGAGAGGAGAACTTAAGTAGTTAATATGTGTGATTGAATGAAAGTGCTTTGCTGAATGTTTATGAGAAACCCAAGACAAGTGAAATGTGGTGATATTTTAACCCTTTAAACACCAGCTCTTCTGTCCTGTGCTGAAGCCCATGGCACCTGCCACGCCACCCCGTGCTCTGACAGCAGCCTTTAACCAAGAGACAAGCTCCTGTACACAGACCGGGTCAAGCCTTGTCTGCAAACTCACCATCCTCCTAGCAATACAGTCACGTAACTACAATGGAGAAATTTTGATACCTGCTTGGACTCCTGTTTGATGTCTCATGGTTTTAGACAACACAAAACTTTCCCACAAGAAGCTGGGGGTTTCCCTACAACTCATACAGTGGAGGTGTTCTGCTGTGTGGTCATGGTGGACAGCAAGCAGTTTTCCTAAAGGCATGACACAGAAATCCATGCTCTGGGTTTTAAGAGTAGTAATGACCTTGCCATCTAACATCACATAAAGTGAATGTGAATTTCACAGATACTCCTACACTGAGCCTCTAAGTCCTGTCAGGTTGAGCTGCTTTTCTTACAGGGGAACAAAACCTGATTTAAAGGCTCCAAAATATTTTTTGTTTTCTTTCTACACACTTCAGTGTCCACTGAGTGATGTTCCTTCACAACAGATGTTTCCTATGACTTTACATGGAAACAAAGATGGCATTACTGAAGAGGAGTGCTGGCCCCTGGTATCTGCATGCCCTGATGGTTTCTGTCAGACTGTCCTCTAATAACCGACTTACCAATGCCACTTGGAGAGCTGAGCCTTCTTGCCCTTTTTTCTCTCTTTCTATGCCTTAAAAATATCTTGGTACTTCTTTCTTCTTTTTATGCCTGTTTGTAGAAAGCACAGATCTCCACAATGGAAATTTCCCATCTTTGTATCCCCCTGAGTCTGTAAAGAAGCATGTGTCTAGAACCTGACAAGTGGGTCTGGATTTACGTCCAGGCACAGATCTACTAAGGGGAGATAAGGACAGAATAAAGAAGACATAGAGATGCTACATGTCCCATGTGGGAATCAGTTGGCAGGGCACAAAGGCAAACTTGAAGATGAAAAGTTTGACTTCAAAGTGCAAAGATGTGGCCATGATCTCTGGCTCACAACATCCCTACATCACAGAGCACAGCACAGGGACATCAGGGAAGGACCATTTTCCCTATGAGCACCAAGTGCTGGCTGCTGAGAGCAGAGGCTGGGATGTCCTTTTGGCCAACCCTATACAGTGGCTCTTGAAGTTCATAATCTCAGCCTATTTCCAAGGCACTGTTTGCTTGTGGAGCCAATGCCAATCCTACCACCTCAGAGCATAGACCTGGCTCACAATGGCCATCAGTATGGTCTGCAGTTCCCTCAGTGAAGTGGTTCAGGATTATTCCAAAACAGGGTTGAGAGCTCCTGGCAGCAGCAGAGCCCTTGGGCTGTGTGAATGCCTTCAGCTATCCTGGGCACCCTGCTCACAGAAACTTGTGGGTGCAACACAAGGAATTGGGTCTAGCTGGTTCCTTGGCCTGAGATCCTGGGAACCAAGAGATGGAGCCAGCAACAATTCAAAGCTTCAGAGAGGAATCAAAATTCATAGCACCATAGCCTAGAATGCTGGGTGGGGTTGGAGGAGTTTAGATGGACAGCTGGAGAAACAAAGGCAACATTGGGCAACAATGGCATCAAAGGATGGAGCCAGCATCTTCTGGAGGTGTGCAGTGAAGGGTGAGCAGCAGCAAGCAGACATCTGAACAAGGAAAATTCTGAGCCGATACTAAAAAAAACATTTCATGAAAGTAGTCAAAAAGTGGAAGAGGTGTCCAGAGAGGTGGCAGAGATTTGTAATGCCTGACTGGAGAAGGCCCTCAGCAACTTGATTTCTGTTGGCCTTGCTTTCAGTGGGGGTTTGGACAAGGTGACCTCCAAAGGTCCTTTCTCACCTAAATTACACCACGATAACCAGGAAGGATAGAAATGTGGAGGTCACTGCAGTCAGTGCCTGAGATCACAGAACGCAGAGTAAAGTTTCTGTGTAAGAAATAGTTTCTGTAGATAGAGCAGGGAAAGAATAAAATGTGTTCAGCAATGACCTTGATACAAGGAGCAGGAACAAAGAGGAAATAGCTGAATGTGGCAAGGAGGTTATGAGCCCTGGTAATGGCCTGCTCCTGCTCGCTTACAATGAGAATGGAAAATCTCCCATTAACTTCAGTGACACTGGACCAAGCTCTAAAAGAGCAGACACTAAAGTAGATGACAGTGTCAGAAAAGAGAGGAGGAAAGAAGGAAAAATTTAAGTTTCACTTTCATCATGCCGGGTACGAGTTAACTGCTGAAATTCTATTGTTCCCTATTTCAAAAATGAAAATAAATAGTTTGCAACAAATACGGCAGCACGAGTGCTGCTGGAGTTAATTGGCTCTGTATCTTTAAAACGATGGCACAACTTTCTTGTTGCCAGAGATTAATTACTCGTGATTTATCGGAGTTAGTGTGAGTCCTTCACCCTGCCCTGGATATAAGAAAGGTGACAATAGCCTAAGAACTGTCATATTGGGTGCAAAATCCTAAGGAACACACACTACAAGCTCTGTGTGCTGGATTCTACATCATCATCATTACACTTCTGCTGCTAGTAAAAGGCAAGATTAGTTTGTACACAGAAGAGATATATATAATACATATATGGAGGACAGGCTGTTATGGAGCCTTTGATGGGTAATACAATTACACATTTCTGTGTCTTATGAAAAAGCATGCTGTAGAAGAAGCTGCAGAGTTTCTAGAGCCCACAGTTCTTGCCAGAGTAGCTAAAACACTGCCCAGAATAAAATATAAATTATTTTGGGGTATGAGGAAGCTTGTAAGAAGAAAATACTGAGATTCATCAAAACACTTGGAGCAAAGCTGGTTTGTAGCCTGGGGTTACTGCATGCTGCTACCACTTGTTCTGTTTGTTGTGGTGTTTTCAGTTGTTTGTGCCTTGTGGAGAAGCGGTGGCCTTTTCTTTTTGATCCAGGGGACCTGTCCCCCTGCCAACACACAGCTGAACAACAAATATCTGTGTGTCAAGACAAGGCAGTGCCTGAGCATGCCAAGGCCAAGAACAGCTGTTATCCTCCAGCACTGTCCTGTGCCCCAGGATCACCAAAGTCATGCCTAGGTCTGGTCTAAGTACCACCGAAAGCCTGAGGCTGGGGCAGCTGACTCCTCAGCCAGTCCTGTGCCCTGCAGGACACACTTCCTGAGCCCATCCAGTTACTACTGATTGCAGATAGACAACAAACTGTCCTGGCATCTCCTGGCCCCCATTTGATGATGTTTGGGTGTCTGCCAAGTATGGTGCCCTCTTCCCCTCAGAGCTGGAGTGCCTTCTCCTTCCCACGTCTGCTGGAGAGCCCTGTCTGCTTGCAGGGACCCAGGATTCCATGCAGAGCTTTCCCATGCCATCGTCCCTCAGAATAGCTCTGCTCTCCGTATTTTTAGCAAGGCTCTAATGGGCCAATATGTTTGATTTTCCACTGTTTCCACCCCAGCTCGAATCCTGCTCCTCAGCAGTCTCCCTGCATTTCTGCCAACGCATCTGGCCACTGGTGGCAGGGACGGGGGATGTGGGGTGGAGGAGCCTTGGAGATGGTAGCTCTGGCAGCAAGAGCTGCTTTGCATACTTGGAGTTGTACAAAGCTGATTTTCTGAGAGAGAGAAAGACGGAGAAAGGGGTTTCTGTAAGTAGCAGAGACAATGAGAACAAGGCAGGCACTATGCCAAGCATGGGATGGCTGCCAAAACACATATCATTAGCTTGGACCAGCTATAAGCAAGGAAATGAGAAACATATGTTGGAGAGCAAGGTTAGGAGCGAGGGACTATGGGTCAGTGACAGTCGTCCGAAAACTTTTCCCTTGTTCTTCAGCTGTGGCCTGACGGTGTCAGATGTCATTCTGACAGCCTTCATTTCTCATGATGGCCGGGCTTATTTTGGCCTAGTTGTTTTTTGTTGTGTGTTTTTTTTTTTCCTCCCCTAATGGGAGTTATTGAGAGGAAGAAGAGAACAGACAAGAAAGCCTTTGCCATTTTTTTTCCCACAGTTATGGGAAAATAACCTTGTTTTCTGTGATGTTCTCTGAAATCCTCACCCTTTATAAAATAGTGGTGTCTCAGGCCTGGGACTCTGCCTGGCCCTGGTGAAAGGAAAAGGGTGGGAAGAGTATTCCTAAGTAGTTCTTGCTGTTCTTTCTTAAATATAATTAGATGCACCTCATTACCTCAAACTAAAGGCCCTTTGTACTTCTTCAGGGCTGTGTTTCCTGGAAGCCATGGCGTGCCATGGCTTGCAGTGCCCAATCTTATTCTATCACATGAACAGTGTATTTTTAACATTTTTACCCTTTATCCAGGCTGTCTGCAGATTATTTCATTTTTCTCCAAAGACTACACCCGGATGATACATTACTCTCTGACATTTAATGAAGTGCTTCAAGGTCCCACTCCCTTTCCCAGCACCATTATGTTTCTCCTTCCTTTGATGTAGCTTCCACTAGGTAACATCTGGAAGATCATTGCTTCTTCCCTCCCAAGGCTGAAATATTCCCAGATAGAGAAGAGCCTAACAGTGATCTTGGACAACATCCTAAAAGACTTTTGTTTGACTACTGCTCTGCAGCAGACTGTATCTGCATTGATAGGTGCTGGGGGATGAGCAACTTGTAAAATCCCAGCTAGCCTCAGGTGCGAAATATGGAAGAGGTCCATGCTGTCTTTGGAAATGTGCGTGGAGTGGAAAGAAAGACAAGGATGCAAGGAGGAAGATCATACACAAAAAGCCGAGCACCATTGCTCATGGAAGATGTCTGCAACAATATAGGATACAGGATAACAAGTGGAAATGTTGCGATTCGACCTGCACGGCAGCACCAAGCAGCACTGAGCAGAGCAGTGTGGTGTGGTCCTTCATCAGCCCAAGCGTGCCAGCCGCCGTCCGGGCGAGCAGCCAGCCTGTATGAACTGAGGACATCTGGCTTGAGCACAGGCATTTCTTTTCTTTGGATTCCTTGTCCTGGAAAATGCATGTTCTGCTGCTCCTGCAAGTCCATCAAAGGTGTGGAACAGGTGCCAGAACAGAAAGGGCAGTAATGTGTGAAAACTTCTTGTAGTTAGTTGGACATATCAGGTGTGACCCACATGGAGTCTAGAGTGGCTTAGACCTCAGTGATTTTTTACAAACTTTCACTTACTGAGTGGTTGGGCTTTGTTTTTTAAAGTCCAAAAACGCAAGTACCATTTTTATTAAAAAAAAAAAAAAGAGAGAGAAAGATTCTTTTGTACGCATTTGCCCCAATGGTCCCAATTTACAACCAAAAATCACAGACAATGCTGGAGAACTGCTCCAGTGTTAACTTAGAGAAACAACAAACTGAACCAACCACATAGCACCTGGATCTTCTTCGAAGGTTTCCTTAGATTTCAGACGTCAAAGACTCCATTTTGGCCAACAGAAAAACCATGACCTAAGTGGTTTGATGGTGTGGATGGGCTGTTGGCAGCTTGGTGTCTACTCTCCCGCTCTGATGTGTTAGCAGTAGTGTAATGCTCTCCATGCACCTTGTTGAGGATGTGATGGCTCTGGTGCTGCACAGTGGGTATTTCCTCACAGGACATTGTTGGCTTGATGTGAAAATACACAGAGGACCAGTTTTGCAGTATCTCCTATTCCACTGGCTGTGGTTTGCCTGATAGGAAACCATCTGGCTATTCCTCACCTTATATCTTGCTTGCTCTTGCTCTCTGATCCCTGAAGAGCTTTCGTTTCTTTGTAATTGAAATGATCTAACTGTAGTGCTTGGACTTCAACAGGGACATCTTGGTGGAAACCAGAGTCTAATGCACAGGAACTCAACCCAGAGATCTTATTCTGGACTAAGGTCTAGAAGTCACATAAACCAAAAATGTTTTTACAGTATAGTTCCCATTGCACAATATGACTCTGAAAGTACTTTAAAAAGGAAAATAAATACCTCTGTGTAAACAGGCACAGCAGAAAAAAACCCCAAACAACAAACAGAAACTGCATGCAATGACTGGGGAATAAGCAACGTGAAGAGAGGACACTGGAGAGCCAACACTTAAAAGTCTTAAACTGCAAATTGCTCCCAGTATGACTTTTTAGTTGGATAACATAAACCTTCAGATCTAAAAGCTTCATTGAGTTGGCTCAGTGACAGAGAGTGCCAGGCTGCTCTCTGGACAGAGAAAAGTCCTGAGAAAAGCAAAACGTAATGCATCATGTCTACATGTTTGCAAGAAATACTTTAACCCTAATGACACAAATCACTTTCCACAACCTAAATCCTGCTCCAAGAGGCTGTCCACTCTGACCACGGAGAGTCTTTGCCTGTGGAGACATCCTGCCCATTGGGAGCCAGCCTGCATCTGGGCAGCCCTCACGAGGCTCCTGGGGGAAGGTGGAACATCAGGTTTTGAGGGAATTTAGATAAAGTCCAAGATCAGGTTTGAAAGAAAAATGGGAGATGAAGCAAAGATCATACATGAACCAACTGTACGTAGAGACCAAGGGCAGCTGAGAAATGAAGATGACAGAGCTAGCCAAGGAGGAGGACAGGCTCAGCCTGGGGCTGGCTACTCCTGCACTTCACTCCTCACCTGTGCTGGCTCCAGCCAGGAAAGTGAGATGACAGCTGTGTCGTTTTGAAGCACTTTAACTTAACAGTTCTGAGGAAGGGCCTCAGAAAAGAAGAAAACTGTAAGTCAGCCACTTCACCAGCACAGACCCCAGTAACTTCCAGACATCATGGACCAAAAGAGAGTAAATGCTTCCTTATTTGGTTGGTTGTTTTGTTTTGTTTTCTTGAAATGAGATACATAAAAGAGAATACAACTGATACAGGAGCCTGAACCCAATATGTACCATAAAGACTGAGGCGATACCCAAGGTCATTGAGATGTGTACCTTTGATTTCAGTAGATATGTTCAACCAACAGAGAATTTGGCTTAGGAGCCTAGGTTCTTCCCAAAAGGAAAAGAAACAACACTCTACCACAATTTCACGAATCCTTGAGAAAGAAGAGATTAACCTGTAAGTTAATGATAAGTTGAACTCAAAGTTGATGACATGTATCAGCTCAAAGACACTGCTGAGGTCTGGAGGACTGTTCATTGTAGGGCATATTTCAGCTCATATTTTATCCCCTCCAGGATTGCACTCTGTGGCAACCATTGGGTATTTTCAAAAGCCTACTTTTCCTCTCTAAACTTAAAATCACATTAATGTCTTCAATTCAGATTTACAAAGCAGCAGGTTACACAGACCCAACAACATGGATTGGCCAACAAGTTTGACCAGGAAATGAGGGGGCTCTAGAAAACCATTAATTACATGTAAAGGCAACAATTGATGACTTCAGCGCAACCTCTTCCCAAAGTCATAACCACTATTAAGATGTAATTCCATTTTCTCTGCTATTAAGGCTAGCTTAAGAAGGTCCAGCCATTTCCATGCACCCCTTTGGTTTTGGAGATGGAAGGGAAGGCTTCGCTGGGCTGGGATTTTTTAAACCTTTGTCATATCATTGTGGTTTGCAGTGTGGCTGCAGAAGAGCTGTATCAGCACAACTGCAGAGATGACAAACCACTGTCTGGGATGGGAACTGCAAGGGTGGGCAGTGTGTCTGGAGTCAGCAATGCCAAACATCAGCCTGTTCTACAGCAAAGTGGTGAGCTGGACAGGCACTCGTGGCTATGGGTATCCAGACATCACTCCATGGATGTTGTGTTCTTGAAAAGAGCTTCCTTGGAGATTCAGGAGAGATTCACCAGCTGCTGTTACCTGCTCCCAGGTAGAAGGTTGGTGAAAACGTCTTTACACCCACTGCCTTCGACACCCTCTCCATCTTGTGTGGAAGCTTGCCAACATGTCACCCACCTTGCAAAGAGCTACAAAGGGCCAGTGAGTGAACTGGGCTGAGGAAATCAAATGGAATCCAGGCAGGGAAGACAGGCACAAACCCCCAAGAGCCCTCCTCTGCCTCTGACTGTCTGAATTATGATAATGTTAATGCAAGACAATGTCTCAAAACAGATACAGCTTGATTAAAATTATAGACTCCAGGTAGAAAACATCTGAGCAGAACTGAGAATGTGGGCTAAGGAGGCTGGGTGAAACTGTGCAATGTTAATTACTGTCTCAATCACCTATTTCAGTTTCACTCCACTCTTAGTAAGGGTGACAAAGAATTCCAATTCCAGCAGCTGCAGCAAGTGTAGATGGATGCACAAGGACTTCCACGTTTCTTTTGATGTGTTAAAAGACAGAGGCATTGTCCACAGAACTGGAACCACTCACATCAGACCCCAGTTCCCTTTTAGCCTTCTTGCATTATTTTTTCTGTGTGGTTACATGTAGACATTTCTCCAATTAATCTGGATGTGTGCAGTAATACTTTATGTATCTTATGCTTATTGATATCTATTTAATGAGCTTCCCTGAGGTAGAGTTGTGATGCATTTCAGGTGATATTAAAGATCTATTAGTGTTTGCTCTCAGCAGATAATATTTCTTGCTATTGTCCACAGTGGACAACACAAAACTACAGGAAGATGCAGGGGGTTGTTTCACATTTGCATGGAACAGAAACTCAACAAGTCCTTGAGCACCTCGATCCATTTGTAACTGCTTTGAGAAGGTGCTTGGCCCAAGTGATCTCCAGAGGTCCTAACTTAGTCTATCATTCCCTGATTTTATTTTCTGCTTTTACAGTGTGTGTTCCCTCAGCAAAACAAAACAAGCTACCTACAATGCCTGTGTGAAAGCATGTGGACAACTATTTAACACAAACATACAGAACAGGAATCACTACAAAGCTGCACCATGCATGTGTGTGCAGGCACATACATGTGCACCCCTCAGTACCTATCAACAGACAGATCATATAAAATACAATTCCTCTGTCTTCAGGAGGGGTTATCAGGCAATAAAATATATTTTTTAAAAAGTATCAGATTGATAATAAACTGATTTAATATTAAATAAAATTTCTGATGTAGTTCCTGTAATCACTTAAAGACTGGAAGATGTAAACAGACCAAGAACCACACATGGAAAGAAAAAATTTGGTTTTGCTTTTAGCTTGAAAATAGAAGCAGCCAAGGCTCAGTGTAATTTGTCCATATTCCTGTGAACTGTCCCTGAAAATTTTGGGCTGATGTCAGCATTTCAGCAGGTATTTATCCTCCCACACTGTACTGCTGTCCAGGCTATGCCAGGGAGCCTCAGAGGTTGTCCATGTTCTGGTCACATCCCACACACTATCTCTAATTTAGTCTAATCTAAAGTATTTTGATACGTCTGTGAACTGAGCTTGCTTCTCTTTGCATTTGTTTCTATGATATCCTAATTGTGTAGAGGAACTCCAAACAGTTTTATCTTTTGTTAAGATATGGAAATGAGCACCATAACGATTAACATAGAGATTAACTATCTCCAGTAAGAGGTTATAGATACTGGCCTTTATCTGGGGAGCTGCTGAGGAATTGTATGGATAGAGACCATGAGCGAAGGAGTTACTTCCAGAGAAGAGCGAAAGCGCTCAATCTCTATCAGTGTCAGCCTGTGAGGCTGGAGTAATTGGCACAAAAGGCCACCCTAAATCTAGAAGCATAGAATTGCAGAATGGTTTGGCTTGGAAGGAATGTTTAAAGATCACCTAGTCCAGCCCTGCTGCCAGGGGCAGGGACATCTTCAACTAGATTGAATTACTCAAAGCCCTGTCCAGCCTGACCTTGAACACTTCCAGAGATGGGTTACATTTAACTTTGGGGGCACAAGCTTCACTCCATCACAAGCTGGTGACTTTGGGCTAAGGTGGAAACACAGTGCAGATGGCACTGGCTGTGTAGTGAAGCCACAAAACCAGCAATAGAAGGAAAGATGAGATATTGCCAGAAGGACTTAGCTCAGCACTATCTTAGCAAGAGATCATATAAAGGGAGTTGGTTATGAATTATGCTGGACACTTCTTCTCAAGACAAATGGGCTATGAACACTCTGGGTCTGTGTTACCACCTTCTATTCTGCTGAGAAAGTCAACCACTACAACCCCCTGGATCTACCACTAGGCAAAGAAGCAACTTTAAAGTTAGCAGTTAAGCCTTGCCAGGTAAAATAGAAGGTTTGAGGAAAACAAACTGACAGTAGGACACGGACTTGTAATTGTCTATGCTCTGGGCAGGAAAGTGTGTCCCACTCCTCTCCTGATTGCAAGAGCAGAAGATCAGGAGACATATGATTGTGGTCACAATTAGATCCAGTTTAGGATTTTTAAAATTAAGTAATCAATAAATTTACAAACTGCTTACAAAACAGTTACAAGCAGTAGGAGTTGATTGTTTATTTTCTTCAATAGTTATATAGACAGTCATACAGTATGGCTTCAGGCCCTGCAGAAAAAAAACCTTGGTAGTTTGATTATTCTTGTAGGCAAGCTATAGTAGAAGCTATTATTTTGAAAAATAACTGTCTGGGAAAATGGATAATACTGAGATTTTTGACAACTTGGCTTCTCCAAGGAGAACTGTGTCTTGATGTTTATACAAAAGGATTAGTAAAAAGAGAGGGGAGAAGGAAGCAGATGCTGCATTATTTCACACGTGCAGCTGTTGCAGATACAACGCTCATACTGAGAGGGGCTGGTTCCTGGTAAGAGCATCAACTCTGGAAGCACCTGGCCAGATGTTTGGACAGTGCTTGAGTAGGCTACAACCGAGTGAGGCCACAACCTTTAGTGCAGTGACTTTTCATGCCAGCAGACACAGATGGAGGATTAAAAATGGAAATGATTATTTTTTTCACGTTAGAAGAAGCTGCCATAGCCCAGAGACCACAGTTTGATGGTATTTGGTACTCTGCTAGGTTATAAAAAAGAAATCAAATTAAGATAATTTGTTTTCCCTTTCCTTTAGGCTGTCCCACAAGTAAATACAAAACTGTGTAGAAAGGTGCATTAAAAATTAAGAAATAAAGGCTGTTTTGCAGGAACTCATGTTCCCTCTTGCCTAACAGCATCATCCACCCTCCAACTGAAAACACAAATGTCTGCCATGGCTTTGGAAACAATCATGTCCTTTATGAGCAAAACAGCTACAGAGCTGGGGAATCTTAATGGAATATCTTTATGAGGAAAACAGATTAATAAAAGACAGCTTATATGGAAAGAGCATCTTTGTGGGTAGATGAGATTATTTGGATGAAACACTGAACACAGTGTGAATACTAAGTACAGTAGGTTTTCTCTCAAAATTTGCCAGATTTCTCAAAATGGAAACTTAAAAAAATTAAAAAAAATAAAACAAATAATTATTTTATGGTAATTTTTTATACAGTACGTATTTACTTTGTGTTCAGGGCTCATCACACTTCAAAAATATTTTCATCTAGATGTTTTAATTCCGTCCTGTTAGATGATGTCTGAGAATTCAGAGCAGGTTGGTACCTCCAGAGAATGTATAGGTACTTTGGAAAATGGAAACTGTTTTCACGGGTATAAGCAATTCTGTGGGAGTGAGTGCGTTTGCAGCTTCCAGGCCAAGCAGGGTGACCTTTCTAGAACTTGTAAAATCAAATCAAATCAAAATAGATTCAGACTTTCTCAAAATGAAACAGCTTGAAAAAAAGAAGTCTATGAACTGAAATGCTGGAAGAAAACAGAACATGCACCAGCGAATATACTTAAAAATGAAATTTTAAACTTAAAATGACAGTATTTGTGTGTCTGTTTTTCCCTCTCTCTGGCCTTTCTATATCACTCTTATCAGAGCTCTGTCAGCCCCTAAACTGACATTTTCCCATCCTGATCATTCCCAGGATAGAGAAGAAGGAATTTCTTTTTCACTTGGCTGACGCAAACAGCAGATCATCCTACAGAGAAACGTCAAGGACAGTTCGGAGTCCTAATCCCTGACCTGCCTGCCCTTTCCTAACTAGCTATTGACATTGAACTCACAAAGCTGCAGTGCCGAGATGAGATAATGAATTCTGTTTGCTTTGGGTGTGCAAGAGGAAGAGGGTGAGATAGGGGAGGAGGAAGGGCTCTGGATGGAACGGCTCTGCTGCAGTGCCAGTCTCACATCACTAATGTCTGAAACTTGTTTAAGGAAAATAATTAAAGAAATAGCCACTGCTTTTCCCGTGGAGCAAGGCAGGTGGGCAGCACAGTGCCAGCTAAAAAAGGCCATCGCTGGCTTCCCACTCAGGCACTGAAGTGTCCCCAGAGATCAGGTTCTGAGCATGGGCTCATGCACCAGCACAGACAGGTCCTCTTCAGAGCCACTGCTTCAGCTCCACTGACACAGCCAGGGCAGAACACTCATCTGGCTATCAACCAACACCAAAGTCTTCTCTGTTTCTTCCTGGGATCGAGTGGTGTATCCTGTAGCTCTGGATTATGCTCTTTATGCCTTTGTATTTTTAAGCAATTATTTGTTGGTTTGGGAAAACCCAGGAGAGGGTACTTATGGTATTTAACATTCATAGAGTACCTCGTCTTCACAGATGCTTCTGCCCCAATATCACTTACTCCCAAACCCCTCCATTATAGCCTAAAGTGGAAAATTATTAAGTTTTGCTATCATGATCCCAGGAACATTCAACTTTGAATGCCTGCCATCCACATTTTTAGACTGTTGAGTCAGAAAACCTGTAAATCCTAATGTAAGTCATAAGACTTATTATTTTTAAATAGCATTTACTGCTTGTTCTTATATTGTGTATTGATATTTTTACCAAGTTTTCAATTAAGGACTCATTAATCACACCCTGAGGATAATGATTCCTGTTTCTGGAAGGTTAGCTATTTTCTGAGTTGCATTTTTTAGCACTAAATATTCACAATTAATATTGTAGTAAACCTAAGATTCTGAGTGAAAACAACACAGTTACTGCTCCTGTTATGAGAAATGTGAACAAAAATCTATTTCTAAGTCAGTGTTAAAATTCTGAGAGTACCATGAAGATGAAGCTCTTCTAGATACTGCCAGAGCTAAGCAGAGAAAAAAAATAATACCCGTTTGGGGATGACTCATTAAGAAGAGTGAACAGTTGCACCAAATTATGTAGCCTTGTGAGAATTTGTTTACTTCCTTCTAAGGCACACAGGAAAAAACACACTAAACTCCACTATTTCTTCCTGCATATTTAAGTAATTTTTGGTAAGTAGATATTACTGGAATGGAAAAGGAAATGTGGAAAAAAAAATACAAGCGTTGGAGAAATCAAACTACTTATGGCTGTACCTCTAGCAGGATTAGTTTGCCAGGGTTTAAAAATTATTACTACTGTTAGCTGTTAATACTGAACATTTTGGGCTAATTCTACTCATTACAACCACAGGAAAACCAGATTTTGTTTTGGCTTGCTCTGAGACATTGTGACACAAAGTCAGCAGCTGTATGAAACACCAGCTCTTACAAAGTCAACAAAATGCAACTGCAAGTTAAAATTCATCCTAAAAGATTAAATTCTTGCATCCTCTAAGTGTATGTATGCAGGAATATTGCTCAGTTAGGTGTTAACATCCATGTAGCAGAGAGATTAACAAGGTTGATCTACTGGTTCCTAAATGCATAAACCATAGGAGAACTTGATAGAAATCTTGGGCTGTAGCACTTACCAGTTCTGCAACTGACCCTCCTCAATGAGGAATGTTCAAAGTCAAGCTGACAGGTGGGTTTGAAATGGTTATTTGTCAGTTTCCTTCACTCATTGATATATCTGCCCACTCTTAGCAAAACAAGAAAACAAAACAAAAACCCAACCCGGCTGCTGAAACCCAGCTTTTCCTCTCATCTCTTCCCAGACATGCTAATCAACATAATTCATGGCAAGAAGGGAGGAAAATGAATATCCTCACATGGATATTTCATCAAGATTCTGGAGAGCTTCATAAAGCAGCCTCTTTTAGAAACCATAAAATGAAACAAGACATATTTCTGGGGTTGTCAGCAGGTAGATCCACTGGTTTTGTGGTAAGTAATCTCTTTGGGAGGAAGTCTTTGCTCTGATGTCTGTGTTGGATGTTCTGTGGCTCCCTGCAGCTGCACCAGTGCAGGTCTGTTCACTGGGAGAGGAGGCGGTGATGATATTGCTTCTAACAACCAGACTGAAGTATAGCCTCAGGCTGTCTTCCAAAGCCCCCTCCAAACAGCCTCTAATTAATTTTAATCCTGCCACTCCAATGAGTCCCAGGAGTGCAGCAACCAAACCAAACCAAAACAAAAAAAACAACAACCCCCCCCCCAAAAAACCTTCATCAAGTCATTCAGAAAGCTTTGACGGCATTGCTTCAAGATTTTAGGGCTCCAAGCAGAAAGCTCTACAGAAAGCTTTTAAATGCAATTTTCTTTCAGTTGCTGTATTTTTTGTCCTCAAACCTGTAAAAGGCCTGTTTCTGATAACAGTCTAGTTCCCATTCCTTCCTAGGCTCCACAGGTTCCATCTACAAAGTGGGTGGCAGGTCTCAGGGAAGCCCGCCATGGTCATCCAGGTTCTCCACAGCCTGGTCTGAGCACGGCAGATCTGTCCCCCTTCACCTTCTCTTGCAGCCTTTGGTCTCCAGGCAGAAAGGCCACATGGAAAAGTGGAAACAAGCAAAATACAACCAACCAGCACCCCAACACCAATCATCCAAAATCATAACCTGGATCCCCAGAGCCACAACTGCCTTTGACACCAGTAACCATCTGCCCATGGCAGAAAGCTGCTTTCTAAGCTCATCAGATGGTGATGGACTTGGGGATGGTGCTTATTTTGTCGTGAAGGTAGAGATGTTCACTCTGTTTTTGTCTAGCAGGAGTGTTGGTGTAATGGCTCACGCAGCTGGGTGAAGATGGAACTTGGGGAATGCTCTCAAAATTTAGCACTGAAAATGCTCCATGTGGGACACTTCTCTATATTTACCTTTCCAACAAATGCCATACAATTTGATTTTGCCAGAAGAAACATTCATCAAAAAGAGGTTTCTACATCACTCCCAAATGGAATTTTAGATTTGCATGTGTGTAAGAATATCAGTCATGGAAAATTTTTATAAATAGACCAGAGGTGTTCCTGAGGAGACAGCAGTTGCACCCGACTTGAATAGGTGGTGAATATTCCTTTGTGAATCACCTTCACAAAACGTGTATCCCTCTGTTTTATCTGATTTTAGATGCTTCATGGCTGGAAGTAAATATTAAGGGTTTCTTGGGAAAAAAGACCTTGGCTGGAGATGCTCGTGTGAGGAGACAGAAACACTTTAAATGCTCTGTTAATGATGTATCAGAGAAAGGAACGTGAAAGGACTGGATCAGAAATGCAGACACCCACACATGCACCCCTCCAGCATTACAGAGGTTATAAACAGGGAGTGTGCAGTGTTTTTACCTCACATTTCCACAGCCCCAATCAGTCCACGGAACAGACATAGGTGTATTGCTCAGTGCTTGATCCCTTTATTTCTTTCACACGACTCAAATGCTGCCCCGATGTCTGAGTTATTAAATTCCTTGGAAGCTTTTCCTCAACCCCCCCATAATACCAGGTGCTATTATTGTCCCCTGTTTTACTGACTGCAGAGTCAAGATCTACAGTTATTAAAGGAAATGCATCTTCTAACTGGATGCTTAATTAAGAGAGGTCTACACACTGTTTCCTCGAAACATTCCTTATGTGCCCAAAATGGTCTTCAGCAGCAGTTGTGAGTACAAAATCAGACCCCGGCATCTCAAATGAACCATGAAGAAATTGAAGAATACCCAATTAGTAACAGTCTGTGAAAAGTTAGGTTGAAGTGAATTAACCAGCATCACAAAAGGAAAAAGGTGGCAAAGGAATGGAAAACAATCGGTTTTCCAAGGCACCATTCAACCATCTTAACCATCGAATAATCCTTTCTTTTCCTTTTCTTAGGCTGATTCACTACTTCCAACTTTTGGAACAGACAAAACGTCCTCCACCACAGCTCCTGGTCCTTCCTCCTCCTCTCTGGCTGGCCCCAGCAGGGGTCACTCAGAGCCCAGGAACCACAGACTGCCCAGCGCAGCTCAGTTTCATGGGCAACATATGGATCATGCTAACTTCACCATGACGTGTCACCATGCGGTGCCAACATTATTTGGTGGGTTATTATCCCAGTACTTTGTGCCCAGCATGAGCCATGCCATGCAGGTAGCCTGGCTCTGGAGGCAGATGGTGCTGACTTAGCCTCCTCCTGCTTTCATCAGCCTCCATCCCTGGGAAAGATGGTGCTATCCACATCGTCTCACTGCTTAAATACAGAGACAGGAAGAGTCTAGATATGGATGACCTTATCCTAACTCCTCCCCTTAACTGGAGATAATCATTCTCTCTCCTCATCAAAGTGCCAGACAAGGACAGACCCTACGCACTGCTGTGGAGCCCATGTTATACTGAAAGAGGAGGCTCCTCCTTCTCACAGGAAAGGGATAAGAAGTGCCAGACACAGTGTATTCTGTAGCTTCCACCATGGAACAAAGAGGTCAAACAGGAAACACCAAATCCATGGAAATTCTCAAGAGAATCAGGCATCTGTTGGGCAAACTCCCAAGTGTGGTACAGCTCAAGGCTGAAACTGAGAGGCCATCTCAACACTTGGCTGAAGTGTGCCCATTTATGAATGGGGCCTTGTGGGCATCTGCTCAGACCTAACCCCATCCTCTGGAACACCAGAGAAGTGCAGGATTTGGAGCTAACATTGTGGACAAACGTTCACAGAAACTGCAAAATATAAGGGCCTGATGCCAAATCCACCCTCTGCCAAATGTCAGGTTTGAAATCTGGGCTGGAGATTCCCGAAAAAAAAAAATTGGTAGAATTCTCTAATACAAACAAAGCAATGTAGCCCTAACATATGCTTTTAAAAGGAATCAGCTACTTGCTTAGTGGGGAGAAAAAAAGAAAGCAGACATGGAGAATTTGAAGTCCAAGTGGTTTATGTCTGACAAAGGTGAAAATAGCATTTCATAATGGGAGGTGTAACTACCAAGGGTCCATGCTGTGAGATGCTGGCACAGGATGTCTCAGAATGGGAATACTGGCCAGACCTCACCTGAGTTCACAGTGTCAGCAGATGATAGCAAAAGGGTGATGGTAAAAGGCAGGGCAGCTCTGTGTCCAGAGGGTAGGGAAGGCTCCCCTGGAAATAGGGGTGTCTGCACTGCACACAGTGCCTGGCAGCATGGGAAGGCTGAAAACCTGCACCATGTCACCAGCTTCTACAGCTTTCCTCTGGGTTTTTCTAATGAATGTACCATGGAATAGTCTACATTTACACCAATAGGATGCTGGTGTATAAAGAAATGCTTTCTGCTTCCAAAGTCTACATATTCTACTCCAATGAATTCCTCGGGATCTTTTCAGTATGTCCATGCTCTTTGCAAATAATCCTGCAGTATCTGGAACACTCCAAAGTGTCTGTGCCAAAGACAGTGATTCATTGCACTGCTTTAATAATGGGCAAGAAAAGAGGCTTTTGAGTCCTGTAACCCATAACAACTTTGAACAGAACAAAGGACCCTCTCCAAAGTCAGGGAAGTTAATAGAGCTCTTTTCACTAGAGCCTAACCTGAGTGTGTTGAACGACTAAATCCAAGCTCCCCGCCACCTCCCTCAGGATATCCTCCAGCTGTGGCGACAGTAGCTGTTCATTTTCTGCATCCCACCGTAATGAAACGAAATCATGGAAGGTTAAACAAAGACACTGATGGTCTATCGAAGTGATTGGAACCAATGAAATGGAACTAGTATCCTCTGAACTGCCTGCTCCCCCAACACAGCCAGCAGCACATCCAGGCTTCCAGAAGGATTTTTCAGTCCTGTGTCTACTTAAATTAATCCTTATCAAAGAGATCATTCATGCACGTTAAGGAAACCATTTTCTCTCCTCCTTTTCCAGGGACCACATTTCTCTGTCGACCTCTGACAGAAGTGGCCCCAGAAGACCACATAGAATCCACCTTACCAGGCAGCAGGCAGAAAAGCACAGACAGAAGGATCCAGAGAAAACCAATGAAGGACCATTATTTGAACTTGGCTTTTAGGTCTCGTGGGTGCAAACAGCAGCCTCTTAAACCCATTTCTTTTTAGAGGTAGATATAGAGAGAGGACATAGGCTGATCAGCCATCAAGGGCTGAAGTGGGGGCACTCTCCCTTGGGGGGTGACTCTCCCATAACAGAAGAATGCAGGCAGCATGATCTTTCACAAGGCACATTTAATTTAGAGATATTTCAGATGTTCCCTTTGTTTAAATATCTTTTAACTATCTTACATATCCACCTGGAAAAAAATCATCAACTCTACCAACTCAGTCCTGAGAATTTCATAGTTTATAGATTTAAAAAGCTCTCATGACAACACCCAGCTTGTGAAAATTTGTTTCAGTTCAATGTTTTCCTTCTCTTTTTGGAGCCAACTGCTCTTTTTCAACCTGATTTTCTAAGGATCAAATTGGGAAATGAGATTGCCTGGCTGGTAGCTCCCACCTCACTCCCAGTTTCAGCCAGAGTAGAAGTCTCAAAGATATTTTGTGTCACTACACATGTTGATAACTTGCTTGCTGCTGGCAGAAAGCAGTGTTCCCACAGAGCAAAGCCCAGCTGTCGCCTAGCCTGTGGCTGCAGCTGGCAGAGCAGCCAGCACAGGTCTTGACTGCACTGGCCACCACATATTGTCCCTCACATAGCCAAAGTGCCAGAGAAATGCAAAGAGGTGTAGGTGCTGCCATGGGGTAGACAGAACAGGTATAAGGCATGGGCTCTACAGCAGACTAATCCCTGTGAATTCACCTCCAGAGCAATTCCTTTTACTGTGGAATATTGTGTTCCAGAAGTGTGTTGTCTTAGGTTGAGAAGGCCCTTCTGATACAGCATTCAAACATGTCATAAAACCTTTGGTCCATTTCTTTTAGCCTGTTGTGGAAGTGTTATGAAGGGATGGGTTTCTGTGGCAAATCTTTTGCTGGTGCTTCCCTGCTTGCTGGCAGAAGATAACAAACTCAGGATGGCTAGATATGAGGATTACTGGGAATTAGAAAGAGCCTTAAATGACACTTGATGTGAGCTGACATTAGTCCATATCACACAAAGACAGAGAAGCCATACCCACTTCTTCTTTAGAAGCCCAGATCCTACCATAGCATCCAGTGAAGCTAATGGAAGAGGAGGGGGACTCAGAATTCAGGAGCAAGTGCACCCACACCTGCACCTCCACTCTGCTCTTTTGTATTTCAATTTTCTTTGGCCAGTGGGGATGATTTTATAGCATCACAGCAGAACATTATCTTTTATACTTTGACAAAATGAAACTGAGTCCTTGGGATTTTTTCACCCATTGCTCTCTTGGCTACTTCACTGCAGTACTATTTCATTACTTATTGATTTTTCAACGTGCTGTCTGCATCGCTGTAATTTACACAAGTTCTGATAGCCCTCAGCGATTCTTAACACCTCAGGGTGAGATCATGGAGTTCACTTGAGATACCAAAGGTACGCAACAAGTTCTTCAGTGAAGACGACAAATTGACAAACCTGATAGCCAAGGAGGAAATTTGAGCAGCTGGAGGCATATCGTACCCTAAATTATCAAGAGAATTTTCTTGGCCAAATTGAATTAGAGCAAATTTGCACCCCAGAAATTACTTTAACATACGGCTAAGAAGGGACTGCAAAATGTATGGCTAAACCCCAAGAAATTAATAATGCATGTCCCTTACATGGCAGCTGAACTAATGCTATTTTTGTTGTAACTGGAGATAACCACTGGTCTAGAGATAGGCTTGATACTGGAGAAAGCAGCTTCCATGACCAAGGACAGTGAACTACAATGAGCTTCTCTTACACTGAGGTAAACAACTGTTTCTTCAACAAGCTTTTTTCCACATTTCTGCCATTTTGACTAACTCAGAGGCAGTCACCATGGCAAAGGCAGTGGTCACTTTGAACAGAAAGGAGAGGCGGACCTGATGTCTCTGATACAATAGGATGTTGTAGGAGTCTATGTGCCCATCTCTATCCTGCGGCCTTGGAGCTCCAGAGCAGGGATTCTTCTGGAGGAAACCTGTCACTGCTTAGCAAAATAAGGTCTAAACTAATAAGAGGGTCTGATTCTACCAGTGTCAGGCAACTGACAGCACTTCCAATCACTATAGGAGATACTGACTGAGTCAATACTGACTGGCCTCCCCTGCCTTCCAAGTAAACTACAAAATGCTTGAGACACTTTTTAGATGTCTGTTCCTCTGCAGCTGGAATACCATCACTGTGAGCAATCCTGGCTTTTTAGGCTGGCTTCCCTCTGACTGAACTATAATTTAGGGAAAGAAGATTTATACAAAAGTCTGAGATGACATTTAGGTAAAAACTAAAGGCCTTATGAACCCAGTGTTATAGTTTGATGTATCTACATGTGTGGAAAATCCCCCACAGGAAAGTAGGAGATTGAATGGACAGACAGTGAAGCAAAGCCAGCAGCTACCAGCTACTGTCAATCGTCTTGATATCTCAAAATCTCAGCAGAAGTGAGTTTCATTACAAGCAAAGGCTTGTAATAAGACTTACAGAACTACTCTAACAAAGTATGAGAAGATCTTGTAGAACTGATGAGCTGGAAGCATGACCCTTTTTTATGGCAGCAGATGTACATATGGCAGAGACACTATGGTATATGATAGTGAACTCTAAAGCTCTGAAGTAACCTTCTCTCCAAGGTGAGTAGCTAGTGAACATCTTCCATATAAAGTGTATTCAAGGATGATTCAGATAGACGGAGCATCCTTTGGAACGATCCTCTCTGGAAGAAGAGGTAAGTGCTATGTGGGATGGATGGAAGTGCTCATGGACTGCTGGCTTGGGTGATCTGCCAGGACTATGTGTAATGGGGAGATTCTAAAGTGTTTTTGTAGTGCAAACATCAGGATGCCTGTCCAATGTTCACATGATCTTGGAAAACAGGACTGGGACACCCCTGTAGAGGCCATCTGGCCTGTTTCCCTGCACCATGATCTCAACCTACAATCCTCTCGGTGCTGTATATGCCCAGCTAATGACTTTTGTCCCTGGGATTTCTATGTGCAGGTGGATTTTCTGATAATCTCAGTGACTCTCCATGTGGAGGTGTGGTGACAGAGGACTTAACAGGAGTACATCAGAATCTGAAATAGCAGATAAAACTCCACATCACCCTGCATGTTTTTAACAGACCTTCCATGAGCTCAAAGATAAAAGGATTTCTTCCATAATCAGCTTGTCTTGAAAGCCTGCGACTGGCTTCTGTGTGAGGGTCTGGCTGGTTCATGGCGTGGCTGTGTCTCTTTGGGACAGAGGCTGCACTGCTGTGCTGTGTCTGAATTTGGTCTGGAATTCCTGAGGGTCCTCAGCCACTGGGAGGGTATACATCAGCAGGATAACCAGCCCATGCTGTGGAGCAGGCTGGAACTTTCCCTATGAGTTCCACCATCCAAGAGGATGATAACACCAACTCAAGAAAGGCATTAACAATTAACTGAGGCACACAGTATTGCAAAGCCTGGACAGATGGTTAAAGGGGCATTTTTTCCCCTGGAAAACATCCCTAACAAGATACAGTTATAGTCAGATTTTATCCTTTCCTGAGCTAGCTCCAGGACAGCCAACATTAGGATGTCATGAAGAGTCAGAACTCTGTATTAATAGCAAGACCTTCAGACGCTTGTTGAGATCTTCATAAGTGCTTTTGTGTGAGAAGATATCCTGGATGCTAAAAGCTGCCAATTGTCCCTGGCAGGAGGCAGGACAGGCCATAAGGGCTCTGAGCTGTGGACCCAGCAAGCATGGTGGAGCTGAGGAGTCCCTCCTTGGGTGGCAGGTGGGTTCTGACAGCACACACACAACAGTGGCAGAAAAATGTTATCTAAGCCATGATAAAGCTCTGGAGCTAAGTACAGAGTTTAGAGGCTCTGGAAGCAGAAAGCTCTCAAGTTCCTCCAGTGCTCAGACTGGCCGTGCTTGGCATGTGCATTTCTGGGCTTATTTATTTTTTATTGTTTCCAATCAAACTAGTACCTGAAGCTATTGCTTTTAAAAATTGCCAGGTGTTTACATACTGCTGCATCTGCAAATGAGGCCAAGTTAATGACATTCACATTTACTGACCCACAACAACATATTTTATCCTGTAACTTGAAAGGAAAACACGAATGACCTTATGAGAACCTTACCTACACCACCTCTTGACTTGGCCTTTTTTATAACTCTCACACTACAGTAAAAGCCTTTTCTCTCCCACAGAGGTGTGCTCGTGAACACACGTGTGCACTCACACTGGTGCTTATTTACAATTCTGATTGCGTGGAGCTGCTCACCAAACGTGGTGTGAATAATGCCAGGAAAAGATACTCTTCAAAAAATCAATACCTTGAAAGTGCTGTTTTAGGGTTGCAGTAGTTGTTGGTTGTGTTTCTGAGTTATTCCTATTGACCTGAGTTCAAAAACAAGGTATTGATTTATAAAGTACCTTCAGTAAATAAATGCACATTCTTTCTGCTCCCCTAATAACCTGTAGCATACAGAGCAGGGCTTCAGCCCAGCCTGGGGAGGCTGCGCACTGCTCCAAGCTGGGACCAGCACAGGCATGGAGACAACACTGCGAGAGCAATGCACGGACTGGGCTGGGAGCAGGAGTAAAGAGGGGGAGCAAATGGGAAGGTGATGGCTCCTTTTTAAAGGAAGTTATGAAAATTATTGGCTTTCTTGTGTATATGAAAGTGACATCCTCCTCTTCTACTCTGCCCTTGTGAGGCCACATCTGGAGTACTGGGTCCAGTTTTGGGATCCCCAGTTCAAGAGATACAAGGAACTACTGGAGAGAGGCCAGTTCAGGCTACAAAGATGCTGAGGGGATTGGAGCATCTCTGTGAGGAGGAAAGGCTGAGAGACCTGGGGCTGTTTAGCCTGCAGAAGAGCAGCTAAAGGCTGGGGGCAAGAGGGTGGGGCCAGACTCTTTTCAGTAGTGCCCAGCAACAGGACAAGGAGCAATAGGCACAATCCAGGAGGTTCTACCTGCACATTAGGAGAAACCTGCCTGACTGTGACACTACAAATCCAGGACTGTCAGTACTGCCACGAAGAACGCATCCAGTTATCAATGGCTGTTGCAGCTCAAGCACTTTGAGATTAGGTCTAGGGAGTTGCATTAGGCTTTTTAAAGTCTGCTGCAGCCCCTCTGTCTAATCTGGGACATCACAACTATATCTGTCACCAACACTGCACTATTTTATTTTGTACCAAGCTTTAGAGGGGAAAATATCCCATATTTTCTCTTTAACTTATGATGTCACATGAAATCAGTCTTATGGGAAGTAAGACAAATTACAATGTTAAAAAAAAATCTGAAGAAAAAGCGTATGTGAAAAATATTCATGCAAGGTGACCATGCCTGCCTCCATAGTCTGTGCTTTGAGTCTCATGATACCTACCATCCACAGAATCCAAACAAAAATTCAGCTTCCTTAGTGTGAGAATCTGACTGTATTTTGATTATAAATTTCTATTACATGTGTTCTGGTGTGATGAAATACATTTCAGAAGTTTTCAGTTTGGGAACCATCTCACTTGAGCATCCCAGGGGATGGCCAGCAGCAGACTGCTGGGAAAACAGACCAAAACTGGCAACTCTGAGAGAAGCCCTGGAAAGGAAGTCTTTATCCACAGGACATATCCTGACTTAAAAGAGAATATTTCTGCTGTCGTTTTTCAAGTATTTATAAGACCAAAACTAAGGTGGGATGCCTCCACCAGACTGAAGTTCCATTGCCAGCAAACCGACATGACAACCATAAAGATGATGGTTATAGTGATACGAGAAAGAACAGCCAGCAAAGCCCTCCTCTTTCCACAGACAGTTTTAATTTAGCTCTTCCACAGTAACTTTCATCCTATTTCCCACTGCAGACCTACAGGAGCTGGAGAGTTCAGCAAGGGAAGTGGCAAGAACCTAGCCCAGCGCTTTACTCTGGTGCTTCTGCCTTCCTGTTATTTAGAAATCAAGTTGATTACAAAGTACAAAACTTCACCTGAATTGTCATGAATTCAGAAAAATTATAATGTCCATATATTGTCCTCATTTTTATTGCTATGGAGTGACCTTGTCAACAAATTCTGTCTTTTCATTGCCAGCCTATCCCTCAGTAGTACGATGCACACCTGTACCCCTGCACTGGGGCTGAGCTGTAAAATCCACTGCAGCATTTTTTCATGAGGCTTGTCATCCATGAAATGCTGCATGGGAACTTCTTAGTTAAGTCCCATCTTGTGAGGAGTCTCAGCAGGTTGCTTCACTATTCATCCTCTTATCCCTCCACGCTGCCTCAGCAGCTCCCACCTGAAGCTGAAGGTCCCACTGGCACCACACAGCTCTCTGGTGCTCCTGAGCAGCAGCAACCTGCTAACACTGACTTTTTCATCCTTTCTAAAGCCACCAGAGAGCTACTGAGATGAAAGGAGATGGGCTGTGTTAGCAAGAATATCTCAGCAAGGTGTCCTCCACTCTCTATAAACAACAACAATTTCAGGTATCGGTATTGTTTTGTGAGAAACTATCAATTAGCTCATTGTGAAGGGGAAGACAAATGCATCCAAAATTAATGAACTTTTTCAGACAATAACATTTTTAGAGTATTTCATGCTCATTTTAGTACTTTATGAATTTGAAGTGGCCAATCTATCTCTATTTTTACTGTGATAAAGCATCAGGACAACAAATGTTGCATGCATTTCCATAATACTGTTATAACTTCAGTTCATTTCATAGTTTTGTTTCATACTCCTCCCCTCCTGTATTTCAGAATTTACAGCCTTACTACAAAGGTCACACATGAACAAGTGTAAGTCCTCTAAGATCTGTTATTCAGAAACACTAAGCTGATGTTAGTTTAATTGATTCTGCGGAAGCAGTGATGCTTGTAGCTCCTGAGAATAAGGGCTTTCCACAAACTGGCAAACTTTCCAGTGGGTAAAATAAATATTCTGACATCCTTTTGTTAGAAGGTCTGTGAACAGCAGGCAGTTATACCAATGTACCTCATTAATGATGCCATTTAGTTCCAATACTGTGTCCTAAGATCCAGATGATCAGAGTTTGTGGATCAACAGCCAGTGACAAAAGTCCGTAGCATGTCCCATTTCCTTTCTTCGGTGCAGCTGCATCTAGTGCAGGACCCAAAGCAAAGCCCAATGACTGCACTAACCCGGCTGGTTACCAGATCCTGGGGTGACCTAAGTGAGGTGAGGCAAGCAGACCCAGTGAGCCTGTCTGCTGGCAGAGGCTACCTGGGGATCCCCAGCAGCCTCCCCTCATCCCACAGAGCATCAAACACCCCTGCTATGGGATCTCTGAGCTTTGCATGTACACTTTCCAGGACAGATGTAATAAAACTAATTTATTGCCCCTTTTCCCAACAGGATTATAGAAAGGTAAGGAAAGAAATGTTGAATTCTTCAAGGAAAGGCTCCTTGAACTTATGGATGTGACTGAGAGATTTAAGACCACTTCTCCCAGAGTAAGCCTCAGAGTAAAACGGTTCTCATCCCACTTCTGCAGAGCTCTGGAGAAGATGCAACAGTAGGGTTTCACTTTGACACAACAAAGATTTAGCTGTGAACTGCTTGTGACCTGAGGTGATGACATCTCCCTGGACAAGAGGCAGTTCAGAGCCTAGCCAAGAACACAGGCTCAGAAAGCTCAGTCAATACTGCAGATGAAGGATATGAAACTAATTACACAAGCCTCATAAAGTGTTATAGAGCAAGTCATAACCAAACCCATGCCCATGACAGTGGCTACACAATGGGAAGAAGACCAATAGTTTGTCATAAGCCTGAACACCCCACACTGTCCTCCCATCCCTGGCCCCATTTGTCTCTCTGCTTGCTCTGCAAGCTGGGTTTCTGCTCCCCACCTCCTGGCTAGGTAGATGGGAATCCAAACTCCACAGCTGCACTGCAGACAAGCCCTCAACTGGAATGACATGGGCAGCCAGTTGGAGGCTAGTGCCCATTAGCTATCATTCCAGTGCCCAGAGGGGCTCTGATCCATGCATCAGTGCTGGTGCTAGGGATTGCAATTGGTACACTCCCTGCACACCGCTGCACACCCTCTTGCCCTTTGAGCTGCCCCATGGGAGGAACCAAACTGAAGCCACTGCTCTTCCCTGCAGGTTTTCTGTGAGTTCTGCTGATAAGAACACAACATTTTTCCCTGCACTGGCAGTCAGAGGAGAAGAGCCTGCAGCCTTTGGAGAGATCGATCCGATCGATCCCAGAGGCTCCATGTCATTTCCAGGGGATTTGCTAAAGAAGCTACTTATGTCCCTTTTTCATTTCCACCAACTCGTTACCAGCTGTGGCTGCTCCCTGCACCTCAGCAGCACCTGCAGGAGTGGGCCCTCTGCTCCGGCTGTGCCAACAAGGAACAGCCAACGACGGGAGGCCGAGGCCGGGCGAGGGCAGCGCGAGGCTCATCACCCTCCTCTCCCTGCCGTGGGGCACACACAGACATGCTTTTTCTTTTTTTTTTTTTTTTTAAAGGGCAGCCCAGCAGCAGACTCAGCTACTGATCCCCTGGCTTAACTTTTAAATTAAGACCATTGTAAATTTGGGAACTTGAGAAGAGATGGAGAGGACACCCATAATCCTTTGCAAATGTCAAGTGGCTCTCGATATTGGTTACTCTTCAAAGGTAGCTAGGCTACAGTGTGCTGCTGTAATGAAACAGCCCTGCCAGGCCCACTCCATGGGGCTTCAGTCAATATACATAATATTATTGGGCTTTGGCAGGATTAAATATTGTTTCTTTTGCTCCCTTTTAATACAGTGATCTATTGAGCTGAAAACTCCGAGGAAGTCCCCTCCTGCAGGCCAGGATCCTAGAATCCATGGGATGCTCCATCACTGCTCGCTACCTGTCCCAGCAGTGCCCAGCACCCATGGCACACCCATGGCAGAGCTTCCCCAGTGTTTACTTGGTCACAGAACCACCGATTGGTGGTGGTTGGAAGGGACCTCTGGAGGTCATCTAGTCCAGCATCTGTGCTAATGCATGTGACCTGGTCTGCTCAGCCATCACTGCTGATAAAGGCATCTCATGGTTCTTCCACACCATGGAAGTACCAGTGGGACCCAAGGGCAGACTGGGAAGTGTTGAAATATCTATAAAAATACCATTTTTCTCTACATACGGCTCAAAAAAGTTCATAGATCTGTGTTTTGACTGTAAGAACTCAGTTCCTCACAAACACCCATTAAGCACGAGACATCTTCACAATTAGCACTTGTTTGAATCTCCTGGGGCCCTCAGAGCCGTCACTGCAGCTTTGTCTGAGGAGACAGCGTGGGATGAGACCCCAAAGCACTGTGACTCCTCACATTAGACCTCCTTCTTGAGTCTGGTGCTTCTAAAAGCATCATCCCTTGCAAAAGGCACACACATACCTTGATTTAAGGGGTCTTGGGCAGAGGACCTCACAGCTGGATTACTGTCAAACCCATATATTTTATCTTTCCACATTTGTATTTTCTCATTCTGATATTTAATTGATATTATTTGATTAAGTCTGGTGAATTTTTTGTCTCACCTACTGTATTATGTATTATACAGCAAGGTTCCCTCTTATTCTCTTTCAGATGAATCCAAACATAAAAAGTGCTGGCAAGCTTCTGCTCTCAATTATAGCCAAGAGAAATGAAGAACTTGTAGGAGAGAGAAGGGTTTGGGATCCTGGACATTAGCAGAGCCCAGTGCTCTCTGTGCCCCCATGATTTAACACCAAAGAAGAGGGCTTCCAGAACCTGACCTGGCACATTTAATTAAATGTGGACTTATCCCTCACCACTGAATCTTCACTGAAGTCAGTAATTCCGAAAAAAAGTCACTGAAAAAAGTACAATTTCCCCCTTACATTCTTATGGTACCTTGATCTTCATCAAATGAGGTAGAGACCAGAATCTGCAAACACAAGCAGGTGGAGAAGCAATATCTTAAGCCCAGGCCATTAAAACATGGCCAGGAGAGAGTCTGATCTACTTTGGAAGCAGAAATGAGATAATAGGCAGTGCCGTGGCAGTGTAACACAAGGCAACTCAGACCTCTTGCGCAGCCAAATGCACAGTGAGATCTCTGGCCAGTTCTGACTCTGCTTGTCCCAGTGGGACTCCATGGGCAGTTTGACACTGAAAATTACCTGGATGAGTAACTTTCCATTTCAGCTGAAGACAGGAAAAGGGGAAGAGGAACCAAATGAAACCTTAGAAGTTTTTAACAGACTATCTTGAAAACCTAAATCTCAGGAAAACCTTTAACTGAAGCCCTGTCGAAAGTGCTTCTGCAGGTTTCGAGCCATTAATCCCAGCTAAGGCTCTCCTACGTTAGGGCTGCTCCAGCATCCACTGAACTTAAAGGAAAACCTTGCAACTATGCCAGTGGATAAAGCCTTTTGGTTTCAGATTTATTTCAAAAAGAAAAATGTTCCATAAGAAGCCAGCAATAAATAATAGACAGTGCCTGCAGACTGAATGACATGTTATTTCAGAAAACAGTTTTTCTGGGGGCAGCTGGGACAACTAGATGAGTAATTCCCACTGAGGTGCTGCTGCTGGGCACAATGCTGCCCTGACCCACCAAGGCCAAGCTCCAGCTGGCTCTAACACAGCTGATCTAGTTGGTTTGGCAGATTTTGGGTGAGTCCTGAGTTACCTTGTACTTCAGCCACTTGTTTCTGGAAATATAATGACTATAAATGCCCAGTTTGAGAAGAATTTTGGTAATTCTGCCATGTCTCCAGAAGTAAAGTATTGCTTACAAAAAAATGCAGTTTTGTTTATTACAACACAAATTCTCTTTAGAAATTCTAGATAAATGAACTATTTAGGTTCCAAAACCTGAGACAGCCTGAGTTCTTAAGCATCTATCTGAACTTATAGGGCAAAATGTATCCAAAATGCAATAATCAGAAGGTTCCAAATGCCACTGTGCAGATGGGCACAAAGACAGCAATGACAGCAGAGCTCAGCTATTGATATCCTTTATGAGATATCCAGAGATACCATAAACTTTCCTAACATCTTGTGAGTGATTTCTAAATGCCACAAAATTCCCAGTGAGACTTCAAAGGGTCTGTAAAAGTCTGGAGCCCTACCACAGAAACCTGCCAGTGAGGAATCAGAGGTGAAACAAGGGGGAAAGAAGAAAGAGACCCAAGAGAGCAGGACCAGACCAACGCAGAGACTGAAGACATGGACATCACACTGAGATAATTAGGAGAAGGCAGAATAAGGACTGAAAAGGTACCTCTATAATGACCAGGAGATGCTTTCTCAAACAAACTCTTTAAAGACATCTCACTGTTGCTTTCTTCTGCTGTGATCACAGAAACTGCAGACATGGATGGCACTTCTTCTCTGACAACGTACAGGAATGAGACCTAACCCTGCATTGCCTGCAGGTGTTATACCAACCTCCACCAGTGAAAGATCCTTAAATATGTTTTTAAGGACTACAGCACAAATAGCCCAAATCCACTGAAACAAGTGAATTAAGAAAAAATAATATCAAAAGATTCTAGACTGACAGGGTGATAAATGAGAGGTTAAACACCTACCAAGTGCTCACTGATCACTGTGGGGATTTTGTTTACCTTTTAATGGTAATTTGAACTTGAATTTTTAGGCCAATGGTGGTATTTCTTGATAAATCCATGCCTTCCCCTAGCGGCTTCCCTTAAATAACCAAAGGATCTTCCCAACCTAAATTCCAAAGTAAAAGGTTTCTCTGTCAGAAAATCCCAGTAAGAGCTCATGCAGCTGAAACTCTCTGGGCCAGGCAATGAAGCAATGGCAGGTTTCTGTAAACTAGAGTAAGTTAACAGATACCAGGTAATCCTTCCTATTTCCACTAAACACCTGAATTCAGATGCTGTGTTGCAAGTGAGGATAGATGATTAACCTCTGAAAAAGCAGGCTCCCAGGCACACCTGGATGGAGGGAGTTAGACCTTTGCTAGTCAAAGCTTTCACATTGCCAAAGTCCACGGGATGCTGCAGCGTGGTAAAACCATTCATCACATGTATTTAAAGTTGAATTTGCTGATATTTTATGGTATTGGATTTTATTTCTATTAACATTTTATGCTGAAATTACAGAATGATTCGTGAGTACTGAATTTTTGATTGCTTTTATACTTGCTGGGACACTATTAACGTTGATTTACGTTAATAGCACTGTAAGAAGATATTAACAATGAAATTTCCAAAAGCACTTAGCATCCCATAATTGGAGTTAAATGACAAAAAAAATGAGGGGATAATAAAGTATAGAGAGAGACAGATTTTTTGACAATACTCCCTTTAAACTGTATTTTTCAGGAAGAATTCATGCAGGACAATTCTATAAAAGAATAAAGTCTGCCATCAAGAAAGAGAACAGTTGCTGTACTGGCTGAGCAATGTGGTGGCAAATTGAGATGTAGGTCAAGTGCCACCTCCCTCAGGCACTAGAGAAAAACTGGGGAAATCGAGGGACTGATACACATGTTACATCTTCACACTAGATGGGTGCTGACACCTCCATGTCTGCAGAGCACTTTGTGGACTGAAATCCAGCAGTGGGGGACTGACGGTGGGAATGACATTAAACAGGACAGAAATTAGCCAAGTTTTGTCTTTTGAGGCTGAGAGGATGAAGTTTCTTGAGAGAAGGATATAAAATGGATGCAACACCAGTGATGTACCTGAAGATGTGGGGCAGGAAGCAGCAGCAGTGAGGTAAGCTGGTCTCTGAGCCAACACTTGTCTTTGCCTGTTCTTGTGCAACAACTGTGCCCAAATCATACCTGTTATAGGGTGAAACACCACACATGGACAGAGCTGAATAGATCTATACCAAGTCACACCACCACCAGTTCTACCCCAGAAAAATCACTGGAAAAACCTCACAATACTTTGGGTTTAAAGAGGTGCTGTCCCAGCTGATAATCTGTGGGTGCAGGCAGGGACAAAACTTCACAGCACTTGTCTACCGTAAACACTTTTCTCCCTTCTGACCTCTTCATTCTTGGTAGTCACTGAACAGCATCATCTTCTACCATTGAAAACCCTCAGCAAGTGCAGGAATCAGCTCTAGAAGACTGAGGTATGTGACAGAGTAGAAACAGGATGAATGTTTTCAATTTCACTGCATAAAATCTCTCTTAAAATTGAGCAATTCCTATCCTTTGTTTCAACCATTTGCATATCTCTAGGTTATTCAGCAAGCTCCTCCTGAAAAATAATGAAGTGGCTGGTAAAAGCTGCCACCTGACCCACTGGGGCTGTTCGTCCACCCCCGATGCCAGGTCTGTGCAGAAAGCCATGTCCTGGCTGAGGGTGGCCACCCACACACAGAGAAGGAGGTGCTGCAGAAAGGGGCTCACAACACGATGCAAGAGGGGAAGGCAGCCTGGACAGACCTTTCATTTCACAGAACACTCATGACTTTCTTTGATCTCAAATCAGGCTGAATTATTTTTTTTTTTAACAGAATTTCCACAAACTCACTCTACTTTGATATCACTTATAGATTGTTTTCAAAGTTTCTCTTTCCATTAAAAAAGCATCAAAGTGCTTTTGGTTAAGAAGTGCTGCAATGAGCTTCACTCTTTGCAGCATAGGGTTAAACTGCTCGACTAGTCAGTCATGGAACATATAGGGCAATGTGACAAAATCTGTGAAAACTTGGAACGAAAAAGTGAACTCGAAACAATAATCCTAAAATAGACAAGAGAAAGAAACAAACCACAACACTTGATTTGCTTCAAGTAGATCTGGAGAAATGCAAGAAGTGTTTGTGTAGATGTGTTCCATCAGTTGGGTTTAAGTGACATTTTTTGTGGGGAAGAAGGAAGAAGATAAGCCAAAACATTTCCAGCCAGTTTTAAGCAAGAAAATAACTATGGAAAAACTGTGCTGGAAGAAGGCAGTTTTGTCATTTTACTCTGACCTGGAAGTACCATGTCAGGAATTTTGTTAAAAGAAATTGTTGCAGCTTCATTTTATGGTCCACTAAAAAGTGGGAGAAAGTCCTCTTAGAAGAAAGATGACACAGAAACCAGTGAAAAGTCTTGGCTGTGCTTAGGAAAACAAACATGTAGTAACAGCAGTCTTACAAAGTGATGACACATCGGTGTGTGGTTCAGGAATTACAAAAGCCAAGGAAATCTGAAACAAAACCAGCTCCAGCTCTGTTTGACATCCACAGACTTACTGATTTTAAGGTCAGAGGCAATGCCGTGATCTCACAGTCTGATGATTTCATACCCAAATTTAGATATGAAACTGCTGTTACAGACTTTTTAATATAAATACACACATTGTATATATATATGTATGTATGTATGTACATGTGTGTGTATATATATATGTATGTATATCTATATATATAAAGAAAAGCATAAATATTACTGTAAAGATTTTGGCTGAGTAGGAATCTGAGAGATTTGTTGGTAAATTGGCAGATTACCCCATTGCTTCCCAACACACAACTTATCTTCAGCCTGAATTTAGCTGCAGATGACAGCCATTGGCACGTGGCTATACCAGCTGGGGAACAAGTTCTCTTCTCTGACCACTAAATATACTGGTTGTAAATACAAAATTTGTTAGTATATAAAAATAAAAAAGAACTTTTGATTGGAAGGATCAGAAGGTATTTCCTTTCCATGGAAGAATAGCTCTTCAGACAGTTATGTTTTGGCTACAGCCTGTTCACCTCTGTAGAAACCAACCAACTCCAAACCAAACCCCTTCTATCAGGAGGAACCACATTTGCTTACTCAGAGCTGTTGGCAGACCACAGTGAATAGATTAGCTGGAGCTGACACACTGCTGACCTGCTTCACAATCCTGGCCTGCATCTAACAGCTGTTTTGTGGAGTTATTTAAATACCAGCAAGAATATAAAGGCAAGGGAACTTGATAACAAACACACTGATACATAGAGTAAAAGCTGAGTGATGGACAGATAGCTGAGATGAATTGTTAAATTGGCACATGATTGGGAAAAAGAACAGATCAAACCATTGGGCCATGTCCCAGCTCACCAAATTGATGGATCTGGACCCAAACCACAGCTAAGGAGTCATAGTAACAGGGTCAGTGATTTGGCAGGTGGGTACATGGCTGACACACAAACGCACAGGCAGGTGGTGGTGAAACGACTGGATATAGGCACCAGGATGTGAAGGAGAAATACAGAGCTGCAGAACTTCATAATGGTACACAGGGGTATGAGGAGACAAGGTGTCCATCAAACCATTGCTTCTGGATTTTCTCCCACAGCCTGCTTCCTACCTGCTCTTGCACCACTGCAGAAAATTCCACCTCCACTGGTGCTGACACTAGGGCCTGAGGGAAACCAACACCCAGAATTCTGCCTCAAGAGAGCAGAGCTGACACTGGGCCATCAGAAAACAATTATTTCTGGAGCAGAACTACCAGAAGAAGGTGGATGATATGTAGAACATATCATGTGGAGCAGCTCCTGGGAAAAGCAGAGAAGAGGTGGCCATGTCCCTGAGAGCAAGCACTGATCTCTGCCAACGGTCTAGTGCTTCTCGAAGCTGTGCCACTGGATAGCGCCTGCAACATCTCAAGTGGAAAAATGTAATTTTGTTAAGGCTCTTCTAAGCTTTGCTTTCAGCATCTGCACTGCAGCAGAGCATACAAAGAGAGGTTATGAGGAATTTCTCATTATGGCCATGAGCACAGGATTTATAACATGCCCCCACCAACCTCTGTTTGCTTCCCTCTGTTAATAAAGCTCATGCTTGGTCCACCTGCCTCCCTGGGCCCTTGCCGCGCTGCCCACAGGTGCCCCAGCCCTGAGCCACCAGAGTGCCACCCCCTCATCCTTCACAGATGGGAAGCTCCTTCTGCTTAGCCTCCTCTACATTCTTATTTCTTGGGCACCTTCGTTTGCAAACCTGCTGTTGGAGGCCCAGAGCTGTAATTAATCCATGTCACAGCAAAGATGTAGTGTGGGTAGAATTTATGACTGGCTGTGAGCTGCTGTGATGAGCAGGGGCACCTCAGCCCCTTCTGATATAAATGCCTCTTCTAATTGGATTGCAGGAGCTAATCAGGAGCTGGAGAGAGCACGAGCACGCTCAGCCTCCCTGCTGCTGGCGCGGGCTGATAAAGCCAGCAGCTGTGCTCGGGGAGGAGGTGCGGGAATTGCATCCCTGTGCAGAGCCTTACCCATGATGGTTATCACAGGGTGTCCACTGCTGCTGTGATGCAGGCAGTGGAAGGGAGGATCACAGTCAGTTTCACCATTGACTACAGGCAGACGCATGCAGTGGTGCATAGAGCAGGCATGGGTGGGCCTGCAAGTGGTGGGAGGCTGGTAAAGAGCCTGCACTTTCCTGTCTGATTGTACCCAGCCAGACCCTGTCAGAGAAGCTGTGAGCATCATGAGCAGCCTTGCTCTGGCAGGCAGCACCACCTCAGTGGTTGCCCAACTTAGCCAGTGTAGCAGACACCTCCATTGCCCTCCAGCAGTCCTTGGGGTCCCCACTGCTGACTGCAAGCATTAGAAAGGGATTGAATACTCAATGATCCCAACACCAGGTCTCTTGATACCTTCATATCTTTCCCCAGAAAGATGAAAAACTAGAGGGATGAAGGTGGGAGAAACAGAACAAGGACTCTCCTTCAGTAGGAGTAGGGTTGGTTACACCAGGAGCAAACTGGACAAGTGTCACCTACTATGTGCTCCACATACCACTTGGGTCATCAAATGGTGGGCAGGTAGGCAGATTGTGGCCCCTGAGGATGGGATCAGAATGCTCTGGGGATGGCTTCAACTCCAAACTTTACAGTAGCTTCAAGCTCCATGGTTAACCCTACCTTCTGACCAGGTTGGACCTGCTCATGCAGAGATGGGAAGAGCCCTGGCTGGAGAGGTCTGACTTGAATCTGTATCTGCACATGCACAAACCATACATGCACAGGTCCCTGCTGAGGAATGGGGTTTTTTTGCAATCCAAGGCTCTTCCAGATTCAAAGAGCTTTTCTATCTTCTCCAAGACCTTCTTATCACCCTTTATTTTCCCCTCTGCCTCCCTTTCCAGCAAATACATGGATTCAAAAGTAAATCCTCAAATTGATGACTAAAACCAGTAATCCCTCCTTACAGAAACACTTTTCCACCTTCTTAAATCTTTTTGGAGGCGCAAGGGAAAATAACCCTTGTATTTATGCAAATTCAAAAGTGGCGTGTGATGATGGAAACAAAACAGTGCTGGACTGCAGCCAAGGCATGGCACTGATGGGGCCTCTCAGCTGCTTGCCTCCCGATTCTTCGGGGGAAGCAGCTGTAGAGAAATGAAAATACAGGAGCCCCTGCGCACACCCGCCACCGCCCGCGCACACATTCCAGCACCCGTCACCTCGGAGGCAGCAGGACGTGGGCTCCAGCCAGGCACTGCCTGCAGCCGCTGCCCAGAGTGCCCTGTTGTCCCCCACAAGCCTCCCTGTCCCGCTGCTCCTGATTCCCCCTTTCAGGAATTTACAAACATTTTCCGCAGATCAATATCTGTATTGATTATTCATTGTGAGCGAGTCGTGTGTCTTTGGTGATCCAACCTGGCAGAGCGAGCAGCCAAAGGCTGCTGCAGTTACAAGGGAGGAAGAAAAAGGGAAAAATATATCCATAGAAGGCAAGAAGAACCCAGATTTTGCTGGGTTTGCCACTGTCAGCATCAGAGATGGATGGAGAGGAAGGAAGGAAGGAAGGAGGAAAATGGGAACAGCATGAAGAGGAATGAAGAGACAAGGGAGCTGAGGAGAGAAAGCAAGAGCAGGAAAAACAAAGTCACCACTGGAGAACTGGTGCTGGGGCATGCCGGCAGCCTGGAGAGATTCCCAGCCTCACACTCGCCATTCTGCACACAGATGCGGTGGACTTACTGCTCTGGGAGCGAAAAGTGACTCACGGTTTTGGTATCTGCTACGTAAGAGCTTTGGGGGGATTCCTTGGCTGGCTGACAGAAAGGGAAGAAAGCCGCAGCAGTGAGGTAAAGCGCGATCCCTTCCTCCTGCCTTCCTGGGAATATGCGTCGCCTGGGCTGGCTGGAGCAGCTCTCTGCTTGCTTATGATATGCAAAAGGAGAATAATTAAAAGCACCAGCATCACTTGCAAAGTGAGTAAACACAAAGCCTTTCAAAACATGCTCTTCAGCTAATGAGAAGCTGTAATTTCTTAAAGGCAAAAAAGACACTGATGAGACTCGGTGGAGTGTGTGTGCATGCGCGCCTGCGTGTGTGTGCATGTGTTTGTAGATATGAGAGAATCAGTTAATTGTTGATGATGTTTAGAAAAGGGATTATGAGAAAAGACACTGAAATGATGACAGGAAACATCTTGGATCAGAGCCAAAGAAATAAAATAATCAAGGACAATCAAGCCTGCGGCTCCGGAGAAAGCGCCGACTGTTCTGCTGGGGACTTGGAAGGAATCTCCCGGCACTGCTGAGCTGCAGCTGGAATATGTGCTTGGCACCAGGAGAGAGAACTGCAAGGAGCAGTTTGCTTGAAGCATGAAAAAACAGAAGAGAGAACTATGGAGCTGTGCTATAATTCAGAGGTTAAACATCTTTGTCTGTTTATGTGTCAGAAGGAGACTGGGTTTTGCCCCATCTGACCTGTTCTCCAAAAATGCAACTTCTGAAGTCCTTTGGATACAAGCATAAGCTGACGATTCTCCATCTGCATCTCCAGAACTGTTCTGACATTATGAAAACAAAGGGAGCTGGAGGAATTAAGTTCTCCTGTGGCTGCAGGACCTGATGGACTTGACCATAGGAACTGGCTCTGGAATGGATTCTTCCTTAATTCTGGAAATGGGAAACCTCTTGCTGAGAGTAGGGGGTTACAGCCCACTGCCTCCAAGCACACCGGAGAGGTGACAGTCATCAGGAACATCAGGAGTGAGCTTCTCTTCCCACCTGGGCATCTGACTACTGTCCTGAACGAGTGGATTTAAATAAAATGTTGGCTTTCTCTTGGGCTGAGGTTGGGTGGAGAGAGAGGATAGAGGGAAATTTAAACTATCTTGTGACCTTTGTGTTGTAGTGAGCTACAGAAATGGCATCTCTTTGTTTTGGATGTTAAATTCCGTCTTAGTTCATTGTTGCTTAATTTTGGCACGTTACATCCTGGACTTCTCCAGCAGCAGAAACACATGGGCTGTTAAAGTGGGAATCCTTGGGGATGCAGAGGCAGAGGAACGAGCCAATCATACATGGCTTTTCCACATTTCAGGTTTTTCAGCACTTGCAAGAAGCTTTTCGGATGGTACGTATGTGTGTGAGCACCAGGGAGGGTGGAGGGGGCGAGGGGGAGCGAGTGCATGGTAGCAGCAGGCATGATGCTGGGGTCTGGCTGTCATGGATGCAGTGTGGTCGGCGCTGCCAGGCAGACACCCTGTCCCTATGCCGAGGCTCTGCTGAGCCTGCTCGGACCTGAGCAGAATGTTAAACACAGAGGACTAGATTAGCATACTAACCAAGTCATGTCAACCCCCGGCAAACGGCCATCTCCTCGCTCCAGCCGGTGCGGCACAGCCTGCCAGGCGCTTACCCGTGTCCTTTGTCAGATCCCTTTTTATGTTTGTGTTAGCTTTTGTTTTCCACTCAGACCCTAGAAATTCATTAACAAGAATGAAAGGCAGAGATGCAAAAACCTATAATGAAAACAAATGATCTGTTTAAATGGTGCTCAGGCTGAAAGGATGGGTCTGACAGCGCTGGGACCAGACGAGAAGCAACGCTGCAGCCTGGAAAATGCCTGGATACAGGCATGCCCCTTCCCATGCCAAGGCTCCAAGGAGACAGTTGTTACAAAGCTGGTGGTCTGTGTAAGGATGTTGTAGCATTGTCTTTACAGAGCCTCAAACAAATGCCAGCAACCAGAGAAGCCTTCATTGTTCCTTCTGGCTGCTGTCAATGCCATAATCACTACTGCTGCTACTGAGTGGGCTTGAGTAGAAAAAGTTACAGTGCTGGTAAATATCAACTTTTAAAATCATCTCAGTTCATCCAGAGAAGTGGTCCTGGGGTACCCCCTGAAGGAGTGCACCCCTCTGTGGGTGCTGGGGTGGCACAGGTGACACTCCCTGTGCCTGAGAGTATTGGTGCAGCCCAGCCAGCAGTGGGGATGCTGGACCTGGGGCAGCAGGAGGTTCAGGGTCATCAGCTCCCGTGTGATTTCCCAAACAAATGATTTCATCTCCTCTAAACTGTCATATGGTTGTGGACAATAAAAAGATTTAATACCAGCATGGCCTTTTCATCAGGATCTGTCAAACACGGGAAAATGTGAAATAATTATGGTGTATGATTTTTATTTTAAAGGGGGGCAGGGCTTTAAATATCATGGAGGCACTGCTCACCCACCCCCCCAGCACTGAATATGGACATGGAGAGAGGAGTGTGTGATCATCTCCAACGCTCCGGGTGTAGATCAAGTGTGCAGGTCAGAGAGGTCAAGGGCAGGGTCAGATCCTGGCTGCACAGCCCCAGGATACCCTTCTGGCTGCTCACATCTAATAGCATCCCTGAAAACATGCCACTGCCACAGGAACCTCCTGACCTCTGAGAGTTGGTGCCATTTACGCTTTGGGGAAACAGGAATGTGAGCAGGGTGCAAGGGAAATGTGTTGCAGACCTCTTTGTGATTTTGTCCTCTGAACTCATTGCAGGCTGGGTAAGAGGGCAGAGGCTCCCAGGCTCTGTGTGTGTCTGGTGAGGTCCCTCCACTAATCCCATCCCATTTACACCTGATAGGAACCTGTAGTTTATGTGTTTTAAAGGTAGGTAATGTAAAGATATCATCTGTTGAAGAAATAGGTAGCAAATCTCTCCTGCATTTCAGCACCTGCCATCTATTCACAGCTTCCCATGAGAACAAGTGAACCAGCTGATGTCAGAGAAAGCCTCTCTGATTTACACATGGTAAGACATGCTGGATAATCTCACTCAGTAAAGTTTAATCTACCTTCACAACTAGATAAACAAACTGAAACTGTTTGCCTAGGCATTCATCCTAGGCTACAACCACTCCTGATCATTAAA
Source organism: Indicator indicator (assembly GCF_027791375.1). Lineage (NCBI taxonomy): Eukaryota > Metazoa > Chordata > Aves > Piciformes > Indicatoridae > Indicator > Indicator indicator. The sequence goes on along the minus strand of NC_072028.1, from coordinate 10,871,329 downwards.
TTCCTAATTGTAAACACTACAAATAGTGGTGAAATGTTGCTGCTTGCCAGGATTCCATGGCTGGACTGGTTATGGTGTGGGATCAAGGAGTTTTGGAGCCACTGAACTAAAAATAAAATAATTTCACAGGGATTCCATGACTGAGCTGTTTATGGTGTGGGATGAAGAAGGTTTGGAGCCACTGTAATATTTTTTTTCAGAATTCTACAGTAGTTTTTGAAAGAGCCTTGTGCCAGTTAAAAAAAAAAAAAGAAAAAAAAAAGTAATTTTGGGAAATCACAAAAGAAATCTATCAGCATATCTCCCAGGTGATGAGCTACAAATACAATCCCACTCTTTTTTCAGTATTGAAATAAAATAGAGGGAAGTTACTAAAAATATGTTATATTCTTATGCTGGAAGGTTGACACATAAAGAAACTGAAGAACAAACCTGGACAATCTTAGCAGATAGAAAGGCTATGACACTGTCCTACAAATAAATGACTACTTGAGAGGTGTCCCTGCCCATGGTAGGGAGGTTGGAATAGGTGATCTCTAAGGTCTCTTCCAACCTAAACCATTTTATGATTCTGTGATTCAGGAGGAATCTCTTACTTGAGATGTTCATCAGGCATTAAGAACATTTTTTACCTGCTCAAAGAACAAAACAAACCTTAGGCAGGACCTGCCCAGCCCAGAAACAAACCAGGATTTTCCAGCCTTCTGCTGCCAGTAAAACCTGCACCTCAGAGCGTGTGCTTCCTAGCCTGGCTGTTACACCAAACGCTTTCAGTGCCACAGTGGCGGGACCAGGGATTTGGAGCACAGGGTCTGACAGGGACTTCAGTGGGCTGATGTAGTGCCCCTGGAAAACAAAAGTATTCCTATCAAGCTTTTCCTCTGACCTGGAATCTTTAAAGCTGGACTCTGTTATACCTTGCTTGTTCCAGCAGAAGGTATTAAGAAGAAACCCCAGTGATATGAAAGGATGTGACTGGCCATCTTCTGAGAATGGGAGTTACGAGTGTCATTAATAAACATCCCTTGTACTCTGAAATACAGTCCTGGTCCTCCTTCCTCCACTTTCCTCACACTTGCTGAAGAGCAATTAGCCAATAAACAGGCAATTATAATAATACCCTACAGTAAAATCTGTGACAACTCTCGCAGCAACAGAAGCAACAGTGCTTTCTTCACCACGCTAGGTTGAAATCAAAGCCTTCAGGTCAATAATCAAGTCTATTCTGGATCCAAAGGGAAAACCAAGGCCACCATGGAGAAGGAAGTTCCTTTTTATAAGGAGACATTCTACTGACTACTCTTTGCTGAACTGAAATTGCCCATTTTCCTTCCTGCAGCTGATTAAGGATCTGTGTCTCTCCTGGAGGCAAATGAGCCCTGCAATATCTTACCCTTTGGTAAAATAGATTCATATCTACTTATACCCAGTTGTACAATTTTCAAAAGGTCCAATTCTGCTAAACACAAGCCAGTTTTCACATGAACAGTGAGAAGCACTCTTTTCCTCTTAAGGCTTCCTCCCTGCCAAACTTCAGTCTGACTGTTCAGTGCTTATGTAGCTCAGAAATACTTCTAGTAACAGAAATCTGTATGAGTATGTTATTACCTTGCAATACAGCACAGCTTTGTTTACAGGGAAAACTCATCTTGGGAGGGAAATCACAGCTTGAAAATTAGTTTCTAATGATTAAGAGAAAGCCAAAAAACAGTAGGTACAGTGAAAATGGGTATGTAACCTGGGTTCCAGTAACTATGCAATTTCTACACACTGTCCTACAAATAAATGAAATATAATAATATTGTGATTATGGGCACAGCTGTTTGTGTGTGCCTGTGCACAATAAATCAAAGTGGCCTCTATCTCATTTGCACTGTGTGAAGTTTGTCCCTGCCGATCCTGCACGGCTTGCTGTTCACCACATGTACTTGTCTCTTCTGCAGAATTAAACTTGCAGGTTAAATTAACTAAGATGCTCAAGTCAATCACACACCAAATTACTCAACACATTCACTTGCCATTGCTGTTCTGGTTTGGTTGGTTCCACTGTCTCACAGTCCAGTCTTCCCACTCCACAATCAATCTGATGAAGCTGTGAGGTGGGGGCATGCCTTCAATATATTTCTAAGTTTTCTGCCATAGTCATTAATGAGAACACTAAATAGATTGGTCACAAATTATTCCATTCGTAGATGCTGGAATTTTTAAAGGATATTTACAATTTACAGTACAACAAAATCAGCCAAAACAGAATAGAGTGAAAAAGTCACAATGAACTTCATGTCTTATCAGAATCTCTCCATTTCAGTCTTCTTCATCATTCTTTCTCTTCCACCTCCCTCACCTCCTGCTTGCTATTTTGTTCTTTCTGTGTTCCATTCACCTTTCCCTCTCATTCTCAGGTCAAGATCAAGAATACTAACCTCATGGAAGGGGAGATTTCAGTGTTAATATTTCTCACCCAAATATTTAGATACAGTTTACAACATCTGAAGAACATGGTGTACCACCCCGCACCAGGGACACCAAGGCCTGGAAAGTTTCCTGACTAAATGGGAAAAAGTAGGTGCTTTAGTCAGGATCCTCTGAGATATTAAGAGCCTAAAGAGAACGACTGTCTTTGCCCATCAAAGAATTTCCCATTTAATTTATAAGTCTGATGATTCTCAAGAAATTGAAGCACTCACTCAAGTTGTAAACAAAATACTTCAGATCAAAACGTATGAAGAAAGCAAGCCAGAAAACTTCCTTAAAGGAAAAAAAACACTCCAAAAAGTAAATACAGGAAAACATTTGACTCCAAACTTACACTTCTCAGTATTTCATCTAGATAGAGGATATTGATGAATATTTTCTAAAGCTCAACATTAATCTTCCTATTGTTGTCCATATTACACAAGGTTAGTTTGATATTACAGGGTACCCCAGATGTTCTGAATGACTTTATAATGACTCAAGATGAGCAGATACAATAAAACTTGGTACTTCACAGAGACTTAGTGAATTTAGTTACATAAAGAACAATTCCAAATGAAATGATGTCATTTGGAGAAGAGGTACTTTTTCAGTGCCAAATCTAAAGGTGGAGAAACTAGTAGGAAGAGAAGGGATACTTTTTTTCCCCACATTTCAAGAAGACGTTTTTAATCCCAGCACATCATTTACCATAGATTTTTGGAACCTGAATATCTAAGACTTGAAAGAGACCATCCAAATATGATTTACTTTCAACAACTCTCATGCAAAAGAAGCAGGTCTGGAATCTCCTTATTTCCTCATCTTAAACCTGTTTGACAGAAATTTAAGGGACAGTTTTCCTGCTAAGAAGATTAAGTCAAGGCACTAATCATTTGGCCTGTTTTTTTAATGACAGAAACTAACATTTAGGGTCAATATAAATAATTAAATTACAGTGCCTTGATGGTTCCTCACCAGCCCACATAGACCTACAGCCTGGGTGTCAACTTGAAGATACCCAGAAAAAAACGATGGATGGTCTTGTTCAGAAAACATGTTTTCATTAATCTCACTGCGCTGAGAACAAGGTGAGTCAATGCTACTGACCAGCAGGTCAGGTGCTGGGAAATACTTCATGCAGATGGCATTTCTATAAAACCATAGAGACACAGGGAGAAAGAGCAAGTGAACACCACTGCTCACTAGGAAGGCAGAAGAGGGAACTCTAAATTCTCTAAATTCTCTGCCCATGGCTGCGTTACACTTAATCACATTTCTTTTAATCTATGTTATTTATATGGCACATCCCAGGAGGGCTACCAACACAAGAAACTCTTCCACAAGATTGGTCACAGAAGATCTCCCTACCTTAGTATGGAAATGTGGAGACGATGTCACCATAAGTGGCGCATGGGAGGTGGTTTCTATTGAGACTGGAAAAAGCTGGTACAGACTCTCCAGATCACTGCCTGCAAATAAAGAATACAAAGTACATCAAAAAGCCTGAAGAATCTGGAATAACGCACTAAAAGAACCAGAATTTTGTTTATAGCTCAGAGCTGTTAATATTTTGTATGAGTATTCAGCTCCAACTCAGTCAGCATTCCCAACAGTTCTGCTTCTCCCGCAACTGAAAGTTGACCTGCACAATCCTTTTGTGCTAGGTACATTTTGTACCCTACAAACAGTGGCTGCATCTTCCAGCTTCCTGACTTAACACAGCAAAGACTGTTCCAGCTACCTTTAGGTGGCCTTGCCAACAGAAAATCTACAAGTTTATTTGTAGCATGGGCTCTGACACATTCATCAGCAGATAAAAGGTCTGTGGTCTTATTTTGCAGTTCAAACCACAGCAGCCCGGTACTGTTTCTTACATAACAAGCAGGGCAGTAGACACATACAGAAGGAAAACAAACACAATGAAGAGTTAGGAGAAACAGTTGGATTCACAAGGAGTCTTCTACTTCCCAAAGACAAGAAGCACTTTCAGTTTGCAGCTTGGTATCCAGATGGGTGACTAAACAGGAGGCGTGATGCAGCTGATGTCAGGAGGTCTCCAGGGCAGAGCTCTCTAATTCCTATGGTGGTTCCTGTTGCAGTCACATCTCTGTCAGGAATTTATGAATACGAATTACAGAATCCTCATGAAATACTGTTTGCCTCTCCCTGGTCTGTTACTCCTCTGTCTACCATCTTACACATTTTCTATAATTTTCTTTTGTGGTAAGGGTATTGTTTGACCACATGAATACCAGCATCTGACAGGGAGGAAAAGCACACAGTGCTCTAGATGGGCTTGGGAGAGAAATCCTGGCCAGTAATGGTTGTATCATTATGGGGTTGCCCTGCAGCAACCTGTCAGCCTGCAAATCTGGTCATGAGCAGAGATAATGCAGCCTGCTTCTCACCATGATTTAGGGAGCTTTAGTTTGAGAGTGGTGCACAATGACACAACTATGGGACATGAGCATGTGTGAGACATAACAGGTGAAAGGCTAAAATAGCTCAGACTGAAGGCTTGGTTTAAGTATAAACAGAAAAAGGAAGCAAGCTGGAATAAAAAATGTACTTCAGAAACATGGAAGTTGTTTCCAAACAATGAAAACATAAAAAGACATAAATCTAGCAAGCTAAATGCAAAGCCAAAACAGGACCCCAAGAACAATTGTTGGAGTTATGAGAGCTAATAAAAACTTCTTCAACACAAAAGCAGGAAGCCTGTCAGTCACCCAGTGCAGCTGATGGATGATCAAGGCGTAAAGGGAGGAATTAAGAAAGATAAGGACACAGCAGCAAAATTAAATTAATGCTTTGCTCTGCTGTTCACTACGGAGGAGGTCAGGGAGGTGCTACACCAGAGCCACAAATCACCCAAGGCAGGCAGAGCTGCCTCCAGAGTTTTAAAGGAGCTCAAGTATGAAATTGCTGAACTTTTTTCCTTTCTATCAGAGGTGACAAATCTCTATAACAGGAGCAACCATGGGAATTATAGACCAGAAAGTCTGATTTCCAAAAGAGGCAAAATGGTAGAAAACTGTTGGCCTGTTGTGAATTAGCTGAGGTGAGGAAACTTGGTGACTTGGGAAGAAGTCCCAAAGCCTGCAGAAGAGTTTATGTGTGTAGATCTGAGTTGTCTGACCAAGGAAACAGCCTTGCTAATATGAGAGATTTGGGCTGATAGGCCAGAATCAGATTTTCTAAAAGCTCTTCTAGAACATAGCTCACTAAAGGTTCTTAAGGAAACTTAACTGTCATGGAGTAAGGAGGATTAATCTTTCTGTGAATTCCTGATAAAAAAAATACAGAAAAAAAAGGGTACAAACACAACATTAGCAAGGGAGTAGAGCAGAAATTCTGCCTTGCTTCAGCATAGTCATAAATAACCTGGATAGAGGAGATAGTGAAGTGACACACAGATAATGGAGGTAACACACAGAGATTTCCAGGAAAGTCAGGTTTAAAACTAACTCAGAAGAGTTCCTGAAAAACCTTGTGGAGTTCAGTGCCTGAGAGATAAAATTCAAGTGTGTGTCCCCGGATGGAGAGGACCCTGGTTTGAATCAGGCATTTGAAATCTGCCTTTTTTTAAAGGTAAGTATTTGCTTGGTTTGGTAAATAGGTTGGCTTGGGAAGCAATTTGGTACTGGTGCCATTTGGACCAGTGGGAGAGGAAAGGTTAAGTTCTAAGTTGGTTTTGTTTTGTTTTTTCCTTTTGCAGATAAAATTGCAGCCCCTGTCCTTGGGGAACTCTTAGAGGAAGGATCAGAGGAACAGAGAGCTAAAGTTTCTAATTTTGGCATAAGCAGGGTTAATTACTTGGATATTGGCAGATATTTTGAGGATAGATTCCCCAGTCTCTGCAGTGATGCTGAGAAGAGAGAACAGTCCAATTGGTGCTATCAGGTTAGTTACAGGAGAATACTTGATTCCATCCACTGACAGATCAGATGAAAGAAGAAAGTTCTGCATGGATGGGAGAAATCCTCCTGGGTTTGGGAGAATGGGGAGTAAACACCTCTTGTTGTGGGGATCACCCTCCAAATCCAGTTGCAAACTGGAGGAAACCCCTCTGGTTGAATTAGACGATCCCTACAAGTCCCTTCCAACCCCAGCATGCTGGAATTCTGGGGGGTCAGAAGGAGAAGAAATGGCTCTGAGAACCACCAGGAAATTTCTTTTTCCAGAAGGGATGTCAGGCAGCAAGGAGGCTTGTCCTCTGCCTAGCCTTGCCTGGCCATCTCCTGGTGCTCAGGACTGGCTCAGGAATCCCTCCTGCCTGGCTGCCATGGACAGGACCCTTCTCCCTCAGCAGCCCCCTTCGTTTTACGGCAGCTGAGTTACTGTAGGGCACATAAAGAGCACCTGACAACACTGACACTAAATTAAACCAGAGCCCTTTCCTCTGGCACGGGAACAAAGCATGTGGCAAGGGGCCAGGGCGAGGCGGCAAGGGGAGGGTGGGTGGTTGCCCCGACACCTGCCCACGGCGGGCAGCAATGTGGGCAGCAGCCTGCCCGCCTTTGTGCAGGCTGCCGGGCAGCGGTGAGGCTCCTTGCGTCCTGCCACGTGCCCACATGGAGAGGCTGCTTGTCCCTGTCTGATGGCAATTAGTGCCGTGCTAAATTCCTCACATCCTGTGCTAATTCAGGAGGATGGGCATGTCACAGCCTGCCAAGAATTACAGCCGCCCGCCGCCAAGATGGGGCCAGGGCGGCCCTTCACAAGGCTTTTGTTTCAAAAGCGAGGGCTCGAGGACTCTCCTTTTCTGTGGGAAATACCCGTGGAGGCGAGTGATGGGGCTGAGGCTGCACGACATGGCGTAGGGATGCTGTGTGTGAGTGCGCAGGGGGACACAGGAGTGGTGCCACACTCCCTGACCCATTGTGAATAATAGGCAAATTCAGCACAATCCCCATCTGCACCAGTGCTGCCATGCTGGCTACAGGAGTGGAGCAGGGAGCGTCCCCTCCTGCCTTGTACTGCAGACAAGAGGTAGTTATGAGCTGGGATGAAGCACGGACCTGAACGCTGCACCAAACAATCCCAGCCCACTTTGTGACTCTTACAGCTGCAACTAAACCAAATATTGCCAGGGCAGGGCTGGGCCCAGGTTGCTCTTGTCTGATCACATGCAACGTCATTCTGAAAATCTGAGCTGAAAACTAATGGTTCCATTAACACCTTGTATGACATGGACTCTGCTGTCCAGCAGCCACTCCAGTACAGCAGCAGCTCCCAGTGGAGCCACCTGCTCCCCACAAAAAGGAGCAGTCACCAAAGAGGTGGAGGGTCCTGCAGCTACCTGCTCAACTACCTGTACCCAGGTGGTGCCAGGGCTGCACATCCTCCTGTAGATCAAGCCATCCTGGGTGAGAACATGCTCCTTGCCTCATTCTGGTCTTCAGCTGTCATGTGAACATTGCTCCTCATGCAAGCTGAAGATGCCATGATCAAGGCCAAAAGGCCATATGCAAATTCTGTCCATTGAGCTGGTAACATTTTTGGGTAGTGATTCTCATGTACCTCATGACAGCCAACACTGGACATAGCCAGCATCAGGCACAGACTCATCAGTCTGGCTTTTGGAGGACACTCAGATCTCCTAATACTGTCCTGTCTGCAGCACCAAACCTCACTGCAACCTGCATGTGCAGGCTCCTGTAGAGCCTCGGTGATCCACAATGAGTGTGAGGAGGATGTGGTGAATTCCTGACCTTGTCAGGTTAGCAGTACAAGAGAAAGCTGTTCAGAAAGACAGAATAATGCTCCACAACATGCAACTGAATGTATTTTCTGAATTGTAGCTTGACTCCTGTTTAGGCTAATTCACAACAAATTATGAACTGCATGATGCAATTGGCAAAATGACAATGGCACTGCAGTGATCCCAGATGGCTTTGGATTGTTTTTCACACCCCATTGCTTATGTAGGTGACCACATGTGGGGCTGGACCCTGACACCCAGACACAGAGACTCCATCAATCTCAGCACACAGCTTCACTGCACAGCAAATGCAGTCATTCCATCAAGCACTGGGAGTGCTTGGTGAGGTGCTATGTAAGGGACATAGAAGCTCCATGTGGAGGCTGAAGCACACTAGGACATGGCCAGGTATGAGTTGTCCCTGATCCAGGAGGACTCCTCTGGGTCACATCTTGCTGTGCTTCCTGACAGTACTCCACTGGCTTGGAAAGAGGATGGACCAACAGACAGTGACTGACTGCAGGGAAATGAGACATGGCTGGCACCTGAGGGGGGAAGCATCACAGAGGGGCATCTGATGGTTTTTTGCCCTAGTGTGCTGAACTGCCAGGCAGAGAGAGCAGGCAAGCTCTGCCATTATGTGCCCACACAGAGTGTTTGATCTGTAATTGTTCTGCAAAGATTGTGTCTTTTCCTGTGTTATTGCTTTACACAGCCAGATTTTGTACCATATTGAAAATCAATAAAAATGCAGGGGAAAAAGTGTTTTACCACCCCCCCTTAAAAGTTAAATAATCTTGTTAGGATTCTGGCACCAGTGCTCTAAATCCCTTAGCTGATTTTTCCCTTCCTGTGCTCCAGGACAGCTGAGAGCGATCTGCATGAGCCCTGCATGCAAGAGCAGCATGTTGGTGTGGTTGAGGACCACCATCAGATTATGTCAGAAGAGTCCATGTCCCCAGTCCAACAAAACTGCTTGCTTCAAGCCACTCTATTCTGAGCAGGTCCAAAGTGACATTACCCTGCTGCCTCAGAGGATTTGGCTTATAAATACCAACACAAACCAAGGAGGGAAAGTGACTTTCCTGCAGTTCCATGGGCAGCCCATAGCAGGAGGAGCTGATGCTCTTTGCCAGGATAGTGCATCTCACAATGCTCTGCTGTCCTTGTGACAGCTTGGCAGTACTAAAGCAAGGAAGCATGCTTACAGACATACAGTGTAACCAGCATTGCTGCTTTGTTTTTTTCCTTATGTATACAAGAAACTGAAGTAGAATAAATGTAGAAAAAATCCACACAACCACCTATTTACTCTCAACCCCAGATTAGGATTGGGATATAGATGCTACATGAGGTAATGAGCATGATGAGATGAAAACAGGGGAGCTACTTAAAGAGATTAAGGGATTCGCTGCAGTGTAATTGAAAGGACCAACAGCCTCATTGTGGCTGTTAAGAGCTGAAGGAAAAGGAGCCAAATCTGTCATGGCATCGAGCAGCAAAACCAGCCAGAGGTGACAGTGCCCCAAGAGCGGAATGACTGGACCAAAGGCAGGAAACTCACCATTACACCTAACACCCAGCCCCCTGAGCCCTGGTACCTCCCCAGATGGTTGGATCAGAGCTGTAAGACAACTGCTCAGGTCTGGGTTGATGACTGATCAGAGACACTGGAACCTGGAAGAAGTGTTTTAGGTTAAACGGAAACAGCTTTATTCCTGAAACAAAACTAAGAAATATTTGTGTTTTGATAGAAATGCTTTGTGTGATGCACATGAAGTCTGTCATTTCAGGCTCTGGTTGAGGCTTTTAGCATTTCCAAAGGAAACCCTGTTAACCAGAAGAGAGAAGACATTTCCATTCTTCCAATTATTCTAAAAGATCTTAATTTTTGTTCAACTTTCTGTCAATTTAATGCAGCTTTGCAAACTTTTTAAACTTTTTTTTTCTTTTCTATTTTGATTTCTATTTTCTGTGTCCTGGGTTACCATGTGAGACTTTATACCCATGGCTACACAGGCAGAGGTGATCTGCTGGCCCTGCAGGCTCTGTGGAGGACCTTCCCTTCATGTTGAGTTGCGGCAGCAGAAGGATAAGTGGTCGGTAGTGTTTTCTGCACAAATATGGTGCATACCCAAACTCACAATGTGCACGTGAAGAAAACCTAAACCTCAGCAGGCACAACAAACACACATGCTGATGGGATTTGGAAGGTGGGCGCTGCCCTGACCAGCCTCATGGTCTCACACAGGCACTCCTGTCCCCTTGGCAACTGCCTGGACAGAGCTCTCCCAGATGGGTGTTACATCACCGCAGCTTTACAACGCCACACACATCCTGCCAAAGCCTGTTTGGTATAAACACAAGAGTCTCTTACAGTTAACATCATTTTGTCACGTTAGCCTACTGATAGATCTGCCTCCACAGTTTGGAATTCTTGAGGAATTAAAGCCCAACATAAACAGATCATTTAGCTTTATTGTAGTATAATGATGATTTTTAAATAACTTTGTAATATGCCCTGTAATATTTTTTTTAAAACACATGTTATTGCACTGTCACAGTTTCCTTGGCTCCGTAACAGCCCAGTCAAAGCAACAGATAGGAAGGTAAACACAACTGGAAGGTACAGAGTGCTAAGTGGCCTCTTTCCCAGGTTTGTAACTTGCTGTTCCAAGCTGCCAGCTGCTCTGTAGACAAGCTCTACTAATTGTGGAACGATTTGTGTACTCTTAAACCAAAATATTTTTCAGTTAAAGCAATGCATAAATTATTTATTCATTGTATTTGCATTTAAATAGTTGAAAAATGTCCAAATTAACTGCTTTGAAAATGGTTCCAAAATTCCCCCCCTAGGCTGTGGCCTTGTGGCCAAGTTTAATCTTGAAGCACATTGAAAGGGTTTATAACTGAAACACCAAATGCTCTCAATGTGCTCTGCTTCAGAGAACCAACTTACTTCTTTGCAAACTCAACTAAGTTTGAGGCCTGAAGCTTGGGTTTCAAATGTGTTTTCCACCAAGTTACCCAGATCTAGTGCTGACAACTCAAGATTTTGTTGGAGAGGTTTTGTCTCATACTACTTGGTTGCTTCCTTAAAGCTTCTGCTTGCAGACTTGCCTAAATAACAGAAGCAGCTCAGCCTTCAGTTTAAAAAACATCTCTAACACTCATGGTTGTGGTGAAAGCACTGTTAGAAACCAGAATACAAATGAAAATAGGAACCTTGTGAGTTTTAATAATCTACACGTAATTGTGTCAAAGCTGAGATTTAGGGAGCTCAGCTCCTGGCCATGACAGTGTCATTATTTTACATCACCTCTAAGCCTTCACAGACCTACAACTACTTCTGCACCCAAAGCTGGGGTGCAGCACTTCAGGGTTGATGCCACAGCCTGAGCACTGGACTCAGAAAGCCAATCATGGTTTTGTTATAGTTTAGCTGCATGGAAATGCTCTTCCCTCTTCGTCACCGGTCTCTGCAAAGGTATAGAAGATTAACTCAGTACATTTTCCCTCACAAGGAAAGGGAAGGGAGAAAGCCCAGGCACCACTCTAAGATCTCAGCCAGGAGTAAAATATCAGGAACCAATAAGGAAGGTGGTTTCCTGACAATTTGCGTCCTGATACAACATGCTCCCAAGTCTTCCCAACATGCTCCCAAGATGAGGGGGAGCTCCTCTGCTCATGACTGCACCCCTCTCAGGAGCAGAACGAAGAAAACAAATATAAGGGAGAACTCACAAGTGCACAGAAGAGCTGTCAAACCTTCAGTGGAATAGACACATAACTAAAGAAGTAACTAAGAGGTTTGCTTATTTAATATTTATTTAAAATTCACAGTAAAGTTCAGTCTGTCAAGTCAAGTGAGCAAGATGTACTTGGGTTTGGGGTCCCTAATCTAGCAACTAACTCTACACCTTACCTGTGAGCATCCACTCTTTGAGCGGCTCTTGAGCTCTGCAGGCTTTCAGGATGGGGACTATCTGAGGATTTTGGCCCCCTCCTAGTTGAAATTCTAGAACTGGTTCATGACATGCTCTGAAAAATCTCACATGTTATTGCCAGACCTCTAGGGAGACGTGTAAGCCCAGCAAGCCCCAAGACTCCTTGTGCCCAGGTTGCACTATTTCAAGTGGTGGGTTTGGCAGAGGAGAAAGAGCTGTTGCTGCTGGGAGCTGCACTGTCACTGCACTGGGATATGTGAACCACCTCACACTGCACTTTACAATAGATCAGCAAATGTGTTGCTGAAACAGGGGTGAAAAGGAGCTGTCATGCTGTGCACAGAATAATTGCTATTTCTTTGATACAATTATAAGAGTGTGTGATTCTTTAATAAAACCTTAGAGAAAACACCCCAAGTCTTCCCCCTCCCCAAATGCATCAATTTATATAAAACAAAACCGATTTAGTAACAAATGCAAAAATGTTAAAACAGATCTAAAAAGCACATTAGGCATTCCAGCTCCCTGTAAATAAGTGCCAGTTTAAAAACTGAAGATAAAAAAATTAGAAAATGCCAAGACGTGCACTGACTGGGAATTTCTCTGGCACAGAGGCTGGCAGGAGGAAAGCAAGCAGAAGTACTGGACAATCCCCATGGATGACACTTGGGGACAGCACTAAAAGACTATCAGAGCTTTCATTGCCCCTTTAGCTCCTCCTCATTGCAAGGTCTCTGGGTTAGAGTCCTCCACAAACTGACATCTCTGCTCCAGTCTCTTCGCCTGGCTTGGGGACAACATGTGCTTGAAACACAGAAAATGAGAAGATGCTGTCAGGAAATGACTCAAAATTGGGATGGAGGGTGGGGTGTGGAAGGGAGCAGCACCGCAATCAAAGGACCAGAAACTCCTCCCCAGGGAAGCTGCAGCACGCTCTGTTGAAGGATGAGGGCACCTCACCCCTTTCTCCAAGTGCTGCTGAAATACCTGTCACTGTCTATCTTCCCAGATGTTCTTCTCTCCTTCCCTTTGATGCCATTTTGTGCTCTGTTTTTAATACTCTCCTGGTCTGGTGGCTTTTCCACCCATGACTTCAGCTTTCTGCGCAGCGGCAGGACCTGGCTGGGGGACTGTCCCTGTCCTCACACCCCTAGGTACAGCAGGGCTATCACCTGCCATCGTGAGCACCGTGAGCCAAGGTTGTGTCGTCGGCATCTTGCGAGCGTGTGGAGTGTGAGTGTCTTCTGTAAATAACCCTCTGCTTCTACAAGGATTATTTAGACTTTCTGATGAAACTGCAGAAATGTCAATGCGGTGCCCAAGCACCCAATCAGGCGGCAGCTGCCTGACCCCTGCCCTCCGCCTCTCCAGCACCACAGCTATTATCTTCAAGGGGAAAAACCCTCCTTGTCTCTCCTTATACCTGCTTTTATGATCTCAGATTCTGCTAATAATGACTCCGTGTTACATAAAACAGATACATTAATGTCACCAAGTCCCAAAAGTACTGAATCAAGCTGACTCCTTCGGCAAGGAAGAAAGTGATAGATAGAAGCCAGGGAAAGCCTTAATAAGAGCATGGATGCTAAGGACGGGAAGAGCTCCACCAGATCGCTTTCTCCTTCCTATTTGAAATGGGGCATTTAAAGGGCCATGCGGAGAGAAGATCAGAGCAGTGGTGAGATGGCTATGAACACACCATCAAAGTGAGCAAATCAAACCTGTGATGTTAGGTGCTGCTGCAGAGGCATGCTCAGCCTGCTACACTTGTGTGCTCCGCTCCCAGTGGCTAATGGGGAAAGGAGATGGAAAGGCTGGGCAGCACACCAGCCTGGAACTCACCTCCCATTCCTGGGATAAAGGGATAAAAGTGCTGGCTTAGAGCAACAGCTTTGGGGAAATAAGTTGCCTGGCCTCTGTTTAGAGGGAAAAGCAGCCAACCCTTGGACCTCTACATCTGGCGGAGGACATTTTGATTCCTCTACAGCTGGAGCAGACATTACAATTAAAAGCAACACCCAGTGAGTGTTAGTGCTAGAAAACATTAAAATATTTAGTGGTAAAGCTATTAATATCTAAAAGCTTCATAAAAGAAAAGCCTGGATAGTCAGGCCAAGCTAGAAAGTATAATGCTGAAGCATGCTAAAACCAGAAAGGAAGATCAGTGGTGCTCACACAGACACACAACACACAAATGGGTGTCAAAACCCCTCGGAATTGCATCAATGGAACATGAACGTGGATTAATGAATATGAGAGTAGTCTCCCATAGTTTAAGGAAAGAAAAATTACATGAAAACCAAAATCTTGTTGCCTGAATCTTGGTCAAGGGCATTGGCGTTTTTGTCCACTACCTGTAGATAAAGCAGATATTTTGATTCCCATCTTGATGAATTTGGGAAAGGGTAAAATCTTAAGGCCAAGATCTTTTCTAGAGTGGCACCCACCAACACATGAGGCTGAGTCTGGCCCAGTCAAAGTGTGAGGAGACAACAAAAGGCCCTATGGAGGCATGGCTTGGTGCTCCAGAAAGGTGGAATCAGGAAAACAATGTTAGTTATGATGAGGGCAACTTCCAGAAAAACTCAGGAGCTACCTCCCATACATGTGTAACAAACAGAGGAAAATCTAAATTAATGGTAAAGGCCTGAGTGACAAACTTTTGTTTCCTTCAGCCTGGCCCATTAAGCCTGCAGACTACCACACGTTGCTCTCTTTGGAGATGAGGAAGAAGTTTCAGATACAACAAGCTATAGTGGGAGAGCTGGTAACCAGGTAAAGCCAAGTAAAACATGGGACTGTTAACTACAACTAAGAGAGAGAAAAAAGGGAAAATGAGAAAGTAGGTTACTCATTACAAAACCTTCTTCAGGATCCATCATTACATCAACTTTTACTGGTCTGTGCTCTAACAGAAAACACCTCTGACAATAGGCAGAGCTTGTGGAGCAGTCCTGCACCAGTGCTCAAGTGCCATTTAGACTCATCTGTACAAACAAATCCAAATTCAGCTCCCCTGACAGACATACTCCAGGGTATAGATCCATGAAAATTTGTATTTTGTGATTACTTCAGTTTACTTTGCTTCTTTTCTAGGTTTTATGCTAAATTACATGAACGGACGATCAAGCTTCACTTAAAAAATATTTTTTTCTGGTTTGTGCCAGTGTTAGAACAAAGTTTAAATCGTGCAATACAATCATCATCATTTTGATGGATAGGTTTACTTTGGACCAGCCTCTGTGTGTTTAATAGACCAACATCTGGCTTAATCTGCTAATTTCTAATTTAACATAAATAAAGTCCATAATGCCTTATCCATTTTCCTTAATTCATTACTGTAAGATGCTCAAACAGTGACGAGGTTTGTGTTTACACAGCATGCAGAGACTAACACCAGTTTCTTCTGTTTCTTTGAGTGAAAAAGTTACCACCTCCAAGTCTCTGTTCTTAAAATGGGCAGACTCGTTTTGACCTCAGAAGTGGGAGGAGGATTAATTTGTGAACAACCAAAAGCATAATAAGAGTGCTAGGTGCAATTATATTAAGTGCTAAATATCTCACAGTGCTGGCAGATAGGAGTAAGACAGGAATGAGAAGGCGATTCCAGGGGTTTCATTGTTGTAGAGACAATGCCAGCCCTCAGAGTAGCCAGGCACATTCCAGATCAGAAGAAACCATGATCCCTACTCTGAGAGTGCATAATCTAAAAAGTCAAAGATGAAAAGAGGGAAAGAAACTCAGGATACAAAAGAATCTATGTAGTGACAGGTCCCAGCTTGTTATTTTAATTAAAAATATGCTAAATCCTTCTTTTTGCCTCTTTCAGCCCACTCAACCAGGCTCTAAGCTTCAATCCCAGTGTCTGCATAACCTTCCCTAATCATCCAGGACTTTCCCCATACAGAGGAGCTCTTTGGAGCCAGGGGCAGTACAGGAATGGGGACATGGTGGATGTGACAGGGGGCAGGACAACAGACCCTGGAGACTGGAAATCCAATAGGTCCAGCCTAATCACCCTTCTAGAGAGCCATGAAAGTTTTACCAACCAGCCTCTTGAACTTGGAGGCTTCTCATGACTTACAGGTGGTATATTGAAGAAAAAGCCTGCAACAGTGGAGCCCTTTCACCTGCATCTGTGTACAGCTGAAGAAGTGCATTTGCTGCACTACATGCAGTCTCCTTTCTCCAGGGACCTCGGCATGTCCTCAGACAGACCATCAAATCCTCTGAGCCTGAGATACAAAAATGCTACTTTAGGAACAATTTGGGAGTAAGCCAGCAATGTTGTCATAGTTTAAATCTTCCAAGAGTTTTACTAGAGGTTAAAGATCCCACCTGCCCCCTTCCTGATGCTTTCCAGTCCTCCCCACTGGCTTGTCCCCAGACCTGAGGCAAAGGTCTCCGGGTGCAGCTGACTGCACTCCGCTCCCTGCCTGCCCCAGAGCCCAATGGATATTCCTTCAGATGTCTAACAAGCATTGAACACAACTGAGGTTTAGAGAGAGACAGAAATCAATACAGCAGCTTCCACCAGTCACAGTGAGGGATTAGCTGTCCCACGGAACAGCACAGACGGCTCAATGGGGGAATCATGACTCTGAATAACGCAGGAGGTTTATGAAGCTGGAAAGCAGCCTCTGGCCTTGATAACCTCCATCTGGCCTGGAAGGAAAAGTGGGTGGTGGAAACACGTCCTCAGAGCATCCTCTCCTTTGGTGTTGGCAGGGACAGGAGCTGATCTCATCACATCCTCTGGGAAGAAATCGTGGGCAGGGACCACTGGAGTCCATGCTGTCACACTGGGCCCTGTAGAGCCATCTGTGCCTTCCAGACCTCTGCTGCAGCTGGGTGGCATATTTCAGCTCTGGAGATTGAAAGCGAGCAACCCCAGCAGCAAGAAATGACAGGAGAGGCTGGTGGTGTGGTGATGTGCAAAGGCAAGGAACTGAATCCTTCAACTGCAAACTAGGCTCATCACAGCATGAAAGGAGAGGGAGAAGACATGGACAACTGCTTGGCTCATGCCATCACCAAAGGAGGCCCCATGAACCTCTGATAACAAGAGATACGAGATCCTGTGTCACTGCTAACAAGTACCTGAGTCTGAAATCCAAATCCTCTTTGATCCAGGAACTCTGCAAGAAGCAGCTGATTTTGATGGGTAGAGGCAAGGTTAAGACAAGCACTCGAACAGCAAAGTCCTCTTTAGCTTACCTAACAGCATATTGTTCTCTGTGGGTTTATGGAGAGCTGAGGACTTGTTGCTCCCCGTTGCTCTTGCTTTTCTTGTTTTAGTGGCTATGTCAGGACTCCAAAAAGCTGCAGATGCCAGTTTGTCTTCATATTGTCACAGAGAAGAAAACTTGAGACTATAGAGGAAATGAAGGAGGAAGCAATGGCCAGAAAGCATTCAATGTTTCATGAGGCTTTGATAACATATTTGTATCATTTGAGAGAGGTGCTTGAAGACCTCAGAAGTTCCTAACATTTCTGAAGCTGACAGCCCACAATAAGGTTTCTGTGAAGTCTGAGTGAATAAATGCTCTCAAACACACTCCTAGAGCTCACACAGCCAGTTTGCTTCACTGTCCAGGAAGCCTCATTGATTGTCCATGGGATCTGCAATGATACTCTGTGAAAGCAGATGAATTCTTTGGAACCCAAACTTCACCCATGGCAAGAAAAGAGTAATGAGACAACAGAGGTGTAGCAGAGCAGACAAAATTCAAGCAATAAACAGAAAAATACCTCAAAGAAATGTTTTGTCATGAGCCTCTGAAAAGAACTATTTATCTTTTAGTTATTTATCTTTCTGATTTTTCTCAAGGGAATTAACACTGAGGTTAAAAAGGTGTCAGCACTTCTCAATACAGCAGCTTACCACTTACAGCACAGCAGAAGATTAGCAAGATGTCCTCTTATACATAGCTTCCTCAAAATAAGTCACATTTATGACCTGAATACTGCCATTATTTCATTGTACTCATCTCTCTAGAAATCCAACAAGTAAAGCTAAGGATGATGTGGGACCACATCTTGCCGAAACTCCCACACAGCTTCCCTCCACATTTCAGAATGGTGTCTGGTCCACTAGACGCTAACAATTATTTACATGACTGAAGTTCAAATCCTGTACCCTGTGACCTGGTCACACATTACTATTGAAGAACAAGCTCTGAACTGTATCTCAAAGCTTCAGAACTGCTTCAGACTTGCTCCAGTTTGGGAGAATCCAATAATTTTGAATGTGCTAACCAATGATTTGCAGAAAACAATGGAACTGTAGACATGGTGGAAGAAGACCAGGAACATGCCTGCGCTGTCTGTGACTGAAAGTGTGACTGCCTGGAGTAGTGGTCAGATGGGTACAGCCAAATAGATGAGAACAGGAACCTGGTCTTTTGTCCCAGAACCCATGGCAGAAGCTGTACTCTCTGCCCATCCTCACCCTGCATGCTGCCTAACATGGCAGCATGGTGGAACTGCGGTATTTCATGAAGGTGGCACTGGGACAGGTTGTCCAGAGAAGCAGTGGAGGCTCTAATTCCAGAAGGTTTCAAAGTCACATTGGATGAGGCCTTGAGCAACCTAGTCTAGTGGAAGGTGCCCCTGCCCATGGCAGCAGAGTTGAAACTACATATCTTTGAGGTCCCTTCCAACCCAAACCATTCCATGATTCTACGATTTTAATCTGGCCATGGGCTATGTGTGGGACAATCTCTCCCTTCCCTGTCTTGGACGCACTGAGGTCAGCTATCATGCGTTGCCATGGGCTGAGATCAGCCTCCAGCACAGGGAACATGTCGCTCTCTCCTGAGACCATCAATCTGTCCCCACCCCCACTCCCGTTGCTCCTTCTCCCACATTAACCTAAAATACGAGCACATGTGCTCGCCCCCAGTGCTTCTGCTCCCAGAAACCTCCCTGTCCCCTCCCTCCAGCGCTCTTTATCTAAGGCAGCGTGTCACTGCAATTTTATGGTCAACATTACTGGCTCAAGCCCTGCTTTGAGCCAATCGCCCTGTGCTGCATCCGTGCGGAGAGCAGCCAGGCTTCCCGGGAGGAGCTGCCTCCTGTGCCGCGCCGCCTGACCCCCTCCCCGGCAGCCACCATAAATCTGCCGTACCTGATGGGAGATGGGCTTTTTAGGATCTCTCAGGGTGCTTTGAGGTAGCACTTCTATGAACTCCATGCCACAATAAATAATGCTACCTGCAATATGTCTTTGGGAACGTGTCAGCAGCGGCTGTCCTGCCATGAATTTTTATTCTTTTGCCGTCTGGAAGATAGATTCCAGATACAGCATTTCCCCGCACTTAGTGTCAAATCTCTTTACCCCTTTGCCCCAGCAGAATGACAGGGACCACAAATAAAATAAAATAATAAAAAAAGAAGCATAGGAAAAATGGCCTGAGAGCAGAGGGAAAGCACTAAACTCACCTCTCCCTGCAGCTGAGCAGCCGCAGAGATGACAGCAGTGACTACAGGCGGGGGCAGGTAGAATGGGAGGAAGGTAATTTTTGCATGCTGCTGGTAGAAATTCTGAAGGAGGATTCCACAGAAAGGAGCATAAAGATAAAATGGTTATAAAGAGCATCATGCAGGTGGAACTGGAGGACATAGGAAGGTGGGTATGTATACCACCCCGAGCTGCTGTGCCACAGATGGGGAAATCAAGCACTGACCCTGATAAAGGAAGGGTTTTAATGGAAAACCTTTTTCACTATAGAGAAAAAGGTCATACAGAAAGACTAATGAGATGGTCTAAATATTTGCAAATCTTGTGCTGCAGATCTGATACCAAGGTTAGAGTGTGGAAGGAGGAATGCTGTAACAATCACCCACAGGATTCGCTTGGAAAAAGGAATTGCAATTGGCATGAGAACCTTGCAATGTTCATTTGGATTGGTGAAAAACAGCATGTGGTGCACCTAAGGTCAGTGGTAGGGCCAAAGGTCTCCAAGAGCTTCATTAACAAGCTGGACCTGCACAGACAGAGCACATCTTCAGCGAGGCACTGCAGATGAAACAGAAGCAGAAGGAGAAGCTGACATATCAGAGAGTTTTGCTGCCATTCTGGGGGATCTCAAAGGGGCCATGAGAAACCTTGAAATCCAGCAAAGGGAAAAGCTCAGCCCTGCCCCTGGGATCTCTGGGAAGATTGCTCTGGGGAGAAGCAATCTTCAGCATGCCAGGCACTGATCTGCAGAGGAGGACCTGGGGTTCCCGGTGAACATCAGGCTGACCAGGAGCCAGCAATGTGCCATCATGACACAGGCAGCCAGCAGCATCCTGGGCTATGCAAGGAGGAACACGGCAAGCAGGGTCAGGGAGCTGATCCTGCCCCTCTGCTCAGCACTGGCTAGAGCCTCACCAGTCCAGTTCTGGGCTTCCCAATCTCTTCCTAAGCTGGCTGGATCAGGCCATCTCCAGAGGTGCCTTTCATCCTCAGTGATTCTGTGACCTATTTGAGGAATCCAGGATTTGCTTTCTGTTTACCAGATATAACCAACTGAGTAAACTACTCTTAGGAGTCAAAAATAATTTTAAAAGCCCCTGGCCAGGTAAAATATAGTTAGTTGTACAATTCAATTGGGAATATAAGAAATATCTGATCAAACACCAGACCAACAGCCAGAAAAGCTCTACAAAAAGATAAACAGTTCTAGCTAGACAGGAGTTCACACTGCACATTTTTTTCCCTCTCAGTTTCCCTCTTCTATCTCAGTGACTTAAATAAAAACAAAATATGGCTCTATTCCACTTCAGAATCCTGTTGAACTGCAATGCAATCTTGCCTTAATTTGAAGACATTATTTTACTTTCTCCTTTTACTCTGATGAAATTACCAAGTTTCACTTCCTTCACTTCCAAAAGATATTAGGACAAGCACGTCAGTATCTTCACATTAATATGCACATGTCAGTTACAACACAGAGTATGTTACAGACCTCACTGCTCTGCCATTGCCACCACTGTCCAGTCAACAAGTGAAGTTAGAATGCATGGATGTCATATGAAATGTCCCTTCAGCAGATGTGTTTCCCAATTGCCATCAGGAATGATGACACTGTAGTTAGAATACATCTGCCTGGCTGCCTTAATGTCTGTCCTCTTCCTATTTCTACCTTGGAAAATGAGCTTTAAACACTGAAACTGCGACAGTTGAACAGGGACTGCTGAGCAGCAGCTGCACAAAACAAGTCACCCAAAGATGTTGAGCAGCAGCTTTTGCCACACAGCAGAGTTAAAGTGGAGGAGATTTACAAGGTCATTGACAAATGCAAGTATTGATTGAGTATTAAAGTGTCTTGTGATTAATACAGCCTTCGAAGTAATTAGTGCAGAAGATCTCTTATATCTCACCATGTTTAAATAATGTATCTGTGAACATGCAGCCCCCTGTCAATCACTCCAGCTGAGGCCAAACATCATATCACCTGATAACTCATTTGGAAACTGGGCTTCCTGCCTGCTGAATATCTTTCAAAACCAGCAACTCTTCCCTAATTGCCTGGGGTGACCTATATTTAGAGCCTGGCAGTTCACTGTGGGGGAGAGAGGGAGAAAAGAGCTAGAAAAAATGCTAAAGCACGCTGTTTGCACAATGGTAATAAAACCCAGGAGAAATATCAGAGGCACCGAACAGAGCTGGCTGAGGGACCCGTAGCAGGAACACGCAAGCGGTGTTTGCTCAACCCAGATGCATATTGCTGTGTCTGATGTAGCCATGTAACTCCCTTCCCTTCACACTTTGGTAAAAGTCTAGATTTTTTCATGCAGTAGTTGATGTTAAAACTGGGAATTATGGAATGCAATTTGTTTTAAATTCAAAGAAATACATAACACAATTTCTCCCAGGTCTTGTAGGGTTTTACTGGGGAAAGAGGTGCTCAGCTAAAAACTTTTCAAGCTGTATCTGCTCCTGTCTCACTAACAGAGCCCAGAAATATAGGATGAGAATGTCCATGATTGGAATAATAGAAAACAGGGCTGGGAAGGACCTCAGAAAGTCACTAAATTGATCTTTCTACCCCCAGGCAGAATCAATTACACCTAAGCATCCTAGTATCCTGGCATCCTAGATTGAAAGGATGGGTCATGTTAATCTAATAGCAAACTGATTGTAAGCTCTTGATCAATTTTGCAGTCATCTGCATCTTCACTATTTTTTCTACTGCCTAGGACTTGGACCAAGAAGTTCATACCAAAATCTAACTGCTCACAAGGTACAGGAGTGCAGGAAGAAGAACAACTTTAATTCTAAAAGAAAAAATATGCTCCAAACCCAGAAGATCTTCAGGAGAAAGTAGATAATGGGGAAAAAGCAGGTGGAAAAAGTATCTGCAGTGTGTAGGAGGCACAGAAGCATTGAGGGAAGGAGAGCAAAGACAAGGAATATGCACAATCGAACTCAAAAAAGCTTAGTTTTGGAAACATTAGGGCTCATTTCTTTCTTTTTTTTTTTTTTTAAGCTATTTAAGGAACACCTTTTTTCGTGGAGCATAATACCTAGGTAAAAGATATACACAAGAACGTGCTGAGAAGAGAATTAAGGAGGCTTTAAAAATCACTCTGCTCTTCCACACTGCTCAGTGACATTGCAGGACCACTGTGTAAGGAAGGTCACGTTCCTCATATCAAAGACTTGGTCTTTGTGTGGGGCTCTACATTCCATGTTTGAACAAACTCTTTGAGCCCCTCTTGATTAGTCCTTCAAGTATCCTCTGCAGGTGGAGAAACTTCAGCTGGTGCTGAGGGCTCTCAGGCTCGGGCTGGCAGTCTCAGTATCCCTGTCTCAGCTCTTGGTCCTCACCAGAACAGCTTCAGTCTAATCTGCAACAAGGACACCACCATCTATGGGAAGATGGGGCTGTCAGCAGTTACTAGAACTATGTGTGAGTTTTTCTGGAGCAATCTGGCATTTAGTGGTCACCAGATCTAGGAGGTAATGTTCTGCAGTAAGTGCCACTTCAGCAAAATAAGCAGCTTTACACCTTCTGTGTGATTTTTGGAATCCATGAAGCACCAGGTACTCATCTAATGTTGTCTTAATCGCTTTCCTACCATTTTCTTTAAACAATTGTAATCACAAGGTTTCTCTGAAGCACACTTAGAGATCGTTAAACATTTACTGTTCATCGGGTAAATAAGGCTCTGGGAAACAGTTTCCCTCAAACTCCTTCCTTTCTGAACTGCCATTTGTTTCCAGTCTAGGCAAAGGGAGGAGCTGAACTGCAACCCCACTATCCATCTCAATTTCTTTTACACTTTACTTTAACAGAGAATAAAGATGGGTGTAAAACATACAAATATTCTGGTTTTCTGCAAACATTGCACACTCCACTCCTGGGAAAAGTTGTCAGCACCCAGTGAGGGCCCAGCTGACAGCCAGAGCTTTCCTGGTTTGGAAGAGAGCTGAGACCACAACATCAGTGTACTTCTGGAAAAGACACAATCCTTAACCTTCCACATCTCATTTAACTTTCAGGGGTTACAATACACAACATATGGAAGTTAATCAGTCTCATACATAATCAAATCAGAGCGATTCCTAAATTAATTTAGAGGGAGGAAAAGAAGGAAAAACTCTTATTCCTGGAAGACAGTGAAAGAAGTCCAAACCTGGGACTTGTGACTATTCCTTTAGACAAAGCGCTAGAAATATTCTCTTGCCCTTAGTGTTAATCTCTCTTTCTTTTTTTCTTGCACCTCTCAATGTTCTATAACTCATAAGTCCCTCATTCTTCCCCTCTTACAAGTGTATTTATTATGACTATTTCACCAGCTATTGGTTCAACACACTTTGCTCAAATATTCATCATTTAGTTCTCTGGGTAAATCGTATTTAATCAGCACAGGAGAGAAAATGGCATCATTATAGATGCCAGATGCCATTACGCTCTGAAGACATTAAACCTTGTCTTCAGCTGCCCACTGATGCCTCTGATTGGAAGAAGCAGGCTGCCTTGTGGGGAGGTTACCCTGAGGTTACCAGCCATACAGGAACAAATGTACCTTCTAGGCTCTCCAAACCCAAGAACAGGGCACGGTGGAGAGGCAAAGAGGGACAGAGAAAAAAGTGACTACAGATAAAGAGGAAACACCAGAATTTGTCCTAATTAAGCTAGTGAATGCATCTTTGTTTTGAAAATATGGTAAGCCAAACTCCCAAATTAATTATAGCACAGAAAAACAATGAGACTACACAGAGATCTGGTGGTTGTAAACAAAATCCTGTCCACAGAAATCCTCTCTTAAGAGGACAAAGACAACACATTTAATCTCTGGCCTTAGGAGGTGGCTTGCTTTAGCAGATGGTGAATTCTTCAGAGCAGGAGCCAGATTTCCTTGGTTGGTTGGCCAGCTTAGCACTGCAGCAACAAGCTTTACTGGACTGCAAGTAAATGGTGCAACACCAGAATGGAGGAAAGAGAAGAGAGGTCATCCATCCAAATTACCACCCCAGAGGTAGTGCCTGTGCTGCTCCATGCCAAATATAGGCACAGGGTGTTTTTAAGGTAAATAATTCTATTTCAGTAATACCAATGAAGAAATTATTTCCTTATTGATGATGTCCAAAAAGTTATCACATTAACAAAGATGCAACTATATTCCCAAAGCTGCTCAGAGGAAGAAGTGGGGAAGTCTTCTCCAGCTGGCATTGAACCACTTAAAACTTGACATTGCCCTTCTATAAAACATCAGTTTACCCAGGTTATGGCATAAAAGACGATAGCAGACACCTCACCTGAAGAAGCTTCTCGTTCGTCACTTGACATCAGCGCTCAGAAACAACTGCCCAGGCACAGGCAGAACAATGGCCAGAAAGGCTGAGTGTTGTCTTTTATTTATTATTTATTTTTTGCTAATAATACATCTGAGGTTTCGATAAGTAACTAAGAGGAAGGAGAGCTCCTTCCAGTCCATCCTGCTGCCGACAATTAAGAAACCTCAAAGTAATTTTTGAAAATGTCAGCGTCTCATTTAGCAAACGGATAAATAATGAATGAAGCATAATCACTGTCCTGTGCTGGTGGTACAGCTTCGCGGTGTCATTAGTAAACTAACGGTATAATATCTTCGTGTCACAGTTTAATTATATCTTGTAATTAGTTTCAGCAATGGATTGCACAGAGTCAGGCCCCCTGAGCTAAACAAAAGGTAATAGAACTTTCAGAGTCCTCGCATAAATCAATTATGAAAGTGTCCTGCGTTATTTGAGGCTTGTTTGCTGTAATTTTATGCACAAAGAAGAAATGATCCCTGCTGCCTGTGGAGGACGATTCACCTCGCCAACTGCCTGCCTAAATGGGTGTTAGGACCACAGGAGCACCAGCCCACCCTGCGCTGGGCATCTGTCCACACACACCACTCTAAAGTGAGTAGTGTATAGACAATGTGCTGTGCACGGTGGTGAACACACAAACATCAGAACAGGACATGCAGGCATGGTTAAGATGGTTCTGTGATTTTTCTGTTGTTGCTGAGGTGTTACAGGCTAGCACTGGAGTTTGACATTTTACAGGCCTTATTCTCGCAACCCTCTCCGTCCAAAGCCAAATGTTGTTCCATTTCCGTTCCCTGTGCTAAGAGGATCACACTACCATTGAAACAACACCTACACCTTCTTTCATCCACAGAGTGAATAAATCCCCCCATGCAAGACGTCTAGTTTGCATTACCACATCCAGACAACCCACCAGTGCTGGCTCCTGGCCCAGTGACTGTTGTCCTCATATAAACCCACTCAGGTTATTCCTTCCTCCTGCCTCATTTCTGGTATTCCTCATTGGCTGTCACAGGAATGAACCAAGCAATAGAGGACCATGTTGGGAACTGATCCACACAGGGTCCACCAGGGTCATACAACTGCAATTGTTTCAGATCAGAATCTCTACTGCCATCTTGCAGGCTGCTGCTCAAGCTCTGGAAACTCTCCCAAAGATGCTCTCTTCTGAAGAGCTCCTCATACTGCATATGCAGATAAACCATGGAGATAGAGCCCACACCTGGAGAGTGGCTGTGAACAACTCTGCTGTCCCAGCACACAACTTCCCACAGAGTTCCAGAGGAAGAAGAGTTATGTTACTGGGATTAAATATATAAAATAACATTTCATAGTTCAGGATTAATAGCTGTGTTTTATTTGCATATTTTTCCCAGTCCTCTCAAGAGAACTACAGGTTCTGCTGCTGTTCCTCTACGTACTGCTGCATGCACATGGCTCTCCCTGCTCTGGTGTCTAAGTGCCTGAATCATTTGTCTTTTCATGTTCCTTCTCTGCCCCCACTGCTTGGTGCTGGAAGCTGCCTACGTTATGTGGGATGGAGAAGGAGGGAAAAAAGAAAGAAAAAAAAAAAGCCCCCAACCTCTCAGTATGTCTAATTTTGGCCTACTGAGATCTCCAAAAGCAAAAAAGGCCCAAAGCAGCAGCAAAGGGCTGTCCGCAGGTCACCCAATCCGAGTTGGAGTATCTGGGATCCCCACTGTGGACAGCAAAGAAGTGTGGAGAAGAGTCTGAAAGATGCCAAGATATGTAATTGTCTCAGTTCTGATCAAGCTGCAGAACACGCTGGGGTCCTGTTCAAAGCCCTCATCAAGTCTGCCTTGAAAGTGAATCCAGTGGCACGGTGGCCCTTCTGTTTATACAACAACTTACAGGTTTAAATGAAAGGCTGCTTGATAAAGCAGCCTGAATCCTCCTATTGTGAGCTCTTCAACAAATTTAACAAAAGAAAAAGCAGTGACTAGAAAAAAAAAAAGGGGGGGGGGGGGGAAGAGTCCACTCCTCGGAGCGGTGCTGCAATCCGGCTGGTTGCCATGGTGACATGATGACTTGTTCACATGGCAACATACCTTAGGTCCACTATTAAAATGATGAGAGTAAACTGGGTTGCACTAAGTATAGTATCCTGTCTGCTGCACCAGCCTTCCTCTGCAGCAGGAGCTGGGACAGATACTGGTGCATGGGAGGGAGGGGAGAACAAAGCTGAAGGTGGCAGCTTTGGTGGGCAGTGGGAAAATAAGGGGGGGAAACAGAGTTCTAGGGCTGTCACTGAGAGGGGTGACAGCTACACAGATAATAAATTAAATTTCTCTTTGATACAAAATCTGCCTTTCTAAGCTAAAGAATGTTTTCCACACATCAGTAATGTGCTCCAGAGGGCACTGAACTTCTTTAGGACATGATCTCGGGTGAGCACAGGCAAAAAAGAAGTGGCAAAAGGGAGAAGAAATCACCAGAGATCCTACCGACACAAACCTAATTGTATTAACAATAAAACTTAAGAAATAGCTGCCACAGCAGTGAATGCAATCATGAATTTGTCATCTACATTAAAATCCTAAAGAACTACTAAGTGGTAAATTGTGCAACATTTAGGCAGAATGAATACCCAAGATTACAAAAAATATATCCTTATTGCAGTGTTAGTAGTTGGCTTTCTGTGATTCTTTCAATGTCAACAGATTTAAACACCTCCTCCTAATAGCATAGACAATTGTAGTACTGCTGGGGAACACATCACCCAGTTGTCTCTCATCTAGGTGAAGGACAGGAGGAATCTCCTTGGCTTATGAAGCATGTATATTACACAGCAGACACGAGAAAGTCTCTGAAGATACAAAACAGGAGAAAGCCTACCTTTAATACAGATTCCATTCTAATTTTGCTGGCTTGCTTTTACTACTATCAGGATAAGGCAGGTGGCTGGGATCTTTCTTGCTTACCAAATTTAGAACAAAATTTTAGCTTAAAATCGTGATTAAATATT
Source organism: Indicator indicator (assembly GCF_027791375.1). Taxonomy (NCBI): domain Eukaryota; kingdom Metazoa; phylum Chordata; class Aves; order Piciformes; family Indicatoridae; genus Indicator; species Indicator indicator. The sequence continues at coordinate 10,843,442 of NC_072028.1, read as the reverse complement.
GTAATGTGTACCAGCAATTTGAAGACACCAAGTGCAATCTACTAACGTTTACTTTTAACACTGAATGGTTAGACAAAACGCATCATGGCACTAAGGCCACCACATACAGAAGGATACATTCTTCCTGCTCTCACCACAGCTACAGTCTCAGCACATCACCCCTCATTTGTCTGTAACTCTTTTCTATCTTCTTAAGATCTCTACAATCTGCAAACGACTTACAGGCAGCCCCTGCATTCCTGGGTCTCAAGCACTGCCTGTAGCACCAACATGCTGAAAGAGGGTAGTGATAAGGGTCACCAGAGCCTTACTGCTGTGCTGGCCAGCACCTAAGAGATGGCTTTGGAGGCCACATTGCAAGCTCCTAGCATGGAGTGTATGAAGCGGTCATGATTTAGCAGATGTCACAGCAGAGGAGGATTCCTTTCATCTCATTACTGATGAAACAATAGCTTTGTCCCACTCCCTGAAACACTGTGAACAGTAACTGCCTCATAAGGATGGCAAACTGTACGTGGAAAAAAAGAAAAGAAACCTTCTGGTGTCTATCAAGCTATCATGACAGCTGCACTCATGTTTCCTCCTGAGGACCAAAATAACTACAAAGTGCATGAAATCATTAAGAACATGAAAATCCCAGAGGTAGGCTTGGGCTAAACCTCATGATTTCCCAACCAAACAGCATCAAAGAACAATCTCTTATAGTTCATTTGCTGTTTCCTTTTGCTCTGCACACACATGTGCCCATGGAGTTTGCCTGTGCTTGGCAAGCACAAAGCATCAGCTCTGAGTATGGCCCCTTTGCACCAAAAGAGGTTTCTCTGCCCACCCTTCTAGAGCAAAGGTAAAGAGAATTGGGGCTAGTGAGTGGGAGAGAGGATGGTGGCAGCTGGAAAGCTCAAGCTGAACTAAAAAGCCTTTCAAGTGCATCTGCACATTTGCACAGCCACATCTGCACATTTGCACAGCCACATCTGCACAGCCACAGTTTGTAGGAGCTTTTCCAAACATGAAAAATAATCTGTCATGTTAAGGTAAAGTAACTATCACGTTTTGCATGAGTCAGTATGACAGTCCTGGCAGTGACACAGGTGATGAGGTGTTGATTTGGTAGGAGACTGGGACTCTAACTTCATACAGTGCAGATGAAGTCCCGTTTTTATTCATCACGCTATTTAGTTAATGAACTAAACAGTTCAGACGAACTTGGAATTTTTCAGTGTGACACAATTCTTTAATCTGACCTGCAATTTGATGTCCAGTACAGAAAGCTGTGGAGCAGAAATCAAGCCTACATCTGACCAGAAAAATCTGAAGCAAAGAATAGATTTTGTATTTCCATTTTGTGAAGACTGAGTCCTAATTGTACAAAATGCACCCATAGGGGTTGTTTTTGTTTTTTTTTCAATTGGTATAATTCATAGACCCTCAAAGTGGGCACAGAAAGTCTTTTGTGATGCTTTTCTTCTCTCATCTTCTCCTGCTCCACCTCTGGCATATTCAGAGATGATTTGCTGCTTTCCACTTTCCAGTGGTTCAGTACACCCATACCTAATTCCTCCTTTAAAACAGTTGTTCTATAAATTACGATAATCTTGCTATTTTAAAAAAAAGAAGAAAGAAACCAGTCCCTATAAAGAGCAGAGAAACAGAATCAAGTTCACTGATTCTTAAACTTCTAATAAGTCTAATTTTGGAAATCAGATTTTTCTGAAGGATAAATTGGGAATTCAGACACTTGTAAGAACTTCATTAATGGAAACAGAACATGAAGGTTCACCAGTGAGACAACAGGTGTTTAAACAATTCTTTCTACCTATGCTCTCACATCAACTTTATTTTCAAGTTTCACTCAATGATGGAGTTGTTTCTTAGCTCCTTGTGTGCTTAGCCATTTAATTAAAGCAATCCATATTGAATTCATGTCCAGATGCCTTGACCAGCAGAGCCAGATCCTCATTGGCATGCCAGCTGCTCAAAGAAGAGTACAGCCCCTTGCATACTAATCAGAGGAGAAGGCAGTGATTCATCAGCCTACTATACTGCTTCAGCATCTACAAGCACTTATGACATGTAATTGCTGGTGCATAAGGAAGCCAGGCCACATTAAAAAGCCTACAGATAGTCAGAGATAAAAATTAATGACTTTTGCTTTGTGTAATCCTGTGTGCTGGGGGGGGGGGCGGGAGGGAGACTGGGATTAATGGACAAATGTAAGTAGGCACAAAGGAACAAAGAGTTTCTTGGCCTTGTTTACATATTGAACAATAATAATAAAAGAAAAGTGACAAGTTATGGGAAAGGCAAGTGTGAATTTTCGGCACGAGTGAGTTGGAAGACTGCTTGCAGTTCATTATGGATGCAGAATTTCCATACTCATTATTCTGAAACAAACCTCCTCAGAAGGCCCTTCTGGGACCAATGGCAGCAGTTTTTATTATTCATCTTTTGCTGGTATTGAGGATGTCATTACAAGAGCTGTGCAGAGCTCTGCTGCACGGCAGGCAGGAAGAGAGGAGGGTGACTATCTTGGGAGGAATAGCTTATTTATCATGAGGCCAGAGCAACCAAAGAGTCAGGGTCAGAGTGGGCTACAGTTGTAAGATCAAGAAAGAGGGAGGTAAATCAAGGACAGCAGACAAAGACAGTCTGTTATGCATCCATGACAGCAGTTTCTGTAGATCAAGTTCTCATCAAAACATTCACTAATCAGCATTGTTGTTTGAATGTCCCTGCCATAATCCCCTTTCTAGCCAGTGATGGACGCACCCTCCTGAAACTATTTGGAGAAACTTTTCCATGCAACTTTTCTATTTTTATTTTTTCTTTAACATTTGCTTTCTTTTCTGCTTTCTCAAGTCTTGGTGAGATGTATATATCAAAGAGAACAGTGAAACTGAAGTTACTTGAGCTGTCTTTCTACTGATTGGTAACAAAAGGAGGGAATAAAACCGATGCATGTACCAGAGTGGACATAATCGGAAGCTTAGTTTCACCTAACGCCCACCTCCAGCACACCAGACATAAGAACCTACTTCAGCAGCTTCCAGGGGTAGAGGTCTATTGATTTCAGCAGAAATCTGCCCATGTACAATAGCAAAGATCTGGTCACAGGCTTTTCTTCTGTCATGAAAATTGCCAATTACACATGAAGCCGTGTGCTCTCCAGCACTGAGGCTGATACCTTGAGCTTCATTTCTAAGGGTAAATGCTGGGTCCAATCTGGACTCTGATTTGAGTCCACTTCAGCCACTACACTCACCCAAGAAGAGAAATTTATTACCTGTTGAATGGAAGTTTCTACTCTGTAGCTGAAAAGAGTTATTTTAGAAGCTATTGATTTATCCTAATTGCATCTATCTTAGTACTATGAAAAACTGCCATTGCCATGACAATAGTCTTAAAAAAGATGAAAAAGGCTGTTCTATAGTCTAGGATGTTGTTCATTTTACTACAGTAGACAACAAACCTTTCCTGCAGAGGACAAATATGATCCCTGCATTACTCAGAGGTCACAGTACAAACCTGGAACTTGGTTTGGCTTCTAAGCCAGACACCACACAACAGCCTCTTGGCACTTTCATGTTCTGGAAGCTGCAGTCTTTAGGATGGACTTTCAGCAGAGAAATACCCAGCTGTGCCAGCACTTGGTGCTGATGCCAAAAGCAGCTGTGATGCCACGCAGGAGGGACTGCATCTCTGACAGCTCTCCTTCAGAAAGCCTTTCTCCACCGAAGTTCTTTGCCTCAGAGAAAACAAGACAGCTCTTGAGATTCATCCACACCAGGGAGGAGAGCAAAGCTCTTAGCAGTCCCTTTTCACAGTGGCGGACATTACACAACTGATGTGGCCATACCAAGACAATGCAGACATGCTGGAATCTGCAGGTAAAGGGTGTGCTGGGTGTTATACAGATGTACTCCTTTATGCAGCATAAATTAATTCACATTCAGTTGGATTCCATGTTGTAAAAGCTGTAAGGACAGTCTGGAGGACTCCTCAGCCTTCCTATCCTTTCACAGTCCTGAAGAACTGAGGGTGAAATGCTGGGACTCAGGAACACACAACATCATTGATATCGGCATGCAGCTGAGCAGGAACTCAAGAGCTATCAGTTGTGCTGATCAGGTCTGCTGATGTGTTACAACCTATGGTCCTGCAAACTCTGCTCTTTATTTATTGGTCACACCAGTTAATTTTGTCTGTTTTGCAAAATATTTACCGGGGGTAGGTGAGGGAAGCAGAAGCTGCAGCTGCATCCACAGCCACCATACGATTTATTTACAACTGGGGCTTTGTGGTGCAGCTAGATAAAAGAGGATTAAATTACACTTTGTAGATTAAGAGTCTGAACACTATAAAACTCATAAGCCTTTGTATGCTAAGCAAGAACTTTGACTCCCATAGGAGCCTGCAACAGAGATTCTGCATACACAGAGAAGACTTGAACTTTTTTGATATTTCAGTGTATCTTTCTCCTACAGAGATGTTATCAAACTGTTTGGGGAACATTTTATCAGCACAAAGGTGCTAACCTGAACTGTAGTGTCCAGTACGTTTTCATCTCAGTCCCTCCACACAGTCACTCAAACAGATTTTCCTCTTTTAAGGGCACTGTCACCAGTTACACATTATCCCTGCATCCATTCCACTGCTCCCTGCCCATTACAAAAATACTGTCCCAGATCTTTGCTTACTGGGAAAAGGTACTAACAGAACACACTCCCATGCATCCATTTCATGTGCCCTCTCTTCTCCTGCCCTTGTCTTCTCACACAAAATACAAAATGCATGCCAAAAATTCTTCTTTTAAGAGAACTTTCTTCTATTTTGATAGTATTCTGCTTGAAAGAAGGACAAGCAGCACTGTTTGGTGATAAAGCAAGGAAAAGAAGCTTTGATTCTTTACAAGACCGTAACAAAAAATCTATGTATGGGTCAGCTACCGAGCAGAAAGACGTGTGTGTGTGTATGTGTATTTTCAGCTCAGAGGGAGGCAACTCTCTGTGGATTCAATCAAATTATTTCTTCCTCAACCTTATTTTCTATTTTTCCCTCCACACTTTCAGGAGAAAGACAAGAAAACATTCCAGTTTGATGTACACATACAACTACCTTCTGCAAGAGGACAGACTAAGCTGACAACCTGTTTCACATGGAGATGTTTTTGAGGTGAGCCACTGTAATAGTCTATAAACAGCTGCTCTGGATTTAAAAATACAAAATGAAAGCTTCCTATGCAAACTGTTCAAGAAAACTGGGGTTTCTTTACACTTTAGGGGTTGGACATTTTAAGATACTCTTTCCATTGTCAGGAAAGGTCACCTGGGTTTAGAGCAGGTATCAGAGATCTCTGATGCTCAAGACAGTGGTGAAGAAGCTAGTTCAGGCATGCCCAGCTCACCACAAGGCTGGGTGTTGACCTGACTACCTTGTGTCCAGGGATGGATTGAGCCCCCATGTCCATGTGCAGTTCTCCTTGGCAAGGAACAGACAGCCCTGAAAAGTCTGGCTCAAACCTTCACCAGATAAATTGGCCTCACCTTTCCTGGTCAGGACTCACTAGCCCCTGATCACCAGCCTGATCTGGCAGCCTGCTTCATGTGCTTCCAGGGCTTGTGGATCAGCAGGTCTGCCAACAGTGCCAGGTCCTGTGTGTTCCAGGTGCTCACCTCGAGGTGGCCCAAATGCAGCCCCATCATGAAGGCAGCTTCAGAAGAGGCCACAACAATCATGCTGGAACACCTCTGCTGTGAGGACAGGCTGAGAGAGTTGGGATTGTTCAGCCTGGTGAAAAGAAGGCTACAGAGAGACCTTCTTGTGGCCTTTCAGTACTTAAAGGGGCCAATCAGAAAGCTGGAGACAGACTTTTTAGCAGGGCCTGTTGTGACAGGATAACAGGTGATGGTTTAAACCAAAAGAGGGAGATTTAGACTGGATAGAAGGACAGAGTTTTTGACACTGAGGGTGGTAAGACACTGGCCCGGGTTGCCCATAGTGGGCGACCCATCTCTAGACTCCCCATCTCTGCAACCATCCTGGGTCAGGTTGTTTGGGCTTCTGAGCAACCTGCTCTAATTGCAGATGTCCCTGCTGACTGCCAGGACATTGGACTAGATGACCTTTAAAGGTCACTTCCAGCTCAAACCTTTCCATGATTCTGTGATTCTATGATAGTCAAGACATCTCCCTTCACCCCCAGCCTTGGGCTGAACCAGCCTTATACCTGGTGATACAGACCCTGTTTTACTGAAATTTGATAGGTTCCCTACATTTTGCTGTATAATTCAGTAGGAAGTGACTTGCTGCAGAAGCGCTAGGAGGAATGGCTCCCTGGTACAAGACAGCTCCAGCCAGGAAAGCAAGCTCTGGGGGTGGTATTAAATGTAGACTGCCCAGGACTAGCTGAGAAGGGCATGTTAAATGGTAATCGCCAGGTAACTCACTCAGACAGACAGAAAGAGAGGGGGAAAAAACCTGAAGTAGCTATCTTTAAAGAGAACAAGCAGATCTGAGTAATCCAATTTAGGGGAGATAAGAGTCCGCTGGTAGCACTGTCCTTTAACTGGACACACGCCTTCGTTCAAGTGTCAACCCCAATCCTGGGGAGGTCAGTGCGTGGGGCCTGCAGCCTAATGTACTCCTGAATTGGCTGAGTGGATTTCCGAACAAACACGCTGGTCCAACAGAATTGATTTCCAGCAGGCCGTGTGGGTCCCTAACGTAATTATCCTGCAGTGAGGCAGTTCACAGCAGCCCCTGCATTGAGAAGCTGCTGGTCAGGCAGAGGAGAGGTTACGCTGTGCCGCAGCCCCGCGCCAAGTACAGCTCCGCTTTTAATTGTTTAAACAGCAGTGGAATTTCTTTTGCTCTTTCTCAACAGAGAATCATTATAGCGCTGTTTAAAGAGGTCTGGAGGGACCTCAGAAGAAACTTTCCCTCTAAGCTTTGTGTGCTAATGAAAAAAATCAAGTCATAGATCTCTAATAGGCGAATTCAATTTGTAACAAGCAAATACAATCATCTTGACACCAGCGCTGCACCACAAGAAAACTTCCCTGGCTCTTGCTGCACACAGGCTTCTTGAAACATGGCCCAGCACCAGGTCATCTGTCCCTGCCACCCGCTGGCCACCCCATCCAGCAGCTGTGGCACAGGCTGGCACAGCCAGCTCAAACCACCCGCAAAACCACTGCTCCAGCTGATGCAGACCCTCAGCTCCTCAGCACAGTAGGACAAGAGCCCACAGGTTACTGCTCTCAGCCACAAAGGCCTCAAGAGCAGCACAGAATGGCATGGCATGGCATAGGATGGCACAGCATGGCCAAGGGTAGGCTGCACTTCTTACTCAGCAGAGAACTCCTGTATTCCTTAATGAAGCTCCTGCAGTGCCCTTCCTGGAACTGCTGACATGAATCAAACCACATTAAAGGAATCACTGGTATAGAAGAGCCACATTTCTCCATGATAAAGTAAGATCAGGTTTGTGTACCAATCACAAAGAGCAAAATCAGTTTTACAGTGATTCCCCTAATTTCCATTTTACTCTTTCTTGGTGAAGGATTAGGCGAACTCTGGGAGCCAGAAGACATCCCCAGAAGGTCTGTGGTTCTGAGAGACATACAAAAAAAGTCCATGCCCTAATACTGGGCCTCCTCCTAGAGACCTTGCCAATAACAACGATGTGAAGAAGCATTCAATATTCTAATAAGAATATTTCCCTCCTCCCCATTACATCACAGCAGTGTCAGTTCTTTACAGAAGTAGATGCTTTACTCTCAGACAAGGAGTACAGCACTCTGTGCTTGGTTTATATGTCATTGCATTGTCCAGCTGAGTTTTGTCCCAACCACCTAAAATTGTCCCACCCTGGGAAAACTGCCAGCACCATGGGCAATACACAGCAAGTGTGACAATCAACAGGTGTTTGCAGTACGGTGCACATCCAGGCACAGAGGCGAAAATGATGGACCAGAAGTTTGCACACAGGATGTTCTGGTGTTGGTGGCCTCCTGCCCTGGCAATGCAGTGCTTCCCATATTGCTGGATGGAGACTGAAAAACCACCACACTGGGTCCACCTAGAAGGCAAAATTCTCTCTTCAGCCGTGGCCAGAAGACATGGGAACATGGCAGCCTTGTGTGAGACAGCAGCAGTTGCTTGGGACGTCACCAGCTAGATACTTCATTTGGGCTGTGGTGTCCAATACCCACAATGAACATTTCCTCCATGAATTTGTCTAATCTATTTCAACTCATTTATTCTTTTGTCCTCCACAACATTCTGTGTGATACAATCCATGCATTAATTATGTGCTCTTAGGAAAGGTACCGATTTCTCCTTGTTTTAAACCTTTCCCATTCAGTGAACGCCCTTTCACTTCTTAGAATTATTCCCTAAGCATTTTTCCTGTGCCACTCACAATTTACAAGCTGCTGCTGCATTTCTCCATCACATGTATTATCACAGATGATGAATTCTGCTCTTTTTAGTCCCACATCTGTAGCAAGTTAAACTTTCTGATCACCCATTTTGGCATTCTCAAGCAAAGTCTGGCATCCTGGTTATCCTTCCAAGGCTGCAACACTTACTAATACAGAACCCACTCCACTGGAGAGTGCCAAAATGTGTTCTACACCCTTGGCTTGTCACAAAGCCCATTTCATCCGTGGTGCTAAAAATTTCTTGGCAAACTAAAGCTCCACCCAAGCAAAGCTACTTGATTGATTCTATATAAAGAGAATTAGTGCAGATGCAAGCTGCTTCTGAGCTCACCAACCCAAAGCTGCAGGACAGCAGACAGCAGCAATTCCTAGATGGAGCAGCTACCTGAAAATGGATTCACTGCATCACAGTTTTGTGCTGGTTACATCTCTCTTTCCTCCAGTCACTCAGATGCTGCTTTAACTGTACTCAGCTCTCCCACTGCACTTGCAGAAAGCCATCTGTCAGATTCTCAGCCGTATTTCCCTTTTCCTGTCTTTCCCCAAAGTAGGAGCAAATGGGGCCAGATTCCAGCTGTATTTTTCATCCTCCAATTAGCAGGCTCCAATTCATCACCCTGAGTATCTCCTGGCATCAGTGCCGAGATTCCCTCCTCACGCCTGGTAAATCGGTCTTCATTTAAAACCCTCTCTCTTAGCCCTAAATGGAAATCAATTCTGCAAGTTTAGCAAATAGTTAATTACTCCACAAAGAGGATTGATTGGCCTTTGATCACCAGAAAGCTCTGTAGTGCTATTAGTCTCTTTCATCTGTGATTAAACCACAGAGAAAAAGAAACAAAAACTAAATTAGGCTTCTCCTGTTATCCTACAAATATTTAATGACGGGATAATCTCCTAAAGGTGCGATCAGGGGATATACATTCCACCAGGAAATATCTCCAACTCAACCTTGAACCCAAATTCTCTCCCTGCAAAGAGCCTGGCAACGAACTTTATAGAGGAAGGGAGCTGAGCTCAAAGGGACGCTTTGTAGTACACACTCTTCTTGCCCTTTTCTTCTTTCCTCTTCTTATGTACGTTTTAATGCAGATAAAGATTTTCCCAACGGAGCCCTGACATGAATAATAATAATAATAAAAGCTTCCTTTAAATTCAGTTTTGGCTCTGCTGACTTTCTCAGCAGGACAAGACTGTGTCCTGATGATTTGCAGCATTGTACAGAGCTGTTTCCCCAAATGATGGGATCCTCCCCCTTCAGACAAATTTCAAACATCACAGCCTCCCACTGCTAGCCCACTCTGAAATTCAACCCCAAAGTAAAGCAGAAGCTTTCTGCACAGTTGCCCATCCGCACTGCAGCAGTGACAGGAAGGTCAGAGGATCCGGTTGCATCTCTCACGTTCCAGGCAAATTTAAGGTCTAGGAATCTTTCCTTTTGTGGCACTAATGTAAACCTCATTAGAGGGTGGCTGGCAGATCCCAAGTGGCTCTCAGGGTCTGCATGTGCTCCTCACCATTACTCACTCCAGCAGGAGCCACGGTAACGGTTATCAGATGTGTGACAAGCCTCTCCAGAGGTCTCAGCAGCCAGGGCTAGGCCCACCTTGTTAGACACTTTATCAAGACCTACTCAGGAATTGCTCCTTCCCCAACAGCACCAGATTTTTTGGAGAACTGTGGAAATATATCTGCTCTTTTCTAGAAAATTTCCATCAGCTGCAAACAGTGCTATTCCCAGTTGCTCCTGGGTGCAGCCAGGAAAGTCAAACCCAGCACCAGGTAAGGAGAGCTGCCCAAATTCCAGCAGCCTTTGCCACTCTGACTGGAGAGGGAAATGACTATGGCATCTGGCCACCCATCATCTGGGGCAGCAAGTCCCTCAAAAGTCAGTGCACAATGCCAGTGCAGCTGATGGGTACATAGAGCTGATTTGAAATGTTCCTGCCCTCAGGAATGGGATGCAGAGACTATTCTGCAGGTCCAGAGAAATAAAAGCACATGGAGATGGAGCCAGGAGGAGGTTAGCTTTCAGAAGGTGTGTCTTGTCAAGTAAATGGAGGCTTGATTAGATATGTTACTGGGAGGCAAGGAGTGGAGCTGGTGAGGCTAAACTTCAAGTTCCATAACTTGCTATGAAAACAGAGGATGCTGAAACTTTTCTGAGGACTAAAATGTCATCATATTCTTTGTGCAAGAGAAAAGAGGAGCCTCTTGACATGTTTTCAACTCTCTAATGGCAAAGAGTCCTTGAGGGGCCAGGCCACGCATCAGGCAACAGCAGGCGTTAATTAGCCTAGATTTGTGTGGAACGGTTGTGTGCGTGCGCGCGCCCGCGTGCTCCTGTGTGTGTGTTTTTCTTTCCCTGGGTGTCTCATTTGCAGGATGTTCAATCATCCCCTTTCTTTTCTGGTTCTGCAGCCGCGTGTACCTCTGTGCGACTGTCGAGTCCTGACACCTGTCAAACAGTGCCACAGTAAATTGGACGTGTCAGCCTCAGCGTGCTGGTGCCAAGGTGTGAATTAGATGGAGTCCCTCACTGTTGTTCTTCTGACCTCTGTACTCCATTACTAGGACATCCCAAGACACACCAAGCCTCAGGGTATCACAAAACACAACAAAAAGAACCTCACAAACCCATCACAACCACAGCCAGGTGCTTCAGGATTTAAGCCAACATTTTCTTCTCTCTGTGAAGGGAAGACTTAAAATAAACTGAATTTGTAAACATGCTGATTGCATTTGCAAAGCTGCTGGAGAAAGGGTTGCGCACTTTTGTTTCATGCCATAGCAGGAGGCTCCGGGAGGCCAGAAAGAAAAGGGAAAGTGAGTGAGTAGTTGGTGGGGCTTTCAGATTAAAAGAGCTGTAAGTCACTCTGCACAAAGAAAAATATTTGTTTATATTGTGCCCGTCACTGTAGACCTGGTTTCCAGAAAACTGCACAAACAAAAAATCCCCAAACAATGAGTATGACTGAAATCACCCCGATTCCAGTTCCTCACCTCGTGCAGAGGTTGGGGGGTTTGTTTTGTTGTTTTTTTTTTTTTTTAAAACAACAGCTCCCAGAATAAAAGACTGATTTGTGCAGCAGGCAGTTCTGGGGACCACCTATTGCACAGGGCTGCAGACACATATGGTGCTGCACAATAACAAATAAGAACAACAATAAAGAAAGCTGCACCCACTTTGCTCAGTACGGTGTTCTCAAAGTTACACAGTAAGAAGCAATTATCCCAAAGTGGCAATTTTATTTGAAAATAACATTTAAATTAAAATGGGCATTTCAGGGCCTCCTGCTGAAGACTGACATGGGCTGTTCAGGGGCCCACTGTCACTTTGTCAGCTGTCACATGCTGCCTTCTGCTAAATGGGCGCAGTTTGCCTTCACCCTTTATCCAGACTCTTAAACATGCCGCACGCATTTTATGAAGACCAACTAAGTGGGATTGCATCCCTGACAGCTGTTCCAGCTTGGATTCTGTAAAAGTGTTTTGCATACATCTATCTTTTCTGCTAACAATTTGGATAGATAACGGAAGCAGAAGGGAGAGCATGGAGCAGGCTGGGGAAAAGAATGGAACAAAGAGCTTTCACGCCCTGGTCACCTGTTAGCATCCAGCCCTGAGTAACACCACTGAAGTGGGTAGTTCATGACAAGTCAACCTGGTGGCTTTGGTTAAAGGAGTTTTAGGTCTCCTGGATCCTTCAGTGGGTAGGTGCATCACTTGCAAAACTCCACAGCCAAGTGTCCTTGTGCAGCTGGGTGGAAGAAGAGATACTATTCTGGTCTCAGGCACCAAGAGCTGTTGACCATCAAAAGCTGAGAGTGTGAGAGGGATGCAGGATTCCACTGGATTCCTTCACATTTGGTAAATTGTGAGCTGCTCCTTAGAATTTGGTAAGTTCCTTATTCTCTCCCTTTGTCCATTTAACCAACACATTTGATTATTAAAAAATACCATCTAACCAAAGCTACCCTTCAGTCAGTACACGGCCATGCTGAACCTTTAATGTGGTAAGAGCTCTCACAACCTTCTTCTCTTGAGTTCAGTGTTCCCCATAACTAAAATACATTGTAAGTTTCAGATACTCACAGTGCTCTTATGTACTCATACATACAGTCTTCAGTGTATGTAGACACGTTCAACAGCAGACCCTCAGCTTCCCTAGTCTCCTTTTCGCTGCTTGATATACCTGCAGAAGCCTTTTTGGTTGTCCTTCACATCCCTTACCACATTCATCTCCAGATGGGGTTTGGCTTTCTTTACCCTACCGTTGCACGTTTTGGTAGCATATCTATAACCCTCCTGGGTCTCCTGTTTAGGAGGAGGTGATCCCTAAAACTAACATAGCTCTCCTGAATTCCTCTTCTCTTCAGGACCATACTCCAAGGGATAAGGAGAAATTCTCATGAAACTGGCAATTCCTATTGGCAAGGCAGAAGCAAGGAAAATTCAAATACTGTCAATACTGCCAATACTGTCTAAATTGATCCACTAAAATTACTAGATACATCCACTGAGGGCTTTGTAAGAAAATAGTGTACAACTGCTAAATATTTAAATATAGAATATTCAAATATTTATATTTCTATTCAAATATTGATTATAAAACAAAACCTTGTTCACAAAAAAAAAAAAAAAATCCCCAACAGCTCAAACAGCTGAATGCTTTGACAAGAACACCACAATATTATGTATACAGCTGCTTTTGCTCATTATTCGATTTCAGCAGTGCTGGCCTGCAACAGAACTGGGTCACTTTGTGCTGGCAAAGCATCATCTGCAAAAAGCTCAGACATACCAAAAGAAAATGAAGGACCAAGTGCACATGAGAGAAGCACTCCTGTCCTGCAGGGATCAGCAGAAGGGGTAGCTACCCATCCCTTTTCCTTTCCAAGTGGTAAGGGTCCACTCTCTACCCCTTCCATGCAATGCAACTGAAGCAGCTGGCAGACACCAAAATTTTTCTCTTTTGGAGGCTCAAGAAGAAGGGTTTCCTGCTACAAAGGCCAGTGTCTTGGGTCAAAAACTTTCCTGCTCCATTAGTCTCCCTGGGCCTTGACTTCTTTCCATGATATAATGTACTTTCCTGTGAGACTACATTACAAAGATTCTCAGAGCTGTGAGATTTTCACATCTATGGTAATGAGGACCACTTCAGCACTTAGAGTAGGTGGGGTGTGTGCAAGAGATCTTCTGATGGGAAGTAAATTCTAATTTCTTCCTGCTTTTATTGCTGATTAAAGTCAAGAAATGTCTGTAGTTTGCTCCATTCTGTGTTGTGAGATCTCACATAATCACTGACAATAGTTTAAGGTATTATCTGATCTGTGAAAGTACACATATTTAAAAAGAGGTAAAAGTCTTAAACCCAACATATTAAACATGAAAGCAGTGTCTGGTTTACGTGTTCAAAGTAAGAGATTTGCTCCCAGGAGTGACACATCTATTACTAATTAAACAATTAATTTATTATGCAGCACTTGCAGAAAACAACATATTTGAAGTCTGAAAACGTCTGCTAAAGAATGGAAAATAATTTGGATACAAATAATTATCTTCAGGATTTTTCTTTACACTGGAATATGCTTAACACAATTCAAACGTCGTTTTCCCAGAGCTAAATAGTAGTCACTGTGCCACTGGCAGTGCACAGACAAAGCAGAGCAGTAATAGGTAGTGACTGCTCCTGAACACCCCCATCTGAGCCATTGGAGAGCACATGTAGTGACACAGACAGACATTCACCTATGGCTTTAGGTTGTTAGTCTGAAGGATTTGCCTTAATATAAGAGATTCTCTACCAGAAAGTCATACCAAAAAATGCCACTTGGCTCCTCAAGGTCTTTGCACTGGACAGGAAGATAAGATTTTCCAGCCTCTTCTAGTGACCCAGTAATCTTACAGGAGGAATTGTCAGGATCTCAACCAGCTGTTGAAAAGAGCTGATTGTGCTGAATACAATGGTTAAGTTTATTTCCATATGCAATCAATAGCGGCGCTGAGAACTAGAAGTCCAGTTATTTCCCCAAAATAGTAAGTGCAGCATTGCTGAATTTCATCTTCTGAGGTAAATTATGCAACCAGCATATGCCCTATGCATGGTCCTTAGTATCTCCTCAGTCCACATTCCTTAGGATCTCCTCATTCAACACTGAGGAAAGCTTCTCTGCTGTGGCTTTCTCTGCTAAAGCACTCAAATCCTGGAATTCGGTCAGTTTGTCTTTTCTTTGTGATCCAAAATCCCTTGCAAGAAAACCTACCGTATGTCATACATACATAGATATATATATATGTTATTGAACATAAGGAAATGGGTGTTCTCAACACAAATAGAAAACCAGTCATCTCTGTGCTGAGGATTCAAAGGTCTATCCCTCTATCTAAAGTGTAATTCAGTATCTTGTCTAGCACTTCGAGAACCCTGTTTAGCTAGAGCAGAGGTCCTAATCTGCCCTGCAAAGTAGCTTTAGTTTCCAGCTTTCTCAGGTGTTTCAACACTGAACTCCCTATCTCAGACATCACCTTTTACTCCAGATTTTCCCTGTCATCATATTCAGATTTTTGTCTACATGTGGCTTCCTTTTTCCATAACACCTCTTTTACTAAACATCTTTGTTGCTAAAATAATTTGCTAGACACCCATTGTTTGTCAGGTACAAAATGGAAATAACCTTTCTTTAGTTTTAGTATCTTCACATTCCTCTGAAAGCTGGGACAAAGATAATCTTCCAAGTTTATCACTTTGACATGCAACCATCTACAGGTGCTTCATTTGTAGTGCATACACAACACAATTATCTCCCGGCTTTACGGTTCCTTATGATCTGTTCTCTACTACCTCTCGTGCTATCTAGAGGCTAATTCCACCTTTGTACTTTCCTTTCTGTCAGCTCCCTTTACAAATTTTAAAGCCAACCTCAAGTTTTCTCCTGTGCTGCTTTCATAATTGAGCCTTCTGCAATGGTTCACAACATGAAGACACTGTTTTGTAATTATTTATTCAAGTTCTCCTTGTCCACTTTGGCTGCAGTTATACTGACTGTGTACAGAGACCACTCCAGGTCATCCCATCCCATCCCATCCCATCCCATCCCATCCCATCCCATCCCATCCCATCCCATCCCATCCCATCCCACCACAATTAGGACATGAAGCTTACTGAGCACATCAGAGCTCACTGAAGGCCTAGGACAAAGTGTGGTAACAATACCATACAGAAGGTAGGAAAAACATGAAGGAAATCAAAGAATAGATAAATAAGTCTCAGCAACTGAGAGGAGGGGATGAAGCATGGGTAGAAGCAGAGCTACCTAAATCCACAGAGATGTTCTGAGAGCATGGACAGAAAGCCACAAAATGAAGACACATAAGGAAGAAGAAAGGAGAGCAACAACACTTCTTTCCCCTGAAGATATTTGCCCTATTAACGACTTGATAGAAGTAAGATATTGTTGATAGTTTGATTCTAGGCAGCTCTGCGCAAACCAGCAGCAGCAGAGCTCTGCCCATGGATGGTTGGACACACTATTAGGCCAGAATTCCAGATGTGTTTGAGATCTGGAAACCACCGTGGCATAGCAGGTCCCGAGAAGGGATGGAATGTGTGGGCACACTCCTGGTGTCACATGTAGGCAAAGCTGCCTTATTGCAGCTCTGACACAGGAGGCAGCTTCAGAACTTCTGAATGTGATTAGAAAAAAAGATTGGAAAATGGGATCCTCATGTTCATTATGAGAAAAGTAGTGTTTGAAATAAAGTCCCAAATATGTTTTGTAGCTGCCTTAGATATAACCATTATTAGTGACCTTAAGAGGTGCAAGAAAATTCTATAACTGAAAATGTAACAAAGGACCAGGGTACTTGGGGAGAACAGTAGAAAAATCAAGCCTTTTTTTAAAATATATTTTAAAGGTATACATTTCTTGCGATTTAAATTTACCACCAAACCTCCCAGCTTCTCCCCCAGTGTACCAATTCAGAGCTACTTAGAAGGAAAAAAAAGAAGAGAAAAAGGAAAATCATTAAACAACCCCCCAAAAAGAGGGCTCAATGAGGTCTCATTTCGTCGTAATGAGCTCCAATTTAACATGATCATTATTTCTGACATTAAAGGCCTGTGAATAGTGTCACATGCCCAGAAGCTATTTTTTTTTTACCCTCTAATGCCAGAAATAACAAGCTGCAGTTAAGGGACAGTGAATCAGGGTCTGTAAAACTACATTAAAATAGGAATTTCACTACTGATAGAATGACTCTTATCTAGGCAGCTCTTTCTGAAGCGGGTGGTTATCGGATGTAGGGCTGGTACCTGCCAAACCTTGCACAGCAACAGAAGAAGAAAAGCAGCAGAAGTCCTCCTGCCTTGGTGCAGAGCTGCCTTGAAATGCCATGATACTCATGCAGAAGAACAGCCATATTAGGTTAGAGCAAAGGCCTATCTACTGCAGAAACCTCTCAGAGGGCAGGTGATAGTAGGTGCTTAGGAAAATAATTGTAAGAACACAAGAAATACCAGATAATCCTTTTTTTTTTTGCTAATAGGCACCTAGTTCCCAGCAGCCTGGAGGTTATGGGTTCCTAATTTGCAGAGGTTACTTTATCAAGCTCTGGCTTTTTTAGGACAGAACAATGCAAGGCTGAAAGAGCTCTCAAATTCCCAAGTTTTGTGCTGTTCATTCTATTTCATACATTTCTACCATATCACTATTGAAACAGGTAACAAGAACCTGAGGGAGCAGCAGAGATGTGGCTGGCCCATGGTTCTACATGATGGTGTGGAGGTATTTCTGTACTGCTCTGTCTTTCTTCCAAGGGACTTCCCAATGTTTTCAGTAATTTGTTCCTCCTTTTTTTTTTCTTTCTCTTGTGTTATTATGAATTTATGTTTAATAAATTCATAAGCTTCAAAAGCTTCTGCTTTTCCCTCTTCTTTCAACATCACTCTCATACTCCCATCTTTCTCTGGTGGGACAGGTTTGTGATGACTTCCATTTACAAGAGCTGTGCCAATTCTTCTCAATTGTGTCAAACCTATTTGTGTGTCTCCAAATTCCCTTTGTGATATCCCTCTTTTTCCACAACAAAAATCAAGTTTACTGCTCTGAAATTCCTTGCATCACCTGAGCGCCTTTTTAAAGAACTGTAATCATGACCAATTCCTCCAGTGCTGCCCCCATTTAAACTACAGGTGACACAATACAATAATTTGGCTATTTGGAATTTTAGTTCATTAACTCTTGGCATCTTGCCCTCACAATTTCTTGCAGTTGTTTTCATTGATTCGTTTTAAAACATTCTCCTGACGTTTTAATTTGAGATGATTTTTCATGCCTGTTCTCACTAAAAAGAAAAGCTCCTAAGGTGGTTAGATCCCAAAGCTCTTTCACAACATACCCCAGTGCAGGGATCACAGGTAGCTGCTCTGCTATCCTTTTATTTTGGATAACTTCTCATTTTATAGTTCAGTCTCCAGCCATCCAGTACCCTTAGACTTCTGGGCAACCTCTATAACACTGAGGTACTTTAGGAACTACTTAGTGATACCTTCCATGTTTCCATGAATTTGTTCCTCACATGTAGCTCTGGAGCGAGATGGGAACATTTGTGTTAGCATGATTTTATGTGTAATTGCCAAGCTTATCTTTATTATTTTTTCCCTTTTCTTTAACTATGAATCTCACTTTGGGGCTTTACAACAATTTCCTCTGCTCTCAAACTGTGTATGTGAATTGCCACCATCCACTTAAAAAATTTTAGTTTTCTGGATGCATTATTTTCTAAAACAAAAGATAAAGTAGAAACCTCTCATTTTCATGTAGTTCTCTTTTCCATGATAGGCTTCACTGCAGTCAGGTTTCTTTACAGCTATTTTTCTTAAGTGCAATAGTCACCACCTGGACTGCAAGGAAATCAAAATAACCAGAAACAGTCTCTCCTTTCTGGGGTTCTCTCAAAGATGTTGTGTCAAAATAAAGCCATTTATAGGGTCTAAAACATTTAGGCTTTTCAATAGTCCATTCCACAGCTTTTACATATGCAGTCATCTCTTCCCATCAGAGGTCTAGAACTCAACTGCTGCTAGTTTGGCACTTGCTGCTACCTGCAGGGACTCTCATTAACTGTGCTTACTGAGAGCGACATCTTCACCCTTAAATATTTCCACTATTTCATCTGTGTAGAGCTTTACTCCTTATCAGCATGCCTTACTCCATCATTCCTACTTAATGGAGGCTCAAACCCTGGAATTGTTTAAAGCCAGGCTGGATGGGGCCTTGAGCAACTTGGTCGAAGAGATGTCCCTGCCATGGCAGGGACATTGGCACTAGATGATCTTTAAGGTCCCTTCCGGCCCAACCCAGTCTATGATTCTATGAATTTATACCCCTGAAACACCTCATGTGCTTAGTGATGATCTTCCTCCTACCTGGATTCTGAGATCTGCTCTGACCAAGTTTTGAAGGTGATACTGCAGAACACTCCCCTCCATGTTGAAGTGTCCAGCATTCATGCAAACATTATTTTAAAAAGGAGTCAGGAATGATATTGCAGACTCCACCTCATCTCCTTGGAGCCTTCTCAGAACTGAGTTATATGGGGTGAGAAATGAAAGTTCTCTTGGTTGTTGGTCTTGTTGAGTGTAACATGCAACCCACCATGAGTCACTGCCAGTAGCATGGGCTTAATCTTCACCCGCCAGCACTGGGAGCTCCTGGACCAATCAATAAGATCCTCACAGAGAAACCCTGTGGTCAGCAATGGAAGTGAGGGGTGAAGCAGCACAGCAGTTGAAAGGAATCTCTTCTCAAAGGAAAGGACATGGTTTTGGATAACAGAGGTTGCCTCAGTGAAGGAATGATTTCCTTTTAAAGGGGGTGAGAGGCCTCGGGCTGGAGCGCAGCTCCAGGGAGAAAGGGGATGAGTAACGCCAGTGCCAGAGGAGCACTTCAAGGGCAAGCTATGAGGTCAGGGTTGGAAGAACATTTCTCTCTAACATTCAATACCTTGACAAAACACTACTTTAAAGCCCTTTCTTTCAGCTCTTTGTTTTGAGAGGATTATTGGATTGCTACAAGCAACCTCCCACTTTCTGCCTTCGGATACTCTCCAAGCTGACTGCAGAGACTCCGAAATGCACTTTCATAAAGGTGCCAAAGGCTTGATTTGTCTATTTAGGTGCATGGGCATGCTGTGATACAGTGGTCAGTGCTACATAAAGGGAAGCTCAACTACAGATGCACTTTGGGACGATTTGATCAATTTTATTTCCTTGGATCAGATATACATGATGCCAAATTTGCACACATAGTGTATAGATCTCAATGCTAGGGCTTGGTACAAAAACTCCAGCAGATCACAGCTGTCGTCTCACGCTCCATGCAAAACATTTAGTGTAATAAGATGAAACATTTTGTTTAAGAAGACAAAGCCACAAAGGCATCCTTAAAAAGAAAACTTGCTTGCATGCACCACAGATAAATCAGCTCAGTTCAGTGGTATTCATTTCATTTCATTTTATGATCTCTGGTACACAAAAGCCTTGCTTATGTAAACTGGACATGAACAGATTATTTGGGCGGTTATTTATGACTGAGACACATACAGGTAAGGGGACTTCCAACTGAAACAAAGACATTCTCAAGTTAATGAATGAACCCAGATCTCTTGTGTTTTCATAAGAGCACATGCACACAAACACGTGCAGATGGACACTGGGGGGTGCTTTATGTGCAAGTCAGCACCAGGTCTGGATGGAGGTGTGTGCTTAATCGTGAATAGGTAATTCAGCAGGCACCAGACAGAGACAGAGCTAGGAGAGGAAGAAAGAAATGCAGGTTGATGTGTGCCTGTGAAACCTGGGTAGGTGCAAGGCTGAAGGAGCTTTCAAGGAAAAAGGACCCAATTTGTATCTTCATCGATAATTGGTTTGTTTGTATGGAGTGAGCAGGCGGCTCAGGCGGAAGAGGCAGTGGAGGAGAGTGATGGAGTGAAACAGCAAGGGCTGCGATTCCCTGCCTGATGAGTTGGAGAGAAATTGTTAGTAACTGAGGTAGGTCCCAGAGGGGTTCATTAAGTGACTGGCCCTTCACAGTACCCTGCCACATCTGACCTGGAAACATTAACATGAGGCCAGTGCTACAATGCACAAGCTAAGTGTGTGTGGGAAGCCAGGAGCCTGCATGGGAGAGCTGAAGTCCTGCGACACATGACACTTGTCTGTCCTGCTTGTGAAAATATCCCTTTCCACCAATCTGTCCCTGCTGCGTGGGAGGAACAGTCCCAATACTCAAAACAGCTGGGGCAGGAGAGCTGGGACAGGAGGTAAAACCACGGATGGACAGTGTCAGAGATCCAAAATGAAGGACAATGATGACTGAAGAAAACAGGCAACAGAAAACTACTCTGCAAGATATAACAAATATTTACCAGGAAACTTGGTGACTGCTAGGACCAAGATGAGCAGGTAAAGGAGGAGCAGGGAAAACCAGAAGAAAGAAGGGAGGCTTAGTGAAACGCCCTATTTCCCTGTTGTTTAAAACCTGAGTATTTAAAAAACATCTTAGCAGGCTTCAGCCTTGACCTATCCCTGGAACAGAGTTCAGTAATACAGCTGAGAAGCATCATGTCATCCATCCAACTGAATTACCCAGAAAAAACAAAGGTTCAACTCTGAGCCGATGATCTGAGTTTGCAGTGAACGGCATCTGCAGGGGCCAGTGGGAGAAGTGACAGTGGGAAGAGCATCAGGGGAATACAACATACCTGACTCACTCACAGGTCACATTATACATGAGAAGGGAACAAAGAGGCATCCCCAGAGCACTCCGTTTAACCTGCATTAACAGAATGATTCCTACAAATAAGCCCAAGTTACCTCTTCAAAACTATGTTCACAACCTCCTTACTCATATGTCTGTCTTAGCCTTTCTAAAATCCCAGTCTTTTCACACCCTCCACTGGAAAATAATGACAGGGTTTTAAGCACTACGATTCAATCAAAAAGTATTTTAAAAGGCTTAACAGAAACTTAAAAGACAAAAGTAAAAAAATGCAGCTAAAGACACTCAAAGGCTGAGTGGCTCAAGGAAACAGACTGGCAAGTTAGAAGTGAAATGTTATAGTGAAGAGAGGAAGCAAAAAGACATGGAATATAGTTTAAAAGCTGCAGAGGAGAATCCTCTTATATTAGAAATTAGAAAGCTGTCTAAGAGGGACAGTGTTGGTTCTCAGACACTGGGCAATCAGCCTTATGAAAGCTGAAGGGCTGAGAATATGGGAAATAAACTTGTTCTCCCAGAGGGAGGGGAAGAGAAGCAGTGATTTCCCTGCTATGAAACAGCAGGAGAGTCAACAACATCAAAAAGTGAACTGAAACAGGGCGCAAAAGCTGTGTAAAGGAAATGCATCTATACCTCTCCAATGGTCCTTCTCAGGATGTAGACAGCTACTCGTGGCCAGATGTCCTGGCAACAACACACCTTGTAACTCTTATTTTGTCTGTGGGAGCAAAAAAATTCCTGTAGGGCATGGCCATCTATTCACATCTCAGTCCAATATTCTTCTCATTTAAGTACATGCCAGATCTAATATTTTTTCCTGAATTAACTTGCTTTTACACTGAAAAAAAACCCCAAACAAACAAACCCCCCCCCCAACTAAAAAGGAGCAAAGTCATCTTCAGGAAAATACTCCTAACAAACAGCTTTTACTGTTGCTGTATGAGCTCTCCTCAGCCACCCAGAGCTGAGCTCCCAGTAAGTGCTGCTTGTGGACTGCTCTGCACCAGGAGGCAATTTACTCTAAGATACAGATCAGGAGAAGCAGGACTTGGTAATCATGTATTAGTATTTTTTAAAATAAAACTGACTCCAAGTTTTTTAGTCAATTAAAGGCATCCGGCACATCATGTATGTGATGTAATGACAGCTCAAGACTAGAAATGCTTTTGATGCATTATTAACCATAAAAAAGGCATTAAATACCAAGCTTGAATGCCATAGGGATGCATATTTCAATAGAAATTATTTTTCAATATATGCTTAAAGTTTATTTTGGTAAACAGATGACTATGGGCTGTCACAGATGGAGACAGATTTATGTTTAGTTGGAGTCTTTGTGAAACAAAGGGAAAAAGCTGGACTTGTTGCACATACAGAAGGAATATAATTTTTCCTCCCAGATAAGAGAAGGTTGAGTGGGAGCTTGGAAGCTACCCCAGTTTGGAATATTAATTTCAGGGTGACAGGAGTACCGCCAAGTAAATAAAAAGGAAAAAAAAGTCTCCAAGGAGGAAGCAATGGTAGAGAAATATGGAATTTCATCACCTGATCTCAAGGTGTTAGAGCTGCTCATTCATTTCCTTAATCTACCAACAGAAGCCTGGCCAAAGTTCAAACACAGGATGAGTAAAACTAATCCTGTTGCTCAAATATCCAATAATCCCTGGCAGAAACTCGGAGATTTCCATCCAGTGTTGTGCTACCAACATTATAAACACCCATCACACACACAAACAACTAAACAAACAAACAAAAAACACCCAAACAAAAAGCCCCAAACCAAATCACTCTTCCACCCTTCGCACCCCAAAAGAAACAACCCTCAGAGGAAGCCTGGCTGTAAATTTTTGCTCTTGGTTCATGTGGATTTTTGATTCCGATTCACAGAACCAGCACAGCTAAAGAGAGAAGAAACTGATGGAGGAAATCCTCACTGTCCTTCTGCTGCTGTGCATCCCCTTCCTCAGTGACCATTATGCTCTTCAGATTAAACTTCCAGCCTGAACGATTTGATACCTTCTATTTTAGGACAATTCTAATATTTCAGTAATATGTCAGAAATTTCTTGCTGATGGTCATGTTACTGCACCTGCTCCCCTCTATATGCACATTTAAATGTATACATGACCATAGTCAGTTTTAGTTTGGTATTTGGGTTAGTCCTGCAAACATTATAGCCAATGCCTATTGATTTTGCAGGGACATTAGGAAAGTGAGGTCTGCAGGATCAGCCCCTTTATGTTTAGATCTTCAAACATTTGTAGACTGTTATCACGCCTTCTTGTACTCATCTCTTTGCCAAGCTACACATATTTAGCTCTTTTAATCTTTTCTCATAAATCAATCCCCTCAGCCCCTTAATCCTTTTTGTTGCTCTTCTCTAATCTCCCTCCGGTTTGTCAATAGCTCTCAGTGCTGTGGTGTCCAGGATGGAATTTGATAGCTGAGGTGCTGCTGCACAACGCTAGTGTGGCCACCCTGATGTTCCTAGGTTTGTGCTGGGAGAATGCTTCAGATTGTATGGGTTTGCTCATGTCTCACATGGCAAATGACAAGAGTGGGATTCCCACACTGAAGTTCGCTGCCTGGCTTCCAGGGAAAATCTGGCCTCAGCCATTCCCCACTCCAGGCACAGTTCCTCCTGTGTACTCTACATCTCATTGTGAGCTGTACAGCTACATGAAGATGTTCCATCTAGCACAGGGACTATCAGCAGGCAATGCTGCCTTCTCCTTATCAGAAAAAGAGCCCCCTCTAAATGCTGATAATTATTTTAGGCTGTAAAGCCTTTTCCCATCACACAGATATGGGGAGCTGCAGATCTGCTCTAGGAGATGTGTAAGCTGTTGGGTGGTTTCCTTACATGCTCACACCCCCCCCTTTTTTTGATCAGAAATGCCGTTTCACCATTTCACTACCAAAGAATGTTGCAAAAAAAGAAAAATACAGGTTAAGTTGCCTTTAATCTTTAATTCATATACAAGAACATATTGCACATGGCAAAGTATAAAGGAAGATCCAAAGTCAGCAGGTTACGCAGACTCTGCCAGACCTCCACTTTCAAAGAGACACAGCCTGGGGAATTACACAAATGGCCTTCCTTTGCCCTCTTAGTTTCTTTTTATGGCAAAATGCTTTGCTTTTATCAATCCCTCCCCCTTCTACGAGTCCCAGAGGCTGAGGCAAAACAAAAGGCAGATGAGCAAAATGCACCCTCCTGCTCTGAATGGAGTGGGAGACTCGCTCCGCAGGAAGGCCACGGACCGATGGAAAATGCTCTCGACAAGTGAAAGCCAGTCAGTGTGGGCAATCTTTCTGCCTGGGTGAAGGAATTTGGCCTCAGCCAAAAAAAAGAGGGAAAAAAAAACGGGGATGCTCTTTTCAAGCCCCCGTAGGCACTGCTGCATTAAACTGTGCCAGGCTGGAACAGACAGAGGAGGAAGACAAGTCTATTGTTGGAGATATCATCAAAAATAGAAGCAATGCGAAAATGATCCCACAGCAGGACTCTGATAGAGAAAGGATACTAAACCAAGGGCCAGCTCCAGCTGCAGGAATGGTGCCTCTACAGCAGGGTTCAGCCAGATCCAGCAAAAGATGGGGAGTAACCTCAGCAGCAGTTTCTGATGATGGCAGCAGCAGCATAGCCCCACCTGCATCCCATGTAGAGAAGGAAGGAGGCAGAGCCCTGCAACAGAATCAGTAACAAGCACCCCAGGGCAGTGCCCTGAACCTGCTCTGCATCCAAGAATGCAGGAAGGAAGCAGTGGGACCAAGCCATGCTGGCCATGTTCCTTGTCCTGGTGGAATGTGGGAGATCAGGAAGCTGCTGCCCAGTGCACAGCCTAAGGAAGGGACTAAGGAATCCATATGGCTGCTGAAAGGAGGCAATGCAAAAGCTTTGGCAAAACACCTTTCAGATTCTTAACAGCCATTTTCACCTTATTAATTCTAGTGCTAAATACCCTGGTCCAGCTAAACCTAAAGATTCTTGCACTGAGATTAAAAATTGAGATCAAGCTGAATTCTGGGAGGGAGGGAAGAGGGATGGCAGTGGACAGAAATTATTTGGCTGCATTTATTGTACATTTCTAGTTTGGGTTTGTTTCTTTGTTTTTAACTTAGGTTTGAAGAAATCCCTGTAGCTGCTTTTAGAATGGAAACTGAAGGAACGAAAACAGGTAGGATCTTTTATATCTGAAACATTTGTTTCCAAATAAAATGGCTGTTTGGCCAGTGCTGACTAGTAGAGGTTCACCACTTGGCTTCAAAATGTTGTTGGATCATGTCTCACAACAGTGACAACCAAGGACATAGAAAGCACATCGTTTAGATCAGCAGCAGCTCAGACTGGGAACTCAGTTTTTTTTTTCCTCAAGCCAGGTTTTAGGTAGCTTACTGCTTGCATTTAATTTCCTTTGTACTTGAAAAAATAAATCCAGAAGTTACTTAATTCCCAATCAAGAGCACCAAAACAACATCAAAGGAATGGCAACAACTTACACCAGCAGCAAATCCAGAGTCTGGGGGCAGGTACTCTGTGGTCCCTGGTCCTGAGGACATGCCCCCAGCTGCTGGATTCTGCTTTCTAAACCCCAGGGTTCAATGTACTGTAATGATGATGGTGAAATTTCAGTGCTGTCATTAATTCCAGAGGATTTCTGTGGAAGGTTATCAAAAAGGCTCCACATTAGGAGTGTTTTTCTCCAGGTGCAGCTGGGTGGTGAAAAAATAACAGAAAAAAAAATGGGTCCTGTGGGTCCAACCAGAGGTCAGGAGAGCCCTGTGTCTTGGCTGACAAATGAGTTGCCATTTCCCCCCATACATTTCCCTCCCTTTGTTATGCAGCTCTCGCAAGCATCATTCTGCTTCAGAGCATAAGGAAAATCTTGCTGTGAAAGTCTACAGCTCCAAATCTTGCTGAAAAAAGCCCTGTTTGCTCAGCAACCTCCAGCTCAGCTGTGTCGATCTCCCATGCAGCTCAACCACAGGGAGCAGGGTAGGACGAGGTGTGGCAAAACATTCATGTCCATCTGCCCAGTGCTGGCTGGGGTTGGTGTCACCTCCAAGTGGGACACAGCCCCAGTGCCTGGGCTGGGTGGGATCATCACCCATAGCAGCCCATTAGCAGAGGACACAATTAAACTCTTCATCAGCATTTCCTGTTCCAACTGCATAGCAAGGTGTTGGTGAAGCAGGAAGAGGAGCTGCTGTCATTAAACCCATTTCATGCTCTTTTAGAGTCAAACAGAATTTAATTGTTGCCAATAAAATTAAGTAAGGTTGTAGGAATGCCCATTCTCCTTTTCAGATTGCTAGATGTTCCTACTCATAATTTTTGACAGCAGAGAATGACAAAACCTGTAACTGGCAGCAAAAGACATACAAACCAATTAAGAAACAACCAAAATTTTCCTGCCTGCCACCTTTCAATCTTAACATGTCACTGGCTCACACAAAAAGATCTGAATAAAGATTAAATCTGTAATAATTTCCTAAAAATCAGATGCTGGCACAGTATGACTGAAGTTCTACCTGAGTGCTAATTTAGTTTGAAACAACTAAACCCACAGTGTTAGCTTGTGGTAACAACCAATGTGCTGAGTTTTCTGCAAGGATATTTAAACACTGGATTAAATTTGCACACAAAATCTCACTGGTAGAAGTTCATGCACAACACATCAATCTATGGGATAGATTCAGTCCAAATTGGACACCTTCTCCACTGCCATTAATCATCAGGTTCCACTGTCTCTTCTGGAAAGCTGTCCTTTACCAACACATGATCCTGCAATCCCAGAGTAACAAACCCTTGACAAGAAGGCTTCCTAAGCAAGGAGAAGGACTTGGCATCGGTGTTCCAAGCTACCTTTCATGAATTCATTTGCTAAACTGTGAGAAAAGTTCATTCTAAATTCTGTGTTCTGCTTTTTCCAGACATAATCCATGGTCACACGTCAGCACCCAATCTTCCCATCAAAGTCTAAGCATGTGCTGATCTTTGCACATATGCTAAAGTCTTCTTGATCAGTCCAAAGGTAAGCATACATCTCATTGTCTTTGTGAACATAAACGATCTTCTGAGCTGCTCCTGCTTTACAAACAACTCCTGGGCCTGCTGACACACCCAGACATGGGGGGACGTCATAATATGAAAGATGGGGGAATGACACAATATGAAAGATGCAACACGATGTCTGGGTGTAGTGCTGGTGGAACAGGGCCTCTAAGAATTGCCCAAGGCAACAATAATTAATGGTTATCTCAGGACAAGTGCCAATGTCATGTGGAATTCTCAGTGTCATGGTATGACTGTTGGGCTACATTCCAACTGTTTCTTTCATGTAATTTAGAAAAACAAGGAAATACAAAAGTGGGCTTTAAAACAAGTCCTGTCTAGAAAATAGGGTGAGGAAGAAATCCCACCAACCCAACCTGCCAAAACCCAGATCCTGGGCCCACCTTTAAAAGTCCCTTCTAATGCAAAGTATTCTGATATTCTATGACCTTTGAGCAGCAAACATGGCCATGAGAAGGAAGGGGAGCAGATGCTGCAATCTCTAGCTATGCTCTAGGTCATGTTATTGCTCTGGTTGCTCCCACCCAATGCTAAGCAAACATGTCCCTCCTTGTTGTCTACCTCTGCTCACCACCCTTACCCATGTTCAGTACTTTGTTTTTGGTTGGTCGGGACAGCAGAAGGTATCTTAAGTCACAGCTGAAAGCCCAGGTTTATCACAGCTACTGCAATATTTCACTCTACCACAAATTCGTCCTAGGAAATGTTGGGAACAAGCCAGCACATACAGATACTGTTAATTTAGCTAATGAAACAGTAATGCAAATATTCTTCATTTAAAAAAGTACCTGTGGTAGCAGTGCAAGATTGTGTGGAGCAGAGAGCAGCTTCCAGCCAGGACATGAAGGCAAAACAGGAATGATACTGGAAAGCATCACTGATTACACACCATGGCCTGTTCTAAAGGCAGTTCTGCACAGCAAATCGGTCCTGACATGCTTTGTTTTAAACTGCTACTTGCATTTACCTACATAGGATACTGACAGTTTTCCTATCTGTGTATGATTGGTAAAACATAAGATGCTGCCTCTGTCTTTATATGTCTGTGTTTCTGAAAACCTGGAGAACAGCAAGGTAACGTGGGGTTCTGGACAACGTTCCTTTGCGAATCTTCCCTCTTCCACTGTGATACCCATTAAAAAGTGTAAAATGTTCCATGCTAACAAGAATCAACAGGGAAAAAAAAGATTCTAAACACAAGAGCTTAAATAAATTATCATCTTTGTAACTCTGCCATAAATCCCCAGTTGGGATATGATGATTTAGTGTTTGCTGCTCTGGCACACATCCAAATGCCTTGGGTTTCTTAATGGATAAAATATTTCCTTTTCACCTTGCTGACCTCACTTCAACTTCAGTCTGAGGTGACATGAGCCTCCTGGTCTCTGCTCAGTCCTTGATGGGCCACGGCAGATAAAGTGCAAGAGTGTTCCTTACATTAATGCAGCCCTCTGAGTGCAAGGGAGGGGCTGGACACAAGAAGCGAGATGCCTCCTGCCAGCATCTGGTCCCCAATGAAAGGACAGACACTTGCATTCATCTTCCCACCCACTGAGTGAGACTTCAGCTCCCAGAACAAGCAAACAGAGATGCAGAAAAATCCTCTGCAGGCCGGTACCCTAAAATCAGAATGAGGGAAAACAAAAAATCGCCCAAAAAGCAACCACCGAAATCCTGAACAGGAATCATCACATATGAACTACTGCTTGTTTCTTCTTGTTGGAAAGACACATTTGATGCTCCCTTCAGAGAGAACGTTGCTCCCATCCAAGGTGAACACTTGCTCAGACTGCAAACACTGGCGTCATTCATTCAGGGTTAATGCCATAGGGGAAGAAAGGGAGGTGAAGGAGCAGGGGAGGAGAAGTACTTCAGCTGATAAACCAGATCAGCATCACCTCTTCAGTCCCATTTCTGTGGACGAATCCTAAAACCACCTTAGGACTTTGCTGGTGTTAGAGAGAGTTTCCTCCAGTCATTAAATACTGAAAGGTGCTTTGTCTAGGATAACACCTCCCTGCAAGAGTTTACAGACTTGCTCTTCAGGAATGCTGCTCCAGATACATACTTGTTCACTCCACTCACTGCTTTTTGTTCAACAATTTAAATACCATCTGGCTTTTCAAAAGGTGATTCCAAGGCCATTTAATTGAGGAAGTCAATTCCTCAGCTAAACCATTTTTATTAGAACATTTAAAGAGTAAATCCTGTAGTGCTTAAGTTTATCTGGTTTCTCTAGCTTCCAGAGACCAAGGGAAATCTCATTTTAGGGGTTTGGATGACTTCTCTCCCAGATGAAATCACAAGTCTCGATGAGTTTACAACCATACAACTAACATGGAACCCCCTTTACCAGGATTCTGTTTCTAGTTACCAACAGAATCAAGAATTTCAAATGAAGCAAAGCTTCTACATTTCTCCTGAGCATAACATTGAGTACCTACTTCATGGCTTCCAAATGGATGTGGACAGCAAGTTCCAGCTGTGGTGCCCATCAGTCCTGGGCAACTTATTTGGGGGGATAAGAGCAAGCAGAAGATTAACTGAAAACTGCCTGCAATCTGGCTGCTCATCACATTTCTGCCTATGCTCTGAAGATGCACATCCAGGAGATCACTGCTAACCTCCTCCCATGACTGAACCATGCTTTGAATACTTAGGTTTTGGATATGTTAGAAGTTTCTGGGTACATAACATGCCAAAAACCGTTGTTGAATAAATATTCTGAGCAAAACATAATATTACACCAAGAGGGAGAATTACCTTCCCAGCTCAGCACCACAGTCCTGAATGACAAAATCCCCACTGACACCACAGAACAGGACCACTGATGCAGTCTCAAAGGAACATGAATGCAACTATTAGAGATATCCCTTTGCATTGTCACCTCTCTCCATTGTAAACAAATAACATGTCCACCCACAAATAACATGGCCTTGCTGACATCTCCCTTACCTTGGGTACTTTCTTGATTCTGCTTAGACATTGAGGTGTAGCTAAATATGGTGCCAGAACAGTGTACAAACACACACGTATTTGCAGCATGGTCAATGTGACTGCACAGAGGTTCCACTTGCCCTTGATCTACCTGCAGCAGCCTTCTGCATGGTGCCCCATGGAGACCTTGAACTTCCCAGTCAGGAGATGGAAGCACCTCTCCCCGCCTGTTCAGCTTTGCTGACACAACCTGATGGGTGATGGCAGCAGCTCATATGCACAAGGAGAGAATCAACCCCAAGGCTGCACTGAGAGTTGTGATTAAAGTTGCTCATTAGAACACAAAAGCACCTAAACTGAGGGTCAACAAGGCTGGTCACATCAAGGCAGGGGAAGGAAGGACCAGGGCTGGAGGTGTGGTCCTGTACAGAAAGGCTGAGGGACACTGCACCATGTCCATCCCATTGGGACAGGCTTTGTCTGCCACGGCCGACTGACGCCCACTCCCCCCCTCCACTGACCCAGGGTCAGAGGCGCACACGCTGGCCTTGAACTCCCCGTCTGTCTCTCTGCTGTCTCCCTGCCATATTAATTACCATTCCTCTCTGCCCAGGCCAGAAAACAACCCTCACTGCATTAGTGCTAATTAAGAAGAGTGAGCTTCCTATCCTGGCTGCTTAAATCACACTCCTCCACTCATTCAGAGCAGAAAGGAGTGCTGACAATCTTATTAAAAGCAGAAGGAAACACCTTGGCCACGTCTTGAGCTGGCAATTGGACCGGCAAGCTTCTGTCCTTTTGTGGGGACAGCAAAGCTGTGAGTGTCAGCACAGGAAGAGAAGGGGAGGGTGACAAAAATGACACATTTCCTGGGACTTGGAAATCTGTGCCTCAGGGAGATGGGAAAGGCATCACCTTTGAAAACATTTTAGTTTGAAAGCACAACACTTGAAACGAGTATGTTAAAAACCCATCCCTGTTTGCAGAGTGCAGTGGAATTCTCCATTAAAACATGGACCTGGAGCACCCTGGAAGATAGCTTTCCAGAGACACTGGGTTTGGGAAACACCGGATTTTCTCTATATGATGGCAAGATTTTGTTTTGCTTAAGCCACGTGAACAGATGAAGTCGGTAACAAGGTATTAGCACTTCCTGCTGAGCTGCAGCCTGAGAAGGAAAGTCTTCCTCTTGGACATTGTACCCTTACCCCCCTCATGCCCACTGACCTACACAAACTTCTTTCTGCAGCATTCTGGCACACTGATCGTTTCCTCTCTAAAAGTGATCTTCTTGGCTCACGTGCTTGCCAGTTTTAATTAGAGTGTAATAACAGACAGAATTAAATTATAACGGGGGGGATCACGAAGGCGAGAGTCCAACACTACAGATAAATTGACTTTTGATATATTAAATATTGTTCTTTGGAACACCATTAGCTATCCATTTGGATACATAAGAGCCAACAGACACAGAAATTATTCTAAACCACCCAGGCTTGAGCGCTGGAAACTCAGGACTCCACACAACCAGAATGAGAGAACTCTGATTCAGGCCTGAATGAGCTACAGAGTCCTGCACTGTCTCTCTCCCCCCAGATTCTTGACCAACCAAAATTCCCAAGACTTAATCTATGTCAAAAAACATAGAGATCCAGAAGAATAACATGTTTTATTCTCCTCTACTGGTCAGCCCCTAAAATTATTAACTACTTCTGTCATGTGTTCTGTCAGTGCAAGTGGAAGCAGTTTGGGCTGTGAAGTGAAAGGTTCCTGCTCTGTTAGAAAATGTTTTATGGAATTCCTGGATTTTTTTTGTTTATGCTTCCGAAAAGCTAAGAAAATTCAACAAGAAAAACATTTATTAAGAGAATATGGTCTCTGGGGTCAGAGTGGCTGGAGAGCAGCCAGGCGGAAAGGGACCTGGGGGTACTGGTTGACAGCCGCCTGAACATGAGCCAGCAGTGTGCCCAGGTGGCCAAGAGAGCCAATGGCATCCTGGCCTGCACCAGGCATAGTGTGGCCAGCAGGAGCAGGGAGGTCATTGTACCCCTGTACACAGCACTGGTTAGGCCACACCTTGAGTACTGTGTCCAGTTCTGGGCCCCTCAGTTTAGCAAAGATGTTGAATTGCTGGAGCATGTCCAGAGAAGGGCAACGAGGCTGGGGAGAGGCCTTGAGCACAAGCCCTATGAGGAGAGGCTGAGGGAGCTGGGGCTGTTTAGCCTGGAGAAGAGGAGGCTCAGGGGTGACCTCATTGCTGTCTACAACTACCTGAAGGGAGGTTGTAGCCAGGAGGGGTTTGGTCTCTTCTCCCAGGCAACCAGCACCAGAACAAGAGGACACAGTCTCAAGCTGCGCCAGGGGAGGTTTAGGCTGGAGGTGAGGAGAAAGTTCTTCACAGAGAGAGTGGTTGGCCATTGGAATGTGCTGCCCAGGGAGGTGGTGGAGTCACCATCCCTGGAGGTGTTCAAGAGGGGATTGGACGTGGCACTTGGTGCCATGGTTTAGATAGGCATGAGGTTTAGGGTGACAGGTTGGACTCGATGATCTTTGAGGTCTCTTCCAACCTTCTTGATTCTATGATTATTCATGTTGTAAAGCAATGAAAATAAAGACAGTCTCCTTATTGTATAAACATCAAGATCTCATCTCTTGCTATCTCCTTATTATTTTCCACAGGAACCAAGCCCTGCTGGCAGCTCAGGATGACCACTCACAAGCTGTTGCGGCTGCTGTGGTCCCTACACAAGGACATGACCAAAAGTATGGCTGTGCCAGAGCTCTGCAGTTCCAGCCCAGGTCATCAGCAGCCCTGAAGAGCAGATCTGGAAAGCAGACATCCACATGACTATTGCTTTTCAAGAAACAACTTTCTGCAAGACACAGATTGCCCTACTCAGAATATGCATGAGATGTAACTGGAGAAGATCTAGAGAGTGATCAGGAGTTTGTTTGAGTTCAGCAGTATCTGAGTCCTCAGCACTTGGTTCATGGTCCTCTGAGAATGGCAGATGTGTGTTAATCACATGCTATTATTTTAGTTTTTATTGCTGAATGACATTCGGAATCAATAGAAGGCAACATCCGGCTGTGGAAAAGATGAAGGTTAAGAGGCACAAGTGTTGGAAAGTCCAAGATGCACAAAACCTGACTGGCTCTGCTTAGAGCATGCACAAGATGAGGCTGATTTCTTCGTGCACCAGAGGGCTAAATCACATTAAGTCATCCACAGGAGCATTAAATAGTTTCCTGACATTACATTTCTATGTAAGCAGTTAAAGCTGTTGCCATAGGAACATTAACAAATATAGTGATGTGTATAATTGTGAGTAAGATGGACTGGGAAAAAGAAAGAAGATGGTCTATGCTGATGACAAAGTTCAGATACTCTGCACTGTGCTGTTTGTCCAAGTCCTGAGAGCTGGGAGCACCCACAAACTCCCAGAACCCTCAGCAGAGTGGGAAAGGGGAGCATCATCACTGCCCTGGCTCAGGGGCAGCTCCTGCAGCAGCAGTCACTCACCAATACAATGCTGGACCCAGAGCATCTCCTGGCCCAGGAAAGCAGCCCTTGCCTGGCTGGTGGCCGCCCTGCCACACGTTGCCGACAGAGCACAACCTCAGGAAGGAGGCCAGGCTTTCATCCTGGTAGCTTGTGCCCTCCCTCCCCTTGTTCCCCCTGCTTTACAAAAATAGAAAGAACACATGTTCCCATTAGTCACTCGCTGGAGGGGAGCTGTGGGGTATGTGCTGACAGGCTGAGTGCTGAGGTCTAATTTGAATACCATTTGCATATTCCAGGTAGACAAAGTGCAGCCGTATTAAAAAGGTACAAAGTGTGACAGCAGTCTGGTGACATTGACCAGAAGTGGAGCCTTTTCCAAGTGTGTTTCCCAACACACTGGTGAGGGCTCCTCGCGGCTACAAATGCCCAGCCTGCCCGGTTCCAGGGAGGCTCTTAATTAAACTCCCGCTTGCCAAGAACAGTTCGGATTTGCAGGCATGAGGACACGCCCTCATGGGAACATCAGACAGAGGGTTTTTCCCTCTGGTTAGCACCACATGCTAGCCCCAGCAAGCAGGAGACATTTCAAGGTAATCCAAATACTGTTGACTAAGCTGGAATTCTGCATGTTGTTTGCAGCCATTGTGTTAGGACTAATGAGCGCCTAATGCTTGTCGTCGCTCTGAACGCAAGCTGCCCCTCCTCGCTGACATCCTCTTGATCTTGAAAAACTCACTGATCTTTGGCTTGAGCATAACCCCTGGGAGCTCAGAGGTTAAGTTTTGGGGATGCAATCAGTGTCTGAACCAGGCAGGACACATCTGCACCAAGGTGATGTCAAGACAGCGCTGGGCAGGAAGAAAGCCCTGAGTGACCCAGGTGTCTGTGTGCGCTATGTACCGATTCATGACACAGAAGGTACTGCATTAAGAGCAGGACATCCCACCAGTGCTTCCCCAAATTTCTGCAGCTCTGCCAAGACCAGTGGTCAACAAATATCAACTATCATGTGCAAGAAAACATCATAGGGATTGCATTTCTGTCCACCTGTAGGTCCACCATGAATTTTAAACACAAGAAAACAAAAAATTTACCATCTCCTGAGCCTATCAGCACTGTTGCATACATGAGGGAAAAAAATAATGCTCTAGCTATTACTTTGCCCTTATAGTTCATGAAATACACGGGAAAGAGGCTTTTCATCTTCTTACATTCCCAAGTAAAGAGCTCAGAACATGATTTTTTCCTCTTTTAATATCTGCTCATTTGCAGTTATTTAATAGACAGCACTATGGCTAGATTAGACTATAATCTCCACATAAAAGTATGGAAGCCAGACACAAAACACAGTAAGTTGCTAGCATTTTATCAAAATGGATCTAAAAATGGATACAATTTGGAAGAAAGGATCTGGAATGAGTTAAACCCATCTAGTCAGTTCTGGAAAAAGATTATAATTCAGTTTTAATTCCTGCAGCCATTGTCGGTTTGTAATCTTTATCAGGTCCTGAAGCAGAGCCATTATCCATAGCATGAGGCCATAACCATTTGCAATACAAGCAGAGTCTTGTGTTTAAGTCCTATTCCTGTTCAACTATGTGCAAAATACGTCCTCCTCTACTCCACTCCAAACCAAACTACATCCATCAGTAGGACACCCAAGTGCTTTCTGGACTTTCACTAAGCAGGGTGACTTGCAGATGCTTTGTGGAGCTCCCACCTTCTTGCTCTCCCTGAGTAGAAAATTGTTTATAGATTGATTAATTTTTTTTTTTCAGATGTTTATCATATGCTCCCTCTGTTGCTGCAGTGGGGATGAGGTGGACCTGCCAGTTGGGGTGCAACTTAACGATGGACATTTGGCCCTGTGGACTTGAGGCTTCTCCTGCTGTTCCAGTGAGAAGGAGCTTCCTCCCTTTGCGGCTCTTTTCTTCATTCATCTTCAAATACTCTCTGACATTTTTCCCACCGTAAGGATCTTTTGCTGTATGAGTTTCCTTGCATATCGTTCTTCACTCCTTTTCCGTGACCCACCAGGAGCTCTGAGGAGAGCCAGCACAGAAGCCCAGTAGACTGTTTTCAGTGTACTGATTACAATAGATATAAAATAATATTTTGTACAAGTTCAGAGGGAATAATTAAACATCGCTCTCAGCTCTTGGCAATGACTTTTACAACATTGTGTAATGAGTTACCACATTTTGACCTTTACATCTAACTCTCTCTCTGTGATTTGCTGAGAAGACTTTGAAGACCAGAAAAGCAAAACTAACCTGAGGAGCACCAGCAGATGGGCACAGGCTGTGCTGGCTAGTGCTGCACATAAAGGAGAGCCAAGAGCAGGTATCGTATGGGGAACAACCCAACTGCTTCCTAGCGTTGCATCTAATAGCAAATTACCAAAGAGACACTACACATTACTACAATCTGCACATCAAACCAGGCAGAAAGCAACCTGCAATTATACAATTAGATTGATACACAAGCTTCCCGCCAGTGTTTATTTCTGCTGCCAATCATGCTGCTTACTGGAAAACAAGGGCTCTCACCATCCAGCCTGCCTCACACTTCTCCTCCTTTATGCTCTTCCATTTTGAGGGGCTTTACTGATCACATCTCAATTCTTTTAACAGCCTGATGACAGTGTCTTTAGACTTACATCTTGACCAGGTACCTCTCAGCTGTACTGAAACCCATTTTTACATGTGGTGCATGATCTATCCCAGCAGCAACAAGCTGCATGGAACATGAGAGTGGGAAAGAAGGAATAAATAAATGTTTGTTATTAGCTGATGAAAGCAGCTGATTGAAACCTAACAAAACCCTTGATTTCAAATGAAAATTACTAAATGAAAATCATGCTGTGCCCTGGCAAAACTAATGAAAGGTGAATGCAACTAGTCTGTGTATCTGAGCTTGGTCTCATAAGGCAGTGCCTCTAAATGACTAAATGTTGAGCCCATCTCAGATCCTTCAAACAAGTCTGCCAGCTCAGATCCACACGACTCCCTGTGATCATTTATATTCCCACCTGTCTTTAACCACACCTACTCAAAGTTGTACTTCCTGTGTCTCTTCAGCATGGTTCAGGTACGTGTTCCACAGCCTCAGTGCTGTGAGCTCTATGCCTTTTGTAAACCCGAAGCCCTGAACTGACCAGGTTAAGTCTGTAGAGCAGATACTATTTATACAGAGCTCACTGACACCAACAGACACTGACCTGCCTGGGTGCAGGGCTGCCACAAAGGGTTGTTGGATTGCATCGTGTCTGTATGAGGAAGGGATTCCGATACCCACCCACCCCACATGTTGGGACAGGGGCAGGAAAGCCAACAAGGGTGCACACTCCACCATGAGAACACCATTTTGGGGTGGGGAGGACAGAGCATGCAGACCCCACCAACAGACCTGACACACATGGCTGCCCTGCGTGCCAGTACCAAGGCATTGGGCTGACTGGATATCGCTGCTGTCAGCCACATCAGTCAGAAGCACACCTTCCACAGCCACAGCTTTACAGATTTTGAACATATCTGCCAATAAAACATCTGACAATCATTTTTTTTTTCACAAATTACTGTGTTTAGCTTTCTGGATTTCATTTCTCTGTCCTATCAGATCTCACCAGAGAAGAGTTTTTCATTTCCCAATGAATGTTGAGAGATTCCTCTCAAAAACGCCTGCAGCACTTAGCAACTCCAGTGTCAATGACTCATGCACACATTTTCTGGAGCCCACATTCCATGCTGGTGACAAATGATTCAGAAATGTGGAGGCACGATAGCAGAGAGACATGGAGTGGCATCTGCAAGAACTTGTGTGGCATCACCCTAGCAGCATGGGCTGTCGGCATTGAAAGGACAAATCCAAGCCTGAGTTGCAGAATCTGGAACTTATGTGCTTGCTTGGGTAGCTGATGTCAGGGCTGCAAGATTCAGTTTGCTCTGATTCACTCCTTCCCATCTCATGGGATCAGCTCTCTGCCTCTTCCCTCTTGCCCATTTTAATCCTGAAGGTTATCTCGCTGTGCCTCGGGATCTGCTCCTGCACACATGCAGATTAAGAGACCTACTGCTAGCAAGGTGGAAATTCCTCCTACTCCCTTTCCTCAAAGGAACACATACTTTGACAGAAGAATAGGTCTTCCTTCCATATGTGTGCCAGCATTCCCACTTTTGACCATTTTTAATGACAGAACATTTCAAGTTGTCACACTATAGTGACTAAGTGCTATAGCTTTTGGAAAGCACATGCTTGTCCATGTATGAAAAGCCAAGTATCTGCTCACAGCCTTGCAGAAGTGCAGCATTCCTATCAATGGCAAAATCAGAGTTCAGAGAACACAAGTGCAGCAGATCAGAAAGTACCCAGATACCCAGCAATCATTCATGGGGTTCATGGACCAGTTGAGGCCAAGGTGGGGTTTATTCCACTGAGATGAAAACTTAATATTTGACTTACATCACAGAAAGATAGCACAAAGTTATCCAAAAAGTTTTCAGAGTTATCAGGAAATATCACCTCTCACACAGGACTAGCCAGCTTTATGCCCAGATCTGAGCAGATTTGTTACCTAACAAGGAAGTCCTTCGCCTGTAAACCACCTAGGAGTGCCAAATAGGCAAACTTCTAATGAATAAAAGCTTTCTCTAAACCTGTCCAAGAAGATTCTTTGCTGCTGACACCTGCTTTTGAGCTGTGCCACACCAGCCACTTTGGATTTTGAGTTGAGAGCTTTTGTCCAAAGATGCATGGTAAGAATATACCAAAAAGATTGTCTGGATGTCATTGTACAGGGGTTTGAGAAAAAGTCACATTCAGACCCAATCTAACAGGCAACCCTTTACAGCATTTTAGAGTCAATGACACCTAACTTACTGAATCCAGACACACTTCAACAAGGAGAACAGGATCAGAGCAACATCCAGAGCCACTGAACTCGGAGCAGCCATGCAAATAAATGCTCCCATTCCTCTCTGGCTTTCCCAGAAACTCCACAAAGTTAGAGGTAAAATGTAAACCACAGATTTTTCACTACACAGACCTTTTACCTGAAACACCACAATAAAACCTTTCAAACAAGCTTTTTCTCTTTCTGGCATCATGGGTGAGCATGAAAGTCCTGATAGTCTCTCAGGACTATCACCACCATGGTCCCCAGAGAGCACACAAAGCATTTCTTGCACTCTGCATCCTGCCAGAGACTCTTTCATAACGTGACACAATGTTTGGATGTGCAGAGGAAGCTAGATTATGTACCAGCTTGGTATTAACATGAAGCCTCCTTCCTCAAGGTCAGGAGGCCAGCAAGGCCTCCATCTAAAGTTTCAAAGTACACAGGGACTCAGCTGTGCCTTTTGCTTGTCAAAATAAATTCAGGATTAAAACTGAATGCAGGTACTTGGAAATGCAGATAACGCCATGAAAACTCAAACACCAGGTCACACAGTAGACAGCTGGCCACCAGCACGACCAGCACCTGTCCTTCCCCGGGTCCTGATCAGGATCTGCATAGCTTTATGTCTCTCATCACAGTTCCTGCATTTCAAACCCTTCCAATGGCATTTTTTCTCACTGGGCAAAGAATATTTTCTGGTTTTAAGAGACATTTAGTAGGCTGCAAACAAATGGATCAAACTGTGCTCTTCCATTTTTAACATAATCCAAGCAGAAAGCATTTACCATCAGTGCATGAGGATCTCAGCCATGCTGGGGAGGAGCAGCCCAGCAGTAAGAGCAAAGGTAGAAAATGGAGGATGCAGATTATAAAATTCAGTCACATTTTAAAATTTTCTGCTACAATAATTCACTTTATGTAGAATTAATGTGGCTGATTGAACGTTTGTGCTGTAATTTACTTATAATTAACATTTTATGGTGAACAGATTTCACCATCTCCTTCATGCTGTGAACTCCAAGCCATAGGTCAAAAATAGAGATGAAACAGATAAGCACAAAATATTCTCACTGAAATATTAATGAGATTTTAATTTACTACTTTAAAAATACATCTTTCATCAATGCCTGTATATCAAATCATTATTTTATTTTTTTTTTACATTGTATTAAAAATATAATGAACTTTCCTAACTGGTTGAAAGACCCTGAAATATCTATTGCGATGAGAGAGCTCAGGGGAACAAAAAGGTCCAAACATTCAGAAATCTCACATGGTGATTGGAAGAGATTCATCCCCAACTGACCATCATACCTTTACATTAACTGACCAAAACAGGGGGTCTTCAGTCTCACAGACCCTTGGCCCAGCACAGAGCTGCTCTTCTTGCCACCAAGATCTTCTTTAAAAGCATAAGGTTAGTTTCTAAACAAATTCAACTGCCACAAACCTCTTAATGTCTTTTAAATGAAGTTGTGGCATTCACTGTGAGATCTAATGCATCCAAGGGGCTGCTCTGATCTTCTAAGCTAGTTCTGGCTAAATGTGAACCTTTCAGAGCAAGGCTCTGCCATGAAGACAGACACTGTGAGTCAGAGGGAAAATGCGTTTCTTTCTGGTCTAGGAAGAAAGAAAACTTGTAGAAAATCTCAAATCCACTCACAACATCTCCTTCAAGCTGTCTTTCTGCTACCTAAAGATGACAGACCACATCAGAATAAATTATCAGTCATCTGCAATTCAGACAGTTTCCTATATTCCAATGTGCTATCAAACGGGCAACCGAGGACATTCCCGGAATGGCCTGGTGACAGAATATGAAGATATGGGATGACAATGAAAAACTCAGCAGAAAATCATAAGTCAATGGAACTATTTTATGCTCTTTACTTGCTAGCCTGCACCAGTCCATTGAAAAGGCTCATTAGAATTTCAAATGAAAAGCTGAATAATACAAGCATTAAATCTGGTACAAACAAACCCAAAATGCATCAAAAAAAATATACATGGAATTTTCCTTCTTGAATTGCACATGGTTTTTCCTTCAGGTTAGGTTGCTTGGAATCAACAACTATTTGTTTTTAGGGTAAGGTTTTTCTTCTCTTTTTAAGTTGACTTTACTTATTTGAATTGAAGGCCAATGACTGCCTGCTTCCCTGTCCCTCTACAGTTTGAGAAATGGAACCCAGACACGTTTCAGGTTCCTCTACACAGCCATAGGCTTTTCCTTTTTTCCCTTTAAAGACATTACAAGTGAAAAAACAAAGTCATTTACCCGTGGAAGAAATCTCAAGAGAACTCAGAGCCTGAGCTTACTGCAGCATCCTACCACACAACAACTCCTAAATGGAAGTTAAATTCTTGTCTACAGAAAGTAGGACCAACAAGAAGGTGATTTCTGATGGGTCCTAACACCTCCATCCTTCAGGTGATGTGGTGGCAGCATGTGGGTCTCTTTCCAAAGCTGTTCTGTAAGACCAGGGGACTTATTAGTATAAGCATCTCTGATGATGATTAGAACTATTCAACAGATGCCCTTTAAAAATAAAATAAACCCTTAACGTTTCCTTTGAGGTAAAACAAATCCAATCATTTCTAGTAATAGCAGACCAAAAAAAATGTAACAACCTACCACCAAAATCTGAGTGAATGTACTACTTCTGAGAATAGCAAAAAGCCCAAAGTTATGAGAAAATACATAATCCTATATTAATGAGTAAAACTTACACAGCATTTGAGTTGTTTTGGGGGTTTTAACATTTTTCATTATCAGAATGAAAAATGTCAAACCATCAAACTCCAAACAACGTGGCAGGAAAAAAAAAAACAAAACACAGCAAGAAAACACTGAGCCAAGGCTTCTAACCTAGAACTATAGCATAACACCCACAGAGATCCCAGTAAAACTTCTGGACTTCCAGACACTACCAGACACCAGGACCATGTTTATTATGTCAGAACACTAGGTTATGCTTTGGGAAGCCAAAAGAAGCAGCAGGAACAGTCGACTCTCAGGTTGGGATGTTGACATGGCCCCACCAAGCCCCAGCCTGCTGGCCCAGTGTGCTGCAAAGGGACAGGGAGCATCAGTGACAGAGCAGGACAAGAGAGCTGCCCTCAGGCTGCAGAAAGAGCTGCTGAAGCTGGCAAAGTCCATCAGTTGTTTAAAAAATAAAATTTGAACATTGCACTGCAGCAGAGGTCTTCATCCCTTTGATCTCTTACCTAGTGCTGATGTGCCACTGAGGCTACGTGGACTCATCTTTAAATGAAGTATTAATGAGGAGAAACTATTCTGACAGATGTTCTCTCTGTACTTTCTCATTCCCAGGATCTCATCATGATTCTATGATTCTATTTTCCCATTTTCTTAACACATAAGACTTTTTTCCAGAACATCAACTAGGCTTCTACTCCAATATTGGGCTAAACCTTGAGAGACTGGATTCCACAGGCACCTGCTCAAAAAAAATCATAATGCAAAAGCTGAGTGAGAAGCTGAACTCTACCCGCAGAATCCAAGAAATGTTATTTATGAAGCACCAATTTCACCTGGCAGAGATGTGAAATATGGCTGAAACCTGGGGCCAAAGCATAGCCTGAGAGATTCAGGCAGAATGTGACCCTACAGCCTTGCCTGCTCAGCCAGCAAGTCCCATCTTCAGACAGGGTGTGCAGGATTCCTTGCTCAGGAGCGGGGAACACAGCCTACAGAGGTATTAAGCAGCTTTCTGCCTCAGAAGGAAAGGAAATAACAGCACAAATAAACAAACACTCCAAAGATAACAATGAAATCTCACCAGTTGCAGCACATGTCCACTCAGCCTCTGTTTTTGTCTAAAGTGCCTTTCCTTAGCAAAAGCCATCAAACATCACGGTGAATTAGTAAAAAAAAAAATTTTTTTTTAGCAGCATCGAAGAATTAAAGCAAGGGAGAAAGGGAAGGCAAGAGAAAAAAGCAGGGAGAGAAAGAGGGAGGTTAAACTCAAAGGCAGAGAGAGCGAAATGGACCAGATTATACAAAATTAAAAAGCAAATACGCACAGACAATTTGTGCCGAGTGATTGCAAGCAATTACAGTCCGGCTTTTCTGGAGGGAAAATTGGGGGGGGGGGAGGTTATTTCAGCTTAAAAGGAGACTTTATTCATTCCTGATCAGCTTCTCTTACTATTCTCTCTTTTATTCTTGGATATCAATTTAAAAAAAAATCACCCTTCAGATGTTACATGTCTAACCCTGGGAATCCCACCCCTGGGCAGAGAGGGAGGATTTCAGCTTCCAATCGGCTCTTTCTATAGCCCTGAAAAAGCAATTTGCTCATAAAGGATAAAAAAAAAAAAAAAAGAAAAAAATAGAAAGGGGGGGGGGGATTGTGGAAAGAGAAAGAAAGAAAGAAAAGGAGGGCAAAAAAGGAAAACCACAACAAGGGCACGCGCTTCTCTTGGAGGAGAGCTTCAATTTTACTGTAATTGTCTGAAGAAGAGCTGCTTTGATCTGCTGAATTATTATTACACTTCCAAAGCCGCTTGTTAATGTCACAGCTGAGCTTGGGACGAGCATGCTGAGGTGACCAGGGGTAACCTGGGCCTTGCCCCAGCTGTGGGTCCCTCTCCCCATCTCCTTTGTGTCTCTGACCTTGATCTGAGGAGCACCCAAAGCCAGCACCCTGCCTGGGAACTGGGGCTCTGGAGCAGCTGATGGCTCCCGCTGAGCCCCTCAGCTGGGGAGGGAGGTTAAAGCACTGCCATCACCTCTCTGGGAGGATCATGGCACAGGGCTTACAGCAATAGATTTTCCTGCTTTTTTGGTCTCACTCCATCGCCAGCTGAAGCAACGGGAAGAGGC
Source organism: Indicator indicator (assembly GCF_027791375.1). Lineage (NCBI taxonomy): Eukaryota > Metazoa > Chordata > Aves > Piciformes > Indicatoridae > Indicator > Indicator indicator. The sequence continues at coordinate 10,799,952 of NC_072028.1, read as the reverse complement.
TTCAAGGCCTTTATTGTATTTCTTGTCTTACACCACTACCTGTTGTAAAATTCTTTTCTTTTTTAAAATTGCAACTAAATAATGTACAGCATTTGAAATGCATCTCCTCCATCCCAAGGTCAGTCAAACTTCAGAGACAACAGTTAGAAAGAACAAGGCTGAGCTCCTGGTGGAACCGTGGTGGAGTCCTAGCACAGACCCAGCAGGTAGAGGAGAAAAAGGGGAGCAAAAAGAACCCTGGGATTTTCCATTGCACAGCAAGATACAGACCACAGTAGTAGGAACACTACCTCCTTCACCTTCACTGTGCAAGCAGAGGGCAGCTCCAGTTCTTCCAACTAAATTTTCCCTGAAATGTCAAGAAATCTCTAACACGGCAGCAGCATCTGCATCTGCCACTGTGGATTGGAACTGTACACTGTCACTGCTGGTCTGAAATGGTCTGACTTTGTCAGGTCTAGACTGACTCACAGAACACAGGGAAGCTCAACTGCTTTCCTGTTTTCTTTCTCTTCTGCACCATCCCTGTACTTTTATTGGAACACGTTCCAGGAATATGGGTAGTCTATGGAGTTAATTTTTAGGGTGACTGAAAGATTCTGATTTCAGAAGGCCAAAACTTCTGTTCTGTGAAGAGCTGGCATTTGTGTTTGAAGAAGGAATATTTTTTTTTAAATCAAACCATCTCTTCAAATATAAAACCTCTTATCCACAAAGCCCAGCTCTGAGGTAAAGCACAGAACAGCATCCAGAACTCAGACCAGCAGCAGATTCAGCCGCTGTGATGAGATACTGGTGACCAAGTGTTTGTGTGACTCACTGAAAACAGAACAAGAATGTTGAGATTTTGCAGCTTTCCAGTGAGTAAAGCACCCTATGCCTAGGAAGTTTTCAAGACACTTATGATCTTAAAGTCTTCCTATTATTATATACAAAAATAATACTTTGCGTAAGTAAAGGTTTCTAAAATCATCTTTGTGCAATTTTTCTCTGCTTGGATGGACTCCGAGTCCTGGCAGCTGGCAGGCTGCCTATGAAAAATGGTACAAATAATTCCTTAAAAATCCCTAACATCCTTCTGAAATAGTTTGCCTGTAAAATATGTAGCATGCACAAAATACACCGAGGCGTGGTGTGACACGAACAATTTATTGGCATTAGCCTGGGATGAGCCACATAAGTCATGCAGGGCTTCACTACTCCTAAGTATTGCCGTCATCTCCAACGCATCAATAACACCTTGACTCTATTGCCTCCTCGTGTGAGCGTTGTATCTATCTGCACTATAAACACAGACAGTTTTTCAGTCGAAAGAGTAATAGGCAAATAGCTGGATTTCACTCATTTTGTGTTCTCCAGGTAGTAAAACAGACACATATTTAATGCACATACCAAAAAGTGCAGTCCAATAAGTAGAGAGAGTCATATTTCTGAGTTAGTTTATAGACGGCTGTATTTTATGGCTGTACCATATATATGCAGGGAGATAAATGGAGATAAATATCTGCAGAGCCAGGATCTGCATACACAAAACAGCGGACTGGAGAGATACAAGACAAAGCACATGGTAAAAAATACTCATAATTTCTATATACAGTTCATAGAATCCTAGAAAGGTTTGGGTTGGAAGGGATCTTAAAGATCCTCTAGTTCCAATCCCACTGGCATGGGCAGGGACGTCTCCTACTAGAGGTTTCCTGGTTATGAACTCTTGACTGAAATTACTACTTAGAAGTGAGATGCGAAGTGATACAGAGTCCCCCCATACTGATCCTAGAGGTTGCCGTTGGAGCTGTTGCTCTTTTGCTTCATAATTTTACTAATTGATAATTAAGAAGTCTGTAATTCCAATTGTGCCTTTGCTGTAACACACTCTGGGTCAGCAAATAAATTAACCTACCTCCACACCTCAGTTTCTCCAACTGCAATACAGGGGAACACATATCCATCACTAAGTCCTGTAGGAGTTAATCTGTTAATGTTTGTATCAATCAACTTGTCAAGTGCTATTTAAGTGCTTATTATTACTCATAAAATAATTCTCCCCTTCAGGGCTCTGCAGGATTGTAAATGCCTCTTTCATCACGTAGATGAAGTTCTTCTGGGGCAAGCGAGATGACCTGGATAAGGGGCTGATCAAACACATCTCTTTGTAGGTGGCTTCAGAACACTAAGTGCTCTAGAGCAAGGCAGGCCAAATATTCCTGACGGTTTGCTCCTGAGCTGCAGGATGCTTTGTCCTTTTCATTTTACCACCACACGTGTGCCAGCTGCACTCAGCACTGGATCAGGGAACTGATGCAGCACCTTATGCCCAAGGACCACTACACACAACCTTGTGCGAGCATCCTTCCCACGAGGCAGGTGTTAGGGAAGGGTCTTCCCTTTGGTCTGTTCTTCCTTCAGTGTGAGCCCTCCTTTTTTGGACTGGAAATTGTCAGGCACAAACTCTGAGGAGATGTTCTGTTTATCCAGAACATTTGCTCCTGGGAGAAACTCTGTTTATTCAGGAAGCCTGGCTCTAAACCTCTTTTGGAGAGGTCCCACTCTGTGGCATGTGCTCTACCCAGCTTTTGCATCTGGGCAGGAGCAGGGACAAACCTTTATTCCGCATCTCCAATGTCCTCAGAAGGCCAGTGACTGCCCTTGCAGGCATTCTGTGACATCAGAACACGTAACACAGCCAAACATCTTCTGGAACCCTCAGAGTCAGGTTGTGCACATGCTGCTGGCCTGAAGCTGGTGATGTCGCACAGTTACTCTGCAGATACTGCACAGTTGCCTTGCACAGCTACAAGAGCTTTGAGACTTCTCAGCTAATGGCCAGTACAGATCAGTGTATCAGCTCTGACATACAGAGGTAGTGCTCTTCATCCATACAACTCCTGTCTGTACAAGAGGTGTGCAGCATTCCAGGCACGTGTTCTCTGGGATTCCTGGAGCCTGCAAGCACTGGGACCCTCTTTAGGAAACAGAGGAGCTACTTGTGTAGTCTTCTCACAAAATGAATTCTCTCTACTGGCACCAGTGAAGCTAAATACAACTTATAAAATATTGAGCAGATCTTCATAAGGAATGCAGCTAAAAAAAGTGACACTTTAATTATTATCTTTATGCTCCAGAAACATTCCATCAATATGAGGAGCAGATAATTCACCAAGCTGTCCCAGCCACTCTGCAGAATCGGGAGATGCTGGTGCATCATCTACACCAGGCCTGCAAACCTTGGTGCTGTGTATTTGTGTGTGTAGCCTCTAGTTATTTATCAGCTGTTTATGCATGCACTTGGTTATGGATTTAATTTATAAATGTTTATATTGCGGAGCATGAGATGATAAATTCAGAAGAAAAATAGCGACTCGCAGAGTATAACCCTCCTGCCTGGTTTAGTTGAGAGCTTTCTCCCTCAGACAGGTGGCTTGGCCTGGACCTTCCCACCAGCAACTGCAGCCCAAAGAACTGAGACTTTGTGAAGGGGAGAGTTTTAAGCAAACCAGTCCTTCCACGTGATTTTTCTCCACAGTGGTCTTGAGACAAAAACAGTTCTTCCCACCTCTAGAGATATCTTAACAAGTCTTTTGCCCACAGCTGATCCTTGGGAAATAGATTTTGTGGCTGCTAATATGACAGTAAATTGGGCAATTTCCAAATAATTTTTGTAATTTTGAATAAAGCCATGCTATATGCAAAACTGCAGATCCCTCAGTAAATCACATCATCAATAAATAAATACCTGCATAATTTCCTGTTAAATAGGTCATTTTCCCCTGTTCCAGCACTGATAGTCAGCCACTGAAACTCCATCAGTTTCTAAGCAAGGCTCTTTTTTTACCCCAAATTTAATTTCCTTCCTACTCTTGAGTCCATTTTCCCAAAAGATTTAAAATAAAACCCTGGTTTTCCTTTAAATGTACGTATTTTTCTGTTTCCTCAATGCACTGAGCATGAGGGAGGCAAATAGCATCAGCACCTGGCTGGATGTGCTGACTGTGTATATTACTGATATTTCACTCTCTTACTGTCTTCAAGTGCCTCTTCCTATGTGCTACAATGCTAGAATGGCAGAAGAAACAACACGGAATTTGGCTGGGTCCAAACACACATCTGAACACATGGCCATGAGGAGCAGCATGGGAAGCAGCTCTGGAATGTTAGTGGTTCATTAACATACATCTGCTAAGGAAGGGGCAGAGAGGTTGGTCTATCCTTTGCTTACATTCCACTTTCCCGCATTTGTGGGATGCAGCCTCCAGCATTTGTGGAATGGTTTCTGTGCCGTGAGACACAGATGAGGACTAACCCCCCCAGCTAAGGCCATGTAGAGGCTGGAGGCAGTGCAGGCACCGTGGGGATGGATGCAGCTTTTCTGGAGCTCAGCAGCACAGACTGAGCTCCGTGAGCAAAACTCTCAAAAATGTATTTCCTTTACCTTTCCCTAAGACTAAGCACACATTTTAACTGGCATCCTGACTATGCTTGAAATCAACATTTTGATACCTTTTACATCCTTTCAAACAGTTTACACCTGAACCACCCCTTGGTTTGAGTCTGAGATCTCTGCCCCCAACTTTCTAAAATTATTTGAGTTATTTCTTCTCTGTTAGACACTCTGCCAGCTCAGTGTTTGTTCTGCACTTTCAAGGGTATTTTATTTACTTTCTTCACTTTCAGCTATTGAAATTGGCAAGAACAAATTTATATAATGAGCCTTAATAACAGTTTCTCTCATAAAGTTACCTATTTATCTCCTATTGCAGTGGTTTAGAAAGCACAAAAATGATGGAAAAATATAGGTGTAGTGATAAATCTCTGGGACTGATAGTGAATAATTTAAATAGTCTTTATCTGTGGGGGTGATGCTTGAAACCCACCCGCTCTGTGTGAACCTTTCCCAGTCACTCACACTCCTCCTTTCACAGTACTCACAGTAGTATCCTCTCCTCACAGACACATAAAACCCTGTTTATCTAAACCTTTTAATCCAAATCTGTTCTATCTCTCAGCCTGCATCACTTACCCAACAGCTACCACCTTTATCTGCATGGTTTTGATGTCCTGGATCATTTTGGATGAGCTGAGCAACTGAGGGAGCACATGCATGACATGCTCCCAGCCACACTCCAGAAAAGCTCCCTCACCCCACAGCAAAAAGGTTTAAAGTTATCAGCAGCAAAGATTCTTCTGTTGGTATTTCCCTCATAAACATTAAGCAAATCAGAGCCAGCAGAAGAGCAGACCAGGGCTATGTTTTTCTAACCAGCAGGAATGATGCTATGTTGAGACCTACCCTGGAGTGTGCACTTTATGTTCTCCACAGCAGTGCTCCCCCCTGCCCTGCCTTGGACCACAACATGGGGTGCAACACTTCCCTTTGAGTGTCATGAGGCTCACCCTCAAACAAGAACGATGTTGTGGTTTGCACCACACCAGGTACACACCCAACCCAAACAAAAGCCATGTCAGCATTCTGTTCTTAATTATTTATCCTTTTTTAATGATGGGAAGAAAGAAGTATCACAAGTGCTTTCTTTACTCAGAAGACTCTGCTGCAGAAAAGGATGAAAACCACCTTTATTCCCCTCGGTTCTTTATTTACAGAACCATCTGCGTGCAGTTGCAGAGTCCGGTTGAGCCCAGCCTATATCCCTGTTTCCCTCCAGCACTAATTAGTAATGCAATCCCACAAAGAGTGAAGTTGCCCGAAACCTCCCCTCACTCACAATGATTTATGTTCAATTTGTACAAATGGAGAAAATGAGATTTCAAATTTCAATGCCATTTCTGCAATGAGGTGATTAAAAGAGAGAGAGGTATTGCGTTCTACTGTATAGAATATTGATCCCAGTGCTATTTTCCTTAGCAATAACCATTAGCTCAGTATTATTTGCAAACCTCTAATGTGAACCTGGAGATGTAATTTACATTTGTGCTTTACTTATTTGCTTTAACAAAACAACACAAAAGCTTTGGGTCTTTCAATCTATCCTTATTGTCAATAAAATTAGCAGTTCATAAAAAAATTAATGTATATGCAAAACCATCACTTCCTTGTAAACTACATAGAGACTGTAAATGTTGCTCAGAACAAAAGGGAGATAAACTATTAAAAGGCTCTGGCCATTTAACAAATTGAATACCAAACGGATTAAGATAGAGTTCTCTTTTGTCCCCTCCTTTAATTTCCGGGCCCCTGGGAGCCCACAAAAGTTTCAGAAGTCTGGGGAGGTTTCCCCGAGGAGCGCGGTGTTGACAGGGGGTGTCTGATGGGAACATAATGGGCACGGGGAAGCACATGCTTCTGCTCGCAACCGGGGCCGCGGCGGTTGCCATCGCCTGAGTCGCCCACTGCAGCCTGCCCGGCACAGAGCACAAAGCTCACACGCCTGCACGGGCACACGCCTGCACGGGCACACGCGTCCTGCATGCAAATGCTCCTGGGGAGGACGCCCAGAAAGGAAAAAACGAGAAGAAAGAGCGTAACCGTGGAATAAAGGCGGAGGGGCCGGCGCTGACGCCGCTCGGGCGGCCGTTTGTCAGCCACCGACCCTTCAATGAGACGAGGCAGGTCCTCCCGTCGTGCTGCTGCTCCCCGCAAAAACATCAGCTGCTTCTGCTGCCTGGCAGAGTTTAGGAGATGAGAACAAGGAAAGAAGAGGGAGAAAGCCGGGGCGGGGGGGGGGGGGGGGGGAGGTTGTTGGGGGGGCGGGGGGGGAGGGAGAGAAAAAGCTAATGACCCATAATTGCCATGATAGTGGAATAGGGCCCAGGCAGCTGTTTTACATTCCCGGTATGTATAGTATGCAAATATCTACAAAGGGCCGACACAGTTTCTCTATTGTGGATCCTGAGGGTAACCAAATTAGCCTTTGGCAACCATGGTAATTGGGAGGTGCTGTTCCCATTAGGAGTCCTGCAAATTATGAAGAAAAATGGACCAAAGGCTTTGTCACAAATAATAATAGCAAGAAGAAAAGAGCAGGCAGCCGTCTTTGCTTTTCTTTTCTTTCTTTTTTTTTTTTTCTGCATTGTGTTGTTAATATCTCTCTGTTTAGTAATAAGAAAACAGTCCTCGGTGTTCTGCCGGACCCTCCTGGGCTTTGCACAGGCAGTAGGAAGTTCTGGAGAATACTAAATATGGGACACAACATCAGTTGCAGATTCCCCAAGCAGAAGCCTCACGACCAGACACAGTGTTCAGCTGCTCTAGGCAGCTTTTTGCTGCACGAATCAGAACCAGGAAGAAAAACCAACTTGGCTGATGCTCTTATTTGCAAAGGACTAACCAGGATGCAGAGCAGCAGTGAAGTTTTTTCTCCACACAGCTAAACACAGATTTGTTCTATGAATCGCCCAACTTTGCTGCACAAGAGGCTACATTTTCTACTAATGATTTGAATTTGTCTTTCAGGCTTCCTACCCTCTTTGATCATCCCATAGTTCTCAATTCCAGCCTGCAGAACCCCTTTGGATTGTTATTATCTACTAAAAAATCCACAACTGCCAACTTTTTGAGTAGTGCTCTCAGCTGTGACACCATAAGTCAATGACAAATATATTAAATGCTTTTGTCTTTAACTCCCCCTGAGAACAGAGCTCACCATCTCCAGTAACTCTCCTGGCTGAGAGCACAGGTGACCTAGTGACATGGCAAGGAGATCAGACCACTTGTACTGTAGGTTGGGTAACTCTCCAGGCACTGGCCTGGGAAGATTCCTGCAAAACCCAAGTGTTTTTGATAAAAACCCCACCCTGATAATGAAAATTAGGAAATGGTCTCACTGGTTTTGTATTTCTTCTATAAACTTTGCAACTACATCTCCTGAATAAGCAATTAAAAAGTCTTTCTTGTGTTCTTTTTGGTTCAGTACAAAAACTAAAGCAAAGTGTCATCACAAGGGCTGCACAGTGCAACCTAAAGAAGCTCATTCCTGCTGTTTCCCAAATGGTCACTTCAGGTGAGACTTGTTTTTCATTTTATCCGTGATTTGGGGAAGGACATCAATTACAAAGAGAAAAGAATGGACTAAATTTCTGGCTTAAAATCCAACGGACAGAATAAACAGATGCAGACATAGAAAAAAAAACCCCAAAGTTTCTGACTACAATGGGAAAAATATAGGAGGAAAAACAGATGAAGTAGGGTGGTTGGTGAAGGAAGCCCTCTGTAGTCCAGGAGGCCTTTTATAAATTGACCAAAGAAATGAATTACTCTAGTTCCTAGATACTAACTCAAAGGACAAACCTAAACAAAGCACAAAGGTGAGCAAACAACACTGGTCTCGAGATCTATTAGAATTTTTGAAAATGGCATTTATCAGAGGAGAAGTTCATAACGATGCAATGACCACAAAGTTAGGCAGCTGGACTCCCAGCAAGCCTTCTGGGTCTGACCTGAGGCTGCAGAGTGCCTTTGCTTGCTGTAGAAGTGAGCGCTTCCAGAATTAACCTTTTTTTTTTTAATTTTTAAAATATAAATCTGAGTCATGCATGCACCTCTTCTAATGAAAGGGCTGAAAACCCTCCCCTTTTCTACATAATAGTCTGATTTCTGCACACAGAGAGGAGTTTCTGTGGCCCAGAAGAAAACCCAACTCTTACATGGCGCAAGCTTATCTCCTGCTCCCCATAGCCCTCTTCTAGGAGAGGGAACCAAGGTCTGTCTGTGCCAAGCAGGAACACCTCCAGGTGGGGTTCCAGCCTGCAGAGAGGGGATGGCCCCACCACCCCTGCTCCTAGATTTGGATAGAAGAGGCATCGTGCATTTGTTTAGCACACTGTTCAATTCCCCAACATGAGGCAGAGACATGTGGGATCTTTTGGATTGCCAACAGGGAACATCTAGGTTGAGGACCGTGCCCTGGTTTTTTATGAAGCAGGCACTAGCACAGTTCATCCACTTTTCATCCCAAAAGCAATACTTTGAGCACCTTAAGAATATTTGTGGCAGGAAATTAAGTGCCTGAAGACTGAACAGGGGATTTTAAAGACATGTTGATTGAATGAACTATCTCTGTATAAATCTTACTTTTAAAATCTTCAATTTCTTTACATGCACCGGTGAAGCCTGCTCGGTCCTGATGTCCCTACTGTCCATTTTGGGCACCTGTTTAGTGGTACTCCTGGTACGGCCCATCCACCCAAACTTCCTTCTCATGGAAACTGGGATAGGAAGCAGGGTTTGATCTGGTTCTGCTGCTGCAGTGAAGTTGTGAAGCACATGCAGAACCAAAGAATTAAAAGTCATCTGGGTTCAGTAAGGTTAAAGAAAACTTTATGGCTGCAACCTTGATTCTGAGGAAAAGCAGCACTTAAGGACTAAGTATATGTCCATAAAGCAGTCCAGTGCTAACATGACACACATGAACTTTTAAAATCATAATAAAGTATCTTTTAGAATGGGAACTTGAAGAATCCACCACAGAAGACACTCTTACTATGTTGGTGCTAATTAATGTGATGGGTTTTTTCTGCCTGGGGACAACACCTTGCTCTTGGTTCCATACCTACTCTGGTGTTTTTTTGCTCAGCTGCTCCAGGCTGGCAGTGTGAACAGTGTCTTTAAAGTGACTGCAAATGCCAGGAGCACATCCAAGCCTTTTAATGGAAATCAGATTCAGAACAACCACTTCAAGAATCTACATTTTGATGGCTGTGAAACCTGAATTGGGGAGTTCTACCAAAAAACCCAACAACAAACCAAACGAACAAAGCAAACAAACAAACAAACAAAACCACAAGTCTCACAAAGAACAGCTGTGGTTTAATTCCTCATGCTCAGACTAACTCTCCATCTCAAAACCACTGTAGCAAAAGTCTTAACCCCAGATCTTTATTTTTTCATGGTTTCCCCTCAGGGCCTCTTTAAGCAGCCGGCAGAAGAGTCACTTCCCCGCCGGTGCATTTGGCACGCCGGCAAGTGTACTTAAAGTTTGCGTCTGATCAAGTTATGTGTATTGGATCTGAAACCAGTTAGTCAATTCTTCCAGGTCCCTAAGTGGCGATTTGTGGTAATGTCTACATCAATACCAACGGAGCGGTTTGCGAGCTGCTTTACGTAAAGCAAATGTCTGAAGGATGGAGGGGCTGCCTCCAAGGGTTCTCTCACTTAATGGAGATGTGGCTGGGAAAAGAAACAGGCAGACACAGAAGCAGGGCCTTTAAAGGAGCATCCATCGCTGGAGCACACAGCCCAGAGGAGGTGGCATCCTGTCCTATTGACAGCTGTCTTCTGGACAGGCTTTAGCCATGGAACCTCCAGATCTCTGCTGCCCCACTTGACTTGGTTCCCTCATTCTTGCGACCCACAAGATACAACTCTGCTGCATTCAGCAAAATATTTTTTAAAATTTATTATTATTTTAAAATTTAAGCACCAATCCTGCTCCTTCCCTCCTGCGTTTTCTTACCCCTTGGGCTCCAGAGGGGGAATGGAGACCACAAATTGGAAGCAGCATAAGGTCAGGAAAACAAAAGACCCACCCACAAATGAACCCAGATTGCCCATTCTAGAGTAAAATGCAACCAAAAAATTAGAAAAAGGTAAATATGTTTTATAAAACAAAGTTATGTTTAATGAAAAAAAGTGGTTAATGGCTGCTGTTAAACACAATTTCCTGGTTCAAACTATAAATAATAGAGGACAACCAAAAGCAAAAAAAAACAACGTAAACTTCTCCATTTCAATAACAGCTTTTCTTCCTTTAATATTTCTCTTTCTTTAATATTTCTCTTTTTAGTTCCAAACAGAACATGAGCATCTGCAGAGGAGAGCACAGCATGGATTTGTAGTACCCAAATTCTGCCAGTCCAGACCCCTTCAAAGGCCTTCCCAAGTTTGCCTTTGGGTAGAAAGGATGGACAGGAGGTAACAGACCAGAGGCTGCCCACAGCTTGAAGACCTGAAGGTAACTATACTGACAGAGAACTTCACTGTACCAGATTCATGGCGAGGGATGAATAAAGTTTGCAAGTGGATTGTGAACACATCTACATTTGCACATTATGCCAATAGGAAAGGGAACAAGGTTGGAACCTGTACACGGCTGGGAATGGGATACCAACAGAATAAAGGATCCAGCCAACCAGAGGGAAGCTTGGGCCATGAGAGACTATCCCTAGAATGTCATTGACAGCCCACATGCTGCATGTGTGTGTAGTGATGAAGCAATGTAATCTGTTAGTCTGATTTAGGACTACAATGCTCCTGTGCAAAAATACATCCCACACCTGGAATGACAACCTCCACAAAAGCAGAGGTGCCACTGCTATGCCATTTGCCTCCAGCATAGCCAAGAATTTCAGATATCATCAGCCATTTGGGACATTATATCATTATTTGGGATTATTATCCCAAATTTGCTTTGGTCATAAAAAGGTAGAATCCCCTGGCATAGCCTTCCCTGGGAAGATCTTTTGCATCTGCAGTGGTGAAGTGTCCACACCAGGTGACTTGGCTGCTGTTCCTGATGCTGCACAGGGAGAAGATGGTCTCTGTGGACTTGCTCCGTGCCCCTGGCATGTTGCTGCCTCTGCGCTCTGCTTCAAACAGAGGAAAAAACTGACGACTCCCACACCAGCTCTCTGCTGATTTACACTTTGTTAAGTCATTTAAATATCCTGCCTGAAGTGTAAAATCTGTGAACTGTCAGCAAACTTCAACTTCGGAAAAAATTGTTTCTATTTATTATAGTAAAGTGCGAGATGTGTACTGAGAGATGGCTTTGACGGAACAGATCCTATCTCAGACAAAATATGGAATAAACGATCTTCCAAGGAGTCCTTCAGCCCTGTTTTCCATGACTTTACAGGGAAAATGAGCAGAGCACAAACCCTGTGGGCAGCTCTGCTCAAGGAACACAACCTCCAGCATGGGCGCTCAAGGGCTTCCCTCCCTTTGGGAGCTGGCACGCCAGCAACAGGAGAAGCAAATCCCTCCTCTGCCCCTGCACTGCAACAAGCCCAGGTACTGCAAGTTTTCAAGCTGCTGCCAACAATGAAGATGCTTTTTCAGACCCTTAATCATACCATCTAAGATCAGTGATTTCAAATGAACAATAAAAGCAGGAAAAAAGCTCCAAACCCAAGTTGTCAAACTGCAGCAGAAGAACCATCTCTCAGTGTATAACATCTCTGCTTCCCAGTGCTCCCAAAGACAGCAAAGGGACTTTAGCAGCACTGGTCATGGAATGGTCAAACTACAAATTTTTCCCCTTTCTTTATAATCTGCATTTTCAATTTTAAAGCTTCAGTAAAGGTATGATGAGAACATTGTAAACACCTTCCAATACATTTTGGCTGTTGCTTTCAAGCCTCTTCAGGCCCGGCACTGACACCCAGCCCTACTCCCACACATGCAGAGCAAGCCTCTGTGTGGGGGTTTAGCACCTCACAGGCATACAGGAGAAAAAGCCTGTTCCATAAACACCTCCATGACCCTGCTTCATTTGAAACTCCCATTGATTTCAGTGGGGGAGCAAGTCAGACTTAATAAGATGAGACTCTAAGGAAGGATCACAGAGGAGAAGGGGAGAGAAGGAAGGAGATGTTTATTCAGGAGAAGGCAGTGAGAGTATTTGTTTATGGTAAATACATTTTAAAGACGATCAGTAGTTTTTTTCAGGCATTGGAACATGTAGCATGCATTATGTTTGTTATTGCTTTTGGGGTTAGCTTTTATTTTTGTATTCATTTTTGTTGTTCTTTTTAGATCAAATAGCAAATGATTGGCAGGAATCGTGGCAATCCTGAAGAATACACGTCTATTTCCTATATTTTCCTCCTATATTTTCAGATTAGTGCATGTAATATTTTAATGCTATGGCATAAATATGCATGAAAGTGAGAGCTCTTGTATTTATACACTTGTAGTGTATGTGATAGTGATAGCCACGTGAGTAGATAAGGACATGTGGCAAAATGCATTTAACGTGCAAACTTGTCAGAGTGCAGGGCTGGCAGAGTGAGCCTCACACCAGGAAGATTTCACTCAGGTCTCTGCCACAGTGGTTGAGAGCTGAATTTTTGACCGGTAAAGAGAGAAAGTCTGGATTACCAACAGATGTGGAATTTTCCTCCATTGCTAATGTCCCTGAGAAATAACATTATGATTGAGGACTTTTTAGAATTTTCCTCCATTGCTAATGTCCCTGAGAAATAACATTATGATTGAGGACTTTTTAGAATCAAACAATATTAATTTGTTTTAGAGACATTTTTAAGTAAAAAAAGTCAAATTTTAGTTTTCGATCCAAGCTGGATTTGTGGCAGGTTATGGAGTACATTTATAGGAACAAAAAGCTACTTTAGAAAACACTTTAAATACATATTAAAAGGAGAAAAATCACTGAACTATAATACTCAAAAGTCATGAAATCAAATCTAAAGACATCTCAATAATTATCTCCATGAAGACCTTGCAGATGACACACATGCAGTTTAATAAAGACAAAAGATGGAAGCAGAAGCAGGATATATGGGATATACTGGAACAAAGGGAATAGAGATATAGTTACTGCAAAAAATTAATATCTGTGTATTCAATCAAGCCTAGAGTCCATCATTATGGAACACTGAACTACCTTAAATCCTTTCTGGGTCCAATAGGACCCTACTGCCTGGCGCTGCCCATGAGGTAAGCTGTGAAGCAGCTGGAGTCACAGAGCTCCAGGACATGCAGCCATGGAATGGAAAATCCTGTTTATTCCTGATCCAAAGGCACCACCTGCAAATATCCCACTCCAAAGGCAGGACTCTGAATGCTTCCCAAACTCTCTGGTCTGATTTTTGACAAATGTCTGTAGTCTGAGGCACAGATGCAGTGCTGACTGTTTGCTCACGCCTGCAATCCAGCTGCACATCTTTGTGAATCCAGGAGATCGAACCCATGTCAGTGTTCCCATGTTACATCAGGAGCTGTCTGCCAGAGATGGTCTACCCAAGTCATGATAGTCATATGGGTGGCTACACACCATCCTGCCTCCCCAGCCCCTCTTGCAAGAGGATGTATCACTTTTCCTAATTCAGGCCTTCTACCTGTTCAAAAACATGGACAGGATTTATCTCAAGAGAGGAAATGACTGAAGAGAGGCAATGACCGAAGACCAGCCTGAAGAGGAACAATAAAACATACTACACACTTAAAAGTGAAAGGAAGCATGACACCCAACCAAATTGTTTAGACTTCAAACAAATATGAGAGTGGCCTAATCGATTTTTTTTTTTACATGTATAGAGACACCTAATCAATCTGGGCCATTCCTTAGTGCAGTCCCTGGGTTTTGCTACAGCCAGTTCTCCAACAATTTACAGCAGTGTGTGTTACCACAGTTAGGAAACTGAGCTTGAAGAAGTGATGGGCGTGCTCCGGCAATGGGAAGGAATTGAATGTCCTCACAGTAATTACTGCTTGGGACCAAACATTTTGATAAATCAGTGTCTTAGATCTAGGGTGATGGGATAAACTTCAGTTCCTTCAAAATTTTAGCCCTTCCAGCCATCACTCAACACCTGGGCAAGAACTGAGTCAAAACAACGCATCTGACATGCTTTGACAAACAGCGGAAAGCAAGATCAAAATAAAACCACTGTGGAGACCTTGATGGCCTCTCTCTGTCCTTCTGCCTGAAGAAATGGTGTTGGAGGCAACAAACAAACACACCAGCTCATTCCCATGGACTGAGGAAAGGGAACACCCACTCATTTACCCATTCTGTGGTCAAAATCATTCTGTCTCCTGAATCTCATTAGACAAGAAAAAAAAAAGCCATAAGTATTCCTCAACTAAATTCAGGGATGGGTTGAAATGTAAACTGACAAATAAACCAGGAAGAATTTTGGTTATGGAGATTTCAAGGGTCTCTTCCTTTTGCAGTGCATTCCATCTCAGGCACAGTGACTCTCTAATCCCTGATGACGTTTCTCTCTTTTCACTAGAGATGTGAACACTGGGGCAGCTGGGAAGAGGAGAACTCCAGCCTGACCTGCACTAGGGTAGTCCATCAGTCACAGGAGAATTCACAAAAGTCTTTGAGTAAGAAAATGCTTTTTATTTTTTTTCTATAGTACAACTACATCTGTCGGGGACCAAGTACACAGGTCATCTCCTTCCCCAAAACCAACCCAAAATGAAGATGTTTGTTGGGGAAAAAAAGAGGCCAATATGAAAAAAAAGAGAAAAACAAAAAAAACCCAAACACACACACACACACACAAAAAAAAAAGCCAAAAGTGCAAAATTAAAGAGCTGACCAGGGGATGTGGGCCAAAGGAAGACAAAACAAGGCACTGAACCCACCTGGAGAGCAAAGCTGGCTGTCCAGCCCTGCTGGCCAAACGCCGGGGCCTTGCGGTGGCAGGAAAATCCATCCGCTCGAGCGCATGTGGCTGGAGAGCGTCTGGCGGCCGCGCCGGTGCCGCACCGAGCGCTCCCAGTCGTCCCACGTCCCCGTCACACTGTGGAGATTGGCTGCAGAGCGTGGTGGGCAGGGGGGGATGCACTGGGAGGTGGTGGGGGAAGCTGGCTGCTGGGGAGGGTGGCTCTGAATTTCTTATTTTTTATTTTTAAGCTACATAGATGGAATGAAAAACCCTTCCGTTTATTCCGTTTGGGTCATATGAGGGAGCCACTGGCAAAGATAATATATGAAGCAAGAGAACAAGAGGGAGGGAGGAGAGGGAAGGAGGGAGGAAGGGAGAGAGAAGCAAAAGGCTTTCTATTATTCGGGACACTGGTGATGCACACTGAGGCAGTTGGAAGATTAAATTAAGTATTATATCTGCTGACCCCATTGCCATGGTTACCGGACAGCGGAAAATATTAATCAAGCCAAGCCTTTTCAGCTGAACATACCAGAAAAAAACACTAAATATAAATATATATGTACGTAGCTGCTGCTCGGCCATGCTAATGTGGAGAGCCAGCAACTGAACCACCTGATATCATCAAGATAAACAAATTTAAAATATCCTTGCTGCACGAGAGGGCTGACGTCAGTGTGGCGAGCGCAGCGCAGGGAGTGGGACTGCAGTGTGCTCGCTCACCCTTCCGCCCATCAAAACCAGGATTTGAATACAGAATGGGAGCGTCTTGCTGGGTGCCTGTGCTGGAGGGGGTGTTGAGGGGTCTCCATCATTAAGGAACAAAATCATCACCTCCCACCCAGGGCAGCACTGTCCAAAGGGATGGGGAACCCTGCAAGGGTGACTCGGATGAGGACCAGTCATTGCACATGAGTCCCAGCAACGCTGCCCACAAGCCAGCACTCCTGCGTGGGGCCAATCTTGCGTGGAGCTGTGATGCCATGTCCAGACCACACACTTCCTGCAGGAAATTAAACAATTCCCACCAACTTCATCTTCACCTTCAAACCAGAAATAGTGCCCAGAGGAAACCTGAGTCTTGGTCAGTACATCAGGAGATGTTCTTTGTCTATAAATTCTGTATCCATGACCTGCAGGTCTCTGCCCTCCTTTGCTACAGACCCTGTTTGCAGGGTACAAACTCATCATCCTCACACTACCAGACAACATTCCATGTATCTAAGGTGATAGATAACAAACATTGCTGATCTGCAAAAAGAATGTAAGCATGTTACTAAAGAATGTATCCTGATGCATGACAAAGCCCAAAGTGAAACCCCAGCCAGCACAGGTCTGAGACAGGAGATGCGCAAGGACTCAGCTTTTGGAAATGGAAAATGCAACCCAAACAAAAACCTGGCACTAACAATTATAATGCTCATCTACCGTTTTTGTAACTCTAAATTTAAACCCAGAAACAGGAATAACACCACAAACCAATCTATCCCTTTCCATGCAGTAAAGTGTTGGTATAAATAAAGGTAATCTAAACCTCTCATGTTCTGCTTTAACCACATATTAAAAGAGACATCCATATCAAGAGTATTTTCTCCCAGTCACCATGTCTGCTCTTGTTTTGTTGCCTGGTTTTGTCTCTACTTTACATTTTAGTTTGATGCTGTTGATGCTGGCTTGTGCCATTTTCCCTGCAGTATTCAAAACATACAGAATGCTGAGGTACCAACGGTACTTCCTCTGCTGTGATCTATCCACATATGAAGGTGCTAGAGAAGAGATACTGAAAGAAACTGGAAAGTAAAGGAAAGGTAAGTCACGAGATTCAATAAAAAACCTGAGTATTCCAAAGGAATTTGAGATGGAAGCAATTAACAGACTAACAAATGTGCTGTCTAACAGCTTCTTAGGGAGCAGTACAGTTGGCACCAGGCTGGTCAGCTCAAATGACAAACTCAAATAATAAAACATTTTGGTAAGTCTGATACAACAACACAAACCAGCTACTGAACAGGGAAATGGTGGATCTTGAATCTACTGATGGGTGTGCGTATGCCAGCAATTGAAACAAAATGGTGGTCTGACAAGGGTAGTGTTAGCCTTGTTTGTCCCCTTGGTGCTGTATGCAAAAGAATATCAAATAAAGTAAAATATATATTCCATAAAGTAAACAAAATGCACCAAGCTGAAACTGAGGGAAATGCCTACAGTGCTGTGACCCAAACACTTACTTGGAGAACATGAAGCACAGGGCAGAGACCTGCATAAAGAAAGGCGCATTCCTGCAGCAGCAGGCACGGGGAGCCCTGGACAGAAACACCAATGCCCACTGTGATTGCCCCAGCTCATACCAAGAGGTGCAGGAAGGATTTCCCAATACCCAGAGACCGCTCAGCACATGTTGGACCACAGGGGCTAGGGCAAGCCCAAGAGCTAAATCCCCTCAGCCACATGGACACGCGATCCCGTGCAGCCAGGCTGCAGGTACGGCCATCCACTATCACACATAACCTCATGCTGGCATCCTCAAAATGCAGCAGACTGAGATCAGGAATACAAATATGCATATAAAATATTGTATAGATTATACAAAACAAATGTTCTGGTTCATTTGCAGCTCTGTAAAAACAGAGCCAAATTCACTGAAGGCATAAACAAGTCAATCTATTTCATTTTTAAAATGTTAATGAAGAACGAGATTGTTGTTTGTTCTTGGTCTACTTTGTGATTTTAGCCAATAGTCCTAGTGATAATTATCAACTGTTTATATTTAGATAAAAGCAGCCCATATGGCAACGACAGAACAATCTGATGTTTAGATCCTCAGCTACATGTTTTCTATAAATAATGATTGAATAACTGTAACAAATTATTTCATCAGTCTAAAAGCAGATACTGATATATAACAACTAAGAAAGCCATTTACTCATTATCTGCAAATAATAAATACTTTCCCAACTACATTTAACACTTAGGAAAAGACAAAAATATAAACCCACAGACACTAGCCCACAAAAGTTTACATGAATGTATCTTCAAATTTACTTCTTGATTTCCCATGGACACACAAAAGCATCAGATGGGTACTTAGGATAATTAGGGGACCTGGCTAATTTTGCACACATCAAAGCTCACTGTTACTTGATACGTTTGCATCTGAATCTCACCCAAATATCACCCCTGTTCAAACTGTCCTACCAGTTGTGCAGATTCCAAATCTTAGGAATGCGCCAGTGCCCCTTCCAAAAGGGACTTCGATGGTTGACTGAGGGACACTTCTCAGGTTTGAAAATATTCACAACCATCAAATTTATGTCTTCCCCAATGTGGTGGCACCTGGAGAGAAAGGCTTCAGCATAGCCTTCCAGGAACTTTTGATCTCGGCATTTTTCAACAGGATTTTCAGGTTGCAGAGCCCTCCTCCTCACATAAAGGAACAATCCCAAAAGCAGACCAGGACAGGCAGCAGCATGGGTAGCATGGGCAGTGTGGGCAGCCCAGGCAGCATAATGCCTGCCCAGCCACCCCTTCCTGGCAGGGAAAATGATTGCGGCACAATGGCCAGCACGGACAGCTTAGGGCAGCTGTGTCATATAAATTGTCAGCAATGACCATAAGCACTCAGAGAAACAATTTAATTCCTCACTCCCGCCATCATGGGCTGATATATTCTTTCAAGGTCATTACCCAAGGCTAGGAGGGTCACATGATTAACGAGTGACATGTCCAATGAGGGCGGCTGTGCCTGAGCAGGCCTTATATTAATTAGACAGAAGCACTGAAAAATAAACGGTGCCTGGCCAGGAGGGGCCAAACCAAACCTCGATGGCTGCTGCACCTCCCCAGACTCACCATCCTGCTCCTTCCCCTTCACAGTCAACTGCCACTCCATCACAGATACTCACAAGCAGGGTACACAAAAGATGCTTCTCTCCTGGTTTGGGTGCATTCTTACCCACAAAGAAAGCAAACAAACAAACAACAAAAAATCCCACTGATGAAGTTAATTTTCGGGTACTTTCCTCAGTCTGAGAGGAGACTCCTTGTGACCAGCCAACAGAATGGACTATGGCTTGAAATAGAAAACAACCACAGCAAGCCACACACCCAGAAACTAGGGTGGCTGCTGCTCTCAGTGCTAGAGATGAGATTCAGTTATCACAGCCAAACAGTGCTGGAAAGAACCTCTTGGCATGTGGACATAGGGCTGCATAGTTTGGGAGTGCCACAGAGTGCCAGAGCAGACCGGAGTGGCGAGCAGTCAATCTCTACCCAACCAAACCATCCCCAAAACACACAGTGAAGTCCAAGCACTCCAGGCCACTCTGGTTTGGAGAATTCGAGGGGTTTTTTGTTGAGTAAAACAGCCACGGTGTAACCCTAAATCTTCTCCATCTGCCTGGTCTACCAAGCTCTTTTTGAATGCCATGTCTCCTTTAGCCCTGCTGCTGGATGCTTATGTCCCCTTCCAGATATATGTACCATGGGATGGGTGACCACCACACAGTGTGACAGGCTCTGGTGCAGGGCCATCCCATCCAGAGATCAGGAAGAATGTACAATAGCAGTAAGCAACCTTGCTTCCTGGCACTTACATGTTTTCTATAACCAAGGAAATAAAAGCATTCTGAACATTCATCATGCTTCTCTCAGGTTTTCAGACAGCCCATAAAGACAGACAAATACTACGCCATGTTAGAGAAGGAGAAATGGCCAACTGAAGATTAACTGACTTGCAAGAATAAGCAAATAACCAACAATGCTAACACAATAAATTAAAGCCACCCAGCTACATAAACCTGATATTTAAGAAATAAAGGCCCCTCTGACAGCTGCAGCAGTGACCTAACCGCTCTACCACGATGCCCCTCCAAGGAAACGCCGTAAATAGTCCAGCTGCCCACACAGCCTGCAATCCTCCCACTGCCATTTCCTCCGCTACCTGCCACATTTCATAATCCTGCTTATTCTCTGAGCAAACGAGATGAATTTCTGCCATTTTGCTTCCCTGGTGGTGTGTCCTGCCAGCTCCTTCCCCATCTGCCATTTCATAGGGTTTCACTGTTCCCCAACCATGCACTTGGACTTCTGCATGTTTACAGTGCTGCTGCCACCTCTCTTGTTTGTGAGCAATAACTGGGCTCCCAGGACCTGCAGGAAGGTCAGACTTTCCAGAGCAGTATAGAATAGAATAGAATAGAATAGAATAGAATAGAATAGAATAGAATAGAATAGAATCAAGAAGGTTGGAAGAGACCTCAAGGATCATCGAGTCCAACCTGTCACCCTACACCTCATGCCTATCTAAACCATGGCACCAAGTGCCACGTCCAATCCCCTCTTGAACACCTCCAGGGATGGTGACTCCACCACCTCCCTGGGCAGCACATTCCAATGGCCAACCACTCTCTCTGTGAAGAACTTTCTCCTCACCTCCAGCCTAAACCTCCCCTGGCGCAGCTTGAGACTGTGTCCTCTTGTTCTGGTGCTGG
Organism: Indicator indicator; assembly: GCF_027791375.1. NCBI lineage: Eukaryota > Metazoa > Chordata > Aves > Piciformes > Indicatoridae > Indicator > Indicator indicator. The sequence goes on along the minus strand of NC_072028.1, from coordinate 10,779,148 downwards.
TTGCCTGGGAGAAAAGACCAAACCCCTCCTGGCTACAACCTCCCTTCAGGTAGCTGTAGACAGCAATGAGGTCACCCCTGAGCCTTCTCTTCTCCAGGCTAAACAGTCCCAGCTCCCTCAGCCTCTCCTCATAGGGCTTGTGCTCAAGGCCTCTCACCAGCCTCATTGCCCTTCTCTGGACATGCTCCAGCAATTCAACATCTTTCCTAAACTGAGGGGCCCAGAACTGTAATCCACCTTCCAATTAATGCACCCACAACACACCACCTGTACACGCCAGCCTCAGCTGGGCTGGGGACAGCAAGCCTGCTCTGCCACGCCGAACTGATTTGATACTGTTAAAGCAAGAGAGATGCACTGTCAGCAAAGATGCAGCTCAGGACTATCTATACTTATTATTTGGAGAAAATGTCTGTGGACACCACCTCTGCCTCAGATTTCCCCACAAAAACCTGGAACAACCACAGCACGTTAACTATGTTGGAGCTATCTGTTCAAGCAGAAAGAGCACAACTGCTGAATTTCCCCATGTGCAGGTGCTGCTAACAGGTCTATCTGATGGTTGTGTTAGCATAAAAGTACATTGAACAAGACAATATACTTGCCTGAGCAAGGAGGACCTAATTTTCCAAGATTCTCAATACTCACAGTTGCAAATGACCTAAATGAAATCACCTCAACAGTACTGCAAAATTACATTCAAGTGTTCTTGATACTCAACTGTTTCTTCAGCCCACAATACTGTGATCCCTTCCAACTGCTCAGCTGAAGCACTAGAAACCATGACATCCTCCTGTACCTCACTTTACAATGTTTATTAGACTGCATCTCCTCAGTCACAGTCATAGTTCTGCTGATGCACACCACCCATCTACCTGGCAGCAGAGCTTGTGACCACAGATAGCACACAGCTGAAGTTCTCCACAAGATGTGAGGAGCCTGAACCTCCATACTCCAGACTGGAATGGTTGCCCTGCACACATCAGATAAGATCTTCAACCAACAGACTCCTCATGCAGTTGCTGAGGCACAGGCACCTCGGTGGCTCTGCTCCTTATGCCAGCAAGGTTCTCACAGCCAAGTTGGAAGGTATGGGGAGCAGCCAGCCCTCACCACTTGCAGCCACAGGTCAGGGTGCTCAGAACTCAGCAGTGGGCAGTAACAACATTTATTGACCCTCTGTAATTTCACCTACCGATTTTTTCAGAAACCCCATTTTCTGTTTTCAATACATTATGACAAAAAATAATCATGAGGAAGACTAAAAGTTTAACCTGAGCAGCAGCTTTTTTAGGGTGTCACTGCCATAGTTACACTCATTGGCTTTCCTGTATTCTCACTGCACAGACCAAAAAAAAGACAGCAGAAAAGCCCTTTGCCCTCATTTCAACCTTTTTGTTCAGTACCTGCTTATTATAATACCAACAAGGGTTCCAACACAATTTCCCCAGAATGTCTGTTGGACACTTATATTTATCCAAACAGCAAAATATAGTGGCTGAGACTCAGAAATATTTACCTTTTAATCTAAACCAAATTAAAAATTCAGCGCAAAAGGAAGGTTTGCCTGAAGTAGGGGCTAGGTTTCAACCCCCTACAGTAGCATGTTCTGACCAACAAAGAATTCTATGTCATCTATTACACTTCTACTCTTCCATGCTAATTCTGTTCACTGATCATTCCAATCTGCTTGTAGGCTAGAGGAAGTGTTCTCCAGGTTGCCACAGTACAGTTCTCATGCTGTCAATCCCCATGCAGCACAGTCAAGTGAGTCTCTCTGTAGCTTCCCACATTACCTGTAAAAACCAACCCAAATTTACACTTTGCCCAGATTGGCTACCCCAGCCATGGTATGATTGTACAACCTAACATCAGCCCCTGCAAACAGGCTCCACAATCCAAAGCAGGCAGATGAACAGATGAATGATTTTAGGACAACATAAAACCTTAGGGAATGTGGAGAATAATCAGGAGTTTGTTTCTTAGGGCACCTCTGAAACACGAGGAGGAACATAGGGGAAAACCAGCCAATACTATTGTGAGCAAATGCCACTGAAACAGTGATACCAGGAGAGAAAAACAAACATATATAAACATGTATGTAGGGCTGAGTGGAAGAGAGAAATATGTCCAAAGAGCTACATATGAGTACTTGTGGCAAGCCAGCGTACAGCAAAGTGATTGTGCTCCATTCTGTGATTCTGTGATCTTCAGATGGACAGACAGGTCTCTGTTAAAATGTCTATTTCAACTATAAATAATTACCACTGTATAGTGATAAATAGGTAAGCTATCAAGCATAACAATTATATAGAATATATAGAAGGAATTATAATAACCCTTGATAGCCTCATTTTATTGCAAAAACTACAACCTGTGAAGATTTCCACTCCCCCCACGCCTGTGGCCCTGGGCTCTGCACTTCTGTTCATCACCTAAGGCAAATGCTGCTGCTCCCTTTCCCTCTCTGTTTCTTTAAAAGTCTAAACCAGAAGGCAGCATGCGAGCAATACCACGGGTCACGATATCAAAAGCAGGAGCTCTCGCAGGTGTCCTCGATAACACAGGCAATAAAAGGCGGCAATGGCAGAAGCAGAATCACTGACCTTGTTTGATGCCGCACAGTAAAGGGAGCCATGAGGAGATGCACCATGTAAACAGACTGGACTCTCCTGCTCAGCTACGCCACATCTTTCTAAAGTCATTTCAGCGGTCAACACACACAGAAAAACAATGTGGCTACTAACGACACTGGTCTTGGCCAAGCGAGACACTCCACAACACTGATGATTGCCAAACCCCATTCACCACCCACGTCCCTCTGTGGAAGCAAGGCATGTGCTGCACTTTGGACACACAAACCCCAACCCTTCACATGGAGCCCAGGCAGCTCTGGCTGGTTGTACGTATGGAGGTGACTGTGTGTCTCAGAGCAGCAGCTCCTGCACATAGGAACAGCTCCCATGCAAGAGCTGCCTCATGCAGAGGTGTGGGCACACATGCACACATGTTCTCCACAAGGCAACCGAGATCCCTTTACACACACAAACAAGCCAAACAACACAGAACCCACCAGGCAGTGACTTAACAGGTATTCTGGATTTTGGCAGATACAAAGGCATGCTCCAGCTCTTCGTGATGGTGATTTTCTCTTCCCTGAGAGTGACCACTAGGAATTTTCTTTTAAAAATTCTTGGCATTTCCTTTAATAAATGTGGTTTACACAGAAACATGAAAACTTTTGCATCACCTCATTCTCCAGTCCGGTATCTGTATGTTTACTGTCCCTGTGAAATGTCTATCATTTGTAAATGCTACATTAGCCCCAACCCTTATTGTGACATGGGGGTCTATGATTTTGAGCTGCTAATACTTGTCGATACTTCTCTACTCTAAAATGACTGCATTTTTGGCCCTTCCTAGGAAATCTGCTCTTCATGTCCATAATCACACTGCCTTGGAAATCTAGTGAGAAGACCTGAGGTTAAATCCTACTCATCTAAGGTAGGGGTGTGTGTGAATAACAAGGAGGTAGAAAAGATACTTCCGTTGCAGGGATCAGTCTCAGAACAGACCTCTGGTGACCCCAGGACAGGTGGTCTTTCACTTATGGCAGGCTGTTGGGGGACATCCAGGTGACGCTTCCAGCCTCTTGTTCTTTCTCCCCATCAAAGACTTCCATTATTGCTTTATCTTCTATGACAATTTCTACCATCCTGAGGGAGGCCACATTTCCAAGGATATTTAATTTTTCCCTCTCTGCCACACTATCCTTAGGTAAATCTTCAAGGCAAGCTCTTACATTCATAGAATGGTCTGGGTTGGAATGGAGCCCCAGAGGTCATCTAGTCCAACACATGGCTGCAGTAAGCAGGGACACTTCTGGGTCAGCACTGCCTCTGTTCTGCTGGAACATTGCTGGCAGGTCTTGTCCTGCTCTTTTAGGATTTCTCCCCTCAAACACTCAGATCAGCTTGGATCTAGAATGAATTATGTCAAAAGCAGAGCAGTTTTCACTATTTTATCAAGTGATGTGCACACTACATGTGGGTGCACATACATGTTCCACAGCCACAATGCGGCATACAGCAGAGCTCACCCACCCATGGAGCAGTTACACACAAACACACAGTATTTCTACATCTGAGTGCATCAGAATTGGTTTGGATTCATCTATCAGGCACCTGTACACTGAAGATCTGCAGATGCACTCTGCAAAGCTCTGCAAGTGAAGGTAGGGCCGCCCTTTGCATGGGGGCTTTTCAGCAGCAGCAGCAGCACCACAAGCAATATTCTCTGGTGTGACATGAAGCAAAGGCCAACAGGAATGAGAGATGCCACAAAAGAACGATTCCTCCCCTCCCATTCCAGTCCTTCCCCCCCAGTCACATCCAATTCCTGCACATTTAGGGATGGTGGGAATACCACAGGGCACTGCAGGTAGGCAGCTTAGGTGAAATGCAGGCTCTCATGCTGTTTAATGTGTCCCCCATATACAAGAGCACTATTTATATTACATCTATTTAAGCATGTGTGAGTTTATGTGTTAATGGCTGCGCACATACAGGGTAAAACCCACAGCACAGTTAGTCAAATACATGTAAATACAGACAGAATCCCATTTGTTTGGTAGACCACACAAAGGCTAAAAAATAAAAAATGCACTCACGCCCTCTGACACCCTGGCCGAGTGTGTGCACTAGAGCTCTCGAGGTAGGGACTGAAGACTGCCTTCTGGCTCCCTCTCTCTTGCCTGTTAAGGAGACACTTTGAGCGCAGGGATTGCTCACAATCTGGCTGTGTGATCCACAGGCAGGACTTGTAATATGCCTGCTATTTCCCCTGCTCTCCCTCTCCCCCCGCTTCCCATCAAACCTCCCCCCACCCCATCCCTCTTGTTCTCATGTTCAGTGGTTATTTTAGCTTAATGTGGTGACATCACGGCTCTCTTAGTGAGATAAAGCCCTTGCCGTGCATACAGAATACAGCTCCACTGATCACTCCCAAATGATGGGATTTAGCAAGGTCTGATATTTACTGCTCATCCCTGCAGCAGGAGATGCTGCTGTGTTCTGGTGCAGCTTCCGCTGCAGCGCGTGGGTGACAGCACAGCATCTGACTCTGTAAATTGGGAATGAGACACTTTTCATAAGTTCACTCATTTCTGAGGAGCAGAGCAGAGCAGTGAGACACCTGTCTATTGCCATCACTCCAGTTTGGAGGGGTTTGCATGCAAAGACTGGTAGGAGACAGCTCTTTGCTGAGGAGAAATGGAGCGCTGGAAGACATCTCATTTTTCAGCATCATGGAGTAGCCAACCCCCTGCTTTGTATTAAAATGGAAATACTCTGTGAATTTTTAAAGTTGCGCAAGAACCCCCTTTACAACTTCTCATTTATCTGTAATTCCTCTACCCTTTTATATCAGATTTGCAGTAGCCCAAACAGTTCTCATCATTTTGTTCTGCATTTTTCTAAAATGGGAAACAAAGAAATTGCCCATGATATTATAAAAACTTCACAGCAGACCAGATAAGAAATGCAGGAGGAGAATAATGCAGTCAAATAACCTTTCCATTATTAACAACTGTGCCCTGAGGTCTGTGGGCATGGTCCCAAAACCTAAATTATCTTAAATCATAAGGTTACCAATAAAGACAGCCTGGGACAGCAGAAGGGGTCTGTGATTTCAAGGGGTTTGCAGACCACATCTATATGATTAACATTTCTATGCTAAAGTTTATTACTTCATTATAATATTTTCCATCATAAATGAATAGGTAAAACACCTGGCTATTAAATATAAACCCATCCCTCAGGATGATCAGATTATCACTTGAATTTGAAATCTTTCTGAATTTTTAATAACGCATAACAAATAAGATAATTTATGCACTTTCTTCGCACTGCTTGTAAGGGCCTGTGATTACGTAGAGCCTGGAACACCAGGTCTATAGGAAGGGACACTGACTGCTCCCCCTTGGCTCTTTCTCCTTCCAGCTCTGCCTGAGGTCCCTGCATTTTCATACCATGGGGATGAAGGACCCTCCTTGGCAGCCCAGCCCTGTGATGGGCACCATGTCAGGCCCCAGTTGCTCCATTGTGGAGTGTGGGGTTATTATCACCAGGCAGGAGTTGTCAGATGTGGTGAGGAGGAAGCAGCTGAGGAATCACGCTGGCTGATGGGAAAGTCAAGTGGAGGCCTGGCTGTCTGAAACCTCTTCAATAGATCTGTAGTCTGGACTTGAACCTTGCCCTCTCACCTTGGGGTCCCATATTTCTTCCCCCCGCTTCCCCCTCCCACATCTCCATCACCGGCGACGTGCTGGCTGGCGGCAAAGGGCTGAGGGTGACCCCTGTCCCCCTGCCCACTGCTCCCAGCCACCGTGGTGAGGGGCAGAGGGAGGAAAGCCAATGGGGGGGGGGGAAGAAGGGTCCCTGACTTCCTCACAGGTAATTAAAGGGACTGTTTTCAAGGTTGCATGGGCAAAAGACAATTCGGCCTAATGAAGCATCGATCGGCCGGCATGAGGGTAGACAAGAGCTGACATTCACTCCGAGGTACCTCCAGCCAGTGTAACACACGGCACTGGGAACCAGCCTCCCCGTCCGTCATTGCCCGTGACCTGCCTTGGGAAAGACTGACTTTGCTTTCAACGGATCTTCATTCCATAATGGATATTCAGCCTGCAATTACCCAAACTTGTGTGCTGAGCAGGGTAAAATTATTAATTGGAGAGGCAAGTTATTTTCGTGGTGGGGTTTTTTGTTTGTTTGTTTGTTTTTCTTTCTTGGGATAAATGTTCTTCGTCGTTCACATCATAACCCCACCAATCAGCACCAATGGTGCTGAATGCATGAGGTCAGTTATGGAGATGCAGGAAATTACTGGGGATTGGCAGGGACGTTTTAGTCAATTTGTAAGCAAAACCCTGTGTTATTGCCAGGTTTTCATCTTTTCATCACTGTCAGCCTCTGCCGGCACAAGGTAGCTAAAAGCAAAACCATCTCAGAGGCTGCTGGAAAACTAATGGGGAAAACCTAAAAATATATTAAAAATAATTTTGTGTAGAATAGAAATAGGAAGCAGGTACTTACACACACAAAAATTAAGCCAATTAAGCCCCCTGGAAGTGCTGATACATAAAGCTTGCCGATCGCCCTACCCAGGCGCCTCATCTCTTGCTTGGAAGCCGAGCAGCTCAACAGCATCACGCTCCCTGGGCTCCCAAACCTGCCCTCGCCTCACCCGTCCCCTTTCTTGTCTCCCAAATGTTTGCATTTGTAGGATGCCTGAATGGTAATAAAAGGGCCAGGAAATGATAGTTGTGCCAAGTAAATTGGGGTGAATGCTGGGGGAGGGGAGGACGGATCGATTGTGAAACAACTTGTGCATTATCTGGGAAGGATTTGCTCACAGTCCTGAGCTGCTCCGCGTTACAAGAGGCCCCGCACTCAACAATAGCATGTCCCCTCAGAGCAGGAAACACAAAGGGAATTTGCTCTGATTCAATCCACACAGTGAGGCCCTTCTGGGGCTAAAGAGGGTCACTTTTACCCTGGGAAAAAAAAAAAAAATTCCCCTCTCTCTCTCTCACACACAGATGCATGCATGCACACACAGGATGGAGTTGGAGAAGGCAGCCTGCCTCTCCACTACAAGATCTTCAAAATCATGAGCTTTCCTCTCATTTTTATCTGTTCAGACTTTAGCATGTATGAGAATTTACTTTTATAAAATTAAATAACTAGAATGTGATCAAAGAAGGTGGGAAATGGCCTCTTTTATTCCATTTACTTGTCTAACAAGTGCCTTTACTAGGGGACTGCTGCAGCGCTGGCCCCTAATAACAAAGGAGGTGACACCATCAGGGCACACAACTGTAAACTGAATTTTAAAAGGCAGCTGAGAGCCTGGATATCAGGGTTCTGCTGCATCCAGATCCATTTGTTTTCTAACACTTTGCCTTTTTTGTTCAAAACAGCAGTGAGCGTTCTGCTTCTAATCCCAAATTCTTTCATGGAGAACAGGTCAGTAAAGAGAGGCAGTAATTGTGTGCAACACCTGCCGAAATTCAAAAAACCCCAAAGTTTTTCCTAAAAATCGCTAAACCGTAGCTCAGCAGATTCTATCTGCATTAATTTGGCTGAACAACAAGATATTGCTGGGGACAAACTCTGAATAAAGCGGTCCCGAGTTCCCCGAATTGGCACAGCTCAGCCTAAACAATGGCTGCTTCCTATTCACCTTAACCCAGCTTTTCAAAAGAACATCCCCAGAAACACAAAGCATCAGCGGGAAATGGCAATTTTATGAATCCTAATCAATCAAAGGGCTTATTAACTCAATGTGAAGCCAGATTAAAATCTTTAATTATAAATCGTGCTAAAAGGAAAAACAAAATGTACTTATGGTACATTGAAAATTCCGGATATTAACATAGTTGCCATTATCTCTCTCAATATTAAATTTCCCCTCCCTGCCCTGCAACATGCTCACCTTTTTCTGTTCCTAAAGAACAGAACTGTGGCACAAACTCATTTTTCTCCTTCCCAGGCTTATTAAAATGTATTCTTTTTCCCCGCACAGGAGGGCTGGAGGGGGAGCAGGCCAGGGGGTGCGGGAAGCCCTGTTGCAGCCATGCGGGCGGCGGCGAGGGGCAGTGGTTGTTTATTAAGTGGGCCGAGCCCGAGTTACAGATGATTTTTTTTTTTTTTTTTTTTTGGGGGGGGGGGGGGGGGGCGGACGGGCACAATCAAATGTGAAGCATTTCTGCTAATGAAAACGGCATGCATGTCTGTGCGAGCGCGGGTGATTGGCAGGGCTGCAGATTGCGAGCCACAGGAAGGGCCCCGCTGCCAGCGCCGGTGCGAGCTGGGCTGGGGGTGCGTTTTTATCAGGCAGACATTTGGGAAATGACCACGGCAAATGTAATCACAGTTGGACGGGAGGGTGGGGGCAGGGGTGAGCGGGAGCGCAGAATGAGATTCGCATGTTTTATTTATTTGTTCAAAGTCACGGTCATCCCATTGTGTGTCCCTCTCCGTGCCTGTCATCTCCAGGCCCTCCAGCCCACCCGGTGCCCCAGCCCCATTGTCAGCACCCGAGGCAGAATGAGGCTCGGGTTTAGCACAAACCCCACCTAACTTCTCTCTGCAGCACAGCCCTGGGCCGGAAAAGGGCTTATTCTCTGTTTGGAATATTAGCATTGTCAGAACAGGCTCTAACTATGTTGTTAAAAGAGACATTTCCTGTGCAGTCACTGCTCTTTAGCAGGTTCTGGGCCTCGCAGCCCTGCCCTCATACATACTTCTCTCCCTTCTATCTTGGGTTTGCACTTGGAATTAAAGACCATTTTCTTTTTGCACAAAATTAATTTTTCAAAGCAGAGTAGAATTTCCTTTGGAAAAAGATCCTGCAGGACACACTGAGACTGTGATTCTAGCTAGTTCATTTTTTATCCAGAATTCCTATTTTCCTCTCCACTCTTTTTCTCTCTGTGCATTTTTTCCCTGGGGTTTAGTCCTTCAGCACTTCCAAAGTGAAGAGCACCTTTTCAGAGCTGGGATTTTTCAGATCTGCTGTCAGGTTTGTGACTGCAGTTCAAACCCTGCAATGTGCATCCTTCTGTAAAACTTAAGGGAAACACAGCTGGGTAATTTGTGATGAGAGTTTGAATTTAAAAAAATGGGAACTTCATTCAATATTTTACAAATGACTGTTTGGCTCCAAAATGCTCACAAAAGCAACTTTCACAGAGGAAATCACCTTCCCTGCTCACTAATTCCCACCTCACAACTCTGACTCTGTCCTGAATTTCCACTGCTGTCCACAGACACCAGAGATTTCCTGCCTGGCTGTTTACAACACCACACCTGTGTGTGCCATCCAGGTCCTTGCATTCCTCAGGCAGGGTAAATAACTTGGAATACTGCTTTGCAAAATACAAACACCACCTGTCTGTGAATCATGCCCAGCAATACATAAAGGGAAGAGCCTGGGAGCATGGAAAAGATAACTTAAAAATATAATCCATCTGGGTACTGAATCTTTCTGTGCTGAAAACACAGATTTTTGGGGGTTTTCCCCACTAACACACCGTTGCACAAACACTTTGCATATCTGTTCTTGAACAGAATATTTAGGCTATATACAGGACACACAGAATATAGAGCACCAGATTATTATTTGCAGATAAATACTACACGTGCTTCTTGAAAACACAGATGCACGAACCTTTATAGAACTCCTCTAAAACCTTAAATGCCACGTAACAGTGCTGTTCCTTTGAAGATGATCATTAGACCTAATAACCAGGGTACTGGAGAAACCGATCGCGTCCTCTTCAGCTCGTGCGACGGCCTTTCAGTAAAGTCAGAAAAGATCCTTTGTGCCTAACCCGGTTTTCATTTCATTGCTTTTAAATTTGTTCAGCTTGACTTTTGACACTCCAGAGGCTTAGCCTTTTTTAAGTACAATAATATAATAAATATTTGTGTTGCCAAAGAAAAAGTGGATCTGTTGTTAGTGTTATAGAAAGCAGGATCTCTTTTTCATTCGTTTGTTATAAATAATTCACACAACTATGTGCATTTTATAAACATAATCTTTAGGAAACTGATACTATCAAACATTTTTGAGACAACACTCAGAAACATATACATATGCACAAAGTATTTACTAGAGTGCATTTGAAACTGTAAACAAAAAAATTGTTAATGAAAGCAGAAAAATAAAGATATTTTATGTAAATAATTATGTTAATACAAAGTGTTTTCAGACTTATTTATATGAATTAGTCATCTCAATGACAAAAAGCTTTGACAAACTACAAACACCTATCAAAAATCATATTATTTGGCTCATTTTCTCTTGCAATTGCTTTATTTAGCTTGCCTTGGGAAAAGAAGAATGGTTCAGAAACTCCCTTGCTCTCTGTCAATATAGCAGAACAAGCCCAGTCAAATACATTTTCTTGACTTACATGTTAAAAATGTTTTCATTTTTTTAATAAAATATTTGAAGAAATTGTGGTGTGGGCTTTTTTTAATTAAAAAAGTTTAAACGTTAAACAAGATAAATTTATTTTAATTCAGAATTATTTTCTTGCAGCAGGTTTGATTTGATTACCAAAAACCTGTATTTTCAGATAACAATTGAATATGCAGAAAATACCTTCTTGTTTCCAACAGAAAACATTTAAATCATTCAGCAAAGAAACAATATATTTAAGATGAATATGAAAAACACTGATCAGGAACTACCTAAAGCCCTACATCTGCATTTTGTGTAATTTTCACTACTGATCTCAGTTTAAGATGTTAACAATTCCTGTTTTGTTACTCCTAATGAAATGAGATTTTTTTGCACTGATAGAAATTACAATTTGGAAAAAACTTTAAGTTATTTATAAATGGAAACCACAACATTTCACACAAACTAATTGTACTATTTAAAATGCTCTTTTAAATATTTGGAACCTTCTTGCTGCTCAGCTCTGCTGTCCCAAAGTGACTGTACAAATTCCATTATTCCCAGGAACAACAAAATTTATATTTATATTAACAGATGCTCCTACACACAGTAGCGTGGTCACAGATAAAAAGACACCACAGTGTAAGTAGTTCCCAATCGTGTGATCTGGATTAATCTCACTCCACATTTGCCCCATACACCTGGCTCTCTTAGGAGCACAGCAGGCAAGGAGCAGCAGCCCGGGTGCTCTGGGTGCCCAGTTACACCCCTCTCCGGACCCTGGCTCAGCTTAGCCTCTCTGTTGGGGTAAAACCATTTATCTTGCTCATTCCCAAGGCGGGCAGGCGGGAGGGGCTGAGGGAGGCCCTTGCTTTGCCTCTTGTCAGCGGGCATTGATCAGCCCTTCCTGGCTGGTGGTGGAGGTGAGGGCAGCTCCCCCAGGAGCCCTTCGGGCCGGGCCATGTCAGGGGAGGCTGTATTGAGTCATGATCCGAATGACTGCTCATTGAGGGAAACGGGTATTGGCGTCCCCATCAGCCCGCGACACCCCGGGTAACGCTTAAACAAGTCCACTCTGTTAATGTCAGGCCACTGGGGACACATTTAGCCTCTCCGCTGACCATTAGACCCTTTGATGGAGTGGACAATAAACTTGACAGGACAGGCTGGACACTGCTCTTGAGCTTGCCTGGGCTGACAACTGCTGTAGCCTGCCCGCAGCCTGCCCACGGCCTAGCTGTAGCCTGCCCACAGTCTATTTGTGGCCTGCCCGTGGCATGCCCACAGCCTGCCCATGGTCTATCCATGGCGTGCCCACAGCCTGCCTGTGGCCTGTCTACAGCCTCCCTGCAGTCAACCTGCAGCCTGCCCGCATGGGCAGCGTTCCTCAAACCAGGGCAGACAGCTGCCTCTATCTGTGGCAGGTGAGCATGGGAGACCAGAGCTGCCCCCATCACAATCAGAGGATGAGCAGTGGGGGAACATTGCCTTAAAAAATGCTTCAGCCAGGGAAGCCAAACTCAGCAAGGGGAATTCTGTAATTTTCAGATTTTGCTTTATTTTTTTTTTTTTCCTCCAAGAGTCTTTCCTATTGACTGGACATATTGTAACTTGTTCCTTAACTCCCTTCTAAGAGAAAAAATGTGTTACTGTTGAAAAAAAAGGAATTGATGTAATTAACTACACATTAGTTACAACACTTTGAAGGCAGTTTCTAGGAGTGGCTTATTTCATGCTATTATCTTAAAAAAGAAAATAATCAAATGCATCCAGAGAACAATTCTTGGGGGGAAAAAAAATCAAGTTGTAAAGTATTAATTCTGCAGTCATCAGTCAAAATTAAAAAATTAATAGGAAATTCAGCCTTTGCTGTTTTCAAGAAAATGTTGATAATTGCACTTGTATTATTTAAAGAATTTCTAGTTAATTTTCTTTGTTACACATGAGCTTACCAGTGTTTACTTTCTTAAGTTTCTGCCAGTAAAACGGGCCCTGGGTTTGACGGAGTAAATTTTCCCACATTTGGAAGCTTTTATCCCAATTTTAACACCTTATCTCTTTTTCTCTAGGGAATTAACTGATATTGCATTAAACCAGAAAATGATACAGAATTTTAAACGGTCCACACAACTAGAAAACTGACAGGTCATTAAAAAGCTCTACTGGAAAAACACTCCATCCAAAAAAAATTGAGTTTATATATAATATATCAGTATGTATATGTATATTTACACAGATATATATAGTCATATACACATCAGTTTTACAACAGCTAAATAGTTTGCCTCAAATTAATTTAAAATTAACTCTATCTTTTAAGTACTATATTAATAAAAACATTAACCCCACTAAGATTTTCTTTTAACCTAGTAGTCAACAAAAAGCCACCCAACTGAAGAATATGTAAGTATAATCCAAATTATCTAGATATGATTTGTATTTTCAGCCAAACCCTTAAAATCTTTTAACAAAAGAAACATTATTTTTCTCACTAATGCATTTTTTTCAATCTGTATATCTTGCTCAAATTTAAAGATTTAATTTTTTTAAAGCCTTTTTAAAAAAAGGCACACCAGTTTTATGATGCATTTCTTACTAATTTAACATTGCATTCTTATGGATTCAAAAACAAAAGGATTTTTCCTGCTGCCCCTGTGATGGTATTTGCTGAACATTTCTGCATTTATCCAGGCTGAGCCTGTCTCACACCTACACTCTGAGAGCTGCCCTCTTAGGAACACAGGGGACGGTATTTCTGGAATTTTTTTGTTTGTTAAATTTCTCATTGTGATAAAAAATAATGTATACAATTAAGGAGCATGCCAACTATTATTTTTCCCAGTAGGACCTGTTACTTTAAGATAATCTAAATTGTCCAGTACTCTCTCCAAGTGCATGCTCTCAGGGCATGGGAGCACACTGGCTCTAGATAAGTAATAATTCAGTATATCAGAAGGTGAAAAGAAAAAGCAGAGTACAGTAAAACCAAACCAAACGAAACCAAAATAAACAAAAAACCCAGTCCTATTTTTGCACCAATTAACTGTAAGGGCTCTTGTTTCTCACGGCTGGAACGCCGTGGCTTTCCTGGGCCTGCAGATGCAGAATCTCAGTGTCAAAGGGGAGCCAGCATCACTGCTCGGAGCCTCACCTATAGCTCCTCTTTGTGCTCCACTCCCCTCACATCTTCTCTCCTTGCATTTCCATTTCAAGCAGCTGCACAGGGATAGCAGCACAGATCGATTCTGACATTGGATATTTAGTAATCTAAGGTATGTATATTTTATATAAACATTTCCATTTCGCAGGAGCTTCTCTGAGAAACACAAAAGCTCCACAGTATCTGCCTCAGCCAGTCACCTCGCCCTCTGCTTCCCAAACTTCCCCCAAAGCTTTGGAGGAAATTTCTGACTGTGTATTATTCACATTGTTCATTCCCTTCTTCAGAAAGTAATGCTTGACCTGCCAGTCAAGCAAGGTGTCACAGCACACAAAATCATTGCTTTCTGGACAGCTCACAGCACTGATCAGGGCCCTGTTCCTTCCCCAGTCCAATATTTCAGATACTGCCCTGTGCAAAGTCCAGCAGAGCTCACAGGGCACTGATTAGCAGAGGTGTCTGGAAAAACTGCAGAAAAAAGCCTGACTCCAGCATCATTAATTGTATGAAGGAATTTTGTGTAATTAAGAAAATGTTTGGGCAGAACCATCCCCTCTGTGGGCACACACAGACTGCAGGGGCATGGAAGTCTTTGGAGAAGTGACTGTGTTCCCATTGCCTGCCTAGTGCTTGCCACAGCAAGGTACAGCTTCAGAGCAGACCCTGGGCATGCTAACACAAACTGCAACCCTGATGCACTCTCAGAGCTCAGTGACCACAGGTATCTGCCTCAAAAGGTCTGAAATGCTGCAGTCAAACCCTGATTTAGATCTGAATAAACCCTGGCCCTAAGTGATCTCCATTTTACCTACCACAGAATGATGAAGATAAAAGTCCCATATTAAACTTGACATATCTGAACTTTCACCTTTGAATCCACACAGAAATTATATTACAACAATCATTTAGGTCTCCCTGTTTAGCCATTTTATATATTGTTAAAAAATCTACAGCCTTGGAAAAAGAGATACTATGGGGGAAAAAAACCAAACACCCAAACAAACAAGGAATTAAAAAAAGTCTCTAACCACTTAATTTAGAAAGTGCACAAAGGAAAATTGTTTTTACATACATAATAAAATCCTAAAGGTTGCATTAAGATTATCACTGCTTTTATGTGGTTCTTCCAGAGGAAGACCCTTTGTTGCACACTGCAAAGCTACTTGCCATGTCCAGAGGCAGTACTCATGTAAAATAAACCTTAAAGAATGAAACATTTGATGATGGCCTGGCCAAGGGGCAACACTTTACAGCCTCCCACCACCCCACTCGGATCCAGGGAGAAGTCACAGCCTAGCAAAGTTCAGCACTCACAAAACACCCCCAGACCAGTTCAGCTCTGTGCACCAGTCCAACACATGGATCACCTGGATATTGCATCTCTTCTGAGTCTCACCATGGTTCTGCACTAAAACTGGAATTTCCGTAAGTTGCTGATGCCCAAAGTATTCTTTTTTATCCCCTTTCCTGGCTTTTCACATGGTGTCTAAAATAGTACCATAACCACACTTTAATGGTTTTACTTGCAAATTTCCTTACATAAACTCAACTTGCTTGTTTCATTCTCATGTTATCTTTTGCAAATAGCCTGCATGCTCATCCATTATCATTTTTGCCAGACACTTCCCTGCTTACCAGCAAGGTCACTGCAAAACCTCTATTGATTTTCTTCCTAAATATCCAACTGTACAAATACACATTTTACCAACAGTTCTGAAGTTGGCCCTGGGAGTTAATGTAAACACCAACCAACATGAATACCAAAGTCTTTGGAACATGGAGTCAGAAATGGACTTCAGCAGCTTCCCTTTGGAAAAACCAGGTGTGATTAAGCCTTTTTTTTGCTGAGTGGGGAAGTCAATTTGGAATGAAGTAGCCACAGCCATGAACTGGGCACCAAACACTCTCATCCTGGGACAGCAGACTGGCCAGCTCGAGCAGCTGGATGACATTTATCTTATGAGCATGTTCAAACATGGTATATTTTGCTCAGCTGATTGATTTTTGCATTCAAACAAACCCTCCTTCAACCCAGAGATATTCAATATCCTTACTTTGAAATATATCAACTGTAAATTTTCCAAACTTATCACCCAAAACTAGAATCTTTTAGCAATCAAGATAAATATCTGTAATCTCCTCTCCATTGATAGGGAGCCTGGTGGGGCTCATAGCCTGGCCTAAGATCTTTTCTATTTGCTACAGACTTTAAATGCCAGCCTGGAGCTCACCAGAAGAATGTTTTGCAATGTCAACAATTTTATTTCTGTTTGGGTTTTTTTGTTTTTTGTTTTCTGGTTTTTTTTCCCCAAGAATGACAGAATCTTTTTTGCAGCTGAATAAAGACCAGCTCTCTTCAAGCCTACAAGCAACACAGATCTGCAGGTAAAAACAACTGTTTTTTCCTTGGATTGCTGACCATCTATGTACTGAAACATTTAATTCAGGAATACAAGAAAAACAAACAAACAGTGTGGATGGATAGAAAGATTGATTCAATGTGGGACCATGCTTCAGACATAGACTTAAAAGAAACCAACTTTGAATCATTGTACCAGATGCAGTCCCAGGGAAAAAATGTATGCAGGCAACAGGGAGTTAAGTAAATATTTTTTTTCTTTTCTTTGTCGATGTGTTTAGTTCTCTTCCTGCCAAGACTCATTTCACTCTGCTATCTTGTGAGAGACACATATGGTGCAGTGAAATTGCCATCCAAGAAAGCATGTCCCAGCCTGTTGAGACATCATCAAATAAGATTAAAGCAAAGTAAAAATAAAAAGATAGAACGATTTTTTTTCTTTTTCTTGTACAGAGAACATCTGATGAAAGTCACTGAGGTACTTGAATGCTTCTAAAGGTTTTGCAACCATTTCTTTACTTTGCCTGGTTAAGAAAAAGGCAGAAATAACAAGCCAATATCTCCTTTTTCTTCTTCAAGTTAGTGAAAAAATGTGTTTCATAATAAACCTGATGTATATGAATAAAATACAATATTGCCTTCTGTGCTTCTGTGGAAACAGCACTTAACTGCACAAAGATATCACTGACTGTGCTGGCTGCCTCTCCACCAGCATCTCTGACTTCTGCATGCAAAAATCTGTTGGGGCCAGGACGAAATAATTAATCTACTAATCTAGTCCACCACAAGGTCCAAGTCACCTCCCAAACAGCACACTCAGATGTTTCTCCAGCTACCAATAGATACACAGAAAATTAGAATTAATCACCTGACAAATACATAAGTCCAAGATGCAGTATTTAAGTAAGCATGAAACTGCTGCCTATTTCCTTACATGCGCTGCTTAGAATGAAGAAAGCTTTTTAAAAGTTTTTTCCCTACACAATCTTTTCAGTGTCTATATTTTAAAAACCAAGACTGGCTCTAGAAATCCCAGCTGACTGCCATTTGCTCTTGCACATTGTACTTACGACAAGATGTAGGACCAAAGTGGAGCTGCTGGGATACTTTACACTGCTATACCAAGAGGAATCGCTGAGAGGGAACTTGCAGCTACTCCTTACTGCTTTGAAATCAGGCTCCGGAAATATTTCAGAATTGTGGTATGCCTGCCTCCAGGAAGGCATGAGTGAATACATCACATATAGCACATTCTATATTTTAATAAATAAAGAGAAGTCTGCTCAAGGCCAAAAAGAAAATTACAAGGGATAGAAAGAAGCCAAAATCAAATGAGTATCATTGATGATAGAAGTTGAGGGGGAGTTTCTTAACCATCTGAAATAACCTGCAAAATGGGGTTCAGCTTCAGAAACAGGCGTGTATTTTGTGTCTTTCTTTGCCAAGCTCTCTAGTTACAGACTGCATTTCTAGATCTTCTTTCCAATGCACAGCCTTAACTGGACTGCAGGAAAGCAACAATGCATCAGTAGCAGAGATTATCCCTGGCCTTAATAAGCTGTTGTTGGCTTTCATAACAACTGCAGCCTAGGACGAGTCACACCGAGCTCAAAGACAATCTTACCAATAGCCTGGAGCAAGGATTATAGAAACAAGAATCCGGAGGGGTGGGGGGGGGAAGGGGGGGAATGGGAGGGAACAAAAATCCCAAGAAACAGGGGCTAATGTAAAATCGTTTACATATTAACCTCCTTCCCTTCTGACAGTGGTCAAGTTCTGATTCAAAATACAAATTATCTCCAATTACTTCAAAAGAGGCAGTCACAGAGCTGTCACTTAACCTTCACCATCTGTTTGGCTCAAAAGAAAGCTGTACAGCCTGCCACTTTGACCTCATCTTTCTCTCTCCACACTGGACAGGCACCAAAAGAAGAGAAGATGGCTTATTGTTCTCCAGAGCAAACCTCGGCCCTTGGGAGCTGAGGGGCTGAGGGTGCTGGGAGGGGAGGGCAGAGCTTCAGGAGGTGACTTAATTTAACTCTTTGGGGGGAGGGGGAATTTGTTTGGGGAAGATGAGTTTGCAAACCTTCCTGACTCCTGCCAGCCATCTCCAGATACGAGGTTTGTTTAAAAGTGGAGCCTCTCTGCAAAAAGCAGTCACTGGGTGAACAACAGCAATGGGTAAAAAAAGCAGAATCTGATCCACAATGCATTCTGGCCTGAAGATTTTTGTAAATCTTGCAGCCAGATGTACACATAAAACCACCAGCTATCTGAGATGTCAGAGTGGGGACAAATCCTGGAAATGAAATAGCTTTCTAGGAAAGACAGTAGCACAAAACGATTGGGAAAAAACAAAACCAAAAACCATCAACCAACAACAACCAAACCCAGACGAACAACAACTCCAAACAAACTAACAAAGGGAAACGGCAAATCCCAGAGCACAAAGATTGAACACTCTGGAGAAGCGCTGCTTCAAGTTATAAATCTGACTCATTGCAAGAGAACTCAGCTCATCACTGCTATCAGCTGTACCAACAAGACTGAGACTTCTCCCTATTTCCCATTACCTGCTGCATATCCCAGCTCAGCTTGCAGGTCTGGGAAAAGCCAGGGAGCTTAGGGTCCAACCTCACCCCGAGAAGTGGCAGAAAGAACAAGCTCCAGCACCGCCAGCCAGCAGTGGAGGACAAGCCGGGTGTTAGGGAATCAGGCTCAGAAGCACAATCTACAAGCGTAGAGGTGTTGGGAATTAAAAAAAAAAAAATCTGTTTGAGAAAAGAGATTCCGGAGGGACTGGAGGGCACAGTAATAGGGTGCAAATTTTTGAATGCCTCACGGTTTATGGGCAGTTTCTAATGCTTCTGCCGAGAAACATTACAGCATTTCCATTGGCTCTGATCTTTATTTTTAGTTTTATTACTCACTGCATAACAGGTTTGTTCAAGAGAGAAAGAAAGAAAGCAGATCCCTCTGTAAACAGGAGCAACTCCAACTCCTAAGCATTTCGTGTAGCTATGCTTTAGCATGAGGATAATTTCATGTCTGAGAGCAGCTCGCAAAACAAATGGCTCTGAAGCCCTGCACACTTCATAACACTTTTGGCATCATTTGGGGTGTAGAGTCAAAGCACTTTTCTTGTCGCACAGTATTTAACCCAAGAACTGCACATAGCTGGGCAATAAGAGTTGCAAACTTTCCACTCCATAGCAGAGGGGGGCAAGTCAACTAAACACTCAGAGCTACAGCCCTGCTCACAGTAGTACAGGGCACTGAGAGTTTGGGTTGGTGGGAGAAAGGAAAGACTGCTTCAAGAGTGCTGAACTAAACCATGATCTCAAGCAAAGAGCCCCTTACTTCCTGGAATCCAAATTCCTCTGCTACCTTTTCAAAAACTGCCATCAGAATATTGAACTCAATTTGCAGTTCAGAGGGGACAAAAACCCTCCCTGCGCTCCTACCCTGGAAGAGCCTGACAACAGCTGCAGCCACACTGAAATGTTTAATTTTACTTAAAACATTCTCTCAGGCCTATGTATTATTTGAAGTATAATGTACAGAATTATCTAATGAATTCCCAAATCAAATACTCTCATTTTGCTGCAGGCCATTTCCCGAGAACAAACTAAAGGCACACAGGCTTCTTTCTGTGCCTGACTGTTGAATTTAAACAGATGTCCAGTGGCCAGAAGCTTCTCTCAGATTACCTCTCCCATTCACCCTCCTGCATCTCTGGCCAGTGCGAACCCTCTTAAATTAAAGGCAAACAGAGAGTCAAAATAACAAAACAATATGGCAAGACTACCAGGCAAAAAAAATCTGTCACGAGTCCTGGCTGTCCCCTTGCTGCGGTAAGGGATGTGGTGACAGTGAGAAAGTCGCCTGCAAACAGCATCTGGCTCTGATTAGGTAACAAGCTGTAGCATCTGCAAACTTGTCAGTTCTCAGCCCACAACAAAGTCCAGCCAGCAGATCTGTGTTTAAAATGGGAACTAGCTGTTACGGTTTGTAAGACAAACATTATCTGTTCCCATTGCAGGGTGCCTTTTTATTAAAAGCCAGCTATAAGAGAAGAAATTAAATGTGCTTGTTACATTTTACTTTTCATCTCAACAAAAATAACTATTCGGGTTTGAATTTGTCTGTCAGAAACCTTTTTACTTGTCTCTCCTCTGTGCAAGGGTTGTAAGCTAACGGTGGGGATTTCACAGCCTGCAGTAAGCAGCCGCTGTCAAACTTGGGTGCTCTTAGAACATTTCTCTGCTTTTTAATCTAAACAAGAAAAATAAAAGAAAACTTCCACACAGCGAATCCATGAGAGATCAGACCTGCACTGTGCTCCCCTGGGACACACAGAGGGGTTCACAGCCTCTGCGCTTGGGCAGTCAGACAACTCCTTTCCCTGCAGCCAGTACTCTCCTGCAACCATGCAGTAGCCTTCCCATCACACCAACAGGCTCTGCTTGACTGCACCACATCCAAATTAATATTCACCCCTCCCCAAGTTTTTCTTCATGTATTTCAGCAGTGTATTTAACTAAGCTGCCATATTTCACTGGGTTTTTTTCTTGCTTTTCTTCCTTGCTGTGTTGGAGTTGGTCTTTTGCTCTACTCTCTGCATTACTGAATGACAGCTACAGTCCTCAACGCATCTTCTGTAACCTGAAATGTATTTATACTTCTTTTTTGAAAAATGACAAGAGAATACTCTGTGTGCCCTGTACAAGACCAAAGTCCAACATAACTGAGGAAGAAATGAGGAATTATTAAACCTGAAAAGTTAAATTTCTCTCCAACCTCACAGTTATTTTTGAACATTAAAGGGACACCACCTCTGAGCACTACCACAAAGTATGTCGCCATAAAACTCAGCATTAGTCACATCAGCAACAGAGACTTAGCCCACACAGATCCCAGTGTGTGGTTTTGGGAACCTGTCAGAAATTCATATAATTTTAACAATTCTCAGTCTGAGCAGTTTGTTTCAGAAAATATTTACCTTGGTGCCCTAGTCTGTCTGGGGACCAACCTGTGTGAGCTTTAAACATGGCTTCAAGTCTGGTGGCACTTATCCCAGCAAGCATAAAAAATGTATGAATGGGTGGAAATGAAATACCCCAGTCACAGCCCCACCACAAAATCTGAGTAGAATGAGAAAAAAATATTTTTCCCAAATCCAGGATACTGCAGAAATCCAAAATAAGGACTTTAGGGGCAAAAATGGTGGTACTGCAAGAACATGGGTGAGGGGGTTTGGCTGACTATTTTTAAACCTTGCTCAGAATTCTTCCCTATTTATTAGTGCTGAAATCCAAACCATGTTATCAACAATCTTAAGGAAATGGATTGATGTTAAGTGATACTTCAGAATCCGCCCCGTAGCAAAGCTCCTGCACCATTACAGACAGATAAGCAGCAAATCCTTCCTGCAAATAAAGAAGACCTCCCTGGCACTCTGTAAACCATGCTGCTGGTTTTTAAAAGACACTGACACAACTTATGGGTCTGGAACATTTCTGCTGTACAGTGGTACGCAGCACTGCCTATAAAACAGGACTTAGTAAAACAGAACAATTCCTAATTAAGATAATTACCCTGAAATGTTGTTACATAAGCTGCATCTCATACTCTTTTTATGAATAATACAAACGCATCTCCAGATTGCACGAGCCTGAATGGATGCCACGCGCTGCCATGGGAAAAGCTGTTGGTCTGTTTTCCAAGATAAGCCTTTTCTAAATTTAATAACTCAAGAAGAGAAGAGACACACTTGTGACCACAGGAGACAGGGATCCATTTCCATCTGGGGAGGATAAACTGCACGGAAAACATTTGCTCACAGAAATCAAGCTTTTGGGCCACTGGGAAGCAGAATGGTAACCTCAAGCCCTGGGAGGAGGCTGCAGTGGCAGGATGGACTCACAGAGCAGGGAAGATGGCTCTGGGGTACAGTAACTCCCCAGCAGCATCCTTGGGGATGCTGACCCTGAGCGGGGGGCTGCTCTGACAGACACTCCTGGCCCTGCCATTGCACCCCCAGCCCCATGTACCTGTCTGGGAGCAGAGTAGCAGCCCTGAAGGTCTACCCTCCTGCAGGTGGTAACAGCACCTCAGATGGAAAAGCTGCAGCTCAGGGAAAAAAACACCACCAAACTAAAACCAAACCCCTGTTTGAAAAGAGATTATAAAATCCCTTACTTGAGAGAATATGATTTATTTTCTTCCAGAAAAATTGTATGTGGTATAAAAAACAATTTATTTTTTTAGAGCAATTTCTGCTGCTGTGGGATCACTGACATGAAGGTGTGACAATAGCTGCAGTGAGCTGAGGGAAGAACACTAGGGAAGAAATCGATGGGAACACTAACGCCACACTCTAGAACCAATGGCACTTCAGGACATTGTCCTGGATCACTTCTACATCAGGGCACTTTCTGGCCATAAAAAGGCCTTTCCACTCTTCCAAAGTCATAAGAAATCCTACAGGTTTCTACTTGTTTTCTTTCTGATTTCAGATCTTTTAACATGCCAACAACCTCTAAGTCATGCTAAGCCATACCCCACTGCAGACCCTCTGCTTACCCACATATTTCATGGTGACCTCTGGATTTACCCAAAGGAGACCAGTTGGTAAATCTTAGTTATCTGATTTTTTTGCCCATGCTTTTTTCTGCTCTCATGCCTCCCTGCTCAAAACAAAGCAGTGGCTCTCAGATGCTGAAGTTCTCTTAGTGTTAGAGCTTTTTTACATGCTGCTGCAATTGCTGTTACAAAACTGATAGAGCCAGAATCCCTTCAGACCATTTTAGGTCCTCAACAAAAGGCTGTGCATTTTAAAAGCAACGTGGTTTGTCCATGATTATGATTTATTATGATTTGCATTACAGCAGTACCCAGAGGCCTGCCAGGGCTGCTTTGTGCTGGGCCCTGTACAGAATACACTGTACCACGTGGGTCTAAAAATTCAGATTCAGCCTAAACCAGTTCCAGACCCATTCTCTCTAGGTATGTCCTCACGTAATGTGCTCATCTTTTTTATCATTCTATGGGACATTTCCCAAACTCTGATAATTTGTTTTTACAGTAATACAGATTTAGAAGTTTCCCAGCACCTCCACTTCTAGGTACAACACTACAATTAACATCACAATGGGTTCTGAGGTCACTCACGCAAAACTTGCAGCTGGGTTCCAAAGAGTCATGAAGGGAAACAGTAAGTATTAAGATGATATTAACTGGACATCACCAAACAAAATAACCAAGAAAAGACAAACTAATTTCAAGTGATTCTCTCCCCTTTGGCTGCAGAAGAAAGCCTAAAACAGCTGCTCAAAATGAGAACACATATTCAGCAATACAGTAAACAAAACAACAAAAAAAGGGGGCAATATGGCTCTGGATGGACAGTGTTAGTGTGGAACAAAGGAAAGGGGCAGAGACTGCATACATCACCCTGGATAGCAAGAGCGAAAATCACCTCTTCTATCTCTAGAAGCAGCTGGGGACGATTCACAGTAGATTTTTCTGTAATAAAACTCCCCAATGTTTCTTTACTTGGAAAACTCAGTTTATAGGTCAGTTAACAAGTATTAAAACCACAAGAGAACATGAAACACAGCACCTTTTCCTTTTGATCCTTTTCCCTTTTGGATGAAAGTTTTGAAGTTTGGAATATAAAATCCCTGAGTTTTTGTTATGTTTTATGCCTCCACGAAGGCATTAAACCAAAAGTTTGTGGGCTGAAGAAATATCCCGTAACTAGCGGGGAATTAAAGCAAGCTGGCATGGGCTGGACACCTGCTAGCCAGGTGTGCTCCCACCCGGCTCCCCAAATGGAACACCTCATTTACCAACCAAATCCCACCAGAAAATTACCTGCCCCTCTTGATTGCTGCAAATGGTTTTCATCAACCTGCACTGAACTGCACTCTGTTCTCTCCAAATTTACAGCATCGGCTGCAAGAGCCATTGCAGGAGGGCAAGGAATTGCAGCAATGTTTAAAGGCCATTAAACAAACCGAGGGTCCCCACGGGGTACGGTCAGTGCCTTGGGTGTCCATTCGTTAAGGTGGCTTCCTGCTGAGCGCAGGACACAACCTGCCACCAAGCACAGAATTGGCTTGGCTTAAAGGTTTTAAAGGGCCTGTTCTCTTCCAGGATGCTTCGGTTTTGAAATCTATCAAAGGAATCTCAAAACAAATTACATGGTAAATTATTATCTCTGTTCTGGCCTCCTCTCTACACCCCACTGTTCAGCATGAATGACGATGGGAGAGCCGCTGGTGAAAGCCTGCCAGATAAGCAGATTACAGAATGTCAGGTGCCTCAGGCTACTTGAAATTTCACAGCCAAACTTCGCTGGCCAAATCAGTTCATCCCCCTAATATGGGTCACAGGCTATTTCAATTAATACACCTCTAATGACTAACATTTGTTCCCTAATGTGAAAGGAATACATACAAAGATGCACAAGGCAGAGATAGAAAGCAAGAAGCTCTCCCTGTGCCTCTCATCAGTGTCGCTGCGTTTAGTGTCTCTGACCAAATAACAGAGATGAGGAAACAGGCTCACAAGAATTTCCTTCAGAAAGAAACCTTTTTTGTGGCTTTCCTATCATCACCAATGTGTTTCTGGCAGCTTTCAGTGTCCTCTAGATCCCAGTGTACTGAATAACAAGGCCTGATATGAAAACAGAATGCAGAAAACAAATTAGCATTTTGAAAATAAAAAGCATGGCTTTTAATCCTATTAAGATCATGGCTTTTTTTTTTTTTAACTTCTCTGAAAGATATACTGATGTTTCCATTAACATAAATGCTGAAATCAGCATTTCCTTTGAAAGAAGTTGTTAATATTTGGAAATGGTAGGATTTCCAATCCTGGATTTGATTGTTATTCTATGCTACCCTGCAAGTGCCAAGGTCATGGGGAGATTCACCTGCACACTGAGCTAAATGAATGCACTCGGCCACAATACATGTATAATTTAACATTCTCCTCTCAAGTACCACCATGCATTCCTAAAAATATTTTATTACAATAACAAATTGGTTTCAAAATCATGCATTATGTATTCTGAAATTAGGTCTGCCAATGAAACCTGTATATACAAACACACAAGCAAGCGTGCAGGCCAGCGGGAGCACAGAAATTATAGGTTCTAGAGGAGCTGAAAGGAACAATTAATTCTTCTTGTAGCTCCAAAAAGTCTCCTTTTATTACTTTAATCTGCATAGTTAAAAAGAACAAAACAATCAATTGTTGTGAAATGTATTTGGAAATCAAATGGCATGTCTTTTTCTAGATGTCTTTATGGAAAGACAATGTTTAACTGCAAAGTGCACAGTGCATTAAAACAGGCACTGGGGAGTTCATTCCTCACCGGTCGGCTTGGGAAAAATAATACAAAGCTGCTTGAACGTTTCAGAGAGTATTGCTTACATTTCCATACTTCTCCACCAGAACATTTTAAATACTTTGCTCCTTCAGATCAAGCTCCTCCAAATATTTAGGCTGAATTTATCAAAGCGTTCTTGCTAAATTCCCTATAAATACACCCAGTCCATCCTTTGCCATTTCTTTTTCAGTTGGCTAGCCAAAGAGTTAAAAATCTCATCCTATTGCTGAGTTCTCAGCAGCTAACGCTGTGCCGTTAATGCACTTTCATGGTAGAGGACTGCCTCTGATTTGCAAGTTTCATTTGAAGTTAAATATACATCGATAAAGCATCCTTTTACAGCTGAAATATTCTTTTTTCTCATGCAAAATAAGCATGTTTCTTGGTCAATGACATTTTGTTAAAATGGACTTGAGGTAGCTATTTATAAATAATTAAGATTAAAATGTTTCTGTGATTCCCTCAATGCTTTTTTATTTTAAAACATTTATATCATGTCAAAATGGACTTATTCTTCCAAAGGTAACTTTCCATTAAAATAATGGGGAAAATGACATTTCTAATTTTGATAATAGCCCTGAGTTCTGAGCGGAAGTCAGAGCCTTTCCCTGCAGAAATGTGGTGTTTGGGTAGTGCTAGCACAATGTGAATTCTTTGTCATGGTCTTAAAATAGTTGATTTGAAGCATTTAAAACACGACAAAGAAGACCAAATGTATTTCCATTTTAAACCAACAACTCTGCCTAAACCTTTATTTTGAGCTCTGTATTTCACTCTGTTAAAACTATCTGCCTTTCTGGTCTTTCTGGTCAGAAAAGGAGACTAGCAGATACTGCTGTCAATGAGACTTCGTTCAGATTTAAACTTAGGACCCTTCTCAGGAATGATTTGCAAATATAGGTTTAAACTGGACATCGCTGATTTCCTTTTCATGCCAAAGAGCAAAAATGCAAAATATTCTAAAGACTGTGCTTTGCAACAGGGAAGCCAGATCAAATCAAAACTTTACATTTCTAAGAGATTTTAATTCAGTAAATATTGCATGAAACCAGAACCTTTACACCCTCCTGTTTGAATACAAGTGCAAACGTCGCACTCAGGAACGGATTTGCTGTAATTTCGTTTAGATGTTCTGATATGACTAGACACCCAGCTTCTTCAGCAGCGAAATTATGAGAAATAATTATCTCTAATCTAATCAGTGGTATCTGAAAATGGTAAATGTTAGCAGCTTAATTTGTGATTTCTTAAAAAGCCTTTTGTATCACTGTTTAGACTGACACTTTGAAGCTTCGCTTTTAAAGCGATAATTAAGAAATTGTTGACAGAAATTAAATGTCACTGACAATTTAAACAATTGTAAATGTTCTTCCCCCTCTCTTTCCTGGTTGAGCCTGACAAAAAGGGAAAGCTAAACTACCATTAGAGAGGGGAACTGGAGCCTCCGGAACGTTTTTTTGCAGTAAAGAGATGTGATTCATATAAGTAATAAGCAAACCCCATGCTATGGATTTCTAAATGCCCTGGCTTGTAATCCAGAGGTTAAATGATTAAACCCATTCCTGCACTTTTCAGTTCAGCTGCAGATACGTTTCTTTGAATTTTGCTGTGGGCAATTTTAAGCCGAATAGGAACCGCTCTTTTATTTGTTATTAAAGTCCATTGCTATCCTTCAAAACTGTTTGTTACACATATCTGAACACATACACGTATTAAGAAAATCTACTGAAATAAACACAAGATTAGAAAAACAAGACAAAAATCACTTGCTCCTCATTTCTGCACAGCAATTTACTGAACGAAAATTAGAGATGGCAAGATATTAAATCACTAAACACAAGCACTATCTTTCTTCTACAAATTTCAGTACAAAACTAAAATAATTCCAAAATGTTGCACACAATCCTTAAAAATAAGGACCCTCCAAGGCAGAGTTGGGGGTGCTGAGCTCGGGGTACAGGAGAACCCGAGCCAGTGCTCCCCGGTGAGCTGCAGCCCAGCTCTCAGTGAAGGGGCTCAGGCAGGGGCAGGAGCTCCGCCTTTGGAGGAGCCCTTTCAAATGGCACTCACATAAGGACATACAGATGTGAGAAGTTTGAAAAGCATGTAGGAGATAACAGATATACTGAAGCTTTTCTTTTGGATGGCTAATTATTCCTCCTGAAAAGGGCAGGGATTGTCTGGACACGGGAGTACCCTAACAGTGCACTGCTGGCTCTGGGTGTTTTGTTAGTCTGAATTCAGTATTTCACGTTAAAGGACAGCAGATGCTGCAGCAGCTTGCACACCCTCTGTACAGCTTTCTAGCTGGCAGGAAAAAAGATCTGAAAGCTAAAATGGAAGGTTTCTACATATTTTTCCCATTCAGCATCCTGCAACTGGCTGGTGAGCTACGTGACACTGAGGAAACACGCAGCTCCTAACAGGATTAAAGGCAGAAGACGAAAACACAAATCAAAAGCACACGGGTGTTTTTCAGTACAGTTTTGTTTTGCTCACAAAATGCCTCCACCCGATCTGTTAATGTGAGCACAGAGCGTGTGCTGAGCCCCACGTCCGGGGAGCTGTTCGGGGGGGCAGAGGGAGGATAGGCGGCAGGGGGGAGGGATGGCGGGGGGGGAGGGTAGAGTGAGGGGGCAGGGGGGGCTGGCTCCCCACAGCCACAGGACCCTCCCCCTTGTCCTGGAGTGAGACTCAGCTGAGGGGGCTGGCATGTTGGTGGGAATCAGTTCTAGTGTGAGCATTACTTTGGGAATTGGATACTCCTCAGTTTCTCCTTCAAATTAAGTTTCTTGAAAATGCAGATAGTTTAGTTCATTCTTTTAGGGTGTTGGAAGTAATTTCTGATTTTAATGGAAAAGTTACAAACCCTGGGAACTTCATTTCACCATCACTATTAGAATTTCAGTCCCATGGAGCTTTTTACTGGGCTGTGACTCTGCAAGCTTGCTAATTTCACATCACTGGCTCGGACAATAAAGTGTTTCCTTAAGCTACTCTAAAATCCACGACTGCACTTTTCTGCTGCATGATGTCATGGGGCAGAGGGTGACACCTGGACTTATTGCAGTCAGGAAGCCAAATCCACTTCCCCAAAGCAAACCTGCAATAACACACCTACAACAAGCCTCTGAATTGCTTCCAGGACAAGACTGTTCACAACAACATACACTGAGCAGGACCAGCATGAGATCCTGCACACACCTATGGGCTGCTTCATGCAAATACTCAAATTGGGTCAAAGGGACATCTGATGAAGATCCCCACCAAAGAAGAAAACCCAAGGTATAACCTAACCAGTGCTTGTTGGATTTTAGCTTTCACTATAGGCCATGCCCATGAGCCAGGCAGTCCAACAATGTAGCCTTACCCACAAGGTGAACTACCCCAAGGACATGACCAGAAAAAAATATTAAATAATATTTTCATAGGCAAAGCTTTAAATAAAATGATGTATTTGATGCTAATCTGTTCTCTGGGTTTCTGGTTTTGGGTGGGGTTTGGAGTTTTTTTTGGTTGGTTGGTTGGTTGGGTTTTTCATTATTTGTGGGTTTTTTTTTGTGGTAGCATGTGACATTTGAAAATACTTATAGCAAATTCTCAAGAAATAAGATGTACTAAGATAATGGTGTGAACATTTGCCACCTGAAGAAGTTACAGGAAGATGATGGAAAGAGAAGACTTCATCCTAAATTCAAAACACAATTGCTTTTAATTTCCTTGGAATTATTGTCCTTGAAAAGGAAATTGTATGTTTCCATTCTCCATTTAATTTCTGCCTTACCTTTCTCCTTCCTCTACCACCAGAAAACAATCTTTTGTTGGAGAGTTAGATCCTCTGTACCTTCACTTCTATTCACAACTCTATGATTTATCTTTCTAGCATGCAAAACAGGAAAGTGAGAGTCAGTGTATGTTTACTACCACTAATGAGCAAGCAAAGTAACAGTAAAGATCAAGCAAGTTCCTGCTCTACAACATTTTTACACTATGTTTACCCAATGATATTTAGGAAAAAATAGGCCTAGAAGTTCCTTCCAGCCATGCTGAAGGAGGTGCAGAAATTCTCTGTGGCTTGATATAATTTAATCTCCAGATCATCCCTAGAAACTTCTTTCTTAGGATATCAGCTGAGGAAAGTTTGTTTGCCTCGTTTCATGTCAGAATCACCAGTGCTTGTGCTTGATGTCTTTTGGGTGAAATGTCAGGCAATTATGGTGATAGACTTGCTTTTCTATGACCCTCCTCTTCCCCCGATGGCATTAAAAGCTGACATACCCCTCCCTGCTCCCCTGCCCTGTGTGAGTGGGAGCTCAGCCACAGCTCAGGGAAGGGGAGCCCCAGCCATATCTCCTGTTTCTGGAGGACTCTGTGCCTGCAGTCAGTCCAAAGTGCCATAATTCTGGAAAATCATGGCATGCATTTTAAACAGCAGTTCAGAGTGATTCTCCTGCACATCCTTCGGCAGGACCACATCAAATTACCTCCTGTGTTTCATTTGGGCTAATTCATGAGACAGCACAGCGTCTGTAGGAACAGCCATATTTCAGCATAAGGGGTTTACAGTAAAATTAGATTATAGTTTTATAAATTCCCAGGACAAACCCCCTATATCTCATATCTGCAGAAAGGGACATACTGCCTGCAGTGTCCCTCTTTACAAGTAACAGTTACTCTTTGGATTTCCCCTTCTTAAACATTACAGTTAAAAAGCTTTTTCTCTGTCAAACTATTGGCATGTGATTGCCACTATATCTTCCTTTATCCTCTTCAGTGTATTTATTTAGTCCCCTGAGGTCCTTTCCTCTTCTACAAAGGAAGGCCTAAGAGTCTTGATAGATGTTATTGCTATTGTCCAGGAGAATCTATGGGTTAGCAGACAGATGGTCCTGCAAGTTGTGATCTCCATCATCTCTGAGCCTGGAACCCAGAGAGCCTGTTTCCTAGAGCCGTGACACAGGAGAGCATAGCTAGAGGAGAAGGGAAGCACGAATCTAGCCTGAAAAGAATATTTTTAGATTGAATGAAATCCACCACCCACAATGAGAAAGAGAGAGAGCAAGACCTTGGGAAACTATGGGACTTCTTTCTTTCTTTCTCTGTTTTAAAGAAAAAACACTGTTTTCGCTTGGCGTTGTTAAAAAACAATTCCCATTTAAGCAGTGACAGGCAGGACTCTGTAATCTGTACATACAGTTTAATCCTTTAAAGAATCAGCAGAACCCACATCAATCAAGCCTTCATCAACTTGTAAAAACAATATTTTGATTCAATCAGATTCAAAGCCCCGAAATTCCCAACTAATTAATGCAGGGTCACTCCAAGGCTGTGAAGCAATGGCTAGCAGAGTGGTCAAATATTTACCCCTCAACACAGTAGACATTAGGACAGCCAAAGGACCTGAAGAGTGGGCAAGAATAGATAATGTGCCTCTCTCTACAGCAGGTTTCATTCACCAGCAGTATTTGGATAAAGAATTACTACAAAAGAGAGAAAAAAGAAACTGAAGCCTCTGCTGTAAGCAGCATTCTCACATCCCGCTCAAGGGCTGTTAAATGGTCAGTGACCCAGGCAACATCCTCCTCATTTTTTGGTTTTTAACATGCATGTCTCCAGACAGTTGGGTTGTTTTGGTTACAGTCCTTCCTTACAACATTCACAATAAATTACATTAGAAGAACGTAGACAGTGAAAAATTACTGAATAGTCCAAAGCACTTAGACCTCCTGGCCTGCACTGTATTCCTAGAAATGAGTCTTGAATTCAGCTACTTCCTTTAAATACCAAGAAAGCACAAGCCCACGTTCAGTTTGTTCTATGCAGGAAGAGATTTCTCCAGTGAGAAGGGGGTGTCTGTGTGCACTGCCTGCCCAGCCCGACAGCTCCAGCTGACTCTCTGAGTTCATCTGATGCAGCTTTAAACTCTGTCTTGTGAGAAAACATTTTTTGTCTGTTCTGCTGCAAAGCTAAAATCTCACTGATTCTTTTAAAGTGCTGTCATTAGACAGTCATGACTAGTTAATGCATAATAAATATAATCACATCTGTGGGCATACACAGGGCTGTGTGCAGCTGAGTGCATTCTTCAGCCTTGGGTGTCTGTGTAAAGAAACACAATGTGCTCCCACTGTGTGTGTGCCTGTGAGTGTGTGTGTGGCAGGAGTGGAGACAATGTCAGAGGAAAACAAGAACACATCTGGAGTGCTGGTCTCCATGACACCTGATCACTAAAATCCAGACCTTTCTGGGGAGAGATATTTTTCCATTTCTTGGCAGAGGGGCTCTGGAAATGCTGTACCCACTTACACCCATTTATCCTTTGCTAATGGCCTCTTCACTGGACATACTCTGTCCTAGACTAGATCCTATCTCTCCAGGACACAACCACTGCCACAGGTACTCCAAAATCATCCAAGAAAATGACCTGCAAAAAAACCCCAAACAACACTCCACCCTACCCCCACCCCTGCCACCCCAAAAAAAAAACCAACAAAACTGAAACAATGGAGCAGTTTTCTCTTTTACTTTTAGGATTCCTTTTGGGCTATTGTGCTAGTTTCATATTTATGTATTTTTGCATTTGCACTCTAGACCTACACTGGGGACAGGAATGGAATATGTTTTGCATCACATTGCTATGGCTTTTGCTTCTGTGCTCACATCTCTCATGCTGTGAGATGCACTCTGGAGAGACTTTAGATTAACAATTATACAATTAATATCTGCTCTTCCTTCCACAGGAAAATTTTCCAGAAGTTTAAGAGCAACTATTTAATAATTCACAATTTTTACAGTGCCTGTATTTTGGAACAGCTTGAGAAAGAATTACACACCTAGAGGAATGTCTTAAAAGTTGTTTTGTGAAATCCATGATAATGGGATTTCACTGGAACAACCCTCAGTGGTTACACCAAAATGTGTTTTAGAAGGATGCCCTCTCCCAGACTGTAGCAGCAATATTAGTGATAATGAAGAAAGAGATCCAGATAATCCCACCTGAAAAAAAGTATATTTCAAGAAGTCATCACTAATCTTTTCTTAATCTTACTCTCATCTGCACAGGAAAGACCAGACAAATAACCCCAGTAGTAGTTGTCTGTCTTAAAATGGAGAGACAAAAAATATCACACTTAAAATGTTAAGCATAAAAAACTGGGCTAAAGCATCTCCTCTTTAACTTACATTATTTCTACTACTCAGTCAGAATCATAAAACAACACATGAAATCCTATTTCCTTTACTGTGATTTCCCTGTATGCTGCACCTCTGGGGGGTTGTGAAGAAGCAGGTTTGGTCAATTCTGAGAGTTTCCCCTTCTGATGTCAAGCTCTGGTACAGTCCTGAAGCGTGTGGGATCCTGAAATTATTCTAACCTTAGAAACTGAAACCACATATGTCATTTTGGCACTGGGTTGACCTTTTCAGCAGACGGGTCATTCTGACACATAAAAGGAAAATGAAAGAGAGCCACCTGCGCCGTGCTAGGGACTGGGCTGCGTGTGCTCTGCGAAAATTGCTGAAGGAATGTATACATGAACTCACTGCTGCACACTGCACTGTCTCCAGATCCCTCCCTACTCCAGTTACTACAGACTGAGAAATTCAGGATTGAA
Organism: Indicator indicator; assembly: GCF_027791375.1. Taxonomy (NCBI): domain Eukaryota; kingdom Metazoa; phylum Chordata; class Aves; order Piciformes; family Indicatoridae; genus Indicator; species Indicator indicator. Next base: position 10,745,642 of record NC_072028.1, on the reverse strand, counting down.
GCAGCATCTTTTTTATTAAGGAAGACCAAGCTGGCTGTGGAATAGCTGCTGTTCCTGGCTGTTCAGGCTGGGGGGTGGCTCTGCAAGGACTAGGGCAGGGTACAGCTTTTCTTACTGTCCCTGGTCTACAGGGTCTGTGGCTGACAGGAATTTTCAGAGCTGTCACAACTCTAGATTCAGTTGTTGACAGGCAAACATGAGATGAACATTCTTTCCATACATCCATCTTTGTATTTTACATTCTAAAGGCTTCCATTTGGTCAGGTATTCTAAAATGAATATCATAAAATGTTTTCAACATCTCTGTGCTGTTGAGGAAAGGTGAGAAAAAAGTCCATACAACACTGGAGACCTTTCCTTCTTATCCTTCAATTTGCCAAACTGCAGCTGGTAATGGGAAAAGCACTGGTCAACATTATGAACTCCATTCCCATGTTACTGGCTGGTTTTTGTCTGGATAAAGAACAGATAGACATAGTTATAGAAAAAAACCTGGTGTATGGACAGGAAAAGGAATTATTTAATCTTCTGGTTACCCACAGAAGTGTCCAGGTCTCTGGAATTTCTCTGGACACAACACATTGCCATGCACAGGGTTGCTGCGAAACAGCTTGTAAAGTGCTGGGCATATTGCATGTGCTTTTTTTTTTATCATTCTTCTCTTTGGATTTCATATACATTCCCTTCTGCTATCAGACTGAGGGTGATAAATTGAAGACGAACAAGTGCACATTTCTCCATGTCTTTTAAAAAGCACTTGAATAAATATTATCCATGCAGCCAAGTGTGTCCTGCATTTGAATAGGTGCAGAGCAGTGGGGATGCCACTGCGACGGAGCATCTGCCCTGCAGCTCTTAGTGCCAGCGCAGTCAATACACTGAACCATGATTTATATTTGCAAATGTTCCTGTTGAAATGAGTAGCTCTTTTTGAAAGTGTTACCATTGCAGTTTCACCTTAGATATTAATTCAGCATCTAATCCATAACTGTTTGTAAATATGCACATTAGTGGAATTGTTCTTAGATACATCCAAAGATTTTCCTTGCCCTTGGTAGTATTCCTTCAGTAATCCTGTGAATCAACCTCAGCTGCTTCCTGAGGCACTGCAGTGGGGTGAGGCTATTTTTAAGCTTAAAAATACAACAGAAAGACAAACTTTAACAATAAATCACAATAAATGTACTAAGTGCCCTGGATATTAACAGAAATATTACCTCACAATGCGAAGTTCTATCTTCTAACACTTTTGCCACTAGTATTTCAATGTAGTAAGTAAGAGAAATTAAGGAAGTCTGAAATCTCTGCTGGTAAAATATATTCCCAGGAAGAGAAGCTTTTAACATCATATCTCAATGAAAAGTATGCCCCTAATATCAAACTCTCCCCATTTTTTCTTTCTCAGAGCTTCTCCCAAAGAACGGGACGACTCATATGGTAGCAGGAAAATCCCTCATCATTATGTTTCTGACTTGTGTCAGCTCCTGATCTTTCTTGCACCATCTTGGCCACTAAAACTGTCACCTGCCCCTGGATCTCTCCAGTTAAGTTGCTTTCTCCCCCTGAATCCTGCAGGTCACCCAGTCTGTCACCCAACCTTGCATTTGGACACAAAGGCATGACACTGCCACATCGCCCTGCTTCCCATAGTCATCTTGCCCTTTCCCTGCAGTCAGTGTTTCTGTTACCTTGCCTCCTGCCACTGCTACCAGAGTTGTCACCTTGCTTGGCCCTGTACATCTCCACACAGCTTATGTCTCCACTCATCACACCTCTCACCCCATCCTGCCTCTACAATCAGCATTTCACTTCATCTTTACTCCCAGTGACATCCATCATGGGTTTAGTATCAGAAATTCTGCTGGAAATTCATTTTTGTCTCACTGTCTAAAAGAACTGGTTTTTTTATCCCCCCCCCCCAGAATTAAAGAGTTTAACTGGAACAGCAAGACAGGCACATGCCAAGAGCAAGTAACTGTCATTGCTGTATGGGCTAGCTCATTTTTCTCTTTATGATCCTTGCTATATATCTCAAACCAGACTGTAAGCTCTGAAGTGGGGTCTGGCTTTTCTATATGCTCCAGTAAAACAAATTACATAATAAAAATAACTGATGTTGGAAATGTAATTGGTCACTAGAATTTGCAAATCAGTAAGATAAAACTCGAGCAGCTCTGTAAATCAGTAGGTGATGAATTGGCCCAGAGTAAAATAAGCTGAGCAGCCTCTGTCAGTGTGTCACACTGAAGCTATATTTACAGTTCAGAGGCACTCTGCCTTCTTAGGAGAATTTGCAGATTTCTGACTTTAATCTCCAGAAGCAGAAGACTCGGCACAGAACAAGAGATGGATTATCAGCACAGGCTGGCCAGGAAGCGCTCACACCCCTGCTCAGAGGTTAACATTTGATTTCTCTATTGTGTGGTCATCTTTGACTGAAAGAATCGATACACTAAATTAATTCCTAGCTCTCAATGTTGCCTTTTCAGTTGCAGTGACAAAAAATAATTTCTTGTTCAAAGCCAGTAAGAAACAAGCTAAATACTGCTACTGCCATGACTAAAATATGAACACCAAATCAAATCACTGCAGCAAAACAACCCCCCAAAATAAAATAAAACTGTCCTGTAAAAATCAGCCTTTCCTCTGCTGCAATGAGCTCTTCATTAAAGACAAGGCTTAAAGATTTCACAGTGCACCAGAGGTCTGTGACACCTTTGCTCACAAGATGCTGGCAATTCCGTAATCTAAAGGGTTGGATTGAAACAGCTCTGCCTAGGCTTGTGGGGTGTCAGCCAGTCATCAAGGATGACACCAACACTCTTCTGTGTCCATTCTACCCAAGAGCAGCTAGTTTTTACAGCCAGATGAGTATGAGAAGGCACTATGGCCTGACTCTTTACTCACCTTTTCCACATTAATGAGTTACCTTCTTCAGTTATCTCTGACCCACAGAATCACAGACTGCTATGGGTTAGAAGGGACCTTAAAGATCATCTAGTTTCAACTCCCCTGCCATGGGCAGGGACTCCTCCTATTAGACCAGGCTGCCTGATCCAGCCTAGCTCTGAACATGGTGTTTTGATCACTGTTAGTCCGTGTGGTCAAAAACTTGTTTCCATATCACAAAATACAATGTTTGTAATTAAGTGCAATCTGACAGTGCCTATACTTGTCTGTGAAAAATACCAGAGGACAACCAGGGAACAGAGAGCCCAATCCCCTGTTCCAATGACCCATCCTATATAGCACATGGGGCAGAGACAAAGACATGACTCAGCAGTGCCTATCTGCCTGATCCCAGCACCACCACAGCTGTCACAAAGACCTGTGCTCATCAGGTTAAGAAGTCAAACCAGTCAAGCTATTTCTACCTATATTTTGGAGGAGTACAAGTTCCATTCCATGCTGGGAACTGGAGCCATAAGACATCATGTGCAATGCTGGTTAGGTCTGGATACAGCTTGATAACAAACTTCTTTCTGTTCCTTGATTTCCCAATAAATAAACTTGGACTTCCTAATACTTAGTTCCCCTTATAAACTGCTCTAAAACTTAAAAGATTAAGATTATTATGAAAAATTGTATTAAACGGTAGTTTAAAACAGTTTAAAATCTTGCTTCAGAGTGTTCTCTTTCTTTCTTTTTTTTTTTTTTCTGGTTTTGGCAAATCACTTAACCTGTATCTTGCTGCCTTCCACATCTTCTCTTAGTAATGATGATAAAAGCCTGTATCTAAATTTAAACATTATGAAGAATTTTCACAGCTTGCAAAATCCTTTGAAGAGGGCAAGGGGTCACTACTTCCAGTGATCATCTGGACTGGCTTTTTAATTGCTGGAGCATTTGGTTTTCACTCTTGGCCTACTGCCCCTGTGGCTGTGTTTCTGGGGTACTGCTGCTTTCCTTACCTTATGCTCCAGTCTGCTGCCAGCCCTTCTTTCATCATCTTAGACAATTTTTATTCTATTTGTTGTTTCATGTATCTATTGCTATATCTGAAATGTTGAAAAACAAGTATTTGCTCCTGCAAGCTGCCAACCCAACCACCACATAGAGACCCAAAACTCTAACTCTTATCTGCACTGCTGTCTGCTGTGCAAAGACAAGCAAGCCTGTTTCCAAGATACTTATTTACCTAATAGACTATAAAAGGTGTCAGGGGAGTCATTCCATTCAATTGGGTCAATCTTAGGTATGTAAATATGTATTTAAATTTGGTAAATATGTACAGTATTTAGAGTACATGGAGAATGATTCTTCTGCTGAATGAGGCACCTCTTTCAAAAGGGTTTACACTGCTCCAGGTAAATTAAACTCCTGTACACATCAGTGATGAAAGCTGAAGTCTGCTGGAGAAGAGATGTCCTCTTTGCTAACTGCTGTGCGTAAACAGTGCTGAGCCTTGCAGCATTCTAATTGCAGTTATTAATTAAACCTATTTCAATAAGATTAACCAAGTGCATTTGATAGAACATCTAATTCTAAGTGTAAAAATAAACATTCAGTTTCACATGGGAAGTGTTTTCATTCATGGAAACAATCCCATTATTTAAAGATTTTGTATATGTGTGTGTGTATCAATCTATCTATAGCTAGGTAGGTAGATAGATAGATAGACAGACAGACAGGTAAATGTGGGTGTATCTATGCATGAACCCCAACTATGGCAAACATTACATACACATGCATGTGCATCTCTCCCCTGCCCTTAATATGCACAAATTGCCCCCAAATAAATTTTTTAGTAACATTTTCCTGTTCATCCACTGGAAAAAATATCAAAATCTTGGTACCTTCAGCCTTCTAGCTAGCTTCTCCTCATCAGAGAAGAAATCTGGTGATATTAAATCACCATTCCACTGCTCTGTAGCTCTGAATTTATTGTGTGACCAGCCTAAGCAGGGCTTTGTTAAATGGCTTTATTAAAGAGTTCTCCAAGTGAAAACATCAGACTGCTTGATGCATTCTTATTAACAGAACAGTTCTGGAATAAATATATTTTTGAGGTACTTATGTCAGTACTCATTTTTGTGGGAGAAACTCTTCCACCATCCAATGCTTTATTAAGCAGTAATGGGGAGTAGGAGGGGGACATGCAGGAAATCAGCATATTTCAGGGCTTATAGTGAGGACGTTTGCAGCCATGGTGAAAGCTCTGGAGGTTTCATTTAACAGAAAATTCCTCTCCAGCCCAAGTTCACACCTCACATAGTCGGTACCAAAGTGCTATGCAATGAGAAACACATTAGACTACACTTATTTATATTACACCCTAAACAGCAAGTCTAAATAATTTAGGATTTCTACAGCTTGAAGGGGAAAAAACCCAGAGTCTCCATTTTTAAAGTGTGTGCTGTTGGGCCTTTCAGGGACAGCAGCTTCCCCTGGATGAATGGCACAGCATGGGTAAGAAAACACAACCCCTTTGCACTACCTTAATACTTGAAGTTACTCTGCCAGGGGCAAGCAAAGGAGGAAGGGAATCAGTTTGGCTCTTGGTGCAACTTTCATTAGCAACCCCCCCAAAAAAGATAGAAGATAAAAATGAAACTTGGATACAAATCAGTGGCAGACACAGCTCCCACAGCCAGGCCAGTCCCACGTCTCCAAGCACACCTGTGGATCATGTCTTACCCCAGCTGGGGTAAAGCTGCTGTGTGCTGTTGATGAGGATCCATTTATTTCACCAGATTTATCAACATCTTGCTGTCATTTTGTCATTTCCCACTCTAACAAAGAGAAAGGAGGATGCCAGACATGTCTGCCCTTTCCACATTACCAGACACAGCATTTGAGAGGCAGAGAGTTTCTATATGTATGTATATTACAGATGCACAGTGTGTGTGTCTGCGCATTCTTAGATACAAGGAGGTAACTGAAAAGATGCAAAAATCAAATAGCAGGTTTATATTTTATTAAATATAAGCAGTGCTGATATATTTCAAAATATAGTAATCAAATATCTTAATTTTTGCCTTCAGATATGCTTGTGAAACTAAGTAACAGTATAACCCGAATTTCCATAAACCCCCACCAATCAACTCCATTCAGCATCATGGAAACTACAGTTGATGTAAGGCCACACAGGGAAGGTGGGGTAGTCCATCTGCATTACAGAACTGACCTAACAACCGAGACTGTCCAAAACTACGAATAATTTTCTCACCATTTTCATTTTTTCCCTTAATATAACAACACAAGACATACCGATGACAGCCAAATCTAGAAAGGGTTGCAGGACTTCTCCCTAGGTTGTTGTGCTAATTGCAACTCGACCAAAGCTAAGAAAGAAAAAGCTCAGGAGAAGCCCTCTCTTTGGTGTTTACTGCTGGGAATTCCACAGGTTCTGATGACACATGGAGAAGCAGCTAAACTTTCCTATAATTCGTATTGGTTCTTTTCCTTGACAAGTGGGGTTCTGCAAAACCCAATGCAGTGGACTATGCTTGGCTCTAGGTCCAGCTCTCATAGCTGGAGCTCATCTTTACTCAGCCTGTTAATTCCTTTCCTTGGACTGGTTTATGTCAGTGTGGGGAGAATGTGGGTCACCTAATATTAGTATCATAATAAAATCAGCTTTTGCAATCAGTCCCGACACCTTCAGCTGACTGCTGTTTTCCATTAAAATCTTCTCTTAGATCAAGTTATACAATGAAATTCAGCTTTCCGCTGCCTCCATTTTCAACAGATTATAATGAACATCTTACGTTTGCATAATACCTTTAGTAGTGTGTCAGAAAAGAATAAAGTACTTTTTCTAACAAAAGCCTGGTTAGAGTAGAAGACAGAGAAATCAAGTGAAAAAAGAAATCTTCTGAACTAGTATTGAATTTCAACATTCTACTTGCTTATCATCTAGTATAAATAATTCACATTCGAAAATCTTATTTTCAGAAATGTTTACTGACACAGCAAAAATCCATGTGAGAGGTTACTGACATGGCACGGAAATTCACACCTTGAGAGACTGGAGTGATCACCAAAAGGATGAGCAAAGAATTAATCAAAGGAGAATATCAGCTAAAACCATACATTGTCCTGAATGAGCTAGCTGGTAATTAATGGTCTCCTTCATTTCAGATCTGTCCAATGGTAGATGTGCTCCAAAACACCAGCTTGTAGTATAGACTGCTGCTGCTACTACTGAGTCTTTGATCTAGTTTATAATTTGATTTGAAAGAAATGAAAATTACTAGGAAAAATCCACCAGGATAGGAAAACAAAACTGTGTTCAGGTCTTTTTACTTTATTGTGCTGAAACAAGCTTTGTTGTTTTGAAAACATTAAATAATCCTCATTCTGGAGGAGTCCTGAGCAGCTGGGCAGAGACTGAGCCATTGGAGCTGAGTCCTGGAATGCCCCAGCACAGGACCAGGCAGGAAGGGCCAAGAGGGTGGCTGGGGCTGAGAACAGGAAGCTGCCCTGGGCTCTGCACACAAAGACATGTGAGGCTCACAGCTGGAAACACTAACAGCAGTGGGGATTTGTCACCCACATTCTTTATGAAGCAAAACCTCCCTCGTTAAAGGTCTCAAAATACTCATTTGCGTACCTCTTCATAGGTAAAAGCAACTTCACAATGAACAAAATAAAAATAAATTTAAATTGTGTTAAATCTGTTATGATTCATTTTGCATACTGAAATGGCTGCTTTTGTGCGGAGATAATACAAACAATCCCCCTGAAACAGAGTGGCATCATCTCACAGCTTGCCCTCAACGACACACCCCAAAAAGGGACTTTTGCTGGATTACTTAGCCAAAATGGGAAGATGTCAGAAGACACAAGGAGGCTGTGATGGCAGGAGGTGGCAGTGAGCTGGCGTGTTGTGGTTAGCGCACAGACAATGGTGAAATCCAAAAGGTTCTTCCTAAAGTGCTGCACAAGAACTGGGAGACAACCAATGAGCAGCTGACCTAGTCCCAGCTCAGCCTCCTGCTCACCACTGCCACATTCTTAGGAACCCATTACACCTTTTAAAGTGAAAAACACAGCAAGTGATAAAGGGGTTGCTAGTTCATACAGAAAATGGTCCAGGGAAAAGCATAAAAGCTACACAAAATTTTAAATGCAATTATCTTAGATTAGAATATGTGGCTTGAAAGATCTGGAGGGTATTGTTTTTGATAAGACAGAGCCACTTGACAAGGGCTGTCACCACTCCAGGTCTCTCTGTTGTCAACTAAAGATGAAAGGACATCACAAAGAATTAACTTCAGCTTTTAAACATTTTGAAAATGTCAAAGAGGTCATAGCTGATCTATTTCCTTATCCAGCATATTCACTTGATGAAATTTGTGGTAACAATGTGTTTTTACTTTTCATTCAAATTGGGCTAAAATCCTGGTAATTGATCACAGAGTAATGAGAGCTGACATGGGACTGGTGTGATTGGCTGAGCTTTGTATCAATCACAGCTGCTGCTGGTCCACGCTGTGCATATTAGACTTTCTAATGGCACTAATTGGTGACTACAGAAAAAACCTGCTAAATCTCCCAGTGTAGTTTCCAGAACCATTTATTTGGTTTCCAGTTACACTAAAGCCAATTTAAGCCCTTTTATAACTAACACCTTCCTACATATAGGACCATTGTTCATGTCTTCTTGCAGGCCGTCTAAATAGTCCTTAAAATATTCAGTGAGATGATTCTAAATTAAAAATGGGTCCAATCTGTGAAACAGCAGAAGTAAAAGTAGAAGCTAAATATTTGTATTGACCTTTTAGGAGCATTAGCCAAACCAGTAAAATATCTTATTATGTATATAGAGGCTAAATTTTAAAATCTCATTTAAAATAACATGTGCCCACATTTGCTAGGAAGATTTTAGCATCTCTAAATATGAAAGTTATCCATTAAAACAAGTTAAAATGCTGCTGTATCATGCTAATTCTTCCCCCATCCCTTCCATATGATTTGGAGAGAAAGGTCAAGTCTGCTGTCACTTCCCTCTAACTGATGCTCAGAGACCGTGTGCACCGAGCATGATACATTTAAAAGAAACCAAGCAATCGGCCATTTTCTGCATCAAGTGTATTAATCATAAACCCTCCATCTTGAGCTAAAACAAGAGATTAGGAGCACAGGAGTAAAGGCAGAAAGTTTTCTCTCTGCTTAGAACTGACGGATCCTTTTCCTTTTTGGCCATGTTCCTTACGCTGTGCAAAGGGGTAATAACATGAACTGGAATTTGGAAGGGAGACTGCCAAGGAAACAGGCATTTGGCTACAGATAAAACTACAGCTGAAACTGGTGTTCATGATAAACAACAGGATGAGAGACAGAGAAAAAGCAGGTGCAGTAAACACTGGGGTGAGGATACAGACAGGGAATGCTGCAGCACTCCTGGTTTTTCCCTACACACTTGCACATTGTTTCTACTCACATGCATGGACACCTAAGAACACGTTTACATCATTCTCATTAACCACAACATGTGAGCTATGTATACGTGTCATATACACATATGTAGACATGTCATATATGTGTTTATGTACAGAGAGAAAACATCGAAGATGAGAATGTAAGGGACAGAAAGTGGCACTGAGCAATAGGGAATATTTTGTATTTCAAGCCATAATAATAAGAACAAGACAGAGAGACAGGAATAAAGTTTAGAGCATGTAAACACTAAGATTTAGAACAAACAGACCTAATTATGCTGTTTGTTCTCCAACCTCAGATAAAAATAATCCTCAGCATATTACCAGGACTGTTCAGCAATACTTCAGATATCCCACTAAACAATTTGTATTTGCTTAGTGGTGATAGCTTAGGAGAGACAACTATCACCCGTGTCTCTCTCATACATTTAAAATAGAGGAAAGCGTATTTTAATAAAGCTACAGTCTGTGTTTGCATCTGCGTGCTAATGTACAATTACTTAAATATGTCTCTTTAAACTATTTGTCAAACTGCCTGAGGTTGTATCTCCTGCCCAGGCAGGGCCCACTGAATCTGTCAAAGCTGTCTTGCCTGTATTTTAAAATGTTTCAATTTTGTGAGCCAGTGTTGGGCCAGGGGTAAATTCAACCCCAGCTCAGCTGGTCATTGGCATCAGAAGCACCTGAATATGTAATCACACACAAGCATGGTCTCAACGCACAGCCACCCCCAGCACATATCACTTTGGTCACCCTGTTAACCAGCAAGTTCTTCACCCAAGTTAAAAAGTAATCTAACTATATTTTCATAATCTGTTTGTGAGGGACACATTTCCCATTCTCACCCTTATTTATCTGATATCCAAATGCAGATATGACAAGTCCACAAGAAGCACATGGCACAGCAGCAGACAGGAGAGGTGAACATGAAGTTCTCAACACACCAAAATCAGATTGCACCAATACCCTGGCTCCCTTTCACAACAGTCTCTCCAAAGTAAGAAGAAAAACACATCTTCAAGATGCTCATATGCAGTGGAAGTTAGTAGACAAGAGCCTTAGTTTGCCAATGCACAGGTACTGAGAGCTGCTACCAAGAGGCAATGCAACAATCCTTACCCTTTTCAAATGCCTTAGTGCTAGAATGGAGAAAAACAAAGGCAGAAGGGCTGCCCACATCTTCCTCTCCCTCTCTCTCAGAATGATTTGCAATAAGCAAAGGCAAACAATAACCATTGGTACTTTTTTGGGTCTTCCCTACTTAAAACTTGGACTGTGAAGTTACTCTGCATGTCCATATAGAAAGATTTTAAGACAAGCAGTGAAACAGGAGCCATGTTCCAAGGCACTCTCACTGAGGAGTGACAAACTCATCACAAGTCTTACCAAAAACATCCTGAAGTGATCCTTCAAAATTTCTACCAGGCTTTCATGAAAATAAAACTCTTTTAAAACTTAGTGCATGATGAAAAAGCCAAGCCTCTGCAAGAAGCAGTAAAGGTTCCCTTATCTTCTTCACTTTCTCTTTAGGCCAAAATATATATTGCTCTGACATTGCAAGCATTTTGGAATAGCATCTTCTAAGAAAGAAGGAGGAAAGTCCTTGAAGAATATAATTTCCTCATCAAATTATATTTTATGGCAATAATCGCATTTTCTATTTTCAGTGCTAGGATTAAAGTCAGGCAAAATAATGTAAAGGCATTTCCCATACTGCAGGTGAACTCTGAAGCCCCTATTTTCTAATTAACAGGGTTTGAGGTTAATCAGTTTAAAATTGCATTGATTTATATAATCATTTTCATTCAGTGAGGGAGTAAATTGAAAGGAATTATGAGGTACATCTCAAATATATATTCTATTTTGCTGCTTGTTTAAGATTTAGATATAATATGAGGAAAAATAACATTCATCCAGAGGAATTCTCACAATTCTACAGCAGTCCCAGTGCCAAACAGGAATGGCAGAATCGCTGAAATAATACTTTGGGCAAGGAAAGATGTGAAGGAAAAATGTTATCAACATTTAATAAACAGAAATTTAAAAATATTAAGAATTTATATAATTCATATTAGTATCCTGTTTTATTCACTGTTGGAATAGAGTTACTCTAGTACTGATGCAACAAAGAATGAGATTGCTCCCTGAAGGAATCACAGCACTGTTCCTTGGCCTTGGTTCTTCTCGCACATGCTCCGCTTTATTTGTATCTCATCAGAGCACAAACTGGGATCTAGATTCCCTTTGCAGTTGTACGTGGATGCACACGCACTGAAAAGTGGCTAAAACACAAGTTTATATGTTTTTAGAATACATGGGCCTGCACACAAAGACTAAGCAGAAAGTGCAGCAGAGGTCCAGTCCCCGACTATAACCATTGGGTTTGGGGCTATCAATACAATCCAACCCGAAATACCAGTGGGGTAACTAGCCATTTAAACACTGAGCAGAGATTCGGGATGTAATTATTTCCCCCATCATCTTCCTTCCACATTCCTCCTATTCAGAGATCCTTCCTTTCTCTTTTTAGAGCACAGGTTATCTTGAAGTAACAAAAAGTCCCATTTAAAAGCTGATTTTAATCAACTACTTTGCTAAATCAAGAGGAGTTTGATTAGCACATTCTAATCTACTGCAGCAACCTTCATCAGCAATTTTCACCTCCTCATGTTTTCTGGACATACCAACTCCCAATTTGATGCTCCGGCACTAGAAATTCCAAATGCTGGGAGCCTGACATAGAATTTATTACTATCAACGTGATCCTTTCTTGTTTACAATGTAAGGTCTGTCTTAAGACCCAAAGGGCTATAACAGAATCTGGTCCACAAGGCAGTGAATGAGACACAAATAAATAAAGCCACAGGGCAAATTATTTGCTGCTCTACAGCACTGTTGCTTCACTGGCTTCAGTGGTGTTGTTTGTACCAGTTTACCAGCAAAGAATCTCTCCCAGAACGACAATATGACAATGATTGTGCTCACACAGCTCTGCCCATGCATTCTCACAGACATTGCGAGGCATTCATTAATTAGTGCTTCTCAAACTTCAGGTTAGTGATGTGGAGAGGTGACATCCCCTTGTGTCCAATAACATGCAGATACCTCCAGTGGCAGTGATCAATATTTAGGGAAGAAAATACTGCACTGTTCTACAGCTGATATTATTTGCTGAAGCACCAAACTATTCCCCTAGAAATCTTTGACTAGCACTGAACTAGCAGAATCTCACTTCTCCTCCAGACCTGAGCAGATTACAACAGAAGGTGGCTTGATGCTGCTAGGACATCAATCACTGAAGATGAAAGCACCCAGAGCCCCTTCCTCAGAAGGAAAGCTGCATTCCTGCACTCCCCAGGAGGAACTTGGGCTGCAAAGGCTTCGGGTTCAAAAAGCAGAATCTTTTTTTGTGGGCTTGAACAAACATTACCATAGCACAGTGAATCCTGAAACACTCATTTATTTGGAATTAACACTAATTGCATTTGAAGACAAAGACTTTAAAGATTTATAAAAGGCAGGCAAGTAAACTTCTCTCCCAGACATGCTGTGGCAGCTTTAAAAGGCCCAAATTATTTTCCATATGCCTCGTAGTTGTATTTCCTTATGCAACTGTGATAGAGATTTAAAGTCCTGTAGCTGACTTAAGCTTTCAGTCTGACATTTTTCCATCAGCTTTTATTTTGGCATCAGACTGGAAAGGATTCTTGGATAGACACAAACAAGAAAAACCTGCTAATTTCCCAAAACCAAGATGTACAAGACAACAGATGTTTACGTGCCTCTTCTTGGGTGTCAGTGCCTGGCGAAGGCCTTTATGCTGACAAACCAGTATCTCTTCTTTGTGCACAATGTGCTTTAACTGGGTTTGCTCTCCAAAAGAGAGAGGAGACTTTAAAATGATGTGTGGGAAAAGCATATTGTGTTTTTTAAGTGCAACATATTTTTTTCTCTAATTCAAAACAGTGAATGTTAAACTTAAAGACTCTTCCTAGTGCATGTTAGTGACAGGCAAAGCTCCCAGAGGGGTGACTGCCTTCAAAGACAGGTAAATGAGGGCCCATATAAAACAGCCAAGTATTGATGTTGTAGTAAAATTCAAGAAAAACACATTGGCAGACAAGTAAATTTGTCACTAATAATTTAATGTAATTTCCCTAAAATGGAGGTAATAGGTACTCAGGGAATACACCTCCAGGGTTTACATCAAATGTGCATGTGGAAAATTGTGAAATAATATTTTTTTTAAAATGTAGATGCTTAGGCTGACATGTTAGTTTATGATGAAAATCACTCTCCTGAAATGATAAAGGGGAGGGAAAAATATAAGCTTCCAAACATACACAACTTGTATCTCCTAAAGCCATCCCCAAAGTGACAACTCAGATACAGAGATGCCGAATGCCAAGATCATTTGTTTGTGGTTTAGCTTCCCCTTTAAAATGATGGACTGCAATTACCAAATAGTAATGAACCAATCATGTTGCAAACGCTATTTCCTGTGTCATTCTGAGTTATAGAATCTAATATCAAGCTCATTTCAAATATTCCAAAATTGCATATTTTTCTCTGCAGTGAGGTGACAGCTCAAATTGTGTTTAGTTGCAACCATATGACCATGAGCAAATCAAGTATAAAAATTTCATTTTCTCTAAGTGTTAATGCAATATTTTTAGCTCAACTCCTACAATGGTTCACTTTGTACCACCCAGGATGGTGCTGAGTGCTTCCAAAATACCATTATCAATTATAATGTGGTTTCTTTACATTTTAAACAATACTTGTACTTGTCTCATGTAGGTAACATTCAGAGAAATAAAAAAACCAGAGAAACAAATCTCTACTTCTTCAAAGAAATTGGGCTACTTTCAGCTAGAAATGGAAATTTCACTCTGTAGATTTAATATGCTAAAGGCCTGTATTTTATTTCCAGGGCAAGAAGAAAATCAGGAAGGAAGAAAAAAAAGGGGAAAATGCCACAAGCACCAATACTGAACAGAGGAGGAATGAGAAGCTGGAAAAAGCAAGATGAATTGATGTGAAAACCAAACCTAGAGAATCTCCATCACAGTCTATAAAATTAAGATAAACAGTCTATGATAAAGAAGGTGTTTGCTGCACATACTGCAGTCTGATATCACACTTGCAGATGCATTTCCCGACTGCTGGGGAAAGCCTGATCTGATTTTCAGCAGGGCACAGTATGTTTCTCTGGCTGTAAGCACAGCTCAGGTTTCCTTACAAACTTGCTGTTTAACCAACCTGTCAGGAGCCATTCTGCTCCTGTTTTCAGATCTCTTGTTACACGAGCATGTCTCAGCTCTGAGATGGTACTCGGGGTATGTGTTTATGGTAGAGAGAGTTATTCATGAAGCCTCACTTGGACTGGTTATGCTAGGAATGGACTGGAAAACTCTGCTGTTAATTGCCAAAACCACAGTATCACTGAGACCAACTCCTGTAAACCAGGACACACGCATCTCCCATGGAATGAAGTACTGGGATGAAATTCAGAACCTGGTGGAACAGGTTTTACTATGTACACTACACGCCTGACAATTTTTAACCTTACAGAAGCACAAAAGTCTTAAAGCACAAAAGGCTTAAAGTCATCTCTCCCTTCTTTGTACTGCAGGTTCCCTGTGGCCTTTCCAAGGGTTCAAAGAAAGGGTGAATTTTTCTGTGTGGTGAGGGCTGAGGAGGTTGTCACACATGGCACAGGCTGTTTGAGGAAAGCTTGCTGCCCGTAATCCAAAACAGTAACATCCTCTGAAATGGAATTGGCATTTGATTGCTTGAGATGTGATTGGCAAGCCTCACTGAAATCCAGGGAGGTCAAGCATCACACTGCTGAGTATAAGGGGAGGAGAAGGCACAGGTTTGTGACCTCACTTGGTAATGTCCATGCACCTGGGGATGGTGCCACCTGGGGAGGGGCCAGACCATGTCAATCGACATTCACCAGATCCTCTACACAGACTGCCAAAATCAGATCATAAAATGCTTCCCAAAGGACATCAGTATAAGGTAGTAAAATGATGTCTGAGGTATCCTGGCTGGCCAACAGCAGAGGCAGAACTCACATCCTCTTGCCTGCACCCACAACTCCCACAAGCACATACCTCAAGCACATACCACATACCTCAGCTTTTATTTCAGCAAACACTGAGGAAATTTTATGTTCACTTCAGTGGTTTTTTTCTTAGTTGGATCTTCACAAACCTTTTTTTTTTTTCCTGTTGTTAATTAACTTATTTTCTCCTGAATCTCAACAGTTGGGCTGCATACAGAATTAATAGCTAATGTGACATACAAACTGTTCTAATGGAAGCTAAAATAGTAAATGGATTTTTAACTTCTGAACTTAGGGTCTGATAGAAAATGAAAGAATACCAATTATATCCCCAGCCACTTAGTAATGTTTGGATCTTATTTGCCTTCTTCTGAAACACAGATTGATTTGAAACTTTTCCTAACTGAACAGAGTTGTATTTGATCCTAAATTTTGGCAAATGCAGAAAAAAAGCAACAGGAAAGACAAGGTAGGACATGGCTTAAAGTTTTAAAGGACAGACAAATTAGGCTATGAATTGCTTAGACTGTTGGGTTTTTTTCCCCAGTGGGATTACTATAACATAACTATAAATAAATAGGGGTTCAAATTCTGGAGTAAAATCTGTGAAAATAAGCTGAAAGAACAGATTTATAGCCATAAAAAGTTACATTATTAAAAAACCCCACAAACAAACAACCCCCCCCCCGCCAAAAACCAACGGCAACAAAAAACAACCCCAGCAAAAAATCCCAATTGCCTTCCAAATCCACAAACTGTTTTTTAACTCAACATTAAAAAGGTCACAAAGTTATCCCTTACCAGAGCCATTTTTAGTCAGTAAAAACCCTCTTAGAATGAGTAGCATTGACTATCGCTGTCATTACCAAATATACACAGAGGTGTATTTGTTACCTGTACTTTGCAGACAGAAGACACACCACAAAAGAAAAATCAGTATCAGGCAAAATCAATATTTATTTAAATCTTTCTATCCCATTCACTGCCACTGACTGTAATGTTAGTTGTGTTTATCTGTGCAGGCGTTTGTAAGTACACAAGATTCTCAGACACCAATACAAACACAAAACACCCACAAATAAACAAGCATCCAGAAAAACATCCGAAGAGTTTTCTCTTCTCCATTCCTGCCTATCTTTGTATTGTTAAAACAATAAACAGGATCCAGAAAGATATCGCCAGCACCTTTGGGCAGAGCAGGTAAAGCCAGAGACCCAGATTCAAGGATTTTTCTTCTTATATGAGAAAACGTCTCTTTAAAATTGCATTACTGGCATTTATGATTCATTCTGCAAATAGTGAGACTTCCACATATAAATCTGAAATTCATTTAAGATATTTTGAGTTTAATAAGAATAAGGGCACCCCATTTTTCAAAGCAATAAAGAAAGATGCACCTGCCACAAGCCTGACCACTGAACAGACTGGGAAGATACTAACTCAGTAAAGGTAAAAACCAGAACAAAATATGAATTGATATAAAAAAAAGAGAGCTCATCTATCACTTCTTCCTGAAAGATGCACGTAATAAGATGAATTTAAAACAATAAAAAAAGCTGTCATTTTTTTCTCCTCCAGACTGGGAGGCTCTGTGGAACAGTAATAGAGGAGAGCTTTTGTAGACAGTAGTAGGCAACAAAAGATGAGAAGCTGAAGTGTGAATTAGCCCTACCAAGGCTGTGGTGGCCAACAAGCTTTATCTACTCAGAAAGTCACATTTCAGTGTTTTGTAAGCCTTCAGAAAATATTGTTATTACATTTCTGCAGAAACAGATTAGTCCTCTGCTCTTGTGCCTTTCATCTGCTGATTTTCTCTGCTACTCCAGTCTCTCTTTTAGAAATTACCTTAAGCATACCTCTAGCACCAACATCATCCTTCCCAGCCCTTGGAATTTCTCTCCTGATTTTCCCACTGTGCTGTTAGGGCCAGGTCACCACTGTAAAAGTCAGAACCAGTCAAGTCTGTGCTTCAAAGAGACTGGAAGGGGAACACATCGTGAAGATACAAGTCCTTAACTACTAAAAGGCACAGCTATCAAGATAGAAGAAATTGCAAGCCATAATTGGAAGTAATCCCTTTGCAAATGATAAGCATTTTACTAATAATACTTTACAACCTAAATTTCATCGCTTACTCAACAAAACATTGAGGTAATTTAGGTTAATATGAACCTTTGCAGAATATTTAATTTCTGCCCCTGGCTATTCTCTAGTTTTCTATAATATATTGTATCTGAATCCTTTCCAGAAATGAAACTTGTGTAACGGCGACGGCGTGATACACACCGACAACAGCCAGGAAATTGGAAGCTCAGGCTGAGGCTTCATCCTTCATTTACACCACTGCTGAGAAGGGGAAAGCAGAGACACTGAGTTATGGACAGTGAAGGGCTTAACTTTTAATTTCCTGGATGTTATCATTTTAAATAGGAGCCTTGCTGTTATTTAAATCTATCTGGGAGGCAAAGGGGAGGTAAGAAAAAGGAAGTAATATCATTTTTTTGAGCAACAGGGGCTGAGTGGCATCAGTGACTTGATCCAAAAGAGAAAAAAAAAAAAAAAAAAAGCCAAACAAACTGCAAACTAAAGCACCCAAGGTGCACTGCTCTTTGAGAATTCTGCTGGATGATGTCAGATGTTGTCAAAAGAGCAGCTGCAGCCAGTCAGAAGTGAAGCTGTGCTCCAGGATACACAGCCATACATTCATATGCTCTAATACTGAGACCCTGGACTTCATACAACCAAGTGTGCTCAAAACAGAACCAAGTAGTAGTTATTTGTGGATCCAGCTGAAGTTTCCTGAGGACAAGCACAAAGCCAGTTTTGTAGTAAGCTAGTGTACATACTCACACTAGCTCTGACAACAGCCATGTCTTGCTGGACTCCCAGTTGAGATAGTTTTCCTCATGATCTAAGTTGAACCAGTAGTGCCAGACTACAACATGAGAATCCACAACTGGATCTTGTCTCCACATATAAATCGTTCCTCACCTTGGCAGATGTTGGCCAAAGAGACAAGTTAAAAATTCACAAATACTGCATTAAAGTCCAGCAAGTTCTCCACCATATACTATTGAAGCCTAAGAGTAATGACTTGGGTAAGGAGGACAGATTCTGAAGCTTGTGTAACTGCTGAACACTGAACCTAAAGCATTTGTATGTATCGTTAGATTGCCATATCAGTTTAGCCATCACGTCTCACCATGCTGAGGATGATGTCTGTATTTGGGATCCTGTTCAGATAGGTGATAGCCCATGACTCTACACTCAGCACACTGAAAATTTCCATTTCAAACTGTTAAGCAATGCGGAAGCTAAATACTGTGAAAATACTGGACTTCTGTATCACTCAAATATTGCCATAACCCAGTAGATTTTCATGTTCTCATAAGAAAAATACAGAAATATTGGTGTATTTCATCCCCAGCTCAGATACTCTGTGTGTCTAGTAAAATTATACACAAAATCATCACTTGATGCCCAGCAACTTACAGTGTTATGGGCTGGAACAGATCTAAAAGCACTCACATGAAAATGCAATTAGCAAAAGTTATATTTTAAAACTTTGAGCAGTTATTACTCACTGAGCACTTCAATACCCGGGTCTGACATGAGAACGAATGACATCCATTTTCACACCAAAATGGCAGCAAAATTGATTCTGAAAAACGTACAGAAGGTTTTAACAGAAAAATTTTGCATTTGATTACTTCATTTAAGAAGTGAAATAACAAAAGCAGAAAAAGAGAGAAGAAAGCCCTAACAAAAGGAGAAGAAAGCCCTAACAGTTTTTCATGGACTTCACAGTAACTGCAGCAGATGAAATGGGACTTCAGAAGTGCCAGCACAGGGAGAACAGTTCAGGCATGCCTCTGATTTATTTCCCTCTTCTGCACAAAAGTGCTGACATACATCTCGAAGCGCATTTTGACATATGAATGTATACTAGACCATTTACTCCATAGGTAATTGTACAATTTCCACTGGAAGACAATTCTCAGGTCTTGTTGAAGGAATACTTTTAGTAATGGATGACACCTGAATAATTAATTATTCCTCACCATTCTACCAGTCTCAGATTCAGGAGTTAGTTTCTGTTCTCCTCTGAACATTGCCTAGTATTTTTCAGAGCTCATCTTTGTTACAAAGTCGAATTTCTGGGTCCTAAAGCTGAAATTTAATCTTTCAACAGTCAAGAACGTTTCATGTCCTAAATCATGGGAACGTGGCACAGTCTGTAGTCTCTGCATCAGATCTGCTTTCAGAAATGTCACTGCTTTGTGGTTTGAATGCTGAAATGGCCCAAGGTTCATCCAGGCTGAAGGTTGCTTATATCAATTTGTCAATAAGGCTCCAATTCCTATTTACTTTTGAATATACTAATCAATAATATATAACCAATAGGATAACAAACTATTTAATCAATAATGGAATCAACACATAAGCCTTTATCTAGATGTTCATGGATCCCAAATAGGCATCACCTAAGAAGAAATCTCAGAAATTAATGGGTTTATATGTGCCATTGCTAATTTAGTGTGACCAGCTGGGCTCAGTTACAACACCATCAGCATGGTGGGCTGCTTAGTTAGTGAAGACACCTTGTTTAGGTATCTGCCCACTGCTCAGATTCCAAGATGAGACATCCAATCTTTTCTTCACATTGGTGATATAAAAAGTAGTTACTTTGTGCAGCAGTATTAAGCCCTGTGAAATGATGCACAAAATGTATTTTAACTAAGAAGACTGTCAGACCCTAAAAGCAAGAGAATCCTGATGAAAGGTCCCATGGAAACAGAAGATCGCACAGCTCCACAGCAGAAACACCACAAAAACTTCATCCAACATGCATCTGTTTACTCCTTACATTGAGATCTCACTCCTAAACCTTACATTTGCCAGCAGGACAGTGGTGAGAAAACTGTTCTGATGACAAGTATCTGAGTGTCAAGTAGTTAGCACAGGCCAGGATGTGTTCAGCAAAATGGACACCAGACTCATGTGGCAATACAAGCTCTTCAGGGTGGCTCTAGATTTCACATGCTACATTAGCCACATGAGAAGCCTATCAGGAAGTTTTATATCAAGAAAATTCAAGCAAAGAAACTGTCATCCCAGTTTGCCATGTGGTCCTCAAGATTGTGTTTTATTATTTATTTATCATCAACGATAGAGATTGACTGTGGAAAGAAAGAGTGTTCTGGTGGGGAAAAAAGAGTAGGTGCCCTGGTTACACTATCATGTCATCATTGCTGAAAACGTCTCACAAGCAGATACAGGAAAAATGTGTGTCCTTCCTTGCCTTGCAGGTACAGAGAAGAGACAGGGACAGGAAGGATGAGAAAAGATAACAGGCAGATACGTAGGAGCATTTGACACAACATACACTGAGGAGCACTGATCACGTTAGGACTAACATCTATCAGCATCCAGGCTGCAAACCAAAGCCAGGTGCAGTTACAACACACCACACGTACGCAAAGCCCTTTCATCATGCCCTGCATTATTCACTGGCCATCCCCTAAAACCCAGATTGCTGGAGACTGTGTTCCAGCCTGCTTTGAACAACTGACTACAGGGGAGATTTAAAATGTCCCTCTGGAGTTAGAACAATAACTCAGGGAAACAGGTCAGGCCATTTACCTCCAGCTCTGGTGCTTGGGACATTTACTTACTGAGGAGTCTAAATTTCTTATGGGCGAGGAAACACTGGGAAATAAGCACCCTCTACCCCAAACCCCCAAAATCAACCAACCAACAAGACCGTATTTGCAGCCTTCTGGGAAAATATTCTAAACTCTAAGCTGTTTTCTAGTGCTGTTACTTACACCCAGCTCTCACCAGTGCTCTACACACCTCCAGGAAGCTGCCATTAAGGAGCAGTTTTATCAATGTGCTGTTATGATCAACATCAATTAGGAACAGAAGTACAATTTCTGACTGACCAAGATGACACATACAAGGACTGCGAACAAGGACGCAGGGGCTTATTTCAAATGATGGATGTACATTAGTCTGCTAACAGAAGGCAACCCCCACATCCACACCCCTCCACATGATTATTTCTACCAAGGTAATTATAACTGGCATTTCAAGTAGCATAGTCAGACTTAGTTTCTTTGCATTAAGAAATATACTGTAAAAAGTAATCTGCTTCTGTATTCAGCCAGAGAGCAAAGACAAACCATAGAGCACATGGAAAACCTCAACATCTGGTTATAGTAATAATCTGCTAAAGAGAGAGAACTTTGACTGATTTCCTTCTGTCATTCCAAACACCAACAGAAGAGAGATGTCACCAACGCTTTTTCAGTCCTTTAACATCAAAGTAATTAACTTTACAGACCAATTTATGATGAGGTTGTTAAAGTGAGGTCTGTGACCTTGGATATTCACTTGAAAAGGGATGAAGAACATTGGAGAGGGACTATATAAGTCTCCATTAATGACTTTTGAAAGTGGGAAATGACAACCCCATCCTGATCATCTGCAGTATTTTGAGACAAATCATGTAACCAAACAGGATGCAGAATTCAGCATCAGCCTGGGATAATTACATGTAAATGGAAAGATGGTAGAAAAATTAAGTCAACCCTGTTTCAGCTATGTAGTGCAAGACCAGTGACAAATGTCTTTCAAATGACAAAGCTGAAAAGCACTGGGCCACACCAGACTGCCTGGAGCTTCCACATCAAATACTCATCTACAGAATTCTTCTTTTGTAAATACCATATAAAATGATCTTTAAACACCCTGATCCATAGAAATTATAGCAACAAAACAACCTGTGCAATTTTTGCTTTCAATTCACTAATCATTTCTGCAAGGAACTTTGAGTACTTTTCCCAGGTAGGGAGCAGCTCAGCTTTAAAAGGAGTAATTGTTTTCTGACATAATAGAAAAGCAGCTAACTGCCAGTATTCTCCTGCTTAACCTTCCCAAAGTTTCTTTCTACAGAATTTTTATGAACTGAGGTAAAATCTTCAGGAAGATTTGTTAGTAGTAGTTTGGTTGGAAAAGACCTTTAAGACCATCAAGTCTGGTGCTGAACCATGTCCCTCAGCACCACATCTCTGTCTTTTAGACACCTCCAAGGATGGGGATTCAACCACCTCCCTGGGGAGCCTGTTCTGGAAGTTATTGACATGGTGTGGAGGAGAGTTGAGGAGAATCCTGAAGTACATGGACATGGGAAGAAGGTTTCTCCTGCCAGCACAGAGCAATCGCATCAGTACTTATATTATTTTTTTTTTTTAATGAATGAGCCCTCCTTTATATCTTTCAGCTATCTATGATTTGCTAAGAGATACACAATGCACTTGTCAGGAAGCACAACTTCCACCCTGCTGTTAGGAATGTTTCCAGAAATCTGCATTCTTAGTTATTTTTGGGCTTTCCAGCTGCACTAGCCCACTTCTGCAGCAGAGCTTTCTCTGTTTGCTGCCTTTGGCTTAAAAGACACAAGAAATTAAGACTGTTAGCTTCTAGGAAAAAGAGTCAACTCTTGGAGTATTGTCTTCCTCATCATTTGAACAAAGAAATTCATGTAATAATCTCTGCATCGAGCCCATATTTCTACTTGAGCTATTACAGTTACAGTGAAAAAAGCCTTACAAATATCCAGACTTGAAATCCAAGGCATTCAGTGGCAGGGAACCACCAGATCTCCAGCTATGTTGTTTTAACAGATGACTGCACATGCTGCTAAAAACACACATCTTTTATTTACGTTTGTTTTCCACAGATAATGCTCCTTCTCCTTTCCTGTTTTCCTTTTCCTGGATGTTGTCCTTTTTGCATTACATAGCCATGGATTACATTGCTCCCTTGACTCAAACATAAGACTGGGTTCTCCTGTTGAGCAACTCACCTACCCAATCACTATGGCTTTTTCAGAGGCTGTTCTGGGAGCTTTCCTTGCTATAGACCTACAGCTCACAGTCACAGCCTAAAGGTTTTCGTTATTTAAAAACAAAGCCATGACTTCACATTATCCAATATTAAAATGTACATTAATGATAAAAGATGACCTTAGAAATTATTTGGGCTTGTCATTAAAAGGGCCCTGCACCCATCATTACTTACACAATAGGAATTTTTCTAATAGCTGCAAATTTCCACAACTGTTTTTTACCTTTAGGATTAACATGCTAACCCCTATGTGACTCCAACCAGACCATGATGTGAGTCATGCTTCTTTTTTTATCCTAGCTAAAAGTCTTTTCTGTATAACCTGTGAATTCTGGAAACAAGGAATTTGTTCCAAAAGTAAAATTACTAATGTAGATTTCATTAAGGAAATAATTCTAATTGGGGAATGACCAAATAAAGAAAAGATACCAAGAGAAAATATCGATCCTCTCAAAATCAGTGGCAAAACTTCTCTTCACTGAGGTCAGAGCACGACCCCAGGATTCATTCACTCCATTTTTCCAGCATTAGGATGTCCCTGGCAAAGCTTCAGGACACTGTTCCTGCTGCTCAGACCAGCCATGTGCGGTGCGAGGCTGAAAGACAAGATGATCCCTCGCAGGCTTTGCTAAAATCTAAGAGTAATTTGCAATTCTTATCATTTAAGTCTTTCCATTTTTTCACCTATGTCAACCAAATAAATTACTTCTTACTCAGGACTCTTCGAGCCAAGTCTCAAGTCTAGAAGTTCAGTCCTTTCTGCCCACATTAGCCCTTTCCATTGATTTCTATATGTTAATGACAAAAATCCCTCCCCATGTTAGTTTTTGGATGCAATTTTTGTTCCAACATGCCAGAAGCGTTCTGGAGCACATGAAAAGGTCCATTTCATCCTCAGATAAAATGCTGGGACAAGAAGCACAAAATATTTCTGATACTCTAGCAATCTGCAAAGACAGCATTACACAGGGAGTTTTTTATTCAGCTCTAAATTCACACACACCACCTTCTCGTTGCTCTACAAAAGAGCAATGTTAATTTTCTCAGATTATTTGTGGGCAAAATAATTCCTTTTTATGAAATAATGAAAAATCTCAAGATTATTCTGGTACACACCTGCAGAACAGAAAATAAAAGAATCTTCGCCATATTGGTCACTGACAAATTCTCAAGAGCCCTAACCAGGTTTTCTGGAAATGATAAATATACGTAATTTTTTCATAGGACTCTCTGTATGTATGTATATCAAAGAGCATGTCCACCTACAAGTGCTCTCTGTATGTATAAAAGAAGAACTGCCTTAAAAAAAAAAAAAAAAAAGCTGTTTTTTCTTTCTGACAAACGGGCATGAAATAACAGGCTGACATCTGCCTCTGCAGGTCATTCCAGTCAGGCTGCTGCATGTCAGAATTCAAACTGCTCCATCCATCAATGGCAGGCCAAAAATTAACGTAGCTTGGAAACTCTGCAGCAAGACAGTAACAGCCCAATTTAAAGTCTGACCTTCGGAGAACGGTGGGGTAAGATGGAAAATTATTTCATGCCCTGTACCAAAGCCAACACACAGTTCAGAGGGATTTTCAGTTAATTTTTTTAAATTATTTATTTTTATATATATATATATATAATATATATATATACGAAATAAAGTTTACTAGTATACAGCTGTTAAACTGCTATGGCAGATAAGGCATAACAATCAATAAAGGCTTTTAATTTATAAGGAATTATCAATTACATTCATGGAAATGCACTTTCATGGCATTTAGAATTTTAATTTCTCTGAATTACTCATTAATTATTTCTTTTTTTAAAGCATAATGTATTCAAGGCTATAAATAACACTGTTTTCTTAGTGGCTGACTGGGTGAATAGTACAGCCTAAAAATTCTGATTGAAACAGGCTGCAATTTTTACCAAGCATAGAATTTCCTCTCCAATTAAACAAACTGGATAATCTATGAGAAAGACTTACTCAATATACCAATATTCAATTATTTTATAAATAAGTCGACCAAAGAAGTTATTTAATAATCAGACATTAGCAATGTATACCAGCACAAGTTCTAGAGGTGCCTTTAGCCTTCCAGGCTCTGAACCAGCAGATAACCGTGATTAATCCATTTGTTAAATCACCACTAACACACTTGTTAATTGCTCCATAAGCTAATTTAAGTGGAAGCTTAATAACACTATTCGAACTTCCATCTCCTGTCTTAAATAGCCAAAATACCATATCGTTTACAACTCCACGTAATTCAATAAAATTGAACTGATTGAAAATAAAATTCAACTAATTCAATAAAATTGCAAAATCATACTTTAAATGCACACCCAAAACTTGAGGAAGTAATTTCTTTTTCCAAAGCCTTTCTCTGGAGGTCATATAAAAAAGCTCAGACAGTGTTTTCTTCCCTCCCAAAATGTTTGTTGTTTTTTTAATCCTTCTGCTGCAAACTATTTTCCTTTGTTAAACAGCTCGTTAGCTTTGCAACAGAATGAGACACAAAGTAACGGTGTTCTTAAATAATTAGAAAAGATCACTTCAGTCTCAGAGGTTGCCAAAATACTAACATATGGATACTTATTCCTTTGTTTTGGTAAAAATAAAGAAGCAATATGATCCTGCAGCACAGCAGACCTTTCACTAGTAAGCTTTCCCATCAGGTGTTTAAAAATTCAGTCTAACCAGAGAATTTCACAAGAGGCCAGGAATTTATAGTGTTTCTCAAAAGCACATAGAACTGGGCAACACAAGCATTCTCTTCATACTTTGTATTGCCTGACATCAGAGTCACAGAAATAGCAAAGGTGTCTGCACACAATGATACCACCTCTTTTTGAACATCTGACAACTGTCAGAAAAGAAAGTAGAAACATTAGTTTAGATCTAAATATGGTAAACATAAATCCGTCAAAGAATTAATGGAGATGACTTTCCTCATCATGGCACAACAGTACAGAAAGGATCAGCAAAAATCCTTCAGACACAACCACAGATTTTATTTCTGGTAAGTTTGGTTGACAGTGACAGGCAAAATAAAAGTTCTACCTTTTTTTTTTAGTGATACAAAAATGCAAATGAACAAATCTGCACAATAATCTACCAGTATGCCATGGACAGCTATCCCAAACTGAAAGCTAAGTCTAAAAGAGTACTGCTCTGAGTAACCCCCATATGGGTGTATTTGGTTGGGAGCCAGTAAGGATCAGCTGTCCCAGGTTTGTGAAGGACTACAGATAAAACCTGTGGATGACACAAAAGCTGGGCAAGTGGGAAACACTGAGAGGAAACAATCATTTCATCATGGTATGAACCGCTACTGTCCTCTAAACTGGACCTATTCAAATACTACAGATTTTTAAAGATTCCAATGCAAAGTAAGTACAGGTAGGAATAAAGAGAGAGTATTTCAGCACTACAAAGACAAAACCATTCAGAAGAACATCTCTGTTATAATGTACTAGTAAAAAGTTCCTAAAGCCATTCGCTGGAAAACTGAATAGGAAAGATTTCCTTTCTGTATGTGGTATTGAAGAGAGCTGTGTAGGAATAGTGCCCACAATTCTAGTGTCTGGCATCACAAGCCTATTGAAAAACTGAAGAAAAATTTATGGTGAAATAAGTAAGAGCCAAGCCATATTTAACTTATCCAAAAGAATAAGTACTGGACAGTAAAAGGCTCTATTTTCTCCAAAAATCCAGAACAACGATGTCCATCCAGAGGGTGAAGCTGATGAAATTCAAACAGAAAGGTCTGCATTTCAATGTCTGACTGAACAGTAAGGGAATGACAGATTCCTCCTGCCTTGAAATATCAGGACAAGTTGAAGCAGCACAATATATACTCTATTTAAACACAAGTTTATAGGCTTAATATGGAAATAACTAGGCTAATTTTAGTGGCATATGTTATAAAGGATGTCAGATTAGATGATTTAACTCTGCCTTCTGGCCTTAAAATCTATAATCAATGAAATAATCCATTAGTTGCACTTTATAGAGTTTCTTACATGTTCTTGTGAAGTACCTGGGATAGCCACTGCCAAAGAGAAGCCAGCAGACTGCTCTTCCTTGAGCTGATGTAGGAGGAACCCACATACACTCTAATTATCACTGAGAGAATGCATTAGGTTGCAGAGTTAAATGGTAGTAATTTCCTGACCAAATCTGCATGTTAGTAAAGTTGCTGCACCCTACTCAGAAATCTGAAAAGTTCAAGTTATTACAGGCCATCTGACCAGGGTAAGCAATTATTTTCCACATTTTATCTCCAGATGCAAATGATTGGTTTAAGTTAAAAAAAAAAAATTAAATATCTCATGCAAGAGTTTAACAATTACTAGTGACTATTTAGAGCTGGAAAAACCTTTAATAAACATGATTGCTTGCACTAGTGGCAACTATACGTAATTCTTTGCAGTATCCTAATATTTTATTATTCAAATAAAACATGTAATTATTACACATCAGAGAAACAATTCCATTATCTCACAATTTTCCACAGAATGAATGCATGGCACACATGATGGAATTATTTTTAACTAGTCCCAAGACTTAAGAGTTTACCATCAGTTCACAGCTTTCTTGCTAATGAATTTGACTTAATGAATTGCAGTTATTTTATGGGGGGAAGAGTCTTTATCTATTAACATTAATTACTAAGCCAAAGGAAGTTATGTGGAATATTCTCCACTTACTTCAAAGTAATCAAAGCTGCAGTCAGTGTCCTGTTCAAGGAAAACACTGAAAAAAACCTGTCCTTTGCAAAGGGCCATGTGTGAGAAGAGTCTTTAATGGGGAGCACGGTAAGAATTTACAGTTACAAAATATGCTTTATTTTACTCACAAACCTGCTTGGGCAGTACCCAAGTCATCTGGCAAACCTAAACTGCAAATTTTATTCATCTTTCCTGATGCACTTCCACAAGACAGATGACAGCTGCCTCACAGCTATTTCTGCCCAGCCCTTTAGCAGCCATTAACACCCCAGTGATGGAGGCTGCCCAGGGTGTTTCTACTATAGGATCACCTGCAGGTCCAAGACTTCTCTTTTCAGAGGGACCCACCTGAAGTAATCAAGAGAAATGCACAAAGTTCCATTTCTGATATAGTATCGGTGTCCCTTTCTCTTCTCTTCCCACCTGTCCCAATCACATCTATATCATTTTACTGCAGAGAGAAAACAGTCTACTCTGTTGAGTCTGCAAATTGTTTTATTGACACGCAGTAACTGATGCAATTACACCAACAGGGCTCAGAAATATGAGTTGATTACCACTTGGAAAATGTTAGAAGATCAAGAGACTATGATCGAGTTGGGATAACCAAGATCATCCCAGAATGGTGTTACAGGAGGAAGCCCAGTTCTCCTTAGAACAGTTCAGGGGTTATGACCAGCTTCCCAGCAGAGGGGAAATCGGAGCCTACATCACTCTACCAAATCCTCCCAGTGCACTGCGGACGGTGTTAGAAACCTGTGGTGGTTCCAACCAACCATGTGCACAAGTAAGCAACCAAACAAAGGGGAATTTGCACACATTTAATATGTAGAGGCAGATCATCTTTCCTGCTGTTATGTTTAGCACCTGTGTGGAATGGCCATTTGTGTGAGGCTGCAGGTCCATTAGGAATGGGTTTGTCTCCCTGCTGCAGTGGAGCAGCCATGCATGATGCATGCAATGTGCAAACTGGATTTATGCATGTTGAAATAGTTCAGTATTTGATTCTTCTTCTTGACAGAGAGCAGGGCTTCCACTGAAAGCTCATTTAATAAAAATAATGCAATGCAAATGAATCTGAATCAGAAAAATTAGATTGATGGAAGTAGCTCAGTCGCTGTAATTACACAAGGTGTATTATTTCCTAAATTCTCTTTGCATTAAATATATACCATACATTTATCAAACATAATTAGCAGTTTAGGTGACAAGGATTTGATTTTTCTCCTGCAATAAAAATCCTTCTACACTGGTAAGTACATCTAAAATGTAATATGAACATATTCTTACTATCATTGTTTACTCCTCTAAGAAAAATTTTGTGAGATCAAAGAATCAGAGGGGAAATACCATCTGGGACTTGGAACAGAGAGGCTGAAGAAGACGGCTGGGTCAGCCTTCTGTGGATTTCATGAGCATAAAATAAAATTAAATCAGTCAAAGCTTTTAAGGTTTTTAGTCAAATAAATCATATTTGAAAGCAAAATAATTGATGATACCCCAGTACAGCTTTATTTCCCATATAAGCAGCATTTCATTTTTTCAAATATAGAAATAAATTGATGAACAAACAGCAAGAGAAAGAGACATTACAGGAGAAGCTGTGACAAAGTTGAATGTGGTCTCCACTTCTGCTTAAAGAAATGGGCTTCAGAAAAAGACAAAGTATTTTCAACAAATATCTTATTTTCATGTAGCATGACCTTTCTTGACTTTGCTTTGCCTTTTGCTAATTTCCATTTTCCCAAACCTAATTTAAAGAGTAGCCTGGAGAATCTATTTTAAACCATAAAGAAGCTGAGGTGACACTACACTAACGTGAAGCGCTAGGCTACTACTAATACACTCAGATCTCCACCAAGCTGACTCCTGATGGACAGTCTGTCTTGAGTTCCCTCTCTTCAGTTTCAGTTTCAACTTAATATTGCAACATATTTAAGTGTTTTATCATAGAGTTTGCTCCCTTTTTTGCTCAAGACTGCAACAGTTGGTACTGTGAGGTCGTAGCATTCCAAAGATAAGTTAAAAATTTGAACTTCTGATACAAGCTGTGTTTGTTTTTAAATCTAGAGAACATTCATATCAAAGCTGTGAGGACTGTAAATGTCCTGTTTATTGTACAGTGTGCAACAGCAGTACTTGAAATGGGATACATGCTTATGTACTTCTAGAAATAGTATTTACAATAACATCAAATTACAGAACAGGACTAATTTAAATGTCTAATTGCAGCTTATGTCACACCTGTGGCAGTTCTATGGCAAGCAGCAGCCAGGAAACCCCAGGTTGTGCAGTACACACATCTCTTCCTGCTGTAACACTGACAGTTCCTTTCTGCTTCTTTCCCCACTGGCTGTTTTCAGCAGACTTCAGCTGCAAGTGCACCACTGCAAAAACAACTGTTTTACCTTTAAACAAAACCTGCCTATCTCTCTCTCAATGCTCTGGGTTCATTGAATCTCTGCTGTATGCCACAGGGCACCTTTGGTGTGTCTGCTTTATACATTCCAATCCTGATGGTTCAACTTACTTCACTCACTGAAAATAAACTCAGCCAGAAACATATTTGTTTGCTTGCTTTCTAAGACGTTTCAAAAAGCAAAACACATTAACAAAATATTAGCCAGCTGCAAACTCTCTCTGTAAGAAGCTCGAAATTCTGTTAAGTCATTTGCTCCAGAATGGTTTGCATCATGCCCCCTTTGATTGAGCAGGGGAGGGAGAAAAGCCTGTTTGCTGATTATCCATCTAATATAGATGTATGTATTTACTATATATGCCTAGTCGCATATCATCCCTACCGAAACACAGCTTGCTTCTCACAAATGCCATCAGCCACGTGGGCAAGGGCCAGTTTGGTTTATGCTGAGTTGTCATCTATGTTTCATGAACACACAAGTGCTTTTTTCCATAAGACTTCAGAACACAACACTGAATACATGAAGCAAAGGAGGTGCCTGGTTCCACTGGAACCTAATTGCCCATATCCTTTCCCTCCAGGAAGATTTAAGGTGTCTCTAGTCTCATAGCAACTACCCCCCGGTAGCTGATATTTACAGGTTGTGACGCAATTTACTAAAGACAAGGACATTTAAAGCTATTAGACATGTTTAAGGAATTTTATTAGTGCATATGGACAATGATGAAACTGAAATTCTCACTGAAGCTAAAGGCAGCCAACATTGGCCCCACTGACCTCCACACATTGAAACAGGAACATTTCCAACACAACCAAGATAATGAAGTTTTTTTGTTCTCTCTCAGTAGCTGAACATTTCTTTGGGATTTTGGACACATGGGGTTTTCATTTAGGTTTTGGGCAGTGTGGGTTTTATTTTTAAATTGTTTCACAGCAAATAACTATATCAAAATAATGGCAGAAAGCACTTTCAGTTTTTCTCTTAAAATCCCCCAGGACCATATGGGGACCTCAAGTCAAAAACCTTCACTTTAGAACAATAAATAAATAAACCCGCTAAAGCCTTCCCAAGGCTGGCCAACTGTAGCATAAGTAATGCAAGAGGCTGAGAGATGCCAGATAAATTTGATTACTATAAAAGATGGGAATATGTTTCTTTCCTCAGAGAATTCACAAAAAGGGGTCAAAAACAAAGCAGCACTGAAAGTGAACAACTTCATTTTGCCAGCAACTCAAGGCGAAAATACAATACAATTCCGTGGGAACATTTTATCATGTTGCAGACACCTCCTAATCTTCCATTTCTGAAAGAGGAAAATAGGAAAGATAGGGGCCAAGCAAAATGGCATTCTTCTTTCTTTCCTGGAAGAGTCATTCTGATTAGTATATCAATTTAGTAAAGAGTTCAAGAATTGTTTTCTTCTTCCACCTGCTGCCAGTGTCATAGTATCTCTAACACATTTCATTAGGGGGAAAAAAACTGTAATCGTACACTTGAAGCTATTCTTTCTGTTTGTCAGATTACCAAATCCTACACATTCAGAGAGCATCATTAGGAGTAATGACCCATCATACCTCCTTATTAAAGAAAAACAAAGTCTTGACTTGGTGTTAATTGTTACAGCCCTGAGTAATGACTAGATACAGAGATCCCCCTGCACTGTTCTCCAGCTAAAGATAGCCCTGATTTCACTTGGTACATTTTTCCTCTGTAAATAGATGAGCTCTTGCCAGTTGCCATTACAACAGCACTAGTATTGGCTAACCTTTCCCGAATTACTTTTTCCTTCGTATGTCCTAGGGTTGCACTTGGTTTTTTCACCGA
This sequence comes from Indicator indicator, assembly GCF_027791375.1. Taxonomy (NCBI): domain Eukaryota; kingdom Metazoa; phylum Chordata; class Aves; order Piciformes; family Indicatoridae; genus Indicator; species Indicator indicator. Next base: position 10,713,306 of record NC_072028.1, on the reverse strand, counting down.
CGTGTTGGTGGCACAGGCATCCTGTTGCCAGCCTCCCTACCTAATGCCACACTTCCAGCTAACAGCAACAGCTGTTCCTACTGGAATCTAACAGATTTCACCCTATTTTCATTAATTCTTCAAAATCACACAGTTCTTCTCATCTAATGCCTCAAACTTTCACTCTGTTAACAGTATCTTTCAGCACTGGGTCTTAAGCCCAATTTCAGCAAACCATGTGTGATGTCTATAGAAAAACTACAAATAATTAATATACTAACAAAAGGATGATCTTTGAGAAATGAGTAACTTCCATCCAACCTGATAAATCCGTTTCCATCACACAAAACCTCTTTTATTTGCACTGCACTTCTTACAAACTATCTTCTGCTTTTGCAAAAAAAATTTTTCCATGCTGTCATTGTATCAGCTGCTCTCCAGGACTCCAGAAAGGACAGGCTTGGACCACTTTTTATGAACATTAGTTTTTAGCATTAAAGGAAGAAGCCAATTTTTTCTGAAATAGTCAATCTTTGGGAGGTTCATTTTATTCCTTTTTCATTTAAGTTTCCTGTCTCTAATACTTTCCCTCACATTGCTACAGTGTTGCCCTTTCTTATACAACAGAAACTCGGTCTGTAAGACAGAACACACAGCCCCATGTGCCAGTCCTCTCAGAACTTTTGGATGGACACTGCCATCTCCTCCTTGAGTTAAAGCACATTAACTCTTTTAGTACTGAAGAAGCTTTGAACAAGCCTGAGCTATCCCATCCTTAGGTCTTCGCCTTTCAGTTATGACACTATTAGAATCTTTGACTAGTTACTTTTTACAATTTACTATTTACAAAGAAATTCAGTGATTCAACCCAAGACTACCTGAAAATAAAAAGAGGAGAACAAAATCATTCCCTGTCATGCTCTGCTTTTTCCCCACTGTACAGAGCCAGCCTTACTGAGAAACTGAAGGATGGAAGATGATCTTGGTCATCAGGGCTAGCTGCAGGGGCTCTGGGTGCAAGAACTCTTCTTCAGGTGATGACTGAAGGAGTTTGGGAAAAGGCAGATCCGAGGAGAAGAGCATTATAAGAATGCAAAAGTTGTAAACTACTACAAGAGAGGAAGAAGGGAAAAGATCTGGAGAGAGTGAGGATGTCAGGAAGGCTGAGCCGCCCAGCCCTTGCTCCCTGCTAGTATTGCTAGGCTGGTGTCCGCTGCTCTGCCTCCATACTCTCAGCCTAGCAGACACTGCAAAACAACACTTGTTGAGAACCAGCTGTCAGAAACTGCCTGCTGTGCCCCGGGGTAGATATGTGGCCACAAGTAAACCCACAGGAACTGCAGTTTTAGGAGCTAGTTCCAGGTAGAGAGCTGCCCCGACCAGCTCCCGCAGCCGTGTTCAGCGGGTAGCAGAAGTCAACAGCCAGCTCTCCGAAAAGCCCGCTCTTGCTGACACCGTGACAAAGGGCTGTCGCCGGCAATGGGGGTTCGCAGTGCCTGGTGGAGCTTCTGAACATGATCATGCAAAGCAGCAGGTCTGAACAACACAGAGTCGGAGAGCAGGAGCTCATGGACACGGGAATGGCTGCTGGGAGTTCAGAAGAAAGTGACAGAAGAGAAGGAAACGCCAGAAGCACAGACTGGGATCCTGCTTTGGGAGGCCAGCACAATGAAGGGCAGAAAAAGCATTGGTAATATGGAAGTATGATCCAGTATAAATGAATTTAGGGGTTTGTTCATCACTTCATGGAGTTCTGCACTCCTGCTCTGACAGGATAGCACAGGAGACCGGAAATTCAACTAGCTGGATCAGCCAGGCAATTCCAAAGTCCCAGATATTGAATGAAGGAAACAATACTGAGAAAAGGGCAAAACTGACTATCATGAAAACAAACAAATTAGATGCTGCCTTTAAAAGCCATCTATATGCTGTTCCCTTCTTATAATCTGTTTTTTCCTAACCACTTTAAAGGTTGCTTGCATGAGCACATCAGAAATCAAAGCAGGAAGGAAGTACCTGGTTTTAGAAAAACGACACAACATGAAAACACTAAAAAAATTAAATAAAATAAAGAATGAAGCAAAATTTATGGAAGTGCTTTCCATTTCTCCTTTCTAAGTCACCTGATAGCACAATATAAAAATATACACCTATAAAACTAAGATGCCCAAATCTTCTTGAGTTAATAATCTATGCACCTCTGTGGCATAATTAATTGATTTTTTTTTGTTGTTGTTACATGACGGAATTATTGAACAAACAGTTGAAACCTGCAGAAGGATGTTTCTGCACTGAGCAGTGACTGATGGGCAGATCTTTTGACAACTTGAATGAACAAAGGACTCCTGTGGATGTTAATAACACTGATCCACTTATGAATCATAAATGATACAGAAGCCCTTTTGCATCTTTGAAATTTTCAAGATTTCAGGAGGGGAGGAGTGTTTCCATCCAATAAAATGTTATCATGATTTTATGATTTTTTTTCCCTGTAAGAACACTGCAGTTTATATGCATTTGACATGAATGTCCTCTCAGAGCCAAGTTTTTGAATATTGTGTCACAGGTAAACTTTGAGAAAGAGAGAAGCGTAGCAGGTTTCTCACATCTATCTGAAATATTGCATAGAAAAGATGAGAACAAACAGACTTAGCTGGGCAGCAAGGCCACTAGAGAAGAGACCTTAAAACTGACACTACTAGATTAGAATTTCTCATGGTGTTAAAGAATTAAAGAATTTGATTTTATTTTTAAAGATTAGATTAAAAATAGTTAATTAATATATAGTTTCCATTGCAACCATAAGTCTATAACAAAGTGTAAACAGCTGTAGCTGGGAGGTAATATTAACAGACATTTTAAAAAGCAGCAGTTAATATTTTCAGCAGGAAAAGCCAGCACGGCATTTGCTCTTGACACTAGGAAGTCACAAGAAAACATTTCTTCAAGCTAAGTAACTCCAAGCAATTTTTCTCTGAATATACAAACACTTTTATCAGCCACAATGCCCTCTTATCTAGACACAGCTCTTACACTGTGTTCTTACCCCATTCTGTATATTTTAGATGTATGTGGTTGCCTCTGCACACATGCCTTAAATAAACTTTCAAAACTACATTTTCAGAATGACACAGACAGGTCAAACTCAAATGCTAGGAAACACAAATGTTTAACTAACCAGGATAATGTTACTTTGGATCCTAGTATGTCTACTTTAATGGAAATAACCTTATTTTTCCTCACAGGAGCCATACGTTTTACATGCAGGAAAAAAGCTCTAGCTCCTAAACCCAGGACACATCTCACACAAATTGCTTCACTAAATCCCTCATCCTGAATCCCATCATTCACCTTTGGAAATTTCCACTTTAGTAAAGTTCAAACCATCATCACACCCACGTGTCACACTGATGCGATGCTGCTTAGACTCAAACAAAAACATACATAGCCTAGAAAACATCCTTTAGATATTTATTGATGCAGCATCTTAAAAGATTTTTGCAACAAATGTTTGTTTCCCTGGAAGACTTCTGTGCTGCCCACAGAAGGACAGGAGTTGTTAAAAGAATTAGGAGCTGGCATGTCTGAAATGGTGTTGGAACAATCAGACGCTCAGCAGCAGCTTCACAGACAGCGATGGCTGCACTCACTCTGTGCATCAGACAGGAATTTTTCATTTCATACATCATTTAAAACTTGCTGCAGTGATTCCACAACCTGTCTGTACTATCAGCACAAAGTGAAGCCTTCTTTCCTACACCATCCTCTCAATTCAAGTTATTTTGGCCAAAGTTCAACTATGCAAGTAGACCACCACAGCACTGAGGATGGGGATGCAAATCATGCTTAGCACTAAATAATGATGGAAAAAAAATTCGTATATTATCATCAATAATACTGCATATTATATTTGAATACATCAAAATAAAATTACATCGTCTGCATCAAACTCACTGTGGAAACAATATACCATAGCAAGCAACCAGCTAATGCACACAGTTGTTTTAATGTTTTCAAACACAGATTTGCATTTATATCATATTTTCAGAAATCACTCTCCCAGGACAGGGTAAGAGCCTGGAACAAAGCTGCTCCCTGCAAAGGCAGAGATCGCCTATGTATCAGTGGCCATGACCACAGGAGATCCCTTACTGCTGCAACTGCCACAGAAAAAAGTCTGATTATCGTTATTGCCAAAGTTGTTATTGTTGGAATGGTCTTTAAATGCTCAGAGATAGAGCTGTGTTCTGAAAATACATCATTCAGTAACCTTCTGCTAAAGCCTTGAACTCACACTGTGGCCACAATTCACACATACCCAGACAGAATTAGACTGAGAGCTGAAAACTAGACAGCTTTTGCAAAAACTCATTTAAATCATACTAAATCCTTGCACTGGAAATTCATCTTGGAAACACAAAGGAAAAGGTGTTCTTACCACATAAGAAGGACTTCTGGACTGCAACAAGTAATGCAGATCACTCCTGGGCATGAATTCAGTAACTCCACTTCTTGTTCAGGATAAATCCAGAAAGTAGCTAGCAGAAATGAATGAAAACAACAAATTTATCAGAGGGTAGATGTGAACAAACATTTTTGTCTTGTGCTTTGACCAAAAAAAAAAAAAAAAATCCTATGGTCTTCTTTTCTAGTCTAAAAGTGAAGGTATGTTAGGAGAGAGTTTGGAACAGCACTAGTTTGGTTTCCTGCCTGTATATACTGGTGTCCTACTTGCACTGACATCTCAAATGCTTACACAGTACTGGCCTTTTGTCACTTCTGTTCTGTGCCCCTCAGCACAGCCTGGTCCCTCTCACAGCTGTTTGGCAGAGGAATTCTCCACACTGTGTAGCAGAGTGCAGCAACCTACTCTGCTCAATGCCAGGAACGGAACATTGCCACAAAGTGCTCCAGAGGACAGCAGACCTGGATGGAGAAGCAGAGCCACGGCCACATCCAGGCAATCTAAAGGGTTGTGAGGAGCTGACTTCAGCCTTGCAGACTTTTTTCCCTCCTTTTTGACTGACCCAAACTCAACTCAGGTTGGATAACAAACAGAAGGTGGCTTTGTGCTTACCAGGGGTTTGAGTTTGCGCTCAAAAGATACCATGGGCACAGCTACACAGAGTGCTGGTCTCCAAAAACCTTGTATTCCTGCCCTCAGATAAAATCCAGATCAACCCAAGTTATCTATATTTCTGCATGGAAAAACAATGGCAAGCTACCAAACACAATCCTTCTTCCTGCTCCTTAATAAACTGATAGAGACTGAAAACCACAAACCAAATAGTAACAAAAGCTGCAGATGAAGAACACTTCTGAGGAAAGCACGAACTAATGTTTTCATAAAGGCCAAGAGTCAATCACTATAAACCATGTGAAAGAGGCACTAAATATAGGTTATAGACTCTCCTCCTTTTGTTTGTCAAAACAATATTTTAATTTTATTTTTAAATCTGCCAATCAGGGCAAAACTAATCACTAAAAAGAAAACATGTTTTAGCTTTCCAACTTCTGTCATGCTTAAAATTGCCTGTGTCAAATAGACAGAATAGGGGTAGATGGACAGTTTGCACAGATTTCTCACATTTCTGGGCTCAAAAATGAAAACATAGAGATATTAAGAACTGAAACATCCAGTCAGTAAATTTCTTCTCTATAAAAGCCTTTGCAAAGGAAGAGAAGCTTCAAGCTCTAAGCAGATACATTGCCGTTTGAAAAGCTGAGAAGAGATTCCAGGGTTTGCAAGGTGAGATGGTCTAAAATAGATGCTGCGGTTTTAAAGAATCCAAACATACTTTGTCTTCTCCAAACCCTGAACTATAATAGATCACAATATCTCAATTAATGTCTGACATTATTTCTAGCAATGAAAAGTGACATCATTTGCAACTGGCATGGCAGCAGGCTGCTTCAGAGAGAGGAGCTCTGCACTGGGCTCGATGCCTAGAATTTCCCTACTCCTCTGGCTTTATCTGTAAAAGGCATTGTTCTTCTTCTTGATGTTTCCTGAACTGAAGCAGAGAAAAATACAGCAGGAGAAGGAAGGCACTTGCAATGAGAGATGTGTTCCACCAACAGAAAAGCTGCACGCAACAGAAAATGAGTCTTAAAATACAAACAAACCAAACCCCAACAGGATAAAGGATCAGAGAATTCTGAATAGATGAGGCACACCCTGCATAAAAAAGTAATCCCTAAAATGAGACAGGAAAAAAATATCTTAAGTGTGGAAGGCAAGACTGGAAAGTCAAGGTGGTGGTCTTTATGGAGTGAGATACAGGATCTAGGAAGCAAAGGGAAATCAATAGGGAGAAAAGTAGCAAATCCAGGATAGTGTTATTGAGTAAAATACAGCTGGATTAGAAAAACAAATGGATGTGATGGAGGATCAACAAGTTACAGTTCCACTTAAGTGGAACATCTGATGTTAGAATGGCTTATCACCACCTAAACCAGCACCCAGTGCAAGCAGTGGTGCCCCAAGCAATGCTACCCTCCAGCTGAGTACTTGAAGAGAAGACCTTCAGCAGTGTGAACCACTATTCAGTGTTCCACTTATTAATGCGTATTAAAGTGAATATTGATCAAGAAGAACTTTCCTCCATATCAACAGTTCTATCACTGTAATGATGTGGAAAATACCTTCAAGAATGTGTTCTTAGATATAATGAGGAAAACTACTGGACAGTGCTCCATACTGTTAACACTTGTGGCTAGATACAAAGACACAAAACACTGCCCCGAGTTCATTATCTATTTGCTGCCTCTGCAGTAAAAAAAAAAAAAAAGAAGTCCGATTGTTATTGAATTGTTCTTTCAAAAATGGTCAGTAACTGCTGAGATTCTGTTCTGATACACCCTGCTCTCAGCCAACACCAGAATATTTCTCTAAGTGTTGTGACCCTGAAAAAAATGTTGATTTTAAGTAAATTAAATGAAGGCTACAATGATAACTTGAATAGTCACATATTTTTAACATGCTGGAACACATGTAAGTTATAAAAATGCGGTAAGTCATAGGAATCAAACTTTTCTGAGTTACGAGAATTTTTGTCAGTAGCATAGTAGGGGAACACAAGAAAAGTTATAAAATCTAAGACCGTTCAATGACAACTTGTGGAAAGCTTCCCAAACTACTAGTCCATGTGCAATGAAACAACCAGCCACACAACGAAAGATTTTACTAAACATGAAATAAATACAAACTGTTATCTTGCTACATTTATGTAGCAAGCATGTAAATCTGCTTGTCTATGCTCAGAGCACAGTTCCTTGAAAATACCAGTCTCGGACAGAAGCTACTGACATTACAAGATCATTTGCTGAAAATGTAAAGGGAACTTGCACCTACTGACTAATAGTGCAGAAGTGAAATGGAGAAGAATCAGAAAAAGGAGACAATATTTCTATAGATTCCTTTGTTAGAGGCTGCACAAGTTCTCCTACACCAAAGATATAAAGGCTCTGCTAAGAATTATGCTTCACAATATAAGTACCCCCAAAGACCACCACAATACCACCAATTTACACGGACGTTTGTGAGCCCAGGCTCTCAGGATCCCTGCCTTGCTCTCCTCCTTCCAACACTGCTTCACTGTAGTTATCAGCATAGAGTCAGGTGCAAATAGGATTTGGTGCTAACAAATAACCACTAATAAGCCAGCAGACATCTGATACAAAGGTGCAACCCACAACAAAAGTCCTGCAGCTACCTGTATGATTTCTGCCATAGCACTGTCTGTGTAACCCTGAATGGCAAACGCTTACCTGAGTGTAGCAAGCAAGCGTGTCCACGCAGCAAAGATCTATAGCTCTAAACTGTTCCACCTTCATTGTGAACTTCTCAACTCACAGATCAATAATCTATTGAGTAATAAACAGTGAGCTAGAAATATTCTCGAAAAGAAAACCAAACCTCATTTCAAATTGTGAATCCTGGAACCCTATGCATTTTCCAACACAAGTTCAGGAAATAAAATCTCATTAAAGCTTTAGCCAAAATTTCTAATTCATCAAAGGACCATGTTCTGAATACCAATGAATTTCATGAAAAAGAAGCAATTTTTTTTCTTATCTGCATGTCTGTAAAATATCTCTTAGGTTACAAAACTAAATCTGATGACACTGAAAAGTCTTTCAGGAACAAAGACAGATGAGTAAAACAACCACCAGATCTCTTTAATTCCATGCAAAAGTGTCAACAGCAAAATCACTGCATCTCTTCCATGGCAGAATATTAAATAGTTCATTAATATCCATTTTCCCTTCTCTTTTCAGAGGCTACTAAAACTGTTTCTGTTTGATTTTACATGAGTGAAACTCCTCCCAAATGAAACAGGTACAAGTATCTTGAAAGAACACTCAAGTGCACATCATTCAAGACCTTGGCAGGCCCTATCTCTGTGAAACAACAATAGCATCCCACTAATAACAATGACTTGCTTAACTATTCATTTTTGTAAATAATGGAACTGAAAATTATCTAGTGATGGATTTACACTTTTACAATGCATCTCAGGGATGAAAATGAATAGGGATGAAGAAATTATGTATATTACAATGGGTGACACATGGATCTTGGGATTCTAGCTGGCTCCACAGAAGAACACAAGCTGGAAAATGTGGCACTACAATTTTCAGCATTTTACCTTTGTCTAATACTACTGTGAGACATCCTATATGTATTACTTGTGTTATAGCAGCACTTAAAGACTCCAATTAAAATCCAAACACCATTATATTAGGCAGATATAGTATGAAAATTACAATAGGTGTCATAGCCATTTTAATTCCAAACAACCACAATAAATTACCTATTCCTTACATATGCCTTCCCTTATACAGCAGTTACCCACCAAATTTAACATATTAGCTCCTGTATTCAAGGGGAACATGAAAAGGATTTGCTTGCAGTCTTTTCAGCCATTTTTTAGTCAAAAACCATACTGATATTTCCAGTGGAGGCCGATAGCCTAGGGAGAAAGCCTATACAAGGCTGGCTTTCCTCAGTCACCTTTCCTAGGAAGCAACCCCTGGAACCACAAGACCCTGTGGACCACAGGCTGAAAAAACCCTTCCTCCGGAGTGTAAGACTGCAATTTTGTACAAAACACATGAATTTCAATTTCCTTCTCCTTGCTCCTCCTTTTCACTGGATTCCTTCTTTTATTTTAGCTACAGTACTGACCTACTGTACCAACTTACCCTAGCCTAGGCTAGCATTTTCTTATTTGTATAATTGCACACTTAACAACTTAAATCTGTGAACTAGGTATGATCTGTTACAAAGTTATTGTGAGATAGAGATGCATCCTACATACACATCTAGCCTGTTGGATAATTCAGTATCAGGTGGTTTAGACTTAAAGATGGCACCACAAATTAACATGGATATTAAAAAATAAGATTATTTGGAGGCAGGAAGCTGACAAGGTGACAACTTTTCTGGTAACATAGGAAAGCACTAAGCTTCTATGCCAAAAAAAGTTAATACAGATTACTTTGTGTTTAGGTAACAAATGGCAAGTGTTTAGACTGTGACTATTAGATCTCTAGTAGGGAGTTTATTATAAACAGTATTTCAAACACAGGACTTTAAGAGACAATGTATAAATATTTTAAATGGTAAAATAGAGGTGTTGGCTTTTTTTTTGTACTGTGTCCAGAAAATTTGCACAAACACATCAAATTCTCCACCTAGGGAATTTACTTTATTGTTAAGTTTGCATTTAAAACAAATGTACATGACCTATTTTGGAACTAATATAACTAAAAGGAACCTATTTGTTGTTTATTATTTATAGAAGATTCACTTCAGATTAAGCCTTTTGCAGATGTGTGTATCTGTGTGGCATCATAAAGCATCTCCAGATATCCCCCAGCACTAAAACAGACGAGAAAATGACAAGTTAGGATGTATCCCAGTACGCACAGTATTTTATAAAAGCTAAGATTAAAAGCTGTTTTTTTCCTCTTCAGAAAGGCCACATGAAAGAGCTGGTACCATAGCTAATGCATTGACCTTCTGTGTCTGATAATGACAAGTTCAAGTTCCTAGAGTTGGGTAAGATGTGGAACTAAAGTAAGTGCACTCAAGCAATGAGTTCTCCTGCTCTGTTAGAATCCTACTCATAAAACTAGCCCTACAGAAAGAAAGAAGAAAACATTTTCACATTTTCAGCTTTTTTTCTTGTAAACAGAAAAAGAGTAAAACACAGTAAAATGCTGTTTGTCATATAAGACGTACAATATCTCTTTACAAACCTTGCCTTCCACACTTCCAGGAAATCAGAAATGCATTTTTATACAACAAGCAGACTTGTTAAAGTTAACTTCTCTGGAAATCTCTCATCTGCCTTTTGTTTTCAAAAGAGGACAGTGAAGTACATCAAGCATTTCTTCCTGTCATCACTTAAGAAAAACCACCATTGCCCTAAAGCCTTTATTTCTATCAGTCATTATTTATGTACACTTTTTGCAGGTTACAGTGTCCAGAGCTCTTCAGGGGCAGAATAAAACTCCTTCACAATGTTGCTGGCATGACTGAGGCACAGAACAGAAAGCTGTTGCCTCACACTAGGCACCAATAGCAGTAGGTTAGATAGAAAAGGCAACCAGAGTTTGACCAAGGAAAGTAACTAATAAAGCTTCTTTTTTTCTAAATTACTAGTGCTAATAATAATACACATCAGGATGCTCTATTAATACACACATATGACAGTGTTTTTGCATATATTATATTTTCAAATATTTATCTTTCAAATTAAACAGATATTACAGCCTTTATATCTTTAAGTTACTTAAGTGAAATAATAAAGGCTCAATAAGAAATGCTAGAACTCGAGTTTGTGGTTGTGTAAATCCACATGCACATCATCAGCTTTTAATCAGCAGATCATACCCAATGTTTTATACTGAAAGATTCCTGGCAGGATAGACTGTGATCACAAAGGGAACAACATAATTCTGAAAAAGAGTCCTTTTTAAATTTGGCTCTTGAAACAGTATTTCTAATTTCCTACTTCTCATCCCCAATTCGAGTTCGTCTCAGAGACAGTAATTTATTTAGAAAGAAAAATTAATCTTAAGCATCTCCAAAGTCTTGGGTTATTCCACTCCAGTAAATTTTCAAAGATGAAAATTTTTGCTTTTCCTTAGAAAACACAGTGATATTAAATACAAACCCCCACACATTAAAAGAACACTAACATTTCTAAAACAAGTGCTGAAGCTGAAGTTAAGAAATTGCCATAATTAAACTTGTCCAGGAAGACAGATTAAGGTCAAATATGTCTATTAATTTTGGGTATCCACTCTAAGCCACCTAAGACTTGATTTTTTAATTATTTTTTTTTTAAGCACAGCATTTAATAGGCTCCTAGAATGGTTTTTACTAGTTCCCATTGTGGCTGTGATTTTTCACCACTTCTGCAAGCCAAGCACCACACATCAAAGCTGAGCACCCAGGCTGCAGAATGCAGTTAGCAGTGTCTGCACCAGGGTTAAGTGACGTGACCAGCACCACATCAGCAGTTTCTTGCAGAGGCAGAAAAAGCCCTGTTTTCACAAAAGGCATTTATGTGCTTCACTCATGGAGTCAACACTCATTTTGCTGTGTGCTGTATGCTGTATGAATCTCAGTTTCTACAACTCGTATCACAAGAGCCCCGATTTCAGTTACAAAACAAAATCCCTCCTAGGGCTTTCTCTGTGAACAGACTGAGTGCGAATCATTTTGACTCTGATATTAATGAAGTTCTGAATGAGGTGAGCAGGGACAGACTAGAGCATGGGTGCAGCATCCCCTCTTCCCCCCACCCCATGCTCCTCCCCCAAGCATTCCCACAGCTTGTAACCACACCTAGAACCTGAGAACACCATTTACCTCCTCCCCAGGCACTGCTCCTCTGCAACCCCTTGTCCCTGGGCCCACCTAATCTTTCTCCTGGGGGCTATGAGTAAGCCAGGCCAGGACCCCACGTCAGAAGAGGCCTAGCCAAAGCCCACAGTGGGCAGAGACTCACCTGTGAGCAAAGCACCACACATCCATCTGCCTTTGGCCAGAGTCACAGCTGGGAAACACCAGGAAACAAGGGAAATAAAACTGCCATCAAAATGACCTTAAGGCCTTTTTTATTTTTTTTTACTGGAGCATGTCTGGAGAAGGGTGACGAAGCTGATAAGGGTCTGGAGCACGTCTTGTGAGGAGCAGCTGAGGGAACTGGGGTTGTTCAGCCGGGAGAAAAGGAGGCTGAGGGGAGGCCCGTTGGCTATCTACAACTCCCTAAAATGAGGTTTGAGCCAGGTGGGCTTCTCTTCCCAAGGAATAAGTTATAGGATAAGAGGAAATGGCCTCAAGTTGCACCAAGGCGAGGTTTGGGCTGGATATTAGGAAAAATTTCTTTCCTTGAAAGAATGGTCAGTCTGCCCAGAGAGGAGGTGGAGTCACCATCCCTGAAGAGACTAAAAAAATATGTAGACATGACGTAGTGGTCACGTAGTGATGGGTTGACAGTTGAACTTGATGATCTTAAAGGTCTTTTCCAACCTTAATGATTCTGTTCGGAGGTGTTAATTTCAGGGACCCAAAATTAGACTTAACAGCAATGGTTTCTGACAGACCTGCTCAGGGCAGGGCACTGTGTTAACTCACAGCCTACCATAGGGTCCACAACCTGTCCTAGACCCTGTGGCCTGCCGTATAGACCACTGCCTGCCATTTCCCCTTCGTCAGTCCCAGGCCACTGCCTGCCGTTTCCCCTTTGCCCACCACTGCCCCATGGTCTGCAACAGGGCCAATGGCTGCCACACCACACACTCAAGGAGGGGGGATGGGGCAGAGCCTGGTGGCTGCTGGTCAGAGCCTCCTCTGGGGATTTCACCCTGTGAGAAATGGCACTCTGCTGAAAATAAAAGATGCATTCACACTTTGTAACACATTTTCTGGGGGTTTTGTTACATCCCTCACTACTTCTAATTATCAAAGAGACTTTCTTTCTAAACAAAGGCTGCTGCTTCTTCATCCAAGAAGGATGTTAAGATGCTAAATGAGGTATACGATCACAGCGCCTTGCCAAACAAAAGGATAAGTCAAACACAGGCACTTGTGATTTCTCCGCTGGATCAAGGAGAGGGAAAGGAGTTACAGAGAAGAAAGCCTAGATTTCAAACAAATGATTCTATAATCAACAGTTACTGCAAAGCAAGGTTCAGAAAATTACAGCAGGGGGAAAAAAATTAAAAATTGTCTTTTTCTGTAAATATCCCTTGTTGTTCTCTTCTTTGTTTAAGGTGAAATATCTTGGGGTTTTTTTCCAAGTATCAGTCTTAACCTTTGCCTTTTCAGGTTAGCTTGGAAAAAGGAAAAGAAAAAGCTAACCTTTTTTTTTGACACAATGAACAGTTGCTCTGAATATGCTAGAGCCTGTGATGTATGTATGTTCTATGATTCTATGTAACTTCTTTATTTAAATAAGTTCTAAACTGTTGTTTACACAGAAGCCAGAGAATCATCTGTGCTATTAAGATAATTTATTTTTCCGAGACATACATTATTTGTTAGCATTCCTAAATATTGTGTGAACACAGTCTTGAAATAGCTTTTTTATTTTTCTCATTAAATTTGGATATTTTAGAAATGATCTGTGCATTATGTTAAACAAATATCTGGGTAGTTTATAAATTAATGTTTAAAATTCAAATAGTATCAATCTTTGGAAAAGAACTGGTACAACTTTTCCCTGATGTTGTCCATTCTCATGTGTAGCAGTTTCAGAATCCTCAACTACCCTGCTAGAAGGAAGATGAGAGCATTTCACTAATTCAGTATTTTTCTGTTCTTCCCTCTTTGATTTCTAAGGCAACGTTTGCCACACATCATAATATTTTTCTTTCTGTCCTCCTGTCTTTATATGCCCTGCTCTTTGTGACTTAACTATTCTTTGGAAGCTATTTCAGTACCAAAAAAAAACTCTGATGTTTAATGATTATAACTTCAATTTACAAATTAGCATCTGCAGTACAGGAAGCTTAAGCCATGATAGTTAAATATGGTAAAAGTTGAATTATTTCAGCCTGATAATACATCTACATCTTTTCCATGTTATTTGTCCTTTTTACTTATTGTTACTTTCCCCTCCGATAGACGAAGGCTACCTTTATTAATTCCTCTTATGGGACAAAGTCACGGTGTATTTTTAAGGTTCATGCTCCTTCCCATCTTTCTGTGATATGGAAAATGTCACATTTTGCTTAGACACAATTTCAATAGTTTTAATTATTTCAGAGGGTGCTTAAGTACATTTATTGTAATCAGGTTCTTATTTGCACTTTAAGTTCCTGCAAAATAATTAAGTGTCAGAAGGGCTGATACAGTGACTTAATCTGGTGATCTGAACGTGGTGACACACACACTAAAATGGGCTATTGACTGTCTGTGACTGTACAAAATTCAAGCAAATGCAGAAGAAGAATAAAATAAATTTTTAAAAGTAATATGTCTTTTATAACTCAGGTTGGTGAAGAAGCAAGTTGTAGAAACAGCTGCTGAATTTGCACAAGAAAATAATATTTAAAAGGCAATATTTGAACCTGCATTCCTTTCTTAGAGTAATTTTTAATGAAAATTAGTTCTTCCTAACCTGAAAGGTGGCTTTGAACCACCTATGAGCTCTTAGCCATCTGTATAAACTAGTTCAACAGAGTTTTACTGCCAGAGGATATCAGGTCAGAGATGGCTTCTGTTGTCAGATCAGTCACTGACTACCTCAATTGCCTTTGGCAAGTCATTTAACCTTTCTGTATTAATGTTTTCCTGCTAGCAGAATAGTTCTTCCTTGTGGTAGGGAAGGGTTGAACTTATTAATTAATAAAAATAACTATGAAAATACTCCTTTAATTCCAGTGTCTGTCTGCTCTACAGAATAATACTAAGCATCTCAAACTCACTCTGCACGTTAGATAGAAATGAATTGTTTCTATATAAGCAGGTGCTATTTTAGGGCAGATTTCTACTGCACATCCTGTAATGACTTCACAAATTACGAAGAACAAGGCTTACAGTTTTCTTGGAACTCGTGAATAATAACAACAAAAAGAGAAGCAGCAGTCTTTGTCTTGAACTGACAACTTGCATGTTTTAAAATAGCTCTGTAAGTTTTAATGAGCTAAATGATTTAAAAATATATATTGTGAAAATTCTCTTGATCTGAAACCTTACTTGCCATGTTTTAGCCTAAAACAATCTTCTACTGCCTAGATATAAACCCCTGGAAAACGGAGTTTATAAGAGAAATACTGACAGAACATTAGCTACACTGCAGCATGCTAACGGGTACCACTATAATGCAGTCTATTCCAGAATAATTTTTCTTTTTATTATTTCATTAAGTTGTATCTCACTAAAGTTCCTCCTAGGATCTCTCTACAGCACCAAATTTTTCATTGAGAAAACTATAAATCATAGGCCTAAATTACAATTTAATTATAAACGCCTTCCCTTCTAATGCTGCCTGGGACCTTTTACCCTCCTACATAATTCTAAAAAATGACCCCTGTCATAATTTCCTTCACTAGAATAATATGCAGAGATCTAATCCTGAATCCTGCTGTCTTATAATTTAATATAAGAGGTAATTATTATTCAAAAGATAATGTTGCAGATATTGGAAATATTCTGAAGTTTAAGTCTAAAAAAACCTTGACTTGGTATGTAAAAGCCTCTTATTTGATTCTTGCAGAAAAAGAAATAAATAAAAAGGTTTTAAGACTTTATGCAAAATGCTAGAAGTATTATTGGTAGCTGGAATTTGTCTGTTATAATTTCTGTAACCTTTGAACTGCAGAGAAAACACATTCACATGCTCAGCAAAACCAGGATGATACCAGATCATTTATTATCAATATCTGCTTTTTGCCATAGGTTAAACAGAAAGTTCTAGATTGCCACTGTTTAGCTGAAAAATCTGGTTCAGGTGGCTCCACATTTCTGAATGCAAGGCAGGATACGCAAGACAAAATCAAAAGAAAACGAACAACAACAACAAAATCTTCAGAAAAGCTTCTTCTTACACTGCAAATTTTATTTGCAGTGTATCACATCAAAGACACTGTTATGTTTATCGAAAACATTCCTGTAAAGGAGATGTTAAATAATACTAAAACTTTAAGGAATTAGTACCTTTTTTTCCAAAGTCAGAACAGCAAGCAATAACACCATTATGTCAATTCATCTTGCACAAGAGACAGTGAATTTAATCTCGTACCAAGAACACAGCCTGTCTCTATTCACTTTACAAAGAAAGACTTTGACCTTAAAGCCTTTTCTTCTAAAACTGGGATTTCATCAATTAAAACTTGTTTTCTTTTTAAGTTAACTATTACTGTATGCAAGAATATCTGCCAAGGAAGAGAACTGATCGTACAGACAAAGCAAAAGAAGGTGAGGATGAACACAAGGAGAGAGAATTAACAAAGAATTTCTGAAGTACAGTGGAATAAGATTCACAGAACAACTGGAATGTTTTTTCCTGTTACAGATCCAAGGAGCATGCCCCACTTTTTCAAGTAAATGAGATATCAAATGAGCTTCATTGCTTCTAACCATACACAGCTCTATCAGTAAGAACAAATAAAATACCATAACTGACAGACTCAACATCCTGAAGAGGGAGAGGCCAGTGAGGTTATCAGAAAATGGGGTTCACAAGAGGTAATTATAGCCCATGCTCACCCTTCTTAGGTGAGGCAGAACATCACTATACAGCTCAATAAAAATCAAACTATATCGTGCAGAGGCACCAGTTTACTACCCTCTTTGTTTTTGCTTTGGGAGCACTTCATTTAAGATGTAATAAATTGAAGGTTTTTTCCTCGTCCTTCCATAAATCCATGGACAGTGCAAATGAGGTGTTCCTCATTATGAGCAAAAGAAAAGGGGCTCCCTAGATAGTGACACGAACTGGCAGCATTAAAGCACTCATTAAAAGGAGCCCTGCTCTTTTTTGCAATAAGGAATATTACTTAATAACACTCGACGCATGGTTCACTTCATACTGCTGAACTGAGCTTTTGGGGGGCAATGAAGAGGAAAAAAGGGAAAGTCCACAGTACCACAAACATCATAAAGAAGAGAGATAGAATTTTGCCTCCAACAAATTAATAATAAGTAAGAAAGTGTCATTGACTGCCTCTAACTGAATTGCTTTATGCAACAGGAAGATTTAAGGATCTCGAGGGATTCCTGGGAGATGTTAGGCCACACTTTTAAATGGCCAAACAAAACCAGACTAGATGAGCGCAGGTAGAGTGAAAAAGATCACCAGCAGATGATTTCCTAACTTATGAATCCAATAAAGCACAAAGCTTAACATAATTTTGAAGGAATTCTTAGCAAATCAAAACATGTTGCGATGGGGATGTATAGCACAAAAATGACAGAGCAGAGCCATAATTTCACACTTTCACAAAAATCTCTCCACCACAGCAATGGTGAAGACTTAGACATCTGAACAATATGAATTTCATTTCTTTGGGGATCTGCCAGAAGAGAAACTGCAGTTGTGGAATACCTCTGTTAACTGGTTTCCATGCATGATGGGAAAAAATGCATACCATAAACCTTTGTTAGAAGTCCTACATTTAAGATACGAAGCACACCAAGAAAGAGGAATGGCTCTGCCCTGCTGGCATCCTTTCTCACAGGGGTCCATCCCAGACATTTTTGAGGAAGACAAAAAATGTTTTGGTGGTTATCTCTGTATCTTCCCTTTACTCCCTGCCATCAAATGACATTCTGCTCAGAATCCAAAAAAAAGGATGATGCCTGAAAGTAGTACACTCGGGCTTCTTGTTGAAGCCTCCTGACCGACCTCAGAATTCAACAGGGATGAAAAAAAAAACACTAAAGAGGAGACAAAGATCAGAAAATAATATGAATATATGGAAGCAACAATTGGACACCTCCAGCAAACAAGGTTTTTTAGCTCCTTTTGCAGTGCTAGTGAAACCATGCATTCATGCCCCTATTCAGCAAGGAGAACAAGGAGGATTAATTGAGCAGGTATTAAAGCTGGCAAGTGCTTTGGTTACAAGTCAATCACATAGTCAAAACCTTGATTAACCTGAATAAGAGCTTTGCCTGAGTCAGAAGTGAAAAAAGTTTACAGGAGTATTACATTGGCACTGCATGTACACTACGTTTACTCTAGAAATTGTATTTTTATAGAGCTATTGAAATAAGTAGAAAACACACAGACTGTGTTTCTGACCAAACTTCCCTCTCTGCTGGCTCTGGCTAACACAGTTGGCCATCAGTGCACACATGATGTCCAGGCTGGGATATCACCACACAGATGCTATTTAGTGATGTCTTCTGAAACTCTCCTTTGTTTTGTTTTTGTTGTTAGCATACTGTACAATACAGACCATGTTAGCAAAACACAGCAAAGTCTCTAGACTTGAGTTCCTTACAAGACAAACTGATTTCATACAAATACATTTTCTTATTCAGACTTTCAACATTTTTCTTCTTTTTTACAGAATCCACTTTATTACTCATTTATAGTTTTAGGCACTTCAAATCATTTCAGTTCTCAGGTGACATAAGGTTTGAAGCCAGGGCACCTGGCCAAAACCAACTAATGTTAACACCTTACATTTTTTGTGCACATCACAAACTTCCTATAGTTGATCTTACAGAATTTCTCTGGGGTTTTGTTCCAACTTGTCAGCTTATTTTGAATTGTACACTTACCATCTCAGTTCTCAGTTGTCTGAAAGCTCAGTAAGTATATTACCTACTTTGTGATTCAGCTCATTAAAGCAAACATTGCCAATGACCCAGGGTCAGGGCAGCCCCCTGCCAAACCTCATTTAATCCCTTCTTCCATTTTGACAGTGATAGCTACACCCTAAATATAATTCTTAGCCAGCTGTACAACTACACTCACCTAAACCACATCTCCTCAGCTTGCTTATAAATAAAGTCATGTGAAACAGCATCAAAAACCTCCCTAAATTCAGGATCTGTGACAACTATCGCTTATTCCCTGCCCACACCTGTTACTCTGCTGTAGAAGTAGTATTGGTTAGACAATATATTTTCTGACAAACCTGTGTTTGTTATTCAGTTTCTTGTCATCTTTCTTCAAAGTGCTGGCAAGTAGTTTGATTATTTTTTCTGGAGTTTTTGCAGAAACGGCAATTTACCTGACTGGTCTCTAACTCCTGGCTAAACTCCTCTTTAAACTGAGGACACCAGGCTCTCTTCCAATATTTCACCTTCCTTGCACAAGTTCTCAACAACAGCCTCTGCTAGTCCTGAGTTTATTTTGGCTCTATATATTCTTTTAATGAGCTTGGAAGCCCAGGTCTCCTACAGCTGGGCTAAGATCTTATCAATCTGGCAAGGGCATCAATTATGATAGCTGCTGTCCTATAGACAACCTTTAAGAGAGAAGGATACAAAAACAGTTGGCTGTCTCAAAATTATCTTTTGCTCTTGGCTGAACAGCAATCCTACATTTTTCTTCCTTTTCCTGTTCCTGCTGCTTTTCTTAGTACTGTCATTTTTGCTGGTTTGATACATCTTGCTAGCTCATCCTTATTTTCTGAGATGGTCTCTCTGATTTTATCACAATATGCTTCATGTTTTCACGTTCAATCTCAGCGCTCTGCAAGGTGGTTTCTTATACTTTGCTCCATCCTCTGCACCCCGGATAGTTTGCACTTTACAAAAAGATTCCATTTATGTAATTAGTCAGACTTCAGGTCTGAATAATTCCCCATAATTGTCCCATTAGGCGTCTGAGATGTTCACTGTCACTGACGCTTCTTAGCTTTTAATTGCACACTGAACTCTAATACTTGCTACACTTTTGCCTGTGGTGCCCCAAGCAGTTAGGGCTGAGTGTCCTGCACTCATCCTGCAAACACAGTGCCACATACTGCAGCAAGAAGTTGGGGTTTTCCACTACTAGTACATGAGGGTCTAACAATATTTTCACTTTTCTCCTCTCTGTAACTAGAGTCCACGATGAAAAAAGAGATAAAAATCAGCAAAAGGTTGTATCCTTTTCTGACAGCAGTGCTCCTTTATCCACAGGTCCAGAGCATCTCTCCTTCCAACTTTGCAAAAGTAAGTTTTGCAGAGGGAACCCAGCCCCAGCACGTTTCCTCCTACATTTAATAGGCCACTTAAAGAGCACGTTTACTTAGTCCTCATCAAACAAGGATAATTGACAGCTTTCCACCCCTAGAATCCCCACTCTGAGAAGGCAGTTTCCCCAGGAGCTGCCTTGTACAACCTCAAACACTTTATAACTGGTCAATTTGGGTTTCCTGCCCACTGTAAGTGGCAGTGCTGAGGGTCTCTAACTCTCCCTCGTCTCGCTGATCAATAGAAGCAGTCACTTCCCAGGCATTTCCCTGCTACTCAGCAAGAAGGACGATAGAGAGTGCCATTGGTTGTAAATAATCTAATAGCTTCAGTGTTGCATCAGAAAGTAAGTTAAACTTCAGAAACAGGTTTTTGCACTGGGCTTCTTTTGAGATGTTCTCTGTTTTTATGCTTTCCAAGGACTGCAATGGAACACAGCTGGTCCAATGCCATTCCTCAGAGCTGCCTCCCCATGCGTGGGGGCTGGCAAAGGTCCCCATTAGCAGCGCACGTGGCACTGCACTGACCAAAGGGAGCCCCAGGAAGATCCCATAAAGTGCCAACCACAGCTTTACAGTCACTGTATCGGGTATGAGAAAGCTAGGATTAAACAATTACTGCCTTGAACTCACACAGTAAAATTTGTTTATGAGGTAAATTTTAACAAGAAACAAACAGTTAGTGTTGTTTATAAGCAAACTCAAGCTGTAAAAAGTAGGGAATGCTTTGTAAATACCAGTCCCTGGGCCAGGTGAGGTCCTGGAGGGAAGCTCCCCGCTGTTTGCAGCTGCCTCTCACATGCATGCAGAATGTGACCAGCTCCAGTGGCCAGCTGAAATCAAAACCAGTGGTTTTGCTAAGGGAGGGCACAGGGGCAAAATCATCATTTGTTTGTAAAGATATTTCTTCTTCCAGGTCTTTCTTTCCATGGCATGGAATGATCTCCTTGTAACAGCTACATGAAAAATGGCCACAATGATTATTAGAAGACTAAATCTATTATCTAACAACAAATCATGTCAAAAAGACTACGCTACACACAATACTGGTGTACAACAGAGTACTTTGATCTAAAAGTTCCCCAAATTCAGCTTGGTTTGGTTTCACACTGCCATCTTGTTCAATAGAAAACACTGAGGTTCTTGCATCCTCTCTTAATGAAATTAACTTTTTAGGTATAACCCCAGGAAGGCCCCAGACTTTGAGGCCTCCCTACAGCACACTGTGATCACACCATGAAAAGAACAGGGAGCAGCCACTCAAAGCCAACTTCCACTGGAAGAGTGGTGTGAAATGGAGCAGTTACCCTCCTGGACTCTAAGGACCAACTGATCCAGGGATGCTGCAGGTGTTGATTGGGCTCCACTGGCTGATCTACATGAAGACTAAAGACTAACTCCTGAAAAGCCACAAAGATCGATGTGCACTAGAGGGCCCAACACTGGAACATCAGGAACGCAGATGCAGAGCCAAGTGAGTCCAGGCCTGGCACAGCACCTGCTGGACCCAAGGCTGGCTCTTTGAGGAGAGTCAGACATTCAGCTTTACCATCACCCAAGTGGGCACATTGGCTGAGGAGCGTCAATGAACGCCGTTACTTTCATTAAAATCCTGCAGGCTGTCACTTGGCACACTGTGAGCCAGGAAATACACCTTGGCTGATCCAGCTTTACTAATCCACAACAACAAAGAAATAAAGAACCTGGGGGAAAAAATGTAACAGGATTCTTTTTACTGCATACACACACACAAAACACCTTTAAAAGTGAATATATGACTACTGCAAAGTAGTGAGGTGAAAAGGGAGGTCTTATCATCCCTGTTCCCCCAGGATCTCTTAGAGTGTGTGTGTTTCTGTGGTGGTTGGCTTGTGGTTTCGTTGTTCACTATGGCTTCCCAGAGCCCTATATTTTACTGAAACATAAGTACAGGCCCACCAATTCGCTGACAAGCTGATCTGTTGGCTCTAGGACACTGAGGGGAATTATGCTCCTGCCGCCCTGATGCTCTCCTTTGTTTAGAAAAAGAAGAGAAAAAGAGAGAGAGTGAAAAAAAATCCTCAATCGTTTAGTACAAGTCATTTTACATGCTGGGATAATGAAGTATAAAAATGCCTTCAAAGGACTGATTTCCTACTTTTAACTCACTACCAGCCGAGCTCTTTGTGAGGCCCTCTGGAACATGCATTCCCAGCCCCACTCAAACAAAAGAGCTGAGAATTCATTAAACTATTTAATTATGCCTTTTTATTTTTCTCCATTAGCAAGCCCTGCCAGTACAAAGTAAATAAAGCCACCATGGTCTTTCCCCAGCAGACACACTGACTGTTTTTATTCTTTATTCAGTTTACAATATAAAGGGCTATTTTTCCCCCCTCCTCCTATTCTTGGCTAGTTTCCTAATACAAGCCCTACAAACAGAAGCATCCAACTGTACATGCAATGCATGGCAGTGGAGAGCAGCCGCAGCACTCAGCATTGCAAGCACATACCCTAGACAGCTTTCAAAGTACCAGCAGCCAACGGCAGCCAAACAGCACTTTACAGCCAGGCGCGGAAAAGATATTAGCTTTTTTTTTTTATACTCTAGTAAATTTGCTTTTTACATCTATTTCTTTTCAGAAAGGCTTGTTATTGAGCTTACTGTCCACAAATTCCATTGATCTCAGGCTGTGACTCAATCCATATGCTCACGCTTTGACACCAGCACAGCAAGCAAGCGATACAAATCCTGTTCAGGCTACAAACTTATTGATTTTATAGATTTCCCCCAAAGTTGTGATAATGATATATCATTGTTAAATTTGGTAGAACAAACTGCTTTCCCAATCTGTCAATGCGAGCATGAAAACCAATTCACAGCCTTGTTTAGAAGGCTTTCCCTTCAGAAGAATAACTACTGCTAGCGGAAGCAGATCACCAATACCCAGCCACTGGCACAGGGTTGATGGATGTTACCTTTCCAGTTGCCCTTTCCTGACCTGTAGCATGCTGGGTTCCCAGACTTGCCTCCTAGTTATGAGAACCACCCTGATTTTTCAGAAGCATTTCTCAAATTCATTATTTAAAACTTGCAGTATATAGAAACCATAATTATAGCTTTTAAACATATTTCCTTTAAATATTTTAGATGCATTAAGACAACATGAAAATTATTGATTTTAGCAAATCATTTCTGCTTGTTCTGTTCCCACACTCGCACAAATGGCAAAGCTTTTCCCTTCCATGAGAGGGAGACAGAATACTGGTTTAAAGAAGAATGTCCTCACCTCCTGCTCCATCACAGCTTCTCAAGCCAACCACAGTGGGAACAACCAAACATGCTGCTTCACAGCGACTGGCTTCCACACTTGAGTATTTTCCTCATGGCTTCTTACTGCCAAAGCAGAAACCTGATCCGACACTCCTCTCCCACCCAGCAAAAGAGGTTCCATTCCAGAGGTATTAGAAGGAAGAAACCCAAGCTGTTTCTCAGGTTATGAGAACACGACATAAGGACTGATGAACTTCTTATGTGCTTATTGTAGGACAAAAAGGCAGAAAAATGTCTGCGTGGTGCAGAAGATGTACAAAAACTGTAAACAGCTGTTGTGTTTTTAACAAACCATGAAATAGCTCTAACAAAATGGTCTGCTGGAACTACAATGTATGCTTTCATTCACATGTTCTCCTCACACTCTGACAAAATTACTAACACTCCAAATAGAGATAGAATTCAGGAACAAAAAAACTTGCCGAAGAAACTGAAACCAACCAAGAGGCAAGAACAACAATGTTAGAAAACAAAATTTAGGAAACCCATGTGAATAAATACCTCTCTTGAATACCTTCTCTTTTCCATCATGGCCCTTCTTTCTGTTACTTATCCATCGTTTTAGGACTGGAAAAGCAGCTTAAGTCATCCAACATTATGGCACTGGCTCAGCACACAGCAAGGAAAGCTTTACTGTCTTCTCCCAAATCATGCTGTTGATATCTCCCCACATCTAACAATACATCCCCTAAACATTTAACCATGTTCCTGGAACAACAGCTCTGAGACAGATTTTGAAGGGCTGAATGTCCCCCACCAGTGCCTTTCCTTTCACTATTGATTTAATTGGAGTTGATAGATGCTGAACTCTTTTACCTGCCATGGCTTTTTTTGAACTTGCTGAATGCCCTTTCCAAATAATGTCCTTCTGAAGTCTTTCTGAACTTCAGGGCACTTCAAACCTGAGTACCTGCCCTGTCTGTCTTCCAACAACAATAAGGAACACCAGCTCTAATAGACTTCTCATTAATTTCCAGTATTTTCAGTGTTCTTCTGACTAAAACAGAAATGCCAGGCTAAGAGAGAACAACCCATCGCCAAATTTTCTGTCAGCACGTTGAGGAGGAGCTGTGCTTCATGCTTCTCTTCCAGCAGGCGAGAAGGGGTCTCACAACACATCTTCACAAAAACAAATTGTCTGTGTGCTGACAGAGGAAGTACTACCAATAACATAGTAAGAATTCAACTAATTTGTGTTTGAAGAAAGTGAAGATCTTAACGAAGACAAGGGTTATTATTAATCTCACTTTGAGATGGGAGAGATAAGACTTGGTGAAATTGTAGGGCATGCCAAAAGCCTGATATGAAACCAGTGATAAGGTAACATCCAATAATGAAGAACCGTATTTCTAATGTATATTATATCCATATCCATTCTGGATAATGTCTTTAAGAAAAGACATTCACGAAGGGAACGTCCTTGT
Source organism: Indicator indicator (assembly GCF_027791375.1). NCBI lineage: Eukaryota > Metazoa > Chordata > Aves > Piciformes > Indicatoridae > Indicator > Indicator indicator. The sequence goes on along the minus strand of NC_072028.1, from coordinate 10,688,433 downwards.
GATGAAAAGCAAATGTGCTGCTGGACCAGTTGGTGATGATCTGACAGATTCCAGAGGAGGGCCACGAGGATGATCAGAGGGCTGGAGCACCTCTCCTATGAGGACAGACTGAAAGAGTTGGGGCTGTTCAGTCTGGAGAAAAGAAGGCACTGTGGTGGCCTTATTGTGGCCTTCCAGTATCTGAAGGGGGCCTACAAGAAAGATGGGGAAGGACTTTTTAGGCTATCAAGTAGTGATAGGACTAGGGGGAATGGAATAAAGCTGGAAGTGGGGAGATTCAGACTGGATGTGAAGAAGAAGCTCTTCACCATGAGACTGGTGAGACCCTGGAATGGTTTGCCCAGGGAGGTGGTTGAGGTCTGGCTGGATGAGGCTCTGGCCAGCCTGATCTAGTGTGAGGTGTCCCTGCCCATGGCAGGGGGGTTGGAACTAGATGATCCTTGTGGTCCCTTCCAACCCTGACTGATTCTATGATTCTATGAAGTTCAACCACTAAAGAGTAAACCATCTCACTTGGCTCCTCGTTCCTCATCAACCCTTCCATTCAAGCTCTGCCCCTTCACTGAGTGTCGGTGACTCGCATAGTCCCTGCTACTCCTTTACTAGACAAATAATGTCCCTTGTCAGTACAAGCAGTAGTAAAGGCATCACATGCTCCTCTGCTTGGTTTGCAATCACCTTTCATCCCACTCAATACACAATATGACTCCACAACAGGAAAAATCTGTTCTTGGTGTTCTGTGGAATTCCCACTCAGGTATCAGAATACATGTAAGGATTAATTGTACCTCGTGGTTCTCAATGATTAGAGAACTGTTGTCTGTCAGAAAAAAATTGAGCAGGGAGGTCTGAATGCATAATCAAAATGTGAAGACATCCAAAAAGTATGAGTACTTCCCAGAATTATCTTAACTCCCTCCTTGCCCCACAAAAGTAATATATTTGGGCAGTTCACAGAATCTCTGACTTCAATGAACAATTCTTGAAAAATAAGTCCTCCCTCTCTTGCATCCCACTCATCATCATATTCCTCTCCAGCCACCTCCCAGCCCCCCAAAACAAAACAAAACAACAGCAACAACCCCCCCAAAAAAACCCCACCCCAACAAAACAAACCAAACCACCAACAAAAAACAGAGAGAAAAGCAAAGGGGAAAAAAGCCCTTCCTGATAATTGCACTGGTCCAAATGTGCAGGGGCTTTCATACAGAATGATGGCTTCCCTTGTCTCCTGCATTTGTTCATCTCCTTTGGGAGGAGCAATTTACAGAAAGCATTATCGATTTTTGCCATAATAGGTACAGAGATGCCTCACTGTCCCTGCTCAGCCAGCTCACTCTCTGCATCACAACTGTCAGGCCAGTTTGTGAAGCCCGTCATTATTTTTTTTCAAGTAAATCCATCACAGGAGTGGGGGAAAAGTGATGAAAATAAAATTATTTTCACCTTGCCATAAAAAAGAATGGCCATGTTCCCTAACAGAAATAACTGCAAATGCTGTCAACTAAGAGAGCGGAAGGGAAATTCAAAGCAAATAAAAGCAGGCTAGGGGGAGGAAGGAAAGGGAGGAGGGAGTGCGAGGAGGCATGGCAGTAGCTAATTTACTTTGAAGACATTCTGGAATTTTCCTGTTAAAGCCACTATTTACAAGTCACACAGTTGTTCTCCATATTCTCACTTTTCTGGAAGCACTGAAATCTATACTTCATATGGATATTTTCTTTGGCTTTCAGGGTGTTGAGGAGATTGTGGGTTTTCTGATGCAATTATTAAATATTATTGGTCGGGGGGTTGAAACCTGCCTCTAAACCTCCCTCTGAATGCAGACCACCCACCCACCGCCCAGATTACCAGTTCACTCCGCTCCTTTGTGCACAGAACGAGCTGGGGTTTTTCTCCCACTCCCTGTTCACCAGGGGCAGGCTGAGGCCACTAAACTCATTCTGTCCCTGATCAGCATGTGAATGTTGAGGGATACTCACTTCAAATATTTCTGAAAACTGAAAAAGCCTTTTAGAAATCACATCTAAAAACAAACAATTCCCCCCTGCCCCTCGATTGCATTACTGACTCCCAGACAAGCCCTTTGGTATTCATCCCTCCTCCTTGATTAGTTTTTGCTGTACCCTTCATGTTGGTCACTTATCTCACATCTTGAAGGTCACCGTCTGGAGTACCCTATTCCAGCGGTCCTGGGTTGCTTTTTATTCCTGAAGACAGCCTTGTTTGGGGCTCAGAAGGTTTAATCCAAGAATTGGCTCTGGATCTAATTCCCAGATCCTCAGTTCATTAGCCATGAAAAGTGATAGCTGCTTAAGATTTTTATGAGACATTGTTCCAAAAGTGGACCACAGAAACTGCACAATTACCCGGCACGTTGTACAAAGCCCTGGCTGCCTTTGGCACTGACACAAGGAGCTTGATAGCAATCAAACAGCTTAATGAAAAGCAGCAAGTTTGCTCTTGGTAAGGAGCAAGGATTCTGTGAAGTTTGTTTCCAAGTGGTGCTTTCTCTAAGGACACTTGTTAGAATAAAATTCAAGTCATCGTACCCCTACTCCAGGAGCGTTGACACTAAGGGACACACAACTTGTCTTTTTGACCCTTTCACACAATCATTTGCAAACACCCAGCGTTTGAAACTCATCTGTCTCATTCCTCTAGGTAGATCTAGCAGATCCAGGTACTAATGTTGGAGCTGGCCATTCACTGCAGCTACGCTAGGGAAACTGGGAGAACACCAGCAAGGCAGTTGTACAGAACCTGCAGAGGATTTCTCTGTCAGCCTGTCATGAAACCACAACAACCAGTCCCATGTCCAAGTACATACAAGGATGTGATGCAGGCCAGCAAAACCTGAGAGGCTTAGAAATCGATATTATGAGTGGTGGATTAAGACTAAATGTAGCCAGATCCAGTCCAGCTAAAGTGCTTTTGACAACTCCTGGGCTCCTCCAGCAGCCACCCAGCTGACAAACACCTGTCCCCCACAGTGCTTCCTCCTCCTGCTTGTCTCCAGCCAAGCTCAGAGCCCTGCCCATCACCAGACCCCAACCTACTGTCCTCCTGATGCTGAGACCAGACCAGAAGGAACTGGGGTCTCTCCAAGATCAGGTCCCAGATCTTTAAATCCTGCCTAAATCCTCTTCTCAGTCCATCCCCTAGCTGCCTGCACTGTGTCTAAGCACAGCAGCATGTCATAGAACAAAAGGATGTCCATGTGCCATGAGCTTGGTGCCAACTCACAGTACCTGGGATCTGCTGCACTGGTTCCCCACCATACTGGGGAACTGAGTGAGCTGCCTCTCAGACAGTGAATGCCCCTGCCCTGACACTGTCCACATGGAGAAGGAGCACGGAGCAGTTGCAATTCTCACCTCAGATATTCTGCAGCAACTTTTCCATGCAGGTTTTTCAGACATCCCCACACTTGGAGCAAATGAGGGCCAGCAGCAGAGGCTGTTCTGCAAACATTTCTGACCTGTTTCTCATCAGATATTTTTATGTAAAACCCCTCTATATAGTAAAAAAGAAAACCATACATAAAGCAAGCAGCCAGGTCTTTACAAGTATCCGTGAGTTAACAGGACATAATGCCTCTTACAGCAAATGAATGGCACCTTTCATGGGGATGTTCTCAAAGGAAAGAAGGTCTGACCTTGAAGGCATGAAGGGGAAGCTTTGAGGTGCTGTGCTCTTGTTCCCCAGTCCTTCACCACCTCCGGCATTCTGCCACTGCTGACCCCCAGCCCATGTCAGTCCATGAACAAACTGTTTGTATGCCTGATGAAGCTACAGAAAATCAAAGACATCCTTAGCTTCTCTCTAGAAAACAAAAAAATTTCTGTCATCTAGATCAAAAATCTAGACTAGACAGAAGAAAGAAATTTGTTACACTGAGGGTGTTGAAACCCTGGCCCAAGTTGCCTCGAGAGGTGGGAGACGCCCCACCCCTGGAACCATTCCAAGTCAGGTTGTCTGGGGCTCTGAGCAACCTGCTCTAGTTGCAGATGTCCCTGTTGACTGCAGGGGAATTGGACTAGGTGAACGTTAAAGGTCCCTTGAACACAAACTGTTCTATGATCCTATGATCAAGCACATCAGGAAATTTTAGCTGGTTAACGAGCTGCAGAGGACAGCTCTGACTGCCATTTATCCAGTTCACTCTTCTGTGCAAACAGCAGCCCCAGTCCCAACTGCAGGGTAATTCTGTCAATGAGCTGCCATCCTATGGGAAGCAGTAACTTAAATAAGTTCAATTTGTCCCTTTGCTCTAACAGGAACGTTCTAGAGCATCCTTGTTTCTCAGTCTCCTGTCCTGGGTACACACAGGCTGAGTGCTGGGTGTGAGCAGGTGGCTACCGTCTGTCTCTGCTGCATTCCAGTTAATCCATACATATGTTTGGACACATGCACCCCCCCCCCAGAACAGATGTGTGCACACAGACACATGTGGCTGCTGTTTAATAGAACAAGCACAGTAAAAACATCAGCACTGGGAAAGTTTAAGCAACAGCCTGCAGAAAAAATAACTTTAACATTTTAATTTAAAATTATATTAAACTAGCCATGATCACAAAGGAACACGTGCTGAGACCAGACAAATTCAAGTGCTTGATGCCCCATTGTTTAAACTGTTGAACAAACAGGGGTTTATTTGGTACCTATGATACACATGGACCCTCTTCCTCTGAGTCTGCATGGTGCTGAGAACATCAAGTGTTGCTTGGCTTGAGAAACCTCTGCAGAAATGGCAATGTCTTGCTTAGAGCTTCCCTCCTCATCTGTATGGTGACTTCAGTGACTAAACAGCTATTTACCAATTTTTGTCAATTCCACGTAGATACAGGTAATAAGTGTGCAGTGTTGTACAACTTCACAGCACATACTGCAGTCTACTGACAGCTCCAACCAGTTTAACCAGTGTAAATCCAGCCCAAATAGTACAGGGTCTGTGGAAATCAGAAAGTGCCCAATTTACCTTTACAAGGCTAACAACACTTGAACTTCAGGAGAAACCATGGGGAGGAAAAGAGGGAATACCAACAGAGAGGAAAAGGAGCCCACCAATGCAAACTTTTCCTACAGACACACTGAAACTGGCCTAAATCACTCAAATACAGCTTAATGTATTCTGAGAGTGCTCACAGGAAAACTGGCTGAAAGGTTTGTATCAAATCCTTGCAGTTGTCTGATTTTTGAAGCCAGTTTCCTAAAGAAGACAGCTCCCCAGGTGTCCTGATGCTGGGCAGCAGGAGGCCCTGCCCCCACTTCCCCAGCACAACCCCACACCCCTCAGGGGCAGCACCTCAGAACTTCTCCCTTTCCTTTTCTAGGGGTTACATTTGCTTTGACTGGAGAGAATTTGCTGGCACCACCCACAAATTTTTCTTTTCATTTTCTTTCTCTTTATTTAAAAGAAAGATGCAGCAGAATTAGTCTCCTGCAGGTTCTTCTGCTCCTGTTGGGTTAGTCAGAGATGTGAATCTTGCTGTTGGTCAAACCAACACTCAAATTTGAACAGCTTTGTTCATTATCTTGTTTGTTCAACCTGACAACTTCCTGCCCTAGTTCTCCCCTACATTTTAAGGACACCATTAAAGTTAAATAAATGTAATGAGAAATGATGAGACCTGCTCATCTCTGAAGAGTTGGATAGCACTGCAAATGCAATTGAAATAGATATTTAAATGTTCACATTGGAAGAGGGATGTGCCTTCCTCTCAGGTAACAATCCATGTACTGCATTTCCTTGGTTTTGGTGGCCCACAGAGTAAAAGTTGGAGGCAAGAAACATCTCTGGGGTTTGGGTAGAATTAAGGTAGGAAGAGAGTACATAAGAAAGTGGGTTATTTGTGGAAAAACACACTCTGGCTTGAAGAGTGGGGCAGAATTGAAGTCTGCTGTGCTTTGTGTTCAGCCTCTGGCTGTCCAGCTGGTAACCAGATCATGTGGAACGCCAGCCTCCAAAAGGTGGAAAAAGATCTGAAATATGAAGCATTGCTGTTTTACTGCTAATTCAATAGGAAAAAAACCTTATAAAATATTAAAGAAAGTATTTAAAAATATATTAAACACAATTTGTACCATAATAGCTTAACCTGACATCAAAACGCAGCGTACAGCTTGTTTGTCCTGAGTTTCATTTCTGTGGATAACGGAATAACAGGCAGAATGTTCCACACAGCCTCCAGCGTTCCACAAAATAGGATTTGGGCTTCGTTAAAACAAATTCCAGGTGGAAAATTGGGCATGCTGATAAAAGCAGTGCAGGAAAGAGTGTTAGCTCTGATAGGGTAGGATGGGTATTGAATTCACTCTTAACGTTACAAGACTTAATTAAAGAGGTTGACCTGAGGACCCCAAGCAGCGACAAGCTCAGATAGCCATGGTTGGTACAATGGGGCGTTTGCAAAGTTAATTCATTTTAATATGACTCAAACTGAAACATATAGAGAATACCCTAATTCAGGGGAGAAGCATGGAGCACACACTGCATCATGGCTGAGGAAGCAAAATAAAGACTAGATCTATGCAGATGCTGCATACACATTAGTGTTTGGATATAGGCTCGTCAGCCAACAAAGATTAATTTTTATTTATGAATCAGAATGTTTTTATGTTATTTCCTTTGGTCATAGACATCATCTCTCTGATGTCTCTTCTTAATCAGAAGAAGGAACCCAAAGGACAGTGTCTTAGTCTGTGAATCTGTGTGAACGGTGATGATGGCTCAGTGCTAACAGCTCCCAGCCAGCAGTTATGCTTGCAACCATCATATATTATTCTTGAAACAGAGAAAGGCTTACATTAACAGGTATTTTAACAACAAATTCTTCTGTTTTATTTTTTGTCCTTAATTTCAGCCATGCCCACTCTTATGCCTGTGTTCAAAGTCAGTACCTGTTGTCCCTTACCTCCCTTCTACCTGGTCTGGCCTCTCACATTTTTTCATGGAAGCTAACAAGAAGCTGCACAAAGAAATCCCAAATTAAAGATGGAGTATCCCTCCGGTAAGATTTATGGAGAGGAAGAGACTTGTGTGAGGGGGGAAAACCATGGATGTCAATAGGGCATCTCTATCAGTGTCTGACCTTCATCCCCACAGAAGATTAACTGTTAAAATTCTGTGTTCACATGCCACCAGTGCTCTATTGCAGGGGTTCCTAATGCCCCTCCAAACCGGATGCTTTGCCTTTGCTTGTATATTGCTTACTAGAGACTGGATAGGAAGAGATGGGACCAAAGTCCATTCAGAGCCATGACTTGGACACTTTCCTACATGAGCTGACCTACAGCTATATATGAGGTTTCCTGAAAGGCAGATGTTCAGCCTAGAAGGTGCAGATAGCTGCTCTTCACCCCACAGACCTAACCCTGAGGCTGCTCTGCACTCACATCACAACTCCAAAAATGTGCTGGACCCATATGCAAAGAAATGCTTTCCCTGAACTTGTCATTTGATTATTCACCCCTCCCTTTCCAGGCAGGCACAGGATGAAAAGGCAAGCCAGCATCACAGCAGGGTGAAACTACAGGCTGCAGCTGGGGAAAGATGCCCAGGGAAGGTGCCCAGGGAAATGTCTGGTGGACAACTTTTGAAAGAAATAGAGCAGAAAAGTGACAGGCAGGACCTGGGAGCACAGTGCCCTGGTCACTGTTATGTCAGCAGGGCACATTGTGTTTGGATCCCACAGGTTGGGTACATGTTGCGTCTCTTCTGAGGTGTAAATGTGAATCTCATTTCCAGAACAAACTGTGGTGTGTCCCCTGGTCATCACCACTACCTTCTACATCCTTTACTTTAACATCTCTCTCCATGATGGAGTTGGTCATGCCTCAGGAAATTTTATTTCACCAAAATAAAGCAAAGAAATGCTGAAAACTTGGAACTCATAGAACTTAACATCTGCAAAAGTTACGGTGCAAACCAAAAGTAAACAAACTCTTTTCCCCCTTTGATAGCTTCATCACTTACCAACACAGAGTGCAGTTGAAAGCCACAAAAAGGGGTTTTGAGCAAAACATACAATAAGCCTAAAAAACATCTGGGCAATCAAATTTACGACAATAGAAAAAGTGCAATAAAAGTCTACCTCTTTTGAAGAATAAAGATGTATTTTTTAAAGGTTTATGTGCAACATTGAAATTAAGGCACAATTCTAAACTAAACCTCCCTTCAACTGCAGGACTGGAGACAGCAAATGAGAATCAGCTTCTTAACAGCAATGTGTCCTCATGGTTAAGAAGATCCTCGGATAATCCTTGAAAAAACCAACATGGGTAATTCTATAGGTAAATTCAATGCAATTCCTTACTGTGGAACTGTCCTTACTGCTGCACTGGAAATATCCTGGACTGCCAGCTTCACATTGGGCCACCTTAAACCCTGTGGTTTTGGGGTAGAATATCAGAATAAGGCATCATTGTCGGAGCTTAACAGCATGACCAGATCCTTCCTACACTCATTCTGCTACACAAGATGAATGCTGCCCAAGCCCTGTTTCTCTGCTCTCTCTAAATTACTGTAGCAAATAAGAAGGGAACATACAAATGGCTGTGCTGGGTCCCACCAAAGGTCCACTTAGTCCCGTGTTCAGCATCCAACAGCCATCAAACCAGGTACCCAGGGAGGAGTGTAAAACTGGAGTGGGCAGATAGCGATACTTCCCTCAAGCACCCTCCAAGGTTCCCACAGCTTGTTGCTTGGGGACCTGCTGAGCAGGAGGGGCATGTCTGTGTTTAATATCTCTTGATGGATTTCTCTTTCCCTGCACTTGTTCAGTCTCCCTTCACTCCTATGTAAACTCCAAGCATCCACTACTTGAGGGGTACAAAGAGGAGCCTTTCACCATGCTTTCCACACTTCTCCCTTCATTTGCAGCACAACTGAACAGGTTGTTGTTTAAAAGAACTGAGCATGTCTTAGTGACAATGACAAACCAACACTGTACCTCTAAGTGCCAGTGAATCTCAAACCCAGTCTCACATTTTCATTTTGGGGAGAATCACCCATTTGCAGTACACATTGTCACCCTGAAGTGCCTGTGTTTTGTGGTCTCACTTTCCAAGGGCTCATTCTCATTTAGTGAATTCTAGGCATAGTTTATCACTTCATGAGTTTTCTGGTGCCTTTCTTCAGGAAGCCTGCATGATGTCAGCCAGAATTCCCCTTTAACTTTATGATCTCCCTTCTTAGCTATGAGCAAAATTACTGGAAACTTGATGGGTTTTTTTGAACAAGCTAGAGAAATATCAAGGAGGTGAGTGCTGCCAAGTGTCTTCACAAGGGAAAGAAAGAGGAGAGGGAAGAGGAAAGAAGGAGAAAAATCCAGCCTAATAACTCCACTAATTTACAGTCATGCCCTTGGTTATGGGTTGGGGTCTCCTGGGGACACAAGTTTCACTCCTACCCTCAGGGGTGTGTGCTGCTGCTGGACAGAACCTGACCAACGCAGTATTTAGTTGCCTTTAACTTTCTGTGCCTGAGCACTCTCTGCTTACACTTATTCACTGTATTTAAAATTGTTTTCTTGATATATTTTTAAAATCCTATTTTAGTGTGGCTGCCTGAGAGATGCCTTTCCTTCAGCAAAGCTACCAGTTGAGACTCCTGCTTTGTTTGCTTCCATCATGTGAGATCCCATGACAGCCACTGCTTTAACACACTTTAAAAATGAAATGAAATGCTCTCTACTGCTGCAAACTACAGAATCCATTACAACCTGTGGATTTCCCTTGTCTAACAATGAACAGAACCAAAGATCTGACCATGCAAAGCATCCAAGAACAGCCTAAAAACACCCCAAACCTTACAATCTACGTACTTTAACCTCTGCTGGCAAGGGACAGAAGCCTTTCTCAGACCTAGACTGACTTCTGTCCCATTTCAAACACTCACTACCCAGCTGATGACATTTGAGATCACATACTTATGATTTCATATTTATATTGTGGCATCATCTTCAAGTTCTGCACCAATGGAAGATGTAACAACAACTGCCTTAAAGAATAACAAGTTAAACACCAAGCTGTAGATGGAGATAAAATTGGTAAGTGGGGCTGTGGAGGTGAGCGCAAAGAGCATGCACTAACCATGACTGGGTATGAATGGCTCACGGCTTGCTCGGCCATTACCAGGCTGCAGGCTTCAGCCGGCTGAGATGGTTTCTCAGGAGATGTGAAAGAAGGGAGGGCAGTGGCTTTGGGGACTTGGAGTGCTTTTCTCACTCTTTAGTGACAGCATGGGAGAAAGTGCAAAAATACTCATCAGAAAAGCAAGTAATCGGAGAGGATGGGAATGAGGGCAGGCTCCAAACAAAACCACAGCAGAGAAGTAAGCTTGGGCAAAACTGGGATTGAAATAAAGACAGGGGGGTTGTTAGATGCAATGGACCCAACAAAGGGCCTTAAACAGAGCTGTGACATAGTAAGAGTAGTGAAATCATCCAATTGAACATATTCACAGTAGATCTGAGAGGAGCAAGGCTGCTGGGGCAAAGGCTGCAGGAGCAGAGTGACCATTACCAAGATGGAGATGGGGCTCTGGGAGCAGATAGCAGGGCCTGGGTGACACAAAATTTACAGCCTAGACACAAATGAAAGGAGTCTAGACATCAGAGTTAAAGCTGGGCTCGAAGTAGAGCCTGTAGGTGTTTCAAGGGCAGTAACAACAAAGTAACAGCAACAGCGCATGGGGCTGGATTTGGTATCAAATCACTACCTCTGCTTTCTCAAGAACACATCACCTCCCCCCAGTACACTGATCATCTTCCCCTTTCCATTTGTCCCCAGGTCTCAACATTTAGAAATCTTCTGCCCATATAGAGTCCTTTGTTAAGTTACCTGTAGAGACATGGCTGTTAACTACACACATTTTAAGGTGTCATCATTTATCTCCCATATAGATTTCGGTCTGTTTGTGGCTTCAATGCATACAGAGAAGTTTTGGCACCAAGACTATCAAATTTTCTCTAATAGCTTAACTCTGAGTTGCAGCTCCCACTAGAATAGATGTTACATTCTCTGCCTCCAGTTCAGTTGGATTTGCAGGAGGTTCAACACCATAAATTCTATAATCCACAGGTTTGGGCTTTGTTTCTTCTGTCAGACCCTTCTTCTGCTACTCTCTGCCTGCCTGTCTGGGATTTTCTCAGCAACACAGCTGATGGCCTGATAATCCTTCTCTCAAACCTATGTGAAAATGTCTACAGACCCCAAATTCCTCCATGGAACCTGCATGACACACAGTCTATCAGTCCACTTCTTGTTAGAGCCTGAACTGTCTGCCTTAGGGCGTTATAGATCCTCCTAATCTCACCTGAGACAAGTACAAAACACACATCTGACTTTCCCTCTTTTAAATTAACAGGCTGATGCAAAGGGAAGGATTAACAGGGTTGGTCTAACCATCATGACTGCTGCTTCACCTCCTGATCCTCAAACAGCTGGGATGAGGTTAATATCAGGCTAGTTCTGATTCCTTGTGTATGTGATGTTCAAACCCCTGATGTCAGAGAGTATAAACTTCTAGTTATTGATGCTTTGAGACTGATTCCTCTTCCAAAAACAGACATTTTCTGAGACCATGTAGGCTGTAGACCACTGGCTGCAGTGTGTAACAGAAAGATCATGGGTGTTACTCTTGGCTCCCCCAGTGCTCCTCTTCTTCTTGGTCCTGGATGGGCTACAGCAGCCATAACAAAGGGGCTTCCAAACTCCACAGCAGTGATGTGGACACCTCAAAGGAACCGTGCAAAGCATGACCTGCTGTCTTCAGTTGCTGTTCCCGTATATTGAAACCTTTTTCCTCTATTCCAGTGACAATGACAGCACACATCTCGTTGCTCTCCATGGGCAGGCAAACAGCAGTGCAGGGGAAATGGGTGTACCCCATGGTTACAGATATTTATACAACTGCTCCAGAACATAACTATGAAGAAAACTCAGCAATGCGGCCCTTCCAACCTTTGGCAAACAAGAACTTCAGGTTCTCAGGAAAGCCTTGTGGCAGGCCAGGATGCCACAGGGATCATGATCTAACCTCACACTGCACACCAACTGATCAGCAAGCTTGCTATTCATACCACCACACTTTCTTTCTTCTTCAAAAGAAAAGAAAAGCAAACCAAACTCAAAGCAAAATGCCCCAACAAGTCTCCAGGGAAGAAGAGCAGGTCTCACACCTACAAACTAACCTACCCCTCCACCACCTGTGCCAAGGCAGAATCCACCTCTCGCTATAGGTGTCGCTGTGGACCTTTCCAGAGCACCTGGAGCATCACACATCTGTGCAATAGGGAGTCTGGGAAGAGGAATGAATACTTGAAAATTAATGATGTCAGCCTGTCTTCATATATCAAGCTAATTTGAAAGGGCTTTAATTTTCTTAAAGGATAAAAAAAGGTTTCTTTGCTAGATTAAACTTGCAATTGTCATTCATATATTGTTTATAAGGTACTCATCTCCTCACTCGCTATTTTTTTGTTTTTGATTTTGTATACTAGTTAGCAGTGAAGACTTGTCTGCGTGTATCAGAAGGAATAAAGAGAGAAATGTCCTTAACTGTCAGTTTTAATAAGAGGAGTCAACATGCCTCTATTCAGGTTAAATATTGCCCTGTCACATTTCAATAGAGTCAACAGATTTTTTAAAGAAAAGTCAAAAGCACTGTGTTTGCAAAAAATAATAATAAAAAACCCTACCCCCCACCTCCTTGTCATAGAGTGTCAAACCCCTTCTTTATTTGGGGGGGCGTGGAGGCAGGACAGAAAATTCTTTTGTAAAATGTGAAAAATTACTACTCATAATTGGCACTGACATGAAAAAGGTTGGGTTTTTTTGTTAGAAAAACAAAGAAAATCTCTAATTTAATAATCACCTGCAAAGTGTTATTGTGATGGGAACAAAAAACACACAATCAAAGTCATCTCTTTTAAGTAACTATAGTGTTTTTAAGCAATCACTGCACTTTACTGCAGCTCATACACATAAACTGATGATGTGCAAAGTATAACAAGATGCTCCAGATTCCTGAAGTAAAGTTTCTCAAATAACAAGTGACAACCTGCACAGAAGATGAGCAAGAAAGCGTCTGTCAGGTAAAAAGCAATCACCTAAAGGAAGTATAAGTAGGAGATTCCACAGAGATTGATACCACACAAAACCCTGCAAAAGCTGACTTCATCTGATGGGCAGGGCCTGATCCTGCTTATGGCCTGGTGAGGAAGGCCTTCACGACATTCACATTCATGCTCACACAGGGTTCATCCTGCCCTGTCAAGGCTGGCCTAGTTCTACGTAGGAGGAGGAGCTACAAAGCAGATAGCTCATAGAATAAAAGACAGTTTGAGAGTCCCTAATTTCCTTTCAGTGACAGCGTTCAAAGTCCAGGACCATTATGTGGAATAATGTGCTTTACTATCTTCCTTGAGAAGAAACACCATCTAGAAGACAGCTCTTGGCCATCCTGCCTCAATTCACAATCACATCATAATATTTAATCAATATGGGAATACACTTCTTGGGAACTCATCCACAGTTCCAGGACTGGACAAGAAGAGGGTGACAACAGAAACACTTCTCAGGAGAGTGGTGTGAACCAATTCATAATCCAGTAATTGCATCTGTCCTCACGGTCATCCTCAGTTCAGGGAATGCAGAGGTAATAGAGGCTGCAGTTACATTAGCCCCTCTAGAGCCCTGCTGTGATGTTGTCCTGAAAAGAACAGCTGTTTGGAGGAACTATGAGAGCCTCATAAATCCTCCAGCTAGATGCAAGCCTCCTTCTTCCCAGGGCAATCAGCAGGGGTGACACCATGTCCTGCCTTTGGGGAGCACACAGTATTTCACAGAAACCCAAACATCTGTAAAACTGGTTTCATGCAAAGTTTCCAAAGCAAAGCTCATGCAGGTCAGCAATGCCAAAAAGGTTCCTCTCAGTTCAGGTAACTCAGATCCCCAAGATCCAGGTGGTTCCCAAGATTTTCTTTTACAAGCCATCTGCCAGATGCTTACATTTCATTTCACAGACACTCTAATTTTCCTGAAATGGCCCTAAGATTTATTCAGTGAAACCAAATCCTGCTGCGCGTGAAGCCGGGAGAGGCTGAGCGGAAAAGCAGAGCTCTGCTGCTCCTGGCACCTCCCCACAAAGGCAGGCAGGATGTGCTCGGGATGGTTTTTCCATCCTGCTCTGAGGACACTTCCTTTGGTGCCTGCTCCGTTTACCGATTCAATAACCAGCCCCAGCAACTGCGGGACAAGGTCCCATGTTACACTTCACCCCACTTGGAAATACCCATCCCAGCTGCCAAGATCAAAAGTATGATGGAGCAAAACGAAGATGTAAGAGATTTCTGCAGAAAAAAACCCCAAACAAACAAAACCAGAAACAAACAAAAAATCCAAAGCAGGTAAAAAGTATTTCATTTTAAAAACACCAATGAAATGTAAGAGTAAGTGGGTACTTTGTTCAGGAAACACAGCAACTCCAGATACCAGCAGCTCTCTGCTACCCTGAAGAACACACAGACCTCACCATGTTTCCTTGATGGAATGTGTCACTTCAAAAGTGGAAATCAAAAAAACAAAGTCACGCACATAAGGAAGACATTTTTTTACACTGATGGTGGTGAGGCACTGGCCCAGGCTGCCAGGAGAGGCGGGAGATGCCTCATCCCTGGAACCATTCTGGAGCTCTGAGCAACCTGTGCTCTAGTTGCAGATGTCCCTGCTGACTGCAGGTAGGGTGGACTGGATGAGTTTTTAGAGGTTCCTTCCCACCCAAAATAGTCTGTGATTCTGTTATTCTACACATCATACACATCATTAATGAGACACTTCTATTTAACAATAGAATTCTTTCCTCATGAAAATTACTTTTTCTTAATTGTCTTGAAACTTTTAGAATCAAGCACCAAAAAAAAAAAAAAAAAGGAGCTGTAATTTTCTGTGAAAAATTACAGTGCAGCTGAAAACGGTGCAGGTTTTAAATAAGAGCCACCTTCAGTTAACAGGTTGACCTATCTGCATATAGACATCAGATTAAGTTGGTGTTCCCCATATTCAAGGAGTTCTTCACTAGAACATTAACTGAAATCACATTTTCATGCTTTACAGCACAGAATCTGTACAGAAATCAAACCCAGACTGACCTTGTTGTGGAACAGACAGGTCTTTGCTCCTGCTACTCTTCTGCTAAATATTCCTCTTTTTAATAGCTCATGGCCTTTAACCACTGCAACAAATTTCTTCACTCTGCCCCAGCCTAAGACTCTGCACTAAAACAGGAAAAGCAGCAAACCCTGAAAGAATCACACTAGGACACCCCGAGACATGCTGGAAGGATGGATCTCTGCTTTGGAATTAAAGAAGTGGTATTTTCTTGACTCTTTAAATTTTTTTCTCTTTTTTCCCCCTTTTGCCCAGGTTTGTGTGATGGCAACTCTGTTTGTGCCCAAGTTTGTGTGACAGCAACTCTGTCTGTGCCCAGGTTTTTGTGATAGCAATGCTGTTTGTGCCCAGACAGCCAAAGCTTTGGGCAGGTCCTCCTCTGGGGAAGGGTAAGTGCTTGTTAGGTCAATAGCATGATCCACCCAACCCTGTTGATTGACCATTATTTCTATTCTCTCTCAGCTCTTCCTACAAGATGCTTTCAGCTTTGTATTGTCTGTGAATGAAGCAAATGTGTTAAGAATGGAAACGGATTCACCATCCCTCCCACTCATTACCGAAGGTCTCAGTGCAGCGGAGGATGGTTCCCATCTGACCATTCCCATTCCTGCAGGATGCTCTGTCAGGACTGAAATTACAACCTGATGCCACAGAAGTTAATTTTCCTTGGCGTTTCACTTCAGATTAGCCCTCCACAAGCACCCTTTTCTCAAGCAGAAGCTGTGAGTGTGACTTCATATAAACAGACAACAAATATTTCATGAATTAATCTTTGTAAGACAGAGTTCATTAATCTGTAAGAGACTCCAGTTGTGCGTTAACCCAAAGGGCATAGCACTGAGATCCTGTGATGCCTTCTGACGTACAAAAGTAGCACCAAATTTGCAGTCATTATCCAAATAAGCCTCTTGATAAGTCAAAAGCAATCACATATGTGGTTTGTGAAAAAACGTCGCAGAAATTGCACTAAATCCTTCTCTTCACAGGTAATTCACGTTTAGTTGCAGAGCTCCATAAAAAGGGGGTTAATCACAGGTTTAGGTATTTCTGCTCAATACAGACAGACATTAGAACATATCTAGTGAAGTCTACCATGCCAGCTGCAGGAATTACAAAATATTTACCACTTTCTTCACAAAAATCTTCCTAAACTACTTCTTTGGGCAATAAAAAAAAACAACACCATGCCCACCACTCCCAACAGGTATCTCCTGAGGTCTGCCATATGTTACCATGCTTGTTTAGGGGCTTTCTGGTCTTTTGGTTGGTTGGTTCGGAGTTTTTTTGTTAGAGTTTTTGTTGTTCGGGATTTTAGGGTTTGGGTTTGTTTTTAACTTTGGCAGTTTGTATCTTTCTCAGCCTGGTACATACAGGGAACTTTTTGGAGTTTGCACAGGGATGAATTGTGGCTTAGGGCTATTTTTTCAGCAGAAAACAGTCAGAAATTTATCTTAATAGTTATGCAAACTCGTGTCTGTAGGAGTTCACATCTGAGCATGCCCACATGCTTGTTTACAAGCAAAGGTAGGTGCAAAAGCCATTTTCTGATTTGCATCTGTCGCTGTAATGTTTTGGCATGTGGTGGATACTTCCATGCTTTCTCTAGGTACTCCTGTAAAATTCCCATGAAAATCTGGATGTGTAGATCTAAAGCTTCGCCATCTAGCAAATCTCAGAGCCTTTTTCCTTTCCATTCCAGCATTGTTTTCCCTGACCACAGCCATTTTTCATTCTTCCTTTTTCCTTTCTTTCTCCCCTCATATATAATATTTTGAGCTTTGGAACAGCACATTTGACTCCTGCAGGAATCTAAAATACTTTAGCAGGAACAAAACTCTTAAGAGATTACTGCCCAGCACACCCTGGATTAACTCTCACAATTAGGAACTCAATTTGCATTCTCAAAGTGAAATTCATTGTTGTAACTGCAACCATAGTTGACACAGTAGAATAAGCTATTGTTGAAGTAATTCTGCAAAAGGTCAAAGACTTAAAGCCTTCAATTTCTCTTGACAGCCTCTCAGGAATGAACACCACAGTTCCACCACAGTGTCCAAATAAACCAGACTACCTGTGCTGGGTTACACCCATCCTGGATGGGGGCTGAAAGACCCCAGCCCCCCCAGGTGGACAAAAGAAACATGATCCAGGTGGGCAGAGAAAGACTTGGTTTCCCCCCTCCCAGGAGGAGCGGTCCCCTGGGTCAAAGGTGGTCTATTCCACTCCCCCTTCCTGACCAGCAAGCCTATAAAAGGGCAGACATCTTTTACTGTTTCCTCTCTTTCTTGCCTCGCCTGCTCCAAAGAAGATCGGTGGCTGCTGCCGCTGCCTCCTGCACTGACCATGTGGTCAGGGCCTATTTCTTCCCAACCGAATCCACTCGCATCCAGGGAAACACAAGGCCATCCAGGCTTGGTTTTGTATAATTTCCTATTTACCCTTATCCCTTACCTTTGTGTTATTGTGTTATCCCTGTTATTACTATATATATTTTGTTAAAAAAATACACCTCTTCTACTTCCAAACCTATTCCAGACTGTTTTGTGAATTTACCTCTCTTCTCCCGTACTCCCCTCGCCCCCCCTTATTTTTTTTTTCCTACCTTACTGGGAAAAGGGAGAGGGGAGAAATCTCAATCTGTTACCATTTGAGCTTAGAAACTCCAGTTAAAGCTCAAACCATCACACCACCCCACTGACTTTAGCATGGGTTATTATCACCCACCATGGACCTTCCTGGCTGCAAAGCATGCTTTGGGATGTTAGATGGACCTCAACATTCCCAATCTTGAAAGGTTTCATGTTCATCAGCTGAGGACCAGCACAGTCCTGCCACATGCTGATGGAGAGCAACAGGGGTTTGTGATGGGAAGGGGTGCAAATGGGTGACCACAGCGCTGGGAATGCTGAGGGTGCAGGAGAGGATGCTCTGTAATGCTGATGCCAGCCCAGGCTCAGTGAGTTCCATCTTTGTGGGAGAGCATCATGACAGTTGAACTCAATGATCTTGAAGGTCCTTTTCCAGTCTAAATGAGTCTATGATCTGGGTGTAAAAAGAAAAGGAATTTCACCAGGCCGAGCAGATATTATGACTTACATTTTTTTGGGTGTGGATTCCCTCTTTATATCTACGAGTAAACCCCTGTTTGAGGAGTTTTCCTTGCACACATCCCTGCATCCCATCTCTGGAAGGGGTGAGAACTGGCAATGAGGATTTCCAACACTGTCTTGATAATAAGACATCCCTCATATCCCTCCTCCAAAGTGACTGCATGGTTCCCTTCCAGCAGCCCCGCTGCTGCTGTTACACACTCTGATAAACTTTAGGAGGGGAGAGTTACTCAAGTGCACATTATGTTGGTCTTAACATTATCCAGGGGTAGGACTGGCAGAGTCATAAATTAGGCTCTCATTGAGCACTGGAAGAGGGGAACCTCCTGGTTAGGATTTTACTATAAATATATCTCTCGTGGAAAGATGCAGCCTCAACAGAATTTAGCTTTTAAATTGCTCCTAAGAATTACCTGTAACTCTTACCCCCTCTCTTTAATCATACTAAATATGGCCACGTACCAGAGACAGACACATGGCACCGACCCAGCACACACAGCAATTCTTGTCTGTTCAGCTGGGCTCTGGCATGCAGAATGTCTTACTGACAAGCTGATATTAAGCTATTTTTACAGTGTCAGAATGCAGGAACACCTTTTCAGAGACTTTTCGATGTGATTTTGTCCAGGAAAAATCTGAGAGAGGAAACAGCAACACAGGGTCGCTGCAAGTGTGTTGGTGATGCGCAACAGGAGCACTTTGCACTGAGCACTCAGAATCTGTTCCTTCAAAACCAGGAAAGCAGTGAATGTGCTGAACACTTGTCCTAAATCCCAATCAAAACTTCTCAGTAAAACACTTTTTAACATTCATAAAATACATTCTGCATTTTAACACATTTTAAAGCTACCTTTTAAATACTGCTTGGTTGGGTTTTGCTGATAGGTTAATATAAAATTCACTTTGGTGGCAAATGTGTGATACGTTTGTGGATATTGTGTGTGATACAACCAATCTTTTTATTTAGTGTAGTTGCCGAGTGTCTTTAGCACTGTTACTATATGAGTCATATCTTTTGGCCCTGGAATATTATTTTTCTGTAATTAATATTCCCATCACACACCCCCCATCACCCCCACCCCCCTCATCCCCACCCTGAAAAAATCTGGCCAACCTTGTGAATACCGTTACTTGATCTAAACCACAGAATTGCAGACTGGTTTGGGTGGGAAGGGACCTTTCAAGGTCATCTAGCCCAAACCCCTGGCAGTCAGCAGGCAGATCTGCAAGTAGGGCAGGTTGCTCAGAACCCCAGACAACCTCACAGTTGCTTATTCTTCACAGGCAAGAGGAGATTTCCTCCAAAACTGTCAGTGTTTTACACATCACAAAAGGCAGAATTACTCAGCCCCTCCTAAGCACAGGCACAGCCCCATATTTCGTGGTACACTCCTTCCACACCTAGTAGAAGGTAGCATTGACTTCTGATACAGGTCTAAGACAGGTCACCTGCTCTGGCCAGACTCTCCACTCAGACTGGACTTGTCATTAATGATTGCACTGGCTTAAAAAAACCTGCCCAGTACCTCGCTGGGGAACTGGGGAACATTCTGAGCTCCTCCTTCAGCTTGCCCAGAAACCCAAGACAAGCCCAGGAGCACAAGCCAGTGTTTGCTGGTGTTACTCCCACACTGCTCCGAACCACACGTGTATCTGCCAGTTCCCTACTCACACCTAGCATTGGCTTTATTATTGAATTAGGGATCCAAAGGATTTATACTCACAATCAGGTCTAATAAGACACAAACCTTGTCACACTCTCATGTGCAAAGTGGACAAAGTGGTTTAAGGTGAAATTGTAGCCAGACCTTGTTGGTATAGAATCAAGAAGGCTGGAAGAGACCTCAAAGATCATCGAGTCCAACCTGTCACCCTACACCTCATGCCTATCTAAACCATGGCACCAAGTGCCACGTCCAATCCCCTCTTGAACACCTCCAGGGATGGTGACTCCACCACCTCCCTGGGCAGCACATTCCAATGGCCAACCACTCTCTCTGTGAAGAACTTTCTCCTCACCTCCAGCCTAAACCTCCCCTGGCGCAGCTTGAGACTGTGTCCTCTTGTTCTGCTGCTGGTTGCCTGGGAGAAGAGACCAAACCCCTCCTGGCTACAACCTCCCTTCAGGTAGTCGTAGACAGCAATGAGGTCTCCCCTGAGCCTCCTCTTCTCCAGGCTAAACAGTCCCAGCTCCCTCAGCCTCTCCTCATAGGGCTTGTGCTAGTTCATAACACAGTTAAATTTAGAAATATTCAGACATGGGGTGCTCACAAAAAAACCAGAAAATTCCCTAATGACTTTGGAAGACTTTATAATCCGGCCAACTAATTCAGTTTTAATTATATCAGTAATTAAATATCAATATCACTTAAATATCAATAATAAGCAGATAAGGGACAAGACTATTTTTCAGGATAGAATATAATGTATGAATAATTTTTCAGGCTATTTCTACTCTGCTTTTAAAGAACATCTAGAAATTATGAGTGTGAGCAAATCTATGAAGAGAAATTTTACTATGTGATGATGCTACGTCATTAAGATTCAATGTTTCTGTTCCCTCAGTAAGAGTGGCCAAATACTGTGCTGCTTCATACAGCAGTACCAAATCTCTCACCCCAGTGAAAAACTTAAGATGTTCTTCTCCTTAGGTCCTTCATTGAAAGTAAAGGCATCCTGAAAGGCAAAGCATTTCCTACTAGAGAGAATAAAAAGAGTAAAGGCAGAAAAGAGAGCTCCTCAGCAGCACAGATCCAAGAGGCAAGGCAGGATTCTCAGCACAGGGCAGCACAAGGGGTCTTGCCACACAAGGGAACCTGTCAGGCCATGACACAGTGGAAGGCACCAATGTTTGTGATCACATGGTGAGATGAACAAATAAAAGAAGCAAGACAGCAGCAGTCCAGCTCCTACAGATATCTGTATAACCAAATTCTTCTTTTAACAAAATATCAATGAGGTAAAGAAGACAAAATTCAGATCATACCCACTGATGGCAGCAAGTCCTCCACTAACTTCATTGACCATTTTACACTTCGTTGCATCCTGTTCCTCACTCTTCACACCTACACAATCTTCTAATCTATCTGATGCAGAGGAGTAGCTTTCACACAGAACTACAAATCAGCCATTTCTCTTTTGCAGTTATGTAATAATTGTGACCAATGAAGAGGCTGGAAAAGAATTTTTGGCGACAAAATAGGATCTCCCCAAAAGTCCAAACATTGTCACATGCTGACACCTCACAAAACTTACACAACCCCATGGACATCAGTCCAGGAGATACCATTAGCCAGCAGCAACCAAACCTCACTCAGGCTATGCAGTGCAGGAGCTTGCACTTCAGTTCCACCCCTGGGCTTCATCCTGTGAGTACCTAAAGCACTGAGTGCTTAATTCTGCAAAACCTGATTTCCCAGTTGCAGAACATTGCCCCATTTGGGTTTAATGTGTTTTTCTAGGCATAAGCTTTGCAGAATGTTTAAATTAAATGCTATCACATTTTTAAAAGTGAAGAAATTCACAAAATGAAAGCAATTAACAAAGAGTGTAACTAATAGCTTTGAGTTAGGTGTGCAATTATAAATAAATTCTAATTAATTTCCTACCGCATCTTGGTTATTATCCATGTTTCACACGAGCCCATTTATGTTCATTTGCAAATGAGTAAGGTAGAATAGATGATGCTCTATAAAGTCTGTTTGGTTTATTGTCTCATTAGCTTCCCTGCAAATGCAGGCCCTTCACCTGCCAGCACCCAGTAGCACCCAAACTTCTGCTGGGATCTGCTGTGCTGATAGTTGGTACCAAAATTCACTTTCTCTGCTAAAATGACAAGAAAAAAAGAACAAAACAGAGGACAGTTCCCTTAGCCATAGACAGCTCCCTGTTCTTCTTGCTCTCTGTCTTCTAAAAACTCAGAACAAACTTCCTTGGGTGTTTCCACCCCCTTCACATTAAAAAAAAAATAGCTGCGTAAATACCTCTGCCTCAAAAACTTAAAGCAACTACAACTCCGAACCCTCAGATGGGACACACTGAGAAGTAACAGAAACCTTGCTGCTTCTCCGCAGGAGAGGAAAATGTTTGGTGACCCAGAGTTGTGCAGATGGCTGTGACGGCACCATGCAAGGTACCCAGCACCTTCATTACTCTTAATTCCTCGGGAAAATCACAAATGTAAATCCCCCTGCTTGACAGGAGTAAACATGAAGATATGTAGATGTGGTGCTTGTGAGCCATGGTTTAGTGCTGACCTGGCAGTCATGAGTTAAAAGCTGGACTTGATCTTAAAGGTCTTTTCCAACCCAATACAATTTTATGATCAATCTGCAGCCACTGGAAAATAACCAAGGAGATGGGATGTCATCAAAATGTTTGGGGAGTTTTGAAAGCCAGTGGCAGGCTCCCTGCCTCAACTCCAGCTTCTTGGTAGGAGCATAGCAGGACCCATGAGGAGGGACACAGAGTAGCTACACTGTGATCAACCCTTGGCCTCTCCAGGTTTCAGCAATCCTCTCATTTGTTTATTATACAGAAAATGTAGATTTATTTTTTGCAGCCTCTTTGGATGAGCATACAGTATTTACCATTTACCTTTCCAGGTTGATCCAAAAGCAACAGGAATTCTTCACATATGGGTGGATAAATTTCCTATACGCTTCTATACATTTCACCACACCGGTGAATGTGTTTTCTAGTGGATTAAACAAACCCACATTTATTAGCCATTTCTTAGTGATCACATGGCTCAGCCAGCTGAGGCAGAGCACACACATTGGCAGCATGGCAGGGGCAGGGTGGCAGCATGCAGAGACCAGGAGGAAAACTGCCCCAGAGCTGTGTGACTGGCCTGAGCATCCCTGACCAGGGCTAAGTCTGAGCAGTAACTCCAGAAGGGCTCAGCATCTCCCCACCCACCCTGCTTCCTCGTGAGTCCTGATCCTAGGCAATGGGAAATGGGAACAAAAGCCTTCCATGCTGCTACCAAACGGGGATTTTCTCCTCATCTGCTCAAGTGATGATTTCATAACATGGCACCTTTGCACATCCCCCCTCCAGCCGTGCAGGTGTGTGCGCAGAGAGCAGGCTACACACGAGTGCAGACACTGCAGCTGAACAAATAAGCTGTCAGCTTTGTTTGGGTTTGCTGTTGCTACTGCATGAAAGCCATTGACACTTTTATAAGATGACTGCTAATAATCAGAAGGAGAAGTTTCTTTCCTCATCACTTCTCCAAAGGGTCACCTCCTTGCCTCTGTGCTTCCCAGAGCTCTCACACTAGCTCCTACTCGGTAGTTCCTCCACATCCTCTCTTTCAGGGAGAAACACAAAGCTCTGGTCATGGGTGCATCAGCTGAGTGGAAGGTACCTCCTCCCATCAAATTTCCTCATTTTAACCCCACTGCACAGTCACAAAGGAAAAGCCACTGACGTTTTTATTGCAATGGGATGCTCTGTCTGAAATCCACAATCTTTTTCCAACTCGGTCTCTCTACATCTTTACTTCAGATCTGTGCTATGATTCCAGCCCTTTGGGTGCAAGGCCACAATCCTTTGGGCTGAACATCATTTTCATACCTGAAATATTTTCTCCAGTTCCCAAAGTTGGCTTCTGTCCCACATGCCTTTAATTTGGATTGAGGTTAATCTCAATTAATCACATCTGATTTTTTCGCTTTTACTAAATCCTTAATGAAAATCCTAAATCATTAATTATAGGTCTCATACTGATTTTTATAGACTAATTCTGCTGGAATTATCCATTATCCAGACCCACTACAGACAACATTTAATAGTGGGATCCTACTGGTCTTAATTATTATCCATTCTCCATCAACTAAAAATCCATCAAAGAATGTTTATCCTGGTTTGTTTATTTATTAGCATTAATTTAGTACCAGCACTGTAAGCATACCTTTACCAGTTAATTAGGACTTTCTTTACAGAGTGTTTCTAATCCTTCCTACATACATTTTAAATCTATATAAGCAGGTAGCACCCCATTGCATCTCTGTGAGCTAGTAAAAGAAGAGAATGTCCAGGGACAACATAGAAATGCACTCATTAATGATCAGTACCAAGATTAAGATGAAAGAGTGCTGCCCCTGGAGCCACCCTGCTCATGGATGTCATGGTGCTGGTGACACTGCTGTGGAAGCCCAGCCATACAGAACATCCTCCCCTCACCAGAAGCTGAGCTGAGAAGTGGTGAGCTCCAGCTGCCACACTCAACATGACCTTAAATTACTCAGCTGCCCCACACCTGGGCCCTCTGTGCTGGGAGTCCAGAACTGGCTCCCACCACTGCGGCAGCAGCCTGGGATACCTTTGGTTTTGTCTCATTCCCATGGAGTTTACACACGTACCTGGCTGCTGTGAGGAAAACTGCTGCCAAAATTGTTCTTCACCTTATAGATCAAGCCTGAAACCAGCCACTTACTGACCTGTGAACTCATTTCTTTTCACCTCAATACAAGACGAGGAAAACAAATGAAAATCAGGACTGATTTTTACCCCAGTTTGTCTGGGACATTACCACGACCATGGTAGTTTCTCACTACCATGGAAGTTTCTCAGCTATGTATAAGTTATTTTATTCCCTTTTCACTGCACACCAGGAAAAAACAAGTGCAGTTATTGCCAAATGACACTGGTCCTGCCCTACACACAGCATCTCTGCTGCTCCCTCCTTTCCCTGGGAGCAAGAGAGATTTACCTCAGGATTTACAAACTGATCCCATTCCTCAGCTCAGGAAAATCAGATCCTCTGCCTTCACACAAAATAAATAATTGCACTGCAAGCAGCACTGCCATTTCTGTGTAACCTGGAGTGCAAAGATAAAAGCACTTAGCTGTTAAAAAAAAAAAAAAGAAGAAGAGAGAGAGAGAAAAGAAGAGGGGGAAAAGAAAGAAAATAAAAAGGTCTAGATCTTTGGGGGGGGGTGTAATAAAAATCTATTAATACAACTGAGGTTTCTTTATTGCTGTCAAGAGCCAGAAAGGAGGCTTTTTGGACTGGAATATCATCAAGATAAAGAGCACCTTAGAACAAAAGCTTTCTGCAGCAAAGGGCAGTGTTTACTCTCCTGGTCTGAGAGCATGCTGTTTGAGGCAATCTCTCCTTGCACACTAACGCTTGTTTGCACCACAGAAAGGTGTTTTTAAGGACACTAAAACTGGGCTGCCTTTCCTTCCACTCTATTAGACACTTGGGTACCACTGGGACAGACAGAATGAGCTGAGATAGAGGGCTGAGGTGATCTGTGGTGCAAGGTGCCCACAACCCCATGCCTCCCACTCTTTGCCCATCCAGTCTCACACCACATCCAGTCTTTGTCTGTTGTACCAAGATAAACTAAGAAATGCTCCACGGTGGAGCCAGCTCCATGTGCCACCAGGATGAGTTGTGGCAGGTCCATTCCCACTCCAGGCTGGGGATCCTTATTAGAGAGCCTTTATCTAGGCTCACTGGAGATGCTGTTGCTGCCTCAGCTACCTGGGCTGACTCCATGCTAAGTCTTGACTGTGTTCAGGCAGCAGAGGAGAAAAATTGGGATATTAACCTCTAACACTGATGAAAATAATAGCCACAATAAAGAGGGATGGAAACCACGGTGACAGTCATTATTCTGCTCTGGTTTACCCAAGGAGTAAGCAGAGCCTGTGGGAATTTCCACAGACCCTTGGGCCAGCACGTGGTCACACCACAGGTGCCCTGGGCCACTGTGCCAGGGCAGTGGGTGAACAGCCATGGGAGGGACCCTGCTCCACTGGGTCGAAGCCTTTGGCATGGGCAAGCTCCCCTGATCCACCTGGCAAACACTCCAGTCAAAAAAAAACAAACCAAGTGCACCAAATCCCTGCTTTTGTGTCTGATTCTTCAGTTCCTGCAGACCTGACAGGACAGACAAGAGGCAGCCATAAAGAGAGCCTGTGAAACAGAAACAGGCATCCAGGGATTTCTCATACACCCATGACAGGGAACCCCAACACCACTTCTGTGTATTTGTGCTGTACTCCTTGGGGTGTGCACATGAGGCCACCCAGTGCACCCGCCTCTGGCTGATGTATGAGCATACAACCACACATCCAGCTGAATCCTGCAAAGGTAGGTGTTGGTCTAGGGGCTTTGTGTGGGAGAGTAATGATCATTGCTATTTAAAAAGCAACTCTTTCCACTCTTTACCACGCACCCCCCCGCCCCTTTTCTTGAGATTCTCCCTGTCTGTAATTAATTTTTGACATATATAGCACAATTCCCTGCCATGAGTTATCTTAGTTCTTCCCAGGTTTAAATGTCACTCTTCTTTGAAATCTTCTCATTCAAAAATCAAGCTGGATCTAATAAAAAATTCAAAGGTGCATCTAATAGTAATGAAATAATAGCAGCAAAAACCCATGCACCTGCATTTATGGCAAAGAACAAGGGATATAAGAGACAAAAAATGTAGGGAAAAAAAGAAATTAGAGGGGAAAATCATGATATTGCTGAAGTGCTGCTCTCACACTAAGACCAGGGGGATTGGGATAAGGCTAAAGTTAATTGCATTTCCAGATGACAAACCTCTCACCTCTGAACTGAATGGCTCTTTATAAAAGCTATCAGTAATAAACTGTAAATCTCAGCTATGATTGCAAATAAAGGTCATCCCTTTCATGCTGCCACTTTCCCGGGCCTTATTATATTCCTGTCTGAACCTTTCTTACTTCTTAAGGTGTGCTAGCTGCCCATAGAAGCAATCAGTAAGGCTTTTTGATTTTATTTTGAAAGACACAGGGCAATGGGATTTACATTCTGGCACCGCACTGATCCAAAATGGAAAATCACTGAATGCTGACAGGACGGCAGAATCCTGCTAGCAGAATTAATCTTCATCCTATATTAATGCAAAGAAAGGCAATCCTTTCCCTCTCCTTCCCCTTCTCCTTGAGGAGCAGGGGCTCCTGAAATGCAGATTTTCTTCTCCATCGGGGCAAAAGGGCATCTCTGATCTTCTTTCAGATAAATGCAAAGATTATTGTGATAATATGTGGGGGCTGCAGCTGGTTAGTGACCAGACACTGTCCCCACCAGATCCTTGGCAAATCACCCAGCCTCCTCGTGACAATGCGCTATGAAGCAGACACTGCTCTGATATGGGCAGAAGGAAGTATGTGTCCTCCAAAGCCTTTGCCCCAATCCAGTGACCACTATTACTAACAACCAGAGAAGGAGACTCCACAACCTCTCTGGACATCCTGATCTCTGGCACCCTTGCAGCAAGGAAGTTTCTCCTCATGGCCAGATAGAACTACTTGGGTTCCAGTCTGTGCCCACTGCCCCTTGTCCTGTCACTGAGCACCACTCAGAAGAGTCTGGCCCCAGCCTCTTGGCCCCCAGCCTTTAGCTCTTGCTGAGCATTGAGCAGATCCCCTCTCAGGCTGCTCTTCTCCAGGATAAACAGCCCCAGGTCTCTCAGCCTTTCCTCCTTACACTGATGCTTCAGTCCCCTCAGCATCTTTGTAGCCTCTGCAGGACTCTCCAGTAGTTTCCTGTCTCTCTTGAACTGGGGAGCTCAGAACTGGACTCAGGACTCCAGCCGTGGCCTCACAAGGGCAGAGCAGAGGGGGAGAAGGACCTTCCTCAACCTGCTGGCCACACTCTTCTAGGGAGCCCTTAGGGAGTTGGGAGATGGCCAGGGTCACAGCCCAGCATAGCAGGTTTATTGTCAACCCAACAACTTGCTGGGACCTGGAATGTCTCCAAACTGCTGTCATCTCTGGTGTGGGACTGAGGGTCCTCTACACACACACTGACTTTTGGGGCCAGCCCTGATGCTAGATCTGCAAAAGCTGCAGAAGATCTGACTGCACCAGATGGGGCAAATTCTCCTTAAAGGCTGTGACAGACTTGTGCATTTAAGGGGTACAGTGAAACATGCAATCTGCAGATTCAAGGTGATCTAGGACCAACGGAACCCAAACTTAACATCACAAAATGTTTATGTTTGCAGCATACACTCAAGGAGAGCAGCAGCTCTGATCAGTCTGTTGCACCCTTCACATGAAGAGGAGGCAGACTCATTGCAGAGCAACTGGTTTAAGGAACAACAATAATTATCTTCCACATCTCCAGGCTCTTGAAAATGTGACAAAGGTATATCTGAATGAGGCTTCTGACAAGTCCCAGATGCAGCCAGGTTTCTTTTAGTTTAGCTTTTAATTTCAACTGCTCGTTTTGAAAGTGCAAAAGTGATAGTTCTAGTTAGAACAGGAAATAAGCACTTCCCACAGCACTTGAAGAACGTCCCTCACTCACAAATTGCTTTAGCCCCAACACATCACTTCTCTAGCCTTGCCAACGCACCACATTCCTCATCTACTCCAGCCCTGAACTCCAGTCTTGGGAAAGCTGTGAAGAGAGACTCATGGTCCAAGAAGTCCTGCAGTGGACATCACTTTCTAAGGGCTGTGTTCCCTTAGATGCTTACTTGCACCCACACAAACTCAGAGGATATTTCTAACAGTCTCTGATTACCCATGGAAATGAGATGACAATGCCAAGTAATAACACTTCATGTGTACACGCTTGTTACAGCCAGGCTTGGAAAGCAGTTTCACCAAGCCGAGCAAACACCAAGTGGCCAACAATGAAACTAAACCCTGTATTCAAAGTAACAACTGATTTTAGACACCTCACTCAGAACTAAGACACTGAAAATCTGAAAATTAGAGTATTTCTTGAGCACTTTGTCCAGAGAGAAGTATGCTCAAGGATTCCTTCTCATGGGGTCCTTCTCAGCCCAGAGGGCACATGCCATGCTGAGATCATGGAGCAAGACATTAAGAAACAGCCTCAAGTTGTGCCATAGAGGTTTGGGTTGGACACAAGGAACAATTTCTCCCCCAGAAGGGTTTTCAAGCCCCGAATCAGGCTGCTCAGGACAGTGGTGGAGTCCTTGTTCCTGAAGGAGTTTCAAAGATGTGGAGATATGGTGCTGAGGAACATGGTTTAGTGGTGACCTGGCAGTGCTGGGCTAACTGTTGGACTGGATGATTTAACAGGATTTTTTCTAACTAAAACAATTCTGTGATTCTAGATTACCTAGTAAGTCTCCCCAGGATATGTCTGTGACCTGGCTCCAGCACCATGCCTGCTCACCAGGTCGTGGTCGACCTCCCTGCTGCTGCCCAGCTAGTTGTCCCAACAGTTTTGCTTCCTCTAAGCAAGACTTGTGCCAATGCAGGGCTCTGACAACATGCTGCGCACAGCTCCATGCCCCATCCCTTCCCCAGATGAACATCTGGCCCCAGCTACAGCCTAGGATGGACATCACCACCCCACAGCCGGGCAAGCAGGACCAGCCCACGGTGCATGAGCTGGAGGAGTCAGATCTGTGGTGCTCCTGAGGGACTCTGCACTGTTTAGCGTTTTCACTTTTCACTTTTTCTTTCGTCTTGAAGACAAAGCCCTTTATCCACATTTCACCTCCTACATCTCACAGCTGAAAAGTCACATCTTGTTCCACACTTCTCCCTCAGCCTCCTGTTTAGATGCCCAGAAAAAGCAAGCAAACCTTGTGAAAATAATACTCTCTACAGCACATAATAATTAATAACCTTCTGACATGAGGAACAGCCCTGCTTTGGGTGTGCTCAACAGATGTCACCTCCAGGAAGCAATCCTTGTATGGCACACCTTTGTTAGCTGTTCTTTCTGCAGTGTGTCTGCAGCAGAGCTCATTCAGCACTCCTGCTGGTATCTGCTCATCCCTGGGGAATGAGAGGAATATCCTTTGGGTGTTTCCACACGGATAAGTATGAAGGATTGCACTCTAATGGAGGTTTAGGGTGAACTGGACTGATAGAGGAGGGATCCGCTCCCCACTCATCCTCTGGACACATCTTTTGCCAGCTCACCCTGCCGTGTGCTCCTGCTTCCTTTTCCACTTTAGCACAGCACACTCTAGGCCAGGGGTTGCCTACTGGAAGCATCTCTGGGCAGAGGGTCAGGCAGCAATGGCTGAGATCAGACCTCCAGGCCCCAGGGAGCACTCAGCACGAGCATGCAAGGGTTGATGTCTGGTTTGCACTGTACAGAGTTGCCTGAGGTTCTTCTGCTGAGGACAACTGAATAAGCACCTGGGCCAACAGGCTTTGAAACCTGACTTTGCAATGAAATGTGACTGTTTCTGTTGTGTCTAAGGCCAAATGCTCTTGACATGGAGGAGAATTAATTTGAGGTCTTACTGTAAGAGCTACTGCCTGAGAGGCTTCTCCTGCCAATCCTTGCCTATCTGTGAGTTTTCATCCCAGAGACTAGCATGGCTCCCAGTTAACACATTAGCTGTAAGACCAAGAACTATGTCTTCTTGGTGACGAGCAGGTTTGTGATCACCACACAGTGCACAGGGACTGAGTGGGCATAGTGTACTTTAGTTGTTAGAGTCATGTCCATGAGTCTCTTGATGAGAAGAACGTCATGTTTTACCCTGGGCTGCATCAAAGGTTGCAGTAGACATTTCAGACAAAAATCGCTGCACATGACAAGATTGGGTTTGACTCCAGCAATAGCCTCAGAGCAGGGTCCTGCAGGCCAGGTCCACCTACCCCTATCTCGTTAGGAGAACTTCACCCAGGATGGGAGAAGATGCAGCAAGAACAGCACACCTGGCTCAGCAAATCCCTTGGCATTGACAAAAAGGCTGGCCCCAGTTGCCCAGAAAGCCTTGCTGGGCAGCAGGGACCTGTGGGAGGGACAGCCCCTGAGGACACTCTCCAAGCAGGAACAGAACAGATGCTCCTGCCCTGGGGTCTGAAGGGGATGGCCCTGGGGAGCACCAGGAGCTGGAGAGATATAGACTGTCACCTCATGTAAGTCACCATGGACCAAAGGGCAGCTCTGACAGGCCATGCTAGCTAGACACAGACATCACACACACACTTCCAACTGGATTTATGAAAGTTAACAGACTCACCTTTAAAAATAACCACAGACAGCACACACCAGCCTCACAAAATTAAACTAATTGCTGGAAAAAGTAGAAATTCTATTGTATGTGTAATGTACAGGAGTTACTGAACATTTGATTCACAGTATCACAAGGAATGATTTTTAAATCTCTGCTGTAATAAGTATATTTCAAGGCAGCAGCATCCAACTAAAATGCTGAAATGTAATCAGTCAGAATATTATTTTTTTTTAAGCTTAAAAATACTCTCTTTCTTGAAAATGGACACTAAAGCCCTAGGCAACATAACCACTGAGGTTTTATTATAAAATACATTTCAGAATAATGGCTGAAAGTCTTAGGAGCACAGAAGATGAAAAAGAAGTAAACAAGCCTTTTTCTACCACTAAATGATAAATTAAAAGCAGTATTTTGCTGTTCTGCCTCATTTTTAAAATCTCCCTATACTCACACTACTATGGCTATGGCTGTGGAGGTATTCCTGTTAAAAAAGCACACTACAGGTTTATAATTGGGAAGCAGCAAGCATCTGTGTCAGCCAACACACAGGCAGGTATAGAGCTCACTGCAAATAATTTTCATTAGATTTAGAGGGAAAAAAAAAAAAAACACAGCAGCACAAGAAAACTGCAAAGAAACAAGGCCCTCACACGTGCCCTTTACAAATTTGAGTAATTCCAGAATGTCAACTTTTGAGATTTTAAGACTAACAGTGCAGACACTGCATGTGCTGCTGTTGCCATCAGATAAAGAGCTAACCCCTAATCCTGCCATGCTACCCTGCCCCCACGCAGATTATGTCCAACAGATCTGTGTAAAGACACCAGAGCAAACAACAAATAGACTCTTGCCTGGGAAAAAGCAGACTTACAGGCTGAAGGGGAGTGGGCTCACTTTTATATTCTCTTACTCAACATTTGTTTTTACTAATTAATACACAGTTTGGGTTTGTTGCTACTGTCAGAGCTATGACATAGAAATATCCACAAACAGACATCCACAGCTCTTAATCCTGTCCTGACATTTTCTGAACAGACAAAATTTTGAGTTTTCTCAGTTTGCCTCCTGAACATTCATGTGTGGTTCAGACAAAACATGCAGGTTGTGAGTCCCAGGTTCTGGCACCAGTGGAATTGCTTGCAGAGTTTTCACACACTTGCTGTACTGGAGAATGCATTTTAAAAGCCCCAATCCCCTGTTTTGTCCCCTCCTACAGGGGTGGGCTATGACAGCCTACAGTGAATGTGTTGGCTAGCAACTTCAACCAGGACAGCTGGTACCTGGCTGCAGATATCTTCCTTTTACAGCAACGCTCACCAACACTCCAGCACCAAAACTGGCAGCAACAAGCACCAGGGACAGCCAAAGCCATTGCCAACTTCCAGCAGTTTAGGGGGGATGAGGAGACCCCCATTGTGCTGCCCATCGAAACCCAACACATGGCTCCCAGTGAAACCAGTACTCCATGGCTCATCCTGCTTCCTCCTGGGTACAGCCGTGTGTTCTGGAAGCACTCTTGGGCTACACTGGAGGTGTCATGGTTAGGATGTAATTAAATTAGGAGATTCTTCGTAGTAAACTGTGTGCTAAGGTGCAAAAACACGCTTGTGTCACCACAGGTCTGCTGGACTCACATGTTTGAATACTGTTTAGAGCAAATTACCTGTAATTAAGGTATCTGATGCAATAACTCATGTTATTAAACATTTTTTTCTCTATATTTTGTGTAATCGATGCATAGGGAGATAATTGTTTATCAAAGAAACTGTATCTTCAACCAGGAGACAAACTCACCCCAACCATGGTTCCCAAATGCCCTTTTTCCTTCTTACTTCCCCCCAGAGAAATCAGCAATATTAAATCAACGGAATAATGTGAAGGGGAAAAGGAAAAGACAACCGTGGACAAAACAAAGAGCAAAGTTTTATTAATGCTAAATACACTTTCCCTTTTGGGTTTACACTACTGTTCCAATAACTGCTTCCAGATGGATCAGCCATCATCTGAGCAGCTAGCTGGGGAGGAAACGGCAGCTTTCTGCCTCTTGTGCACCAAGGAGACAAAATCCTGGACATAAACATGATTTATGGGTTTGATAACCTAAAAACAAAGGTAAAGACATGAGGAAGAGGAGGAAGTAAAATCAAAACTGAATTAAAAAAAAAAAAGCTGGCAGCTGAAGAGTTAACCACAACCTTCTTCCTTTTAACACAGCCTTCTGTAGCAGCTAATGAAGGTAATGAAATATGACATGTAGTTTGGCCCCTGACCACAGAGTGCACCTCCCTCCCCTCTGCCTCGTGAACAAAGCCAAACCAGATGGAGCTGCTGGGCAGGGGCTGGGGCTGGCGGCTGCTACAGAGTGGGGCAGTGGGCGCGTGCCCAGGGCGTGGACTGCTGGCACACCGGGGACAAGCCCAACTCTGGAGATCAGAGTGCCCAAGCCAGTACATGTGCATATGGAGCCAAAGCCACCATCCTCAGCAGCAGCACCAAGAACTACACCCATTTCCAGCCCTAATTCCATGAAACCCCAGCCCTTCCAATTAAGTAATCAAGAATATAGTACTTATGTACCCCATTAGTTTATCTACTGACAAGTTAAATATAACATAACAAAACTCCTGCAAAAAGAGAAGATTTGGTATTGCTTTGGCAGGAGAGAGGCTTCACTTGGAGAATTACTGCCCTTTATAGCTCAGAGGAGCAACCAGCTGCAAACATGGCAGTCAGCAGTTCCCTAGTAGAAAGCCAGAGATGAGAAAAGCCTTCTTGAAATAAACCTTCCAAAATAAAAAGCTTTCAGGTTAACAAAATACTATAGAACTTAGGGATCTTTGTTGGTTCTTCATAAGTTCCTCACACATTCTTTGCTGTCAGGGCAACAGGCTTCACTTTACCACGCTCTAGTCTGGTTTAGGTGCCAGGCTGGTAACCTCAAGTAAGTACCATGTGAAAATACACCAAGAGACAGCACACAGACACCTCACAATGCTCAGTTCATCCAGACACAGAAAGCTCCGTCATGCTGCTGGTTAATATTGATCCCTGTTGGTCTGATGGCATTGGCTCCATCCCTCCCTTGGTTAAGCAACAGAAGCATCAGGTGCTGTCTTGTTTCTTAAAGCAGAGGTTACCCATCCATCTCCCCTTAAAACCTGGTTGCTTTTTGTGGGGACAGAGGGGTGCAAGCAGCCCTGGACATTGGAGGAGCTCCAGGCTGAGATTAATTTCCCCCGCTGGGATGCCCAACTCGTTGGTAAGTCTGATCTAATCAGCTTTTGCTCCCTTTTCTGTCACTGGAGCGAGAATGACATGGTAGAGGGTGGCCAAGGCCAGCTAGACAAATAGGTCTCCAGAGAGGAGCAGGCAGCTCCCCAGCCTGTCCTCACTGATCTCTGAAAGGGTTTATCAGTCTCCACCAGCTCTATCGAGAGCCATGATGGCTTGTTCAAACATCTGCACCTATCTCTGAGGGTATATGAATGCCATCCTAGGTGACATCTACCTTCTGCCACAGCCTTCCTTTGTGGGAAGGACCACTGACACTGCCCCCTGCCTCCCCACCTTACACCCCTCCCCCCAATTGCTCGAACTGCTAAAGATCCAAGGTAATAAACCTCAAAATTTGGGCTCAGCCTGAAAAACAAAGAAATTCTCTGGAAACAGTTAAACCTACAGCAAAGGAGCGAAAAGCATCCTTCAGCCTCCAGACTGCTGGAAGCCATTTGGCCAAGCCAGTTGAGTGAACCACCCTCCTGGGGTCCACACATGCACATTGAAACCACTGCCTTCTGAGTGGATGCCTTCTGAGGCCCATGTGTATTTTTTATTAAGAAAAGCCATGTACAAAATGCTAGAGTCACCACAAAACTGAGAAAATACTATCATTACATTTACCTATTCGACCTTAATCTGTCCCTCTGTTGCATATGCATCAATACATGCTTGAATTAGATGCTAATTTGCTAGTGTTTTCCAGGAGCCTGACCTCATTTAGTGAGCACAGGGGAGTGTGCCACGGGCTGGTGCCGGAGACCGGAATCATCCGTTGGTTATGGACACAGCCTCATTTAAACCCAATTCCAACATGCAACAGCTGTACATGACCTTCACCACCATGACGTTGGTGCTGGTGTGTAAAAAGGGGTTCAGAGTGATTTATTTGGGCTTCAAGCCCTTTGAGCAATGTAGTGTTTCATAAGGAAGTTTTGAGGGGATTTCCCAGCTGTTTGGGAAAATAGACCTCAACAGATACCCAATGAATTGAAGAAGAAAGAATGTCTGGCTGCTCTGCAGTAACCTACAGGGGTAGGAGCAGGGAGGGTAAGAGGGGATGTGGGATGACACCTGCAGCACAAGCATCCCTGTCCCCTCTTCTCAAATCAGCCACGAGTCCTCTAACATAAGCACCATGAGCTGATGTGAGTTAAGGCTGACCAGACAAAAGCCACTCAGGGAGGATGAGGTAGGGTTGTGAATGCAAACTCTTGGCACCTCCAAAATGTCTCGGTTTGTGGCTTGCTTTCGCAGCCTTAATGACCTGTGTGTGCATAAAGCTTTGAACACTGAAATGTGGGAAATGAGCAATGCAAATGGCTTGGCTGGGTTAAGGGCAATGGCATTTACCGGCTTCCCCAGCCCAGTGACCCAGTGGACACTGCCAGAGCCCTTGCTGGGGTTCACAGGACCAGGGTCAGAGTCAAAATCGCCATCGAGTCCTCACCCACCAGAGATCCACAGCACAGTATCTGCTCCCCTGCCTTCCCCAGGACAGACCCTTGGCAAAGTTGGGTGCAGGAGAAAGGGGGGGCAGGGCCCTTGGAAATTGATAGCCTGTTCCAAGTGTTATTTATCATTCCCAGCACAGACACTGACATGTGCCTTTTGAAAGGGGATACTGTACCTTTAACCTTGACTCCAAGCACGGTGGTAATTTGGGATGCGAGCCTGGGTTCAAGTGGGGTGACCTTTCAGGGGGAGGGGCAGGACTGCATTTATTTATGAGGCGGTTGGAAATTTTTGACATCACATGCTAGTCCCATTACTCACATGTTACATGACACAAGATTGGCCCTTTTAATGCAACAACATCACATCAAAAAAAATCTGATTTTCTGCTCTGACAGCAGGCTTGTCCTCTGTAGTTCTCCAAAATGTAATCTGTTTGGGTTAAAGGCTGCAGGGAAGCGATTTTAAAAGCACTCAGCTTGCACCAAATGTGCAAGAACAGGTCCCAGGCCAGAAGCTTGAGCAGAGATGCTTTAAGGGTGGAGAGAAATGGTCTTAGTGCAGAAGCACAGTTGTATACCCAGTAAGGGGAATCTCTCTGCCTGATACCCTGGGATGCAGTGCCCAGGGGTACCTGACAACTGTCCCCAGTCTCAGGGGACACCTACTGTCAATTCTCAGCTCCAGAGCAGGTCCAGCATCTCTCCAGCCTGCTCAGGTTTAGCAACACCCTAACCAGCTAAAGGCTGGATCCCACATTTCCACACTTTGTCCTCCCACTCCTGAAACTCAGAATGTGAAATATTCTTACCCCAAAACAAACACTAACGCGTGCAGCTTCCTCAACAGCCACAGCAGCGTTCTGGAGCCCAGTAACAGTGAATGCACCTACGCCTAGCATGGAAAAATGAGGGGTTCCTAAGCAAGAAAAAATACCCCACAAGGAAACTATTTATTAGGTTTACCCTAACAATGTGTTTGTTATGCACAGACCTAAAACCTCCTGTCCCAGGGCACAGACCAAAGAAAGATGTTGCTTGCTTCTGCAGCCCCCCAAGCCATTCTTGCATTTGCTGGGTAACTCCCTGCCCACACCATGCAAGCACTGGGTCATAGATCTACTCTCTCTGGTCCTTAGAATTTCAAATATCAGCTAATGCACTTAAGGATAATTAAATATATCCCACAATAATGCAACACAAAGCATATATTCAATTACTCACTATCTAATTCCAAAGAAAATAGGTTATATGTTTAACTTTCCTAACTATCCTCTGTTGAGGGCAGGCAAAAGAGGATTTTTAGGGTGGTTGGTTTCTACCTGGAGAAGCATTTTAAGATCCCTACAATTTTTTTACAAAAATACACCATGATGCTGGTGCTGAGACTGATAATAAAGCGGCATTACAAGTAAATAAAATGGGCCTATTTTACCAATATTTTTAGCAACTTAGACACACTGTTTTCTGACTATATCACCAAGAGCAGGTGTAATGAGAGAAACAAGGCCCAACACATTAGAGACAAGTAACTTATGAGCCCAAAGGGTGTTCATTCTATTCTCATGGCAGGATTTTAGGTGTGTTATTTACTTCCAGGGAATCAAACCTATAAAAATACCACTGTTCAACACACACACACACACACACAAAATATCTGTGTCCACCAGTCATGTTTCATTTACACTCAGGTTTTCTCTCATGTGGGCACCACAGGACCGGAGACTGTGCCCTGCCTGCCATGGCCTCGCTGCAAGGGATGTTGCAGGGGAGAAAGTTTCATCCCAGCTGCCCTCCAAGCCACGACACATCACCAGGAACAAGGAGAGTCCATGTGGGTTGAGGAAACCTGGCCAGGCAGAGATAGGTAGCCAAGACCCTCAGGATGGGCGTCCCCAGCCTGCACAGACTTTTTTTGGGAGGCAGGGCAGAAACCCAAAGTTGCTGTGTTGCAGGAGAAGAATGAGACACATCATAGCATCTCCAGTAGTCATGCCCACATTTCATGTCTCACTCTAAATCTCTTTCTCTTGCCATCAGCTATCTCTGACTTCTTGCTGCCCCTCACCACCAAGGTGGTCACGTCTCACTAACACTTTGCTGATGGAGCCCCACAAGATCCTGCTAGCACACGACACTCCTTGGCATTATTTACATTTCTGTATCATTACTCTTACATGAGAAACTTATAAACATTTGTGCTTCTCACCCTCTCTTGGCTCTTTAGCAAAGAGCCTTTTTCACAGAATTATCCCCTCTCCAGCACCCACCACCCCTCCCAGCTGCAGACAGCAGTAGGACAATCAGCAATCACTGCCTGAATCCACAGGAAGGGAGGAAGAAGGTGGGTTGGAACAGCCAGGTTTATGAGCCACAGCTCAGAGACAGGCATCTTCAGGAGAGCTCTCCTCTAGGAGCAGGAGGAAGAAGATCCTAAGGCACTATTACATTTTCACAGATTTATATGGGGTTCGAAGCCAAGTCCCAAGACTGGCACAACAGAGGGGGAATTATTTTCTTCTTATTAAAAGAATGAAAAGACCCAACATTGATTTTGTCCTTCATCACCACACAAAAAAAGCTCCCAACTACCGCAAGGATGACGGTATGGATTATCACAACACTGTAAATCAAAGCGAATGTATTTATTAGGGTGACTCTGCTGTGTGCTGTTTGTTGGCCCATGCCGTTATTATTTTAATTTATGGTTTGCTTTTTCAACTCTTTCCTCCCCCTCTCAAGACTGGAGCCTGTCCACAAGTTTTACTCACGCCACTTAAAATCAGCATAATGAAATGTCACGGCCAGATCCCATCGCTCTGCAAGGACATCAGGGCTGGGCCATCTCTGGGACATGTCCAGAGTCCTGCAAAACTTCACTCTGATGGGCAGCACTGCTGGGGGAGGGGGAGAGGGGGAAGTAGGCACAAAGGGTGGTGGGTGGGAGAGGGCAACAGGGACCTGACAGAGCCAGCTAATGACATTGGCAGCGCCCGGGAAGGGAGCCTCTCTTAGCTGCTTAACAGGTCTCGCTATAATTAAGTGCAATAATTTTAAGCAATTTGCAAATCCCACCTCATCTCACTCCGCTGTAATCACAATTCTGTTATTAACAAGGAGGGCTTCTGTAGCTGGAGTCGCACCAGGGAAGAGGGGAACCAGGGGCTGCACAGAGGAACTCAGCTCAGCTCTGTCTGCCCCAGCTTAATTTAAACCAGACTTGACAACCTCATCTGAGGCAGCTACTGACAGCACGCACCCACCTCAGGAACCACCAGGCACACAGCCCAAGGTCTAGGTGTGTGGATCCATGATTTGGGTGCTCTGGAAGCACATTTTCCCCAAAAATACCCACTTTGGGACTGAGCCAGCTTCCATCTGGATGAACCATGGTGGCACAGCAGATGGGCTGGATGGAAGAACAACCTTGTCCATCCCCATTTCCATGATCTAAAGGCTCTGCCCTTGTTGTGCACCAGGAAGACTTGCCCTACAAGTCTCATCTGCAACAACCCTGCTGTGCAGTGCACTATTAAATACACACAACATCTGCTCTAACACCTCTGTTTAGTAACTTCAGTACTACCCTAAACTGTAATACTAACTTGTGCGGTTCAGTCTGGTGGTCAAGCCATGAACATTCACAACCCTTCTGAGAGACACCATGCACGAGAGACCCAGTGGCAGTGTCCCCACATAACAGCCTGTCCTTCCACTGGATGGCACAGGAGAGGAAGGGATGTAGCCCTTGCAGATCATTTTTGAGAGTAGGAAAGATGAATCAGGGGACAGGAGTTTGCAGCCTGTTGTGAATTAATTTAGCCTGGAAAATCAAATACCTCTGACAAAGGAGAGCTCTTGGATCATGGCTAAAACCCAAGGAATGATTCAGTACCTGCTTTGGGAACAGCGAAAGAACAGCAAAGAAATGACACTGGGAAAGGATATTTTTTTTTGCTAACATTTGGTATTCTGTGGATGAGCAAGACGTGCTTCCACAGGCATGGCAGCATAGATCAGCATGAGCATTTCTGGCTGCACACCTCCGAAAGCCCGTCCAAGCAGCAGCAGCAAGGCAGATGCATGGAGGGCTCCTGCTACCCAGGGATGGCTCACACATCTCTGTGCCTTCATAACCCTGTGATGTTTTCCCATGTGTGAAAT
This sequence comes from Indicator indicator, assembly GCF_027791375.1. Taxonomy (NCBI): domain Eukaryota; kingdom Metazoa; phylum Chordata; class Aves; order Piciformes; family Indicatoridae; genus Indicator; species Indicator indicator. The sequence goes on along the minus strand of NC_072028.1, from coordinate 10,648,302 downwards.
CACAGCTGGCTTCCAGGGAGTTCTGGTTCACTTTGTGATGAGCATCCTTCTCCAGAGCTGAGCAGAACAGCATCTGCTCATTCCTTCCCACCATTACTTGGCCCTCGCTTTTCTATTTCTCCCCAGCACCCTCCTGCATGTCTGATCTTTGCACCCTCTGGCTTCAGCTCTCCCTCCTCTGCCCTCACCAGGTACTCTTTACCTCCTCTGCTGTTACTGTCCAGCTCCATCCCCACCTCCCCATGTCCATCCCAGTACTATTTTCCTTCTCTTCTCTCTCACACAAATTTGGCATCCAAGCTGGAAATAATAAGCTCGTAGGACAGCGTCCAAACTCTCTGGGCTGCTGCTCCAGCCACTCTGAGGCTGGAAAGGACAATTTCACTTGGCCACCGCCAGCCAGAGGAAACACTTTGAAGGCAGAGGTTGTGGACACTCAGACAAGCTTTAAAATCCGGCTAAGATCCAGACAATTTTCTACAAGATGGCAGGAGACATGACCTGACCCAAGATAGCAGAGCCTGGCTATGGGGCACTGAAATGGAGAGAAGCAGAGGACTGGAAGATGTGACATACGTGGGAAGATGAAGTTTCTGGCAGCTTTGGACTGGCAAGGGTGACCACAGCAGCACCACTGCTCAGAAAGGGAGCAGAGGAACCCTGAGCCCCATTACACCAGTGTTCCCACCACATCTGCATAATACCACACAGGTACCAGTTATGCTCATTAATCACAACTCAGTGATTCCAGTCTGTTATTCACCCTTACCACTCAGAGGCAATGAAAGGATCATTTTTTTGCTGGCTAGTGTCTCTTAATTCTGGCCTCAACGTCTTGGTGTCCTGCTAAACAAGGACCAATCCATCTTCCCTCTTCATCAGACACCTATGAAGTGGGTCAGCATTATGAGAAGCAGCCACAGAATCACAGAATAGTAGAGGCTGGAAGGGACCTCTGGAGATCATCTAGTTCCACAGCCAGCTGAGGCAAGGGGCAGAACATATACACATTCTATAGAGCACATAGGGTGAGAATTGAACTCAGGAGCTCCTGGCTCTGCCCAGGCTCCAGTCAAACTTCCCTAATTTAGAAGCTGGAGATGGTACTAAATTTTACTTTAGTGTTATTTCATGTGAGCTGAAAGACTCTTCCCATCCCTGCACTCCACAGCTACACTGATTGCAAAACTGAATCAAGAAGGACCTACGTGTGAATACAAAACGAGCACCTTTGATGAAGGGAGAACTTCCTCAAAACAGAAGATCCAAACCAGAATTGAAAGATTAACTGACAGAATAAAAATGTACAGCTTCATTTCCAGTACTAGAGTTTACTTTGCTGCTAGTTTTGTCTTTGCTTGTTTTGTTGGGGTTTTCCTCCAAAATGAAGAGGTGAGCTCAGAGCTTTGGACTTGTGAAGCTCTTCCAGCTCATGCCTCCACCCACAGCTCTCCTGTGGCTGCTAATCCACTTGGATGCTCAACAGCAGAGCCTTGAGTTTTCACGGATTTATGCCCTACACTGCACAGAGTTCCATCTGTTTCATGGTTATTGTCCTGAGTCCACTTCATCATTTAAATTATTAACAGCAGAATTACAGTGACTGAGACCCCCTAGAACCAAAGGCTTTAAAATACAAAGGTTTGGAATGTGACCTATGGGTACCCACTGACTGGAACTGAGACCCTGGGACAAATTTGGATGTAAGGGTCACTGCTTCATTTCAGTGCTGGTTGGGGGATTTTGGTATGAGAACAATAGAACCTGAAAAGGCTCCTTTAGATGGTCACCTGCAGATTGTTACTCATGTTCAAGTACCTTCATGTAATCAGCAGCCTGAAGCTGGCCAACTGACGTGCCACACATCAGAGCAGGCAGCATCTTCACGCTGCTTGGATCTGCTCAAGAATCAGCTCCATGCTCTGTGGCAGGGCAAGCACCCAAGAGATGCCAGAGCACCACAAGTTCCTGTGAACCTCAGTGGGATGGAGCTTCTGCAGCTGACGCAGGTTCTTCCACCAAATAAGACAATGTCTGCAGATTATAGACCCTGTACTACTGTGTGCAAAAATGTAAATTACACACTGCTGTACATGAAACCCTTGCAGAGAAAAAACACAGTGGCCCCAGTGTGTGAAGGGGAAAAGCAGGACAGGAGCATCAAGATGCTTCTGGGTTCTACCTCATTGATTTTTTTGCCCTATCATCTCAATAGGAAGACAAAGCAGTTTCCCACCAGCCTGTTACACCCCTTTTGCTGTCATAGCTATTGAGAAAAGTCAAGTGCTATCATTGCATAAATGGTCAGCAAATGACCACATCCCAAGCAAACTCATCTCTCTCCTTTGCCTGTATTTTGTTTTAGACAGTGACTGTGCACAGCCCCTTCTGTTCCAAACCCCAACAAAACCCACCTGCTCCCTGCCACAATCCTTTGGTTACCTGCTGGCCACCAGATAGCACAATCAGACTCCATGACTCCAGACTGATCCCAGACTTAACACTGTTCATTAACAGCAGAATGGACAGAGCCCAGGCTCAGACCAGGCATATGGTTTGAATACAAGGAATTTGCTTTTCCCATGCACTGCAATACATATTTAAAGCAAAATAAAAGTGCTTTTTTCCCCTCCCCATTAATTCTGGGGTAACTGACAGATGGATCCAATTCAGAAAGAAGTAATCAAGGCATTCAGGTAGTTTCTCCCCATACTTCCTTTTTCCTAGCCTACAGAGACCTCCTAGTAGCAGCAGCAATAAGACTAGAGGAATCCCTACATCCCACAAGAGCAAAACCCAAAATTAGCTCCTTTATGCTTTGGGCTTGAACATGAGAAGTGCCCCAGAGAAAATTAAAGCATGATTCTTCTCTGCTTGATATTCCTGGCTTACTGCTTCTCTCTTTTCTCATCGTCCATAATCAGGCATCTTCCATCAATGGCCAACCCTCAGCAGATCTAGCAGAGAGTGGGCTGCTTGCTGCGTCACTGAGCTGCAACTGCATAAAACATTCTTCCCCCTCAAGTCTGCACAAGTCCTAATGATGCTTCCAGTAGGAAATGGCTAGATTTTCTCCTCGGAATAAATCACCCCACAGAAACCTTGCTGCAAAGAATTGATTGAAGAATCACAGAACCAAGGTTGGAAGGCATGTCTGGAGATCATCTAGTCCAACCTCCCCGCTCAAGCAGGGTCACCTACAGCAGGGGTCCAGGACCATGTCCAGCTAAGAATCTCCAAGGATGGAGATTCCATAATCTCCCTGGGCAACTTGTGCCAGCATGTGAGAAAGAGTTTTCTTTCTCACAGTGAGAAAGAGTTTTCTTGTGTTTAAGTGGAATTTCCTTGCTTTCAGGTTGTGTCCACTGCCTCACATTCAAGGGCTCACTATGAGACAGAAGACATGTGTAAGCAGATCTTCCTGCTCTTCTGGGGTGAGCTCTCCCCTTCAAGCTCCCAGTTTTGGTTATATTTAGTGAAGAGCCGAATTTGAATGATTAATTTGTGTTACAGTTACCTGCTTCGGAGTGCAGAGGTAGTTTGGTACATGCATTTTGTTATTCAAACAGGCAGCACCACACAAATCTTCACCAAAACATGAGGTTGTTGTATGGAAAAGGTTCTGGAGATGCTGGCAAGCTACTGGGCATCCTGGCAGTGCTGTTGTGATGAGCAAGAAGAACTCACTGTGAAAAATGTTTTGTAGTTTACCTGTACATTGTTCTCTGGGCAGGGTCCATAATAAAACAAGCTTTTAAAACATGATTAGTGTATTGGGTACTGGTTTGACTGCAGAGGCTGTCACAGGGACCTCTGGGAGTACTGATCAGCAAAAGCAGGGAAATGTGCCTGAGCAAGGGTATTGGACTGTTCCTTCAAAGGGATTTACAGGGTTCTTTAGCCTGGAGAAAAGGACGCTGAGAGGAGACCTTTTGGATCTCTACAACTACCTGAAAGGAGGTTGGAGCCAGGTGTTGGTCGGTCTCTTCTCCTGAGGAACAAGCAACAGGACAAGAGAAAACAGCCTCAAGTTGCACTAGGAGAGGTTTAGGTTGGACATGAGGAAAGATTTCTTCCCCAAAAGAGTTGTCAAGCCCTGAAAGAGGCTGCCCAGGGCAGTGCTGGAGTCCCCATCCCTGCAGAGGTTTCAAAGCCATGGAGTTGATGAGGGACATGATTTAGCAGTGACCTGGCAGTGCTGGGTTAATGGTTGGACTTGATGATCCTAAAGGTCTCTTCCAACCAAAACAATGATTTGATTCTCTTTCCAACAATACCTATAATCAGATAATCAGTGATAATTAGTTCATACACTCTAATCTATTTCACATTCCTTGTACTCCCCAGGACTTTACTGTAAGCTGGCAACAAAAGCTGAGCAGCAGATGTGGAGAAGTCTCTCCAACGCCCACCGCCCTCCTGCCTTGCGGGGCTCTCCCAGCCACGCCATATCACAACATAAAGCATTAGCCATGCTCTGAAACCCTTTGCCCAGCTGCTCATTAGTACTGCATTAGTCTGTAAACTCAAGCACAAAACGTCTAGTTCAAGTTGCTCTTTCTTGATGTACTTGAAAGGTCCTGTGAATTTATGGCAGGATAATGCGGAGCACAGCACCTATTTATGAGTTGATCATTTGTACAAAACCCCCCTCAAAGCACCGAAGGTTACCATTCGACCAAGAGCTGCACTTAGCTGCTCAGAGGGCAAGAAAGCCAAGTATATGAAAGTTAAAAGCATTAATAAAAGTGTGACTTATAAATTACTTCATCTTTGTCACCCTTTTTGAAATGGGGTGAGAGAGGCCAGGGTAAATTTATTTTTTAAGTGCTTTCTGAGACCTGCAAGGGTCAGCCCTGAAATGCTGTACTCCATAAATCACTCGGTGCGTATCTGATAGATACGAGTGCATCATAACATTAACAAATATTGATTTGTTTATCATTTGCAACTGTTTATAGCTAAACAGCAGCCTTTGTAACATTTGTGGGGAGAAGAAACTTTAATCTGTGAGGATGAAGAAGAGAAGCTACCTTGAATGTAGGAGAGAGGAGCAGCCGATGCAATTCCGTCACCCACCAGCTGGCTCAGTGGCCATGTTACAGACAGACCCTGACGCTGGTTGTTTCACAAAATGACTGAAATCTCCAAGCGTTTCAGGGAACAACTCCTATCACTGCTGAGAACACAGCAAAACCCTGCATTAGGGGTGCTTGGCTGAGCCTACAGCGGGTGAAGGCTGCAGGACAAAACTTTGGCTGAAGAACCAGGGATGGGTGTTCTTCCCTCTCCCTGTCGGCCAGGCCATGTGGAGCCTGGCACTGGTATGGGCACCACCACCCTTCCTGGACTGTCATGGAGCAGGCATTGCCTGGAGCCTTCCCCGTAGACCTGCCCACTGTGATCACAGAATCACAGAAACATTCAGGTTGGAAAAGACAAAAGACCCTCAGGATCACCAAGTCCAACCAATAACCCTACTCTACAAAGTTCACCCCTAAACCATATCCCCAAGCACCACATCCAAATGACCTTTAAACACATCCAGGGTTGGTGACTCAACCACCTCCCTGGGCAGCACATTCCAATGCCTGACCACTCTTTCTGTGCAAAAATCTTTTCCAAATGTCCCATCTAAACCTACTCAGTTGTAGCTTGAGGCTATTCCCTCTTGTTCTGTCACTAATTACCTGTGAGAAGAGACCAGGATCAGCCTCTCTGGATGGGTGTTAACAAACACAGCACTGCCCACAGCCCTAGCGCCAAGGCAACTACTGGTCCTGTGACATCACTATGTGACATCACACCACCTAGAATGAGACATGCTGTGGCTTGCAGTGGAATGTATATACATACACCTGCAGCTCACTCCTAGTCAAGAGTGCCCAACAGCCATCCACAGACGCTTCCTGCAATGCTACCCTGTGGTTTCCAGACATTTTGTGAAGTTACCAAAATGAGGCATTTCACAAACTGACTGAAAGCAGAACTCAATCGCTGAAATATTTTACATCAAAGTCCCTGGAGATGTAACCAGAACACAGGTTTTACAGTATCTCTGGCCTGTTAACACTGCTCAAGACCACTAACACAACCAACTCCAGGGTTTTGGCCAAAAACAGTGACAAAGGAATCTGGATTAGACCCTGGAGCCCTTGGGGATGTGTGGAACATCATCACTGTCACCAGCTCAGCACCAACCACCAAAGCCCAGGAACCAATCTTACATCACCATACCCTGCAATGTTACTGACCTCACAAAATAGGGCAACACCTTTTCCTTGGTTTGGATGACAGAGCAGGTTATAAACACAGGGCAGACACCTGGAGCAACAGCAGCAGGTTTGAAAAGACAACAATAAAAATCTCATTAACTTAACAAGGGAGACAAACTATCTGGCAGATCTCTTCCTGATGCTTTAAATCATTAGATATTAGGGTAAAACCCAATTTTTTTCATTAAGCCACTGCAATTAAAAAAGGGTTGCTTTCTCTTCCCACTGTTTTTTTAAACAGCACAACTCTTTGCTTTTATTTATTTTTGGAACTTGACAGGCTCGATAACCAATTTCTATGCAGAACCACCCACCACCCACACCTCCCAGAGCTAATGAACTATAATAAACATGCCCCAGGAGACGTGCACAAACTTTTCAGGAGAATACCAACTGTGATTCCTTCAGGTGGGAAAGTAAAATTATGTAAAGCAAATGAAAACAATCAAATAAACACCACCTGTCAACAGAAAACACTGAGTTCGCAAAGGACAGGCACCTTCTGTCCTGTGCAGCTGTGAGTGTCAGCTTCTATCTTGGGCTAAAAAAAAATCCTCAGCTTCCCACACAGGAAAAAAGGTGAAGAGTGACAACACCGGGTTAAACAGTTCTGTACCAAACAGAAACCAACAGCCTGTAACATGAATGGAAATGTAAACAACTATTCAACTAATGGGTTCCCAAGTGCTTTCCAGGGGATGCATTCCCACTATGATACCATTTTTGTCCTGGCTGAGGATCATACCATGCTCCTTTCCACTACAAAATCCTGCATAGTGGGGCTCTCACACAGGGGGGCTTGAGAATAATGTCATATTCTCAGAATAACAAACTCTCTTAAACTGGAACTCATGAAGATTATTGGTGTGCACATCTTCCTTCAAAGCTTCAAGTAGTTCCAAATGAAGTATTGGTTATTTCCCTGGGAGAAGGCAATGTTGTATTTGCAGTAGTACCTATTTGCAAATAAACACTGGTAAATTTGTTAAATCCAGGTGGTTTAAGAATCTGTTCTTCAAGCTTAGTGGAACTGAGCCCTCAAAACCTAAACCACTCCAGTAGTAAACCAGCTAAATCAAGCGCTTCTGAAACCTGAGCAAAATCTGGAAGTGCCATGAGGCAGAGTAGCATCAATTCCTCTGTCTGGCTGGTGTCTCCAGTGAGAGCACCCAGGGGCCTCAAGGGAGCAGAATAAAACCTGGTTTAACCTGAATTGCAAAGGCAGGTCATACTGAGAAGATCCCTCACAAGCCCGATCTGCACATGGAAAGACTTTCATTGGAGAAAATGGCAGCACAAGCCCCAAAGTAATCACTGCCATTCCAGGCAACACCAGCTGGCCTTGCAAACAGCCATGGGCAGCCTCAGAATTTGCACAGGATGACTTACAGGCACCATATTCAAAACCAGGATGGTTCCACGCTAGAATTGCCTTAGTACCCTGCAATGACAGGGCAGGACCGCTCAGCCTGTGTACCTGCTCTAAGCTCAGCATTTTGTCTTAGACAGCTCCTGCTCATCTTAAAGCAGGTCAGAAGCAGGCACCTGCAGGGTCCAGCTTGCACAAGACCTGGGCTGATGAAACTGTGCTAGGCCAAGCAGGGTTCAGCCCAGCAGACACTGCACTACTGCCATGCACAGAGTATCTCTCCAGCGCAGGAGAGAAAACTCAGCAAGACCCTCTCTTACCAATTACAGGTCGTCAATATTGACTATCTGAGGGATTTCCATGCTCAGGAAGCAAATTAGAAACTCAATACCTGAACTATTCCTAAATGCAGTTATCAACTTCGGAGTTTTATCTCATAAAACCAATTCAGCTTAGAGTTTAATTCTATTAAATTAGGGCTTAGAAATAAGATTTGCTCTGAGAATGAATGCATCATTAGTTTTAAAATGCAATATAGTGAAACCCAAAATGTGCAGCATTACAGTTTGAAGAATAAATGAGTAGAGATGGCACCCAAAGGTACTTCTCCCTAAACATATTTACCAGCCTTGGAAAAATCAGCCAGCTCATTAGGACAGAGAGTCTTTCGGTATGCGGGACATCCCCCTTCTTTAGGGAATGATAATCCTCTTGTGTCTCTCCTTGGCACAAGTTTTTTCCTTTGTTCTTAAAACCTTCTTATTTCAGCAGCTGACAGAGAAAAAAGAATCAGCATCCTCTTTCTTAATAAAAATGCCACAATGAGATCCTGTCGGGCTTGTGCCAGGCATGTCAAAGGAGCAGGGACTAATACAGGAAACCTCAAGAACTCCCCGTTTTGTGCAAGTTACAGTATATGGCAGAGTCACGTAGGGCTGTTTTTTTAAATCAGGCTTCCAATACATGAAAAGCACCCTTCCATGGGGTGCATGTAATCTCTGAATAGGGCCCTTAGTTTCCTGTGGTATTGTATTAAAACCGATGTTTGATACAATAATGCAGGGATAGAATATGCTCAGAAGAGGACAAGGTAGCCCAACGGTGTCTGTCCCCTTGCATTACAAACCGCTGTGTGCTCTTTCATGCCGTACTGGCCCAACCAATGCAAGTCCAAGGCACACCTGCAGCATTAGGATTATATGACTGAAAGTTAGGGCAAAATAGAAGGAAAAAGGGAAACATCACGCCAAAGACACCAGAAGTCTTAAATGGGACTAAGATATTCTGGCAATAGGTGTTTCACTGTAGATTTTTATTTCCAGATGTGGTATTTCAGAGGGCCCAAAGAAAACAGCAGGCTCCTTTTCAGCCTGGCCATGTATTTTGCATTTTAAAAAGCCCCTTTTTCAGCAGAAAATAACACTATCTCCAAACAGAACTGCAAAGTCAGTCAGCAAACTGTGTGGTACATCATAAAATAATTGGGAGTCCATTGTCTTTCACACCAAAAGACTCAGTTAAAGCTTTTAAAGCTGTACTATAATATGTGTTAATTTGCTATTTTTACTCAAGTAGACTAGAACAGTTTTGTTCTCATTAGAAGTACAAAAATAAAACTGATTCAAATGAGCTAATTATAATTTTTGGTAGCAGAAGAGTCATATGGAACAACACAATTGACTCCATAGAGCCTAAAATACTTAGCAGTGAGTATTCTAATGTTAACAGTTAGTTTGAAAATGCAGGCAAAGGTGTGAAAGTAAAGGCAAAAGCACAAAATTCTGTACAGCCACCTCCTTAGCTCTGCAGCAGCTCCATGGGGTGCTGCCCACACCATCACTCCACTTCCACCAGGGCCTGATTTGATCATAATTCTAATGATCAAAAATCTGCCAGAGAAGCACAAAGTGGTCAGGTGTTTCTGCTTTGCCATATGATTTACCTATTCTTTAATTTTTAAATTATGTTTAGATCAAAACAGTCTTTGTATTCTACATGAATAAAAGTCTCAACCTTTCCCTTTTATATTCCATCTTCAAAGGCAGAGAGCAGCCGTCCTGTGTGCCAGGCAATGTACTACAAAATAGTTCATAGTTTTGCTCCAATTCATGTTTGCTTTTCCTTGGTTTTCATTCAGCAGAATGACTTTATCTGTTTCAAACAGTGAAACATAGTGGCTCAGCCGAGATGCTACAGGGCTGCTGACATTTGGAATACTATTTTCAGTCCTATTTTACATATGCTTTCAAAATTTATCTTACGAAAAACAAAAAACAAGTTAGAAGATGGGTTATGGGTGGCTCTGGCAATGTGGCTGACCCACTTGCAGCCATAAAGAATGGGAAAACCGAACAGCTGCTGGCAGCTATGTTAAAGGAAGGGAAGAATCAACACCAGTACCTGGGCACATGGCCAGGGAAGAAAAATCCAACTTGGAGTGATGCTCTGGGGAGAGAGGTTGTGTCTGCCCAGCACCTCTACAGCACTGGATCATTGGCTGGGCTGGGGTAATAGATGCTGCATAGCACAGAATAGGTTGGGCTGGGTTGAGTTGCATTGGGCTGGAAGGGACCTTGGACAAATTGCATGGGGTCTCCCCTAGCTGGTAGACTACCAGGAAATCTCCTAATAGAATTGTTTTTCCTGACTACTTGTAACATGCAAGAAAAACAGCTGGGAAACAAAATGATTTAATAAACATGAGCTAAGAGTGAACATTACCTTACGTATCTTTTAACGATGCACTTCACAAACATCCAGATCACAGAATCACAGAATGAAATGGGTTGGAAGGGACTTCTGAAGATCATCTAGCCTAACCCCCCTGCACAAATGATAAAAGAAGGGAACAGAGGGGGAGAATAACCCTAAAATTTACCAAAACAAGAACTGATGCTTTGAAAGAAAACGGCTTAGAATGAATTAAGGCACTATCCTACAAAGGGAGATTAAAGGAAAACCACTCAAAAAAGCTGTTAAGGTTATGAAAAATGACCATATTTGTGGATAAAGCAACAACTATAAACTTCTCATTGATACTTTCCATTTTGTCTGGCTCTTTCTGCTTATAAACAAATTGTAAAAGATGGCAACAGCTAATTTAAAAAATAAAAAGCGAAGTGTTGTGGCAGAGCCTAAATTGAGTCTGACAGTCAAGGTCACATAACTTTTCACTTTTATTTAAAGACATTGCCTTGATTACTGAAAAATATTGCAAGTTACACACACACAGATCCCGAGTCAGGAGAGCCAGCCTCTGAGGACTCTGGCAACGGCTTCGTGTTCATCGCTTTAAAAGGAACAACAGCAATAATATTTTCAATTGCCAAATGTTGTGTAATTATTGAATTATACAAAATTGTCAGAAATCATCCATACAATTTTTTGACTCACGCCTTCAGTGTAGCAACATGTCCTGAGCAGCCCTGTTATGCCTAAATAAATGTAAATTATTTCTGGAAATATAAAGAAATGCTTGCTGCTTTAGATCCCAGAAATGTGAAAGTCTTCATTGTACCTTTGATTTGTTTTAATTGTATTTGTATTGTTCTAGTCCCTTTACTGCAAACTTTGAGGAAAAAAAATGTTAAATCTAATACTAAAATTCACTTTCTGTAAAGAAAATGAGTGGAGGCTCCAACACACGTTCCTGGAACCGAAGGATCAGACGAAGCATACAAGATCTCACGTCTAACACGACGGTTCTCATGGGCCCATTAGAGTCTTTATAGGTGGATCTCACTTATAGCTTTGTTTAAAAGAAAAAACCTACAGATTCTAAAGAGAACTGGAGCCTATTTGATGTTCAGCCTCTATTGTCTCCCAGGCAGATCTGAATGAAAGCTTGGAATTAAACAGCCTTTCAGTATAGTTTTCATGGTGTTCATTGCAAGTGATATAAAATAAAACAACCTGGTTTGCAGTGCCAGGCTTTCGGAGCCAGCTGCCACATTTCCCTCGTTCACACACTTCCAGAGTTTATAGAATCATGAGATAATTTTGTCACAGAATCTTTATAAATTAAAGGCAATAATCAGCCATTTTCTTTTCCTTTGTAACAATTCCTTTCTGGGACCTGCAGCTTTCCTGATTTCTCCCTTTCTGCGGTGCACAGGCACATTCCGATATTCCCATCTGCCTGGAGAAATTACTTCTGGAGTCAGCAACATGTACTTTGGAGTCACTAATACATACTTGAAACAAATACAAGTTCACAAATACTTTAATCATACGTAAACCATTTTTCAAGCACAGAAGTAACCTGAAGTGGATTTTACCAGTTGGTTAATAAGTGAAGAGCATTAATTCAGCCCCCTCCATCAGCACTACCTCTGGGTCCTCAACATAGCTCCTCACCATTAGCTTAATTCCAGGCTGCAATCATCCTTGTCCCCTGAGTACCCATCACAGATGACTTTGCCTCAGTGTCCCACTTACACAAGGGTGAAAGCAGTCTGAATCCTAAAGGTATGGGAGGATTAGCCATGGAATGGCAGAGAATGCCAGGATCCTCAGGGGAGAGATGCTAGAGAAGTGCTAAACATCACTGTCATCAATTCATTTCACATCTCCCATACAATCTGTCTCTGGGATCCACATTTTTATAATTTCCTATGATTTTTCCAATCCCTTACTTACAATTTCATTTAGATAAAATTCATACCTTATATAAATTATGAACACGGTTTCACTTTATAAAATCACACCAATATATTAATCTGTAACAGAAGTGCTATTGCTACCTATAATAACTGTGATCCTTATTACTAAAAAGTAAAGATGGCTTCACAGGCACAGGAAGTAAATACCCTGCAAACACTGTAGCTGCACATTTTCCTCTTTCAAACAGCCGCAGCATCATTTTTCTTGTCATTTGAAGTGGTAGCCTTTGAGGAGGGGCATCTAGCATTATTTGGGCAGTGCTTTTTGGCATTTGAAAAGATTGTTTTAAAACAGGATCATGAGAAAAACACTCAGGTAAAATAACATGTCTTGCCAGGCTCATTACACTAAACACATAGGGCAGCCTTAGTATTTTAACTCTGCTACTCTTTCTACTGATGTACATCAACTCATTCCTACTCAATGGTGTTTCCACATTAAGCTAAAACTAATTGCAACAAGTTTCAGACAACAAATCCATTGTAGATGGGGTAAGTGGCTTTGGAAGAGACACAAGTGAGAGATGAAAACATTGAAGGATGGAAGAGGATGGAAAAGGAGTTGCCCAGGCTCAATGTTCCAATCTATCCCACTTCACAGATGGACCCAAGGAAACAGGAAGGCCCCTAGGATGGAGCCACAGCTCACTGAGGTGTCCCTATGCCTCCAGCCAGGCCCTGCTTTTCTAGGCTTAGGGCACAGACATGCTCCCCATCACCACTAGGATTGTGTCCAGCACCCCTGGCCAGCACCACAAACCCCCCACATCCTCTGCCAGCTCTGCACCATCTACACACCAGCTGCAGGGCACCAACTCACCATCACCTTGGACACTTGCCCATCACACCTCAGAGAGAATGGCAACAGCTTTCCCTGTTCCTGCTGTTTTTCCTCTATTCACTGTTAGGTCAGAGAATGCCCAAAATCTTGTGGAAGTATTGCAGCAAACAGGGTGAAGCTGCTTCACCTGCTGCAGTGAGCAATGCGTTTTTAAATGGCCACTGCTGCACCTGAAACACCAACCATGTATGCAGGGTGTGACAGCACAGGAGGTTACATCCCCAGGGAAGGCAGAAAAACAACATGCAGAGGAAATGCAGGAAGTTCCCAAGTGTCCCCAGGCCAGTGGCACCGAGTGAGGGACATGGCAGGGCCCAGGGATCCGCCACCAACAAAGCACTGCCTGCAGCAAGCCCATGAAGCCATCAGAGCTGATGTTCGCCACTGTGTTCAGATGAAGGCAAGAATCATGAAGAGGAATGAAAGAGGAAAGGAGTCGAGTTATAAAAAGAAAAGGAGAAATCATATATTAAAACAGAGAGACAAAAAGCTCTGCTGAAAATTTTTCTTCTGTGCAAAGCAATAGTGGGAAAAGCATTAAGCGTTACTCTGTTTCTTCATCTAATGACACAGAAAAAAAAAAAAAAGGTCTTTTCTGCAAATAATTCAAGTAAACAATCTCCAGAAAGCATGAACAACAATACCAAATTTCTCGAAATTAGCCAAGCTCACAGAATCAGCAGGCTATTATTGCTGCTTGGAGGCTGCGTCTCCAAACCCATGGATGAGGCAATTTGTGGGAGGGTGGGGGGAAAGGAGAAAAGGGCAGAAAAAACCAGCCCCTTCTTTCACCATTATCATTTACCTGGAATTTAGCTCACTGTACATTTCATTTCAAAAGGGAAAAAACCGTACGACAAACTCACCTTGGCTAAATATTGTTTACTGATTTTTAACAAAGATCTGATTCACTTTAACTTGCTGAACACTTTGTTGCCGTTCTACATGCACCAGCCTCCAAAGAAGGGAAAAAATAAAGGAGAGATTTTTAGGTCAAATGATTAAGGAGAAACGGGATTTAAACCAACATTTTTTTTAAAGTTCTAATTGTTTGCTTATTGACACCAATTTACATGGAGCCACTTAGTGAATAAAGGTTTTCACAGTACATGGCACTTCTTTATGTCAGTTTTTAGCCATCATGTCACAGCCTGGCTTGAAAAGAAGAAATGCTGAAAACTCGTAGGCCAGAAATGAACAGCCTATTAAGATCTGAAAAGCTGTCATCCCCACTGAAAAGACTTGCGTCAGCCACTGAGGATATATTTTAAACCGCCTGTCCGCAAGAAAACTTTAATAATGCAGCCTTGCTCTAATGTCTTGTGAGAGGAGAGGCAATTTTACTTCTTCTATTAACCCAACGTGATTACAATGGCTTATTTCATGGAATATTAAGTTCAAATTCTGCTCCCTGGGAGGACAATAAAAAAAAAGAGTGTGCTTATGACATTGCCCGAAATAGCCACAAGGACCGCAACTCCTTGGTGCTTTTAATGCATCCAAGCAGTAATCCACCTTAATTTGCTAATGGTTAAGTAAATTAGCAACAAAATAATAAAATACAAAAAGGTATCAATACAGGAGCAAAACGCTTTCCCCTTAAAAATATTAAAATAACAGAACAATGTTTTCATAAGGGTTTGCGGTGGCCTTTCAATCCTCTCCCTCCCCCCAGGACACCCCCCCCCCCCGCCAGTTCAGGGATAAAATAAACTCCTTGTGTCGGACAGGCTTTCGCCATGAGGCAATCATAAGCGAAGCAGTTTGTGCTGAGACCACAGCTGGGGTGGCTTTGTGCAAATGGAACCGTTAATAACTGCCTGGGAGCGACAAACACTTCCCAAACTACCTGAACTCTCCCTGTATGAACACCAGGAAAATGGGCTTCCAAAGAGGTGGCCACCCAGCCAGGGGCACAATGCTACTGGAACCTGGAGCCTTCAGCCAGCCCCTGTGCCCTAAGCTGGACCAAATGGTGTCACTGATGCAAGAACATCCCCCGCCTCTGGGCCTGAACACTGCTTCCCAGGACACTCCACGCCGAGGGTGTGTTGAAGATGTTGGGTTTAAACACCTCCTGCAAGTGAATCCAGCGACACAAAGTCAGGTGGGTCATGTCCACGGGGAGCCCTCTGAGCAGCAGGGGACAAACGTCTGGCCTCTGGCAGCTGCTCTGCCAGGGGCTCCTCTCCTTCAGCCGCCCCAGGGAGGACCTGGGGTAATGCTCGTTGCCAGATCCCATGGGGAGAAACCTGCTCTCATCTTTAACACACATATACAAACCTGATCCTGCCCTTAAATCTCGGATCGGGTCGCTGGCATTAGTCAGTGCAGTGCTGACAGAGTTTAAAATGAAAGCCAGGGCTAGAGGCTGCCTGGGCACCCTTCTCTGCCCACCCAGCCTGGGCAGCAACACATCACCCATATCCCACTCAGTATCTCTGTGCCTGGCACAGGGCACTGCAGCCGAGTCTCCCGTCCTGCCTTGAAAGAGGGAGACACACTCGGCGGGGAACGGCCTAAACTCCCAGCAGCCAGCGCAGGCAAAGGGAACCCACACAAACACAACGTTTTGTTGTCAGACTGATGGAGGATGCAGAGGAAAACCCCATTCCCCACTCCCCATTCCTCCCTTCTGGCACTGCTTTCTACAAGGGTTGGTTGGTTGTTGTTTTTTTTTTTTTTTAATTCCTCCCAATGTAGAAAAAGGAAATAATTTTTTCATTTACAAAAATTAATGTATGCAAATAGCCAGTGAAATTATAAATAGCCACCATTAATTCTTCTACCTAGTTCAACAATTCCAAGGCAAAAAGGCAAACTTAAATAAATACATTTAACATCGCCCGCTGTGTAATAGTAAAGAGGCTCCATAAAACTGGAGCTATATTTATTTCTTCTTTTCCTAACAGCTCCCTGTTTTATTAGGCCCGTGTTCCACAGCAATCTGATAAGAAGGAGAGAGGCTAAATGGCAAATGGCAAACATCCCAAATCGCAACCTGATGTATTTCCACAGCCCTGACCTTCAGATAAAAATCGTGCAGAAATCTGCAAACCCACCAAATATGCAGTTCCACATGCTTCAAGCGTTTTCAGACACAACAGTCGGGGGCAGAAATAAAAAATCCACCAGAAATAAGGGCGTTGCTATTTAAAGCCTTCAGCCTTCCCCTCCCTTAGAATTTAAGGATTATGCTTCTATACAGCACATACGAGGGTGCATATAGACAGAGAGCATCAAACCTAAAGGTTCCTCACATCCACAGAGCGTACTGTGGGCTTACAGCTGCCTATCTGCAAATATCAGGGAAACATATTGTATATAAAGAATATATCCCACCGCTATATTATATGTGTGTTTAGGAAAATAGTTCAAACAGCAAAAAATTTTACACTGTGAAATTAGCTAAAATTATGACAATTGTAAGAAAAAAATTATACAGGCAAAATTTGGGTCTGGTGGAAGAATTCTTTGATGTCTGGATTCCAATTTAACCCCGACTGAGTTCTAAGAATCAAATGAACAAAGTATATCATACACCCCAAGTCTGCTTGTCAATGCTAGTCATCATTTTTATTTTATTCTTTCCAGCCACATGTATTTACAAGATCCTGTTCTGACATTTCCTCCCTCCTCACTGGATACGGCTAGTTGCCAAACACATTTGCTACACAGTCCAACTCTGTATTTATTTATTCATTAAAACACATGCATTAGTATCAATAAATATGTATAACACTATTTTCTCCACCTCGCCATATAGATTCCTTCCCTGGTCGCGACTCGGGGTTGGGTGCTGGGTGGTGAGCACACAGAAATATGTGCACATCTCAGATTTGAAAATATTTTTAGTCAAAAAGCCTGTGTCATAAACACTGCCTCTGTACCTATATATAAATACCCTCTGACTGGGGACAGCAGTACACTTACTAAATAAGACTACAGGTGAATAATAAAGTCCTGCTTAAATACACATTCATATTTCCAGTATTGGTGCAGCAAGGTGCTGCTGTTGAGGGCAGGCATTAGGGAACATCACCTTTATTTTATACAGGGGCCTCAGCATTGAGCTTCTCTGAACTGTAGAAATTACAGGCTGAATAAACACCGTCTTCTCTATCACTCCTGTGTTTTGCCTAGAGAAATCACTTTTTCTTCAGGTACTGAACCACTTTATCCATAAACCTGAACCCAGCTTCAGGATTTTTGAAGCAGTTGTAAAACATTAATAATATATCTGGGTTGTTTAAAGAATATTTCCAAATAACATGAAATATTTAGTCCATTCCCCCCCTCCATCCACACCCTCAATACTACCACCACCATAAAAAGATAAGATTTATCATGAAATGTTTGAGGGGTAATCAGCCATTTTTGGCCAATATATTTTAATATTTATATACCTGACATAGCTGAATATAAATGATACATCATGATTTTCCATAGTGCATAGAATTTATACAATTAACTGAGTGATCCAATGGCTTTAGGGCACACAAGGTGCAAACAATGTTACAGGGGGATGCTGATTATTGTTATAAATCTTATAAACCATAAAGGCATTAAGGTGCATTTTGTTTACACCATTTATTTTCAAATATTACACAGAACAATATTATTTATCATTAAAAGAGTTACATTTTCCCAGTGTATTTATTTCACAAGCTACATTTATATAACTATTTAAAAAATACAGCTGGCAAAATTCATGCCTGCAATAGGCAGTAAAATTTGATCATTTTCAAGGTATTTCTACAGATTATGGGTTTTCATTCTAAATCTGAGAAAACATTTAAACGTTGCCTCTTTCTAAAATGTCTAATTTTTAAAAGCACTCAGACTAAGATTCCCATTTTAGGCAGACACCCTGTACCCCATAAGCACCCGTGTGCTTTGGTGGAGACGTGCTCCCACTCCTGCAGCTCCCCACGGCAGTGCAGAGGTGCAGCCTGCTCCCCTCAGCGTGCTGCTTGGACACCGCTGTTCAGCCAGGCTCTGCAGATCCAAACTACCCAATTTGAAAAGCTTAATCTACAGTTTCTGTGAGAAAAACATTCACCAACACAGAGCTCTGGATGTTACACTATGAATACATATTTTTTCCTGGAAAGAGATACGTCCACTGCCCCTCTATTCCTATCGCAGACAGATGTAGGAGTACTGAGCGTAAATACTTACAAACAAAATTTCCCCCAAATGTTCCCAAACGGTTATCATGTCCTAGCATTGTTTCAATTATTTTCATTGGGGTTTGCATGGGTTTTGAAGGGCCGCAGCCCTGGCGTGTGAAATGTGACCCGCAGCCGATGCAGAGCGAGCCCTGTCCACCCCTATGCGAAGGGACCGGAGCACTGCAGCTGCTTATCAAATCAGGGTTATGTTTCTGAAATGAGTTCCTGCTGCTGAGCCTGAATTCAGGGACAGGCAGGGGGAAAAAAAGAGATGGATATAGCCCAAAACAAAACCTAGGGAAACACAGCGCGGGTGCTGCCTCTTTGTGCACATATAGAGGCAGATGGGTATATTTGTTTTATACCTATGGAAGCGTGACATGCCAATTACACGTGTGTGTCTGCATGGTATAGAAAATCCCTGCAAACAAAATTGCTGCAGTTTTGTTTGCTTTCCCAGAAGTAAATGAGGACTTTTCCTTTCTGCTGCCTTTTCTGCAGCACTGGCAGTCACGATTCCTTCTGATATTTTCCCTTTCAGGAGGCACATGTGTCGCTTCCTGAACACAATCCCATTTTATCTGAAATTTACATTTTTTCTTCAGCTAAACCGATAAGAGAAATAAAAAAAAAAAAGGCACAATTTTGCTGTTTACTGTCGTTTTCCAAGATGAATATAACACCAGCCCAGTGAGTTACTCAGAATTTGCTTTTCTCCTCAGTACTTACTGGCCTGCTTAATGGTTTCTTTCTAATGTACATAAAATATGGAAGTAGAGAATAGAAATGTGGAAACATACAGAATTGTCTGTTGACTTCAGGCATGGGAAGTGTTTTGTTGCAAATTCGAAGGTGCTAAAATCTCATCAATGAGTGGGAAATAGTGCTAAATACAAGCTCTGCTAACTTTATTTTTAATGATGACTTTAAAAAACGGGGATCAGCGAGGTGAATGTAAAAACTGTTAATCTTAAATTTCTACAAACCCGAATGTCAGGGCAAGCATGTATGGTGCATCAAGCATAACAAGATGAAAACGAGGAGGTGTGGGTGAGGAGGGGGTCCGAGACACTTGCTTTTCTTGAATCCCTCTGAATACATTTCACAATTCATCAGTTTTTGTCTTTCCTGCCACGAGTGAGGACAATCAGACCAGACACCCATTAGATTTTTCATGCAATTTTTTTTTTTCTTGTTCATGACATGTTGGCAGGGAGGATGGCAATTCTGAAATCTTACCAAATGAGAAAAATGTCAGAAACTGAACTGACAGCTACTGGTTACTATGGTGATAGGTGATATTGAAAAAAAAAAATAAGACTCAGTTAATTCAAAAGGAATCAAGTTCAGTATTTTTAAGCCAGTTGATATAGATGAAAACTTAATCCCAATACTGGGATGTTATCTTGTGTTAGCTAACAGCCGAAGAAAACATTTGCTTGATTAGATAATTAACTAGATACAACCAAATATAGAATAAAAATTCTACTGAAGCCAAAAATTACAAAATATTAATAATATGTTTATTAAGAAAAAAAACGATCCTAATAGGAAAAAAAAAAAAAAAGGCAGGGGGGAGGGGGGAAGGTAGATTAGGAAAAATATTCTGCCTGTATGAGTAACCCAGAATTTTCCTCTCCATAATCACAATTACCTACACAGGTCCAGTTTCCTACCATCAGTTTTGAGAGAGAAAGAGTAGTTTCATTCAGTGACAAAGACAAATCAGCTGGAAGGGAAGCAAAGCTGCTGACTGATGTCTTCAATTGAAAGAAGGCTACGCATGCAAGTTCTGCAGGAACCTGAATATCTCCATATTTGTGTTTATGTATTTTATGGGCTTTTTAAAAATTCCCAAGGGAGCTATTTATGGGGCCAAAATAACGCGAGATCTGGTGTTCTCATGGTATTTCCATCGAGGAACTGAAATACTAAAATACCATGAGAACATCAGATCTCATGTTATTTCGGCTGCATTAATGGTTCCCTTAGGTATTAACAAAGCCTATGAAAAACAAACACAAATATTTGAGGCAGAAATATAAATGCTGTAATATCTACACCACCACCACCCCCTCACCCCCCAGAAACCCAATGCACCACACTCAAAAACCTGCCTTTCTCTTTTTTTGATCTCTCATCGTAAAGGAGAAATTGCATAACTATATGCATTTAAAATGAATATTATATCAAAATTATGTGTCAACCACATCTGTCTTACTAGTGAAAATACAGTTTGTTTCCTATCAACCCTTGAGGAAAATTATCCTAATATAAAATGCATGTGTGGTTTTAGGGATATTATCATAGAGGGAAAAAACAACAACAACACAACTTTGGAATGCAAAAATCTCCACGATAATTTGAATTTTGAACGCGCTCCCTAGGTGGAAATGTAAGAAGTGATGAATGGAAGCGCACTTACACGAAACAAAAGGCAGCGCTTCTGTTGGGGCAGTACAACGGGCCCTGGACTGAACCGAATCACAATACGGCTGGAAAGAGATAGTGAGAGGAAAACATTAAAGGAAATAGGGTCCTTCCAGAATCGCGAGTTCGAAGGGAGACGCAGGATTCTTATTTATAACAACCAGTTGGTGTTTAAGGAGGAGGAGGAGGAGGACGAGACTAGGAGAGGAGGAGACGCCAGCAGAGCGAGGGCCAGGCGCGAGCCCGCGCTGCGCAGCCGACAGTGCCCCCTGCCGGGGGAGGGCGGGCAGCGCCGCGCTGCGCCCCGGCCGGGCCTCAAGAGGCTGGGAAATTCAGGGGGAAAATGCCCAACCCCGCGCTTGGCGCCCAAAGAAAAGCGGGGAAAAATTTGTCTCTGAGGCACCAGATCTCTTCACCGCTCACCTTGTGAGGCTCCCCCGCTCCCCTGCCCAGGAGCTTCCTCCTCAATTCCCAGTCGAACCTCCCTCCCCCCTCCCCTGCCAGGTGCTGCCAGAGCTGGGGTCACGCCAAGGGCCAGCAGCAATGGCAGGTGATGCACCTTCTCACCGGGCATGGGGCAGAGCAGCGGTCCCACACCCAAAGGAATGGCCCCCTCGAGGCACTTCCTGGCCTCCAGGAACTTCCCAGGGCTTTCTGGGACACTCTGAGGAGCTTCAAGTGCTGCAGGAGAATTTTCCACAGACCTGTGGAAACCTGCTCCTAAATCCCTCCAGTGTCACGTATCCCACTGTCACTGCTGGTGTCCCAGCCATGTAGGGCAGCATGAGTCCACCCCAGCCCTGGCCACGGTGAGCCACACACATTCACATAACCCCCTGAGCACACACAGCCACAGCAGACAGGACAAAACCATCTACAAAAGGGGAAAACCATCTACTGCTATTGTACAGAGGTGGAAGCAACCTCTCCCACATCCAGCATCAGTAACTCACCCGGGCTGTGTGTCCCCTTCTTTGCCTGGCTGTAAGGCTGCGGTGTCCCCCTCTGTGGGACGAGGAGCAGAGTGCCACTCCCAGACTAAGACCCAACCCAGCCCTGTTTTTCTGCATCAGGAACACCTCCACCATCATCCATGGCCTCAGCTGACCTCAGCTTTCCCCCCTACTGCTTCCCCATCTCCTCCAGCCAGACATCCACCAAGGCTGGGGTCAGGCAGAGCAACTACAGCCAATGCAGAGGAGAGGGGTGCAGGCAACACAGAGCTCATGAGGACCTCCCCATGAGCTGGAGGTGGGCTCCCTGTCCATGTCTGCAGCACTGATGGTCCCTTGTTACCAGCACAGCACAGCAGGTAAAAGCAGGTCAGGCAATGGCAAGAGGCCTTGCTCTGCATGGCAGGGGGAGGTGAAAAGCAGCAAGCCAGAGAGGGAACACAATTTGGCTTCTGTAATCATCCCACATCATATTCTGTATGTTATCCCAGAACCAGAATGTGGCCCTGGTCATACTCAGCACATCTCATACTTAACTATTTTGGGGTTTGTGCAGTGAACCTGCTTTCTCCCCAAAAAGACACACAAACATACAGAAAAATGATCACCTATAAATAAAAATTACTTCTGAAATAGTTTCAAGCTAGATCCACAATGCCAGACTTCCAGTGCTAATTATAGAGACTGCAGACAATGCCTGTTTGTTCCCATCCTGAACACAGGAACCAAACATTGGGGAATCTTACTGTCCTGGCTGAGACCTGCAAAACCAGAGCAGCAAAAGCCAAAGGCTTTAGGGTCAGGTGATACTGGGGATGCATTTTTGTCCCTGCAGGTCACTTCATCCCAGCCCGGATTTTAATGAGAGTCCTGCAGTTTTGATGCAAATAGGACTGTCTTTGTAGACAAAACATCTCCCCTAATATCAGCGGTGGGTCTGATTGCACTACTGCATTAAATTGCTTTGGGGAGAACAGCAAAACAAGTCTCTATAGGCTTGCATGAAAAAAAAATGGTGTATAAACAACAGAATTATACTAAAAGCAAAAAATAAAATAAAATCACCATTTAAAAATAAATGCAACTGCAAAAAAGGCTCTGGATGATAAGGGAACAAGAAGGCAAATAAACCAAAACCAAAAGATATAATAAACCTCATTTTGAGATTTAAAAATACCCAACAGTATAAATAACTGTTTGGGGTTGTTTAAATCTGTAATTATAAATTATGCTTTTATTATACATGAAAAATAGAGACTGCTTAAAATTGAAGCCTATAGAAAAAATAAATTATTGCACCTCTGAAATTTTACTTTAAAATCTCTATTATGTATAACTTAGAGTATGGAAAATTCAGTGAAATCCTGAATACTAGCAAAGAGGTTTGTCTCCCAACCACCACACCAGGAAATCTGTAAAATGGCCATATGTAAATATACACTAAAGTGGAACCTATTTTAATATATATTTCAATAAAAAACAAAAGTGCCTTTTTTTTCCCCCCTTTTTTCTTGGTAGTGTGCTCTACAATGTCCTTGTTACTCGACATAGCAGAGAAGTTCACAGTAGCCAGCTAAGGTTAACTAACAATAAAAGAACAATTAAAAATAACACATTTTAGTCTTGTTCCCTTTTTATTTTAAAAATTCTGACAATCAATTAAACTGTGATAAAGTTTCCACTGGTAAGTGGAAGTATTGTTTCCTCCTTAATATTTTTAATTGAAAGCCAGATGCCTCCTTTTTGATACAGCTTAGGATTCTGCAGACAGCAGAGTCAGTGCAGTCTGTTCTGTTTCTGCACACATATACACACGTATGTACATCTGCACCCATGTGTTATAATGCAAAACACTGGTGACATCCATCGCCGCTCAAGCAGCCACAAAGCCATCCTGCCCCAAAGAGCTGACACAGTGGCTTAACCCCAGAGAGAACGACAGGTCAGAGGAAAAGTAGGAGATAATAAGGAAAGAATAAACCCGTGAGTAGGAACGTGTAATCACATAAACTAACTGCACACATAAAATAATGGTTTTGAATTGTTTTCACATATGCTTGAAGCAAATAAAAATGCAAACCTCAACTGACCTATTGCTGCCTTTCTGACTCCTCAGCCCTGGTACCGCACCATATGTGGAATTCACCTACCTTTTATTTCACCACACACACCTTAAATACAGGGTTTGTCCGTAATTGATCTGGACCACACATATTCACTCATTCCGAATAAATCTGTATGAACTAGCTCCAGCACTTTGAAAGGAGCGCTGCTTGTGGGGTCTGCTGATATCTCAAAGAAACAAGAAACTATTTTCACATCTCATTCCCATAATGGATGAGCTGTGGAGCAGGGAAACACTCTGGAAACTGGTCAGTGTGTCACATGGATGTGGCAAATCTCTGATCCTTCCACATCAGCCTTTCAAAGCTGAGCTGTTTTGCTGCTCTACTTGTATACACGAGGGAACCTGATGGTCACAGAAGGTCCTTTTTTTTTTCTTAATGGAAAAAAGCATATGTAAATAATCCTTAATGACCAGGACAATGGTCGTTTGGGTAAAGCTTCCCAGTGTTTTTTCATAACCCTCTGCTCTGTAATTCTGCAACAGCATTTCAAACACAGAAGCCCAGAGGTTCGGAGAAGCCCAGGATCCCCTTGGCACTCAGTATCCAATGGCTGGTGAGGACCTTCCACTAAGACCCATCTGGTTCCTTCTCTGTTATCTACAGGTGCCATTAAACAGTCTCTCCAGAAATGTCATCCTTTGGAGTCCAGTTCTTACGTTGTTTATCTCATTTCAGTACACCTGAGTCCAATGAAATTAATCCTGACTTAGAGCAGCAAGCAAGCAAACTAACGGTTCTAAGTGGTCAAAGCTTTTACCAGCCCCTTGTGCCAAAGTCTCCCAGCTGTTAAGTCTATCAGCTTTGCTCTGCTCATTTTTTTCAGGTGCATTCTACTTCCCATTTCAGTTCAGTTGGATTTCTCTGTGAGTGGCAAGGCTTGGCCACAGTCACAGCAACCGATCTGGTCCGGGTTTTGGCAGGGGCCAAGATGCAGACGCCCTTCCCAGGGAAGAACAGCATGGAGGGGGTCTCAGTGCCAAGGGCACTGGGTGGAATTAGCACATGAGCAAGGTTGTATTTAGAACAATTTAAGAAATGCAAAGCTGAGTTCTTTATCTGCTCTTGTGCCATTTGGTTCCAATAGTCATGGCAAACTAACATGAGTTATTAGTGCTGCCGAGGTTGGCAGTGCTCAGAAACCTGCATCGGCTCAGCTCCGGCGGGCTTCATCACGCAGGGGTAAGTTAGTGCTGGCATCAAGGAAAAACAGGGTATTATTTTTGCTGTCAGAAATGCTTTGAAAAGTTGTTTAAACAAAGTAAAGTAAAACACCTAACTATGAAAGTCATACAGAAACACGATTAGTGAACTTTACATTTAGGAAGAATTAAGCTTTTAAAGAGTTTTTTCCACTAAAAAAAAAAAAGCCTTTAATGGTAGTTATCCAGGTGGCCCCTGGATTTATTGTTGGATTTCTCTTTGACTGCTATGGGGTTCCCAAGGGGACTATTACGTCAATAATTTCTAAGGCAACATTTTATTCCAGGTAACTGAAATTCCTTAGAAGATGAGAGCTTCAGCTTGGAGATTCTCAGATCCCATTTGAAATCACTCATGCTGACTACAGAAGAGTTTTTAAAATAAATTACTGTATAGCTGTCTGCTCTCAGCTATATATAATCTATATATATTTATAAACATTCTTTATATAACAATTCAGAACTTAATTCCCTCTGAAGCTATTAAAACTATATATTTAATTACATTCATAAAGGAGTTGCCTGGGATACAGTCAAAATCTACCACTAATTCAACATGGGTTATATATTAATGCACTCTGTAACTCCCAAAAATTAGTATTAGGGGCTGGTTCCAGTCTGCACATGGAACTCCCATCAGAGTCAGTCAACAGCCTTTATTTATAAAGTCTGAGGCTTTATGAAGAAGTCTATAATGACTATTTTTGGTCAAGCTTAAAAGAAAAAGGAAAGACACAAAGGTCTCTTAGTTTTCAGTGTACAAAGTGTATATGGCCAGTAGGAGATGTAGCGTAGGGCTTCTATCTAGACTAAACAAATTTCAGCATAAAATGATAAATGAATCAAGGAACTTACACTCTCAGATCCTAAATTATATTAAGTCACGGATTTTATGAAGCCAGAAAAAGGTCAGTGCATGATACTTACAAACTACAGTAAATAACTAAAATGTATGCGGCGGGATGATTTTATTCGTTAGTATCCTTAAAACTCTGGAAATGGACACAACTTGTAACAAATCAGGAAAGTTAAACCGAAAATATAATTGTTCCTTTTAAGACCTGCTCTGTTTAATATCTGTTGCCACGTTTGTTCCACAGGTCATGTATAAAAATACCTTTACTGTATTTCTTGTGTTTGATTAACAGAAAGGACCTAACGCTACGTGCCCAAATTCCCAGCACGGCTGTCCCCGCGCCGGTGGCTATATAGGCTTTCTTGCATAAACTGAAAACCATCTGTCATAAATATATAATCACTTCTAAATCCACCACACCCATTCCTCTCGCTCCCCAAAAAGGATGCACGTCAAGTACAGTCGGCTCCTGAAATATTCCTTGCAAGTTGCTAAGTGGATATAAAAGAACACAGACCTAAAATAATCTGCAAATATCTGTAACACAAGCCCTGAAAAATGCTTTCGGATCTGGCAAGAGCAGGGGGAGAAGCACGTCCATCGCCCGAGCCAACGCTGACACTGGGCGAGCCATGCGGGAGGACAGCATTTGTCACCGGTTTATTTTGTAAATGTGAAAGATTATTACAAATCTTATTTAAATCAAGTCTCCTTTTGAGTATTTTCTTATAACTGAACAAGTGTTGAGCCGCACTGGGCTGTCACAGCTGTTACAATACATGAACCACACTTACAGTAACAGCTTTCGTTCCACATTTTTGTGGAGTAGTTTCCATAGCACTGTGATCGGGGCTTACATATTTTTATACCACTTGCACTTTGAAAATAAACTCTGATGTTTAGATTGCTTTCTTGAAGTGCATCTGGGACTTAAATTTCCTGAAAAACAAGCAGGCAACTGTGATTTAAGCCTAAAAAGTCAGGGTGTAACACCTTGGTTTGCTTTTTATAAAGTTATTTTTAGCCTCCCTTTCCCCTAAAAGTGTAACTTAATAGTATATGGGATGAGGGAGCTTGGAAATAGGCATTTATCTTAATTGTCATCCCTAAATTAAACATTAGGACAAACTTTTCCATTCACAACAATATACAATATAATCAGGTATTCTGCCTGTAATAGTATGTTTTGTGTAATTATCTGTGTCTCAATTAAATGTTTTGACCAGCTCAAAAGCAAAGCACTCCGCAGTTTGGCTGCAATGGCAGCTCCAGTGCCAGGCACCTGTTTCCCAGTCATACCAGGGGAGGCTGTGGGGGGGGCCTAGGGAAGGGACCCCCACTTATTCCATGATGGGTGCTGGGCAGACTACATCCTGCAGCCACTCGAAAGCAATGAGGTGAGCACCAGTCAGGAAGGGCACAGGCCCAGTGCAAAGCTTATTCGTGATAAAAGAATGATTTTTTTAATTAGAAAAATAAACAATTTAATCATTTTTTAATTAAAAAGTCCAATTATTGCAATCTCTTCTTCCAAAAGCCACGCCAGAGCGGGACAGGGGTGGCTGTGCCTCACTGCCTTCCTCTCAAGCTGGATCTGAACTCTCTGTGTGGGTTTACCACACAACCCCCCCAAAGCAGGCTGCCAAAACCCATTGCCAACACACTCTCCCAACCTTCTTCCCAATATACGCTGCTGAACCCCGTCCCCAACACACACTCCAAATCCCCTTCCCCACAGCATCACGTCGCCCACTGAACACCTCCTGAATTAGCAGATTGGAAATTAGCAAAATACAGCACTGCTTTTCACTTTAAATTTTAATAGGAAACAGAAACATCTTCTCTCTTTTTCTTCTGCTGTTCCTCCCTCTCCTCTAAGAACAGAGGCTGCTGAAAGGAATGAAAATCTGGAAAGAATTTGGGGTGGACTGGCCAACCCCCTTTCATTTCCTTCAGATGTTTACAATCTAGCACCTTTCTGAAGACAAAGATGGGAAAAAAGCTATTTTTTCTTTTGACTGAAGGGTGAGACAGGGGGGTATTAAAAACTGATCAATGTAATTTTTTTCACAGAAGTATTTGCACATCTGTGAAATAATGTAATTTATGAAAAAAATCTTTTTATATGACATTCATGATTATAGCCTGATCTGGAGAATTATTCAAATATAAAATTAAATACTCAAAAACTAGCTGTGCTGTGGATGACTGAGCTTTTACCAGCTGTGCATCACACTTCTATAATTCTATTAAAAGTATATAAGTGAGGCTTTCCAAGGATGCTGAGTCCCTTGTAAAAGGAATGTTACATTTCTAAATGGCTTTAGGATCAGTTGCTTTTTTGTTTTTTCTTGATTATCAGCCCAGTTATTGGATATGTTTTATCTGACTGTACCAAAAAAAAGGGAAAGGCAAAGAAGAGGAATGCATACCCATGGAGAGCACTCTATAAATTATATTGTATTTTATTATCACAGGGCTAAGGGAAAAATTGGCTCTTAAGAAAGGTTAAAAACCTTTAAAGTGAATTCTTCTGTTTGGTTAGAAGTACTTTTGATTTAATATGATCCATCTGCAACCTGTACCTGGCCTCTCCCCCCCAGGGCAGGCAGAGCTCCGGGGAACTGGGAGATGCTGGAGGAGCAGGGCCTGGGGCAGCTCTTGCTGCCCAAAGAGAACAAGTTTGGGTCGCCTGTCACACTCTCTGGGCTAACCGCCCTCCTAGCCAGAAAGCACGGCTCCTCCCGACTCCGACAGCACTTCCCAGATTTGTAAACTGTCAACAGGGTGGAAAAGGAGCGTCCGCAGGCGCTGCCGGGCGTTATTTCCCTGCCCGAGGCTGGGTGGCAGGAGCAGGCACTGGGCTCAGCTTCGGGACGAAGGCAGCCGGCTCGACTCAGCTGCAGAGAGCAGGGCACCTTCTGCCAGCCACAGCCTCCAAAGAAAAGTTCAGTCCTATTTTCTAAGCTTAAATCTAACACTTGGGAAGGATCCTCGGCAGCTGTGTTATTATCTACAGTTACAGATAGTATAGTCTTGAAATCAAGCGTTCCTGCCCATGCCACAAGCCAGTATTTTGACTAAAAGGGAAAATACAATCCTAACCCCCACCTAAATGCCGTGGTATAAACTAGGCATTAATAGGAGAGCACCAACAAAAGGCCACGGTAGTAAAAGACAGGGGCTGCCGTTCCAGTTTAGCAAGGAGAGAGGCAAAATAAGGGATAAGATATTGTTTCTGCTGCCTAAGACAGACGGACTTTAATAACACTTAACAGAATGATGCACATTAACGATCTCAGAAAGCACTTCTTATGCCTCATCCATCATGCGGAGGAGAAAATGAAGCCTTCGACAGCATTAGGAATTATTCTAGATCTTGTCAGTAATTCGCAGCTTCTCGGTAGTATCGTAACACAAATTTGTGTGTATGAGACACTGACCATTAATCTAAGGGCTTTTTTTCCCTTGCTGCAGCGTGCTGAGAATGTATCAATTGTTTCATGGAGAAATTTCACAGATTAAACCTTACTAAATAAAACAGGGGAGAGGAAAGGGATATAGACAGAAACATAAACAACTGGAACTCAGAGACAAATTATTATCTTTACAACAAAACCCACAATAAAATCTCCATATGTGCATTTTCTCAATGGGCAACATCAAGCCTGCTTCCCTGAAAACAGTCAGACTGTACCGTGATTAGAAAGTTATCTTCACAGCTACAAACACACTATAGTTAATTTTCTGGGAGGCTTTTTTTTTTCCTTTTTTTAATTTTTTTCCTGGAGTATAGGAAAAAATCCTGATTTCTCCTCCCCAGAGAGCGCTATATTTTTACAAACAGTTGCAAAACAAATTTCAATACAAAATGCCACACGACTAAATAAACAATAGCTTTTGGCAACCTCTTCCTTAAGTCGCAGTCTGCTGTTAATCGCGTGATAGCTCTTTCCACTGGAATTCGTACTACAAAGGAAAAGGTCCATAAATATTTGTACAGCAAACTCCTTGGAAAAAAAAAAAAAGCTTCTTGGAGTGAGCTCCAAATTCATTTCTATAGATGCAATGTAAAGATGAAAGCTAATGAGTTATATGAAGTTTATGATAAATTAGAAGTGCTGAGCTCCCCGGCCCATCGCCAGCAGATGCGTGTTTACACCGATATGATCGACTGCTCCACAACAAAACACTTGTCAGACAGAATGAGGCAAATTCGCCTCTGGATGTGGAGGAGCTCAATTGTCTCAGGGACACACACACACAAAAAAAAAAAAAAAGAAAATAAAAGAAAAAGAATTTGATCAAATACTAATCAGGCAGCAATAATCAGCCTTGCAGTATCCTACAACATACACTATTTTATCTCTATTGAAATAATGACATCTATCCAAAAAGTCCTCAAAGAAACTTGGGTTAGGGTAATATATTGTGACTGAAGCAGATGTGCAGGATTAAAATCAGTCTTGATCTTCAAACAGAATAAGAATGCATAGTTCTGTTTACTGCACAGATATTTGTATTTAAAAGATATGACAAATACTGTAGGTTATTTAGAAACCCACATTTCTTTATTTTCATTTTTTAACCGACCCGGTACTGGGGAAGGGATTTGACAGTCCCAGGTAATAGAGAGAAATTGCAGATTAAACTCATTAGAAATTATAAACACTCATATAGTCTGTGAAACCCCCTGACAAAACCTGAAAATTAGAAATCCAATAGTCAGCATCAATAGGGTCTTTAACGGCTGGACAGATGTTTGAACTGCACCACGCTCACGTCAGGAGTGAGACGGGAGGGGTGAAAATCAAGGTTTGCATTAAATAACAAGGCATTGATGTCAGATCAGATCATTCATATGAGCTACTTTAATCCGTCTTTTGCCACTAATTTACCCTCTCCTATCACAGCAGAATTTTGTTGTTCATTCATTTTGCATAGCATTAAAAAAAAAAAAAGGCAAACTAAGAAGAGATGCAGATGAGGCAAAGTGCTCTCCAGCAGCCCCCTCAGAGCAGGACTGCTGTCCAGCCGGGAGCTGCAAAACCCAAGGCTGCCCTTTCACAGCAAAGATGTAAATAACGCCTTCAAATAAAACCCTGTCTGCAAGCTCTAAATTTTGGCTTGTTTAATTACATCACAGAGGGAAATACTGTGAGAACGGTCACCTCACCAACAGCAACTAAATAAATCTCAAGGAACGGGCACTGGGATAGCAAAAGAAAAATTGTTTGCGTTCCTAATGTTGGGTCTGACCTGGAAAGGATAACAAAAGAATCTGGCATGAATATGTATTTTTATGGAGAGTGCTGCTGGTAAACATACCGAATAAAAGAGAGGGAATTATTCTAAAAGAGTTTCTCCTTAACTCTCGATATGTTTAATACGATGATATGAAAAACAGTATATAAAGCAGAACCAGCTTCAGCCCTTACAAAATTCTTTACAGAGCAGTAAAAAGGCAGACGGATTTCAGCAAAAGAAAACAAACAAACAGCAGAAATCCTGTAAAGCTCCAGCCTCTCCCCGCGAGCCTGCCTGCTCTCCAGTGCCGAGATAAAGACCCAATCTGCTCATCAAACACCTCCGGGCTCGGCCATCTAATAGGAACAAATTGGCAATGACTGCCCAAGCAAGTAACACAGGCCCACTGATTTGTAGATTGATACTGATGCCTAATGATCCCCTTGGGCAGATCAATAGCAACAATCCTCATCCCTGCCTTTCTTCTTTATTGGCACAGAGGCGCGGGGAAGCCGTCCGTTCGCACGCGCACTGGTACAGGTGTGCATCAAGCACCCAGCACAGGTACTTATGAACAATGGCAGGGCCCAAGGCACCCGTGGCGCCCGAAAAAGTGGCTGAGGTGACCCTGCCATGTCATTTCATCCTAAGAGGCACAACGCCACTTGTGCTTTCCCTTCAGATGAATATTAGAGGGGCCCTGGCTGCAGTGTCCTTTAGCTTAGGGCCCACACTGGGTGCAGATGCTGCTTCAGCTGCGCCCATTTCTGCGCACAGAGAACCAGCATGCACCCCAGGACAGGCCCATGGCCATGCCTCAGGTCAGGGAAATCTCAGGAACACCCATCATGAGATTAAAACCAACATTCACGAATTGGGATTTCCGTGCACTGAAGGCAAGGGTAGCTTTTGGGCGGCAGAGGAAGGAGGTGGGGGGGTGACACCCCTGGACATTGCTTGGGAACATGGGACACGCAGGTGGGTGGGCTTTATCAGGGTCACACATGATCCTTCTAGTGATGCCCTTGCCTTTCCCCTCCTCTGCTCTCAGTTGCCTTGTTGTCTCTTGGAGCCCTATAGTAAGATCAATCAGGCAGTCACAGCACAGGGGTTTTATTCAGTTAAACGCATGTCATCCACTTCCTCCAGCCCCACCCCTCGTCAGAATTAGGGATTTTCTATTATTTATTAACCCAGAGAACACAGCTATCGCATTAGCACAGCCTCTTAAAGTTCTTGCTAACACCAAAGAAAAACTAATAGAGTTGTTTTGCATCTGTTTTTTTTTCCCAGTGAATGACTGTCAATGAGGCTCTGAACTGGCAAGTGGTCATTTCCACATCAGGGTTCTGGCAGGTGGCACCAGAAGTGCCAGGCTTCCGTGGCAATGTTCTTTCTCCCTGGAATAACTACATATAAACCTGAGACGTTATCAGGTAAACTCAGATTATCAAGTAGGCAAACACGGGGGAAAAAAAATTACCAGAAAGTTTGTGTCTCCTGATGATGAAATATTAATCTTGGCATTAATTTGCGTGTAATGTCGGCAGTGACATCCAGCCCCGTCGCACCCACGCCGAAGGGCTACCTTAAGAGGGAGCAGGGAGCGCAGGGACGAGTTTTAAATCCTATTCAACCTCACAACCCACCGCCCGAGCTGGGCTTTGTTCAGCAATCGTCGTGGCACTTTTATTCTTTATGGCTCTTTTATTAAAGTGTGGCTGAAGCAAAAGGCAGAAGGATAAAATTAAATTTCACTGCCTGCAAATTCCTCAAAACATCCCTTCAATAAAAGATTTCCCCCTCATAACAAAAACATTTCTCCCTTCTTTTCACCTACCTTCTCGCGCACCCACAATAAAAACTGCCTTCAAAACCTTTCTAACTCGACCCCTGGATTTCATCAATTAATCATTTGCTTTTTTTAAAATTATTATTATTCCACACAAAAAAGTTCTCCCAGCGTTGGGAAGGGGAGGGGGAGGGGGCGGGGGGGGTGTTTCCACCACTGACCACATTCGCATTTACATTTCGCACTAACGAGGAGCATAATCACCGCGATCACCATCGCCACCACCGCAACGAACAGATGCATCCCGTTAGCCTCTGACATCAATCAGTCAGGAGGGGGGGAAAATAACCAGGACCCCTGCATAGACCCCACGTAGCCCCCTCACAGCCCCATGCAGGGCTGTGCGGGGGCTACGCGGGGGCTGTGCTGGGAGGGGACGGCGGCAGCACGTGCGAGGAGGGTGCATCCCCCACCGTTCATTTGCATATTCACATCAGCAGCGCAGAGCGAAGGTGTCTTCTCCTCCACGCACCCACCCACTCACCCACCCATCACCTCCCTGCTCCGCCCGGAACCGTGAGATTCTGACCCAAAAAAAGGAAGGAGGATGAGGAGAGAGAAAGGGTGGGCGCAGCTCGCCTTACCTCCACGGCCGGCTTCTACACACCGAGGGGGTTCCCCATGGTTTCGCCAGAAATTTTTTGTTGAGGACCATCCTTCAGGCTTTTTAGTTCTGTCTTTCTCTCCCTTCCTCCTCCTCCTCCTCCTCTTGCCGTGTTGTGGCTGGGTTTATAAAAAAAAAAAAAAAAGAAAAAAGACAACTCCATGTTAGGCTCGCAGTCAGGGCATGGCGAAGTCTGGGGCTACGGGGGGAGGGAGGAGAGGAGGGGAGGGTCACAGCTTAATGCCTTACCAAAGGCAACCAAAAGCCTGTAGATATTTTTTTTAACATACATGGAATATGTATTTTTCCATATACACAGACCCCATGCACTGGGCAGCGTGTAAAGCACTAATTAGATTTTCACCAAAAACTGTCCAGGTTCAGCACATAACACAAATAAATGAAATGGTGTCCCCATGTGATGTGTGAACTCCAGCCCCAACCTGCCCTGTGGGTCCCGGTGTGCCTGAGGAGCATGCAGCAGCTCCTGGAACTGTGGAGGGTCCAAGTTCAGCCATACCCACTCTTGGGTTATTTCATCACAATCAGAGTGGTGTTTGAGGTGGTTTTGTACACCAATTAGTTTCAATATTCAGTTGCTGTAATGACAGCAGGAATAAGAGGAAAAAGCAAATCAAGAGTTGTGCATCCCCTTACAGATGTCCCAGAAGTGCTGTCCTGGCGTTTTGGGGTCCAGGAGCACAGGCCTGTTGTTCTATACAGACCTGGCTGCCGCAAGCCAGTGCAGCTCAGCCAGGCTCCCCCAGCCTTCACAGGCTTCTTGGAAGGGGAAAGCCCCTGGCACCAAGCACACCCTCGGTGTCTACGTCGCCTCCACTTTGTAACGCCCGCGTGCTCAGTGTTTGCTGAGGATGCGTGGCGTGCACATGTGGCACTTCTCTACAAACGTGTCATTACCGGGAATGATTAAGGGCTTCATCGCTTCCTGGCGCAAGGTCTCGGATCAGATTGCTGACTGATTGCTGAGCCCCACTGTACACCTCACAACATGACTTTAGTGAGAGGAGTGGGGGTGGGGGAGAAATGTACTTTATTAAACATCTTTTTGCACATGGAATATTTAGGAAGGGTCAAATTTATTTTTGCAATTGGCAAAAGCAAATTTGCTCCTAAGCCGAACCATCGCCTGTCGTGTTTCATCCCAGAGTACATTTTTATGGAGAAGTTATAAACCCCTGAAATATGTGTTGTCTGTCAGTGATGCCGGGATGCTCCATCACACGTGAAGGCAGCACGGACCGCACGGCGCCGGTGCTGGGGCAATGCAAGCAAGCACGGAAGCTATGTGTGCGGAGGATTTGTACAGTAAATCCGTGTGCATTTGGCAGCGGAGGGGCTGCGGCGGTGCTGAGGCAGACAATGGGAGCTGGAGGCGAGGAAGGAGGTAGAGGGGGGTCTGCCCATGCCCCCCCAGCCAGGTTGAGCAAGGGAAAGCAGGTCACTCCTTATCAACTGGTTAAGCAAACACCAAAACAAAGAGTGGGTTTGTATTTTGACGAGCTCTTGGCAGACACGTTTCCCTATAAAAATTATTTTCTCTGCCTTTGTTTCTCCTCTTCTCCTTCAAAGACAGAGGGAAGAGCGGGCTTTTGTATCACGCCTGCTTCCCAAAGGAAGAAAGGTGATTCTTAAGACTCTGACCAACGAGCACCAGTTTCTTGTCCTCCCCCCGAAACAGATTTTTTAAAAAAAGGAAAAAGATCTTTGATAAGACTCAAAGGGTTCCTGAAATAAAGAAGAAAGAAAAAACATCCAAAACATTAGACACAGAAACATTATATTTCAATATTATCATATGAATTAAATGTAATCCTTGAAGCGACTAGTCCCAGGGGTCACATATTAGGCCATTTTTTTCTTTTTTTTTTTTTTTTATTTAATAGAGGTCATCCAGGCTGAAAAGCAGAACCCAAATGAAAAGCATCTTCAATGTGGTTATAACATGAGCTGCACGAGGTCAGGCAGTGTCTTGTATGGCCTCATAAAAAATACATAACCAGACAGCCTAATAGTATTTCTTTGCATTCATTTTTGGATGGGAACTGGCGGCTGGGGGAGGGGGCTGATGGAGCCAGGGACATATAAAACCCCACATGTGCACTTCCATAATGTGCAGCTTTTCATACATTTCAGTTAGGAAAAAAAATGAACATTCATTTTCAAAGATACTTCAGGTAGCTTGCTTTAGAGGAGATACCCTAAATACAATCTCTGTGGCCCCTAAAAGCAAAGGGAGGGGTTTAGTGTTGCCCATCTCACACACACACACATGCACACACACATTTTATTTCGGACAGTCATGCTACAGTCATGCTTAATTGGGAGTGCAACCATGTTGGGCTTGCTTCCATTAAACATTTCTAATGCACTTTCTAATTTGTCCACATGCAAACATGGCCTGATTAATTTGAATTATTCCTCTTCTGAAAAGAAATACGGATGAGCCCCCAGTAATGTGGTTCTTGCTTTCATTTGCTCTGGGAGGGGAGGGGTTTACCCACCACGCGGGATTTATGCAGGTTTCAAAGATGCGCTGGGTGGGAGCGAGGGCAAGGGGAAGGCAAGGCATAAAAGAAAGACAGGAAGGGTGTAAATAAAAATAAACAGCACTAAAAATGCGGGGTGATAAGGGAATCTCTAAATATCGCCTCCCTTCCCCCTCTCCCAAATATCGCCTGGAGACGGGTGACCCTGCTGGGGAGCGGAGCCACAGAGGTGACCCGATGCTAACCAGCCTGTTAGAACTAATAAGGTGTGCTCCTAAGCCAGGGCTGACACTGGGGCATTGTGGAAATAACTCTCCTTGTTATTGCCCATCCTCAGCTTGAAATTTACTGCTCCTTTGCATTATTAAAGAGACAGCTCGCGTGCACGATGGGGGAGAGGCACTGGGCAGCAGAAATAACTGCGCACGCTTCTTAATGTTATGTTTGTGCTCTCCCTAGTCTTTACATTCAGATTCGGAGCATTAAAGCCTGCTGGGTTAATAGGTTGTTATTCATTATTTGAACTGTTTTCAAAAACAAAATCTGGTTTAAAAAAAAAATATTTTATGGCCAATGGTAAAATGTGTGAAATGTCTTGGAGAAGGTCAGGCTGTGGCTATGAAGATCTTGTGGGACAGAACCCTTCCCCAAACGTTCTGCACTAGAGCTGCTTCACATTTACATCAGATGGAGAGCAGAGCTTAAAAAATTCCAAAGACGGTGGATAAGAGTGATTATGAAATGAAAACAAAAAAGGACCCACTGGAGCATGGGTCCATCCTTACTAGGGTGGTATGAAAGGGTGTCAAAACGTGGAGCTGTTTGGCCCCTCTGGGTCTCAGCATCTTCTCAAGCAGTTGTGGAGAAAGGCAAAACTCAAAGATTGATGTTGGCAGAGAAATCTAGTGCTTGTCTCCATATTTGATCCCACAAACTCACCCCTCATTCCTCCATCAACCCACTCCCTTTTCACATCCACACCAGAAAAACTGGTGGGGCTCCCCAGGATCTGTATCCTGCAAGGGGCAGGCTGGGAGGGTGACAGAGCAGCCAGAAGATGAACATTTGCACGTGACAGATCAAATTTTATAGAAAATGAACTGAACTTCTCTTTCACATGATTTTGCCACCTCTGAAGCAGTTTTTACAGGCAGGCATTTTAAACCTGATCCTCACAGGGGCTGGAGAGCCTGTATCAAAGACACTCAGGTTGTGGGGCTGAGCCCTACAGCCACTGCTGCCAGGGGAGCACCTGCAATAATTAGGACTCAAGCATTATTAATTTTCTGCAGCAGAGCAGCTGACTGCACATTGGAGACATCCCTGGGAACTGTGATCAATTATAAATAAAATCTGCAAGATAAATACAGAACACAGTTTAGCATTGCATGGAGGACTGGAAGAGCCAAGGGCTGCTCCTAATGGGACCAAGCCAAGGGGCTTGGCTGGTTTCTTGGTGGTTTATTGTCAGGGATTCCATGAAAACAACTACTGGCAGAATTTGAGAGAATTCTTCAGAGAAAAAGCAGTCCCAGCAATACTTTAGCAACTGGGTATTCCTGCATGTTCAGAAAGAACCCATTCTTCTGAAAAGTAAACGTGGGCAGCTGCTGGAAAGACCTGGGATGACAGCAGGAATCAATGCATGGCAATGTGATGAAACACATGTAACTGCCATCACATACTGAAAGAGTGGAGATATATATCATATTGGTCCTGCACATTTGGGACCAAAGAGCAGCTCTGAAAGTGGGTGTCATTTGAAAGGAGACTAAAACACCTGGAGGGAGCAAAGGGCCTCTGTATGTGTGGTGGAGACAGGTCAGAGGATGGTAGGGATGCAGCATCTTCCTCAACTCATGCACTGAGTAAGTTTCACAGGACATGCCATGGAGCAGCCCGAGTATTCCATAGCCCCTACTGGCAGCAGGAGCTCAGGCAGAGGTATTTGCCTATCAGCACTGGGCAGCTGCTGCTGACAGTGTGAGAGCCACTGCAAGAAACCACCAAGAAATCACCCAACTCCTTTGGCTCAATCCTTCAGAAAGAGCCCATGGCTCTGCCAGTCTGCCATGGACTGCTAAACTGTATTCTGTATTTACTGCGAGGAACAGGTCTGCCACCACCTCCTCAGGCTGGGTGGCCTGCCATGGGTTGAAACATTGAGGGACCCCATGGGCAGGGATCAGCTGGATTCACTGGTGTGATCAAAAGCTTTGCAAGGGGTATGTCAAGTGCTGCTTCTCACAGGAGGCATGAAAAACGAAAAAGTCACTGAAGATGCTTCATGTGTGCATGGAGTCATCATTCTGGAACCATGGTCTGAACACGTTTAACTTCCATTTCAAACCACTCTAATGCCATCATAAAACTAGTGACAGGGAATGCTGACCATCAGTGGACAAAGCAGGTTTGAATACCAGATGGCTCTGTATAGGTGTGGTGACAAATCAAGAGCTCCAGGGCAAAGGGATGACTGCCGGTTAAGACAGGAAATTAAATCCAGATTTTTAATGGTGCCAAATTTCAACAAGGAATTACAATCAATACCCAGATAAAGAGGTGAACCAGAAGACTTATGAGCCCTCTCAGTTATTCTTCCATTCTGATTTTGGGAACCATCAAAAGCAGCCAGACCAGTCCCACTGCCCTCTGACTGTACAGATACTCGTAACTCCTCTGTGCCCAGAGGTCACAAAAGTCACTTTTACCAGAACACTCTGATGCATAGCTGGACTTGCCTACGACGTATTTGACCATTTTTGCTCATATATATTTTAATCATATCTCTTCTGTAAATAATAATAATAGCAACAAATGCAATGCTTCACATTTGGGTTGGAATATTTGAACATTTTAGGGTAAAATCAAAGGTGTGGACACACAGAGGAATGTGTTAAGCAGCTCTTGTGCTCAGCCTTCAGGTGGTAAAGCTTAAGGAGCGAGAGTATTAGAGCCGTGACAACACTCTACTGGATTTAAAAATACAATTTTCAGAACTGATTGCCAAACTCTGATCTCAATAGCATGCCGATTTTTTTTCAGCTCTACCAGCTGATCCCATAAAAAGTATTATTTCTCCTTATAAACCCAGGCAAAGTTAGGCACCCAGAGAAGAGCGGCTTGATTTGAGGGTTTCTAATCCCCCACAGCTCTCACAGTAACACTCAGTGTCCTCTTGAACTGACATCAAAAACACAATTATAAAAACAACAGCCAAAATGATTCCTTACGTAATGGCTTGTATCAGTTCCACATCTCCCACGCAAAGCACAGTGGTGTTTGCCCTGCCGCTGCGCCTCTTCCTGAAATTCCTTAAAGGATTCTCTTCCCATTTGGGCTTTTCTGGATATCACGTTTTGTTAATCTAAATCTGCTTCTCTGGCCTTTCTGATACTTAACACACCTCAGGTTGTTCGCTCTGTGGCTGCACTGTCCATAAAGCTTTTGTTTTGGACAGACAGGAGAAGGTGGAGAAAGTGCTGGCTGTCACCTGTGACTGAATTCTGCTCAGGTTCTGAGCACATTCCAAATGAGCACATTCTCCTTTCTCAGTGTAGTGTTCCCTGGCTGTGCTCATC
Source organism: Indicator indicator (assembly GCF_027791375.1). Taxonomy (NCBI): domain Eukaryota; kingdom Metazoa; phylum Chordata; class Aves; order Piciformes; family Indicatoridae; genus Indicator; species Indicator indicator. The sequence continues at coordinate 10,608,624 of NC_072028.1, read as the reverse complement.
TGCAGATCACAACCAAAACCTGAAGTAACATCCCACCACAGCCTACACAGGGCATTAAGACTGAATGAGCAAAAGACTGAAAATGTGACAGGCCTGAGAAAGGTGAAGGCTGGAGACAAGTCTCTCTCACCCAGAGAGCAAGGGCAGGAGGAGAGAACAAGAGAAGCATGAAGTGACGGCTGTGGCAGCGGAGTCCTCCAGTCTCAGCAGGACTGGTTTCCCTACTCCAGAACCCTGTATGTACCTGTCACAGGGACTGAACATGCCTGTAGCTCTCTGCACCTCTAACGTGTCTCTGCTGTAGCTCTCCTGCACTGCCCTCTTCCTGTTCTCCAGACATAGCAACTGACAAAACAGCTAAAACTTAAGAAACCCCAAATCATGTACCTAACATATCTGTAACAAATGTAAGGGTGCAATTCAAGGCATTCTTTTGCTACCAGCATATTAGATTGCTTTGCAGAGACCAGGACTCGCCTGCTACATTTCCTAAGCAGCAGCATCCTCAGTTAGTAAAAACCAGCTCACAAAGCTTTCAGCATCCAAATCCTGATAGCTAAATATATGAAGCTTCTGCATGCGTCCTATTGAAAGCTACAAGGGGGGTTGGATTGTTGTTAGCTCTCTGTTTTCAGTATAGAACTGTTACAGAAGACCAGCATCCCTACGGTGAAGATGTTGGGCTTGGTCCAACCTCTGGGCACACCACCAGCTGCCTCCAGGGCTGTGGACGGTTGCTTAATGCTTGAGTAGAATGAGGATGGTAATTCACCTCTCCCATGAGTCATCTGTTATAGCTATTTAAACTAAAACTCTGCAAGATAGGGAGTGAAATTTTAGCTCCTCTTAAGCCAGTGAGTTTTGGCACACACTTCAGTAAGTGAAAATTGTAGGTTAAACAAGTTCAGGTGAAACCCTGATCCTGCCTGTGGTCGCTCAGTGCTTTTAGAGTGCTAATAATAAGAACGTGGTGGCATATCCAAGACTACACTGCAGCCACAGAAATGTAAGGGCTTCATTTTCAATCATCTGAGCACTGCCAAAACCATCTATGCAGAAAAATACACACTAGCAGCAGGCCAGGTCTGGTAACACTACCTCCTCTTCCTCACATGCAACCAGCAGTACCCCATCATGGTAGAAAACAGAGGAGGAAAGTAGAGATCACAATCAAGATTTCATCCCCACCAAGGTTTGAGTTAGAAGTGAGAGGTGTGGAAAAGAGACGTTCAAATGCAGCTGTCCCAGAGGAAAATTGCAACACATAACTCAGGAAGGGGAACACTGGGAAGCCTCAGGGTATTGGAGCATCTACACAACCTGGTTAGAGAGAATCATCTTGCCTACAAGGGTCTCCTACACATGCAACCAGCAGTTCTGTGGAGAAGATCCCATCTTTCAGCCAAAAGACACACAAGAAAGTCTACAAATCATTAAAGATCCAGATCACCAGTGGTTAACAACTGAGAGTGCACAGAATCGCAAGTCTTATGATGAGACTTCCTCCTTTTTAGGCCCTTCCAGGGAAGATTATTTCAGTCTAAAAGACTTTAGGGGAAAATGTTAGGTAAAAATGAATGATATTAAATTTTTTGCTGGGGCTCATCCTATAACCTTGAGCTGCCAGAAGCATTAAAATCTGGGTTTTGAACACTAAAAAAAAAAAATTCTCAAGCCCCATAAATGGTTAGTTGGATGCAGACTGATGGCATCAATTTTGTTGCTGCTGCTTGAAAACTTCAGACTCTTATTGTCAATGCTGTATTTTGGCAATTAAGAAATGGAGCAATCATGCTCATCTTTCAAAATCACTCTAACATCTAAAATATTTGCCATCATACAGATCCTGGTGTTATTATTCTGCTTTGCTAAAGGATTTAGGTGAGGTTCTGCAGTGGAAGTGCTGCAGAGTGATCCTAGGTGGATTTCCTTAGTGAGCTGGGAGCTGTGCTAGTGAAAACGAAGGCATGAACTTCGAACATAAACAACTGTAACTCCCCAAATGACCTTAATTTGGAATAAGAATGTCTTTATTTTATTTAGCTTAGTGGTTCTTAAAGTTAGGGCCAAGAGACCGCTGCCCAGCAGTGGAATTTCTCTGAGTCACCTTGGATAACCACATGGAACTGACTCATTCATAAATTTTACTGCTCAGTGTAATTCTATAGACTACAGTTAAGGAGCCAGTGGTTTCGTTTACTGCATTTTGGAGAAGTTAAACTAACCCAGAAAAGCAAATTATCCCAGGAGTGATCTATCAGTAGGACTACACCAGGACAAGAGGCGTAACCTTTCTGCATAAACAAGTGCTGAACAGCTCAAGTCTCCCTGCAGCTGAATGGCACTTGTATTCAGAATGCTTAGATGCTTCTGAAATCACACATGTCCATTTCATTCTTGCAACTTCTGATGCTGTTGAAACAGAGAAATAAAGAATTGTACACATATCTGGGTGACTACTGCTGTGTCCTAACTGTGTTTTGAACCACCCAACACTGGGTCCCCGATGGCTCTTTCTCTGCCAGTGAGCCTTTTTGCTGTCACCCAGAAGCATCAGGCAAAGCCCCTGTGAACTGCTCTATAGGAAGTGGCTTAAAAACACACAATAAGAAACAACTTGGGCTTGGAAGGGTGTTCTGTGGTCTTATGTCCCAAACCAAATGAAACCACAATAAAAGTCAACCAAAAAACCCATCACTTCCAACTGAGATGCCAATGGGGAGGGTAATCATGTCCAAAGAAGAGCAATGAAACTAGCAAAAGGTCTAGAGCAGCTGTGGGAACTGAGGTTGTTTAGCTTGGAGAAAAGGAGGCTGAGGGAACAAGCAAAGGACAAAAGGAAATGGCTTCAGGGTGTTTCAGGGAAGGCTTAAGTTGGACAAGTGGAACAATTTCTTACACAAAAGGGCTGTCAAGCTCTGGAACAGGCTGTCCAGGGCAGTGGTGGAGTCTCCATCCCTTGAGGGGTTTCAAAGCCATATGGATGTGGTGGTGAGGGACATGGTTTAGTGCTAGGTTAACGACTGGACTTGATCTTAAAGGCCTCTTTCAACCAAAATGATTCTATAAATGACACCACCTGCTCCTATGGTTGTATTTGTGTCAGTCAACGACCAGCAAGAACTGCAATGGTCAGTGTGTGGAGTACAAAACCGTGAGGTTCAACCTACCTCTTTCTGCCTAGTTTGCTCCTCCACCTCCCTTCATCCATCCAGGGACTTGATATATATATACATATAGAGCATAAACATCAAATCTCTAAAGGGGAACCAAGAAGGGCATTTTAAGAACAGATAGTCAATTAAGCATTATCTGCAACTCTTTTGCTCACATCTCTAAACAACAAAACTCTTCCCATTAAACAGCAGCTTATTTGTGTAGGTGCCAGTTGACAAGTATCATGGACCACCAAATAGATAGTCTTACAAGCTAGATGATTAGTCCTGGAACTGTAAATACAGAAGGGTGTTGGCACCTTATCTTTAAAGGAAAATACAAAACACACGCAGAGCACATACATCTTCTTGCATAGTTTATATTTCAGCTAGAAAGCCATGGCATCTGCTGCAGCTGGGTTTTATACACAGACATGGAAATGTATACAAAGAAAAATGGTCTCAAAAATAATGCAAAACTACATACACTAAAAAAACTCCAAAACGTCCAAAAAAAGCTTACTGTATGACTGCACTAAGCAATAATCTTGCAGACCATTTAAAACTCAACTATCCTTTCTAGATGAGGGAGGTAATGGCATCACTTCTGCAGTATCACTTCCATCACAGCTCACTCTCATCGAGCTGCTTCTACCTTCTGAATAGCCAAAAGTAACAAAAGAAAGTTGACCTTATAAAAAAAGAGTTTAAAAATTATTGTGTAAATAATTAATAAATACATGTAGGTGTTCTTTTAAACCAGATATAAGATTGTGCTTATTCTCCAGATCTTTGATATTCTTCAATGCCCAGGGAGATGAGAAGCACACTGGATAAGAATTCCCTCTCAATGGCAAATGGTTTATGTTTATTAAATGGAAATAGAATTAGTACAGCTCAGCTACACACTGCTGAGCTCCTGCTCTTGTAAAATCAAGCACTGAAGAGAGCTCCAACAGGGCTCCCAGTGACATCTGCCCTGAGTGTTGACTGCAGGGTCTAAAAATGGCACCATGACTTCCATTTGGAAGATGGATGAGCGACTTGGAGGATGAATGATTCAACTGACTCCAGCTAATTATCACTGTAAGCTTAAGAGATGTTTGTCTTCCAGAAGAATTAAAAACCTCAGTCAGTTTCAGCAAAACTAAGAATTCTGGCAGGTGAAGTGAGCTCATCTTTCCCTCAGTCAATCACAAACCCTCTTTATGATGCTGACTCTACCACCACCACTGTGCAATGCCCTGGAAAGGAGTTATCCCAAATGTTACCCATTGCTCTACTTTATACCACCAGCTAGAGCACCTCTTCAGGAGTCAAAACCAGCCAGACTCCCAAATAAAACTTTGAATTAAAACATTTTAATTATTTTAATTATAATCATTCTCTTCACATCTTTCTGTTTCTGCATTTGTTATTATTACAGATTTGAATTTTCCTATCTATATGAGATGATTAACCTGAACTTGTTTGTTAGAGTCAACATTTACGTTTTAAAATACTATATCCCTGTTCCTCAAGATTCACAATTCTCCTCCTCTTCACCCAGGCTGACCAAGACACTTCTCATATGAATGTTTCAAGGGCCAGGGAAGAGGAACATTGAAGCTCCCACTGAACTGAATCTGAACAAACAATCCCAAGGTGGTGACTCATTCAGTCATGTGCTGGCATCTGGCATCTCAGCCACAACAACTCAGCAACCACAAGTGCTAGTGCGAAAGGAACCACAGAGCAACCTCCATGAGGTTCTCTCCATGCACAGGTAAATTGTTAGTGTATGCAATCTGAAATGGTAAACCAAACAGGAGTTTGGTTATCTTGGACAAACATCTTCTGTAATTAATTTGTTGTGGAAAGCAGGAAAGATTACTGAGAGCCAAAGGTGGCTTTATAGGTTAAAGCTTGCCACGACCTCACCAAAAGTAATTGAACATCCAAGTTTCTCATCCGCATTTATTTTTCCCATTTTGACAAGCTACAGAAAAGAAACAAACTCCTGGAGGTCTATTTTTTTTCTAATGGTGATGACATTACTGTAATAGTCACCCATGCTGAGACCTCCTGGCTGCCACCTTTTCTTTTTATTCTATTAAACAAGCCTCATGATTCAGCAGAAGGCTGTTCCAGCAGCCAGAGAGATTCACTCATTAACAGCGTCCTTTGCTAGTTTCATATCCTCCTCTTCTACTCTCAACTTGGGGTGGGCTGCTCAGCAAGAACAAGCTTCTACCAAAGGCACCGAAACTAAAGGATATGTGGTTTTAGCACCAAATAATTCCCATCTGGAAATCTGAAGCCAGGGCTTCAGGAACTTTCACCTTCTATTTAACCTGCTTATGCAGATCACAGCTCCAAAGTTCATGTACCTGGTATTTCCTAAAGCTACAAAAAGCACTGAAAACTGATCATAAGAAAGGATTTTGGAGGAAATCAACTAAAATCACAGGAGAAACAGATTAAGTGGCCAGAAAGACAATTGGACAATGAAGAAAGGTGACAACTCCAGCTAAAAGGCGTCTCGGTTTATTAGCAATATAAAGTCAGCAATTAAAATAGAAACCCAAGACGACAAGTGGGAACAAGGGCAATAAGTAACAAGTAAAACAAACTGAAGCTGCGGGCAGTGGAATATGGGTGAGGAGAGCTAAAGACAGCAGAAAAATGGTTATGGAGCTGGGAACAGACTGGTTTTAAAGTAACAGAAAACAGAGACATCTCACAGTGAGATGAAGATGGTGAAGTGGAAAAGAAAACATAGAAAACACAGAACTCTTCACTGTTCTTATTTCCAAAGAGAGATTTTGACAAACTTACCAATGAAAAACCATGAAGCACTGAACAGTTCATCAGTGCTGAACTTCACTTGGAGCAGATATGTTCTCCTAAAGTCGCAGCCTCCTGGGACACCAGCACTGCTGATGTCAATCATTAGCAGGTTCAGGAGCAAGACCTCATCTCGATTTCTGCCAGCGCTCCAAAGCAGATGCAAGCACTGAGAAGATGTTGGTAATAATACTTGGGTTAAATGAGGAAAGCTAACATGGGATTCCGCTTATTTTAGGAACTGGGAGGGGTATGTGCATACCAGTGGGTAGGTTTGGTGCAAAACAGATGTTCTGAAACAGCACTAGTGGTGGGCTGGGGAGTTGGGAGGCTCTGGAAGAGCCTCAGGAGTGTGGCTGATGGGAGAAGCAAAGGCTGCTGGCGAGAGAGCTGATCCTGCAGTGGAAGAGCACAGACCTCATGGCTGCAGGACTGGTCCTGGACCCAGAGTTGGGCAATAGCATAAGAACCCTGAAGTTAATCGTAACTAAAAAGCCACCACTGATGATAAAGATGACACAGAACTGTGTCCTTTACCTTGGGAAAACAAAGATCTGGGGTTGAAGCTGAAGTCAGAGAACTGAAGTCAGAGAATCCAAGGGCATGTTTCTTAACATAAGAGTAATTAATCCCTGAGAAATGTCAGGGAAGTAAGAGCTCAATCTCCTTATGACATTTTTTTATCCCAAATTCTGCTCCTTTCTTGAGGAGCAGCCTCAGTCAAGCTCTAACTTTGGACTAATCCACTATTGAGGAAGAACTCAACAGAGAGAGAGAATGTATAGTCCAAGACCCCTCTGGCCTTACAATCCATGGAGAAAAATGAGAAAAAAAAACAATATAAAAAATACCTTCAGAGCAGCCTCATCAAGTCCAAAACAATGGTTACACTGACAACACACTCTCTTGCACTCGGGGAACTTGTTTCCCCTGTGCTTATTCAGCAGTAAAGCAGCACAGATCAAAGTGGAGGTTCTGGAGTGTTTACCTGCTTCCTGAAGGACAACAGCAGATTCATTTGTTTTGAAGCGCAGTTTGCAGGGAGGATTTGGGCTGAAACCGCATCCATATACTAAGAGGGGATAAAAGGCACAGCAGGGAAGAAAGCAATAAAAATATCATTGTAATATCCCTAACTCAATAATCAGCTGCCCGTGAGGGAGTGGGGTTCAGGAAAGGGTAGCACTGAGCATGTTTCCCCGACACGGGCATGGGTTGCACACCAAAGCTTGTTAGAAAAAAAAAAAATAAATATCAGGCAACGCAGTATGTGCAGCTACCTCACTGCAGGCTGTGACTTGGCTCAGAAGACTCATCTCAGCCTGGACATTATCCCTGTCCGTGGGTGCAGCCTGGGCATTATCCCACTGCAGCATACCATGACCATAGCACCCAGCACCGTGGTCTTCACACCCATGGCATGGGATAGGATGGGATAGGACCCTAGCCTGGCAAGCACCTGCCACCAGGCAGCTTCTCTGTCCTTTGCACCTTGAGATGCCATGACTGGAACCATGCAGATCCGGTCCATTTCCATCCTTATTGGCTACGGAAGGCACAGAAGAAAGGGAGTTGCTCAGGAGCTGTGTGCTCACAGACACCTTCCAGGTTGGGTGAGGAGACAGACGACTAACGTCTGCTGGAATAGCTCTTTTTAAGTGAGGAAAAAATGGTACTGGGCTTTAAAATCAGATTTTAGTGTCCCAATGAAAGCACGACAGCAACAATTTATAATTTTCTGCTGCCCAATCCCCTCAATGTTTCTCCACCACATCCCTCCTCTCCCTCTCTCCCCACATCCATCCTCCATTTCCTGATAACTTATGCTGGCTCGAGCTCCTGCGAAATGGTGGTGTGCAAGGGGAAGAAAGGGAGGAAGAACGGCGCTATGATTGGAAGGGCAGGGGAAAGGGAGAGACTGAGAGAGACAGGGAGAATGTCAAAGCTCAAGTCTGGCATTTGCCTATTTAAATTCAATCATGCAGCCCTCGCCGGGCTGGAAATGGATGGCCTGCGTTATGAATTTCTGATCAGACGGCTGATAGGTTATGAGCAGGGACGTAATCCCATTGAGAAAGCCTTTTTTCCCAAGCAAGGGCAAGTAATAACTGCCCTTCAGAGATGGCTCTTTGCTTTGCCCTTTTTAGACACTTCTCCCCCCCCCCCTTTTTTTTATTCAAAAAAAAAAAAAGTCCAAATAAGCATTTTTATGATGATAAATGTGTAATAATGCTTCATTCCGCCCGCGTCTGCGATGAGATATGCCTGTGCAAAGCAGACATGCGCTCAAAATAAACTGCCATCTTTTTTTTTCTTTTTTAAACCTAATTAGAATTCTCTCCTTCTCCCAGCTCATTTTGTACCAACACTAGTGATCTAAAAAGAAAGTGAAAGGACTGAACGCACGCATCCAGAGTGGTATTTTTAATACCCTGCAGGGTTTTCAACGGTTTAGACTTTGCCTTTCTTAACATGATGTGTTTACATGAAAGGATACCAAAAAAAAAAAAAAAGTCTCTTCAAATGGCAGCAATGGCTGGTGTGCAGGAGGGGCCAGGCAGAAGTCATTTTAAAAGCTGATGTTTCCTTACTTCCACCCATGTGACATCACCCAGCTTGTTGGTGTTACAGGGAATTCATGACAGTAGCTGAGGACACTGACAGATCTACAGCAGCCAAACTCACGGGTGAGGGAAGTTGCCTACAGCAGTGTGTTGGCAGTGCCAGGGCCTCAAAGAGCACGTTGGGAGTCTCAAAAAAGCAGAAAATCAGGAGTTTTCTATTTAGAGTTGAGAATATATGTGCTGAAACAATCCCCATCCCAGTCTGGAGGACTGGAAGTAGTTAGGGGAAGAACTGCACAAGCAGGGAAGGCATCTGAAGGGAGTGGAGCTTCTGTGAATAATCCAAAGGTTAAAGGAAAAAAAAAAAAAAACAAAACAAACACAACACATCTGTAGGTGTGGGGTGGGGGAAGAAAGAAAGAGTGGAGATGCATATTGGTGTTGGAGCTAAGCACAAGGTTCCTCCTGGAGCTGCATGTCTAACAGCAAGGCCCACTAGTGAGATACTTTGCTTATGCAAGTACTTTGGAAAAGAAAGAACTGGAGACCACTAGCTGCCCTCACCAGCAGGTACCGCTCATGTAATGGAAACCCAGCACTGGGGGAACTCAGTGACCAGTGTGTACATGTCATTTGGCTCCAAGAGAAGCTCAGGAAAGATTAAAACATAAAGCTAAGTCCCTGTCACACAATTTCAGATCACTACCTGCTATGAGCTAACCTCAGTTTGCCCTAAGACTCTTGTTGGCTCCACGCTCCTGTGATTAACACCTGAGCAATGTCCATCTCCATTCATGAAGAGCTCACAGACACTACATTCAGATCCTCCAGGATCTGAGCTGGGGAGGCCTTCATGTTTCTCACCAGAGAGCCATCAGCTCGATGTATTTGCTCAGCAATGTCTGGAAGCCTCCTAAAACACAGGATCAGAGGTGTGCTGGTGAAACAGCTCACTGGGAAAATACCACTGCCCTGTGGGGAAAGCTGAACTTTGAGCTAATGGAGACAGGACAGCAGCAACCACCTTCTGGATGCAGCTCATAGCCCATCTCTCTGCAGCTGCACCCCTTGGTTTTCAGGTACACATTTCAGTGCCAGAAGTGCTTTCAAAAAATAAAGTAAAAACCTGAGTTACTGTTGTACCTCTTTTGATACAGGTTTGCTGCAATTTGGTGACTCCATGGTGTCCTGCGTGAATCCCTAAGATCAAGAAAGTCCAGATGAGAAGATGGGAAAATCCCACAGTCACAAGTTCCCACCTCCATAGAGGGCACTGTTGCCCATAGGCAAACTGTGGCTACAGAAACGCTGTGCAGAACCTTCCCACTGCAATTCCTGTTTCGCTCAGATCTTTCCCTGCTAATGTGCTCACACATCAACAAATCACCTTAAGCAAGGAATGGAAGTTTTTAATTGCCAAGCTGTTGCCAAGAGAGAGCTTCAGGGCTGAGAGCAGTTGGGATGCAGCAGCTTCAGGCAGGTCAGGGGAGGCTGATGCATGGTCACCACGAACACAAAACCCAGCACATGGCAGAAAAAACAGACAAGTCACACCCCATGTCACTGCCTCTCCTCTTTGATTTGAGCCAAAGGTGGCTGTTCACACACCACATGCTGTCTGCTGGTTCTTGCAGTGCCACCAGTGCCTGAAGACAGAGGTGGAAAGGGAAAGCCCAGCTGCAACATCTATGTGGCATTTCTATGAGCTCCTGTGGTTTATTGGATTCATTCCCAGATGTGGCTTCTGCTTTTTTAAAGTTATGATGTGCCGGAATCCCGCGAGACAAGCAAGCACCTTGAGCTGTCTGTTCTTACAGGAGATGGGAGTTTGCAGCAGGGGCTCCATGGAATTTCAGTGCTCGGTGTGTGGAAAGCATGACACCAAAGAGAGTCCCCTGTGAGCTCTAATTTAGCAACCACCTCCCTTCAGTCAGGAGCTGAAGCCAACTTCAGGCTTATAAATGCATCTACTCCAGAAAACTGAGGCTATCAAAAGAAATAGCAACTTCTCCTGGGCTTTCTTATTTTGCTCAAGTTGTGGATCATCAGCTAAAAATAGAGCATTGCAAGGAGCTTCTCAGATCTGCTTGGCCAAAGCAGAACATCCTTCCTGAGGTCCAGCCACTCCCCACATAACACCATGGAACCCCATTTAACACTGTGTCACCCCACATCAGCTCACATTACACTATGTCCCACATTGGGATATTGGCTGTGGGAGAGGCCACAACATCTACTTACACAACAGCCTTGTTTTTCTCTCTTTCAGTATGTTGTGCTAAATTTGCATGTGTTGAACTGACAAAGCTAAAAACATGAAGGAAAAATCTGAAAAAAAGCTATAAAGTGGTTTTCTACCCTTCTGACAACACCGTATCTGCAACTATCTCTGAAATTTCACAGACACAAAATCAGGGTTCCAGGAAATGCCTGCACTGCAAACAGGTGATTTTCCTGAGGAGCGCAAAGAGATGATGACCCAAGTGGGTTCTTGCTCTCACATGCTCTAAACAGTTCATTTTGTTCAGTGTCCTAATACTGGAATGAGCAGAAACCTTGCAGTTGATGATTATGAAATAAGGTGGCCATGGGGGAGTTCCCTCCCCAGTACCATTAGTTAGGGATTGTTTTATATCCTGGAACAGGAGAATTTGGATTAATTTAAATTAGAGGTATTAGCATGGATGTTCTCATTAGCCACAAAAGAAAATCTCTAGTATTTTCAATCTTGTCACATCAACATCTTGTGGCAACAGATCCCAAGGGCTAAGGGCATACAGTGTGAAAATACCCTACTGTCAGTGTGCCACCGTGCAGTGTCCCTGCTGGATTCTTGAGGTAGGGAAAAAGAAGACAAAAACAAGGAGTGGGAATGAATAACTATCTGTTTGCCCTCTTTGTCTCTACGTTATATGAGGTAGGAAAGTTTTGTCACTTTTCCAGCAGATCACATCATTTCTGTTCAATTAAAGCTTCTAAAACCCTCTGTCTTCCATTACCAACTCCTAAACCCAAGTGCTGATATTCTTCTTTAGTTCACAGGATTGATCAGCTCCCAGCAACCAAGTAAAACTCCAGAAAAATTGTTTATTGTTATTATTATTATCCATGTACTAATCAAATATGGAGCCCCTAAGCTGCTGATTACAGCTGCCACCACTTGTATTTGCGATATTTGCTTTCTGTGTTTATTTGGCAAATCAAAACTGGAGGTGAGCTGAAGAAGCGAACCTAAAATAATAAAACATCTTCTCGCAAAGAGCTTTTAGTGGTTTCTTAAACTTACCATTAAATTTAAACTCATTCTTTCCTGGTTTTCACTTCTGCAGTTAATAACTTTTATATAGCAAGCCTATAATTACATTAACAAAAAAAGTAAATTTCCCCCATCTCTCACGGCATTACCGGCATTAGGCCCTTAATGGCGTATTAACCAGTAAAACTGCAAATTAACTCAACTCATCTTCCACTGATAGGGCAGGAATTTGTAATTTAGGCAGGCTGGAAGTTTTCAGTGGGTTTTTAACTATTATCAAGCTTCAGCTTTTCCCGGTGTAACAGTAAAACACACACAGGAGCCATTTGCACGTTCTAATCACCTCAAAGCACTTGTTAGTTGTTTCCTGAAATACAGCAAACACAGGAAGTTGGCTCCAGAGGAGAGTGAACCGAAGATGTCCAGCTCTGGACACTAGGATAGAGCATCAGGGAGAGGTGGGGACACAGCAAGATAGGCAATAGGCAGAACCACAGAACACAGAGGCTTCTCCAGAAAATCTCTCTGATAAGCATTTTTATCTACGATTGTCCTTCTTAGCTAGTGCACAGCCTCAATATTTCAGTTATCTCCATCATAAGCTGTCTTCAAACTCACCATTCTAGGGAACCCGTCAGTGGAACCACCAACCCCACCAGCAAGTTCAGTCTGGGGCAATGAAGTCAACAGTGTTACTGCAGAAGAGCTTGTGGGCCATCTATTTCAATCCTACATATGCAGGCACCACAACACATCCACACCAACAGCCTCAGCACACACAGCTACAACCCTGAGTCAATAAATCACTAACAGAAAGGCTGAGGAAGCTTTTGAGAGCATTCACCCTGGCTTTGATGCCCCTGTACTGTGACATCCAGCCTGGCACCCCTGGATTCAGCACCAAGGTGTGGTGGGATCCTTGCCCAACCTCCAGCGCTGCAGAGCCAAGGAGCAGAGGGACAGCACAAAGTCAGGATAAAAGGAATGGGATTTCAGTAATGACTTTACCATCACAAACACATCTCTGGAATATGAGATTTCTGCAGCGGGAAGGAACTATCAGAACTGTTCCGTTTCAGAATACAAAGGAGTACCGAGCTAGTGAAGCACAGCAGAAATACTCAGTGATAAAGGATATCACAGCCCTTTATAAACTGAACTGGTGATTTCCCAAATTTAATATGCATGAACAGTGCATGTGAGTCCTCTTAAATCCAAGTACCAAACCCTGCCTGTTTAATAAATCTCACCAGTACTCCACTATTAGACAGGGGATTAAAACTAATCTATCAATCCCAAAACCAAGCACAGAGTGGATTAAAATGCAAAACACATGAGAGTATGAAGATGCTTAATGCTAAATAACAAACATTTCAATCACAGAAATCATTTTTATCTTCTTGTTTATGCTAAGTAGATACTATTAGGCTTAATATCTGTATTAACACAAGTGGGGGAAGAAACAGTTTTAAGGAGACCTAAATACTTGAATGGTACTGTACTGCTGGTGAGCAGCTGATCTCTCCTGCAAGTGACTACACCATGGTGGCTAAAATAATTGTTTACTTGCTGAGGCCAGCTCACTGGTGCTTGACCTTTTTCTGTTTTTCTAACCCAAAGCAATGTACCCATAGGGTCTTGAGACAGACAGGACTTAAACCTGTTATTTGCATCCTAATATCAGAATATCACATTACCCCCAACTCTGGTGCTGTCACACACATTAGTCCCATACCCCGATGGTCAGTGCAGCTTGTCAACATGCTGTGGTTTGGGGAGGGGTTCGTTCCTTGTTTTAAAGAAAATTGGGAAAGAGCTCTTACCTCCAGAGCATAAACAGAATAAACAAAGATGTGAAGTGTGGAGTTGTGTGACCAAATGAGACTCTACCTAACAGCTCCCAGTTCACCCAATAATTCACTTTATCATTGTCACTCCAAATTCATAGCAGCAGGACGATCCCCCTCTCTGACACTCTATGTGAGCAGCATGAAGTTAGACATTTCCATCTCTGTTTGTGCATCTGCCCAGCAGAGAGATAAGGCTTTGGGAGCCTTGTCCTGAGCTGTGGTAGGAAAAGGCACTCTGTGTGTTCCTGCATGACTGAGTGCTGGGAATTGCCCCATGTTTACCTGAATTCACCTGAAAGCATCCCAAACCTGTACTACTGGGCCTTATTCCAAGCAAAGACTACCCTCTGCATCAATAAGCAATTTGATATGAAATAATATCCAGCACAGATGGGGCTGGGGTCAGCACCATCCTCATTTCACTTATAGGCACATGGGGCTGTGACCCAGCACGGGCAGATGTGAAGGCTGCTGCATTAACCCCGTGGTGTTGTCACCAGCAGAATGTCTAATGAGGAGAGTGGGAGTGGCTGGGCTGTGCGCGAGGGTGGATAATGGCACAGGGGTTCAGGCTCTCTATCTGGAGAAGGACAGTTGGTGACAGGAGGGGAAAAAGCAAAGCTAACCCCCGCCCTCTCCTCCACAGCACTGACTTACCAGGATAGCTCTTTGTCCGTGGGATCTTGCTTTTTAGAGGCTGTGGTGCTATTCCAGATGAAAAACACAGCAAAGTTGCAACTGCTCTTGTTTAGCTATGCCTTGGTGAAGCATGTTTTCTGAGGTGTTGTCAGTCATCAGTCCCTGAGTCCTTCCACAGCAGTGTGCATCCTTAATGGAAAGCCTGAAATAAAGAGAGGAGCATTCTGTGTTTTCTGAGGGTTGAAACAGTTAAATTGCAGATTCATGCTCTTCTAATCGCTTAATTTTAGCAGAAGTCACAAATTCAGGAAAAGAAGGGAAGGGAACAGCGCTGCATGAATTGGAAACACTGGTGTTTTATTTCACCATCAAGTAACAAACCACAAACAGCCAGCACACCTCTTAGCTCATCTGCTTGGCACTTCACATTTGACCACAGATCAGTGTCTACCTACTCTTACTCTCCATACTGCCCCTGCGTCACCTGAACACGAAAGCAAAAGTATCCCAACTACGTACATCGATGGTGTAACAGAAGAAAGCCTGAGTGTCCAATTTCACAAAGGAAGGAACATATAAGCAGCTCTTCCCCATTCCCCTGAGGAAACTGCTGCACGTCTCACTTGGGCTCAGGGGTCAGCTGTAAGGACAAGACTGCTCTCTGTGTCCTCCCTGTCCCCCCACTAGATACATCCCAAGCCTTCACTCTTCCCCTTTTCCCCCGTTTATGGTCAGCACTGCTCCCCGGTGACTATCACTACCCAAACACCCAGAGTGGTTCAGTTCTGTTATTTAAAAGCATTTTCATTTTCCACACTTAATCTAACACTCAACGGCAGAGATGCTGAGGAAGAGGTGAGAAGTCAGGATCATTACAAGTAAACAGCTCAGGGTTGTTAGAAAAAGCCGTGCAAAATAAATTAATGACATTATCACCAGTAATTGTGGAAGCACTCATTAAAATGCTATTTGGAGAGAGGAAATACCTCTGACAATGGTGAAATACCTGGGGAAAAAAAATAGCCCATGGCAGTGCAGGGCTCAGAGAAGAACCTGTGGGCAGAAAGAAGGGAAGGATGAACGGGGCAAATGCTTCAGGGTGCAGAATCTCTTTGAACCTACATAGCTCTGAACCTACAGAGCAGCTCTGCATCAACTGCAGTTACCCACAGATCCTTTCTGCTCCTCCCAGTCAGTTCTCAGTAGTGAACTGGCAGTAACCATTGTTGGTATTTCCCCTTTTAGTGTCTTTCCTCAGAAGAAAAGACTTGTAGCAGGTGAGGGGAATGGAATGGCATGGCACAGAATGAAATTGAATTGCAATCAAATAAAGTCACAGGCTGGTTTGGGTTGGAAAGCACCTTACACAGTCATCTACTCCAACCCTCCTTTAGTCAACAGACACATCTGCAACTACAGCAGGTTGCTCAGAGTCCAAACCAACCTGACCTGGAATGGTTCCACGGATGGGGCATCTCCAACCTCTTTGGGCAACCTGGGCTAGTATCTCAACACCCTCATCATAAAGCATTTCTTCCTTATATCCAGTCTGTAGAGTACTTCAGGTGGGAGGGGATCTATAGTCCAAGCTACCAGACACAACCATGGGCAGAAAAACCCAGATGTAAGTCAAGTCCAGCACTGAAGCTTTAACTGACTCTAAGAGAGAAAAAAAGTCTGTAGTGTAAGTACTTGTGTCTATTAAACAGTCCTACACCTCTGTCAGTCTCCAGTTTTCCTCTCAATGCTTCCCAGGTCCTCATGAAACACTGTATGAGGCCAGGAGGACATCATACAGCCTCTGTCCCGCATTGTTTGGAACTGTCTGCACCATCTCTGTGTTTTGGTGACCACCATCAATAGACCACACCAGAAACCATCGGTAGCCTTCACATGATCCAACTCAAACTACTGTCACTGTCCCCCGTCAGGTCTGCCCCAGAACACAGCAGGGCTGAGGGTACCCCACACCATTGTTCAGGGGATCAGCATGGGTGGAAGTGTGCAGAGCTTTATGAGATTAATTCTTATCTCTCTGGGCAATGGGTCAAGTCAGAACCACCATTCAGTGAACTCTATGGATAATCTCCCTTTATTACTTTCAATCAAACTAAGTGTCTGCAATCTGCAGCACAGTCACTAATTTATTGAAAGAAATTACTTGTAGAACTCAATTGTATAATAGATGAAATAGCAAACAGGCTGGGTAAGCATCCATTGGGGGGGTTCCACATCTCATTGCATGGCAAAGCTGCTCCAGCCCCACTGCCTTAGCAACCAGCAGCTGCTCTGAGGGGCAAGATTCAGAGAAAGAAGTGGGCATGATGCCTATTTACTTCCTAATTAAAATAAGATAAAAAGAAACGTGATGGAGGCTGTATTTGGTATCAAACCTGCGAATTTGCCATTTGCAAATATTTAGCAAACACATTTTGTGCAAAATCAGATTTCGAGCGTGTTCTGGTTAATGGAATTCTGCTGCAGCCCCTGGACAAAACAATGTAAAGCTGCCTGGATTGTGGAAATCATTCTCCTCCAGTGATGGATAATATAGCACGAGGTTTGGCTTGGTTTGATTAATTTCAGAATATTGCAGAGAAGCTGCATAATCCCTAAGATAGCAGAGAAAAGGAGGAAGACATGATGAAGTGGGATAAAAGCACGTAGTAATGAAGCGTGGACTGCCTCGTATCTTACAGCAAAGCCCCCCAGCTCAGGGCATTTGGGCAAGCAGAAGCCCCACTGTGGGGCAGTGCTGGAATGCAGTTTTGCACAGTTGCAGGATCCGATCAGGGGGATTCTGAAAGCAAAAAACCTGCTGAACATTCCCATGGCGATGGCAGGAGAGGGAAGAGGCACAGAAAACGCAGGCTTCCTTTTTCTGCTCAAAAAGGCCATCATTTCTACATCCTCTGAATATGGAAAAGGCTCTGACAAATTTACAGTGGTGTTTAGATGGATGAGGATGACGAATGATGGATGAGGGAGGCAGAGGATTCCCTTATTAAAGCATCAAATCTTTCCCTAAATATCAAACAGACATCCTTGCCTCGATTGCTCGGCTCGCAACGAAAAATGCACAATCCAATGAAGTCCAATTTTGCTTCTTGATGAAAACTGGAAATTTGTCTGCCATTATACACACTTAATTTCCATGATGTAAATCAGTGTTGTTTTTATTCTGTGCTTTACACCTATTTGAAATAGTCATTGGTTTAAAAACTAAGATGAATGTGACAACACAGAAAAATAAATTCAGTACAAATTAGGCAATTGCCATAATTACAAACTGGCAATCTCCAGAAAGATTTCCAGCACCACACTCCCTACTACCCTTCCATGGTGATCCCCCAGCAAAGCTGCAGCTGCAGGAGCATCCCTGCTCATCCTGCACAGGGCAGACACTGGGCAGAGGAGTAGAGCGTGGCACCCCAGCCCTGCAGCACCCCCCCCCCCCAGCACAGCCACCATGGGGGGCACAGCCATGCTCATGCTGGCCTTGAGCTCTCAGGCAAGCAGTGACTAGTCCAACTTCCCTGCCATGTTGCTGGTGCACACACAGGAATTGTGGATATCTGAGCACTGATTGTCCACAGGAGATAGAGGAGACTGGGGGACCATTCTTGGTGCCAGGCAGGGAGCTACGATCCAGGGCCAGGCAAACTGGGGCATGTGGTTGGTACACCAGGAGGTATCCACTTGGCACCAGAAGTGATGGTTCCCTAGTTGGGCTCTCATGTCCTCCCTCCCCACCTGGGACTGACCAGGGGCCAGACTGCGCAGTTTTCTTCCAAATTCCCAGAATCCCAGCATGGTGAGGTTTGGAAGGGACCTCTGGAAATCAGAAAGAGCCTCTGGAGATCATCTAGTCCAAAGACATCAGAGTTATTTTGCACCAATATCCTCATAGAAATTATTTTAGAGCCTTTTTTCCAGGGAACAGCTAAGCATTTGCACCACAGTTCCAGCATCAAACCCCCCCTTTGACAACTATGCCATTTCTGCTTTCCTTTCTCCCCAAAGCCCCAGCAGCTCTCCACTGTCTCACACATGCACCAATTTTACCTTCACACCACTAAGCTGTTTGCAGATTTTACTCATCAAAGCACTCCCATATTTTCCTCTTCGCTATGGAGCTTCAGATGCAAACCCTTCAGAGGAAGAGCCTGCAGACAGCACAGGCTCTGTGCTCCCAGGCTCAGCATCCCAGGAAATGGAATCCACATGAGAAAACATCCCCCTAACCACATTTTTATTAAAGCATTTTCTCCCTTTTTTTTGTGTGGAAAAAAAATCAAAATGCTCCTGCTCCATTTAAAAAAAAAAATAAGTGTTTGGCTCAGTTCAAACAAAAATGACCCCCAAAAAATTAATAATAAAAATCCACTTTCAAAACTTTGTTGTTGTTTTTCATGTTAAAGGTCAAAGATTTTCAATCAAGACAGATATTTAGGTGGAAAATTCCATTTCCTCACAACACCATTTTTAGCTGGGAAAAAAAAGTGCAAGTGAAGCTTTTTTTCCCCAACATCTCTTGCTCCTCATCCTAATGAGCTTTATGTGCTTTCCTTACATCACCAGTGCATGGTGAAGGATGTCACCAACCTCTCCCACAAGCCTACAGGCAATGCCATCATTGATGCCTGGTCACTGCAGGATGCCACCAGTGTTTCCCATGAGCCTACAGGAAATATCATCACTGCCTAACACCACCACACTGGGAAGAGGACTAATGGGCATGAATGACAACAGGAAACACCTAAAAGCACCTTTGCATGAGAAGTCATTCATAGCTTCACACACACAGCCCCACCCCACCCCAGGCAGTATGGACCTTCTCCAGGGCTCAGCATGGATGACAATTCTATTTTCAAGTTGTCCCTGCTGCTCCTCAATACCTGCCCACACGGTTTGTGAGCTCCTGTGTCCCCAATGTGTGGCACAAGCAAATCTGTGCAGTGGCAGGAGACTGAACAAAAAAAGATGGATCTTGTTCAAACAACAGTGTGGAGGGGTTGGGTCACCTGTGGGCAGACCAGAATTCGTTTGGGTTTGCTTTTCTTGTTAGTGCTCTCAGCATGCAAACTGAACCTCTGTGAAAACGTATCACAGAATCTTGCAATTGTTTTGGTTGGAAAAGACCTTTAAGATCATCAAGTCCAACCATTAACCCAGCACTGCCAGGTTGCCACTAAACCATGTCTCTCAGCACCCCATCTCCACAGCTTTGAAACCTATTGAAGGACTCCACAAATGCCCTTAGCAGCCTGGTCCAGGGCTTGACAATCCTTAAAGGGAAGAAATTGTTCCTCATGTCTAACCTGAGCCTCTCCTGGTGCAACTCGAGGCCATTTCCTGTCATCCTATTGCTTATTCCTTGGGAGAAGAGACTGACCTGGCTCTAACTTCATTTCAAGGAGCTGTAGAGAACAAATACATCAGAAAAGCTAGAGAAGACAGAAAACATCCTCCCAACAGTTTCCTGGCAGGCTGAAGTTACATTTGTGCATGGAAGACAGAACAATGTCATGATGGGTTGGGGCTTTTTTGGTGGAAGCAATTTTACTTTTCTAAAGTGGGGGAAAAGTGATAAATAAATGATCAGTTGGGTAAAGCTGCATTTGTCCTTAAAGGAGGATCAAAGTCAGGCAGTGTGAAGGAGATGGCAACAGCTACAATGAGATTAGAATGCAAACTCCTTTAACTCTTTTTTTATTACTGCACCTTCTAGATTAATTTTGAATCATTTTTAACCTTATAATTTCATATTTTAAGTCTCTAATAAATCACTTTTACCTCTCTTGGGTGATGTGTTTTGATTTCTGCTTATTTACTCACTTTAGTACCTGAATGGTTGTGGTAGAAACATCTTTCCATAGTGTATTTACCATGGCAGAGTCTGGAAGGAAACCTGCACTTCTCATAGTATATCTGAAAACAAAACTTCTTCTCTTCAGAGCAGGCAGCAGCTGGGGCTGCTGGACTCCTGCTGTGCACCTCACAACCCACCCATCCACCACAGGCATCATCACACTCGCACCTCAACAGCCCACTGCCATGGATGGAAAGTGGCACAGCTTGAGACATCCCCAACCCAGACACACTGGAGACCAGGGTGTGGGTGCAGAAGTCCTGTGTGATACATTCAGACTGTGTTACCTAGGAGTTCAAACATCCCTGTGACCACCTTTGAACAGCCACCTTACAATTTATGCAGCCGCTGGACAAACAACAGGACAAACACGACAAGGATGAACAGGACAAGAGGAAACGGCCTCAAGTTGCACCACAAGAGATTTAGGTTGGGCATTAGGAACAATTTCTTCCCCAAAAGGGTTGTCAAGCCCTGGACTAGGCTGCCAAGGTGAATGGTGAAGTTCTCACCCCTGGAGTGGTTTCAAAGCCATGTAGATGTGGTGCTGAGGGACATGGCTTAGTGGTGACCTGGCAGTGACGGGTTAATGGTTGGACTTGATGGTCTTAAAGGTCTTTGCCAACCTAAATGGTTCTGTGACTTTATAAACCATAACATCAAGAACAAACTGCAAATGTTAATGACTGGGAAGTGTCTACATCACTTCAGGCAGTGACCCATCTGTTTGTACTTCCAGCACTGGAGGGTACCAGTAGCTGCCAAGAGGGAAGCAGCTCCATTTCATCGGCCCCAAATTCTAGGTTTGTCGCAACAATGCATGGAGACTAGGGAGAAGTTGGCTGGGACTTGCAAGCACCCAGTCTTACTGCCAACTTAGCAAACACCACTTCTTCACCCCTTGAGCTCTTGACAGTGCTCACAGCCTCCACCCAAAGACCGGCCTAGACCATCCCTATCTTGTATACTCCAGTTGGCCAAAGTAACATTGATACAAGGAGTTTAGCAGAGGAGTTTCCTCACCAGCCATTTTCTGCTTAAAAGGCACTACAGACTCACAAAAGCCTGCATACCAATAAAAGCCCTGAGAGATACCACCCTCACAGCAGACTCCAGCTCTTTAGCTATCCCAGAGCTCACAGGTTCCCAGCAGAGCAGCAGCCTCCTCCTTCCCCCACATCGCTGGACCAGCACCATCTCCCCCATGCGCTCCAACCCACCTTTGGTTTAACCTCCTCCTTGTGTTACAGACTGAGGGAAAACAGATGTCTCAGCATTGCTCACAGAAAGGGATGTTGGGCCACAGCAGCCCTGAGCTGCACTCGCACATCTTTACAGGGATGGTCTCCCAGGAAAGGCACATTCCCCTTTTATTCATGGGGGAGCATCTCCACAGATGCCATTTTCTTGGGCAAGGTTAGGTACACAGAATAGAATCACAGAAACGTTTCCTTGGAAAAGACCTTTAAGATCATCAAGTCCAACCATTCTCTAACTCTACTAAATCTGGGGCTAAACCATGTCCCTCAGCACCACATCTCTGCCTCCTTCAAACACCTCCAATGATGGGTATTAAACCACCTCCCTGGGGCCCTGTTCCAGTGTTTGAGAACCCTTTCAGTGAGCAGTAGTAAGCAGAAGGGAGCAGCTGGAGTCCTGGTTTTAGGATGTACAGTCATTTCCTTCACAGATTCCCAGAATCCCTGTATGGTTGGGTTAGAAGAGACTTCTGGAGATCATCTAGTCCGACACCCTGCTAAAGCAGATTCACCCAGAGCAGGCTGCCCAGGATCACAATGTCCAGGTGGGTTTGGAATCTCTCCAGAGGAGGAGACACCACAACCTCTCTGGGCAGCCTTCTCCAGGGCTCCAGCACCCTCACAGCAAAGAAGTTTCTCCTCCTGTTCAGATGGAACCTCATGGGTTCCTTGTCCTGTTGCTGGCCACCACTGAAAAGAATCTGATCCATCCTCTTGACCCCCACCCTTTAGATATTGATCAGCATTGATAAAATGTCTGACAATAATCCTGTTACACCACACATGAAGGACACAGCCACAAGAAAAATCATAATTTCAGGCTCACATGTGGAATCCCTGCGTGTCCAAAGGAAGGCACAGCAGATCAAGCATTGGAAGGAAATGCAGGTGGAGGAAGTTTGGATGGGACAGCCAAGGATCGAGACATTTGACCGATGATGAGAGCAGCACAGCGTGCCCAGACCATCAGCAGCTGGATGAGGGAGGAGCTGGCTGGAGGCACCAGCACCGATACAGTAGCAGCTGGCACAAGATAACAGAAGCCTGGAGACTCCTGGCCACTAAATTCCACTTCTCTTTTTTTCCTTTTTAGAAGTGGTGAGAGATGGGTTGATGCCTCCTAGTCCCTTCCAATCACGTTGTCTGTGATTTCCGTGATCTCCTAAAGCTGAGGAGTTTAGTCCTTGTTCAAACAGAAAGTCTACAAGACCACAGAGGGAAAACCACAGGCTGATGTCATGTTTAAGGTCTGGGAAAAAAGCCTCACAGGCTTAGGGGGCTGCCTTAAACAGGGAGCACACTTCAATGGGAGCTCTTCAAGGCAGCAGAGCTCTCGACTGCAATTTGGTGTTTTGCCCTGGACACGCTCTGGCAACAGAGAGCGGCAATCCAGCTCAAGTATTCCCACTTTTTCACAGACAACACCTCCAAAAAGGTTTCCAACTGTAGGAAAGCAAGTCTATCATTAGGTAATTAAGCAGATGCACTGACATTTTTCTTTTATGTTACTCTTTATATTTTTAAAAGGCACCAGGACAGGGCTGTGCT
This sequence comes from Indicator indicator, assembly GCF_027791375.1. Taxonomy (NCBI): domain Eukaryota; kingdom Metazoa; phylum Chordata; class Aves; order Piciformes; family Indicatoridae; genus Indicator; species Indicator indicator. Next base: position 10,585,655 of record NC_072028.1, on the reverse strand, counting down.
AAAAAGCAATAAAGCATGGGTAATTTAATATTAAATTACATCCATATTGAAAAGTTTACATGAAGTCGAGAGCAGACAGAGGTCAGGTTTTCAACAGGACTGTCTTTAATTGTGGCCATCAGTTTTAGCAACCCAGATCTCTGGATCAAAGACAAATCTAATGCGTTTCCTCAAGGCGGAGCAGTGAAAGCAGACAGTAAGCACAGTGCTATCTTGCACCAAAAGGTCATAAAAATGATTATCAGAGGGGGAATTGGTCCTGTGGCTCTGCACACACCCTCCCACCACATACTGGGGATTGGACAGTTGCCTAAATTAAAAATGTGAGTAGGAGTTTTCAGATGAAAAGGGGTTTCCTTGTCCCCTAATAAATGTGCCACCTTTGTGTAGGGCTTTTTGAGTTATTTCAGTTGGTTTCAATCACACTCTCAGCCCACTGAAACAATTTCTCCCATCCTCAGAGATGTGAGCTGAGACACTGTTTTCTAAGGTGGTGAGAAAAAAAGAAAAGGGGGGAAAAAAATCAAATGTAAATTATCATCAAATCAGATAGAAACAAGTTTCCTCGATCTGCAGATCCATTGTACAAATGAAGCAATTTCATCTCTGCTTGCTCTGGGGGGTGGGATTTTAAGTGGCCAAGGGGGACTGGAACGGGATGCGAGCAGACGAAGCATCACAACATTTGCATGCACAGACCACTCAAATCCGCACCAGGAGACTACTTGTGAGAATCCATCTTTTTTCACTTAACAAGATACAAAATATAAAACACATTTGCTTCTTATTAAGCCTCTCTTGTAAGTGGTTCCAGGTCCACCATTTTTAAAGAGAGGGAGAGGGGAGCCTGGATGCTCCCTTGGGGATTTCACGGGAGTGACTGGAGATGAGGTACAGGCTGGGAGCCTTTATTACTTTCCTTTTTTTTTCCCTTTACTTTTTTCCCCCCTCTTTCTCTCTAAAAGCACAGAAGGAATAACATTTTAAATCATTAGCATTTACTTTGAGTAGCACTTTCTTCCTCTAAGCTTCCCTTCCTGGCCCTCACCCCATTCGCCCCGCTCCTGAGCTCCCGTGGAGGAGCTGCTCTGATGGAATCACATTCTGCTCTTTGAAGGCAGAAGGTGCGTTTTTGTAGCTCTAGCCTCCCAACTGAGGCAGCTGGGAAAGAAACTGTAATCTTGGTTTTCTCTAAAGAGTACCAAGAACAGGGTTCTTGTGTTTATTACCTATATATATATTCTATACTGCTAAGTATAGAACCTCTTAAAGTCCCTTCAGCACAACTGGAGTGGTTTCTGGTTTGGTTTGAAAAGCAAAACAACACAACACAAACCCACCACCCTTCAAAACAGCAGCCTCAACTCAATCCACAACCCAGTGTCACACATACTGCAGCATTTTCATCATTTCTGTGCTTGTTAAATATTAGATGCAATATTAAAATATTGAAGAGGGAAAAAAAAAAAAAAAAAGAAGAAGAGGAAGAAAAAAAAAAGGAGGCTGGTAGCATTTAAAGCACAAAGAGATGGGTGGAGGTGAGGTGTAAAAGAAGTCACAGACCTGGCAGTTTCCAGCACATTACAGGAAAGAGTTATGAAAAAGCCTCTCAAAACAGGGGGCATTCCATAACTATTCCTGTTCACAAAGGAAGGAAAACCAAGTTGCTCCTTTTACTGGAAATCAGGTATTAATGAGACCTCTTTAGAAATAAAAATCATGTCATTTTCACTGCAAAACAGGAGTGTTGTTCTGCCTTTCAACTGCCCCAAGGGAAGCATGGGGCACAGGTGCTTTATCCCACATATATAATAGAGCAGAGGTTGTCTTTCCACAGAAAGGAAGAGGAAGAAGAAAATATTTTTTAAAACAGTCAAAGGGATGGAAACCAGAGCATTGGAGGAGGGTAAAATTATTATTACTAATAATAACAACAACAAATTTTAAAAAATAAAACATCATCTCTGCTACACCAAAACCACTGAGATATTTCCAGTGCATCTCTCACAAGTCAGCCAGTTGCCACATCTCCTCTAAATCTCCTGGAGACCCCGGTTGTGAACTAAAGCATCTGTTGAACAACCTTCTGCAGCGTAATAAGTTCAACAAGGAAGTTCACTTCCTCGGAGCAGCTGTGCTGAAGGTTAAACGCTGGACCCAGAGGTAGTTTGTCAGAGCTCAGGAGGTGAGAGGTGCCTCTAGTCGGATGCACACAGCTCAGAGCAGGAGGTGCCTCATCACCAAAGGTCTCCTTTGGGGCAAGCCCCTGGCAGGGCTCTCTGGTCACAGCCAAGTCACCTCTGCAGGGTGGTGGCACCACCCCAGCTCCAGCCACAGAGCAGCTGCTAGCCAAGTCACAAAATCTATTTGTCAGTGGTTGCAGCAAGAGAAGATCCAGGCCCCCCAGAGATCTTTTCCTCTCACTCCACCTCAGAAAATACATTCACTACCTCACCACCCAACTCTTGGCCATCCTGACCACCCTGCAGCCAGAGGGACACCCACTTTTGGACTCCTCACCTCTCAAACATGCTCTCCACCATCTCCTGCCACTGTCCTGTTCCAACACTTCTCTCCGTGCCAATGCTTTCAGGTAGGATGTGAAGCAAACACAGCTCTGACCTTCCCAGCAGTGGGTAACTGCTCATCCACAAGCACGAGCCACAGCTGAAGAGGTCACTGTTGCAAGGTAGCCTGGACCTTTTGCCTAGTTAAGTGGCCCTCTCAAGTGCTCCCTTAGAAGTGCTGATTTTCTGCCAGTGTTACACAAGGCCGCAGCAATTAAGGAAGGTGAAGATGATTACTAATCCTAGTAGAACATTTCACACCTGCTTTTTGTAGGTGTTATTGTCTAACCAGAACAGTAACTTACTCTGGCTAACGAGCATCACATGGGCTGAATTGGGCATGGACTCATCTGTTAGACAAGAAGTTTTGTGGACATCCCACATTTCAGATTTTAGAGCTTGCTCTCCACACACACTGACTGCCAAAAGCAGCAGTGATGGGATTGTTGTTGACTCTTAACCAAGTGTTCAGCTTTGCAGTTCTTTTCTGGAGAAGTGCACTCTTTGGGGCTGCTAAATGGGAGCAGCACGCAGCAGAGTCCCAAACACCACGTGCACCTCCAGCTGTCTCCTGTCAATATCACAGTAGTATCATTGTCCTTTTAAAAAAAGCAGGACTGGCTAAAAGTGTCCTGAGAAATGCAGCAAAAAGAGGTGAAGGTATTAACTACGAGATCAAAGAGCAGACCCCAACAGCCAGGCTTCCCTATGGCTCTCCCCCATGTATCATCCTAAAAAGCACTTCAGAACCTGCTCTTGCATCACTATGAGAAGGTTTGGGGCTGGAGGAGGGCTGACCTGGGTGGAAGGTGTAGGGTTCAGATTTTAACCCCTTTGTCCCTCAGGCACCTAACCCACAAAACAGAGATAATAATGATCACTAATCTTAGAAGGCTATAATTGATTATTTGTTAGGATCATTAAAAACTTAGCAGGAAGGCCTTAAAGACCTGCAAGTCTATTAATTATTTTATCATTGCTGACAAATTCTATGACTTTCCTCCTTTTCCTTTGTGCGGTTTAGACCAGGAAGGTTTTGGGGTGAACTATTTTCCTTCTTGATCACCTAGTGCATTTTACCCCAAGACACATCCCAGCTGAAGTCTTGGGGTGTTGTTATAATAAGCAGAGTTTTAATAGTAAATTCTTGAGACCAAGGCTTATGTCCTTCTGGCATTGACCAGCAGTGACCAGCAGGAGATCAGACAAGTGCAGCAACTCAAGGGACCTGCGCAGCAGGAACACACCTTAACCAGTACCTGCAGTTGGTGTGCAGATCCCTACCACACTTGGACCAAGGGAGGCAGTGGAAGATCTCATTTTATTATGGCCTCAGGACACTGAGCTGGAATGGGTCTAACAGGAAGGGGAAAGTTATTGAGCCACAAGCTTTCTCTCAGATGGTTTTCTCTTCAGAAGTTTATTTTACCTCCCAAATTAAATTTTTTTGTAATATTCAATACCTTTATTTAAAAAAAAAAAAGAAAAAAAAGCATCAAGTTGTAGCAGTGTGTCCACAGTTATTTATTACCTGCCTCGTGGTCTGAACAAATATGATTTTGTTACTCTGTGTTGTCAATAGAAGCAGCACATATGGTTCTGGTTGACAAAATTATGATAAAATTCACTGTATCCTAAAAAATGATTGAAAAGTTTGCAGATGGTTTCTGGGCATATGAGGAGGGGGGAGGATTGAATTTCAACAAAAGACGTGCCAAGTTTTTTTTTCTCTTCTTACTGTTCACCCTGTTTCCACGTCCCAGCTTTTCTCTTATTAGATGCTGGGGTAAAGCAGGTATCCAGCCCACAGGTCATATGTTTCTCTTTAGCTCTTGGCATTCCATCACACTTTGTCATGTTCACATTATGTGAGATTCAGGTTCACTCACAGATAAACATGAAATGACATCATAACCAAGAGTCACAAACAGCAAACCACAACTAACAGGAATATAAGGAGTGCCACATTTGTACCCCAAAAATGCCATGTTTGAGGGACGTTGGGTCTTACTCATATTTTTAAGGTTTCACTCAATCCTCAATCTAAATTTTGTCTTTTGTTGTTCTGTTTTGTTTTGTTTTTTCTTAAAATCTCAGTTCTGCTTTGGTCAGTTCTTTTATTTCCCAAGGGACAAAAAGTGAGGAATGGGCCTGGAACTGCCAGCCCAGATCAGACGTTATCTCATGTCTTGTTGGAGCTGATAACCCCTTTTTCCTAGGCATTGTTCACATGGTAAAGACAACCCCATCTGTGGGCTCTGCTGTAGCTGCTCCCTAAGCTTTTGGAAATTATGGAAAAGTCTGTCCAAGCCCTGCTTCTTGCATTTCATCTCCCAAAGATCTTTACAATGAGATTTCACCCATCACTCAGCAGAATGTTTTTCTTCTATTTTGTGTTTCTGGAGAAAATCTTTATTTCACATTCTGCCTGTATCCTAATGCAGCAGTGACTCATGTCCCAGTAAGCCAATGCCTAGGTGGGCTGGCAGATGGGACAGCCCCTTGGACACTGGTGTGACCAGGGGCTGGAAGCTGCAGGCTGGAGCATCTCAGCCCTCTGAGACTGCAGGGATTTTGAATTAAGTACTGCATACTGGGACCAACCTGCTTTGCTAAAACCACTCACGGGGAGCACCTCTCACCTCCTCATGCTTTCTAGGAATTTGGTAATGGACTTCAACCTGTCACAGATGTTATTCTCTTTGTGATGCTTATGGTAGTTGATGATCTGCTACATCATCACCTCTAACAGTTGTTCAAACCCTGCTGTACACATGTGTGTGTAGGTCCACACTCCACATGGTGATCAGCATAGGCTGGAAGAACAGAAACCTGGGCATGAGGTTCTTCTTCCCAGGAGAGGGTGGAGAAATGACATCCCCTCCATGTCTGAACAAGAGGCAAGCTCTGAACTCTGTCCCTACTCTTTCATTTTAGCCATGTTAATGATGGATAACACAAAATACTCAGAATTTATTCAACCTGCCAGAATATTCCCACCTCTGCCCAACCTGTCAGTGGCCTTCGCAGCTGTGACCCTGCCTGCCTGGGGATGTCCATGGAACAACAAGCTAGCTTGGAGAATGTGGGTAATTGTTGAGGAGAACATCTGGAAGCTGTCATTGGAGTGTTAGTAGCTCTCCCTGTCTATGAGCTGTGCCCAAACATGTCAATAAGTTTCCCAACATGGAATTCATTTTTCATAACAGGATACATGTGGAAGTTCATGTTTCAGTGGTGGCTAGAAGTGGCTCTTTTCTTCTTTAGAAAGATTTGTGACCTCTTCTCCAGGCTACTGTAATATGATTTATTTGGGTCTCTCTTCACAGAGTGCTCCAGGCCACAGTGTTACCAAACACAAGACCATGAGCTTTCAGCCATGAGATCATGAGAATTCTGCTCCATGACCTGCACCATTTGCCCACTGCCCAGCAAGCACAGTGAAATGCCGAGGATCCACCTGTCCTGTACTGCCAAGACAGAGAGCAAGGGGTGGGCTGGGTCAGGACAGGAAAACTGCACATGGAGAGCACAAGGGACAGAGTGTGGTACACAACAGAGGGACATTTCCCATCCTACCTCTGCATTCACCAGCAGCAGCCATCTCCGGGCATTTTCTGTGCTCTGTACACATCCTAGATGTGAAAGAAATGGAATATGCCAGGTACAGATCAACCACAGAAAGACAAGGGTAGGACAGGCTGTGCCTTCTTCCTAGAGGTACTCCCCTCCTACTGGAGACAAGAGTGGCTGGGACACAGATGTTTACAGCCAAACTCGAACACCTCTGGAAGCTTTTACGTGCAGCTCAGAAATGTTCAAGGTTCACCCAGCTATATCTGTTCACTCAAAAGGATACCTGTCCTCCAGCAGAGTGAAATACCTTCTGCAGGCAATTATCTGGTTGTGAAAAGGATAAATTTTGCAAAGCCTTTGCCATGCGAAACCGTGACCTGAAACTGTCCATAGCCATCCTACCTCCAGCCTCTGAATTTCATCTAAAACCATGTTCTTATTCAAGGACCCTCCAAGTGCTTATTAAAACGATCAGTTTGATTATCACAATGACCCCAAACAAATGCAGCAGCTGAAAGATCTTAGCAACAACTCAGAGAACACCCTTGCAGAACACCACACATCACATATATCCCAAAATACCACACCTGTGAAGAGGTCCCTGTTACTGAGGCTCTGAGAGGTACAAAGAGATCGTGGAAATGCTACCTCCAGCTTGGACAGAGAGCAGAGAGCTTTTACGCCTTGTCTGAACTGCCACCTTCTGCCTGAGGCACTGAGAGGCAGGATCAGCACTCTGCCTTAGCACAGACCCTTGATGTGATGCTAAACCTCTAACCCACCAGTTCAGAGGGAAGAATTCCACCCAATAAACCTTTCTGACATGCAATAAAATAACACATTTATTTACTTGCTTGAACCCACCAATGTGCTGCTCATTTCAGTGATTGATAGAATTGGGTTATAATAAGCATACTTTATTATTGAAAAATTTAATTTAAGGTTTAAACATAAAACAAATGGTATTTTCAAATCTATTTTAATGAAGACTATCAAAACCATTCCATTGCCATAAGGGAAAAATTCTGTCTCCATATCTGTAATGTATATATGCATAAAATCTTCAGCCTACAAGTCTAAGTCGCCTGTCCTTCTATCAATCCATCATTCTGAAAATAGAATACAGAAAGCCTTATTTTTTCACTTAATTTTCATTAGATTCTTGAGGGAATTAAAATAACACAATAATGGGCAAATTCTGCCACTACAAATCCAAATGACAGCAATGAATCTACTTACGGGTGGAATTTGGCCCAAACTCCAGCGAGAAGTGCCAAACACAGAGCAGACACCCATAAAAGTGTACTTAGAGCTCAGGCATGTCAGGTGGGTAAATAATGTCCTTTAAATTCATACATCAATATGAATGCCTTCCATGTGCCACAGGGTAATGGATTGGCTGGAGGGACAGTGGTTCTGCTCCTGGAGTGCCCTGTGGTCGTGGGCTGTTAGGTCAGTGCAGAGCACCAACCAGGCTCTTTGCTCTTGGGGTAAATCTCCTGCCACCAGAGCTTCACTCCCACCTGTGCTTCTAAAGAGGGTTTTCCTTCTAAGGGAAATGGAGGACTTCTGGTGTGCCTCCAACAAGGCTGCTGGACATCCCAACACCCAGCCTTGGGGAAGTCTAGTGAAGCCTGGTGCTCACAGTAATGGACTCAACGCATCCATCTTCATTCAGGACTTCCCCGTACAGATTTTAGCCAGGCAATCTTTGCAAGCACCTTGCTAGGAAGCACAATCCAGCAACTGCCAGGACACCCCTGCTTTTCCAGCAGGAACAGAAAAGGTCACCAGGTTGTGTGGATTGGTTCCCTCTCTCTCCATGCCATCCTTCCCCCACATACACACTGGGGAAGAATATTTTGGAGGATTTACTGAGAAAAGCTTTTACAAAGCTTTTCCCTGGTGCTGTCCAGAGACCTTGTCATGGTCAGTGTGGACATGAAATTTGCTATCTTCAAAATAAGAAAGATTCCTATCATGCCAGAAGAAAACTCTGCTCCTGAGTTCCCTTTCCCTTACCCTTCTTACTCCATACCTCGGAGGAGTGAAAGGCTGCAGGTGGCTTCTATGGGACAGAGGTTTTAAGGAACAGACTCCCAACCTCATCCTCTCAGTTGAGTGGCTGGGAACTGCCTCTACCCTGATGGTGACACCAGGATCCCCACCCACCCTGAAAGGCTCATCTGCAGACTTCATATCTGGCATGAACTAGACAGAGAGCTGTGTGCTCCCAAAGCATGGCCCTGGGCAGCCAGACCTGGCTTAGGTGAAAACGTCTGCCCACAGCTGGCTGAGCTGGCCCCACTCTCCTCAAACCTTTTCTCAATTCTTGTCCCAATATTTATGCACACAGGCAAATAATGTTTGAAATGCATTTAAATAAATAATTGGTGGCTGCTGCTTATTCTGGGTGTACAAAGCTTTAGTCAGGCACTGAAGTTCAGGGGTAAGGATAACAGAACCATGTTAGGGATGCTGGGAATGTTCTCATTCACATTTTCCTGATTTTTTTTTTAAGTCACCTCAAACCACAGCTGCACTTCAAAAGTGCACAGTGTGGACTGGATTCTTATTTGATAATTTCTAAGTGATCACCTCTATTCCAGTTTGGTTTGCTCACTGCCCCAATAAATCAACAGATGTGTTTCTTCAGCAGGTCAGACCCTTCATACATTTTGCCTTTTTGCAGAAATTTCTCTTTGGAAATGACTTACTCTTCCCCTGGATGTTTCTTTGATGCAGGTCTATTGTTTCAGTGTAAAGCAAATGTATTCCTTCAGCAGGTTTATGCCTTCAGTGGAATTTGTGTAAGCAGGTTCCACTGCACAAACACAAAAAGCCCTAATACATGCAGGCTGGGTCTACATCGCACCATCAGATGTCAAGTTTGATGACTGATGGTACTTACACAGATTTACACAACAAAAAGTACATTAAAAGGACGTTAAGATTGTGAGTCAATGTCACAAAAGCATGGAAATTCACATTTCAGGATTTAAACATCCAATATTGACATGGAATGCTGAATATTAAATGGTATCCCATTAGAGTTCAGGCACTGAATAATTTTTAATCTGGACTATTAATTTCTTGAATTCTGTCGTTCTCTCTGCCTCTTATGGCTTTCACATTTTTAATTACATTTTTGTTGTGTTTGTGTCCTTGTCTTGTAATTCCTAAGTTGCTCCTTCTGTGTCTAGTATAATTACATAATGTATGCGGCCTGCATGGGAGCTTAATTGGAAATGTTAACCAGGATATGTATGGAAATCATAAACAGCTTCCTCAGACTTGGAAGAGTTTGGAGAATCAACGTCTCTGCATATCAACCAAGGTTTACCAATGGTTCTTTCCAGTATTATTCCCTAATAAAAACAATTACAACTAATGCCAGCCCAACTTGGAGTGAAATTATGAATAATAAGAGGAATAATTAGTATTTACAGAATCCTTATCACCACAGGGTTATGGATTTCAGAGGGAAAAACAGGTTCAGGGGTTAAGTGACTTGCCAAAGGGCTGACTTCAAGTCAGTGTAAAAGGAAAAAAAAAAAAACAAAGGCCACACGTCGAAACCCTGCGCCTGGAACCAGGCACAGGCAGCGATATTAAACTCCCTCTTTGATGGCTTGACCCCCTCCCCCACATTTGGCATTATCCTTACAGCCCCCTTTTGGATCCAAACCTTTCAGATGTTGAATTGCTCTTAGGAGATGGTGAGCACTAAAAGAAATGGGGATTGAAGGTGCTTAGAAACGTGCACAACCAGAGTGATGTCAAGTTAAAAATAGCAAATTGTATTTGGAAATCTATTTTTGTAACCTTACAAAAAATTAGCCTGCAGTTTAGACCAATTCTGCCAGGCCTCATCCTGCTGGAATTCTCCCCAGCTATTTTACAAGGCTTCCCAGTAGAAGTGTGCAGCAAACCCAACGGCGTGCTGTAACTTTAACTAGCAGCCTTACAGCCTCACTGCAAGAGGAGCAGGAATCTGCAAGTTAAACCAGTGGATGAAAAAAAAATCTCCCCTGTGATGACTATTTGCTACGCTCTGGAAAGGGGCTGGGACAGCTTAGGAAGAAAGGAGAGGAGTACTGGGGGGGAGGCAAAGTGTGGTGAGATAAACCAGGAACCGCTATTCTGAATACAATTTACATTTGCTAATTCCATTTCTATTTCTACAGAAGTGAGGCTCCATCTTACAGCACAGTGCAGCCATTTTGAGCTCCCCACCAACCAACCAAACAGAAAATAGTGTCCTTCCTCAGACCATGACATTGGGTCAAATGCTGATGGGAGCTAAGTAGTGGCTAATGGATGATTAAGGCCAATATCAATTAGAAATGAAATTTGCTTAATTATCTCAAGACTACTCTGTAATTCCAAGACCAAAGGAATCGCCTCTCTCTCCATGTGCTCCCAGGTTAACGTTTTGGTGCTAACTCATTATTAAAGGACACTGGTTATCTGGAGGTGCACTGTTTGCAAAATACAGTAATTTCTCAATTCCCATTTTTTCTGATTTTGTTTTCCTGCCTGCAGTAGCTTCACTCTGGATGAACAAGAGCAACCTCTCCCCTTCCCCACTGTAAGCCATTGCCCATTAGGGCACCAACCCAGGCTCTGGCATCCAAGTGGGAATGGGACAGGAACCACAGAGGAAACACCATGGTAGTCAACAATGAATCAAAGACAGAGACAACAAGCAGAAGTATTAAATACATCTTGGTGAGAAATGTCCAATGGATATAGCAGGTGCCAAAGACTCATGATCTAACATGCAGACTCTATCAAAGGACTGGAGGCACAGAACAAAGGGCACCACTGCTACAGGGCCCCTCCAGACATCAGGTCATGGCTTGCCAAGGAGTTTTTCCAGAGTCTGAGGAAAAGTGGATGTCATTATTTACCTGCTCCTTGGGTGGGTAATGAATGGGTGGGTCTGATGTGCTCTGGAAGAAGCATCAGGTTCTGAAAGTAGCAGGGAGTGCACCAGAGATAACGTCTGTTCATAAAATACTGGGGTTTTGTGGTGATATTTCATGTCCCTAGATCAAAGTCCACAATCTCTCTTCAGTCACTTCTAAAATAGATATTTGAGAATCAAGAGAAAGCCAGTTTCCATGGAGGGAAGTTGTCTAAGGGGTATTTCAGGTGGTTTCACCTTTTCCTCCCCATCAGAAAGCAAAGAGAAAGTGAGTTACTAAAAGAGGGTTTTTCTCACCATAGCCAATATCCCATATTTGAAATTTGGACACAGATATTACAAAATATGAAAGAGTGGAACAGGCTGTGCGCCAACCAGACTGTCACAGGCAGCACTTCTCAGAATCCCCCACCTCAAGTGGCTCTTGGAGCTGAGCTCCTGAAGGGGTTGAGGGGGTTGACATTTGGGTTGATACTGAGAAATCAATTCCAGCCTCTGTTCTGACTAAAGACAGTGCTATGGGGGAGGAGGGGCAAGTGCTCCTCATTCTGGACTTCAGCAAAACACCATTACCAATAACACGAAAAAGCTGTGTTTCAGCAGATAAATTGTTATCAAAGGAAACAATTACAAGCATGTCCACACTGGTCAAGGCTCCTTTTCCCACACCACCAGGCAGGCACCAATTCCTCCTCAACAAGGCTGAGAAGGGCACTTTATTCCTCCCAGGTGTCCTGCACTGCTTTACTTATGGCCCCACTTTCTTTCTTCATGCAAGAAATCCTAGCTTTTAGCCAGCTGTAAAGGATTGGCAAGATGCATTTGTAAGGGGAAAAAATTAGTGATGCTCTTTTCTTACCAACCTTTGCCCACTTCATTAGGTGGGGGATGTTCTGATGTTCTTAAAGCAGCCCTGCCGCAGCCTCTGTGTCTGACCTGCCAGCAGTGATGGTCAAGGGCACTCAGTGCATTAGTCCAGAAATCAGCTGAAACGTGGTCCTCTCTGATAAACCTGGGCTCTGGCCCTAGGAAGAGCTCCCTTCAAGGAATGAAAAGGAGGACAGACTTGTATTTCTGTTCTTTAGGGTTTGGGCAAAATCACAGCAACCCCACCTAAAAATTCCAGGAGCCACCACTTCTCTCCCAGTCACCTTCTCCCATTCCAAAGCCAGCGTCCTGGTGGCAGGGATGGAGAGAAGAGCTCTCCAGTAGTGCCCACCCAAGCAGCATCAGCTTAACCCAAAATGACATTCAGTACCTACTGCTGCTGTACCAGAGCCCATTAACCCTCTAGCTGGACGCATCTACCTTTAAAAACACCAATGGCACATTCAGAGAGAACCAGTTGTGCATCACCAGTCGGTCCTCTAGCTGTGAATTCACACCAACAGACAGAGTGTCATAGGTTGGTTGGTTGGTTTGTTTTTTTCTGGAAAAAGCAAGCTCAGGGCACAGGGAATGTGTTGCAGCAGTTTCATGAGGCCCAGGATCCCTGTGGGACCACAACTAGCATCAGATAGAGCCCACACGGTCTGTCTTCACCACAGAGCTCCTACCAAAAGCCTGTCCTGCAGCAGACAGGGCTCTTGGTCATCAGAAAGGTGATATGGAAATATGCCAAGAGCTTAGCTTTGCAAGGAAGACACTTGAAGGCCCTGACAAAGCTGTTGCTTGAAAGAAAATTAATCTTGGGTTTATCGAAATGAAGTGTCAGATACCTTTATGCATATGCTAGAGAGACCCTACCCTGCTTGGTTAATGGCAGGTTATTCCTTTTCTTATGCTGTCAACTATTGTTACAGATTGTTAATAGCATTAATATTTCCATCACTTAATTTATTTTATTAATCCCATTCAGGTTTACCATTACCAGCATATGAACTGTAAATAGCAATAATAATGCCATCAAGGTTAATATCAGTGATGCTGAAGGGTATTATGTAAAACACAGCCTGTGAGCGGCAGCGAGACAGGCGCCTATAAAACCTCGCCCACGATAGCGGGGGGTGGGTTAAACAAAGGTCTCACACAGATTTACGGAATTGCCTTATCTTCGGGAAGAGGTGAAGATTTAAGACCAAAAGCCTCCTTTAAATTTCCTGTAACGTTCCCTCCTATCCCCCGACCGTAAAAATATAGCCAGAGAATATTCTTAAGGAGCGTCGTTTTTATCTTAAATTATTGAAAGTCTCATCGTGGTGTTGGTTTTCTCCTAAAAGCAAAGGCAGTAGGAAAGGACAATCTGTCAGCTTTCCAATCGCCACGTGCGGGTGTTGGGGCCAGTGTGGACAGCGCGAGGGAAAGGACTGTGTGAGAGCACAGGACACATGAGATTAAGGATGTTCCCCTAAAAACCCAGTGCCAAATGCTGGGTGGGAAGAGGGAAGTGGCTGCCCAGGGACTCGCGCCCCCAGCTCTGTCCAGACCAGACTTGGTTCGCATCAGGTGTGGGAAATACTTCAGCTGTCAGGGGCACAGCTGCTGCCCAGCGCCACGGTGGGGCTGTGCTGCTGATGGGCCAGCAATGAGAGGATGGGGGACGAACCACCCACGCTGCGTGAGGGACATGCTGGCTTGGGGTTGTGCATTCAAGTATCAGCCATGGCTCTAGGGAGCACGTGTGGCAGCAGCACCTGAGGCACCCAAAAATGTCCTGCAGGGCACATGTGGCATGAGCAGCGCTTGGAGTAGATCCCATGGTGGGACCCCGATACACCCAGCACTGGCCATGTTGGATGCTAAGGCCACCAAGCCACACCAACCACTGCTAGCAAAAAGCACAAGGACATCTCTGGGCACTGCTCTCCAATAGCTCACCATGCTGCAGACCCAGGGTGCAGGCAGGTGTTTGTGCTATGGCTGCCCCAAGAGACCAGGAATGCCATCAGCAGGGAGCACACTGCACTGTCTGTTGCCTCTGAAACAAAAACACATCTGCTAGCTAAAGGTTTATCAGCAATTAAAACAGCAAATTATTTTTATGCAGACTATTGTTCTCACAATTGGAGGTCTGATGGCATACTGAGGGGATGCAGGTTCTGTGTGGTTATCACCACGATCTACATGTAGCCTAGTGCAGGGTACTAGGGGGACGTTGTTGTCCCTTCTCCCACAGGTGAGCCTGTGGACCATGGCAGTACCAGCCAGAGGGGAAATACCTGTGGACATCCCTTTTACATACCTGGCAACCTAATGAAATGTTTGCAAGTGCTGCTTTGGAAAAAAGGGAGTAAAATCATTCAAGAATGAGAATTTAAGTCCAGGAAGTCCAGAAATTAAATCCAGGAAGCTGCCAGTGAGGAGGCCACTGAATACAGTAATTGCTGGCAATCTAGAGACAGGCTCTGTTTGCCCCTCTGGGATAGATTTCTGAAGGTAAAGAACACACTGGCTTCCTCTGTCCAGGCAGGGTGATTTGGTATTCACACCACTTTATTTGTGGGGAATCTGTAAAAGAGATGGAGCTATAAAATACCTTTCTGCTCATTTTTCATGGATGCTGATGCAGAGGCTGCAGGAGGCTGCCAGGGCAGAGGATGGAAAAGGCCATTTGCCATGGAGGAAGGCTTCAATCCTGCAGTAGGAAGTGGCCCATCCACACAGACACTCCTTTCTTTGTTACATCTGCCTTGCCTTCCTCGAAGAATTAAATTAGATATACAACAGGGAAAGAGAGAGGGAGAGGGGGAAAGAGGGAGAGAGGGAGGGCAAGGGAGGGAGGGAGAGAGAGACGAGAAAAAAGGCTCAGGCAGGAATATATTTCCTATGTCTGGATAAGGGGAAGGATTCGAGGTAATTGCTTGCTTTTCTCATTGTTCTCAGCTGCCAAGCAGAGATTCATAGAGTGTCTGCAAAGATCTCTCTTTTTTCTTTTCCTTCTAATTCTTCACCCCCCAACTCCATACCCCCATCTACCCCGATCTCTATCCCTCTCCTTCCTCCTGCTTATTCCACCCTAGGAAAAAAAAAAGTAATTTGTCTGGTTTATTTATGATGCAATGAAGGTATGCTGAATGCATCGGGATAACCTGACACTGGTCAAACTATCTGTCAGCAAAGAAGAACTGCCTTCATACTCCAGCGAGTGCATAATTTAACCATTTCTCTGCTGGAGGGCAAGGCATGACCATCCATTCCAAACAAGAGGGTTTGCCACCACTCCCCTCGACCTAAAACCCAGGTTTGTTGCACCCTGGCAAAACTCAGCATTTGACATGTTTTCAATCAACCCTTTATCTCCTCATTTTCACTAGTCATACACAGATTGTCTGCATGTAATAAAACTTCTACTTGGGAAAATATAAAATTATTTGAGATATTCATATGAAAGCCGGGTCCCAAAACAAGATGGAACACACAAATCTGCCAGCTATGAAACCAATTCAGGATGGATTTAGGACCCAGATAGAGCCAGACAATTGGATGTTGAGTATGGGGAAGAACTAGTAATGCCTCAGGTCTGAAAGAAGTACATCTAATCCCATCCTCCTGATGCACAGTGAGGCAACGGCTCCAGCTCGGGGAGAAAAATGCAACCCAAACAGCTAGCAGGGTAACGAGGAATGTGAGGTACAGGAGAGAGAAAAAAAGGCAATATTAGTAAATAATATTCCAAATTATTTGAAATGTGAACCCTGAATTAAAAAGACAAATGAACCAACCAAACAAAAAAGTGTAATGGCTTTTTTTTTTTAATTGATAAAAACAAAACAAACAAATCCAGTCCATGCAAGCCCTGCTGAAATAGGATGGAGCAGAGTGAAGGAAGGAATGATGAGTTGCATTCCCCCATTTTAAATGAGTCACAGTACCCCTCCTGTCTCCCACCCTGGCATAGCAAGAAGCATGCCTGACACTATACGGGCAAAGTACTGTGCCCAAGAAGACATCTTTGCACCTGGACTTTACCAGCAGCCCCCACCACACCATGCCCCATGGCATCCCTGTCTGGCCGAGGATTGGATGCTGCCCAGCGATTCCGTGGGTTCCTCATGTCCCCCACAGCAGGACCATTAGCTGGGTGACTCCTGGTATGAGACAGAAAGCAACACACTGAGTTTGGGCAGATCTTGAGATCAGCATGAAAAACAACACAGGATTCAGCCCAGAGCAGCGAGTTGCCGCGGTGGGAAGCCTTGCCGGGCAAGTCTGCCTGAGTATGTGGGATCTGAGCAGGCTGGGAATATTCTGATGTTTAATAAACGGCAGAAGAAAGTATAAAAAAATCAAAAGGGGCTTTGTGGTATAATGCAAGGTGTGCAACAGGGATCAGGGAAGGGACTTGGGAATAAGGGGTTTGACGAATAGCTTCTGCTCGTGATATTTATTTCTGAGGCACACCAGCACTTGCCTTCTGCTGTAAGCAAGGAGGACAAGATTTTATGAATGGGAATATCTAGAGCAAAAGGGAATGTAAAATGGAAGGGAGATAATAGGAAGGGTCGGGTCAAAGCCAAGAGGCGTTCCCTGGGACAGGCGAGTGACAGCCACCACCACAGGCCACCCTTGCTGGCCAGTTACCCTGGGACCGGGATGCTAGCAGGCATCCTCCCCAGGCTCTGCTCCAGCTGCCAGGCTGCTCCTATCTGTCCTTTTGCGAAGGAGGGATGGCAAAATTAAAATCTTTTTTTATTCTGCATTACTGAGAAGCCAGCATTTGGGTCTGACAGCTATTTTCCTTTGTGAGATTATTTAGGAGTCAATCGTTACAGCTATTCCTGTGCTCACCTAGAACTACACATGTATAAAACACACATTAAGATAAAAGCAAATGCATTTGGCAAAACATAAAAATAAAGACATATTTGGGATATGGGGAATCAATTGATAAAACGAGAGACCCACGATGCTGTTTGTCCTGTCACTGGGGAAATCCCAGAGCCGCACAGAAATGATGAACATGCAGATGGTTTTCAGACAAAAATCGCTCCAGAATAATTCACGTACTTGGGACCTGTCTGTATTACTTCCCTCTTCACCTTTATTTTTTCATTAGCAAATGAAGAAATAAGATGAGATGACAAGAGCCAGGCAAGCTCTTTTTTAATTCACAACCATTTTAAAATATGAAAGTACCAATCCGGGCAAATCCAGCAACCTTGGATTTTATTCTCAAATCACAATTAAAATTAAAATTAGTTAAAACAATTCAAATTTGTCAAGAAAAAGCTACAAATAAATTGAAACATTCTCTGCCTGTTTTTAACCTGAACCAATTTGTTAAGGCTGTTACAAAGCTGAAAGCAGGACCTTAATACCTGAAACAGTTGCGTTAATTTAAAGCTAGGAGCCCAAATAACATCATTGTAATTCTGAACAGGTTGTTTTATCTCCTCAAATCCAAAGTTAAAACCTACTAAAATAAAATGGCAAGAGCCCTCTCAGCAGACAAGCCCCTCCAGAAGAAGCTGTACACTTCTGAAACCCGATTTCTGTTGGGGATTTTGAAGTGCCCATACTTTGTGTGTGCAGAACAAGCAGGATTATTGCAGTGGGGGGATCAGATCACTTCATCGTCTGCCCCAGCTCCCAGCAGCCACCCAACAGCCCCCTGAGCCCCTCTTTCAGCAATTCCTCTGCCATTTTGGTGGCTTCTTTGTCACCTGACTCTGCCCCAGATAGCCCAAACCCCACATTTCAAAATAGACTGGACTGGCGCAACCCAAAAATTACTATTACCAACATTTCCAGCATCCCTCCTTCCTGGAAAGCAAAGATGTGAGGGATTTTGCTCCAAATCAGTAAGATTTTAGTTTAACTGGGGATTTGGAGCAAATAAATATCACACTTTGGAAAAGAAAATAATTCCCATTCTGTTTCAAAATGCTGAAATTTTAGAAGTAGAGGATACTTGCAGAGAAAAAAAAAAAGGAGGGAAAAATAACAATAAGAAAATAAAAATAACAATAACAAAAAATAAGAACAATTAAACAATAAAAAAACCCACATACACACACAATTTTAAAAGGAAAGAAAGAATTAAACAGGCAGGCAAAAGAAACTCGAAAAATAAAATCACAGTTCTCCTTAGCAGGGTGACAGTCCCTCGGATTACAGCTCTCTGCAATGTCCAAAGCTGGCTTTACGGTTACTGGCTATTTTTGTTTACATGCTTCTTCACTGTAATAAAACCAAATAATAAAAAGCAAGTCCTATTAAAACTGGAACACATCTGCATGGGGTTTTTTCCACCTTTGATGACTTCTGGGCACAGGGAAGTGCGCAACCATTTCCACATTGTTTGAAAATAACTATCAGCAACCTCTATAATGTATTTTCAATGGGAGCTTGTTAGCAACACCAGAGACATTTTTTTTTTTTCCACCAACTCCAGAATACTTAATACTTAAACTGTTTTATCATTTGGCTGCTGAGTACTTATTTATCACAGCCATGTGCTTTAGAGCCTCACACCAAGAGATCATGATATTTCTCTGGGCTGGGCTCTTTGTAAGTCTGTTCCTATCTCATATGTAAGCATGAAAGAAATGGAGCTGGAATAAATACTGCTTTTCAAGTGCTGTGCAGGTGATACTCCAGTGGCTACAGACTGGCCACAATTCAGTGTTTTCCCCATTCTGTTGTGGGCTTTTCCCTTTTTTGGATGGTGGTTTAATAAAGGCATTTGCCTCTCCCATCCCAAATATAGTTAAGCTTTAAAACAGCCACACAGCCCTGCCTTTTTTCCCCCCCTTTTTGATGATTCCCACCCTTTCCTGCAGCACCCAGACCCCCACGCCCTGGTACCCCCCTCTTGCTCCAGCCTGGCCCTCTCGCTCCCAATGTTGTTTTTTTTTCCTCCTTCTCCTCAAATCTCAGCTGCTCTTTCAGCTGGCCTCATGCGCTACAAGGGAATAATTTGCTTTCATAATTTAAATTTTTTCTATGCCCACGTCTGGTGGTTCGTGGGGGATGCTCTGGGATGCAGGCAGAGCAGCTGAGGCGCAGCATGGATGGCGAGTGCCCTCTGCAGGAAAACCACCCCAGACCAACCTGGAAACACCCTCAAAGGAGGAGAAAAAAAAGAAGCAAACCAACTCCTGCTTTATTATTTTTTTTCTTACTCATTTAATTATGACACAGTACATCAGTGCTGACAGCTGCAGGGAGTGCTGCTGGAGCCCTGGGCTGAATTCCCCTATGAGGTCCCAAAGCTGCTCCATTCCACCCCACCCCACGGGCTGTCCCACTCTGGCTGAGTCTAACCACGTTAAATACAGGAGCAGATCTAAGAGGAATGTTCATTTGCAAGGTCATGTTTTATGGCAGGCTCTGAAATCCCTGCCACGTATCTCAGAGCGCAGACAGGCAGGACTCCTGCTTCTCTTGCAGATGGAATTTTTATTGTTTTTTCCCCCAAAATAAGCTCTTTAGGAAATTCCAGATGGAGGCGTGCTCAGACACCTGCCCAGAATGACAGTGCTGACTGTATGCAGCAGGCACTGCTCACCCTCCATTTCAAGCACCACGTTCTGGTTGAGCCCATGTGTGTACATTGATGAAGCCCACGCAAACCAACAGCCTAGGGAAAGATGCGATGGTAGATTTAAATAAAAGCACCCAAAACAAAGAGCACATTTTGGAGGTAGGTCTCTAACAGGGACATTGGCAAGCCAGGGCAATACCAGGTGTCCTGGATGCCTTGGAATCCAAGGCCAGCTCGGTGCAGGGACCCAGCTGCTGACTGTATCACCAGCCGTGGTTCTGTTCCCCCAACGCAGGCATGGGCATTGCAGAAGAGGGTGGGATTAGGGAAAAAAACATGCTCTGAAGGGAAAGCATTTTAGAAGACGTCATGAAATGAGAATTTACTAGTCTTTTCCAAGAGCTAATAATGCCTGCACAGCACAATAGGCATCGTTCAGCATGCACAGGCAGGACTTCAGGCTTCTTTTATGTCCCCCCTCCCTTTCTAAGAATATCGCTTATGCAAAATTCACCATGGACATTTCCTTCAGACTGTGTATCAGAGCAGCAGGGGGGCTGATGAAGTGCTCATTTTTTTACATCAGTCTTATAAATTGCTCTCCCCATTAATTGTTTCCATGGAAACAATGCATTTGGCTTGTATGGGGATCCTGAAAAAATTTTAATGGGATTCTTAAAAATGAGCAGGAGGTGGGTGGGGGGTAGGGTAGGTGCTCTCAAACACCCTCAGAAAAGATCCAGCATAAGTTCTAAGGAAAAGTGCAGTTAATTGCTTGTTTCCAAATGTTGCTAGAGTGAGCCCAGATTAAATCCAGGATCTGAAAACATTATTCAAATGACCATGGAAAGAAGAAAAATAATAATAAAACAACCACAAAAATGAAACAAAAGGGCAAGTACAGATTACGTGACAGCACAGACAAGAATTTTCAAACACCTCCTAGCAAAACACAGCCACGAGACCATGACCAAATAACAATTCTTTAATGTCACAGCCTTAACTAATAATTTAAGCATGAGCAGTCCTTGATAACCCATCAGATCCTCCAGCAAACACCGTGCTCCTCACAGAATCCCCATGCACGGCTCTGACAGGGACAGCAGCAGCTACACACAGGCTGCTCCGGCAGCTCAGACAGGCACACACCAGCCTCCCCTTCTCCACTCTTCCTACGCCTGAGAGGATTTTGCTTTTAATTTTTTTTTTTCCCCAGCAGGGAAAGTATTTGTATTACAGGGTATGAAACTAGTCCAACATGAAGCATATTTAATTTGGAAAATGTGTGGCTAAATGCCACTTGTTATGGGATTACTTAACAGCTGCAAGTCTGCTACTGTGGAAAGAAAATTAAAGAAAGGAAGGAAGAAAGGAAGGAAGAAAGGAAGAAAGGAAGAAAGGAAGAAAGGAAGAAAGGAAGAAAGGAAGAGAGGAAGAAAGGAAGAGAGGAAGAAAGGAAGAGAGGAAGAAAGGAAGAAAGGAAGAAAGGAAGAAAGGAAGAGAAAGAAAGGAAGAGAAAGAAAGAAAGAAAGAAAGAAAGAAAGAAAGAAAGAAAGAAAGAAAGAAAGAAAGAAAGAAAGAAAGAAAGAAAGAAAGAAAGAAAGAAAGAAAGAAAGAAAGAAAGAAAGAAAGAAAGAAAGAAAGGAAGGAAGAAAGGAAGAAAGGAAGAAAGAAAGAAAGGAAGAAAGGAAGGAAGAAAGGAAGGAAGAGAAAGAAAGAAAGAAAGAAAGGAAGGAAGAGAAAGAAAGAAAGAAAGAAAGAAAGAAAGAAAGAAAGAAAGAAAGAAAGAAAGAAAGAAAGAAAGAAAGAAAGAAAGAAAGAAAGAAAGAAAGAAAGAAAGAAAGAAAGAAAGAAAGAAAGAAAGAAAGAAAGAAAGAAAGAAAGAAAGAAAGAAAGAAAGAAAGAAAGAAAGAAAGAAAGAAGAAAGAAGAAAGAAAGAAAGAAAGAAAGAAAGAAAGAAAGAAAGAAAGAAAGAAAGAAAGAAAGAAAGAAAGAAAGAAAGAAAGAAAGAAAGAAAGAAAGAAAGAAAGAAAGAAAGAAAGAAAGAAAGAAAAGAAAGAAAGAAAGGGATTTAACAGAGAACTGATATGTGCCATCTCCCAACCTGCTCTGTGTATTTTCAAGTTACCTCCAGTTTCTCAGCTCTCTGTGGGGCTGTCCTCACTTCACTGTCAGCTGAAGCTATCTACACTTAAATGAACTCCCCTCCAGTTTCCTCTGAGGCAGGGCCGCCAGCACTGCACACCAGCCCCAGAGCTGCCAGCTCAGCCCCATGGTGCACTTAGCACCAGCAGCCGCTCCAGTCTCACACCAGCAAGGCCAGGGTAGCCACCAGTAAAAGCACCCTTTGGCTCTGGCTTAGAGACACACACAAGTGTCAGGTTACTGGCAATTCTCACATTCCACCTCAAGCTGATCACACAGTGAAGACAGGCTCTAAATTACTTGTTAAAAATACTGTCCTCGTCCTGAGTGTCCTATAGTGTCCTCCAACACTAAGTGCCTTTAATTAAGGGGAATGTCATCTTGAACACATCAGTCACACGAGGCAAACCCACCAGTCATTTCATTTTTCCTGTCCACATGGCCATGACCTCCCTGCGTGACCGCTAACAGAGGTTTTCTTAACAATGCCAATGAGCAGTTTTCCAGACCCTAACTTCTCCCCCACCCCAAAGTGTCTCTCATTAGTATCATGTTGCCGTCCCCTCTCCTGCTCAGGAGCAGCTTATCTTCTCTTGAGCCTAAGCCCCTCCTTGGCCTCAGCATTGTGGTTGGTTGTGTACAAACTGCAAACCAGGCTCTCAGTGCCAGGCTTATGGAAGGACATAGCTCTGAAGTGAGCTGCTATGGTCTGGGAGCTGGGAGAAGCAGTCACTTCCCAGGGAAGAAGCCACTGCAAATCTCTGCATGGGAAGGTATGAGGATAAGACGGCTGGAAGGGGATGAAATGTACTTCCAGGATAGCAGGAGCTGTTCGCAGTGTGGTTTCCATTCTGGCCTCTGCATCTCGATGCTGCTCAACGTACAGCAAACCACCATCAAATGTTTTCATTGCAAAAGCCACAAAAACTCTCCATTTGTTACCTCATGTAAGTGGTGCTTCCCAAATTATCTTTGTGGAGGACATATCTTATTGGATCTACTTGTCTGGGGGCAAGGGGACCCTGTCCAGCTCCAGGCATAAGGAACCCTAGTGACCCACCACAGTTAAAGGGATGAGAGAGTTGGCATCAAACCCCTGAGCTTGAAGAAATCAAGGGCAAGAGGAGGGATTCAGAAAGCAATCCCACTGCACCATGCAGCTCCTGTGGGACAGCTTTGCTGGAACCCTGCCCCAAGGGTGCAAACTGACTCCTGAAATCCACCTGTGCCTGTGGCTGTCCCAGTACAGGAATCTCAAAGCAATGTGTGCTTGCCTCACCCAAGGCATTGGAGGGCTGTTCCCATCCCTAGGACCTCTGGAAGTTCATCTCTCTACCTTAGAGCCTCTAAAAGAAACCACCCAAAGAAAAGCTTTAGGAAGACACTTCACAGTCTGCCCTTGAACACAGAGGGAAGTCTGCACAGTGCCCGAGACACCAAACCCGACACATTGTGAGCTTCTTATGGGCAGAAAAAACATTTTTTCCCAAGCTGGCAGCTAGGCTGGCTTGATGTGGGCATAGGGCTCAGTTTGTCCCCACTTGCCACTTGCTCTTCTTCCATTCCCAGGCCATCTCCAGACACCTCCAGAAGATACAGTTTGGCTTCTGCACAATCATCCCAACACATGGCATGGAGGGAGGATCAGCACAGGAAGGAGCTCAGGAAGCTCCATTTCCTTTGCAGATATAAAGTACTGTGGTTTATAATTTATCCCAAAAATATGATGACATGGGGGGGTGGGGGGGTGGGGTGTAATTTTGATATGGCTTGTAAGCATGAAAGAGGCAACACAGAGGTATGCCTGCTCCAGCCAGTCCCTGCAGAACTGGTGCTAACTTGAGTCTAGCTGACATTTGTTTTAACCTGCATTTATTCTCATAACTTACAGAACAGAAATGGCACAGAGACAGCCACATAATACAGCAGGAAAATGTCTCTCTGGCCGTTTCCTTTGGATACCATAAACTGATTGCTTTTATGTCACGCACACATATGATCACACTCTGCTGACACACACCCCGCAATTATGGGGACAAAGATGGATGCTACACAACATTTTTCTGCTGGAAATTATACCCTGAAAGGGGGAAGCGGGGGGGTAATTGGGAGCAACTTTCTTAAAAATCACATTTTTGGTTTACCAGTGCCAATTCCTTGGCTCCAGCCTGAGGCAATGTGCATCTGCATCCATACAACTTGCCTCTGTGCAGAAGTTTTATTTCCCGAAGATCAACCAAATTAGCGTCAGTCAAGTTCCTCTATGGCGGCACCTGGGTTTTGTGCTGGCCATAGGGAACACTCATGGAAAGGGAACAAGAACAGAATAATGCCATGGCCTCGAGTACAGCTTCCCTGTCAGCACTTGCACCTTGGCCTCAACAGTCAGAAGCTGTTTATGTTTAATGGTCCCTGATGGACTTGTCACATTGGTACTTGGTGTGTGGGTTGTGCTGAGCCAAAATACCTGCAGAGCAGCTGGGAAAGACCCCTAAAGGATCTTCAAACAGCGCCAGGGATAAAAAGTATGTTCATAGCTTGTGAAGTGTATCAATACCTAACTTGCAGTGATGAAGAGTAAACCAGCCTGGGAGCTTCTGCTACCTTACAGGGCTGGGTAAGCCAAAATTTACTGGTTTGTTCAGTGAACAATCATAACTCCCCCAATTACAAAACCTCATGGGGCATTATAACTCCTTTGGGCAAGCAAAAGCTATGTGTGAGTTTACTCCGGATGCTCCCATCCCTGGGCACCTGTGCATGGCTCCACATGACAGAGACAGGGAGAAGTATGGTCCCAGTCCTACAAAGACCACATCTCAGATTCAAGCACATCAGTAGCTCCTTGGGACCTGCACAGCACAGATGCCTCAAGTGGAAAGCAGCATGCAGAAGGAAGCTGCAGTTTCCTTAATTTTATCTCAAAAGGGTCCAGCCTGGGTAAATTCCGGTTTTCACAACACTAAAGCAAAGGGTTTCCTTTTCTCATATTCCCTTTTAAAACTGACAGAACAAAAATCACTGCTTCCAAAATTGGAGGTTTGCAACCTCACACCCCCAGGGAGCCTGGTGAAGCTTTTTTCCATTTGTCCACATTTAAACCTGGGTCCCCTTTAAGAGAAACAAGTGGGAAGCAGGTTTTACCATTCCAGAAATGAAAGGCATGTACCCTCAAGACAGTAAAACGGATCTTTTAAACCTTTGTGATGCAAGAGAGGAAATGGGAAGTTTACAAAAGTAAAGCTCCAGTCCTACACATACAGACCTGATCCTCCTTGTGTGTGCACTCCATTGAAATCAATACGATTTCTCACAAGCAAAGGCACAGACACACATAAACGTTTCCATATTTGACTCTTATATCAACACCAAAGTTGTATTAGAGAAAAAAAAAATCTTCAGAGTCAATTCAAAAGTTTGCCCCGTTTAAAAATTATTTATGAATTATGTATGCACTCATGTTTTTCATCAAGTCATGTCATTTATGTATTTATTTAAAGACAGTATCCAGCCTGCACGTCTTCAGAAGCAGCTCAGACGTGGCTTCCCTGCTGGGAAGCTGGGATTTGCAGAGCCTGCAGTGCTGGGAGCTGTCAGACATGGTTGGATACAGCAAAATGTCCCATCACAGTGTGCACCCAGATCATCACAGTGTGCACCCAGCATGGTGTACGCTCAGCCCATCACAGTGTGCACCCACCCCATTACAGTGTGCACCTAGCCCAGCACAGTGTGCACCCAGCCCAGCACACCTTTGCTCTCCAGCTCTGGGGAGCAGATGGAGAGGACAGTCCTGTGCCAGGGAAGCTTTTTTTTGCCCCCTCCAGCTGCCAGCATCCCTGGGTTTGTGGTGAAGCCGGAGGTCTTTTAACCATCTCACAAATCTGAACCTACAATCTCAAGACATTTCTTTATAGTGCTGCAAAAGCACTATAGAGACCTGGATATGGAAAAGCAACAAGTTCTACACGGGAAGGACAGCAGGCAGCAGAGATCAGCAGGAATTACTAATGCATGACAGAGGGATCACTTCCCCAAGGCCTTCACAGCATCATCTTTTCTCCCACTTTATGAAGCCACACAAAGCAAATCCCCACTGCTAACCATAAAAAATGAAAGCTATTTGCTAGAGACCTGATAATGTTTAAAAATATATAGTCAAACATCTTGCTAAGTGAAGGCATGATAAAGTCAAGTCCATATCTTATACTAACCTTCAAGGTAAAATTAATAATTAATTAGTAAAGCCAGGACATGGAATGATTGCTATCAATATTTTAATACTTTTACTGCTAATTTCATTCTCCCTTCATAATCTGCTTTCTGAAAAAGCAGGAGAGCTATGTGTGCATTTTCAGCACAGCACCCTGCCTCAGCTGGGGTCAGTCTTGGAGAGGAAACATCACCCAGAAATATGCTGCAAATGTCAGTTCTGTAAGGAACAAAACTCCATGTCCATTGCTTGGATTTTGTTACGTGTTCAGCAAGAGCATGCCACTGCCCCACACTGCATCTGCTCCAACCCAGGGGCTGCTCCCATGAAGCCAGTAAAAAACACAGGACTGATTTTCATGAAGATAAGCAAAATGCAACCAAATGCTTCCTCAAGCATTAGAAATATTTATTTCCCTGTCCTGCAGCTGAGCAAGGAAAACTTTGGCCTAAGATGTAAACTGTTGGGAAAACTATGAGAGGGTGAAGCCAGGTGAGGGCAGACGCAGGCAGAGCCTGGCAGGGGTACAGGCAAAAGCAGAGGGAGGGGCACAGGCAAAGGCTGGCAGGGGCACAGGCAGAGGCCACTACTGCAGAGCAAGGAGTAAGTGGGTGGGTGAAGGGAAGGGAGCCAACTGCTGCTCTGTACTACTGGAAAGAAAAGTGTGTCCTTGCTTGCTTTATTTACCCTTTATTAGTCTAATGAGGCTGTTTCCTGGGAGTTTAATTACCATAATAGAGACAATTCCTTTCTTAACCCTCTTTACAGCCTGGAAGAGAAAGAGCCTCTGAAAGGGTGCAGCAGAAAACACGAGCTGCCAGTAGAGAACTGATGTTTCAAATGGGTCTGAGCAGAAGCACACCACCTCCGGCACGTGGCCATAAATCTCATCCCATGGGGTGTCCTCCCCATGTCACTGTGGCATGGGTGCTGCCATGGAGGGGTCCCAGCTGAGTTTCACCACCCTCCCACCCTCACCCTGTGAATCAGAGAGCAGTGCTGCAGAGCTGTACTGCAGAAAAATTAAGAGCACATGATTAATGCTACATAAAATGTGTGGGTTACCAGCCCTTTGAAATCTTACCTCTTCATCATTTTCCAGTTACAGTTTACTAATGAAATTAGATATGGTAAAGGGTTTCTTTCTTTCTCCCCCTCCCCTTCCTCTCCTCCCCTTAAATTGACTGTGCATTTTTTTAGAGTTAAATCAACATATTTTCCATTCCATATTCAGCAAGAAATCAGAAAATTAAATGTTGAGTTTCTTTCTGGTGTTACTAAGGAATATTTCCACAGTGTTGCCATAACACATAGGGTGATTTACTGTATTAGAGGCACCCATCTGAAACTTTGCACAACAGATAAACCAGACTGAAACAACTCTTGTTAGCTGGGCTACTCTGTACTGACCTAAAACTGAAATGAGCATACACTAGATCAGCTTTCCCTCCTCCCAGGAAGGTGTACTTGTTTTAAAGGCAGACATTATGCTCTTTCCTAGGTATATGTTGTTAAAAAACCCCAAACAATCCAGTCTTCCAAACCTTAGTCAGTGGCTGGCTTAAAAGGGCAGCCCTGATCAGCCATCCCATGATGGCTGGGAGCTCCAGCTGCTCCAGGGGGCTGTGGAGGGTAAGGGGGGACCTGGTAATCTGTTTCCACAGCATTTTGCAGTGATAGACATTTTCCAAAGGTAAAGGCAGAGAGGCAGTGAGGATGAAAAGAACCAGATCTAAGAGGAGAAAAAAGAGCCTATGAAAAAAAACCAACACAGCCAGCAGTCTGTCCTAACCCACTCCACTCGTTCCTGCACGTTACAGACAACTGTAAAAGCAGTTGCCAAAAAGGGGATCTGCAGCAAAATAAACTTGTGCCAGAGTCCAAAGCCCAAAATAACACCAAATCCTCTACCAATTTTTTTCTAATGAAGCCTCAGCACCACCTCAGTGAGGGGGTTTCCCTTGGTTTGTGCATGAACCACCACAGCTCTTGCATGGGTGCTCCCTCTGTCCCACATCCCCATTGTCATTGGTGCTCCTCAGGCATGGAGCAACTTGCCCATTGTCAAAGGAATGGGCTCAAGCAGAGCCACACTGGGATTGAGGAGCTGAGATGGGATTGAGCACTGGGAAAAGAGATATTTTAGGTTTTGGTGCTCTGTATCTGCCTCTGCTCTCCTCTCATGCCCAAGCCAGTGCTGCTCCTGTTCATCACTTATAGTGCAATGCAGAAGGAAATGATGGCAGATGGCACTGCCCCAAGAGCTACGGAGGCAAACATACACAATGCAATCAACTACCACTCTCTATTACTTTATAATTAAAATTGTGACACTGCTAGTTTTCCTGACCTTCTCCTTCTTGGCACCCTGGAGTGGGTCTGGCATGTGTCCCCTGCCAGGGCCAGCCAACACGTGGTGCTTGGACAGCTCACTGCAGGGGCTGCTGGCATATGTTCCATCACCTTGAAATGGCAATGATCTTCATTGTCAGCACAGTGCAAATAAAATGGGGTAAGACACAAAGTTATCCAAAAGCCTTGTTCTGATGGTAGCACAGCTTTGATATAACAAAGCAGCACTGCCAAGCTCACAGCTCAAATCAGGCCAGGAGATATCGTTCACATGGGTGCTACATGCATACCATGTCCAGGTGTGTTAGACGTACACCACACTGTCCAGGCATGTTACACATGCACTGTGACCACCACAGCTAGAGTTAGCTCCCTTCCAGCACAGCTCTCCAACCCTGCCTGTATCTGGGACCACTGGCCTAGCAGTGTCCAGGGATGTTGGGAAGGAATTCTTCCATTTCCCTGTGGATCACGCTCTTAAAAAACAGGGGGTTTTGTGCTTACATAGCTATTACCATACCTTTAAACCACCACGGTGAAAATGAAGATGAAATTAAATAATTAAAGACATTTCCCCTGAGGTTCTGCTCACCAAGTGGCCACAAGAGCGAAGGGATTTGTGAGCCTCACGTTTAGGAACCCAGCGCCTCATGTTTGGATTAATGCTCTCTCTTTCTGTGTGGCGGTGTGGAGGTGAGGACTCAGCAGCCAGAAATTGCACTCTTACTAGAATTCCTATATGGATATCCCCTTTGAACGCCTCCTGCGTGGTTGTTTTAACCAACATTGTGTTTATGAGCAGAACAGAGGCAGGGCTGTAAGGCAGGAGAAGCAAAGGGTTTGATTTCCAGGCAGTGATGAATGGCAGGGGAGGCCAGGTCAGCCGGCTGCCACATCAAAGGGGCGGCTGAACCAGCCAGCACACTTGAAGTTAGTTAAAATGCCATCACAATTTTCTGAGTTTTTCTTTTTTCTTACATTTAAAGAAATTATATTTCATAGCTCTGGCTTCAGCTGTTATTTCCTGGTCTCTGATGATACCAGGACTATAAAAGGCACTACCTGCTGGCATGCCAGGGAGTAGTTGCAAATATTTTAATTGTGATAGGATGGGCTCCTACCCTCGGCAACAATGACATCTTCTAAAGAGTCCAAACAAAGCACCTACCTCCAACAACGCACTGTTGTGTGTCCCCACAACTGCTTGTGCTTCTTCTAACCCATCAGGATTTAACTACCAAGTAATTGTATGGGCCTGGTTCCTTTTGGGCTAAAGCTCTGTAAAGCCAGCCCCTCTTTGTCCACAGAGAGTATGGAATTGGGCGATTTTGGGGTATCACTTGGCAAGTGGGGTGAGTGTTAAAGCTTTGCTATAAAGCTGGACCAGCAACAGGCTAAACAAATAAAGTTGTATGCTCATCACAGCATGGTTTGTGTTGGAGTGGATCTTAAAGATCATTTGTCATGGATAGGACCACTTCCCACTAGACCATGCTGCTCCAAGTCCCATCCAACCTGGCCTTGAACGTTTCCAAGAACGGGAGGGAAGATCTTGATCTTTCTAGGGAAAAAAATCTCCTGGGAAATGTAACTGACTGGTGGCAGTTTCTCTCATAGTCAGGCTCCACTCTGTCCTCTCTCCACATTCACATTATTTTCTTCCTTGTGCATTACCCACTTATTTTATTTTTACTAAGTGTACTAAGTAATTTACTAAGTCTAAACTTCCAGTTAGCAAAGGTAAACAGCCTCAAACTGACTCACAAGAGCAGGATTCATGTGCTGGATGAACACTTACTCACAAAACATCATCTCTTCAAGCAAGCCTCAGCAAACAGAACCCAGCAAAGCCCTGGTAGCATAGACCCTCCTGCACACATGCCTCTTGCTGCTCCACCCTCATCCAGTAACTGCTCAGAGTATTTTTTCCAATACGGATTTTTTCCTTCCTGGAGAAAAATAACTGCACGCAGCGTGTCCATGGCTCGCTGTTTGCTTTTTAAACCACTGCGTTACATCAGCGATTGTCCCGGCTGTCCTCTGCCGCACTCCAACCCGCCCCAAGCGCCGGGATTCGGGCAGACGAGCCCGGTACTTGTGTGTGCCATGGCAGGAGAGCAGCAGGGGGCAACCTCGGCCCGGGAACGGCCGGTAGACGGCGCCGGGCCGGCCGCTGAGCTCCGGGGCCGGGCTGGGCCGCGCTCCATCGGGGGTGGGTGCGCTCCGCGGCCAGGCTGCACCGGGGTCGGGCCGCACTCCACCGGTGCCAGGCCCTGCTACACGTGAGCCAGACCGCCTTCCAGAGGGGCCAGGTGCCCTGTAGCGGGGCCGACTGCACGCCAGGTGCAGGTGCCCTCCACCGGGCCAGGCCGCGCTTCGGGGCCAGGCCTGGCGCCTCGGGGAGGCACAGTCCGGGTACCGCGACGGTGGCGGGTCCGCTCCAGGATACACCGAGATTGAACAAAGCGAAATAAATAAAATAAAAGGCACAGCACAGCCCCTCTCCCCCCCGCCCCGTGCCGCCGCAAGCCGGCCAGGAGGAGGCGGTGAGGGCAGGCAGACTTACCGAGGTTGGGGTTTAACTTTGCCTGCAGGCACATTTCAGCCCAAGTAAGTGCGGGCCTGGGAATAACAGGTGTTTATTGATTTCCCTGTGGTTGGTGGGGGTTTGCAGCCGCAGAGACACAGCAGAGAGACATATGTAATCCATATGTAACACTTCAGAAAATGAAAGGCAGCAGAAACGCTGAGCAGGTGGGCAGAATGGGGGGAAGGTTTGCCTCTCCCCCCAATAAATTTTACCTACTTTTCCCACATCATCAATATTAGGGGAAAAAAAAGAATAAAATATTTTTTTTGTAAATCTGATCTCCCCTAAAATGGCTTTTGGTGAGGATGCAACACCCACCAAAACAGACCAGCCCGGGGATCCCTTATGCCCCTTCCACGCAGTGGTGAGTTTCAAAGCATGGCACCTACAGGTAGCACTGCTAATTCTGCTGGACTAATGATCTCAAACTGAGGGGGAGACACTGCCTTGCTGCAAAGAGAACGCAGCCATAGATCGCAAGGATAAAGCAGAAAGTCTGGGAAATACAACCAAACCATGGTGTAAAGCTGAGCAGAAGGACATTCCTGCCTGTCAGGCTTTCCTAAATTATCTCCTAGGTAAACAACCTAAAACTGGCCTCTGCATGCTGACGTCCACCAACTTGTTTCCACGGGCATTTTGCCTGGGCAAAGAACCCAGGCCTTTGTCCCAGTTTTCTATCCTCTGAAATACAGATGCTTGTTGAGGCTGGTCCAGCCTCTCAGAGCATGGTGACTGTAGTCAGGGCTGCCAGCACACAGCCATGCTGCCCTTTGCTGTGGCCAAGTGCCTTCACCCATTCTCCTCCCTCTCCACAGTGACCACAATCCATCTCCATTGCATTAGTCCAGCACTATCTTATCAAACGGGGGGGGGGGGAGGGAGGGGAAATAATATTGATCATTTACTCTGATTTTAAAAAGGGGGGGGGAAGGAAAAAGCCCAAGACAGGAAAGCAGACAAAGAGAGGCTAAATCAAACCATAGAGCAACAAAGGAGGAAAAACAGGTGGAAGATGCAATTGTTTTCTGAACCCCAGCTAAGTGGAGAATTGAAACGAGGAAGGCACCGCAAGAAGACCAGGGGATGAAAGGGAGAGGAGGTAAGAAACAGAAGGGCTATATAAGTCTGAAAATGGCTAGAAAGAACAAGGGAGAGAGAAGACAAGAATAGAAACCTCTGATGTTGGCAGGAAATGTTGTGATTCTAAAGATGAAACAACTTGTGGGGAAAGAAATTGGTAAAAAACACCCCTGTGTATTTCCTAGGGTGAACTCAAGCAGCAAATGAAGCACAGAGGAGACAGCTGCCGGACAGCACTGGGCAGAATGAAATGGTGCAGCGTCCTCTGAAGGAGGATTCATTGTTAGGAAATTACATCCTTTCATAATACCCATAGTTTTCAAAGCCTGCTCCAGCTGCAGCTGCAGATGTGGCTTAAAAACCCGAGCAGGAGGCCCATTCCCCTATGGCAAGACCATATATTCTATGACCCTAGTATTATTGCCATAAAGGGAATAGGAAAGATGGGGCAGGAGAGATACTCAAAACTTCCAAATTCATTTGAGATGAGAAATAAGGGACATACAAGGAGTTTAGGGAAAGCAACATGACAGCTTTCGTACTTATCTGTGGAATTACTATGGAAATGTTTATCATGTGTATTTTCCCTATCCCCTAGTATGTTGGGGGCTTTAATTCCTTTGGATGGACGCCAGCACGTTAGGAAAAAAATGCTGGGGAGAGGGCAGGAATACATTTAGCAGAAAAAAACCCTGCATTCCTTCCAACCTTTCTGCAGCTTCTTAAAAAAATACAAAAAGCCTCCTTCAAACCGCTCAGTGCCATACCAATTTCCTGTGTAGACCTGAATATTAGTATATGTTTTTCTGTGTCTCCTAAGTTTCCCAAGTTACCTAATGCACGCTCAGCATGAAGCATTTTTAAATGAGTTAGTCTTTATTGAATTATGATTTCCAGCAGTCACTAATAACAAAATTCAAATTGCTCCAGCAGATGAGGATTTTAAGAATGCTGAGAAGAAACTGAGTTTTTAAGAGACTCTAGAAGAGCCACCCACTGCTTGTGTATAGTAACCGTGAGCCTCTTGACGAAATACTTCAAATAGTTAATTAGATTTGCTAAAAGAAAAATAAAAAATCTGTCATTAGGAGTTACCACTCTGGGAGAGCCTGGATCAAGGCTGTTACTGGTGCACCTATGGCTTCTGCAAAAATGAAGCTAGAAAATTTTTTTTTTATTAAATAAAGTTTCAGGTTTTCCTCACACTGTCCCTGCGGTCGGCATGATGCAATTAGCAACACATCTAAAGGGGAAAGAGGGACTTTTATTCCATTAGGCCTTCGTTTTTACCTCGGGAATTTCTTCAGGCTGCTAAAAAGGCGTTTTTCAAGCAAGGAATAATGGGGACGCTCAGAGCCTACCCATAGCCCACGAGGCTGAGGACTGCAGATCACCTGCAAACTGAATTTGTTCTATTTTGTTAACCATTTATTTTGTCTTTACTGGCTGTTCAAAGGGAAGTGTGATAATCCCACTGTTCCTCACTTGCTCAGCAGGGAGTTTAATCTAATAAAGCTATTACAGCAGAATGGATTAAAGCAACGTGAAGCATTAGTAATTTGAGGAGCAGTTAAAGAATGTTAACGCTGAGGCTCTGTGCGTATTCTCCTAAAAACATGATCAGAGAGATGAAAGCAGAGCTCCTACTCAATATGGCAGATTTCAAGCACAAAATTTAATTCTTTCAGCATCCTCATCCAGATGTTTATAGCAAGAAGCGAGAGGCTGGCCATTATTTTACAACTGCTGAAACCAGAGGCTGACCAGAACGGGCATGCTTTAGCTTAGCCCAATTTTGATTAATCCCTCTGTTATAATAATATCTTTTTTAGAAAGAGAGATCTGTGACCAAAGTCATCTGATATGGTGTATTAGGATGAGGTGCAGGATGAGAAGCTGCGGGATTAATAATGTTCCCTGTCCTTCTCCCCTCAGTGCAGCAGATGTGGAGCATCGCTGCCAAGAGGACTAAGACCCACAGCAGTGTAGCCGGGCAGGTACAAGATGGATAGAGGCACCATGTGGAGCGGGAAGGGTCTGGCTCCCACACCATGCCTGGGTCCCAAATGCAGACAAACCACAGTGGTCTTGGCAAATGGCCGACCTGAGAGCTCCCCATGCTTGTGCCTGTGCCAAACCTACCCATTATGGCCCCAAAGTGAAGATGTTAATTAATAACTGACAATTGCAAACAGTACTCAGGCTGCATCTCATGAGGATACAGGAGACTTCACAGCTGCCATGTCCCCATTCCCAAGCCAGGACTGCTGACAGCCACTGCCACAGGAAGTGTGGCAGCAGGTCCACTTGAGCCAGGACAAAGTAAATAATGAAGCAGCAATACACGGCATGCAGATTTTAACTGCATTAGACACACATTTTACTGTACTTGTTTTTTAACATCTTGCTGATCTTACCACAAAATCAAGCCTTAGGGGGCAAGAATGCAATTCAGACCCCCAATTCCACTGCAGACTTCTGGAATATCCCATGCCTGGCATTTTGTTCAGCAACTAATGTATATTCATGGAATCAGAGGCAGGTGTGCTCCAGGTTGCCCCCACTCTGTGGTGGAGCCTGGCAGGACTCACAGCACATCTCTGTGCTGACCAGGGTCACATACGCTGATTTAAGGAAGGGCTATGTTCCAAAAGCTCAACAGCACATGGTTACCACAAAGCCTGAAGACAAATGATGCAGAAAACATGGTTTTGTCCTAACCAGGGAAACTCTTCACTATGTTCAGAGCTGCTCCTGCTCAGTTCCAGGGCTGCTTTGGCTCTCAGAAGAAGAAACTTTCTGTGCTCACAATAATGGAGGTAAGCCACAACAGGATCAGTTATGTGCCAGAAATATGGAGTCTTGTGGAAGGAAAGTACCTGAGCTCCACATCATTCCCAAAGCCCATAGGCATGGATCCAGCCTGGAAACACTTGAAAAACTTCATCCTGAACTTGAAGGAAAAAAACCCCAGGCACTGAGAGTCCAGAAGGTGGTCTTCCTATATACCTCACTGTGGGCAAGGACAACTGCATCTCTGACAGAAATCCACACAACCTCACCTCTTTCATGGTAATTAAAAGTATTTTGCTTTCCCAGGAAGTTTGTGTACCAAACTGTTCCCTAAATTATGAAGGTTTAAAGGATGAAGTTTAATGCAGTGTGTACTGTATACATATGTATGCTGATAATATAAAGTTTAACATAGCATAATAAACAGCAGCACTTAGAGAGGCAGCAGTGCTTTAAATGTCACTGACCACATCCCAACAAACTTCTTTTGCACCATCACCATAACACAGAGAAGTCCCTGGTGTGACAAACCATAGCTGTTCCCAGGATGAAACGGAGCAGAGCATGAGGGGAAGGCTCATGGTCAGAGCAGCCTCCAGCAGAGATTCATTCCTGTTGCACCCCATGCCACAGACTGCATTCACTAGAGGAAGGCTGTGTCTGAGAGATTCCACCAAATGTTTTGAACTTTTTCTATTTACCAGCCCTTATGTACAATATATAGAATTTTCCTAAGAAGAGCTGAAATAGGGAAGATACTATTTTAAAAGCTGGGAAGCAAGAGAGTAACTAAATCAGCAAGCATCCCATCCAGCGCAGCTGGGTGATGTCAGGCTGGGGAGATGCTGCCCAGAAACATGCACAGTGACCTGTCAGAGGACAGAATCTCACAAACAAACCTGCACAAGCCACTGGTACTGTCCTGAGGAACAATCCAATGATCAGTAGATTAGGAAACACAGATTAATGCATTCAGAATTCTTCTTCTGATCTTCCTTACTACATTTCCTATGGAAAAAAATAAGCTACATGCTGATGAACCTATCATCACATGGCAGCAGGATTATTTCTATGAAATTTGGGGGTAACTTGGAAAATGGACTTGAAGCACTTAAGTAGCTGGCAGCTTAATTTTGAAAAAAAATCCATTGCCCTTCCATGATGCAAGTTCCTCCACTTAATTCAGTCACTGGTTAATTTGTTTCTTTGTTTAATATGATACAAACCCCAGGGATCAAATCATTCCTAATAAAATTATATTAGTACTTTATTTTTGTCATTTCTGATTGCTCTGAGCAAGCGTTATTGGATAGTTTGATCGTGGGATACAGAAAGTTACCATTTAATTAATATGAAAGGTGCCTAAATTTTGAATAATATTGAAGAAAAAAGCCTTAGGACATGGCAAGAGACTCAGATCTATTATTAACTCCAATTGCTTTCTGCTCTCATTGACTGTCAGCTTTTGGGTGCACTTCAGGATGTGAGATGTAATCTATAAAGTCTGAAATTGCTCAGAATGTTATGGTCAGAAACAGCCATTTTTCACTAGTTACACTGACATGATGGAGAAGAAGCTGACATGGTTGCAGAGGGGAACCCACAAGTGTCTGGGTTAAGGATGGGTGCCAGGGTCTGGCACTGCACCAGCTGCTGCCCCTCTTGATTCTTGGTTTTAGAGACCAATCACCAATGACCACCATCAGATTAGCTTCAGGAAACCATGAAGTTATTATTGACAATTTGAAAAAACTATCAGCCCTGTAGCCACATGTTCACACAAAAAAAGGCAAATCTTGTACAACTTGGGGATAAGGGTTTTTTTTAGTGAAAGCAGCAAAGTCCATCTGCTTCACTCTGCAAAATTGTCCTGAATTCACACTGACAAAGGTACATGCTTTGGTCATCCTCTTGGCTAATATACCCCATCTCACAGGGACAGTGCCTACATCCTTCACAGCAGCCCAGCAGGAAATCCCCTGTTGTGTGCAGTGATTTCCTTCCCAGAGGCACAGCAATACCTTTGTTATCATTGTCAGCTCATCCTGAAGATGTGAAGATCATTCAGGAAGCCAAATCCCTCTCTGGTGAGCAGCGTGTTGAGGGAGCATCCCAAACACCCACTTCCCCCCTGGACCGTGCCATGCTCCTGGGAGTTGGAGTTGTGCAGTCTGGAGAAGGCTCCAGGGAGACCTTCTGGTGGTCTTTCACCACTTAAAGGGACTGATAAAAAAAGCTGTGGAGAGACTTTTTAGCAGGGCCTGTTGTGACAGGCCAAGGGGTGCTGGTTTGAAACTAAAAGATGGAGATTTAGACTGGATAGAAGGAAGAATTATTTTACACTAATGCAGTGTAAAATAATTAAGACACTAGCCTAGGTTGCCCAGAGAAATGAGGGATGCCCCATCCCTGGAACCATTCCAGGTCAGGGAGCTCTGATCAATCTCCTCTAGTTGCAGGTGTCCCTGCTGACTGCAGGGGAGTTGGACTATATGAGTTTTAAAGGCCCTTTCCAACCCCAACCAGTCTGTGATTCTGTGATAGTGGTGTTGAGTCCAAATACATCCACCACCAGCTCCCCTCGTAATTCACATTTTGGCACAGTCTAAATTAAACAGTTTTTAAGATAAACGTAAAGATATAAGGCTGAAAATATAATAGTCTGTGATTTAATTGCATCTTGAAAACATCATTGCTGCTAAACACAGACTCTGCACCTCCCAGAGAGTGACTTGAAGGTAACTGTGCCTTCCACCTACAGCCTGTTGACCTTCCAGATGGTAGACAGCATTTGAACCATCTCTCAACCTGTGAGACAACCTCCTGCCTCATCTGCAACAGCAATAAATAACAATAATCACCATGAACTACCATAGACTCTTAAACTTCACACCTCAGGGTGCATGTTAGCCTTTAACTACTAGAGAGCTAAATACAATAGATACTCCAGGGAGAGATTATGCAGCACTAGTGTCCTCCAAAGTTCTTGGGGTTTACTCTAGAAGATGCAGAACAACTGCACACAGGGATGAGTGTAAACTAGCAAGAAAGTTCCCAGCTGGCACAGCGTGGTACTTGTTTTCTGCAGCATCAGCTCTCCAGTGTTCACTTTTACCCTTACAGACCCATACCTGAGTGTAGTTAACAGTGTGACAAAGACATTATTGACCAGTGGGTACAACTGAAGTGAAGAACAAGAAAAGCCTGATCTAAAAGCCAGTGCATGGGCAGTTCAACAGCAGATGAACAAACCATGTTCCCCCCCTCCTTCTCTGGAAATCACATCCTGTTGTCGAACATGTAGGGCAGGTAGAAGCCTCACGAGCATTTGGGCACCACTGATGAATCTGCTCATTCCTTGTGGCAAGGGTGGATGCTCCCAATGATTTATGTATTTATTGTTTTAGGCTGAAATCTCTGCTTGAAAACTGCAACCAGGATAGCCCTGGCAGAATAGAACAGAGTCTGCTTTACCTCAGCAGAAAGCCACATAATTTTTGAAACCCAGAGTCTCTGATTCAATTTGAGGGCTGGAGTGGCGTCCCCAGCAACATGGTTCATCCATCTCATGCTGTTTGTGCTGCTGAGCCTCTCCATGGCTCCAGCTTTGCAGGGATCACGTTGCTACACAGACTCTCCAAGATTACACCACACGTTAGATCAGTTTTGAAGGAAGCCCTCTCTTTCTAGTCATACATCTTATAATATGAGCCTTTATACACATGTGAGGAGCTCCTGAGCTGCATCCCCACAGCAAACTCAATTTTCTCCCCACAGGAATAGGCCTTGGCCACTGAAAGTATTTACAAAGGCCTCAGAGCTGGCACAGCCAGGTCCTGTAAGCATTGCCTGTACACCTGCTTTGTATGATTTTTAAACCCTTGGCCTTTGTTGATATGGCCAAAGAATGTGGGCTGGGATGAGGAGCAGTCCAACCAGTTTGCACAAGTATCTCTGTCATTGGTAGCTTTCACTACTTCCAGCATGCAGAGGCAATGCTGGAATTGTTGGGAATTGTTTAATAAATGTGAGATTATGTCTAATCAACTAAATCCTCACTTTCAGGTCTTGACCATCTCTCCACTATACCAGCCAACATAACATACAACATTGCCATCCTCTGACTTCCCTACAGACCCAGAAAATGCTGCTGTTAGGTAGCAGGTAGCTCTCTGAAGAGACACCAGTTACAAGTCTAACAGTTTTCATTCCCATAGGAAAAGCTACCAGTGCTCATTATCCTTCACTGCACAAAGAGCATAGATGTCTGCTCTTTCCAGACCTTTCTTAATCTTGATCTGCACACGGGAGCTACTGGGGGAGCACCATGATAAAACACAGGATTTGACTTGGGA
This sequence comes from Indicator indicator, assembly GCF_027791375.1. Lineage (NCBI taxonomy): Eukaryota > Metazoa > Chordata > Aves > Piciformes > Indicatoridae > Indicator > Indicator indicator. Next base: position 10,546,626 of record NC_072028.1, on the reverse strand, counting down.
AGAGGTTATCCAGTACTAGTAGTTGATCAAACAGGCACAAAACCAACACAAGTTTCTGTTTGGCCACAGGGCACTAGGCTCATTTTCTCACCCAGGGATTCCCACAGAGGCCAGGAGGAAGCCTCTGTGCAGCAAATTCAGCATCAGCTCCTCCAGAGACAGCCTCAGGAAAACCTACACAACCTAGCACTGGGTAAGTTACCAAGCAAGTCTTTTACCCAGCTTCAAGCAGCTGATAGCTTGGGTATGTTCTGAAGCATGAGATTTTGTATGCCCTGGGATGTTTATTTAATGTATTTGGGGGCATTTCAGTCATTCCTCTCAGCTCTCTTGCTTTGCTGAAGTGCTTGCCTACAAAGCACTTCAGGGCACTCAGCGAAAAAGGAAGGTGAGAAAACTACTGGGGTTGGTGCTCATCCCTGGTCCTTCAGCTATTCCCCCAGGATCTCCAGCATCATCCAGAAGAGAGTGGACTCAGCCATGTGCTAATTCTGCACTTACAGCTTGCTCCTTTAGTCGCTCCATTTCCAGCTTCCTAACCTACAAGGAAGCTTTTCTTTCCACTAGGATAAACTTCAGGCTTGGCCAGGGCTCAGCATGAACTCCAGTGAGATTTGCACACTGGTGTCCAGAAGAAATGCATCTTTACAATGCACTGCACACCAGCTAACCCTCACCAAGCCCTGCCAAGCAAGCAGGGACCGAAAGACAGTCTTGGGTAGTGTCCTGCCAGGGTGCCAGGGGCAGCCACGAGGTCCCTAAGCAGCAGGCTTTTGGCAAAGAGTAGGAGCTGGGAGAGGCTGGTCACAGCAGTGAGTGTCCCCATGCTGACACAGCACAGGAGGGTTTTTCTAGCATTTTCATCAGTCCAGTACTAGCACTTCCATGACCCTCTTTGGGTCTGGACTTGGTAAAACAGCTCAACCTTCCAGCTCCAGCTGCAATGGGAGATTTGACTTGGGGCTGTGATCTCAGGGGGCTACTACCCTTCACACAGTAGCAAGGGAAAGGACCCATTTAGCTGAAGAAAAACAGCCAAGAACAGATCTGCAAAGAAATACTTAGATAACCCAGGTCCCTTCAGTCTTTATCCTGCTCCAGCATTACCTTCTGAACCTCCACAGTTAGCAAACACATTGATGTTATCTAAATGTTTCTTTTAGCCACTTTCATAATCTCTTGTAGATTCTAAGTATTACTGGGTTGGCAAATCCCCTGTGCAGTTTGAACAAGTGCAAAAACAAAAGCAACCACAACACACCTGTTCAGGCAAAGAACAGAAAATTACTCTATTACTAAAACATACTTTTCTCTTTTGTTTTATAAGATAGTCACAAATGGTAATATAATTAGCCTCCTTGTAGGTCCAGTATGAATTGCTCTTTTGATTAAAGTTAAAATAATTAATGTTTTTAATGTCTGTCAAGGCTTTGGAAGTACAAAATGCTGTAGGCTACCAAGGGCAAAAAATAAGGGTAGAGTTAAAAACATATATTATAAACGGTCCCTTAAACCCCATTGTGGTATCCTTTTATCATTCCTTCATTCCAAGGTTAGTAGGTTATTAACCTGTATCCTGAGGGAGAAAAGATGCGCATCAATTATATCAATTGAGTAGACAAATGAAAATCAAATTAAAAATTTAACACGCACGACTATAATTACAATACAGTGCTTCTAAGAGGAGCTGCGTCTGAGGAATGAAAGGTAGAAATGCTTTCTCAGTTTCAACTGTAATTTCCAGTGGCAGGAAAAAGCAGCCAGAGATCAGCAACCTGCTGAAACTGCAGTCCATAGTGGAGACTCCAGTGGAGTCCATGCTCCTGGTCCTGAAACACTGTTGTGACAAAGGCATTCTAATTCAGTTATCAGTATTTAACACTGTGAGCAGTGCTTCAGAAAGGGAGATTAATTGTGTGACTTCCAGCCCAACTCTAGCAAAAGTGTGGGCAAAGCTAAAGACACAAGGCCACCACCAAGGAATTTGCCTAGTCCCACTCTCCAGCCTGGCACTGGCAACATATTTTGCCCCTCCTTGGCTTTAGTATCCCACTACAAAGTGCAATCACATACTGTACCCATTCGTCACATGCTACCAGTGTCCACAGCTCCCATGAGAAGAGCCCTGCACTCATTCTATTTATCTGCTCCACAGCTAGTTTCACATCACCTCTACAACCTGAGTGAGCCAAGGAAATCTGCACACTTTTAAACTGTGCAGTTGTGGTGCTTTGGATTTTGTGCTACCAGTGTCACAGCTACCAGTGTCCACAGCTCCCATGAGAAGAGCCCTGCACTCATTCTATTTATCTGCTCCACAGCTAGTTTCACATCACCTCTACAACCTGAGTGAGCCAAGGAAATCTGCACACTTTTAAACTGTGCAGTTGTGGTGCTTTGGATTTTGTGCCCAATGTCAGCTTTTCTCCTCATAGTAAAGAATAAACATTCAGAGGCATTCCTCAGAGGAAAAAAAAAATCTTTTCTAAATCTGCCACCCACTGAGAAATTTGATTGCAATTTCAGACAAAGATGTAAAAATATTTAGCTAATTTAAGTAATTAAATGTGTTTATACTGTGTAATTATCTGTATTAACATTGGCATATTTAAACAATTAAATAAACAATCACAATGCTCATGCTTTTCATGATGTTTACATATCACAATGAGCTCCAGCTCCATGAACCCTCCAGCTGCCAAAATCCTGCTGGAAGCACCAGGATGCACAAGGGTTTCCTGGCCATTCTGTACCCACCAAAGTGGGCTGTCACCTTCCATTACCACACATGAAAACAGTAATGGCACAGATAGATCATTTATATAGCAGGATAGCAGAACAGAGAGAGGAGGTAGGGCAAAAGAAAATTCCTGAAAGAGGACAGGCAGGCTTTTAGGATAGCTGTGGTGATGCAAAAACCTTCGTGGACAAGCACATATAAACCAAGTAAAAGCAGACCTAAGACTATCAGCCAGCCACTAGATAGAGGTTGAACAACTGCGTTAAAATGATAAAAGAGACATTTTACAGAAAAACTCTCCAAAAGTTGTACCCATAAACATCCCCAGGCCTCCCATAAAGGCTCAGAAGTACCAGACAGCAGTAAAAATCCCGTTACTCCTGCAAACCCTTACCCAATGCTTCACCTGAGAAGCTGGAAAACAAATGACACAACCAACATGCAAACACAGGACCCAGACATCCTTGCAGTTCTGGCAGCACACTAAGGGGAGCTGAAAAGAAAGAGGACTCAGGAAACAACTGTGATACAGGAACAAAAAGAGTCTTTGAGGAAGGCTTCCCTTTCCCAACAGGGTGTTAATTCTTTATATTCTGCTTTAACTCTGAGGAGATAAAGAGTGAGGCCATGAACTTGTTTAATTTGCCTCCAAACAAACACCACCACACAAGCAATCAAACCCAAAAGAATATTTAAACACCACTATGAGAAGTGTGCAGGTGCCATTGTTGAAGATAGAAATACCCACACAGCCCATGGTGAATATGGATATTTCTGGTGTAAGGAAACATGGAAAGACTGGTATCAGGGCAGCCAAAGCCTTCCCTTTCACCATACAGGCTTGGCCAAGCCTCCCCCTGAGCTGCTCTGGACCAAGCCATCACTGATGTTGCAGGAGGTGTCTGTTTCTTGCTTCCCTGCACTCAGAAACAACTTTCTAGCAGTGACTCCAAATTATCTTAACACCAAAGTTGGGGAAGAAGCCAGAGGCTCTGCTGCTCTCTGCAGATTTGCCTGTAACTTCCGCACTTCATCACTTGTAAGCTGAGGACAATTACTCAGAAGCAAACGGAGCGAAGGCAGTGCCGCGCCAGAGCGGTGCCATTTTAATGCTATTTCTGTCTATATAAAATCTTCCGTAATTTGTTTACGACTACCAGCTTCAACAATAGTGTGCAAATGCAAACCCATTTATGTTAATGTCCCCTCTCTCTCCTTCTCAGATCAGATCCTGAATAAAAATTAGGTAAATACTCTGTTTGAAAATATAGAAGATGAGAACTAGTTGGGGAGGGAGCAAGAGAACCTCCAAATGCACGATCCTATCAACCACATTATTTTTTTTTACTTAATAACTTAAGTGTACTGTTAGTGAAATTACAACCTGCTTGTGACACAATAAATTTACAACAAAATTCATTCCATAAATTATTCAATTCGCTGACTGCAAGTACGGCTGAGAAATATCACCATGAGCAGATGATTAGCATGTGAAAGGAAAGCCATCTGCAGACTGAAACAATCACTGTCACACCTCCATTTGAAGATGCCTGGTGGAGTTTTGTAAAATTACCATTAAGAATACACATTTAGGGCTTTGTAGTTTCTATAAAAGCGTTAAGTATTTGATTTACATTAGATTCATTTGTTCTTTCTTCAACTGTCTCTTTTTCTTGCAATCCATAACTGTTTCAATAAATGCTGGCTCAATCAAGTGTGCATTAAAACAAAGGAATTTAAGTTCAATAAAAGTGATGAATCAGAACTAGAAGCTCACCTTCCTCCCCCCTCCCCTTCCCTTGCCACATGATTGCTGCAGCAGGATAAGCTGGTTGATTTGGTAGCCTGGAGGCACAAAAATGTTCCTGTCCCACATGGACATACACTCAATGGAGAGATAACCCAGGACTTGCATCACCAGTGCGGAGCTGTTGAATCAAATGCCAAGTCCTTTTCACCATCAGGGAGGGAAGGTTGGTGATGAAGAAACATTTCTACACAACACTTTCTCTTCTTTCAGGTAAGCAGTGGAGCAATCAATGGTCAAAACTTGGCATAGAATCATAGATTTATAGAATTATAGAATCATAGAGTCGTTAAGGCTGGAAAAGACCTTTAACATTGAGTCCAGCTGTTAAACCAGCACAGCCAGGTCATCACTAAACCATGTCCCTCAGCACCACATCTCCACATTTTCCAAACACTTCCGGTGTAACCTGAACTAAGTGTTTTGGGTATCTATGAAATTAAAACTTTAGCAAAAGAATTAAAACTTTAGCAAAAGTTTAGCAATTAGGTCATCAATCTTTCCAGCTTCAGGGGAATGAGACTAGTAACCATAACTGATGACCGTAACTGATGCCCAAACATCACCAGTATCTACCACAGGCATGAGCAAAAAAGCCAAGTATGTTTTTACCAGGCTACTGAGATGGTTCCTCCAGCTTCTGCAGTTATTTTCTGCCCTAGCTGCATAGCAGCTATATAGCAGTAGAAGCACTGCCTACAGCTGTACATCCCATTCCTCATTGCAATGGAATACCAGTAGCTATTCTTTACAGCAGTCCCTGAAAAATATTCTAGTAGATTAAAGCCTCCCCCTGTGCTCTCCTCTTATACTAATTGCCTGAAGAATGCTTTTTATTTCAGGGTGTAGATGTAGCTGCTCTGAAGGCACCCATTACCTCCCTGATGAATGACCCACGTCCAGCTACAGCAATGCCCCACCCAGAGAAAATGAACTGATGGATGAATTTTAAGCACAGTTTTCTCAGGTGACCTACAAGAGTTTATCAAAATGCTTTCACACAACAGACCCTTCTGATCCAAGCCCCTGAAGTCTAAATATCTTACTTGTTAGAAGCATTTAAATGGTTTCCAGCATCTTTACCTCCTGCTGGATTTCCCAGCCAGAGAAATTTGAGGAACATATGCAAAGAATTTATTTCCCTGGAGAGGAGGAGAAAGGATTCTTCTGGGAATCAAGATGTAAAAGTTTAACAAAATACTTCAAAAATATAAAGCCCAAGAGCAGTCTCCAAGTGATTCAAGAGGCACTGCCACAAAAAAAAAAAAAATCTACCTTCAGAGACACAAGTATTTCCACGTAAGAGCTACTGTCTTTAAGCCACATCATGACATTAATTTTCTTCCTCACCCTGCAAGTTACATTAAAACAAACCAAAGAAAAGGATTGCTCTAGAAGCAGTGACCACAAGAAAAATAAACTTTTTTTCGCTCTTTTACCCAGAAACTTTATTGGCTCTACTTAAAACTGCACTTCTCCATCCACTGACAAACAGCTTTATCTTCTCTTATCCTGAGTTCATTATCATCACTCAGACATGTTCCCTAACTCCTTCTCTAAGTTTCTCCCTCTGGAGGCAGTAGCTTACATTATTCATGAGGATAATCACAAATATGCAGGGAGCTGTAGATGTGTAATAGAGAGGCCAACTTGTACCCAGTCCAAATTCCAGGCACTTCATGGAGCTTACAATGTTTCCATAAATTCCTGTGGCAAGGACATACCTCCATTCTCATCCACTCCAACAGTCCCAAAGCAGGGACAACAGTGGAAACAGTTCTCATGCTCCCCATAAAGTTTTATGTCCTTTGAAGAATGGAGATCAAGTAGATAGATTATGCCACCTTCTCATGGGTTCTCCCAGTGGGTCTGTTTGTTTACATGTGTCATCTCCTGACTGTGTTTATGGGAGACACAAATGTCACTCACACTCTTAAAAAGCATTCTGGAAATTAAGTGAAATTAAACATTTTCAAGGCCACAAGAACAGCAAAATCAAGTTACTGTTGTTTCCAGTGGCTCCAGGAAGAAGCTAGAAGCTAGTGTCCCAGTTGGCACTGACCACTGGCAGCCCACACCTGGGTGTGTTTTGAAGCACCTCAAAATTTTATCTTTGATGATCTGAGAGACTTTTCTCATCTACCATACAGGAATCACCCTGAGTCAGCCACAGTCCTGTGCCAATTGCTTTACAATCAGAAGGTGGGAGCAAAAGCCCAGCCAGCCTGGAAGATGAAACAAACCAATGACATCTGCAACTGCAGGGCTGAAATGGTGTTTGTGTGTCCTAGCAAACCAGGACAGAGAGGGATGGTGGGAGATCTTCATGGTAGGGCTCTCCACTGATGTTACTGGAAATGTCCCAGCTTCGTCGATAAGATTATTGAATAACAGTAATAAAATAATAAATGATGAAAACAGAGGAATGGATTTCTAAATCACTCAAATGTGAGACAAAAAAAAAAAAATCCTTCCATTAAGCTCCAAGCCCACCCTGAGCAGATTTGAGTCATCAGATGCAGTCTAATAAGGAAGAGAGTTGATGCATTCACAGCCACATTACCAGTAATGAGTGTGTAACTTCAGCAGAAGGTAGAATCATGGAGACATTAATAAGTGATGAGATCACAAAACATCTGGAGAAATGTGAGCTGATATAAAAAGTAGCCAGCAGAGTCTTATAAAGGGTAAATCTTGTCTGACAAATCTGCTGGAATTTTTTTAAAGAGGTAACACAGACTCCAGACAGGAAGCAAACATGGGACATAATCTGTTTGGATTTAAAAGGTTATTTGACACATCACAGCCCACAGGCTGGTGTGTTCGAGTACAGCAAGTCCAAAAATGCACCAGTGTGGAATGGACAATTGAAATTAAGGACGTTAACAGCCTGGAAGTGTTAGCAGCAAAAAGAGAGGGATCAAAGTGGAGCAGGTTTTGTTCTCTGCACAGATGGAGAAGAAGACATCATAACACAAGCATCCAACCAGATGGGTCACACTGGACCATTGTGTGGAGAACATAAAGTAACAGTTTGCCATGGCCACAAGACTCATCTCAATGGTAAAATCAGGAGGTTTAACATTTGAATCCTTATGTGTAACAATGTCTTTGGAAGACACGCAGCAGAAGAATCTGGGAGAGACTCTAGGAATAACTAGAGAAGATTTCATGATGGGCAGAAAGCACAAGACAGATGGAGCTGTATGTGTCAGAGGGAACTGGCTGAGTCCTCCACGAACCATGCACTGGCCAGTTAAGGAGACCACCTGGGCTGATCTACAACAGGAGCAGCACACCTTCAGCCCTTTGTCTTGAGGACAACGTGATAAATGGTTGATGACTAATGCACACTGAAAGGATATACGAAGGGCTCTTTAAATCTTAGCAGATCACAGTTTTACCATTATTTCTTTTCCCCAAACCCTTTCTGCCCAAAATCAGGTTCTGACACAGGTGTGGGCAGCAATTTTAGGTTTTCCAGGGGTTTTCCTGCCAAGGAAAAAGACCATGTAGTGGGATCATCCTTGAGGCTGTGATCCCTCCTACTGCCTGGCAGAGGGAATAGCCACCACTCCAGCATGGAAAACCCACATGCAGATGGGCAAGCATCTAAGGGCTGACCCACGAAATAGTTTAAATTTGGGTCCTTCTGCAGTATATCTCTGGAAGGAAGGAAGATCTTTTCCAAGCTCTCCAGAAGCTTATCACATCTGGCTGTTTGTAGCAAAGATGAAGCCAGCAAAAGAAGCATAAAACCGGAAACTAAACCTAGAAAATTAAGTAAGGAAAAGTCTTGATCCAAGGCGATGCTGGTGCATCCCTGGCTGGAGTGTATGTGATGGTATGACTGCTTAGAGAGTAAAGGTACACACAGGGCACACCTCCTCGGAGGAAAATGCTCTTCAGGGCTTTCTGCTCGTCTTCAGAGGTCCTCATTTCACTTCAGGACATGGTTTAGTGGTCATGGTGACGTTGGGCTGACAGTTGGAGTTGATGATCTTAGAGGTCCTTTCCAGCCTTTATAATGCTATGATTCATTTGTTCTCCATAAACCATTAATTATTGAGATTATTGCCTCCTCATTTTTCTGTTGATAGCACAATTCTGTTATCCTATGGAAGTGGAAGCACCTTCCCTGGGTACTGTTGTGCACACATAACCAGTCATCTTCTTCCCTTTCAATCACCACTGGCCTCTTTTCCCCTCTGGCAGGCAGCAACAAGTAAACACTAATGCAGGATTCATCCTCTGACATAATACATAAAACTTGATCATATTTTCTGCTTCTCAGCTCACACATATTGATCTGATTACTCCTTGGGATGGAACATGGAAGGAGACAAGTTCCTCATATAAAGAAATAAATTCTTTAATGTAGATGTCCAGACTCACATACAGTTATGCTACACGTGTGGATCAATACAATATTTTTGCAAAGCATTTGGCCATCTTGGGAGATAAAGAACATATATGAAATTAAGCCCTGATTTACCACATCATGCCAGTGTAATATCTCCATTAATAGTATTGATCTTAGTGGGACCAGACTTCCAGGGAACTAGAGGGGAATAAGGATAGCCCAGAGAGGAGAGAATCATTGGCAAAAAGAAGGAAGAAAGCAGCACCAGAAGAGATGGGTTGGTGACACAAAAGGCATCTGGCTGCTTACAGAATCATAGAATTGTTTTGGTTGGAAAAGACCTCTAAGATCATTGAGTCCAACCATCAGCCTAACACCACTGTGGCCACTAAACCATGTCCCAAAGTGCCAGGTCTAACTAATTCTGTTCAGTGATGCCAATTCTCAGGTCAGTCTCTGCTCAGTGATGGCACCTTCTGAATGAAGTTCAGGGCATGTTTGTGCAGACAGTGGCTGCTTCTAGCAGTGAGAATGCTGATGTGTAGAGTTACTGCCAAGGGTTAGGCTGCAGAAAGGCTCTTGCTTAGACTTGCTCCTGTGCAGACCAAGGGCACTGCCACATCTTGTGCCCCAGACTGGGATGTAGGAAGTTAGAGGTGGCACCTGCAAGGAGGAGCAGACAAGACAGGTGACCCTAAACTGACCAACAAGGGAATCCATCCCATGAATGGCATCTTCAGGATAAAGCTGGGGGTCAAGCCTCTTCAATGGCCAGTGTCCAAGGAGAACTCTATCCCTTCTGCCTTTGATCCTGAATCCAGTTCCTGTCTGCTACTGAGTGCAGTCTGGGACTTGCCCAGTGCCTGCCCCAAGCATCAGTGGTGACCATGGTGATGTCATTCCCACCACGGTGTTGGATTCAACATTGATTTGTATCCATTTGTATATATCATTATTATTGATATTATTATTATTATTATTATTATTATTATTATTATTATTATTATTATTATTATTATTATTATTATTATTATTATTATTAAAGCTGGGTTAGTTTTCCAACTGCTCAGTCCCTCCCCCTTATTCCCTTCCTCTTCCCTTTGGGAAGTGGAGGGGTTCATAGAGAGCCTCTGTCACTCATCTAGTGGCCAGCACAGCCCTAACCCTTGATAGACACTTCAAGATGAGATTTGGGGCTCTGGGCAGAGGACAGCAGCCACAGCACAACAAGAGCCTACAGCACGCCACATGTGCTCTGGATACAAGAAAAAGTTTCTGGAGAAAACCTAGTTCAGCATTTCTCAACTTCTGGAATTTAAAACTTCAATAATCTTCTTTTCACCTTTTCTTAAAAAAAAAAAAAAAGAAAGAAAAAAAGAAAAGAAAAAAAACCCCACCAAAATATGTGCAGGGAGGGTTGTTTTGAAGCAGCACCAGCAGTGCAGCAGCTGCTGAGGCAGCAGCGTGGCCCTGGATTACAATTTTTATTTATTATTTTGTTGTGCTCTCTGTTATTTTTCTTACAGAATGGAGAAGGAAAAAGTCAATTTTCAAAAGTTTATAACTCAACTGTACCGCAGTGAAATGTCATTTGGGAGACAGAAGAGTGGGGAAAGCAGGGCACTGATGGCAAACCTCCACTGCTGGTGCTTTTTCTTGTCTCTTTACAAACGTCTGCAGAAAACAGAATTAACACTTATAAGAAAAAACCCAGCAAAATTCTACAGCAGAATATGCGAAGCAATCCTAATATTGCCTATTCCTCTGTTTTTAGGTTTTCATGTAGAAACGCTCTTGTAACCACCTCACTGTGTGTTCTCCAAGGGTAGGATGGTGCGCTGTGTTGGGATTTATGATGGGGAGCACAGGAGGGGAGGCATTCCCTGCTCGTACCATGTCAGCACAGCCACACACAGCCTGCCTTTGCCATATTTTTTTTTTTCACTTTAGCACTGTTCTGTCACTTATACATGTATTTTGGGACACTCACTGCATTCTTCCCACCTGTAAAACTTAAACTGCTTTGTGTTTAATTAACATAAACCTCAGAAGGAAAGGGGGGGAAATAAGCAAACAAAGGCAGCGGGTTTCTCCTCAACTGCAGGGGCTCAGCAGCGATTCCCTTCAGCTTTGGTAATTTTAATCAGCATAAAACCAATTACTAGAATGGATTCAAATACATTTCTTTTCCCTAAACTCACAACTTTAGAGGCAATTCCTGTGAGTCTCCTTGAGCAAAACTGAAGGGCTGAGCCTACAGACACATAAGGGACATCTCCCTCTTTCCGGGCCAGCAGGGCAGAATATGATGCCTTCAATGAAGTAGTTGTGGGGTGAAAACAGGAGAAACACCATGATGAACTGGTGTCATGAACTAACAGCTGGGATTAAAGCTGATCAAATCTCTCTGCTGCTGAAACAAACCCTGAGCTGTGAGCAGAGAGCAGGCAAGGAGGGCAGGGATGCCCAAGTCACCGTTTTAAGATATTATAATGAGTTTGGTTGCCGGTGGATGAACAGAGAAGCAGTATCTGCAGCCACAGCTCAGCACAGGTGACTGCCACACAGATCTCAAACATGGCTCAGGAGGTCTGAAGTCCACAAACACAGAGAAGCTTTACCTAAACACCTTTGAGCATTTCAGTGGTATTCCCAGAACTAAGCCCAGACTCTCTCTCAATGCTGAGAAGCAATCCCCCAAAAGCCAGGAGCCAACCTCAAGCCTGGCTCATCCCAACTCCATGCCCAGGAGGGCAGGACAGAGGAAGATGTGGCCAATCCCATCAAATGCTTTCAGGTTCCCATGTTAGAAGCCACGATGGGATAGCCACAAAGTAAAGTAGTAGTGGAGAATGTGAGAAGACTAGTGAGAATGCCAGAGGAAGGGAAGAAGCCTGGGATAGAGACTGAGCTTTGAAACCCCAGATTAACTGGCAATAAATCCTTACTGGGGCTTTCTCCCTCCAAGGCTGCAAAACCAAACTTGGGAAGGGGCTGGAAGAGCTGACAACAACAAATTCAGCATTATGCAAAGCATGTTTATAATACACCCAAAGCCAAATCTGTATCACAGATTCTGGAATAAAGTTGATGGCGATCTCACCAAAGTGCTCCAGAAGTATGGATAGATGCAGCGTGAAGCAGGAAGCAAACAGAGGAAGACAAGAACACTGGCACAGGGGCCAGGGAGCTCACTGGCAGGGATTCCTTTTCTCTAGATGCAATACAGAGCCTTAAAATAATTTCTACATGGGCTCTCTGTGTAAAAAGCACAGTCAGTGAAAAGTTACACCAATTTGAACAAAATTAATAAAGAAATGTTCTACTTCTTTTTATCATCTTTCTACCTCTCATCATTTATCATGCAAATTAAATTGCAGTAATAGAAAATGTAAAGAAAACAAACTCTGCAGTATATTGAAACCTCCATCCAGCAAGAGATAAGGTTGAATATTAGAAGGAAAGGTGCAGAAAATTAGCTGTCCATACAATAACTGGGAGGGAAACTGTTTTATTTAGCCTGGAGGGATTTTTTTTGCAAACTGACTAAATTAAAATCTAGACTATTATCCCCAGTATCACACCAGAAAACGCCTTTTCCTTGCACTTTTAGATAAATTTTCATTGATCTCATTTTATGCGTGATTACATTTTTAATGAGATGTACAATATTTCGAGGCTAATTTTAAATGCCTTCTCTCTCCTCTTCCTCCATCTCCCTTCCCTCCTCCCACCACGTCCACACTCACTGCTTGTTGGATTAACATTTCTGATAAATTGCTAGAGCAGAGAGGAGCATTACCAAAAGGAAATAAATTACTTCCATCTTTTGCAGCTCCAGCACAGTAAAGTAACCTTAAAAATGCCCACTGTCTAATTGTGCCACCTTGCAGTTCTTTCCAGAAGCAATCGTTTTATTCCATGTAATAATTTTATTTGTTGTCACTAACCCTGAAAAACACAGAGATCGTGGTGAGAAGTCACCTTCCTCTGCTGGCAGTCCTGGCCAGAAGAACCAACACGCCCTTGAAACTCAAAACTCTCAGGAAATAAAAAGTTTTATTCACAAGATCTTTGACTCTCATGAATAAAGTACAAAGCAGGTGAATGTGGGTGAACTGGCCCATTTCCAAGAGCATCAGGAGCTTTTCTTTCAAACATTAGGCAATAATTGATTTCCAGCGTGGAGAACCTGGCTCATTCCCAGAAGTTTTAAACTTTATTTTCTTCCTTTGACTATTTTTGGTAAAGTCATACCCTGTAAAACAAAGGGGCAAATTGCAGGGACGAAGCATGAAATAAAAGTTCTGCCTCTAGCCCATCATTAAGTGCTCAGCGGTTTATTTTTGTCTTTGATTTGATTTGAGGGCTGCTTGATTGTGAGCTGGGATAGGTTTGTTGGTGTGGAGTGTTTGGAGGTCTGGAGGAGTACTCTGCCATGTGAGCAGTGTCAGCGAGCAGGAGGAGGCCTCTGAGGTAGTGATGTGTGGGAGCAACAAAGACTGAGAGTAGCAGAAGACAGCTGAAGGGTATAAACTGCAGGAGGCTGATGCAGCAACACCTTCAAAATGGGTAACAAAGGAGGAGGTGTTGTGCATCATATCACCTTCATACACTGAATTTCCTGGTTGCTCTTTCCAAACTCCTTCCTTGCACCACCAGCACCTGGTTTGGAGCACACATTCCACCCTGAGGAGCCTCCAGCTCCACACAGCCTGAATCCCCCTGCTCTGCTATCCCCCTGACGCTCAGGGCTGTCCTCCCCCACTGTTCTCCTCCTCCTATAGTTACTTGATATGTTTTTCAAAGTAGACACTGAGATGTAAGCAAGGCCTTGCAAGCCCTGACCAGCACAAGGCAATAACTATACCTTAATCCATGAGGTGACACATCCCAGGAGGCTCTGTCACCAAGACACTAATATATACTCCAGGCCACCATCAAATCACCACCAATTTGTGGTTACCTCCATAAATTTTCTGCAGTTCTGCTGCCTAGCCAGTTTCTCTCCAACATGTATTTAGGAGGGGAAAATAAATAGATGTTTAAGTATGGAGATTTAGGGGGGTCTTAATTGAATTTCAACTCTATAATTTCCAACCATTTTTCACACTTTCCAGGACTGTCCTGACTTGCTCTCTTCTTGTCCAAGGAACAGCATTTACTCTCCTCCTTTCCTCCTTCAGCCTCACAAGCATGTTCATGACTTCACCATCCACAGATCCACAGAGCCAGACAGCTCCTGCCCAAGGCAAGCTCTCCCAGCTCTCTGTTGTATTTACCTTTTCATTTACGAACAAAGTTGATAACTACACTTTGGGAAAATGCTGTTCTCTTAGCAAGTGTATAGCCATCTTACAGGGTGTCAGTACAGCCAACTGAAATCAAGGCAGTGTGGGACCATGTCAGGGCTCATGGAACTTTTAACATATCACAGCTTCAGCATCCTGTGGGTCAGTGTCAGGAGATGACCTGGGAATCATGGTAGCTCCTGGGAATCAGGTTAACTGGACACGATCTAAGATTACCAAACCCTTAGTGCCCTTTTGCAGTTCTCCTGTGGCTGTTCAGACTCAACAGCAGCTGCGCCAGGAGGGGCCATGAGCACTTTTGACACTGGATCTACAATGGCAGTGGTTCTGGGGATGAGCAGAGATGGGTCGAGAGGAGGGGAATTGGGGACCATGAGATGGTAAGGCAATAGTGAAGAGTATGAGAAAGCTGGCAAGGATGGTAGGAGAAGGGAAGAGGTCTGGGATGGAGTCTGAGCTCAGAAAACCACAGAAAGGAAGGAGCAACAGAGGAACAGCAGCTCAAGCTGAAGCATCTCGAGAAGGGATTAGGAGTTTAGACTCAGGACAGTGGAAATGAAGCTGAGTAAAATGTCCTGCAGACAATGGAAGCAGGAAAGAATCTTAAATGCAAATCCACATTTCACAAAGGATTTATCATTATCCAGCTCTGCTTTGAGAATTAAGTGTTTCCATCAGAAGTCTTGTCCCAGTTAACTAACATGACAGGCGGCATGAGCCCTTCCAGATGTGGATTGTGATGGGTTTATGGACCTGCGAAGAAAAAACTTTCCTGCTCTCCCCAAATGGATGAATGGGACCTTTACATAGCACGTAAAAAAATTTGCACTGTCAAGAAAGCAGCATAACAGCAACAGACAGCAGGATCCTGGGATCAGAACCAGTGTATAGAAACACAGTAGAAAGTTCTAGAAAGGTAAATGCTTGAAGAGGAAGACTAGCAATTATGGAGTCAAACATGATCTTCAAGATGCATCCCCAATTCATGTTAAATTGTTGCTGTGAAGGATGAACAACGTCAGAGTTGTTCGTGAATAAATGGCAAGTCTTTGCAGTGCAAGTAACAAACTGTAAACACTAGCAAGGAACCACTTTCAGAGGCCACTTGAGCACAGCTGCTGCCAAACAGAACCATTGTGAAGAAATGGGGATTTTCACAGATACCAGTGAGATGTCCCACAAATGGTATAGAAGGAGAAAGAAGCGGCTGAATAGAGGAAGTACCATCCCATGCAGATGAAATAACTACGAATTCACAAAAGGAGCAGCTAGAGATCAGGACATCTACAGCTGTGAGCCTCTAGCAAGAAAAATGCTGCCTTAAAGGAAACGCAAACCAACTCCAAAGTGGGAAGAGATCAATACAGCTAACATTTTAAATATAAAACCTGCACATCCATGTGGCTTCCACATGTATCAAACACATCCATGGTCCTCCAAAGGCATGATGTGCAAGCCATAGACTATCTATGTTTGCTCTGCTGCCAGCATTTCATCTAGGTATTAAGCAAACCATTGTAAAATCTAAACACAATTTCCCTGCATTACCTATGGCCTCACAAGGAATTTAAATCACTGACCTACCTCTGAGGAGGGATAATCTGCCATGGACAGTCTGTGCATGTTAGCTACCCACCTACAGCAAATCAGAGTGAAAAATAATTTCCAACTCTATATCTTATAAAAAGATATTTTTTGTGACTGTTTGTGTTGAGGTGATGCACATGAGAATGGCACTATGGGGTTAAGCCCTGGATTCATCTCAGACAGGGACCAGTAGCAGGTGCCTCAGGTGAACACAAACGCTTCTCCACACACAACAAGCACTTTACATCTCCTCCACCAAGAATCATTTCTCTGGGCCCAGTTGCACTCGGCAGACACCTGAGTGCTGTCCCAGTTGTGTGGGTCTCTCTGGCACCGAGGCTGTTTTCAATAGAGAGCGTTTTCAGAATAATCCCAGACATTTGGCAGGGAAATTGCGAAAGCTGCTTGGAGGCTGTATGTAACTTTTAACACACAAAAGCAATTACTGCCTTCATTTGAAGAGCTCTCCACATGGATCCACTCGTGTGCTGGCAAGTCGGTGAGAGCCTGAACTGAGTCTGCAGGCAGGAATGTGAACTTCTGGGCACTGCTAGAGTATGGGCTCTCACCTGAGCTCCCAGTCCAAGCTCTGGTGCAGATCAATAGCCCCGGTGGAAGAGAGGGCAGCCCTGGGCTGGGGAAGGCTAAAGGCAGGGACAGGGGCAAGATTCCACAGGTAAACCCTCTCATTCTATACAGGCATAACCAACTCCCACACCCTGTTATTGCTGCTACTGCTTTATTAAAATGCATAAAGCAGTCAGGAGCAAAGACACCAATAAATTCTTCTGTAAAAGCAGAAATGTTTTTTTCCAATGGCTCCCCTAACACTAATAATCGCAGCTCTCTTATGTGTACTTGACTCTGGTTAACCTTTTTCTGGCACTTTTTAACTTCTCCAAGTCAGGTACTAATATGGAACTAATGTGGGGTTTATTTTCCCTACAGGAATAGCAGAAAGAGCACTGCACATTATCGTAATCACGCAAGCTCCTTCCAGAAACTGCAGGACTTTAGATCAAAGCATCCGCATTATGGCACAGGAAAAGAATTTAATAACAATTGGGGGACTAAGCATTTTTTTAATGTTAAGGGGGTTTTATTGAATATTAATCCTATAAAATGCTCCTGAAATTTGGCAGAAGGAAAACTGATGTCTCAAATTGTTAGCGCAGCCTTCCACATTGTGGGGATGCAATCGCAGTGTAATCAGAATTCATCATGCCATTAGCAGAAGGACAACAGGAAAGGAGACACTTTTGCCTGCATCATGCTGCTTGAAATAATCAGCACTGTGAGAACAGTGCTTGTAATTGTCCACCTTGGCCAGGCACTTGAAGTTTGCATATTTTTTGGTTCATGCTTTGCAGTTTTTTTCAGCAGAACTCATACTCAATACTTGCATGTTCAGTTTTACCTTCTCTTAAAGATCTGCACTATATTTCATCTTGCAAGGAATGGAGACACTGGGAAAATGTCTGCTGTGAAAATGAACAAGAGGTACTCAGAGTTCTTCCCCCCATTCCTAACTGTTGGATACTTTCCTTTTGCCTTTCTTTTTTTCCTGGAGGAGGTCACTCCAGCAGCACGACAGGGCTGCAGTTGTGCTCCAGTGGCATTAATCCCTGCTGTGCTGAGCTGCTGGGGAAATGGGAATTCATCTGACACTTGGAGGGAAGAACAGAAGGAAAAATTAAGAGGGGGAAAAAAAAAGAAAGAAGAATGAATAAATAATTCAGGCAAAGGGTGAATACTTGCACAAAGCAGTCCCCATGTGCAGGGGAGCACCAAGCTGTAGTAGATTAGGGAAGAGCACCAACCCAAGCAGCAAAGGTGTAGGTGATGAAAGCAAAGCTGGTTTGCCTGTCTGGGGCACAGAGACAAGAGCTGTTCCCAAGCACAACCTGGATACCCACGCTCAGCACCATGGGAGAGACCTGCTGTTGCTCCAGCATGGCACAGCTAAAACACCACAGAGCTGTGAGGTGCTGAGCACCAGGCATGGATCCTCATGCTAGCACATGCCCAGGGAAACCTCACACACCACCTGGGTTTGGTACCAGCCAGTTCAGCTGCTACCAACGAGGGAGATGTTCACCATGCCTCCTTTTGCTGTTTCAGTGTCCAGTGGCCCCAGTCACATGCTTTAGGGTTTTCCGGGTAACTTATAAAACCCACCCCAAGGCCTGAGTAAAGGATCCACACTGTGAACAAAGCCCCATGCTTTAACTTCCATTTCAAATAACCCTCCTCTCTCTTCACATGCTAAACACCGAACAGGAGCTTTTGCCACACTGCAGGTGCCAAAACAAGGTTAGGAATGTAAAAACCCACTCCTGTAGTGCCCAGTGCTGAAAGCAGGTCAGCATGGAGCTGCCGCACCAACAGACACTCCACACACTAGTAGAGTGTCTGTTATAATACACTTGGTATTAGTCTCTTGTACTGAGATGCCTCCAGTTTCTCCTTTACAGACAAAGGAAAGTCTTCCATTACATATCACAATTCTGAGTAATTCAGTTGACAGCCTGAAAGGAAGCAAATGCAGAAACTACTTCTATCACCATGTCAGCAGTTCAGAGCTTGCTGGCACACAGTGGAGATATTTTCCCATCTGTTTATCATACAGATACCCTAAAACAAATGGGAGTATGAATGACCAAAAGCAATATTAAATTGGTCCCCCATAGTCCCATGCCAGGCTCTGCACCATGAATGTTATCATCATCTCAAGTCACTGCAGCGATGCCTTCGAGCTGCCCCATCCTTGCTGTACTGATGGCCAAAAGCGATTTATCTGCCAATGAGCATGGAGGCTGGGGCTCGGCAAACCCCACCAAATCACAGAATGATAGGGGCTAGAAGGAACCTCTGGAGATCATCTAGTCCAATGTCCCTGCCAAAGTAGGCTCACCTACACATTTTCATATATTAGTGTTTTGTCAAAGTAGTCTTGTGAGTTTATGAGCATTTGGCCTTATTTTACACCAGACAACTCAACGCTGCCCCAGAGCAGACTGCCAGCTGTGCAGTGCTTCCTCCTGTAGCCTCATGGCTTGTGGTGGTCAAATCTTCTAGGGAGCCTAAATTGATCTCCCACCTACCCCACGCATGCTCCTCTGGGCACTATTCTCCAGCAGGCTGACCGCATTTGTGACCTATCTGGAAGTTATTTCAGAGACAAGTTGGTTGTGCAACCAATGGGATAGATTTAAACATTGCAAAGACCAACAAAGTAGGTGCTGCAGGAGAGATTCAAGGGGTGATCAAGGTACATGATGATCCTGAGAGCGGCATAGGTAGTTTTCATTGATATCCACATAGAGATTGCTCAAGATGAGACTGTTAAGATTGCACCTAAGCAAAGAATTCATGTGCTATCATGTGGCCTCCAGAATCTTCACATGTTTTGTATTTGGGAATGGTGAGGACATCAAACAGTTGTGGTCATCTCAGAGCACAAAGCATCTTACTGTACTACATACACTGCCATTGCCTAACCTTGCTGTAAAGCTCCCTAGTAACTGAGTTTTCACTCATTTTTGAGAGACTTCTGCTTAAAGATTTCATTATTGGTTGCTTTTTTCCTACTGTTATCTAAAAATGTCCTTCATTAATCACAGCCCCTCACCTCCAGTTGCACGATGGGCATCCTGCTGGATAACACGTCTTTCCATGCTTGCTTGCAGCTGTGGGCATTTTTGTGTGCTGAGGTGGCTGCTTAGTCACTGCTTAGCCAAGCTGCAAAAATTTACCTCTCTTAATCTCTTCTCACAAGTCAATTCTTTCAGGTACCCAGTTTCTTTGTTGCTTTTCTGTGAACTTGTTCCAGTTTGTTAACATAAAGTCACTGACATGGTTCCAGAATGGAGCCCAATTTCCCAGCTGCAGCCCTAGGTCAGTATGGGGGTCACTCACTTTCCTGCTCTTTCCCATGCTGGGTTAGTGCAGGCAGCCCAGACCTGTACTGTTCATTTTTCCTACACAACACTGCAAGCCCCCAGCTAACTTGTTACCCTGAAAGATCTCTTAGAATCACTACTGCTCAGGTGCCTCCATGCTGAATCTCTCTGTGATGGATTCATACTTTCATAGGCAGGCAGCTATAGCACCTGTTCTTTTCAAGGCTGAATTTCATTTTCCCCCTTCTGCTTCTAACTTCTATAAATAACCTGGTATCGTGCCTGTATTAAACCCCTCACTACTCACCACGCTCCAAGTTAGTTAGTTATTAGAAGTCATTGAAGGAAACGTCTAGAATTAATTCATAGAATCACAGAATTGTTTTGGTTGGAAAAGACCTTTAAGATTATTGAGTCCAAACATTCTCTAACTCTACAAAGGCTGGTGCTAAACTGTGACCCTCAGCACCACATCTCTGCATCTTTTAAACACCCCCAGTGAGGGGGATTCAACCACCTCAAACAGGGCAGCCTGTTGCAGTGTTTGAGAACCCTTTCAGTGAAGAAGTTTCTTCTTATATTCAACCTAAACCTCCCCTGGTGCAACTTGAGGCCTTTTCCTCTAATTCTAGTGATGAAATTCAGGACCAGCCATGTGGTTGAAAATAATCCACCACCATGACATGGCATATTTTGCCTTTACTGCACTTATTAGTTTTCAGTATTCTGTTGAGTTTTCCATTTGGTAGACAGAGCTTCCATCTGTACCACCACAACTAACTTTTCAGTGCTGAGTCTGTGCAGAGATGAGGGCTGTTCTACTCACATCTGCCGTGGGAATCAATCACCTTCCTCACACTTGCTCCCTACCCTGGATAAAAAAAAGCAGGGAGTGACTTTTGAAGAATTCCATTACTTTGGTTGCTAATGAGTCTGCAATTTTCAGTCTTGAGCACAGTTACGATCATCAGCTCTTGGGCCATCTTCTGAAGACTGAGTTGGCACTTTTCCTGCTGTTGCTGTTGGGAATTGTTTGAAGACTTGGAACACATGTGCAGGAAGCTACTTTTCTTTTCCAGACATATCTCCTGCAATCACTTAATGATTTCTGTATCAGTACCATCAAAAATACCAGGGTAGGACTTGAATTAGGTTACAGCCTCTACTATGAACACATTTACAGGGCTACTTTGAACCTGCCTCTCAGTTTTATCATGCCAGCATCTTCTTCCCACTAAAGAGCACAGAAGAAACTTTGAGATGCTGGTGGAAAGCTAAACAGTTTACAGGAGATAGGTGCACCTTCACCTGAGCTGTGCCTGCAGGGTTTGTCCAGAGAAGGCGGCAGCCAGCATGTTTAACCCTCCAATTAAAGGCTGTGACAGCTCTTTATTATCTTATCCACAAATCATCTGAGCACTTCTCTTTCAAACATTCAAAAACTTCAGAGCAACCTAAAGGCAGGCATTTTATTGTAGTGAAGGACAAAAAAAAAAAAAAAAAAGAATCCAAAAGGAGATTGCCATTTTGACAATCTGTTAAAGAAATTAAACCACAAAAGGCAGGGAGAACCCTTGCCTGCATACCTGTTTTAATGTACCACACAGACCATCTGAGTCACATAAACAACAAAACCTCAAAAGCTGTCGACATCTGAGCATTTTAAAGTTGCTGTAAGGCAATTTTTTGGCAAGTGGTCATACAATTATTTGTTCTGGAGACTCTGCATCGACTGCAGGTGTAGTGAACACAGAACTGCAGAAGTTTTGTCTAAACATGTAGCAGAATAAAGTGAATGGTCTCTGTTTCCTAGCAGTCTGCCCAGCTAGGAATCAACCACAAGAAATTTCTGGTTTTCAGAAATAAGCTTTGGTCTTATGACAGATGGCTGAAGGGGAAGACTGTTAACTAACCCTTTTCAGAAGACCTTTGGAGATACCCAGTCCCAAGCTACTGAATACCTAGAGGAGAAGATGGGGCTCCTGGACTGGAGAGTCCTGCAAGCAGATCCTGAAGACAGGCAGGAGCAAGCCTCCATGCCTACTTACCACCATGGACGGGCAGCATCTCCAAACTGCCTTTTCCAGTGAGGACTCCAGTCCAACTTTATGTACATTACAGGGAGAGAAAAGCAGCAGGAATCAATACAGTTGTCAGTGTTTTGAGGTGTAGATCACTGACAGAAGGCAGCACACATTAGAGTCTGGGCTGTCCAGTTACTAAGGACAGCAAGGAGCATGTCAGGACCAAAAGTACTTCCAAGAACTGGTTTATTATTTGATGGAGAAGATTGTATTATTTATAAGGATGCAAACAGGGCAGGACTGGTCAATAAACATTTTGTTAGGAAAGACACAGCATGCTCAGATCAGATGAAGACAATGAAATATTCTGTTTCTAGTCATGGGTAGTACTAAACTCTAAAATCTGATGGTCTCTGGACTCCTCGTGCTACCAAGTCATAAAAAAGTTGCCAGGAGAGATCACAGATCTGTCAATATGAACTGAAAAAAGCTACTATACAGGGAAACTACAGAAAGCTCTAAGAGTATGAAGATTCCATCCATACTGGCAGAACAAGCAGGGCTTGTAAGGATTGGTTACTTAACCTGACATCAATCTGCAGCAGAAAGTAATGGAAGCTAATACAGAGATTGATCAATAAAATATTAGAGGATGGGAACAAAATTAACTCAAGTCACAAATGTTTTCTACAGAGTCTTGCTGAGCAAACATTGATTTTTTTAGGTTTCATAGTGTTGTTTGAATTGACTGATCCCAAGTCAGAGCCTTTGGGCAAACAGGGCTGCACTATGTGGCAAACCCCTTGCAGGGCTTTCCCTGTCCTAGCTCCACGGCAGGCGACTGTCCTCAGCAGAGGGGTAGAGACACAGGCCACCAGGGATCACATGAGGGTTATCACATCCCAGCTAGACACATGCTATTACAGTAAGCTACTTCACAGTGGTTTCAGGGCAACAAGCTCCATTCTTCACCTGAGCTGATCTTCTCAAGCAGACCTTGGAGTACTGGGTCATGCCACTGATAGAAGCATGTGGCAAAACACAAGAGAATCCAAGTGTTATCACATAGTGATGGCATGTGAGTCCATTTCATCTGTTCTTGCAGCCCAAGCAAGACGATGAAAGGCAGTAGGAAAACCAATGGAGGAGATAATTTTTACAGCCACCACCAACACACTTGCTGCCCATTGGACCACAAACACTTCATGAGCCACCATGTCCAATTCTCTGGAGAGAAAGCCAAACGGAAGTTTGGCCTTGATCCACTG
This sequence comes from Indicator indicator, assembly GCF_027791375.1. NCBI lineage: Eukaryota > Metazoa > Chordata > Aves > Piciformes > Indicatoridae > Indicator > Indicator indicator. The sequence goes on along the minus strand of NC_072028.1, from coordinate 10,523,623 downwards.
AAAACAGGAGATCAAGTGTAAGTGTTACAAGGTGTTCCCATCCTATGTTATGGCTGGACTCCAAATTGGTCAGGAGCTGAAATAATGGCTTTTATTAAAGAGGATTGAGGCTGGCCTTTGGCTAGCTTCTGCACAAGCTTCCTGAGGAACAGAGGCTTTACACTCACTCATAAGAGAGTGAACCTGATGTATCCAGAGAGTTTCACTTCCAATTGCTCAGGTAAACACAACTTCAGGCTAATTTTTATTAGTTAAATAAGTTCTCCGTGCACAGATTTACAACACACATAACTGACTCCAAATTTTAATTGCAAGCAGAGAATGATTAAGCTGCTTATTTAAAAGGAAAGACAGAGCTAGTCTGGTGGCCTTCTGGTAGCACTCCGTAACATGACAGAGAGGCCTGGGCTGGCACTCAGCTCTCCAGCAGCCTCACTTATGGGGCCAGCAGATGAAGTATAATCATCTGCTGGAAGGGCTCCAATATTCATCTGGGCCTCCAAAGGCATAATTGCCTGGAAAACAGTGAAAGCTGGCAGGAGGCCAAGGTCCCTGCAAGCACCAAGCACTGGGCACCATGGCTCACCTCACCCTTCCCAGAGGGTAGAGAAGAGTTGGCAAGGGTTGAGTTTTGGGGTGGGGTTGGGGTGTTTTTTAAGAGGCAGAGCATTCCCTGCTCATAAAGTCATTTAAAACACACTACTTTTGTTGCATCCCCTCAAACATCAGTGGTCTGTTTGTACATTATGTAAGTGCACAGTGTGTTGTAGGACGTGAAGTTAACTGCAAGACACTGCTGCAAACCAGCCAAGTATAGTTATGGTGATACCACCCATGCAGCCACAGAGCACAGTTAATGACTGCTGAAGTACAAAAAGGCACTGGACATTCATCTTACATGGGTCCTAAAGAGGAAGAACTGGGATCCACCTGAAAGCTCCAAAGATTAGGTGCAAACCTGAACCTCCTCTACATGCCTGGCAAGTCCCTTACTCTGTGGACACCTCCCCAACCTCCAGCACTTCACCCATCCCCTCTACCACCAGCCTGATGCAGGACACCCAGCCCCCAAGCGTGCAAAAAAACCCCAAGATAACAGGATCCAGCAACTGTAACACTCAACTTCAAAGACATTAAAAGACATAATATTTTATTTGCCTTCTGCTTTTTAACTTTTGGGATCCACTCAGGTAATGCTTTCAATTTTTTAATTAAAAATAAAAGCAATTCTGCTTCTGTAGTCCCTCTTCTTTGAAGTTGGACATTTAGGTATAATATCTGTTTCCTGAAGACTTTGCTAGAGCTATGAGTTTAGGAAAACTCTGCCCAAAACATATGTCTCAGCAGATCTGGACACTTGTTTTGGTTTGATCTAGTTTTATTTTGCCTAAAACTCTTCCTGTACATTCTTCTAGCAATTTGAAAGTAATTTTGAATCCCATGCAGTTTTTTCTTTTTGCATTTTAAATAAAAATTTAACATTTTTCATACTATCAGGACAAATTGCCTCCTTTTCAGTCCCAGAATAATCACCTCTTTGCTCAGCACCTTCTTTCTGTCACTGTAATAGTTAATAGTAGCCAGATGCACCGCTCATGAAGATGGTTTCTTCAGTGCCAGGGAGAAGAGCAGGGCCTGTGGCTCTGCAGGGTGGGGATTCAGGGCACACGTGGCACACCTTGACACAGCCCCTGTAATTCACACAGAGCCTTCTCCAGGCAAGGCAGTGCTCTCAGCCAGCTTCACAAGCCTGGCAATGCAAGCATGAGCCCTGGGCTTTATGTTTCCTCTTAACCACAAAAGCACACTTACATCCTACAGTACTCACTGTAATAGGATCCATCATCAAAATACTCTTTCTACTGGAGGACTGTTATGTTTCACTGCTGAAAGAGCTAAAACTTTTGAAGCCTTTCCTTAATTTTCAATGAAAAGCATTTGGTTTCAGGGTGACAGACAAGGCTCTTAAGAGCTGTTACCACCTCGGGTAATTATAAAATGAAGGAAGGGAAGGGGGGAAAAAAGCGAGCGAGCAGCAGATTAACACTCTGTGTGTTTGTGCAGGGCTACAAAGGCACTTCCACGGGTGCCTGCGCTGAGAGCTCGGCTGTAACAGCTTCCAGTGGGAAAGAAAACTGAAGGAGGATGGAAGTGAGGAAAGAAGAAATTGCAATTAAAAACTGAAATGAATTCCAAAATAACACATGAACTAGAATGCTACAAAATACTTTCAGGGGAAAAAAAGACAAGAAAGAGAGAAAGAGAGAGAGAGAAAGAGAGAAAGAGAGAAAGAGAGAGAGAGAGAAAGAGAGAGGGAGAAAGAGGGAGGAAGGGAGGAAGGGAGGAAGGGAGGAAGGGAGGAAGGGAGGAAGGGAGGAAGGGAGGAAGGGAGGAAGGGAGGAAGGGAGGAAGGGAGGAAGGGAGGAAGGGAGGAAGGGAGGGGCTTTTGTTGCAAAGCAAAACCAACCCAGGTTTGAAAGAAGAGTCAAAAAACTCTTGCGCAAGCTTAGGGCTGGCTCACGGCCTAGGAGCTAGAGGAGGTTTGTCCTCTCCCTGGGAAGCAGGTAAATCTCAGCAAATTGGAATTTCATTTTGACACTTAATGTATTCTACGTTAAGTATGACTGGAAAAAAATCAAAGCAAGACTAAACAAAGCAAACAGGCTGAGCAAAGCCCTATGCAATGAAACTATTCCAGCAGTTATAATTAGCTCTTTAATATGGTGAAACTGAGTAATGTAACAAAGGCAGACAGACCATGCAAGACACATACAGACTAGAAGCACAAAAAAGCATTTTCCCCTGGTAAGAGATGAAGTGAAGCTGCTCTTAGTGACGGCAGCTGAGCAGCAAGGTGGGAATCACTCAATGCATGACCAAACAGGGCAAAACCAGGAGACTAGGGACATACCTGAGGTACAGTAGCCTTTAACCCTTGATATCCCGACCACTAATCTAAATTAAACTGAATAAACAGCCAGATTACTAGCCTATAGGTCCACATAATAAATTCCCAGTTCTGCCTACTGCTAGCAAAGCATTTACAGGGCTATGTTGGGGAAAGCTGGGGAAAAGTCTATTTTGAGTAGCTGTGCTCAGTGCCAGTGCCCATGGACAGCAGCTGCACTCACCCCTGTCAGGCCAGGCCAGCGAGCAAAGGTAGAGCTTGGCTTGGGGGGAATCATGGCAAATAAAGGAACTTTAATAAACCAGCAGCATAATCCAGGGCTCTGTCTTCTTGTTTTTTTTAATAGAAGCTTTGACGATATGGAACCAATTATCGCCATCTGCCGTCCCCGGACTTAGATTTCCCCTCTCACAGCTCATTCTTCAAAAACTCAGTAGCTTCCTCCCTTTACATTTGTAAATGCTGTTGACTATGGATAAAATCCATGTTTACTTTGTATTCAGGGCCCATAGGAAAGCTTGTTTTAATCATCAACAGATGTTACATTCTGCTCTGCTGTACTTGGCACACAGCTTCAGAGGGAAATAAAAGAAAAATCTTTATTTTAAATTTAAATTGTAGATTGTTACAGACTAAATAAAATGCCAAATTGTTATTGGAAACAACATGGCCACTGTAATAACTATAACTGACATTTACTTTTTACAATTAGAATTTTTTTCTGGGGCTGTTTAACACAAGATGGTTTCCACATTTCACAAAGGATTTTTTTTTTATTCCCCCCTTTTTTCTGAAATTATTTGCAATCAAGCCACAGACATTTGTAATTTATTTTTATTTAATACTTTCCTATGAGTTTATGAAATACTGGGATTATTGTGCTATATACAGTAGATAGTTTTTGAATACATCCTCTCCCTGTGGACTCATATTTCAATACACATTATCCCCTTGAACTCATTTATAAACACCCATTATTTCCACAGACCCCGCTATAAACATGTAATATCTCTGCAGACTGTTCCAGCCTTATGGGCCTCTTTATCTCTGCCTTCTTTCCTATTTATATCCACCTTTGATGTCTGGACATGCACTCCCCCAGGTTGGGTGCCCAGGGATATGGGTGCCCTCCCGCGGCAGTGGCAGCGGTACCCTGCAGGTACAGTCTCAGCTTCACTCTCATTGCTTTTCCAGCTGCCAGAAGAACCCAGCTGGTAACAGAGGCTGGCTTGGGCACCTGCTGAATGTGTGCTGACAGCAGCATCCCAATGTTCCCTGCTCACAGCATTGACTATTTCTTTTTTAGCTGCTGGTGTGAGCAGTTAGAAGATAATGGCCAAGCCTCTATCACCAAGCACTCATCCCACTCTCCCTTAGCAGCTGTAGCCCCACAGACAGGTACCAAATTGGTACTTTCTTGGAGCCATAATTTCTCATTTCAGTTCCTATACCAGAAACAACCTGCCTTGTGAAATTAGTTGATAGTTGAATCCCCATCCCTAGAGGTGTTTAAAAGATACAGATATGTGGTGCTGAGGGACATGGTCTAACACTAGGCTTGGTAGAGTTAAATAATGGTTTGACTCAATTATCTTAAAGATCTTTTCCAACTGAAACAATTCTATTATTATTTTGATGCTTACTATTGCTCAGAAGTAAAATGGAATAAAATGTTTGAGCACAAACACTGATAATTCTTTGTTCTACCTGACTACTGAGAATGACTTAGAGTGCTCTTTTCCTGAGGTATTTTGCCAGACCTTGCTAGATATTTGAATATTTGAAGCAGCAAAGATTATTTGTCCACTTTAGTCCTATGGTCACAAAACACACAAACCCAAAACTCACCATGTGACTCCAAAAGACACAACATCCCAGCCTAGATACAACAGAGTGAAGTCTTTGAAGCAAACAGGAGGTCTGTAAAGGACACGTAGTGCTGTTTTGTAATTCAACTTCATGCCTTTTTATGGGACACAGCCCAGGTATTTGGAAGGTAAGGGGCATCCCACAGAGCCAGAGTGAACATCAAGGGAAGTGCTGCCTTAAATTCCTAGTCTTAAGAAGAGAGGCATTTCTCAATTACCACAGCATCCTCTCTCTGTCCTTGACAAATGTACTCTTGCTCTGTTCACAGCCTGTCTGGAGTGTTACTGCACAGATAATTTTCCCATCCATCACCTGGAGCCTATCACACATCTCTGCAGCCCTCCATTAACCACCTCTTCTCTCCTCAAACACAAGCTCCTTCTCTTCACTTTTGTGGCACTTCACAACCTCTCCCTGTTCTACTGGGCAGCACTGGAGCAGCGTGACAGGGCTGCCTCCCACCTCTGGCCAGTGCAGCGTGCCTGTTTCTGCTTCCTGTGTTGGTGTTTCTTCCCATCTTCCTTCTCAAAACTGAGATTCTGCTACTGGTACTGGCTGAAAGGGCAACCTGGGTATCTGCCAACCCTGAAACCCCTACCCAGAACCCAGAAGAGTGCAGGTACCCACAGGTACTGCACTTCAGCTCTCATACAGGCGGTTCACTCTAGGCATAATCCTGCTTGTGTGCAAGCTGAGGATGTTGAATGACCAGCCGTGCAAAAGCAAACCATGGAGATCACTTTAAAGGCATGAGTCATGTTCGTCTAAAATCACTTAATCGTCTAAACCTCAGACAAATGAACATGTAAGGGCCAGCATACTGATTTACCTCTGGATAACACACTCATCTTTAATTGCACCCCTCACACTGAGGAGCTATCACAAGGGCAGCAGCAACATCCCTCCACTGAGCTCTGGTTTCTACAATCCTCCAAAGCCCACCATATTGTATCCAAAGCTTTAAATAAGCAACAGAGGGAGATCCTCGTCCTTTAAGCCGTCCCTCCAATGCCAAAGAATTAAAACTCATTGTAATCATCCTCATGGTGCCTCCAACTTGCATGTACTTTCAAGCTTATGAGAACGCCGATGTGAAACGGAGGCATACACACTCCCACTAGCAGCTCCCTTTCCTGGCTGAAATCTCATGCACTTAAGAATGCAAATACCAAACAGTATTGACCAAATGGTATCATTTGAGCTAGTGGCATGATTTCACACCAACAGATAGTTTAGACAGTAGCTTCCTGCATCTGTGAGTTTACACATCAGAGTGTCCATGAGCTTATAAAATGAGACAAGATGGGAGCAGAGAGAAGCATTACCTGGCCCGGTATGGTGAGGATCACTGTGGCATTTGATATCTAAGATTATAACATTATACCATGCAATGATGCTCACAGTTACTTACAGTCAGCTGTTGCACACATTTGTGCAAATATTAACCACAAACAAGTTTAAAAAAAAATTCTTCTTAGGAAATTTTGAGATCTGAAAGAGAAATCTCAGGAGGAAATAAATCCTTTTCATTTAAAAATTGCAAACAACAGCCCAATGCAAACCAGCTTGGGAAGCAGCAGCCTTCTCTCCTATATTGCTAGTGTATACTGTTATGAATTAACAGCTCATTAAGAAAAAAACCTTTGCAAACCATGAATCTCGAAATAAAGTCAGAGAAACTGTCATCTGCAATTTCCAGTGCGTGAATAAATCTAAGGGGATGTCAACGGACAGAGAGCCAAACAAACAGGTGTCCCCTGGCCTCCTGACCCTGACATCAACAGTGCAATAAAACTCTTCCCGTTTCAGGACAAAACCATTTGGTACCAGTACGTGGAATCATTCCTGCTTCTCAAAATACAGAAATGCATATAACAAATGCCTCTTAAAGTCCCAGGAGAAACTGGGCCCTGCACTGTGAGGTATTCCCCCCAGGAATCCTGTAAATCACACTGAAATTTTGCTTGTCCTGGAACAGGTTTGAAAATCTGTTTGTGGTTTCTTGTACATTTTCTTAAAGGTATCTGATCAGTTCATAAATGAAAGAGTCCTTCACATGTCCATGTAAAGATCTCTCTGCGTATTCTTTTCAAATAGTCTTCAACTGCTGACAAATTTGCTCTGAAAACTCAGTTATTTTTATAGTTTTAAAACATTCTTACTCTTTATATTTATCACATTGAATCGCTCTGTAAATTAAAGTGTTATTTCTTCGTCCATCCACTCCCTCCTATCAGGTCTGGCTGTGCTGTCTCCACAAAGGCAGCACTCTCACCATGGCCTTTGGTTATTTTCTGCTCGACAAACTCCAGCACTTCCAGAATGAAATCTTAGGGCATCTGAAATCACCCTGAGCTGCTCCCCTTTACCTCAGTGAGCCTGGTCTCGCCTCAGTGCCAGTGAGGACCGGGCTAGGGCTGAAATGAGGAGCTGAAAAGCAGCATTGGAGATGGGCTTGAAACAAAGAGACAAAGGGACGGGAAGAGAAATGTGTTCAGCACAGCAATAGTGAGAATGAGCTCCTGTTGCATTTAACAGACAAACACACATCCCATATCAACCTTTAATTCAGCTGTTTAAGGTGTTCATGCAGGAGGACCTGTGCAGGTTAAATATAAAAGGCAGGTGTTTGGGGGCACCATTCAGGCAGAAAAAAATAAACAGAATATGGAAAGAAAAATATCTCAGTAAAATACAAACACTTAGATCCTCTGTCACAAAAAATACACATTTAGTTACAGGAATTTGTATGCTTAAAATAGGATCTTGTACAAAAGGAATATAACTGGAAGGTAAACGCAAAAATCTGGGAGAGAGGAGAGGAATGTAAGCAAGGGGAGAGGAAATAGACACAAGTGAAAACAGTATCTAAATAAATTGTTTTTAAGAAAAAATATCAATTTACGTAATAAAAACTACTGCAATATTTTTGTAGGCATTAAGAAGAATTAGGACATTCATTGAGTTTCAGGTTAAATAAGGATCACAAGTCATCTGTGGAAACAGAGATCTTTTGTTTCACCCAAAATGAACCACTCCATCAGCATGTTACCCCAGACAGCTACTGCCATGTAGATTCCAAATGGAGGTATCTCCTTAAGCAAAGGTATTTTGGTGAGTCCTTCCTGAGGAAAGCAAGGGACGTGACTCAGTTCCCCTCACAAATAAGAGAAACCAGGCTGACCAGTATCACCACCCCGATGGAGATATCCATCCTGCTTCCTGAGCATCTGTGAAGATGTGTCTAATGAACCGATTTCTCAACAGGTGAATCTTGTTTACAGCACCAGACTGATGGGATCTTGTTTAGGAGAGACAAAGCTCCGTGGTGTTTATCATCATTACAGGACTGTGGGCACAATATGTAATCACTTCAGGATAAAAATAAGTAGGTCAGGTGTTACCCTGTATAAAAATCTCTGCTCATGCAGATGGTCACTCGCATTTAATTTCCTTGACTACCTCTCCATCCATCCATCAATTCCTCTGCATTTGAAATGTAAAGTCAATTTGGAAAGCTATTCCAAGATAACCTTCAAAGTCATTTCCAAAAGGCGTGCCTCTGATTGAGGATGACAGTCCAGCCACTCTCTGGTGTTAGAGCTTTGTGGTCATAATTCATTGTATTCGCTCTGTATTGCATCATATTTCAGCTAGAGGAGTATTTTTTAGCAGTCTGTGTTAGCCTGCAGTTTATTAAAATGAAACCCCTTTATCTCCTTTGTCACTTCTCTGGTCTCCTCACAGTTTCTCCCATCATTGCTTTCTATCATTAAACTAACACGACGCATGGACACGGTAAATACCAACTGACAAACCAGACAACACTGATGTTATAAAAGTCACAAAAGGCACCAAAATTGAAGCTGGGATTGATGTTCCATCCTCGAGTGATACCACATGTGACATGGGATGCTGTGGTTGCACACAGAACAGGAGGCTTAAGAGCAGAACAGATTGGGATGCACAAAGAGGCAGGGCCAGCAAGGATGATTTTAAGTATCTTTCCCTGGCAGCTCACTGCATTATCATTTACTTTGGATTATCGCTGAAGAAATCCCATGTTCAGGCAATTCCCAGTGATGGAATCAAACGTCACCTCAAACCCAGCGGATAGTCAGGCTCCTGAATTATTCAAGAGACAGGAAATTATCAGAGGTTGTGTTTATTCAGAAACAAAAGTGTCTTGTTAATTCACAGGGCTCCAGGTAGTGTGCTGATTTGATCTGACACTTTGCATAATACAGGCCACCAGAATTTTCTGTATTACTTCCAGCGCAAAGCACAATAGTTGCACTTGAACTGCAGTTCATGGAAAATCAGCCAGTCTTGATGGTAAAATATCCAGCACTGCAGCCATGAAACTGTTCCAGTGATTGATTGCCTTGCCTGATTAACATAGACATTATTTCTAGTCAAATTTTTGTCTACTTTTAATTCAACTCACTAAATCTCATTATACTTTTTTCCTGCTACTTTTAAGAGCTCTCCATTCTCATATTCCTTTTGCCTGTGTAGGCACTTACTGACCATGTTCAAGTCACCTCCACAGTGCCTTTTTGATAACAGGAGAGGCTTGATTTATGGGGTTTTTTGATCTGTCACCATAAGATAAATTTTCCACTTCTTTAATCATCCTCATGGATTTTCACTGCATCCATTTCAGTGCCCTTCTCCAAGTGTTAGCCTAAGAAGTGGAGAATATTCCAGAGGTGTTTGCAGTGGCAAAGAAGGATCATAGAACCCCTAAACTATTCTGCTCCTTCAGAGTCTTCTAATGCTGACTCATAGAATCACAGATTGTTTTGGCTGGAAAAGACCTTTAAGATCTTTGAGTCCAACCACTATTTGAAGGACCCTCTCCTTCAAACACCCACCCAGGAAAAGAGCAGGCAGTATCCCATGACCCCAGCTGCCCATGGTCATGGTCACGGTCACAGCCTTGTTTCTGCAAGTCCTATGAATGGATCGATACCATGTGAAGGCATGAGAGAAGATCTGGGGTCTCCTGGGATTAACTAAAAGGGAAACTATCAGAAACAAAAACTTTTTAGTGATTCTTTTTAGTTTTTCAGAAGAGCCACATGCTTTTCAAGTTCATTTCCACTAAATACAGTATCTTTGATTTTTATAACTAGACAACTTTGAAATGTATTCTCCTTAAAAATTATACTATTTCTTCACATCTTAATTAATGCCAAAGCTTTATTTTCTCTCTCAGTGGTGTATTAGAAAACTGCTGTTAATGTAATTTAATTTTTGTAAAGAGCAGCATTTGTTTTCTTTCTTTTTTTTTTTTAAAGAGATGGTTCTGAAATCCTGCCCTGTCAACATCACTTAAAACATTCCTGCTCCATGCCTCTACGTAATAAATTAAATCAATGCTTTAATTGTGCCCATGCTTTGTGGTTCCTGGCAGTACAAAAAGATCTTCTGTGAATGCACGTCCTAAAAAAAATCCTACCAAGTGATTAATTACTAGTCTGGAAGATATAAATATGCTTTTCAGTAAGGACAGTATGGACTGCTGGAAGCTTTGGCCTTATACATCTCGTGGAGCTCCTTCGCCCAGCAGACATCATCTTAATTCAAACAAGATCCCAGTTCAATATTTCCTGGCAGTACAAACTGTTCTCTGCCCACTTGCCCTGTGTAATTAATCCAAGGTATATAGGTGTGGAATTGAGGAACATGAGATATGTCTACTTGTATTTTAGATTTCTCCAAGTTTTTCTCATCCTTACATAATCCATCCAATGAGGTGGTTTAATTCCTGCATATTCTGGACAATCTACCTCCTCTACATCCATGGTTTTATCAGTGTCCAGGTGAAGAGCAGCCATGCTCCCCAACCCCCTATAATTTTCCTCCATGTGACTCTGTGCTATCACACACAGCTGGTGGCTTTGCTCTCCTCTTAAACCCTTCTTTGCCAGATCAGTTCAGGGCGAATCCAGGGATATTTGCAGTCTGTCCCCACCTTGCCCTACAATAAATGTACAAGGAGAGGAATTTTATTTTCCCTCCCACCACAACACCATGCATACTAAAACTGAAGCTATTCCACCTGCACATCTAGAGCAAGTCAGTGACACCCCAGTTGACTGATGGGGTCCAGCTGGAGATCCAGCAGCAGCTCCCAACACATCTCTTTATCAGGGTGAGGAGCAGCGAGAAGGAAACCATTCAGCAGAAGAAAAACTAATTGAAAATAGCAGCAAGTTGAAAGGACCTGGAACCAGGAGCACAACACTGACTTCTCACAGTCAGGTCACCAACAGAAGCCAAAGCAACATGAGTGGAGATCACTGCTTAATGGCTTGAAAGAGGGGAATGATGGATCATAATCTAGCTCCTTAACACAAGGAACACAATTTATTTCACTACAAGCAAGAACATGACGAACAAAGACTAACTCCATCCTTAGTCTTTGAAAAGGTCTGTCCATAGTCAAGGAACAGACTGAGATAAGAAAGAGAACCGTGTGCCTGTTTGGAGGATAGAAGACTAGAGTTTTGCAATTCTCTGAGCACCAAAATTCACTGAAATCCTTGTGATTGCTCATTATCAATACACATCTTCCAGCTGACATTTTTCATTTGGACCGTGTGAAAACCACAAATCAAACAGCCACAAGAAGGTAGCCAACTTTGACTGCGGAAAGGTCTTTAAAAAAACAAGAAAGAAAACAAACCTTTGATAAAATAATTGCTTCTACTGTTTTTTTTTTTTTTTTTTTGCTATTGCTTCAAAAACAATTTCTCTTTCTTTCTTGTTCATCTATCTGGTGTCCTGCTGTTGCACAGATGAAAGGTCCAGTCTCTTTAAAATTTCATGCAGGGCTCTTTAGAACATCTCAGTTTAAAATGCCCATGGCAAAGACAACAAAATGTAACAGCAAATGGAAAGCAGATGAAACCCCCTGTTTATATACTTGATAAAGGTAGTGCCTGCGACTGAAGGTCTATTTTCACACCCACAAGTGGCAATAACCATTCTTAAAACCACTGACTCACATCACCTACATTCACCGAAGCACTGACCACAGCTCAGTATCCCAAAAGCTGTCTCTAACTACCCAACCTAGGTGCTGTACAATTGTATTGCCTGCTAAGAAAGGTTTGCTTCTTCCTTCTCCCTCAAAGAAGAGGTCCTTCCACCATTGCGCTAGCCTGACCTTAACAACAGAGAACATGTGCTTGTGGCTGCCTTCAAGTGCATCCAGTAATGACCTTGGTGGAATAAAAGCACAACTTGTGTGAGATGGACATTCCAGCACAGCCACAGGCATCAACATGGACCACACGCATGTCTTACCACCTACCACTCATCAGGTCCTCCTTCTCTTCACAGCACTCATGTGCTTCCCTGTGCATGGAGAGAGGAGCCTGTAGAGATGCACACACATTGAAGCAGCTCATCTGGGTTTATACATGGACCACTGAAAAGCACCTGGGTCCAAGCTTTCCAAAAAGAATTTCCTTTTTACAGGAATGGAGCATATTCCTGTTGGGAAGAGCAGATTTCACTGACATTTCCTTCAGGTAGTTTTTCCATTTACAAATTGCATTGTTTTGACCAAATTCAAGAAAATATTGAGTTTCACAACACATTTAAGGTTTCTACAGCCAGAGTGGCCACCATCACAATCTGAGGCAGCAACAGGCTTGTGTGGTTTTGTACCATCTTTTCCTATCCAGTAAGTCTAAGATATTTTACCAGAATAGCCACTAAATTTAAAATCAGAAACCACAAAATCTGTTTCTCAAACTGGGGTTGTTCAGCCTGAATTAAAAGGAGGCTGAGAGGAGACCTTCTGGCTCTCTGCAACTGCATAAAAGGAGGCTGGAGCCAGGTGGGGGTCAGACTCTTCTCCCTAAGAACAAGTGATAAGACAAGAGGTCTCCAGTTGCACCAGGGGAGGTTTAGGTTGGAGATGAGAAAAAACTTTTTCACTGAAAGGCTTCTCAAACACTAGAACAGGCTCCCCAGGGAGGCTGTTGAATCCCCATTGCTGGAGGTTTTTAAAACCCATGGAGATGTGGTGCTAAGAGACATGGTTTAGCACCAGACTTGGTGGAGTTAGAGAATGGTTGGACTCAATAATCTTAGAGGTCTTTTCCAACCAAGATGATTCTATGACCACTGCTATTGCTGCTCTTTACAGCATCCACAATTCAGAGTTTTCAAATATCTACTTTTTAGCTCACTATGGATTCGAAGGACAAGCACCACATTTGTGGTGCCAAAGCACCCAGGGAGGAACCAGTGGACTCCCTGCCTGCAGAGAGTGGGGACATGTATAACTTAAAAAAAAAAAAAATCTGAACCAGTTGCCCAACCTTGAGAAACTTCAGGATGGACAGAAATCTGTACGCTATTCTTCAAAGAGCTGATCTGATACCTAACCATATTGACACTCCAGGTATGATAAGATGGACTTCAACAGAAAACCGGAATGTGGGTAAAACACTGGAACTGTTAGCGCAGGTTCAGTAAAAATAGTCTAGCATTTCTGATTGTGTAAAAATGTGGAGCCTATTGAATCAAGAGTGCAAAGCAGTAACAAGAGAGGAACCCCTAAGCCTAAAAGAAACAAGCCTCAGGTGGGTGAACAGCACAAGGCTGAACATCTCTTCTGAAACAGCACAAGAGTTCCTAAATACAGAGGGGTTTTGAAGCACTGGTTAGAATATTGGTTATAAAGCACTAAACACAGATGCCACAGTCAGATGACAGGCTCTTCCCTTCAGGAACAGGGTAGTTTTTAACTGCATAAACTCGTTCTGAGTGGAGTTATGTTTTGTACACTGAAAATGAAAAGAACAAACAACCGTATCAAAGTGGGTGAATCTGGAGGTCCAGACTCTCAGCATCCTGAAACAGAAAATGCTCCCATGCAGGAGCTGTCTGCGTTAATCAAAACATTCCGCTAGCTAATCCCACACTGATAACAAGGGCAGGCCACCCAGGGAGATCAGGGACATGCTGGGCATGGCACACAGGAAAGATGATTCAACCAGGAAACATCTCTGGCCATAGCCTAGGGATCAAGCTCAGAGAGCACTGCCCAGCATCACCCACAAGGAAAGTCATCTTGCATCCAAAGAAGCTGCTGATCAGTGTACTCATCCTGGATAACCTTGTGCCAAGGCAGTTTCAAGGAGGTAAATCAAAACCAGCAGACGTTCAGCAGGGCAGCTTTGCAGATAAAGGATAGGATCACAAAGCAACACACAGGTGAGTCATGGACTATTTGATACCCAGAAATGAATCATGGCTTAATAAATAGGCTGGCTCTGGCCACATCCCTTCCGCATATAGTGCCAATTAGACCAACCCCCTAATTGCATCAGCCATAGAAGAGGAAACTATGACCTCCTCCAGTCAGGACTGAGCTCCTGAACCCAGAAGAAAATCACCATGAGTGATTTTGCAGCCAGTTTTTGTGAGGTTAACAGAAATACGAAGCACAAAACACCAAATAACTAAGGAGGTGAAGAAGCCACCCAGCACCATGCTGGGGACCAGCTCTATCATCCTTGCACAGGGGACCCAGCTTGGAAGAATGGCAATCCCAGTGCAATGGGAAGCGGGAAATCCCTGGCATTGCTCCAGCTGTCCACAGGCCAGGATCTGGAGCCACTGGTGACTACGCTCATATACAGCCCTGCTGCCTTTTAAATACATCTCACAGAAACCTTCCAGCTTAGAATCATCCCAGTGCTCACCCACAAGCGCTCTAGCTTGAAATATCCATATATTTAAAACTACTGGACCTCTTTCCCACAAAACTCACTTCTACTTCCTTCTTTCTTCTGCAATGACCACATCATGCACTGAATTTGAAATTCTAGCTTCAATGGCTTTGGGGTTTTTGGCTATCCACAAAGCAGGAATTTAAAAGGGACGTTATTTTCACACTAAGATACAGACATCCAAGAGAGCTTGAATTATTTAAAGAAAAATTTGAACAGATATCAGGCAAGAAAAATATCAGCTTTAAAGAAATAAAGCGAGCTATCAGTTACTGAAATGCTGAAAGACATTAAACCAAGAATGGGTTTGTATTAACTCCTGAAAAATTATTCGTATTTTAAACCAAGAAATAAAGGACTTTTCTTGCAAAGTCATGTCACTTTACACAGCACACAGGGGCTCCAGAAATGCAAAAGATGTCTTTACGTGTGTATTTGTAGAAGGGATTAACTAAGATCAGTTTCCAGTTTAAACTGTTATCTTGCTCATGTTGCACCAAGCTTTCAGCACTGCTGCATCTGGACAATTTGCGTTCCTTAGTGTGAACTAAACCTTTGGACCAAGGAGGGAAAGGAAGGTCAACCCAAATCCTGGTTCACCCAACTCTACCCTACCAACCCTGAGAAATTGCTCCCACATCTCTGGGCAACCTGTCTTACCACCCTCAGTGGAAAAGAATTCTTCCTCCTATCCAATGTAAACACAAGAGGAACATGCTAAAAATGTGTCCCCACCTTTCCTATCAAGGCTGCAATGAGATCTTCCTGGAGCCTTCTCTTCTCCAGGCTGAGCATTCATTTATAACCCTCTCTACAAGACATGATGATGTGCTGCTGAGGGAAGCCTTTATCGGTGCTTTATAAAACCAGCTGAAGAGCATGTGATGGCTGGGTGCATCCCTCCCTGGGCCTGATCCCAGCCTGTTCCTGCTGGCCAGGACATCTCCCTGTGGCATGGCACAGCATGGCATGGTATGGTACAGCACAGCACAGCCGCCAGGCCCCAGCCCAGGGCTGTCAGCACACAAAGCCAGCTGAGCACGCCACCAGAAGCATCCTCATTAGGCACTTGGTGGAATTAACTTGAGTCAGTTGAAAGCACTTCTTCTGGGGGCCTTTCTACATCTGTGTTTTCCCCGAAGTCCTGACTTCCTGGTTTACTGTTCAAATGCTAAAATTCAGCTCTCCTTCCATAAAGTATTTTAATCTAAAAATAATTCAAACCATGTTTATTTTTAAGAACTTTTACCCTCCCAAAAATAAGGTTTAAAAGAAAGCAACTTTAAACATTAATAGGGAGTAAGTAATTGGTGGTGCTTTTGTTGCAGATAAATCACTTTTAATCTAAATTTTTTTCAAGAAAAAGATCAAAAGTAACGTTAATCGTGCTGGCCAGGGAGCAAAGGGACATTCCCAGACATTAACTGCTTTCCAAATATGAAAAACATATTAAATATCTCTCTTAAAACAAGATGTTTTCCTCATGTTCCCTTTGGGGGAAGTCTGCTGGGCACATTCCTCCCTAGGCAATGCTCAGGCATCACCATCCAGACTTGGCCAGGGGAGCATCCACTGGGCACCAGTACTGCCAGCACACCAAACCTATCCACATTATGCCCTGGGGATATCCCTCACCACTGGCCCAGGCGGCTGGTGTCTGGTTGACAAGAGGATCAACAAAATCCTGGCCTGTATCAGCAACAGTATGGCCAGCAGGACCAGGGCAGGGACCATCCCTCTGTACTCAGCACTGGTGAGGCTGGACCTTGAGTACTGGATTCAGTTCTGGGCCCCTCACTCCAGGAAGAACATTGATGTGCTGCAGTGGGTCCAGAGAAGGGCAAAGAAGACAGTGAAAGGTCTAGAGAACAAGGCTTGTTAGGAGCAGCTGATGGAACTGGGGTTGTTAAGCCTGGAGAAAAGGAGGCTGAGGAAAGACCTCCTGGCTCTCTACAACTGCATAAAAGGAGGTTGGAGCCAAGTGGGGGTCAGACTCTTCTCCCTAGGAACAAGTGTTAAGAGAAAATGGCCTCAAGTTGCACCAGGGGAGGTTTAGGTTGGAGATGAGAAGAAATTTCTTCACTGAAAGGCTTCTCAAATACTGGAAGAGGCTCCCCACAGAGGTGGTTGAATCCCCATCCCTGGAGGTGTTTAAAAGCCACAGAGATGTGGTGGTGAGGGACGTGGTTTAGCATTAGAGTTAGAGAATGGCTTGACTCAGTGATCTTAAAAGTCTTTTCCAATCAAAACTATTGTATGAATCTATGACATTCCTGTCTGAGATAAGGCAGGATGATGATGTTCCAGTGGCAAGCCACACAAGGTGCCCTCACCACCTCGCCTTGCCCCTGTCCGTCACTGGCCTAGTACTAATTAACCTTTACAGATGAATCCTGCACTGGGAATCATCTTGATTGTACAAACTGTTTTTTCCCCAACTTTTATACACTAACACCCAGCCAGAAACTTGCACCCCATGCAGCTGTTGCCATGGCATACATGGATCAGACACCACAGACAGGTTTGGCTTTTATTTAATCATCATTTTCTGTGATTTCTGTTCCAACAGGATCAGAGACAGGAGGGAAAAAAATGCACTTCAGCAGTGTAAGGAAACACAATTAGGGTCAGTTGCAAATAAGATGTAGTAAAGCTGGTTTGCCTTCAGCCAGGTCTACCTGGGCTGGCAGAGAAACCCCAGGCACACATTAAGAGCAGAAAAACCTGAGTCAGTGAAAGGTGCTGCCTCAGGCACACAACTTTCAGTAGCAAAGTAGCATTAAATCCACAATTTGAGTTTGGTATTAGGACAAAAAGGTGGAGAATGATGCTCAGCACTGCATGGCCACAAAGAAAAGGCCATTAAAAAGCATCACTTCTCCCAGAGGTTTTGTTCCGCTTTCCCCCACTAAAGACTTTTTAAGGATTTAGAGACACATCAAGAAAATACAGACACTTCCCCTACTAATGGGAGGTAGGAGTTGTACTGCCAGTCTGGCCTCCTCTGCTCTGTGGTGGGGCACACCTTGTGTTCTACAGGGGATGCCACCAGCAGCAGGTCCAGCACAAAGCCACCTGTTGCCAGAACCATTCAATACTTTAATGCCCAATTTATTTACCATCCCCTTGGACTGGTCATTATGAGCAGACAGCTCCAGCCTGATGCCTATGGACCCGCCACCTCCCTGTGGCTGCTGGTGCTGATTTCCCTGGCTCCTGAAAGACAACTCTAGGTAAAAGGAGAGAGATTATTTTGTTTTTTCAGCAGGAAAAGTTTCTCTCCACTACATCAGTAATTCCTTTTTCACCCACATTTACCCCATTCCCTTCCAGCAGCTTGACAGACCCATGGCCAGGGAGAGACTGGTAAGCAACATTCAAATCTACTGTTGCATTTTGTTTATGCACTCTTATTTAGCTGAAGCCTTAATTACTTTTAAAGCATGTGAATTCTGGTCACATGAATTGGAGCTTTCTGTCAAAGTAATTTTCCTGAAAGAGCTGTTTCTCTGAAATAAGCTTCTCATCTGCTAATCCTCCAGAGCTGCAGCAACTAGCCTTCCCAAAACAAAAGGATACGGTTTTCCTCTCAGATACACCAGGAAGAGTTTTATTAGGCTTTAGTGTACATGTATGATTAGAATAACAGAAGGAATCTGCTATTTCTGAAAGAACTGACATAAAAACAATAGCCAAGTCCTTTGAGGACAGGACAGATGCCTTTCAGCAAAGAGCCTTTAAAATCAAAACAACAAAAAACAAACAAAACCACCAGACAGGTCTTTCACTTCTTCAGTCTAGTTTCTCTTCTCTACCTCACTGTTAGTAATATTTTTCTTAACAGGTCAGCAACAGTATTTGAACTTTTACCAACTCCTAATGAATTAAGATTTTGCATGTTTATCATCGCATAGTAAAATATTCCCACATACTCCAGTGGCAAACAGCACATAAAGCGCAATGCAAAGTGATAAAACCTATTAGAAAATTCATAAAGACAAAGTTTCCATGTGCAATAGATGATAATGTCCTGCCCTGTGCTTTGTAAAAGCAAATTCAGAGTGAGCAGCACAGGATTTGTCAGCTGAAGCTATTCAGCATCTCCCATCAGTACAGCAGGACACTGCATGGTCCAGGTGGTACAAACCCCATTCAAGCAGGAACCACCCATCCCTAACTTACCTGCAGCTTCCAAGGGCAAAGCTCTATATTTCGGCCACCATTGATGGCACTTGCCACCCACAGAAAGACAGGATGAGGATGATGCTTCAGTTGAGG
This sequence comes from Indicator indicator, assembly GCF_027791375.1. NCBI lineage: Eukaryota > Metazoa > Chordata > Aves > Piciformes > Indicatoridae > Indicator > Indicator indicator. The sequence continues at coordinate 10,504,810 of NC_072028.1, read as the reverse complement.
GGTTTCATAGAGTCAGAGCTGCCAGCAAGGCTCTCTCTGCATCCCTCAAGTGTCCCATCTGGGTATTGACAGGCCTGATAAAACCTGAGATGCTTGGGATCATAGTGCTGGGCCTCAATGAGGTTAGAGAGCAGAACCTGGAAGGCAGTGGCCAGCCATGCCCAAGCTGTTGGAATTCATGTCCTTTTTTGAATGGTAACACCAAAAAAGGAGCCTAAATAATTTATTATTTTCTGATTCGCTGCTAGATTAATACTCCAATAGAAGATACACAGGCTCCAGTTATCTTCAAAACATTAGAGGAGAAAAAGCAAGTATTTCATGTATTGCTTTAAACTTCTGTTGGGGAAAAGTACTTTAGGCCATACCCTCAGCTCACTGTTGGTAGGTGTGTCCCACTGCCAGTATTGACAACAGACCTGCCACATTCCAGATGCCACGCATAACTGATACAGTGAAAAAGAAACAAAATGAGAAAATAAATAAGTGAGGCTTCTCCTGAAGCTTTTTCCTTTCCCTGTGAAGGAGACCATTATCCCTGCCCCAGCAGCACCGAGATAAGCACTGCAGAATGCCCACAGCTACAGCTCTTCATTTTCCTCTTGGCCGATCTACAACTAAGCTGCCAAAAGAAACAAACTTTGCCTTCCAGTCAGGCTCAAAATGAACCAGCAAACTGGATTTTTATGTCATAAAAGGAAGCAGAAAAATAAGCAGGAACACTTAAAATATTGACTCTTCTTTTTTTTTCCCCAGAAGAAGGGACAATACATTTATGAAGACAAGCTATTAAGTGGTGATTTCAGATGCTAATTGTACCATCCTCAGTGCATCCAACACAGCATCACAATCACACTTCTTTCAAAAGTCAATGAAGTGAGAAAGTTTGGCCCCATGACATCATGGAATATAAAATAGACTTTTTAGGTCAGGAGAGGCACAAGCACATATTTTGAAAGCTGCCTCATCTAACTCATTCTTTGCAGAGCAACAACTTCATTAAAGCACAAGGTTTTTGAGTGACATTTTTGCTGCCCAGTGAAAGCTCCAGCAACAATCTGGAGAGGAATCTGAAGTCTCCTTGCTGACTCAGAGCTGCAGGGATATCCCAAGGGCACCTGGGCAGCCAAGAGCCAGCTCAGCTTTAAAAAGCAGGTATTGATGTTGTCTGGAGACACTGAGTTTTCTCCATAGAATCCAGACTACTTCTGTTTCTAGACCTAACTGAAACTTTAAATTATTAAATATTCCATTGCGTATTGAAGACTTGAAAGATGAACTTTCCTAAAATGCTGAAAACACAATAAGCAAAATGAAGATAATGCAGACGTGAAGACTGCCATAATCCTGCAGTGCCAGTCAGCACATTCCAGCATCACTTTGGCACAGCTCCTGTCCTTAGGATGAATATCTCAATGTTAATATTCACGGGGGAATACCACAATAGAAGCCACTTGGTACACAGTCAAACTGTCCTGTTCTTCTGAATAGTTATAGCATACATTCCCAAAGCCCAGCAGGACAAGACAAAAGCTGTACAAGAAATGGGTAGCTGTGCACAGGGCAGCAGCTCTGAGGAATGAAATGCTTTAGTTTCACTTCACCTTAAGAATTGCCACCCACGTACCGTTCCCCAAAGCCCTTCTCAGAAAAATAAGTATTGAAAATTCCTGTAGTTCCAGGTTTGGGACCATCCTGCAGTGTATGGCAAAATGAAAGAGGGCGTGAATAACTACAACTTGCTTTTTTGCACTGTACTTTATAACAATCCTCCTTTTCAAGATAAAACATGTAGAGGCCAGAGCCTGCATTTGAGGGAAAGAGGGGAAAAAAAAAAAGAAAAAAAAAATTTTAGTTTGTAAACTGCAGATTTGCTGGAATAATTGAAAAACAATGTAGGTTCCATGATGTCACTTTGACATCATGTTCTGCTATACCCACAAGTTACTGACCAGCTCACCAATCTACCTCTCAGCTGTAGAAGCCAGTGTAAAAAAAAAATGAATTTCCAACTAAAAAGCCCATTTTGTGATTCATATATGATAAAATACAAATCCCAAGTACCTGCTGTCTCAAGTTTAACATATAAAGCAGTATCTGAAAAACACACTGGGAAAATGGGAGTGCCACACTAAGCAGTCTGGGAGAGGGACTTAAAATTACTTGTGAGGCTTCTTTGTTGTTGTTTCTTTAATGTTTTTTAACCATTCTTCCACGTCCTGCACTCACTTCCCTTTAAAATAGAATATTCCCCTTTATCCAGTGTGTTTGGTTGACTCTTTAAGAGGACAACACTGCAATTAATTAAACAGATAGACAGACAGACCAAAACAGGTCATGACATTTATCACACTCAGTGCCTCCTTTGACTGGGAATGTGTGCAGATGGAAAGACCAAATTACTCAATTAATTAGAATTTTGTATGTTCTTTTCTGTGCTATTCTCATAGAATGAAAATAAAGAAAGATGAATCAGTTCTACAACTCCTATCTTAAGGCAAGACACCAGCAGATCCAAAGGAGAACCAGAACAGAGTCAATCCCTAAACAAACATTCCCAATATTTCAGTTATTCACACTCAGAGGCTCAAAACAACTAAACTGGACACAAAATGAAGTATTGTCCACAGATTTTTTTTGTACCAAATCCCCAAATAAACTCAGCATATAAAATAACACATTATTAGGTGTATTTTCTAACAAACATCAGCTCTGTTTGTTAGCTCTTGTAGAAGCTCAGCAAGAGTCACTGCAGCGTTAGCACCAACTGAGAGTGTGCCAGAAGGATGGAGACCACCATCTGAGGCACCTGGAGAGGCACATGACAAGTCCATGACCAGCTTCAGGATCACAAACCCAGTTTCTCTTCTTTTGAAAGTAGCTGAAAACTAGTGGGAAAAGACAGGTAAAGCATCATACACCTGAAACACCTGATGACAGCATGAGTCTGGGCATGGAGAGCTGCCTGCCCCGATGCTCAAGTTCCTCTTGTCCTACCCCAGCTGCCACAGGGTGGCTGCATTCCCATAAGACCAAGGCAAGACCCCTTTTCACTAAGAGGCTAATTCAAGCTGGACATTCAGCTCAAGTTCTTGGTGATGACAGTACTGAGAAGTTATTCCCCCCAAATCAGGGACTCTCCATCTCTACACATGGCGGATGAAGATCTCAGTCCCTTTATGAAAACAGGCACTGATCAAAGACATGTTACAGAGCTCTGTGGTGGTATCATGGCCACAGCTGATGGTTTCTGAAACACTGGTCAGGCTGGTCTGGGGAAGAAAATTCCGATTGTTATGGACAACTAAGGGCTTCCGTGCAACAGAAAATTTCATCCTGCCCCTGGAGATGACTTATACAAGCTTAAGCCTCTCTGTTAAATTGGACTACCTGAGGTAGCCACTAACTGCTTGTTCCACAGACACCAACCTCCAGCCCCTAACAGGGAATTCTGCGGTGTGCTGGGTGTTTGGAGAGAAAAGTTAATGGGATGTGTTCTCACACAGAGCATTCAGCAGCACTAGATGCTTGGAGTAAAACACTCCAGATAATTTTCAGTTTAATCATGAAGGTTCTGACTGAACCCTGCTTCTGACATTGCCATAATTAGAAGTGTTTGACATTACATTTTAACAACATTCTTCTTATTTTGCATTTTTGTGTGCAATTAATAACCTGGGCTAAAAATAGTATTTACACAGATACACAGTGCACTGTGAAACCCAAGATATTTTTTAATATGGTGTTTCATTTGAATACTTCATTGAGGTCATGTGAAGCATCTGTCTCTTTATATGGATAATAGAAGCAAAGAGGAATCCATCGTGATAACATGCAAATAAGTATGGTGCATTCATACGAGACCAAACACTGAAGTAATGAAAAGGAAGGAACACCACACAGCAGGACAGATATTTCCAGCATTAATGTAGCATTTTCACCTGCTGTGCAGACACAAATTCTGTGTACATGAATTAACACTTGTTCTTATTTGTTTTCTCACCTTCTTTATAGAGCAGAAGCCCTATGTGCAGCTTTATTTTCAACTAACACTAAGAAGCATCCATAGATGCAAAGATTATTTCCATTTCTAGCCACATGTGGAAAATGTGGTTGTTATGTACAGTTCCGGCGGGAAAAAATGTAAAAAGTTATGCAAAAAAAAAGATAAAAAGATAAAAATCTGTTGAACTTTTATCACTAAAACACCTTTTAAAAAAACCACCTCTGAATGCTCATCCAAATGCCAGTAAGATCTAAATCAATTTAATAACATAACTTCCATACTTGCTGGTTAAGCAAAGCTCAAGGGGGAGCTCCTGGACTTTATGTAGGTGGAGACTGGTCTCTGATTTCCTGTCTTAAAGTTTTGTATTAATATTCTCTTAAGATTAATACTAGCCTGAAAACAGTCCTTCATGTGCATTTGTTTTAATCATCATTCCTCTTAGGTTTGACTAATTTCATGTAGAGAAAATTTCTCAAATATATTCTATTTTCATGGTAGCCTACTACTATGGTTTAGTTTCAAAACAAACACTACAAAAGGAGATGGTTCTGAGAAAACAAAATCATCTAAACATACCAGTGACAAGCAGACTATTGTCAAGGTCACGATTATCGCAATAAACCTAGAACAGACCATTGAACAGCAGATCAGGCTACAAGGAGGATTCATTGCCCCACTCCACTGAACAGATGCCACTCAGGCAAACCCCATTCTGTTTCCTCCACCACAAAGGTCTCCTGCAGAACATGTTTAGCATCACACTTTGTAGAGTAACTTAAAGGTCCTTCCCAACCTAAATGATTCTATGATTCTATTTTTGTCTTCTCTTTCAATACAGTTGTTGCACAGACGCATCACAGATACCAGTCATACCTCATCACAGTTCTTCAGACCAACCATTCCTCTGGCCCAGTGCTCACATACCCACTAGACAGGCAAGATGTGCACAGCTATCACTCATGGTCTCATATCACCATCTCCTTTCTCTTTGTAGTCTCCATCCATTGTGGAGTACAGCAGCAGGGTCCTGGTAGCTCAGTAGGGTCTCTGCATACCACCATCATACAGTAAGGAGCGACAATTCCACTCCACCTACTGTACTTTGAAACATGCTTCCAGTCAACATCTTGTACAGCAGTTATAAGCAACCTACCACATGTGGAAGGCCAACCTGGCACCTCATTCTTACAGATTAATTTTTAGTGAATTCCTAAGAGGCTCCAAGGAGAATTCAATCAGTTACGCTGTGTCAGTTTATATCAGAATATGCATCATAATTCACTCAGCTCAGCAAGTACAATCAAAGTGTTCTCAAATCTCAGGTATTCTTAGGAGGAGCAGTGACAGAACAGTCCTGATGGCCTTTGTTCTGCTAATTAAGAGGAAAAAACCTCGGAAGAAGTTTTTGTCAGTGAGTGTATTAGTGAACATACTGTACCACAGGAAACTTCTGTAACAGATAATTCTGTCTTTCTGCTTTCTTAAGCCTGACACAAAGATGGGTAATTAGGGTGATAAAGTCTAAGCAGCCCTAGTAAATTCAGCTCAATCTGGTATCACCGCAGTTGGGATACTTATTTGCATGTTTAAATTACTCAAGTGACTAATTGTATAATTTCCTTTTCAATTGCTGAATGCCTTACTTCTGAAATTAGTCCCCCGAGAGGCAGAGGCACAACGCATGGTGCTGTTAAAGGTAAAAAGTTGTTATACTTTAGAAGATTATCATAATATCACATGCATTATTTCCTATTTAATAAAAATTTAATTGTGCATATAATTTGATAATTTAATACCAGTAATTTGTTACATAGATCGAGAATGCATTCATTTGGGGTTTTTCTTGGGGAAAAAAGTTACAGTCAAGGCTCCTGTGAATAAACATTCTTGTTGCTACAACACCCAATGCAGCCATACTTTGCCTGCAGTCTTCCTAAATGGGACAAAACTCAAACCCAGTGAAGTCCTGCTTTGGTTAACAATCGGACTCAATGAGTTTAAAGGTCTTTTCCAGCATAAACAAAATCATTCTATAATCATACCCTTTTATTGTCACTCAAATGTCCAGCCTTCCAATTCCTGCTGTAAAGGATGCAGAACACCAAGAAAAGCCACTTCACTTTGTTAATGAAATTCTGATGATGCTCCTTGGGCACAACTTCAACACAAAGACAAGGAATGACCACAGAAAGCCATGATGACAACAAAGAGCATTTTGTTGCCATCAAAGGCAAGAGTCTTTCCTGCTCCTTTTCCATTGGTGGGCAGTTTTCAGGAGAAAGATGAGTCTTTGAAACACTACAGTAATGACAGTGAACAAGGACTTTTCTGCAGAAGCGAACTCATTATGACCTTCCAAAACATCAGATTCCAAATTCTGTGCCAAAAGCCACACTCAACATTTATTTCCTCAGACAGGGACAAACCTTCAGCAAGGGGAAGTACTCAATAAATTGCATGAGCAATGGTGATTTGCTTGGTTTACAAAAACAGATAAGGGAGAGTCCTATCAGTAAGGACACTGCCACTGTCATCCTCATTTCTCTGAGACTTGTACAACAGATCTTGGAAAACAGAAATCTGGCACGGTTTCCTAATAACCCTGCTCAATCCTTGTATGAGTGTGGGATACATCCATACATGCACCACCTTGCATCAACTGCAGGTTTGCAGTACTGACCTCATCATCTCAGTTCACCCAGATGCTGTGTGAAGATCTTAATAACAACTGCAAATGGCCTCTGAAAACAATGGGAAGATCCCATTATGTTAAATCATTGCCAATTACCATCTCTGGCAAACTGGCCTCTCCACTGGCTTGTTGATGCACAAACTGGTTTTCCATATGCTGAGGGGGGAAACAGTGATCTCAGGAACCTCTTAATGAAAGTAAAACTCACTCAGCAGGCTCACAGGGATGACAAATTAATTATCTTCTGGAAAAATTATGGGACCATTTTTTTTCCTCATGTGTTCTGCTGGCCCATTATTTCTTTCCTGTTTTCTGACTTGGTTCTCTGTGGGCCCATCAACAACTCCAAAGTCAACAAGGACCACTATTAACAGTTCTACTCCTTACTCTCACATCTGCTGCTCAGACAAAATCTTCTCTAGATAGATAAAACATCCAATCAGCAACAGGCTGTGTACAAATATTGTGTTAGAACTAGTCACAGAATCACAGAATCAATGAGGTTGGAAAAGACCTCAAGGATCATCAAAGTCCAACCTGTCACCCAAGACCTCATGACCACTAAACCAAGTCACCAAGTGCCATGTCTAATCCTCTCTTGAATACCTCCAGGGATGGTCCCCGTACATTCAGCTTAGCTGTACCCCTGTTTAATACCCTCATTCTTTATTTGATTTTGATTCTAGTTTTTATATTTCTAGTTTTTCTAGCCAAATATAACACCAGTAAATTCATTTCTGCCGTACTGGTCTAGAGCTCAGGAAGGCATTATCTGAACACAGCAGTGACATAGAAGTTCAAAAGCCCAGAGATTTTACAGTGCTCATACTCTTTGCTTCAAAAACAAAACAAGAGCAATGACCACTCCTTCCCAATCTGAGCAAGCCCTGCACCCATGTGCCCAGCAGCGAGTCTGATTCACTTTTTGCTAAACCACATTCATCAAGAGTGATTGCGTCACTAAAAGTAGAAAACCAGAGGCTGCATTTTTCATAGAATCATAGAAACATTTTGGTTGGAAAAGACCTTTAAGTTCACTGAGTCCAACCATTTTCTAACTCCACCAAATCTGGTGCTAAACCATGTCCCTCAACACCACATCTTTGTGGCTTAAAAACCTCCAGGGATGGGGATTCAACCACCTCTGTGGGGAGCCTCTTCCAGTATTTGAGAAGCCTTTCAGTGAAGAAATTTCTTCTCATCTCCAACCTAAACCTCCCCTGGTGCAACTTGAGGCCGTTTTCTCTTGTCCTATCACTAAGAAGAGAACAACCCCACCTGTGTCCAACCTCCTTTCAGGGAGCTGCAGAGAGCCAGAAGTTCTCCCCTCAGCCTTCTCTCATGGCTGATCAACCCCAGTTCCCTCAGCTTCTCCTAACAAGTCTTGTGCTCTAGACCTTTCACTGGCTTCATTGCCCTTCTCTGGAGCCACTGCTGCACTTCAATGTCCTTGGAGTGAGGAGCCCAGAACTGAACCCAGTACGCAAGGTGTGGCCTCACCAGTGCTGAGTACAGAGGGACAATCTCTACCTGGTCCTACTGGCCATGCTCTTGCTGATCAAAACCAGGATGTTGGTGGCCTTCTTGGCCACCTGGGCACATGCTGGCTCCTCTTCAGCCACTGTTGACCAGCACCCCAGTTCTTTTCCACCAGGCAGCTTCCAGCCACTCTGCACTAACCCTGGAGATTTCATGGGGTCGTTGTGACCTAAGTGCAGGACCCAGTGCTTGGCACTGTTGAATCTCATACAGCTGGCCTCAGTCCCCTGCACTACAAATCAAAAGTCCTCAGAAATTTCCACCCTCATACAGGCACTAAAGCTTGCACATCTCTCCCTTTAGCTCTGTACACTGACTGAAGCATTCTTTTTCTCACATGGAAACAAACTTTTCCAAGCACATTGTTTTTGCAGTACACTCACTTGCCTTTTGCATAGGTCACTACTGTACACACAGCAATCTTCTGAAGCTTGCTGCTTGAAAACTGAGTTTTCCATCTGGAAAGCCTATCTGCAGCTTTACTATCACATACAGATGACCTTATCAAGCGTCTCTACCTTCTATAAATTTAAATTAATTGTACCATTTTATTTAAGTTTCCAACTTGCTGTGGCATATTAGCATATTAAAATTAACTCTGCAGGCTGTAATCACTTTACTTTAATAAAACAACTTACTAAGGCAAATTTGATAAAATTCTAGTACCCCCTTGTGGTGTTACCTTCATACCCCAACAGAACAGTTCTTAATATTATAGCCTAAAAAACTACTCTTCTCTCAAGCTCAGTGGATAACTAATTAACCTTTTCTAGAATCCTATGAGCAAAGAGAAATCAAAAGGACTATCACCAGCAGCTGAGAATGGATGAGCTAGAATGACATTTGGCCATGAGCTGAGAAGTAATCTTCAGTAAAACCTCACACATTTTTACATCCACAAGTATGGCAGAGAACACTTTAATATGAAAACAGCAGCTGGGCAACCGTCTCCACAATGCAGCACCAGTAGCTTTGCATTAAAAAAAAAAAAGCCACAAACAAAACAAACAAAACCCCCCAAACAAACTGAAAACCAATCATCTCAGCAGTTACCAAAGGAATTTGAGTTCACCACTCAGTGATTATATCTCACCTTGTACAATGGCTACCCTCACTGAATTTAAATGGCTCTGGCCCTTTGATCCAAGGCCCCTCTGCAGAATTCTTGTCTTCCTTTCTCTGACATTTATACCCATAGATACACACACCCCATTCTTCTCTTGCTTCAAGAGACTCCTCTGAAAACAAGGAAACAAACAAAAAATGACAATAGATATGCAAAGCAGGATTAAACAAAAGGAGGTTTTGGTCTCTCTATTGTTACTATTTTGATTCCAAAGAGGTATGGGATCTCTTGAGGTTACAACATCTATCTCTCATGAAAGTGCTATATAGGTCTGTCCTGTTTCAGTATTAGCACCCTTTAAACCCTACAGACTGACAGCCACACGCCCAGTCACATTCACCTTTAGAATACAGAGCTCCCCATACTTCACCCTTCCCAACACTCAGTCAGCACCATTAACATGGACAGGGTAACCCAAAGTCATTAAGCATGAAGAAATTCTTTAGATGCCACATGCTTGGATTTTTTTGTGTATCTGTACAAAAAAGATGCACTTTCAAAAGCCACTATAATGATAATTAAGGCTTAAAAAAAATTAAGACATGATTACCCCATTTTCTTAATGATTATATGGTAATAGTTTCAATCAGTATTTGGCCAGATTCAAGTGGAGGAAAAAAAAAAAGAAAGAAAAAAAGAAATTATTTACATTAACCTACTCGCTTAGTAATATACCTCTAGATGTATGTTGATGTTTAATCTACACATGAAAACACGGCAAAGGACATCAAACCACAGATCTACCTACAGCCTGACATGGTTAGGATAGCACAGCTGAAGAAATCATTCACTGCATCTGACAGGGATTGTTCTGTTGCTCCTCTGAGAACAAGAGGATTTGAGACATTTAAAAGGGGAGCAGGTACATGTTCAGTAACACATGTGCATTTCAAAAGCCCCTTCCACCACACTGAGTCAGTCAGCTGGAGATCTCTGCCCAGGGAGACAGGGAAAAGGAGAAGAGTCTCTCCTCCAAGACCTGGGTTAGGTTGGTCTCCTCACTCACTGGCTGAGTTGGGCATATGCAATCAGATTTGGGCAGAAGTGGAGAAAACGTCCAGATCAGGGGACTGCTCCAGAGTGCAAGGGGAGAAGTCAGCAGCATATGCTAGCCTGACCAGAGAGCAAGGGGCAGACCAGCCATGTACCTGCTTCAGATTGCAGGTTCACTTTGCAGCACCCAGCAGTGCTTAAACACAAGCTGCTTTCATGGCATCTGTTGTAGCTACAGGAGAAACTCATCTCTCAGAAGGTACAGAAAACAAATGTTACAGATGTTTGGTTACAACATAGTTAACACAGCACTGAGAAGAGCACTAAATTTGGGCTATAAAAGCAGACCTAAGCTACACAGGATTTATTATTTTTCCATATCTGGCTTACAGAGAAATGGTGCAAACTCACTTTTGCCTGCTGGAAAAAGATGTTACTGCATTACTCTCAAATAGTAACAAACGGGGTATCAGTACCAGTAGAGGTAGGAAAGTATCCTATTAAAAACAGCAGTGTTTGTGTAAAAGAGGAGTAAGCATGTTGGTGGCAAAGTATGAAAGGGGATTTCTCCAGTTTCTGCTGGTCCCAGCATCTTTCACAGGGACTGCTGCTCCTATGAAAGGAAGCCATTTAAAGCACACTAGTGGGTGGTACATCCTGTTTATGGCAAAAAGCTGTTGACACTAAACCATGCTAAATTGGTTAACTCTTCAGGTATCCAGACTAGACCAGAAAGTCCCCCCATCAATGCCCATCTTCTATCAACTGCTGCTTCACTGCTCTCAGAGTCTAAGTCTAGTGTCCTCTAACATCAAGCCTGTAGCCTCCATTGGACTAGAGACTGAGGTTTCTCAGAACTGGGCTTTCTCAAAGATGCTTTTCAAGGATTGGTAGTCAGCACTTCAGGTTTTGTCAATAGCTGTGCCCTAGAGGACAATGAAGTGATTTGCTCTTTCCAACAGTAATTCTATGCCCTCACAATGATTAATGTGACACCTGATGGACCTTTGTCCTGTCTCTAAATTCAGGGTCTTGAGGAGATACCTCAGGTCCCAAACTGCACACACAAACCTCAGATCCTGAGTAGTCTGTGTCATTCTGCTGCCCTGACTACAGGCCAGTCCTCCAGCAGTAGGAAGACTCATGTGGGACAGGCTTAGCATCCACGAGTTCTGATGTCCTCCTGAAACTGTAGACAGGGAACATGGAAGCAGCCAAGTGCTGCTTAGTGGCTTTTCACAACCTTTCTGGGACAATATATTTGAACAATCTTACAGACAGCTCAGACATGGCTGTTAATTTCCAGCTATTTTAATCCCATCATCTGCCAAGTGCCACACATCATCTTCTATCATGATAGAAGCAAGCAAAAAAATTACCCTGTCCATGACAAACGAAGTTTTCCGCAGACCAAATTGCATACATTCCTGGTGTCTGACTGCAGTTAAAGAATGGAAAATAGAGAAAGTCTGAAAGAAAGAGACTTAAGGAAAACTTATTCAGGCAAAAGAGGATCTGCTGCCTAACATCCAGAAGCCATCAAGAATTTGTCAGCCAAATCCTATGGACCAGCATAGATAGCACATGTTAATTATTCTTCTTCCTTACAGGAGTAATGAAAGCATCCTGGCTTCACAATGGACTGGTTTAATTCTGCTTCAGCTCTCAATTCTGCCTTTCATTTTCCTACTGCCTTTCTGAAATTTCGTGGAAAGACATTGTTGTTAAACAGCAGTGTACACTAATAGTAATTCAGTGCAGTGTCAGGGAAGGCTGTGAGCTCTCAGCTGAATTTATGTGAAAAATAAAGTTTGTTTCTTTTCTCAGAGATCTTAACTTAAGTCAGCATGGAACTCTTGTAAAAGACAACTACCAATAAGTCACAACTACCCACAGAACAGCCTTTTTATTTTATTTTTTTTTTATCCTTGCTCACCATGACAACGTAATAAATGAGCCTCAAGAGAACAGAAGTGCATAACTATTTAAAATTTTCTATTTTATCTTTCATTGTATGCTTCCAGACATAACATTCATGAGCTGTTTTTTAAAGCCCTCTTCAGTGTCTCCAGGTGAAACACTCCAATCTTCAACTGTGATACACAATACTCAGAAATACATCTTCAGTTGTGATTCTAGGTAAGAGTTTACAAAAGTAAGCTTATAGTATTTTTGTGATCCATTAATAACTACTTGGTCCTGTGAAAGAAAAGCAACGAGCCAATAGTTTCAACATCTGCTATTTCAATTTGTGTTTTGAGTTCTGCTGGATGTCTCTGTATTCTTTCATACATGACTAATAGAAAAGATACAAGACTAATAGGAACCATAACTGCAGCTTCACTTACGGTTGGTTTCAGTTAACAGATGGTCTTTAAACTATCCAACATAAAAGCATTCATTTTAGAAAAACTGCCCCCAAAACTGCTTCATAAAATAAAGTATTTCCTTTTTTTTTCCCCCTCAAAGCTTTAGAATCTTTCAAGACACTACAGTATAAGAGGCCCCACGGTTAAAAAAAGAAAACCAAAACCCTACACACTTACAATTTCTGACCTTAAATATCAGAAACTGAAAGTTTTGCAATACAAGCATCAGAAGTAACATACAGAGCCATACAAAAAGGTGGGCCACCAGACTATCTCTTTTCTTCTAAATTTCAAGTGCCAACATACAACTAGAGCAAAGTGACCTGCCAAAGCCCTACACTCCAGCTGACTGCCAAGGTAGGTCAGCCAAAGCTTGAGTGCTCCACAAGTTAGTGCAGCAGCTATGGTGGGGAGTTCTGGCTGTTGTAAAACTGAGTAACTACCACGAGTCAGCCACAGAGAAACATCTTTAATTTCTCGGTCATATGCTTTCATGGGCATATGACCTGGGGTCATAACAGTACCAGTCCTACTTCCAAACTATTTAATATAGAATATAGCGAGTGAAAAACTGTTTGTCCCACACACCCTCTGTACAGTTGAAGAGTGTTTACTAAAAGCAATAAGCAGGTTTGGCAAGTCCTGTGTTGTTCCACAACTCTTATTCTGACAATAGCCCTACACGTTTGCCCTGCTTTAACGCTCATCTACAATCCTGCTGCTGAGCACAGGCCAGGAAAGAGCAGCAGACAGAGCTACCTTTGGTCCCTTTGGTCAGTGGTTTTGTTCATTCGAGAGCTATGTAGTCTATGAGCACACTCATCTTACAGCGCAGCTCTTCTTGTAGGTCTGTCTATAAAAGAAACCAAGAATAAACCCAAAGAAACAGCTATTGTCCAAAATGACTCCCAAGCCCATCCATCACCACGTGCCTGACTCGGGAACAAACGGGTGCTCCTGCAGTCACATGGGCAGCAGAGCATGGTGCGGATTTCAATATGAAGGAGGTTTAACGGTGCTGACCTTCTCCAGACTCACTCCTCTGTATGCTGTGACAGCAGCCCAAGTGAAGCCAAAACATCCAGACCAACTTCACACAGTTTTACATTTACAATTAATTATTATAGTCAAAATTACATTGGAAAGTACTTTTTGCAAGTCTGTTCTATTTCAGTGGTGCCTGTGCAACCTAACTGGAGCTCACTGGACTTCCAGCAGCTGAGTGGAGAAAGCAGCAGTGCGTTTCTCCCAGAAAGAGGCTGCAGGTGGCAGCAGTTTTTCTATGGGGAAAAAAAAAAAAATCAGAATTCAGTTTTTGGAACTTTCAATTTCTAGTCAGTTCTGAGCCCCCTGCTCATGTGCAAGTACATTTGTTTTTGCAGGCAGTCCCTCCCACTCAGCTATGTCTGTTAATGAAGCGCCCATCAAGCCATCAACATTTTGGTCTAGACAAGAAGTGAAACTTTTCCCTAACATTGAAGCACAGCACTCAAAGCCACTCAAATACATGTTTAGAAACAGATGAAGCAACTGAAGCTTGCAGAATGGCACCATGCCCTATGAACATGGCTTTTTATTTTACATAGAGTATTTTTATTACTTCCTGAGCAGAATTCTTTTAGCTTTGCATGGAGGTGTATGATCACTTAAAATAAAATAATAAATAAAAACCAAAGAGCAGAACACACCTCTAGTTTTAAAAGTGCCATTAAAAATTCAAACAGGAATTAGCACTGGAGAAAAGTTAAGAGAATAAAACAAAGTTGAAAGTGAATTTCTTCCTTTCAGACAGTCTGTTTTTCCAGATGCATCATCAGCATCTGCATGTTAGCCATTTTTCATTATTTATAAATGTTTTACAGGAACACAGCCAAACTACAAGCCAAGGAGTCCAGCACACATTTTTAAAAACAGGGAATGTGTCTTGGTTATAGAACAAAAGAACTCATTTTATCACTTGGCTTTACCGCTTGAGAAAATGGCTCCTGGTGTGCTGAACTCCATGATAAATGTGCCCCCTCTAGATCTTTATTGCCCTTGTAAATCAAAGGACTGACAGCAGTTAATAAGAAAGCTTTTGAGTGGTTTTGAAGTTTTGCTTTGTACAAATAAAATCTCATATTAAAGAATTTGCTAGTCCTCAAGGTGTGGAAAAATGACTATGACTAGAACCTGTTGTGCTTTCTTTTAACTGTTTGTTTCCACTGTTTAAAAAAAAAAAAAATCACTTCATAGCAAGGAACCAGAATAAAACACCCAAACCATTCTGAAATACAAAAATTAGAATCACTGATTCAGTTACTAAAAAGAAAATCTTTCTGGCATCTCTATATCCTGTGATGTCTGGGCAGGGCAACAACATCAGATGTGTACAACATAAAACAGGAAAGGTCATCCCAGAATTCACATTAGATGTTGACAATACCTCTATAAACTGTTTTTACCTAAAGCAAGCGGTGGTTCTATGTGCAAGAGGCAGCAGACAAAATTCCACTGTGGGAACAGGATTATCTGAGTCCCTAGCTAACCCACACCTATGGACAAAAGGGTTTAAATCCCTTGGCAGAAGCCCCAGTGATATTCACAGATGGGCCAAGTTACAACCAGTAGCACAAGTTCTACTTATAGATGTAGCTGTTGGCCAAGCAGTAATTGCCCTACGGGGAAACAGGAAAATAAATTACTACTGCACCAGTACTTAAAGACGATATCCCAAAGTGAACTGATCAATTTATAATCACTGATGTAAAAGTTTGCTTTGGAGATTACATATTAGAACAGACAAGGGGGGAGGGAAATGGTTATTTGGAGGTCTTCAGAAGCAAATTGCAACTTGGATAAGAATAGCCCTCATGGCATCATGCACTGAGTGCACAGCATCAGCATTTCACTGAATTGTGGTTTAACCAAAACAAAAGGGAATTAACTTTGTGGGGAGCTTTCTGGTTTGCTTCCACAGATTGTGTTATCCTTGTTCAATTCCAGGCAGCATCATTCCTTCTCAGTTTATGGCACACCCTGACTAAAGAAATCTTAACAGGAAACTACAGTGATTTGGACAAAGCTAAACATATTTATAGGGAAATAAATGTATTTCCTGTTCAAACTGGGAGCACAAAGGTATTATGTGACAAGCTATCAACAGGTTTGAAGAAAGCCAAGCTTCTCTTGACTGGATTTTAGACACATTTTAGAAGGTATCTCAATGAAAAGATGTTGGTGGGCATTGTCTCTTTAACTACCCAGTTGCCCCCAGCCCAATTTAGGAAAATTAAAGTAGAATTTTTCTCTAAACACCAAGACAAGCATTAGAGGAGCACATCAATAAGGGTCATTTCAGATTAGTGTCCAAATTAACAGGCAGCAATATTTCCCAGATGTGCAGATCTTTTGCAGTCCCAAGTATCAAGTATGTCACTTATCAACATCAGACATTAGAAAGGTACACAGAAAAAGCGAATCAGGCTGTGGCATTACTGCCTGCAGCACGATTTACCCTCCTGCACTCCAGCCTGCCCTGCCCACAGCCCACCACATGTTTGCTCCATGCACTCTGCCCTTTAGGTATCTTTATCTGGGAAAGATCCTGTGATGTGGATAATCAAACCCTTCTTCCCAAAGAGAGATGACTGGGCAGCCAACAGCAGCTCCTTCTCAGACAGGATAGGAAAAGACACATGAAGAGCTACACACAAAGCAGGCTGGAGTCTGAAGGGTGTAACCCATTACACAGCCATGCAAGGCTCAGTTCATGGCCATGATGAACTGCAGTTGTTGCTGTGCCATGCTGGTGTTTTCATTTAAAGTACTGTAATGTTTCGAACTCTCCTCATTTGAAAGAACACCTAGAAATACAAATTGAATGTATTTAATAAATTAATGCCTTCCCTGCCATCAGGTTCTTCTGTGATTCTACCAACAGAATCACCTCCATTTGTTTTTTCCCCCCTCGAAATTTTCCATCACTCCCCCAATATTGACAAAGGCGAAGGCTAGAGCAAAAGATAAGGCCACTGAAAGTGTCCCTTAGCTGTGTCATTGTGGTTTGATAGGTCAGCATCAGGTAAATCAGAAAACAGCTGCAAGCAGAGCTTCCACAACACTGTGCCTCATGGCTGCCCAGAGAATGTCACCAGTCTAGCGAGAATCCAGGCCCAAATGTGACCCGGGATATTTCACAAAAATAAAACTCAGGTTTCTGAAGCATCTATTTACTTCACAGTTTAAAGATAAATACTAATTCCTGATGGAAGTGAGAGTTCTGAAGTAGAAGCGTGATTTCCCAAGGCTGGAAAAGAGGTCAGAGGAGAATAAAAGATGTAGAAACCACTCAGTGTGAGTACCAACAGTTTTCCTCCTGCTGCTTCACAGCAGTTGTCAGTGGCAGATCCTGGTTCAGAAAAGCCTACAAAGATGTCCTCCTGTGTCACCAGTAAGTATAACTTTGCACTTGAGGAGAGTTTACAACACCTAACAGATCAAAAGGAAGAGAATAAGGCAACAAAAGTGAATTCAGAATAGTTACAGGTGGCACCATTCAAGGTAACATTCACTTTCTGCAAATGAACTTTCTTGTCCAATGCAGTCCTACCTAGCCCTACATCAACAGGACAGCAGGTCAGGTAGAGCAAATGTTCACCTTCCCACACAGAGCAATGTCCCTTTGTTGTCGACACCCCTCTTGAGGTTAGCAAGGTCCTTATTTAAGGAAGATTAAAGATTGGTTTAACATTTATAATCACCAACTTCTTTTTTTTTCAACTACTTTATGATGATTTATTCAACTTTTCAATCCAGAAACTATTTTTAAACATCTGAAAACACTAGTAGTAAGTTCAGGGTTTTGGGGTTGTTTTCTTTGGTTGTTTTGTTTGTTTGTTCGTTTAGTGGTTTAGTTTTGTTGGTTTGTTTTGTTTTAAACAAATACAAGCCCAACAATTAAGAGTAGAATTACTTGTTTCATTTCAAGGACAAAAGGCAGCTCCCTCCCTTCCCATCTCGGGTAAATTTCAGGTGCTGGCATACTACAGCACCTCTCTAAACTTTCGAGTTTCAGCTCAGCAATCTTGAGTCAAATCATACAGAAGTATTGATGTTTGCCACTCTACAGTTAAATTACAGCAAGCATCAATGCAATCAACTCATTAGCTGTTTTTTATTGAGCACCAACATTCATTACTTACTTTTCAATTCTTTGATTAAGCAACATATTGCCTGTATTCCCAGTCTGCATCTACCAGCTGATTAGCTCAATAGTACTGATAATCTTCTCAAGTCAAAAGAGCTGGGAAAGGAAGTAACTGAAATCCCCATGAGCAGACTCAATTTACTCCTTTTGTGTACAACATCAATACACTAAACTACCAGCAATACAGTCCAGCAAATGAAACTTCAAATGTGCTAAGTTAGAGAGTAATTTTAACAAAAAGTCCCAGCAGGTCATTAAAATGCCCCTTAATTGTCTCTAGATCATACTCCCTTATCCTTCCACAACCTTCCTGGCATGCTGAGAGTCTAAATCTCTTCTGACTGATGTAAGAACCAAGAACAGAATTGAGGTGTGATTGTCACATGCAGAGACTGAATGCCAAAGGTCAGCACAGCTTACTGGTATGCTGGCCCATTGCTCCAAATTTTATATCTTTTCTGTCCCTTGGTTATTGCCTGACATGATTTAACAACTGTAATTCCTTATTTAACGATGTCAAAGGTTTTTAGGAAATTGACTGTATTTCACCAATGATATATTTCTTCTTGATTACGGAGTGGTTAAAATGATTTTAAACCAAGACAGCAAAATAAAGCAGTAATAAAATCAATAAAAGGTGCTTAAAACATTCCTTCTATTAGGCAATGGCATTTAAAATATCCGTAGCTTGTAATGGCACTTAGGATATGCCCAAAAATCAATGAGCTAAATTACTTATTGAACTAGTTAATTTGAACATTGAGTTCTATATGTATATTGATAAAACAAGCTACACCACTGGCTGTAATTTCATGGTCAGATATCTCCCTCTGCTGGGAAAAAAAAACTCCAAAAACTCGGTCAGAAATGTGTTTGGGTTTTTTTCAAACAGTGACGGGTGTAATGTCTGAAAAACTCCACGAGAGGTCGCTAATTCTCGTGTTTTGTCCTCGACTGCTGCTTTTGCTGAATTGCAAAGTGTTAAAAGGTGCTAAACAGCAACACAGAACTTTGGATTTCACCCAGAACATTGTCATTTGGTCAGGCCTGAGAAATAGGCAAAAAACACGTAACATGTGGAAAGTGTAGAAAATAAGGGATATTCCAATGCTTTAAAAGCAGTGAGACTATCCTCAAGGATTTTGCCAACATTTTTCATGCTAACTCCACATTCGATTCAGGAATAACAGCCTCAGGTTCTATTTTCTTGCTAGAACTGAAGTACGAAAGACAAGCTCTGCATCTACCAGGTCCTACACTGAGATGCAAAACCCTTCCTACAAAGATCAGCCTAAGCACTCTGCTTACTTCAGGGTCTTTTTCTCCTTTTGATTCAGGAAAGCTGTACTTCAGAGAGAAAAAACCTTTACAAAATGAGGCTCAAGGATGCTGGGTTTGCCTACAAAACGAATTAGCCTAACACTTTCCTTGCAGGAAAAAATTAAAATCAAACATTAACAGTAATAAAGATTTCTGTCTATTTATGTAGACTTATCGCTGCAGTACTGAGAACCCTGAAGTTACCTGAAGCTCTGGAACGAGAGGCAAGGTGATGGAGTTTCTTCTAGCTCAGGATGCAAGAATTCCTGAAGCTGCGGACACACAGAGGTCAGGATACCACCCTATATGTGCCATTAGCACTTTTCACTCTCTATCAAGACAGGAAGACAGTACTTCTGCATTTTAAACTTGCAGCCTAGTGGTACCGGTAAGGTTGCAATATCATTCAGAGGCTGCTCTCACTCTTTGAAAGGTCATGGTGATTAGGAGCCGTTCCTGACAACTGGAAAAAGGCAAATGCCACACTCATCTTCCATGAGAGCAGCAGCGGGAGCCGGGCAAGGCCGAGACGGCCCCGGAAACCTCTGTCCCTAGAAGGATTTGGGGACAAACGCTCTTGCAGGTCACTGAGTCAGCAGATGGACGAGGCTCGGCGGGATTTTCCACCCCTTCCAGCCTGGCCTCCTCAACTCCTACCGCTGACAGGAACAAGCCCCGCAACCGCACCCAGTGAGGCGAGACGCGCGGTGAGGAAGCCGAAACAGCGCCCCCGAGCGAGGGCCGCTCGCCAGCTGCTCACCTCCTCCCTACTCGACCGGCCCGCCCCTCACCTCCGGGCGGAGCTACGCGACTTCCCCAAGATGGTGCCGCGCCGCCGACAGCCGAGATGCACCTTCTCAAGATGGCGGCGGTGCCGCGTCTGTCTCCCGCGACCTCTTCAAGATGGTGCCCTGCAGCTGCTGACCTCTCCAAGATGGCGGTGGTTAGCCCCGCCCCAGCGCGGGGCAGGTTGGGAGCGGGACCGCGCGGCGGGGAGCGGGCCTGGTGCGGGCGGTCGGGCCGGACTGGCGGCGGAGTGGGGCCGGGTGGGCGCCATGCCGGAGCTGGCAGTGGACCGGGTGGTCGTGCACCCGCTGGTGCTGCTCAGCGTCGTCGATCACTTCAACAGGTAGGGCCTGGAAGGGGAACGGCGTCCGCGGCGCTGAGTCATGGGCCGGGCAGGGCCCGGGAGGGGCCCGGGACTGCGAGGGGAGCGGGGCGGGAGACCTTGCGGCGGGTGGGTCGGATCTGGGGGGGGACCCTGTGCCGTGGAGGGGAGTGGCGCACCCAGGCCTGGGCCGGTCGCGGGAGGCCGAGGTCCGCCATCCTCGGGTGGCTGTGGGAGCGCGGCCTGTAGCAGCCACCGGAGCATCCGGCCCGCCACTGCCACCGGTGTTTTCGGGAGAAGGAAAGTCAGAGGGCGGGGAGCATTCGGGTGCCAAGGGGGCGTCAGCCCCGTCCTCTGGCCTAGAGGACTGGAAAACAATGTCCTGTTCCTTAAAACACGGGTAAAGGAGAAGTGGGGTTTGTTCCTAATGCTGCAGTGGGGTGAGCGGGGCGTAAATCCCATCCCTCTAAACACCGAGCGTGGTTTGTGCCAAATTTAACTTAATTGCGCCAACTGACAAAGAGTTTTAATGTCAGAAACAGAAAACTGGAATCTCTGCAGGCGGACAGGCCTGCTATTGTGAAAGCAAATCGAGCAGCTCAGAGCTTACTCACTTTCTCTAGTCATTGTCCTGCGGAGAGGCTGCAGCAGTACTTGGTTTAGGGTATGGGCTGCCCCTTAGCTGCTCGGTCCTCGAAGTCCTCCTGCATAGCTGCGTTCCGAGGTTTGAGGACACCAAAACACCATTTTTCTGAATGGAAAATGACAATCAGTAATAAAACAATTGCAGCGTCTCTTCTGTTCCACCATGCACACTGCTCAGCTTGGAGAAACTGCTCCGCGGTGCCCTTCTCTCGTGAAGCAGGCTTTTTGTGGTAGGAGCTGACAGTCTTTTCCATTTAGAATAGGAAAAGTTGGAAATCAGAAGAGAGTCGTTGGTGTGCTGCTGGGTTCGTGGCAGAAAAAAATACTAGATGTGTCCAACAGTTTTGCAGGTGAGTTTGTGTGTCCTGCCCTTCTTCAAACCTACTGCATTATTTGATAGATGAATCACCTTGGGAGTTTGTAAGCCACCCTGCCAGAGCACAAATTGTTCCCTCCGTGTACGAATCAGCCTGTCTTAACAAAAAATGCTAACTGCTGCCAAAAATACACCAAATTCAGTCAGTCTTCTCTGTTATACTGTGCAGTGTGGAATATGTCAGGGGCTGCATGTAAAGTCTCCTAAGATTCTGATGAATATTTTGCTGCATCAGCCTTGCTGACCTCAGTCGAGTGATCACTGTCTCAGCATGGCCTGCAGAAGTAGCTGCTATCTGCTGCTCTAAAGATTTAATATATGCTTTAGCTTTCCTCCTTTTCTCTGGTTTTGCCTGCTTAAATGCTAATTCTTTCCTTAAATATGTTAATAGTATTGAAATAGTTTCCTCTTACATGTGCTAGTAAGAGTTCTTGAACACATGGCTTCTGCTGACCCATTTGTGTTAGATAGATCATTTCTTTCCCAGGAGGCTGCTCTGTGACAAAGCAAAATGATCTCCCTTCATATCTGGAGTTTCACAGTTTATACTCAATTCTCCCAAGCGTGGAGATTTTTAGAAGAACCTTTTTCTGTTTGAATTGAAAAGAGATTTTTTTTTTTTTGTCCTTTTCACAGCCTTCCATCTCTGAGCCTTTCACTTTATCTGTAAATTGAAAGACTGAGACTGGTATTTGGCCTCAGAACTGAGCATATGTGCATATATACTCACACTAATTGACAAAATAATTTGTTGTTTGCTCCACAGACTTTATTTAAAGTTGCTCTTGGTGTTCTGGTAGTCTATAAAAGCACTGATGACATGTTCCACACTGAAAACTGGTTTGTCTATGAACAGACTGACGTTGGTCTAGAAGCTCTGAAGTCTGTTGAGATGTTCACTTTGTCATATCAAATGTCTGTGCACACTTTTTATGTGAGAGGATTTCTCTCTGATGCTTGATGTTGTCCACAAAGGATAACCCTTGGAATGCTTTGCATTTCATTCCTCAGTTCTAAATTGTCAGGAATTGTGATGCAGCCTGAGCAAGCTGTCCAGCACTGCAGGTAAGCATGTGAAGTGTAGTGGTGCAGAGCAGTTGAAACTGATTAAAATCCATTTTCCTTTGGCAGCCAAAGATACCCTAAACTTTATTTCTATAAACATTTTCATTCTGGAAGTTGGATTATTGAATACTCCTTTTTCTATCCCCAGTACCTTTCGATGAGGATGACAAGGATGATACTGTGTGGTTTCTAGACCATGACTACCTGGAGAACATGTATGGAATGTTTAAGAAGGTCAACGGTAAGTGGAGAGGTCTCCCTGCAGTCAAGGATAAGCTTCTGGAAACCTTCCAGAGCCTGGATGGGGAGGTGGATTTATAGTAAGCTGGAAAGTTAATTGCTCACCTTAGAAGCCACTCTGTGCTAATTCCTTACATGGCTTCACTTTCACTGCTGGTTTTCCATGGTTGATTTGTGCAAGCAGTTTGCATCCTTAGCACCTTAATTTGTACCTCACTAGTTTCCCCAAGTCTTCTGACAGCTTTATGTCTTCAGAATGTTTCAGTTTTCAGAAGTGCCCCTATTTTTGGAGAATTGCAGAGCTTTCTCCTGTCTTGACACATTCTGTCCAGATAGGCCTTGACATTATTTTTTGGGAATGCAAACTTCACAAACTCACGTTTGGTAGGCATTTGGTGGCTCTTCACCACTTTTTAAAGTGTCTTTACTGCTCTGCTTGAGATTTCAGAGCTGAAGGTTCAGTGAATACTTCAATTCCTATGGATATTCTTAGCCTTGGGACTAGTCATCAGTTTCAGGATACAGTTTGTGTTTGTAGAAATTTTGCACTTTTGATATCTGAGATTCAAGTTCTTAAATCCTGGTATCTGCAAAGTTAATAAATGATATGAAACAGCCCAATTGTTTAGTTAATAATCTAGGAGTAAAGTTAATGTATGTGATTAGTAAGCTGTGACATGTACAGTTAGTCTTTGTGTTCTCTGTCACCAGCCATGTAATTTTCTTTCCTACTGTAGTTCATTTTCCTCTACTTTACACTCATCTCCTACACACGTCAGATTGTCACCCCTGATGTGCCGATTCAGTCTCAGTGCCTTAATCTTTGTGCTGTTGTCCCACTGCATGGTTCTGACTTGGAATCTTTTCTGGTTTTGCTCAGCTAGAGAAAGGATAGTTGGTTGGTACCACACAGGCCCTAAACTGCACAAGAATGACATTGCCATCAATGAGCTGATGAAGAGATACTGTCCTAACTCTGTAAGTGTGGCACTTGTTGATTTGGGGGTTGTTTTTTGCCTCTCTCTTCCTAAATAGGGCAGTTGGGAACACTTGCCCCTCACCTTTGTGATAGAGCATGTTAAAAGACCTGGTAGCTGTCAAGTGCTGGAGTAACTCAGACCAGAGTCTTTTTGAGGCAGCTCCAGCTGTCTTTTGTCAGTGCCTGAAGTTAACTCCTCTGAGCAGCTGATGTTCTTCCTCCCACTGCTGGGGAGGGAGGAACCGACTTAAGGCTTTTTCTTTGAACAAAACCAAGTGTCCTGAAATGTTTGCCTTTTGCTTAAGGTGTTGGTGATTATTGATGTGAAGCCAAAAGACCTGGGGCTGCCCACAGAAGCTTATATTTCAGTTGAAGAAGTTCACGATGTGAGTATTTAACATTACTCTGCGTTTTCCTAGGAATGGCTCTTGGAATTCCTTTATTTCCTGAAGGTTGCCCAGCCCATGGCACCTAGTTGCCTTTTACATGTGGGATGTTGCAGTCTCTGCTAGTGAGGGCCTGTGACTTACAGCCAAAATCTGCTGAAACCAGAGGTTAAATCCCAGTTGTATTATGCACATTAGTAGCTAAAGCTTCCATCCACCAATGCTTGATCTAAGAAGTTCCACAGCTCCAGCTGTCTGTGATTTAGATGATGCTTCCCTGTTTCTGTCATGTCCATGGGTCCATGAGGAAAGTCACAGACTGGGGCATTTGCAAGGTGTCGCTTTTACACATCAGCCTGTTTGCAGAGCTGTTCTGAGTAATTGTGTGCTTACTCATTTGTGCCCTGCCAGTGCTGAGTAGGTAGGTCAGGCATGAGCAACGCTTACTAATCGCTTGCAACACCATGCAGACAAACAACAAAGCTTTAGCTTTTCATTTTTAATGATTTCATTTCAATTATATTCTGGATGTTTGATCCTTTTGCCATTCTGAGACCCCCCCCCACGCACGCTACAGAGGAAAAAGCTGCTCCCAGTACTGAGATCTTGTTCATGTGGGATTTGTTCTTAGTTTTGTGAATTCCCAGTAATCCCAGTGGTGTTCTCCATTTCCAGCTGCAAGCTGGTCCAGGTCCTGGTTTTGAAAACATGTGGGTAAAACTCACTCTAGGAAACTGAGTCTGTGAATCTTGTGAACATCTTCCCCAATCACCAGTATGAAAATGATCATTTTAATGCAGTTGATCCATATTAGTATTTTTTCCTGGCTCTTTGTATGTGCTTCCAAGCATCTGCCAGCAAAAAAAAAAAAAAAGGACGGCAAAAAAAGTGTCCCAAAATGTAGTAAGGTTGTGTCAGACTGTTCCAGCAAAATAGATAAATTGGAAGTTAACAGAGCATGCGAAAGAAGTTGTTACTGGCACCTCTGAGCTTGGGACAGTTTGTGATTCTAATTAAATCAAGAAAAATCCAACCAGAGCCTTTCCTCTCTGGTGTACCATGGGCTGTGTATAATCAGTTTGCCGGTTTCATTAACAGTTCCTCATACTCTGGCTAGAATTACTTGGTTTTGAAAGGCTTTGTGATTCAGTTACAGACTTCTTCCCTTAGCTCTTCTGTGTCAGTCCCCTGATTCTCTGGTTTGCCCTGATTTGCCCCATTGCAGCCTGCAGTGGCACAGATGCCTGCGTTCTGCGCCTCGGTTAATCTCGTGGCATGACATGGTGCAGCTTGTCCCACTGATGGCATGTGGGGCACTTGTCTAGTTGGATGGCTGCACCTTTGTGCCTGCCACCAGCACTCTGACTCTGTCTCCTCTGTCCTTGCCCCTCGAAGGATGGCACTCCCACCTCCAAGACGTTTGAGCATGTGACCAGTGAGATCGGAGCTGAGGAGGCAGAGGAGGTCGGTGTGGAACACTTGCTACGGTAAGTGGCTCCTGGGAGACGCTCCTGGCTCCGGCTGGCAGCTCCCAGCCCCAGCTGCCTGGAGGAAACACAGAGCTTGTCAAACATGCTGCTGAGATTCACAGAGTATGTTCACTTCACAGTCCGGCTTGGCATATTCCCTCGCTGCCAGTGCACAGTGACAGCCCACTGATGTGATACAGGCATTCTAGCAGAGCTGCAGGGGATGGAGGTTTGTGGAACCTTCTCTAGTCACTCTACAGAGGGCAGGAGGGCATGGGAGCGTTGCCAAAGGATCTGTAGCTTACCAGTCAGGAAGTCACCTTAGACAATCCACATGCCTGTTCACCAGCCAGAAATGCTGCTGTTTCTTGCTCTCCAACGCTCTAACTGGTGTTAAAAATACTGTTCCAAAGAGAGAATACAATGAGGAGCTGGTTTAGATGTACTTTGCAGTGTACACCAGTTTGGTTTCACTCTTGAGAGAGCACTGGGACCAGTGCTATTTAATATCTTCATCAGTGACATAGTGAGGGCACCCCTCGGCACATTTGCAGATCACAGCAAGCTGTGTGGTGCAGGTGACGCACCTGAGGGACAGGAGCCATCCAGATAGACATGGACAGGCTGGAGAATTGTGACCATGTGAACCTCATGAGGTTCAATAAAGCCAAGTGCAAGGTCCTGCACTTGGATCAGGGCAACCTCCAGTGTCAATCCAGGTTGGGGATGAAGGGCTGGAGAGCAGCCCTGTGGAGAGGGACTTGGGGGTACTGGCGAGAGCAAAGCTGTACATGAGCTGGCAATGTGTGCTCACAGCCCAGACCCAACTGTGTCCTGGGCTGATCCCCAGCAGCATGGGCAGCAGCAGGAGGGAGGGCATTCTGCCCCTCTGGTCTGCTGAGACCCTACCTGCCGTGCTGGGTCCAGATCTGGAGTCCTCAGCACAGGAGAGACAGAGGGGGATCAGAGGAGGCCACAACAATGAAGCCCTCTACTGTGAGGCCAGGGTGAGAGAGCTGGAGTTGTTCAGCCTGGAGAAGAGAAGGCTCCATCAAGCCTTTCTGGTGGCCTTTTAGTTCTTAAAGGGGCTGATCAGTCAGCTGGGGACAGACTTTTGAGCAGGGCCTGTTGTGACAGGACAAGGGGTGATGGGTTTGAACTGAAAGAGGGAAATTTAGGCTAGATAGAAGGAAGAAGTTGTTTGCAATAGGGGTTGTGAGACCTTGGCCCAGATTGGTCCCATCCCTGGAACCATTCCAGGTCAGGTTGTCTGGGGCTCTGAGCAGCTTGCTCTAACTGCAGATGTCCCGGCTGACTGCAGGGTGGATGGACTAGATGACCTTGAAAGGTCCCTTTCAACCCAAACCATGATTCTTGATTTGAAGCATTCATTGCACTTCAGCTCTGCTCCATCCTGTTCTAAGATGGAAAGATCTCAACAGTGCTAATGAGAATGCAAAGTCCAACTGTTCTAATGCTGCTTCTTCCTGTGGTGGGTGTTTCAGGGACATCAAGGATACAACGGTGGGCACTCTGTCGCAGCGGATCACAAACCAGGTCCATGGCTTGAAGGGACTGAACTCCAAGCTTTTGGACATCAGGAGCTACCTAGAGAAAGTAGCCATGGGCAAACTCCCCATCAATCACCAGATCATCTACCACCTTCAGGATGTCTTCAACCTGCTGCCAGACGTCAACCTGCAAGAGTTTGTCAAGGCCTTTTATCTGAAGACCAACGACCAGATGGTGGTCGTTTATCTGGCTTCGCTTATCAGATCCGTGGTTGCCCTGCACAACCTCATCAACAACAAGATTGCCAACAGGGATGCAGAGAAGAAAGAAGGACAGGAAAAGGAAGAGAGTAAAAAGGAGAGAAAAGATGAGAAGGAGAAGGACAAGGAGAAAAGCGATGTCAAGAAAGAGGAGAAAAAGGAGAAAAAGTAAAATGTAGTTTTTTTTATTTGTAAATTAAAAATCTTGTAAACTAAATGACTCGAATGATGCTGGGTTCTTGTCTTGGGTTGAAATGCTCAGTGCTCTGCTTTCCTCCACTGTGCTGTCTGCTTTTTGTGTCCATCCTAATGTGGTTGGACAGATCTTCTCACACAGGTGGCTATCCCAACAAGCAGCACGTGGCAGTTGGGGTCTCAGCCGTGGGGCAGGGACGGAGGAAACCCAGGGAGAAATTTGTGTTTATTTATTTCAGTGCAGCATTGCCTTCTTGTGCACCTTTGAGGGCTTTTAGGCCACCAGCTGAGTATTTCCACCACACACTGTGTTAGCATTCACTGGTCTGAGTTTTCACTGTGTGTGAAACCTGATTTGCTCACATGACATTTCTGAGCTGAAGAGGAGTTGCTGAGCACCAGCAGCACCATGGACCAGCAAAGAGGCTGTTTGCTGCTGGCTGGTGTCTTCCAGCTGTACCTTGTGCTGGGGTCATTTATTTATATGCTGTCCTTTCTAGCCAGCCAGTGGTAAGATTGGAGCTGGCTGCTTTGTTACTTGACACTTAAACAAGAAAAACCAACAGATACAAACGCACTCCTGACTCAGGGTGCTCCAGGGGTGGAAACAAGTCAAGATTGTGCTTTGGTGTGTGCATGGTCCTGCCTCACTGTGAAGCAAGCTTCCCTTTCTAACATAAGATGTCAGGTCAGTGCCAGATGAGGCTTGCAGTGTATGGATTTGGATTTGCATGTTTCAGGGCTAATTCCTTAAAATCAGCCACTTTCATACCTCAGCAAGAGCTGTGTTTGATCTGGTGCTATTCACAGTCCTCAGGCACCTCATCACCCACTGGTGCAGCACAGGTGGCACATGCCAGCGAAGGAGCCAGCCTGGCTGCCCAAGGGGGCTGGCAGCTCTGCACAGAGCACCCCTGCCAGCCTGTGTCTCTTGCTCTGCAAGGTTCACGGTTAGGTGGCACAGAAATGGGCTGGGCTCCACAGCATCTCTAGGACATCTATGGACATCAGGCACCATCCCTCACCAGGACAAGAAGGACAGTGTGCAGGTCAGTGCTCCCTGCCCTCCTGGGTAGAGGCAGAACAGATGTGTGGTGTAGCATCTCCTAGGAGAAGGGGCAGAGGGGGATGTTCCTCTCCCAGGCACAAGATGCCACCCATTCCCCTGCCACTTCTTAGGTCAGAGCATCAGCTGCTGAAAGTGCCAGTAGAGTGCAAAGTGCCAGCAGCCTGCCCACAATGACAGAAACAGTTCTGGAACTCGACAGGCACCAGCTGGGCTACACTGGGCCAGGATCTCCCACAGCAAAGCTCTTATTTCTTAAGAAATAAAAACACCCAAAAGCCACCCAAACTCCACACAAAGAACCAAGCAGCTGCTGAAAAGCAAATCCATGGCAAAGTGACTGGATGCCGTCTGCCCCCCTGTGATGCGAGCAGTGGGTTTGGTTCTGCTGTGTTGGGTTTTTCACTGACCACCACCCGTACTGACTGTCCCACCAGTGCCAGTCTAGGTGTCACATGGTGGCACAGGGAGGCAGCTCCAGCTCCAGCAAAGGGCCCTGGAGACATTTTTAGCTGAGTGTGATTATAGGTTGGGTGGAAGCAGGCACACAGCAACCAGCCTGACCCTCCTGCGCAGTGTTTGGAAATAACTAGCGTTAGTTATGACCCTCTGAACAAGGTCTGGGCACCCATCACCAGCTCTTCACACACAGACACATGCAGGGCTGCACTGTGCTGTCCCCAGTGCCCCACACCGACCAGGGACACGCACCTCGGCAGCTGCTCATCATTTATTGCACAAAGTTGGGTGGCTGAGGCAGGATGGGCCAGTACAAAACGATTCGGTCACCAGTCAGAATCTCTGGTAGAGTCCCAACTCCGCAGGTTCCCTCCATGGACAGCTCTGTACGCCAACGCTCGCATGGGTCCGGCTCCCCAGGCACACTGGGGAGGTGGGGAGGGAGCAGCAGGAGAGGTGGCACCCAGGTGAGGGGCAGAAGCCTGATCCTGCCCTTGCCTACAGCTCTGGGAGCTCCTGCCACCAGCCTGGCCGGTGACAGAGGGAACACAGGGAGGCTGGGCTGAACCCACCAAGCAGGCAAAGGCCAGATGTGCCCTAACTGTGGCCAGAGCCCCAAAGGTGGCTGCAGAGCACCAGCTCCCAGCACCAAACCACTTCACTATTCATTACAACTGCACAGGGCCACACGCCTGCAAACTGAAACACGCAATGGACACAATCAGCCAGAGCCCAAGTCCAGGCAGCCACAGGTCTAGTGTGAGAAGGGGCTGTGCCAGCCCTCGTGTGGTGCATCAGCTGCAGCAGCATCAACTGGGGGTTCTCTGTTAGCTTTGCTGGGAGCAGGATAGGGCCCAAATACCACCTGAGAGCTGCTTCGAGGGCCATTTCACTTCCCCTCCTTACCTGCACATACTAAAACGCCATGAAAAAGCAGAAAACATGATGAGGGGGAAAACTAGCCTGTGCCAAAACCAGATCTCATCTCAGCATGTCTGCGAGCAAGGACCTGGGAGCCTCAGTGCACCGTGTGCTGCCTGCCAAGGCCCAGGGCTTCACCCTGTCCCCTCCACGCCAGCGCATGTCCCTCACCAGGCTCTTGTGTCCACCTCCCACCACACCTCAGATTTGTCTGGGGAGGGACACATGGACTCCCCCCCAGGACTGCGTCTGTGCAGATCTCGCACGGGAACAAGAGCAACGGTGTCCGCAGCTGCCTGCGCACCATCCTGCGGAGAGGGCTCAGCACAAGGCTCTGTGGGCACCGGCGGGCAGGACGTCATGGCCAGCAGCACTCCAGGGCCCTCCCCATCCCGGGAAAGCACCAAAGCTCCATCACTCCTGTCCAAATCCTTCTGTCTCCTCAATCGCATAAAGCAGCTTCTCCTTCAGCTGTTCATAGCTCTTGTAGGGAGGGAGATCCAGGCGGTTGAAGCTGGAGAGACAGGAGAGGCGGTGAGTAGCACCAGCATCCCAGTTCTCCTTCTCCCCGAGGCAGCTGCGGGAAGACGCGCAGCCAGAAACATCCCATGGGAACGCAAGAGGAGGGGACAGGCCTGTGCAGCCCCACACATGCTGCTCACAGTTGTCCCCACATGCTCTTAGCAGGGCCGAGGAGAAATGACTTACCATGTATGGCTTCGTGGCAGCCACGTCTCTTTGCCAACTTTATCGATGCAGAATTTCTGGGGCCCATTGCTGCCTGTTAATTACAAGCACAGCAAAGCTCATTACATGACCAGGAGCTCATAAAGCCTGCCCTCTTACATGCTGTTAGCCAGCAGATCACACACCTTTGTGATCCCAGAGACACAGTGGGGCATGAATCTGCAGTAGCTCACTGCTTGTTCTGAGCCCTTTGCAGGGAGGATATGTGAGCAACAGGAAAGGAGGAGGCTGAAAAGCTGATTCACAGCTGAGAGGTAACAGTACAGTGTCTAAGCAGGGTGGTTAAATACCAAGTGCTACAATGGATTTATCCACAGACCCACAGGACTGAGCAGGTCCATCCAACAGTTTGAAAGAACCTGGCTCAGGAAGTCTGAGTCATTGAGGTCACTTTTTAACAGATTGTGAATGCTGGAGAGGTTCCCGAGAGCTGGAAAAAAGTTAATACGCCAGGAAGAATAAAGGACTGGGCTAAGTTAGCTGGTTAGCTTGATACAGATTCCAGGAATGCAAGGCAAAGGCTGGTACAGGCCCCAAAAAGCGGCAAATTAAAGGATGAGAGCAGAATAATGCCACGCTGTGGTTGTCTGGAAAAGGGGTTTCATTGCACAAAGCTCAAAATTCAATCAAAAATCAAATCTCATTCAACACAAGATGAGGAGCCAGGGTGACAAAGCTGACTGTGGTGACACTGTTCACGGCTAAGGAATTTGTCAGAGTACAGCCTGCCATCAGATTCAGTCACGGTGCTCAGATTTCATGGCTGCTGTTCTCTGCAGTGGAGACATGGACAGCCAGGTCCCACCCCCTAGGACCCCATGCCCAAGCTGAGCTGGGAACACGCACCAATGAGCTCTGCAAAGCCCCCGACGGGCAGGCGGCAGGTCCCCGTCACAAACTGCAGCAGCCGGATCCTCTTCTCGTTGTCCATCTCTTTAACCACCTATGGTAAGAATGTAGCAGGAGAGTGGGATCCTCGGCACCCCCAAGCCCACAGCCTGGCTGAGGCTCGGGTACAATCCTGCAGCATGGCTCCTGCCACCAACATCTCACACCCTCTGGCCAGCTGGTCCTGGACCCAGCCCAGGGTGGTGCAGTACACTGGGGAAAGTGGTCAGAGAATCACAAACTGGTTTGGGTAGGAAGGGACCTTTAAAGGTCATCTTGTCCAACCCCTGGGCAGCCAGCAGTGACATCTGCAACTAGAGCAGGTTGCTCAGGGTCCCAAACCACCTGACTGGAATGGTTCCAGGGATGGGACATCTCCCACCAATCTGGGCAACCTGGGTCAGTGTCTCACCACCTTCACAGTGAAGAAATTCTTCTGTACACCCAGTTTAAATCTCCTTTTAGTTTAAATCCACCACCCCTTTTCCTCACAATGAGGTCTTCCCAGAGCCACCTTTGAAAGAAACCTCCAGCCCTCACCTCCAGTCCTGCATCCTCAGGAGTGAGCCATCCCAAGCAGCCACTCATTTTCAACCCCCTTCTGTCCTGGCCAGCATGGAGCAGTGTAGCCTTAACTGACACAGGTGTATGACACACCACCCCCTCCTGTCACCCTGCTCAGAGCAGCAGCTATTGCTAGAATCATGTTGGCCATTTCTGCCAGCCACAGCCAGATGCTGCTTGCTGAAGGTGTGCCCCGTGCCAGCCCTGCCCACCCTGTGCCAGCTGTGCCCATCCAAGGCCAAAGCAGGGGATGATCCCAAGTGGTGCTGGGACTGACCTGCCAGAACCACTGGATCTGTTTGCTGTTCTTGGTGTAGTGCCTGTAGATGGTATTCTTCTGCCAGTCGTTCATGTCGATCTCCTGCATGCCGCACAGCATCAGCTGGGGACAGGGGACATTCATCAGCAGGACAGAAAATGGGTCCTGCGCCCACACTTTGGAGCACTGACCCCTTCAGTGCCAGGCTTCACAGGGCACAGGCTCCAGTACAGGGTACTGGAAGTGTCTGGGAGAAATTCCTTGCCTCCAAGACATTTTCTTGCTAACACCCCAGAGACCTGACCACCTGGGTGGGGACCCCCATCAGCAGAGCAGAAGGTGTGAGCAAAGCCCATGTGCTCTGTTCCCACCAAGTGCCATTCCCAGAAGCACCAGTATCGCCACTTCCCTGTACCAGCAAAGGCACCAGCTTACCTCCAGCTCCTTCTCATCAAAGTACCGCAACCACTCCAGTGGCACCACCTCATTGAAACCATCCAGGAAAGCCTTGGTCTGCTCCTCCACACCCCGTGTGAACCTCCAGTCTGTCAGCAGCCTGGAAAGGCAGATGGCGCTCAGCAGGCAGCCAGCACCACTGACCCAGCATGGGGAAGCCCCCACCACCACCCATTCTGCTGGTGGGGAGGTCCCTGGGAACTGCAGAGGTGCATGAGCAGGGGCTCCCTTCAGTTCTCACTAGGGGTTTTCTCTCTCCTCTTTCAAACCTGAGAGCAGGGGACAGCCCTGAGCACAGGCTAGCAGCTATCAGGATGTCAAGGGGTACAAACCATATCCCCTGCCCCGAGTCCACCATCAGGAGAAGATGCTCCTGGCACCCCCAAGCCAGCCCAGCTCCAGGACAGGGAGAGATGTCTCACCCTCTCTCCCCTCTCCTCTTTCCTGAAAGTTCTGGCAGCAGCCCAGGCAGCAGCAAGCCAGACCGCAGCACAGCTCAGCCAGCCACGCCAGCCCAGACTTGTCACAGGCCACGTAGCCCAGGGAAGCAGCCATGTCCCAAGCCCCATGTTCCCACACCACTGCCCTGCAGCCATGGGGGCCTCGGGATGGCCACACTCACATGATGTACTCCTCCTTGTTCTCCTCTGTCACCCGGATGCTCTCACCACCCTCCTTCAGCTCATGGGTGGTCACCTTGCCCAGGATCTCCATGTCCTGGATGAAGTACAGCTCCAGACCACACTCTTCTAGGCTGTTCTCCCTGCAGGACATGGGATGTTATTTCCGATGGGGACACCCACAGCAGCAAGGGGGCATGAAGAGGGAAAGCTGTGCCCCACGCAGCAGGACAGGCCTGCACCAGGAGGGAGCATGGGGCACTCACTTGGTCCAAACAATGGAGTTGTAAAACTCAGGGTCAATGGATTCCAGGTCCTTCAGTGTGGGCCGCTTGTTCAGCATCCGCTTGTAGAAGGGCAGTGTGAAGCCAGTATCAATGAACTTCCCATGGTACAGAGCCTGTGGTGGGGAGGTGATGCTGAGTCACACAGGACCTCAGGATAGACCCAAGAGGTGAGATGATGTCCTGGCACAGCAGCAGCCATGGGGCAAGAGGGAATCTCTCCTGGGATCCCTGAACTGTGGCACTCACTCCTGGCTGGGAAGCACCTTGGGAAGGAGCTGGCTCCCCCCGGCAGCGCTGCCCAGTGTGTTGTGCTGGCAGCCCCTCTCCCCTCCCCACTACGAATTCCACCCCGTCTCCTTCTCCCCTCACAGCTCTATTAAGAGCACTTGTTTAAACAGAGCTGTGCTGTGGCTTCCCTGAATCCCTGGCTTCCAGGAGCCCCAAGGCAAAGGGAGCCAAAAATAATGCAGACGCTTGTCTAGAACGGCCAGCGGTGAGTAATAGTCTGGGGTTTTATTGGTATCCTGCAAGGCGCAGGGCAGGGCAGGGCAGGACAGCATGGGGACCCCATCTGCATGCAACCACCCCAGACACACCTCGCAGGGCCATGGACCAAGGACCCTTCCCCAGGCTCTGGGAGCTTCTGGCAGCCCTGCTGCCAGCCCAGGGCTGGAAGACCTGCAGCATGTTGGCCGTGGGGAAAGCGAGACAGACAGGAGGAGCCACTGTGGGGCTTGGGCAGCTGGAAAATCTCACACTGCTTGGGCTAAAAATAGTCCCCAGAGCTGCAGACCCGACAGCACCTGGAGTGGCAGCCAAGGACCTGGAGCCATCCCCGCCACACAGCCCCTGAAAAACCAGGTCCCCTCTGGCCCCGTGGCCATCCCCTGCATTTAAAATGCATGACCCCACAGCACCGCCCTTGATGGTCCACCTCCCATGGACCCACACCTGAGCAAAATGGGGCTTTACAGAGGGTGACAGTGCTGAGCCAAACACAGCCATGACATGTGGAGCTGCCCCTCTTCCCAACGACCACCTCTGTCCCTTTCAAGGCCCCTGCTCCATGGTGGGGACACAAACAAAGAGTTCTGTCTCCCCTGGTCTCTCCAATCCCTCTCACTCCATCACCTCAGGCTCTTACCATGGCGATAAAGCGGCCAATGAAGCGGAAGTAGGTGAGGTGGTCGGGGTTGATGGAGGAGGCAGGGTTGATCTGCAGGCAGTAGTTGTTCTTGCCAGCATACTCAAAGAGGCAGTACATGGGGTTGAGCACCTCATGAGACAGGAGGAAGAACCACTCCCTGGGACAACAGGAAGGGGGAATGCGGTGATGAGGGGCTCAGAGAGCCAGGGTGCCCAGGGAGGCTGTGCCCTGATGGAGAGGACAGCTTTGTGCCTCCACAGAACAAACCAGGCACCTATCTCTTGGGGTCCTGGGGCCAGCATGGGGCCCTGGTGTGACTTGGTGAGGACGTCCTCCACCCCAGGGGTGCTATGCATTGTTTGTGAAGGGCTTCTGGCAACGACACCGAGAAACACCTCCGTTTGCTGGAGGCCCCACTCAGAGCATCAGGGATCCCAGCAGGTGACACTCAGGCTGTTGTACAAACACACACTTGTTCACACAATCCCGAGCTGTGCACACCCCCTCTGAGCCTCCCCATATAGGCTCCCCCAGGAGCCTGCCCCAAGCCTACAGCAGCACAGGGACAGGGACCATCCTGGCTTTGCTCCCCAGGCTGTGCAGGCAGATGGGAGTCCTCAGACGCAGAGGCAGCCCCAGCATCCCGTCCGTGGTTCTACCCTGTGGTAGAACAGCATGACGTAACCTACCATAGGGTAAAACCACTGGCAGGACACGGAGAGAGGCGGAGAGCAGGAGCCCTTGCACCAGAGCCAGGGGCAGCAGCACACGCAGGAGGAGCGGGCAAGAGCAGCGGGCAGAGGGAAGCATTAGCCCAGCACCAAAGACCAAGGAAGACATTCCGAGCAGGTGAGGGGGCTGATGGGGACATGGGACCCCCATCCAGTCAAGACACAGCCTGTGCTGTGTGGTAATACCATCCTTGGGGCAGGCACCGGAGGCTGCAGACTCATAGCCACTGCATCCCACCATGTCTGCCCCAGCACAAACCAAGCAGGGGCAGACCAGGGAACACCAGGCCTGTTGGCTGCTGGAAGAAGCCACTCAATCCATCAACCCCATGGACCACGGGCAGCAGGAAAGCCCCAGCCTGGTTCCCCAGTCCTCCCCTATGCCAGGGACAAGAACTCAACATTGTTTCCCATTTGAACACCTCCTGGCTCTACTGTCCAAACACGTGGGGGACCAAGGCTGGGAACCCAGAAAGCTGCTGCCAGACAGACTCCTCGGCCCACGCTGTCCTTAAGGGACTCATAGCCCCATCCAGGGGTGAGCACAT
This sequence comes from Indicator indicator, assembly GCF_027791375.1. Classification (NCBI taxonomy): domain Eukaryota; kingdom Metazoa; phylum Chordata; class Aves; order Piciformes; family Indicatoridae; genus Indicator; species Indicator indicator. The sequence continues at coordinate 10,468,646 of NC_072028.1, read as the reverse complement.
GGTCTGGCACACCAGCGCTCACCTAGCAATGCCCCCATAGTCCAGGCCCTCCTCTCCTCGCATGATGATGTACAGGCGACGGCGCAGGTCGTACGGCTTCATGTTCATAATCTGGGCAGAGGCAAAGGGAAGTGTCACCACAAGCTGGTGCAGGGAGCAGCTCCCACCTCCCCAGGCTCTGTGGCCCTGACACCTCCTCACCTGCTGGAAAGAGTCCTCAAAGAGTGTCTGCCGGGAAACGCTGATCTTCACGTGGCTGGGCAATGCGTTTGACTGTGAGCAAGGCAGAGACATGAGGCTTTGGGCAGGAGGGCACCGTGGCTTTCCTTGCCCACACCTGTCCACCACCCACCCAGTCTGGTGGCTCAGCTTGCCCCAGGCTGCCAGGACCCTTCGGCCACTCTACTCACATGGCAGAGGAAGCGGAACTGGTGGTACTTCCAGCGAAAGCTTCGGTCATATGCCCCCGGGGAGCCACCCTGTTTGCTCCTGCAAAAGCAGTACAAGCCCTGGCTCAGCAGCCCCACCAACATGAGCTTCTCAGCCCCAGGACCCTCCTCATCTGCCAGGCAGAAGGAAGACCTTTGGGCTGCAGCTCTCCCATCACACCCAAACGTGAGGCCCTAAACCCAGGGCTCAGTGTCTTTGCAACAAAGCTGATTCACACCCCTACTCCATGTTGTGACCATGGGAAGGCAAGGGCTGCAATCACACAGCTCCAGTCCCAGCTCCCAGTGTGCAGCCCAGCCCAAGAGCACATACCCAGACTCAAATCCAGGACGTGGGTCCTTGAAGGTGGTGGTACGAGTGTTGTGGTCCACAAAATAGCGCACACCCTCGTTCGTGTACTTCATCTCCCAGCCGGGCGGCAGCGGTGGCTCCTGAATCATCCTGCCAACAAGGAAGGGGTCACTGAGCTGGCACCTTGGGCATCTCTTGCCCTGAACTGTGGTTCTCTGAATGGCTGCCCTCAGGGACCACCTTCAGTTTGTAGCTCCATGCCAGGCAAAAGGAAGGATTCATGGCATGGGATGCCTGTCTGCATCCCAAGACAGAAGCCCTGCCTGTGTTGTACTCTTGGTCAGAGCCAGCACTGGCCACAGTTACAGCTTCACTATGTCTGCAGGAGAGGTGGCCTCAGAGGAGACCTGGACCAGATCTCTGAAGAACTGCAACCCAGAGCTCTCAGAAGCCCAAGCAAAGCCCTGCAGGAAGATGACAGACTTCCTGCCCAGGCAGCCCTGCAGTCTTCTCCATCGGTCCCTCATCTCCAAAGTCAGCTCCCACAAGCCAGAGAGCTGCCCCGCAATGCCAAGGGCTTCAGTGTACAACCCTCCTGGGCTCCAGTGCTGCCTGCAGCTTTGAGCTCCCCTGAGCTGCAGCTTACAGGACCCTCTCCAGGCTCTGCCCCCTGATTTTCTCCGAATTAGTTAGGGGGGCAATTTCAACCCACCACACGCTGCCAGCCCTCAGCATTCAGGAGCCCATCACAAGGACCTTCTGAAACCACAAGCCTCCTCCCTGCTCTCCCCACCAGCTGCCTACCCCTGCGTGCGGGGGTCCTCCCACTGCGTGGTCCGTGTGTTGTGGTTCACGTAATAGACTCGCCCATTGTCCTGTCTCTTCTCTAGGAGAAAAGGGAGAGGAAGCGTTAGCTGGAGAGCCCTGGTCTGCACTGATGTGCAGTCCTGGGAACAACCCTCCCCTTCCCAGTTCACCAGAAGTTTGTCAGGTTCTCCTGACCCACCCCGCCCCCTTCAGCACTGTCCCAGCTCACTTGGTAAAGGCAAGATAGAAACCATCCTGCATTTCTTCAGCAGGCACAAGCTCCTGCATCTCCAAGGAAGGTTTGCTGTCTCCAGTACCCTCAAGGCCAGCATTGCAGGAGGTGCCACAGCCAAGTGTGGCCCTACCAACACACGGCCAGGCTGGCACAAGCGGCCATGCACCTTGCTGGGCAGGCAGCACACACAGCCTCCTCAGAAATGCAGGGCTCCACAAGCGTGGAGGATCTGCCAGTGCTTCCTCCAACACATCCCACCTCACAACCACACCAGTCACACCAGCATCACTGCTCGACCCCCATCTATGCCACAGCCTCACACACTTCTTGCACTTCCCACATGTGCCACACACACTTCCACAAACACCCTCTTCCCAGAACATGCTCCTGATGCTAGTTGTGCACCTGAACAGCAAGAGCCTCCCACCCATGGCTGGGCACCACGTGTCCTCATCTGGGAGTGATCCTGCACCCAGGTCCCCACACTGTCAGCTCTTGGGTGCCTGCACCCACCCCATCTTGTCTCACCTGCCAATGCCATTGTGCCCCTCACCAGCCACCCCTGCACACACCCACGCACACTCACTGCCTTCCCACCAACACGAGTGCCCCACATGCCACACACCTCCCTCCACGTGCTGCGTCACAGCCCCACTCCATGTCAGCAGGGACGCCCTGCATGCATGCTCCCCTGTCACCTCCCTGGCCACCACAGCCCTCCTCACTTCATCCTGCTCCTGAACTGCAAGAAGTAGCCCCCATGCCATGGCTCTGGCAGACTCCAGATGACTGGAGCTGCATCCATCCCAGGGACCCCATCCATCCTGGGAACTCCATTCATTCTGGAGACCCTATCCATCTCAGGGACCCCACCCATCCTGGAGATCCCCACCCTAAGGTGCTCAGCCTGACACAGAGCTGTGCCTCCCCAAGTCTTCCCAGCTGACACTGTGGAGGGGGCCCCTTTCCTTACTGATAAGAGCAAAGGCTCCAGAGCACTGTCACCATCAAGTTTCTGCCCTTGGAAATCCCAGTAGTAGCCTGGCCCCCACAGTTTTAACCCCTCTCCTGCCCTCCCTGGCACAGCCTGTCTGCACCCAAGAGCACCCCAGTCTGCCCTCCCTAAGGATGCTCTTGCCATGGGGAAGGGGGCCCTCTGTCCTGGGAATGGCACAGGGACCTTTCCAAAGGTCCTGGCACATGATGCTTGAGACGTGGGTGCAAGACAGCCAGCCCCATGCCTCCTGGCTCCCAGATCTGAGCAGAGCATCCCAGGAGGCACATACAGCAGCAGGACGGACCCTGCTTGGTAGAGGAGGGATCTGGGGACAAGTGAAAAGTTAGATCCCAAACTTTTCCCCTTGTCCAAAGAATAACCACAAGCATTTCTGATTCAGCAGCTGAGGGAGACTGGGAACCCCTCCAGGAAAAGGGGGGGAAAAAAAGCTGGATTTCAAATCAGAGATCATACTAATCACAGGCAGATGCAGCCCCACACGCAGCAGAGCGTGGGGAGTACCAGCTCAGCCACTGTTCCTACTAACGCCCAGGAACAGGAAAGAAGAAGCTGCTGGCAGCACTGTGCTCCCCACAGGGCAGGCAGGGTTCTGGTCTGGGCGACAGGGTGTCCTCATTGGGGCGCAGAGTGGGCAAGTGAGGCAGCTCAGTACTTACCCCAGCCAGGAGGAAGGGGACCAAGAGGATCATTGTCAGACGGGGCTCCGGATGACTAGAGACAACAGAGAGGGCAAAAGCACAAAATAAAAATCCGAGCAGGGAGGTCTGGGCAGAGCAGAGTGCAGAGGTGAGCCAGGCAGCCCCTGCTCCTACTTGCCTCCCCTTGTCCTGCAGTTCCCAGAGAACTGGAAAAAAAAAAAACCAAAAACTTGTACACTCAAGGGGTTGAAAAAAAAAAAGAAAGGGAAAAAAAAAAAGGCACAAGCTAAACAGAAGCTGGGGCAAGCCAAGGGGGTGGCAGGCAGGGGCTGTGCCGCACGGAGGGTAGCAGGCTGGCGCAGCAGGCTCCAGATGTGCGCGGCTGCTCGGCTCCTGACGGCCGTCCCCACCAGATACACTTCCAGCCTCCTCCAAGAACCACACACAAGAGGGGAAAAAATATCGCAGGCCTTTCCAATGAAATCATTCCCACAAGCCGTGTCCACGCCCAGCGCTTCCTGGCGGGATGGCGGCCCCCTCCTCCCCGGGCAGGGCGAGGGGTGCGGGATGCTCGCACTGAGGCCACATTCATCCCCACAGACGGGCGGCTCCGAGCCCCGCTGCCCCCCCAGCAGGTTGGGGGCCACGGCACAAAGCACCTTTCTTCTTCTTCTCCGGGGTGGGCAGGGCCAGTGGCCATCACCCAGTCTGAACTGGGGGATGCCCCAAGACTAGGGGAGCAGGCTTGGGTGCTGCCCTGTGAGCCGGAGCACCCTCCCCACCCCCATCTCCAGGTCCCAGGGGATGGAGGCGCAGCCCCGACGGTCGGGGTTGAAGGCAGAAAGAAGCCTGAGGGTGCTTCAAAGTTAATTAAGAACCACATTGCTCCCAAAAAGGCATTTCCACTGCACCTCCTGAAGCCCAGCCACTGGAGAGGGGCCAGCACCCAGTCCCAGCCCAGCCAGAATCCCAGTCCTCCATGCTGGGCTGGGGATCCCAATCAGCTTGGGCTCAGAAAATGCCCCCCACAACCAGCCCCATCCTGTCCCTCTTGCCCAGGAACAAGAGGCAGCCCCTGTCCCAGGCATGGGTGCCAGTTTGGGGTACCAGGGTGCACAGCATGTTCCACACTCTGAGCCAAGCACCAACACATGGGGTGCCTCATGGCAGCCCAGCACCCCAGTTATGTCTGAGGCACATTGGGGCCAGCACAGTTAGTGCCACTCCGAGCTTTGTCTCTTGTACCTGGCCCCAGATGCCAGGACTGGGTGTGGGAGACACTGCCCTGGCAGTGAGAAGCATGGCACAGAGTGCCTTGGACTTGGGGGTCTGCTCCCTTCCTGCCCAGAGACACAGCCAAGTCACCTCCAGAGGGATCACCTTGCTGTGACCAAAAAAATCACTGATTTAAACTAATAGGGCAGACACATGAGAGCCCAGGGCAGAGAGAGAGGCAGCCCTGAGGATCTCCACAGCCCCTGGGAACAGCCTGGCCTCTCATGCTGGCAAGACCCCTTGGTGCAAGTGATGCTGAGTGCAGGCACAGCCTGCAGAGCAGCACAAAACACTGCTGGCAGAGCAGTCCCTGGCTGCACCCTGGCCCCTCCAAGGGCTTCATGCAGAGGGCTTTACATCACCCAGCACTGCCCACCACCTCCCCACCTTCCTCTTCCTAGGCAGGTGGGTGATGGAGACAGGAGGGCAAGGCAAAGCAGAAAGCAGGGAAGGAGGCAGAGCAGGATCCATCACTCCTGGCAGCAGAGAGCTCAAAACAAAAAACACAATCGTTTCATCAGGCTAAATTTGGAGCACCAGTCCCTCCCTCTGCGCTCCCCAGAGCCTGGCCAGGGCAAGTCGCACTGCACTGGAGCAGCTCCAAGGCTGGCGCTGGCAGGGATGGGAGCGAATGACAGGCCTAGAACCCTGTTTAGCCTCTGGTGAAGCCCCCCTCCTGTGCCTGCCTCCACAGTGGTCCTGCGAATGTGCCAAGGGCAGCAGAGCTGGTGAGGGTCCAACTCCTGCCACAAAGCTGGGAAAGGCTCTGGAGAGATGGAAAGGGGAGGAAAAGGGTAGAGCAGCTTCCCACACCAGTGGCTGCGTTTCACAGAGTGGCACTAGAGGGTGGATTCTGCATCCCCTTCCCAGAGAGCACCCAAGCTTCTCACCGGAACACAGAGCTCACACCAGTGCTAGCAGTGCTGCTGGGATATGTCAGCCTCCTGGCTCTCTCCAAGGGGAGGTAAACATCAATGGGAAGTTGATTACTCTGGTCTGCCCACACGGCTTCACTCCACACCTGCCCCACCATACCTCCCTCAAGCCATGTTTTGCACCACAGCATGGCCTCTGCAAGGGACATGGCCAGCTGACATGGAGAACACAGGAACATCAGTGCTCCAGGAGGTGTAAATGCTCTGGCCTGGCTCTTTCCCAAGCACTGCTTACCCTGTAGCACAACAGCCACCAGCACCATCCTGGTTGTCAGAGGGTTCTTGGCTCCACCAGAAGCTAAGTCCCAGCTCCAGCAGCAAAGGCAAGGCCAGGACAAAAGTGGTCTCTGCACAGGAACTCTTGAGAGACCATTCCACAAGCAAGGAAACACAACTGCTGAGCCCAAACCAGGAACAGGAGGAAGCTCACTAAGTTCAGCACACTCGTTCCCTGCATTCTCTGGTCCCTGGCTCTTGCAGCCCCCACCATGTCACCACTTACACCCTGAGCCTGCAGCTACTGCTGCTGCCACCCAGGACCCAATCACACTGTCCTCAGCCCAAGAGAGAATTGGAGAGAGATGAGCTTAGCCCCAAGAGCCTCCCCTTCCACTACAGAGCAGGCTCCCACAGCTTCCCCAGAATATGCTCAGCTACAAAAGCATGCAGCAAGTTCTGCAAGCCTCACAGATCAGCTTGGCTGATGGAAGCCACAGGAGAAAACGTGTGTCTAGCCACGCTGGCACTGAAGGGACACCAGGGACAGGCTGCTGAGGACACCTCCACCCACCCCTCAGGGCCATGTAAGCTGTGTTATAAAAAGCAAGTCACTCCCACACGGTTCTTTGCACGCAGCAGAGGAGCTTGTGGGCTCTCACATCCAGGTGTTACTCTGCTGAGCTAACCAAGTTGACAGACCCCACATTCCATATGTCCCAGGCCAGCCCAGGCGAGACCTCCATCACCACACCACCATCACCATCACCTTGGATCTCACCTGGTACAGGAATCTTTGGCTGAACTGCTGCATGGCTCCTTGGAGCTGGTTTCGCTGGGACTGCCACTGCTCATAGTTCCTGACGTACTCGGCCGTGGGACGCTGCCACGTGGTGGTCCGGGTGTTGTGATCCACATAGTAATACCTGCCCCGAGGATCCACACGTTTCTCCCACCTGGAGACAACAGAGGAAGAGGTCACTGGCTGTCCCCACTCAGACAGTTCAGCAGGTCCTGCTACCAGGTGCCTCCCGCTGCTGGTGTGGCAACTCAGGACAAATGCTGGGGGGAAGGCAGCAGAAAGAAGCCTTGAAAGGGTTTAGAGGCACAGCAGAAGGCACAGACCATGGTGGTACACAGACCAACCTCCCATTGCCCTCTGCTGAGGGCTGCCCTGGATGTACAGCAGCAGTTGAAAACACCCAGCTGCTGTCCCAGGATGTGCTGAAAGCATGACTGAGAGGAGCACAGGGTTATAAGCCACCTCTCCCCTCATGCTCCCCATGCAGTGGCTCAGCAAAGGATTTATGGCTGTGTTTGGAAGAATGAGCGAGAAAAGCAGCTCCAGAACTGTCAGGCTCAGAAGTCCAGCTATGGACACCATGATTCTTCATTTCACTCTGAGACCACATGCTGACTTCAGACGTGTTCTCTGACTCCTCTCACAAGACTGAGATACCATTTAACACGAGGGCTCTGTTCCCAGTTCCAGCACAACCAGCAGTTTCACAGCTGAAGGGGCTCTTTTGGGCAAAGATCCACCAAAAGAAAACAAAGATCAGTAAGACTTGAAGCAGCACCCTGCAAGGCAGATGAAGCCTGGATGGGTTGCCAAGACACTAGCAGAGTTCACACCAGGCTACTATAAGAATTCCTCCAAGACAGCTGACCTCTGGCAGAAGCTGAAGACCTGCACAAGAGGGAAGAAGCACACCTGGGTCCTCCCACACCTACCTTTCCAGGTTACAGCCTCCCTCTTTTACCACCAAACAGATCTCAAGCTGCTGTAGGATCAGAAAGCAGCTGCAGAGATGGCAGTTTAAGCTGCAGATAGTGCGTGCCCACACAAACCTGGAAGCTCCCACAGAGGAGAACAGGGCAGGGCTGTGTTTCACGTGTTAATGCTGGCGGTTAAAGGATGTTGGTCAGCCCAGCCCTGAATAAACTCAGTCTAGAGAGCAACAACAGCTTGGCTGTCTCCAGTTCTCTGCTTTTAGGAGCACAAAGAGGTGAGAATTCAACATGCTTCTGGAAAGCACGTGGCCCCCAGAGCTGTGTACAGCCTTTATGACCTGCAGACTGTTTACTCCCGTGAACAAAAGCACAGCCCCCCTGGACATGAGCTATGCAGAGTGCTTCCTCCAGCTCTCACAGAGCTCAGCACCATCATCTTCCTGAGCACAAGCAGACCCCAATATAACTGAGAACATAAGAAGCTCATCTGAGAAAGCTCAGAGTCCATCTCCAGGTCTGGGGCACTCTGAGCATGCCTGTTCTACTCACCAGAATCTCAACCCTCATCTAGAAGCACCTATTTTTCCAGAAGATACGAAGCCTACCCTCTTCTTCCTTCTCCTGGTCCCTTTGTGGGCACCCTATCCCACCCCTGTTCTCTCCCCACAAGTTGCTGTGCTGCTGCACAAGTCTTCAGTTATCTCCATAGAGGTTTTTTAAAAATAACCCTCTAACCAAGGTCAAACTCCAATAGATTGGAAGGTCTTTTCCTTTTCACAAATACTGATGAGACCTTTCTGAGCATACAGGGTATGTTTTCAGGCCAGCAAACCCTTGGTCATCTCACCCTACTTCTTTTTAGGAGTGAAAAAAACTTCCTGCCACCTTCTCCAGTTTTGCACAGACTGCATGTCTACTACAACAAGTTAGTTGAGTATCTGAGATGCTGGCTGCTCCCAGAGCCCCTTACCCTGGAGGAAGAGGTCTCTCCCATGTGGTGGTCTTGGTATTATGGTCTACATAGTAGACTCTACCATTAGGCAGCTCACGCTGTTCCCATCTGCAAGAAAAAAAATACAAAACCTCATGAGACAGTTGGGACTTGCAAGCAGAGACCAAATCTTGGCTGGGTTGGAGCTACCAAAGTAAGCTGCCCCGGGTGAAGCCAGCCAGAGCAACTGCATCATGCTGCAGGGCTTCTCGGGTGTCTGCCCCACCACGCACCACTCCAGGGGCAGCTGGAGAGAGCAGTATCTCTCAGAAGAGGTCACAGAGGAAACCAGAGACTGGTGAAGCTGTGCTTATCCTCTTCTCAAATAGAGGTGAAGAGAAGGGGCTCTTCTGCAACAAGCAGCATGGATCCAGCAGCCTCAACCCCTCAGGGTAGTGAGAGCTGGAGCCTCGCTACACGTAGGACCAAGAGACTTTGCAGGCACATTTGTTGACTTCTAATCATGTCCCAAAAGCCTCCCTAGGAACACCTTGGGCATGTGTGCCCACAGACTGGGACTGCAGCTGTGCAGCCCAGCACCCTCCCCCCACCATCCCAGATCAGCAAGCTGTGAACAATTAATAATCATCTTATTACTAAGAACATCCAGAGAGCTGCATCTGGTGGATCAGCCAGCCGGCCTCCTCCCACTGTCTAGCTACAGTGTCCTGACCTTTCCTGAAAATCAAGGATGGCTGCAGGTCTGCACAGCAGTTGTTTGGCTTGCTAGGTCAAGGCTATCAAAAAGAAGCTGCAGCAATCTGCTTCTGAAAACAGGCAACACTCAGAGCAGAAATTCCTAATTTCCTCCAGAAAGTGGGAGGGTTGGCATAAGATTTCACACAGGGTCAGTGTAAGATTTCACACAGGGTCAGTTTTATGTCCTGTGAGGTTTTGATCTCGTTTTTGTTTGGATTCTCTTAACACATCTTTAAAGGGGAGCCTTTGAACTTGGGCTGGGTCTGTTTTCTCCTTGGCAGCCCTCCTGCTCAATGCTGACAGAGGCTGTTTCAAACCACAGCATGGCCACAAGGCTCTCAGGTCAGAGGTGGCCCCTAAGGGGAGCGGGAGTGACCGGGGGGCCTGGCTGTACATGGCCACACTGAAAACCATTCTTTGCCTTCCTTCATTCATGAATGCCTACGCAGAGCACCATGCTCTCCTGTCAGCTCTTACTCTGCAACGGAGAGCAGTGCGCCAGCAGCTGCTGACAGATAAAGTGCTCTCCTGCCACACTGTACTCCCACAGGTCTCCCTCACGATTCAATCTTCAGCATCAATTAATCATCACAAAAAGCCCTATGAAATTAATATACCAGCTTCTGTGTGACAGCAAGGGAACAAATCTGGGCCTGCGGAAGCAAGCAGACATGTGAAGGAGATGCTGTAAGTGCTAATGCCCCATCGCCTGGGACTTGTCCTGTCCCTGCTTGCCCTCAAACCTCCCCAGGGGATGATGCAGCCCTTGACATAGGTGGGAAGGCAGAAACAGGGAGTGTGGCATCAGCTGGGGACCCCAACAGTCCAAAAGCCTAAAAACCCTCTGCCCTGGGCAGAAGGTGGTCTTGTACTCTCAGAGATGAGTCAGTTCCCTGAGAGCAGGAGAGGAACATGAATGTCAAGCTCAGGATTTGGCTGAGAGATTGTCTGACCCAAATTAGAGCTCTTGCCTTCACTCCTATGGGCTTCTCACAAGTGCTGGAGACCATGCATCTGAAGAGACCAGGTGGCATTGGCAGATGTTGCCACCAATCAGCAGCACTAGATCTTTCTCATCCCTAGAACAGCTCTATGGACACTAGTGGTTATTTCTGATGGAATGAGTCTAAGGCAGGACCTATTGTGCCTGTAGACCTTTGACAGCAAGGGGCTGCCAAGAGTAGCACCACCCAAAGGCATGACGTGGTGAGAGCAGAGCCAGCACTGTCTGGATTTGTCCTGGCATCAGGAAGTCTTTGTCTCTCCACCCCACACTCAGCCTTTTCCTGGGTTACCCCTGGGCAGCACTGGGTGTTGTCAGTCAGAGTGGAAACTCCTGAAGCTTCCTGTTCACCAGTGATGAACTTAGAGCTTTGTGAGCTTAAAGGCACCAGGACAGATAAAAAAAGATTGAAATCTCTAAGGAGAAAATCAGCATAGCTGGGATTTCTTGAAGACATAAGCATGTCCACCCCATGAGATGGATAGCAGAAGGTCCCTGGGCATCTTCAGGAAGATGGCAGGACTGTGGAAGTGCTGCTGGCTGGAGAGCTGCATGCTGTGGCAGAGCTTTGGAAAACCCCTTCCTGGATTGGCACTGCAGGAGCTTCAGATCACCATCAGCCAACAGATATAAGCCAGAGGCAAGGCTCACGTGGAGGAATGCTACTCACAAACACAACTCCAGGGCACAACTCTGCTCATGAGACTTTGCAGAAATCAGCATCCTGTGAAAACCTTTTAAGCATCATCTGAGGTTAGTTGTATGTAACAGCCCCTTTGGATAGATCTAGAGACCACAGCACCTCTTGGTTACAGCAAGGACAACCCCAAGCACATGTCCCACCCATTCTGTCC